>NC_092391.1:48713591-49929316 GCF_030028105.1 Mobula birostris
TGTGGCAAGAGAACACGTGGTGAGCGAGAGACCTCTGTGACTTGATGGTGCCACTGAAACCAGACTACATTCTCGATAAAGAAGGTAATTAATATTTTAATCTTTTAAAAATTGTTACTAAGCAATTTTCATAAAAACACATAAATACATTCAAGCAGATAGACTGTTCATCGGGGAAACCAAACTCCTTTCCACGGAGTCACTGCCTCAGCAAAGCAGCCAGCATAATCAAACACTGCACACTCTGCTCACCCCGGACAATCCCTCTTTTCTCCTTTCCCATCAGGCGTAAATTACAAAAGCCTGATAGCACGTACCATCAGGCTCAATGTCAGCTTCTATCCCGCTGTTATAAAACCAGTAAATGGTTTTCTAGTAAAGATAAGATGGACTCTTGGCCTCACAATCCACCTGGTTATGATCTTGCACTTTGTTTAGCTGCACTGCCCTTTCTTGGTAGCTGTTACACTTTATTCTGCATTGTTACTGTTTTACATTGTCCTACCTCAATCCACTGTGTAATGATCTGATCTGTATGAACAGTATGCAACAAACTTCTCACTGTATCTCCGTACATGTGACAATAATAAACCAACACCAATACCCTTGAACAGATTCAGAATCACAGGAAGCTTACCACCAGTTTACCAGTCCTGTTACTCAAGAACATAGATGTTTGACCCGTTAACCTCAGTGGGTCAATAAACTGAAGCAGTGTGTTAATTCTCCAATTAAACCCACTCTTGTTGGGGGTAGCATTGTAACTACATGCAGCCCATCTACAATTACTGATTAAAACTGGTACAATACATTACAGAGGAAAGGGATTAACTGGCTTTGTAGATCTGTCTTCATTCAGTCGAGGAGTCTGAAGTAAAAATGAAGATAAAATGGCTGTTCATTAGCTCTCTAACTGCAATAAGGTGTTTTACTTCAGATTACTGGTCTGATCTTAATTTGACATGTATAAATTAATTGAGAGTCCATCTCACTCTGTTTGTCAGGTCGGTTCCAATGACCTATTACTGATTAAATCCTTCCTCAGCTGGATTCCAATGATTTACTCTGGATTAAATTTATTGGAACTTTCCTGACAAATGAGGTGAGGCAGACTCTGAGACAGACTCCAAATGAGATTCAAATCGTATGCTTGTTTTGTTGCAATAACTCAATAAACAGGTAAACGTTTGTGCAACTACAAACAAAGTCTGCAATATTTTTAAAGAATTGAAAAATAAATAAAAAGAATATTGAAAGGCATAATTTTGGGGAGGTGCAGATATTTTACAGCCAGCAGATGTTGCCTTCGTTTCTAACTGAGCTTCTGACTCCGTTAACAACAAATGCTGTGATGGACTCCAAGCACTGACTATTTTAATGGGGAAGGGAACATGTCACTATCTTACAGGCAAACACTGTCACTGACAACACAACAACAACATAACAAGTGAGGAGAGGCTGTTGATAGGGCAAAATTACAGACAATAGGATGAGTTGCAATGTAAAAGGTGGGCAAAATCGAAAAGGGTGAATACCGGACTGAAGGAGTAATATTTGAATACACACAGCATACGGAATAAGGTAGATAAACTTGTAGCACAGTTTCATACAGGCATGTACAAAATTGTAGGCATCACTGAATCGTGGCTGAAAGGAGGTTTTTGTCGGGAGCTTAATGTCCAAGGATACACATTGGACAGAAAGGGCAGGCAGGCAGGCAGAAGGGGTGGTGTTGCTCTGTTGGTAAAAATGAGATCAAATCAATAGAAAGAGGTGACATAGGGCTGGAAACTGTTGAATCAATGTAGATAGAGCTAAGGAGCAATTGATGGCACTGGGCCTGCATTCACTCGAATTCAGAAGAATGAGGGGTGACCTAATTGAAACTTATCAAATGGTGAAGGGTCTTGATAGAGTGGATGCAGAGAGCATGTTTCCTGTAGTGGGAGTGTCTAAGACCAGAGGACACAGCCTCAGAATAGAGGGGCTTCCTTTTAGAACAGAGATGGAGTAATTTCTTCAACCAGAGAGTGGTGAGTTTGTAGAATTTGTTGCTACGGGCAGCTGTGGAGGCCAAGTCTTTACATATATTTAAGGTAGAGGTTGATGGACTCTTGATTGGTCAGGGCATGAAGGGATATGGGGAGGTGCTTTGGGTCGGGGGAGGACTGAAGATTAGGGCTGAGAGGAAAAATGGATTAGTCATGATGAAATGGCAGAGCAGACTTGATGTGCCAAATGGCGTAATTCTGTTCCGATGCCTTATGGTCTTGTGGTCTAATTACCTGCTGCCTTACATTTTTATGTACAATGGAAGGTGAGTTTATAAAATATTTGTTCAAGATTCAAAGTAAATTTATTATCATCATACACGTATATCACCGTATGCAATGCGGAGATTCATTGTCTTCTGGGCATTCAGAGTAAGTACAAGAAACACAATGAAAGATTGCACCCAAAAGGATGGATAAACAACCAATGTGCAAAAGACAACAGACAGTGTAAATACAATAAGAAAAAACTAAATAGATAAACAATAAATATTGAGAACATAATATAAGAAGTGAGTCCATAGGTTGTGGGAACATTTCAGTGTTGGGGCGAGTTAAGTTTCCATACTAGGATGTGATGCAACCTGTCAATATATTTTCCACCACACATCTATAGAAGTTTGTCGAAGTTTTAGATGATATGCTGAATTTTTGCAAGCTTCCAAGAAAGTACTGCCATACTATCTTTGTAATGGCATTTAGATGCTGGACGTAGGCCAGATCCTCTGGGATAGCTTCTATATGAAACACCCTGGTTTCCTCGGCTGCGTAAGTCTAGGGATGGCAACCTCCGGCCCCGCCAAACTCGTGAGATTGAGGTGCGCTCCCACCCCAACCCCCTGTTCGTGTGGATGCTGTGTAATTTGCTACCCTGTTACAAATAATGCCGCAAAATAACAGACAGTACACTGCATATGATAAAAGGAATTATATTTATGAATTTTAACTAAAGGGTTAGTAAAGAATAACAACAAAGAAAAGGGCCCATTCTAATTAAATAGTCAAATGTGCACAAGTTGGATCTCATCTGGAACTTCTCTGTCACTCGCACACTGGGTCCTCGGTCAACGTGAAAGCACACACCACCCTTCGAATGTCGCTCACAATCCATCTCGAACAAGCGGGTCTCCCACCGGATGGTATGTTACGACCGGTTCTCCCCAGCGTCTTCTCTCTTCATCTCCTCTCGAACGAAAGCCCCAATCCCAACCATAGTGCCTCTCACCAGAGAAACCTCCTCTTAATTGACCATCCTAATTGGATAGAACATATTTCTCCTCTCTCTCGTCTTCAACAATAACCCAAACAGGCTTGAAAACAGAACAGACTGCTCTTACAGAACTGCCAAAAGAAAATACATGCAGCGTAGCAGTAAAAATATGAACCAAGGCATTACACTCTCCCCCACCAACATAGTCATGTTCTAATGACTTTTTATAATTTGTCATCCCGTCATTAATAACACCGTTTTCAAAGGAATTTCGTGATGTTAGAACCACCAATCCATTTGTAAATGGTAGTGACATATCTCAGTAAGGGGATAATCACAACCACTTTGTTCCTCCGGTGCTACATAGGCCAGCCTATCTGCTCCTGATTCTTTGAGGCCTCCGTATCCCATCATCTACATCTTAAGTTTCAAACATTCCTTGGGATGCTTCTGGTCTACATCAGGTGAATCAGGTTGGTCAAGGAAGTCTTAAGAAGAACTTCATAGAATGCATCCATGATGACTTTCTTGAGCAGCATGTTAGTGAACCTACAATGGAAAATGCTACCTTAGATCTAGGCCTGTGCAATGAGACAGGTAAAGTTAACGATCTTGTAGTCAGGGATCCTCTTGGAAAGAGTGATCATAGTATGATTGAATTTCACATACAGATGGAGGATGAAATAGTTAGATCTAAAACTAGTGTATTATGCTTGAACAAGGGAGACTACAACAGGATGAGGGAGGAGTTGGCTAATGTGGATTGGGAGCACAGGCTATTAGGTAGGACAGTTGAGGAACAGTGGAACACTTTCAAAGAGTTTTTCACAGTGCTCAACAAAAGTATATTCCAGTCAAAAGTAAGGACAGTAAGTGTGGAGAGAGCCAGCCTTGGATAACTAAGGAAATAAAGGGTAGTATCAAATTAAAAGCTCCTGTGTACAAAGTCGCAAAGAGTAGTGGGAGACTGGAGGATTGGGAAAACTTTAAAAAGCAGCAAAGAACAACTAAACAAGAAATAAGGAAAGGGAAGATGGAGTATGAAAGTAAATTAGCACAAAATATAAAAACAGATAGCAAAAGTTTTTATAAATATATAAAGCTGAAGAGGGTGGCTAAAGTCAACATAGGTCCCTTGGAAGGTGATAAGGGGAAATTGATATTGGGTGATAAGGAAATGGCTGAGGCATTGAATGACTATTTTGTGTTGGTCTTCATGGTGGAGGGCACATCTAATATGCCAAAGAATGATGTTATGGACGAAATGGGAGGTGAGGACCTCAATAAAATCACTGTCACCAAAGAGCTAGTGATGAGAAAACTAGATGGCCTGAAGGTAGATAAGTCCCCTGGTCCTGATGGGATGCAACCCAGGGTGCTGAGGGAATTGGCGGAGGTTATAGTAGATGGGCAGTGGGCAGTATAGTAGTGGGCAGGTCCCAGCGGATTGGAAGACAGCAAATCTCACGCCACTTTTTAAAAAAGGATGTAGGCAAAAGTCGGGCAACTATAGGCCAGTTAGCTTAATGTCTGTAGTCGGGAAAATGCTTGAAGCTGTCATTAAGGAAGAAATAGTGAAGCATTTATAAAGGAATGGTTCCATTAGACAGACGCAGCATGGATTAGGAAAGGGTAGGTCCTGTTTGACCAACTTACTGGAGTTCTTTGAGGACATAATGAGTGCAGTGGATAGAGGGGAACAGGTGGATGTCATATACTTGGATTTCCAGAAGGTGTTCGATAAGGTGCCGCACAAGAGACTTATAAATAAGATACGGATGCATGCAGTGGGAGGAAGTGTATTGGCATGGATAGTGGATTGGTTAACCAATAGAAGGCAGAGAGTTGGTATAAACGAGTGTTTCTCCGGTTGGCAGTCAGTGGTGAGTGGGGTGCCGCAGGGGTCAGTGCTGGTCCCACAGCTGTTTACTATTTACATTGATGACTTGGAAGAGGAGACTGAGTGTTGCGTAGAAAAGTTTGCTGATGACACTAAACTGAGTGGAAAATCAAATTGTACAGAGGATGTGGAGAGTCTGCAGAGATATATAGATAGGTTAAGTGAGTGGGCCAATGTCTGGCAGATGGAATACAACGTTGGTAAATACAAGATCATCCACTTTGGAAGGAAGGGCAGATTATTGTTTAAATGGTGAAAGATTGCAGCATGCTATTGTGCAGAGGGACTTGGGAGTGCTTGTTCATGAATCGCAAAAAGTTGGCTTGCAGGTACAACAGGTTATTAAGAAGGCAAATGGAATGTTGGCCTTCAATGCTAGAGGGATTGAATTCAAGAGCAGGGAGGTGATGCTGCAACTATACAGGGTACTAGTGAGGCTGCACCTAGAGTACTGTGTGCAGTTCTGGTCTCCATACTTGAGGAAGGATATACTGGCTTTGCAGGCAGTGCAGAGGAGGTTCACCAGGTTGATTCCAGAGATGAAGGGGTTAACCTATGAGGAGAGGTTGAGTCACCTGGGATTATACTCTCTGGAGTTCAGAAGAATGACTGGGGATCTTATAGAAACATACAACATTTTGAAAGGGATAGATAAGATAAAAGTAGGAAAGTTGTTTCCATCGGTAGATAAGACTAGAACTAGGGGACATTGCCTCAAGATTCAGGGGAGATTTAGGATGGAGATGAGGAGAAACTGTTTTTCCCAGAGACTGGTGAATCTGTGGAATTCTCTACCCAGGGAAGCAGTTGAGGCTTCTTCACTAAATTTATTTAAGATACAGTTAGATAGATTTTTACTAGTAAGGGAATTAAGGGCTATGGGGAAAAGGCAGGTAGATGGAGCTGAGTTTACGGACAGATCAGCCACGATCTTAATGAATGGCGGGGCCGGCTTGATGGACCGGATGGCCTACTCCTGCTCCTATTTCTTATGTTCTTATGTGCATGGCAGGGCCTCCCCTGGTCTATTACTCCTGCCTTCTGGTAACTCGGGTCCCTCTGCCAATTGGCAGAACTCAGCTTCATTTCTAGTTGCTTTAGAGCCCAGCCTCTTTTCCCATATCAGACACAGACTTCAGATGAATTTTCTCTTTATCAGCCTCACTCATGGGGATCTGGTAATACTCACTCCCCAAGTCCAGCACACTAAACCACGTCACACCGTTCAGGCAGGCCAGCGCGTCCTCGATTCTCAGGACTGTATACCGATCGGGGACTGTATGCCTATTGAAAGTCCGATAGTTCACACACATCCATACCTTCCCATTCTGCTCCCTGGCCACCACTGTCAGAGACGCATAAGGTCTTCTAGACTCAGTGATGATCCCAGCTTCCACAAATGCTGCCGAAAGTCTTCCACCTTTGCAGGTATTGGGAAGTCAACTCAGCAGTCAACTTTCTTCTTTTCAGCGTTTCTCCTCGGCTTGTCTCACGGAGACACTAGACATTACTGTCACTGGGAAGAGGCGCGCCATTGGCATCCCCCGCCTAAGGGTGACCTCTCGCTCTGAAGTGTTCCTGAGTCTCACTATCACCCTGTTCACCTGTACAACCGAGGGCTTCTGCAGTTCGGGCCTCACCAGTACCCCAGCAGGTAAGCCTGACTCCTCTTCGTGGTCTTCCGGAGCATCCACCAAGAAAGGCTCGGCCTTGGGCATTCTGGGAAATTTGGGTTTCCCATCATTCTCACTACTTCCCCAGGCCGTAACATGACTAGTTTTGTCTGGTGAACCACACAGTCCCTCTTTATCTGGCCCAGTGTGGCCACACACTTCCTCAAAAGCAGCTCGAAACACCAGGTGAATGGACAATGTTTTCACAAAGTTCTCTCCAACTTACTCCTTGCAGGCCCCCACTAGCCTCCTCACAATAGGAGTATTCATCCCCACAGACCTTTCAGCTTCCCAAGCAATTCCTATGTAATAGCGATTCCTGACTTTCTTGAATTTCTGGTATGCTTCTGGTGCCTTCCACAGTGAAGATTGACACAAAATATTTATTAAGTTCATCTGCATTTCCTTGTCTCCCATTACTACCTCTCCAGTATTATTTTCTAGTGGTCTGATATTCACTCAGGCTTCTCTTTTTCTCTTTATTGTTTTTTGGTATCCTCTTTTATAGTATTGGTTAGCTTACCTTCATATTCCATCTTTTTTCTCCTTATTGCTTTTTGAAATTTCCTCCTGGTGGATTTTAAAAACTTCCCAATCTTCAATCTTGGATGAATCTTTGCAATCTCTCTACTGCTTCTACATTATTTTCTTAATATGGTGATCAGAACTCTTAAGTCTGATCTAGAAAGTAGAACTTTAAACGTAGAACTTGGAACTGTATAGTGCTTTACGGTTCCTTTGGCCCACAATATTGTGCCAACCAGTATAGACATTGAAACATAGAAAACCTACAGGCCCATTGGCCAACACTGCTGTGCCGAACATACTCCACAATCAATCTAATCTTTATTTCTTACCCAGCCCTTACTCTCCACTTGTGTTACATCCACGTAGCTATCTCTTAAATGTCCATATGGTAGCAGCCTCTACCACCAACCCCAACAAATGAATTCCAGACACCTACTACTCTGTGTTTATAAAAAAAACACTACCTCTGACATCTCCCCTAAACTTTCCTCCACTCTCCTGAAATGGATGTGCTCTGATATTTGCTACTGCTGACCTGGGAAAAAGATGCTAGCTTCTGCTCTGTCGTTGCCTTTCATAATCTGATACACCTCTATCAAAGTCACCTCTCATCCTCCTCCATTCCGAAGTGAAAAGCCCTTGCTCACTGTACCTTCCCTCATAAGGCATGCTCTCTGATCTAGGTAGCATCCTGGTAAATCTCCTCTGTTCTCTCTGAAGATTCCACATCCTTCCTATAATGAGGCAACCAGAACAAAATACTGCAAGTATGGTCTAACAAGAGTTTGTGGAGCTGCAACATTACCTCAAAGCTCTTGAACTCGATCTCCCAACTACTGAAGACAGCACACCTTACACTTTCTGAACCATTCAATCAACGCGTAGCTACTTAGAAGGATGTAGGGACCTGGACTGCAAGATTCCTCTGTTAAGAATCCTGCCATTAATCTTGTACTCCAACTTCAAGTTCAATATTCCAAAGTGTATGACTTATTACAGTGCTGAATTTCTAAATACATAATAATTTTCCTATTGAACTCCACCTGCCAAGTTCTGTATCCTGTGTATATGCCATTGCAACCTATGACAAGCTTCCAGACTATTCGCCATACCAACCTTCGTGTCATCTGAAAACTTACTAGCCCACCCTTTCACATCCTTGTACAAGATTTATAAAAATCACAAAGAGCAGGGGTTCTAGAACAGATTCCTGTGGAACACCACTGGTCACCGACCTCCAGGCAGAATATGCTCCATCTGACTTCGGTGGGCAAACCAATTCAGAAGGCATTCAGCCACACTTCCATGGATCTCATGTCTTATGACTCTGTGGGTCTAACTAAAGTTCAACAGGCCAGACAGCATCTATGGAAAAGAGTAAACAGTTTCGGGCCGAGGCACTCATAGTCCTGATGAAAGGTCTCTGCCCAAAAAGTCAACTGTTTACTCTTTTCCATCAAAGGTGTCTGGCCTGCTGAGTTCCTCCAGCATTTTGTGTGTGTTGCTTGGATTTCCAGCATCTGCAGATTTGCAGCTAGAGTTCAATGCAGGTTTTGTGAAACTTCCCTGTGATTTAGTTCTCCTGGAGTTATACAACACAGGAACACACCCTTTATCCCACCTGGTCCATGCTAAACAGCGGACACTTAGTTACACTAATTCATTTTAGTCTCTCCAACTCTCCACAGGCTCCAGCACCCACCTCCATATTAGAGACAGTGCAGTGACCAATTACCATCCCTCAGGTCTTTGGAACATGAGAGGAAACTAGAACAACCAGAGGAAACCCATGTAGTCACAAGGAGGACATGCAAAATGATGTTGCAAGTCAGAGTTTGAAATGAGGCAGCAGCATTATCTGCTATGCCACTGCACTGCTCACTTAGTCTATCCACCTACAACTAACCTAGGACTTGGTTTGTTTTTTAACGGGCTTGCTAAAACCTTTTAGCATTCCGCCATGTTTGTTCTGTCCTGAACTATTTCCATCAGCAAGTTGTAATCCACATAGTTTCATCCTGAATAATTACCCCAAGCCTAACTGTATTCTGTAAGTTATGATTAAGCCAGAAGAGGCTAATATAGGTTTCAGCTGATAGAAAAAATTAGTAGCTTGACGCAACAATTTCTCATGTATATTTGAAGTATAGTCCAATGCAGAAATCCTTCCAAGGCTGCTAAAATGCAGTGAGTCAAACAAAATATATTCTTTCTGGCCACTAACTTATGAATTGCAAGTGAAGACAAAAGCATAAAAGGTCAGGTTGCAAGTCTAGTGGGAGAGACAAAGCTGGTGCTTCATGTCCAATGCATAGTCTGAAAGCTTCCTCTGTTTTTCTCCATATTTATTATACTTCTTCCTCTATATTTATGCACAACACTCAGAAACTTAACTAAGGAACAGTGCTGAAACAAAACAGCAAATGTGATCTACAAACATGAGAAAGAAAGCAGATTCTAGAAATCCAAAGCAATTTCTACAAAATGCTGGAGGAACTCAGCAGGTCAGGCGGCATCTATGGAAATGAATAGTCAACATCAATGTTTTGGGCCAATAGCTTTCATCAGGACTGGAAAGGAAGATGAGAAGTCAGAGTATGAGGATGGGGGGGAGGGGAGGAAGAAGTACAAGGTGGCAGGTGAAACCGGGAGAGGGGGAGGGGTGAAGTAAAGAGCTGGGAAGTTGATTCATGAAAGAGATAAAGGACTGGAGAGGGAGGAAATTGGTAGGAGAGGACAGAAGACCATGGAAGAAAGGGAAGGGGAATGAGCACCAGAGGGAGGTGATGGGAAGGTAAGGAAAAAGGTGAGAGTGGGAAACTGGAATGGGGAATGGTGAAGGGATTGGGCGGGGGGGGGGGAATTACCAGCAGTTCAAGAAATTGATTTTTAATGCCAACAGGTTGGAGACTACCCAGACAGAATATAAGGTGTTGCTCCTCTGACCTGATTGTGGTTTCACTGCAGCAGTAGAGGAGGCCGTAGACCGACACTTTGGATTGGGAATGGGAAGTAGAATTGAAATGGGTGGCCACCAGGAAACCCTGCTTTCTATGATGGACGAAGCGAAGGTGTTCTGTGAAGCGGTCTCCCAATCTGCTTCAGGTCTCATGGATATACAGAAGGCCACACCGGGAGCACCAGACACAGTATACAATCCTAACAGACTCGCAGGTCGCCTCACCTGGAAGGACTGTTTGGGACCCTGAGTGGTAGTGAGGGAGGAGGTGTAGGGGCAGGTGTAGCAATTTTTCCACTTGCAAGGATAAGTGCCAGGAGGGAGATAAGTGGGAAGGCACGAGTGAACAAGGGAGTTGTGTAGGGAGTGATCCCTGCGGAAAGCAGAAAATGGGGGGGAGAGAAAGATGTGCTTGGTGGTGGGATCCCATTGGAAATGGAAGTTATGGAGAATTATGTGCTGGATGTGGAAGCTAGTTTGGTCGTATGTGAGCATAAGAAGAATTCTATCCTTGGCGTGGTTGTGGGAGGATGGGGTGAGGGCAGATGTGTGTGAAATGGAAGGGAGGGAAGCTCCTTTCATTGAAGGAGGACATCTCAGTTGTTCTGTAATAAAAAGCCTAATCCTGAGAGCAGGTAATTTCAAAGGGTTTGATTTCATTTTTTTTTACCAACAGAGCTACACCAGCCTTTCTGCCTACCTGAATATCCTTGGATATTGGGTTCCCAACTATAATCTTCGTTCAGCCGCGACTCAGTGATGCCCACAACATAAGACCATAAGACCAAAAGACATATGAGCAAAATTATGCTTTTGGTCCACCAAGTCTGATCTGCTATTCAATCAGGGCTGATCCTTTTTGCCCCTCCTCAGCCCCACTCCCTGGCTTTCTCCCCAAAACCTTTGATGCCATGTCCAATCAAGAACCTATCAATCATATACCTGCCGATCTCTAACTGCACTACAAGGTCATCTACTTTATTTCATATATTGTGGGCATTCTAGTACAACACCTTCAGTCTGGTATTCATCACCCTTTTTGATATTGTCCACCTGACTCATCCCACTGACTGCAATTTGCCCTATCATCTTCCTGACAGCTTCACCACACACTGACTCTGCTTGAAGGCAATACCCCGATCCACAGCCCTATTCCTTTCCTATTCCTCTGTCAAATTAGTTTAAACCCTCCCCAACAGTTCCAGCAAACCTGTCAACAAGGATATTGGTCCCCCTTCAGTCCAGGTGGACCAATAAGCAAGTTACGACTTGCTACAACTTTCTCTATTTCCAAGTCTGAAATATTATCAACTACATGGATGCTGCCAGAATCATAGAGTCACAGAAAAGTACAGCACAGAAACAGGCCCCTCGGTCCATCTAGTCCAAAATAACTTGGATCCCATGTGGAGCAGTCTACACTGCTGGATCTTGTCCAAAACCTTGCTATGGTCAATGCAGAGCTTGTTTCTTGCTTACTTCCTCGAAAAGCTCGATCTGATTTGTGAACACGAGACTCTGCAGATGCTGGGCATCTCGAGCAACAAGCACAAAATTCTGGAGGAACCCAACAAGTCAGGCAGCATCTATGGTGGTGAATAAACAGTTGACGTTTCAGGCCGAGACCCTTCACAGGGCTCCCCTTGCAGAAGGCTGTGTTGACTCTGACAGATCAATCTCTGGCTTTCCAAATGATAACGAATGCCATCCTGAGAATTTTTTCAATAGCTGCCCTTCTATCGACAAAAGGCTCACTGGTCTGTAGTATCCTAGTTTATCCCTGCACCCTTATCCATCTAGGCAGTGTTTTGTAAAGTTGAAATCTAATGTCCCAACATTCATCTGCTAAGCCCCATCCTCTGAAGGAAAACATGCCACATGGCGTCTTCACCATTCCATATCAGCCTGCGTTGCCGATTTCAGGGAACTATGGACTTGAACCCCCAAGGTCTCTCTGCTCATCAACATTCCCCAGTACCTTATTTATTATGTTCGCTGTATCCCTATTTGACTTCCAAAAATTCTTCGTGTAGCAGTTTCAACATTGAAATATTACTTTGATTTTGACTTGTTTGTTTTTGATAAATTTATGTTTACTTACATACTTCATTCAAAAATCTGTGCTTAGACAATGTTTAACCTGGATCCAATTTCTACATGTCTAAACTCTCATGTCCTTTTATTAATCTTTATCTTTTGTTGTCAAACTGCAATACCCCAGGGTGTGCTCACTGCACAGCTTTTCCAAGTTCAGGAGTTATCCTTCTCTGAACCAACTACATTCCCAGAATACAGACGCCAATGTGAAATATAGAACACAGCCTCAGCAAGGATGACACAGCCTCCAGCTCACCTCATGTCACTCCTGCGTCTCCCGCAGCCACATATTCCAGCACTTCGTAGACAAAAGAGATTCTGCAGATGCTAGAAATCTTCAGCAACACACACAAAATGGTGGAGAGACCCAGCCTGAAATGTCAACTGTTTATTCCCCTCCACGGATGCAGCACAACCTGGTGAGTTCTTCCAGCACTTTCTGTGTGTCACATATTGCAATATTTCGCTTTCTCTCCCACCTGTAGGTAATATTGTTTTCAAAGACTTTTAAATCTAACCTCCCAGATCCCTCTGCTATGTAATCTACATTTTCACTTTATTAGATTAGATTCAACTTTATTGTCATTGTGCCGAGTACAGATACAAAGCCAGTGAAGTGCAGTTAGCATCTAACTAGAAATGCAAAGAATAGTGTTATTTACAAAATAACTGCAAATAAAAAGTAAGTGCTGCAGCACACAAATATAAAAGTACTGAGACAGTACAATATGGGTGCAATATTGCTTAGCGCTGTGATGTGAAGTTCAGCGGGGTCATAGCCTCAGGGAAGAAGCTCTTCCTGTGTTTGCTGATGCGGGAGCGGAGGCTCCTGTAGCGCCTACCGGATGGGAGGAGAGTAAAAAGTCCATGGTTAGGGTGAGATGCATCCTTGATAATGCTTTTCGCCCTGCAGTGTTTATGGTTTGTAGATGTTCTCAATGGTGGGCAATTGGGTGCCGATAAACTGCTGGGCAGTATTCACCACATGCTCGAGTGCTTTGCGGTCCGATACGGGACAATTGCCATACCACACTGAGATGCAGTTGGTGAGTATGCTCTCGATGGTACAGTGGTAAAAGTCCGTCAGTATCCTGGGACAGTGGTGAGCTTTCTTGATGCTCCGCAGGAAATAAAGGCGCTGTTGCGCCTTTTTGATCGGGATGGAGGAGTTCAGGGACCAGGTGAGATCCTCGGAAATGTGGACACCAAGGAATTATCTAAATTTACGTACCATCTATCTGCTTCTTTACTGTCATCTGACGAATCTTTGCATATTGGTAAATATCAATAGCCACTATATCCAAAGTAAAGTGATTGACAAGCATTGACTCTTTCAAAAATATGAGTCAATTTGACAACATTGACCCCTTTTATGCTCTGAGTCAGTACATCATACGGTTATTCACTTTTCAGTCAGGTACGGCCACTTTACTCTGCGTGCATTCGAATTCCAGACTTAATTATATCCTTGCATTTAGATTTCATGGCTGGCATGGTGGACTTCAATCTCTAGTCCCTGCATCCATGCTCCAGAATGTGGAGTTGAGTAATTTAACTAAGATGCTTCCATCCTGCCATTGGGTAGCAATTTAATGATCTATTATTCAGGGGATACTTCTCTGCTGATTTGTGCATCAGTAATGTTGAGCTCTGCTCTCTTGCTGATATTTCCACAGCAAAGTTTGGGCTAATTTCAATAAAAGTAAAGATTAATAGGTAGCAATAGACTACCTTAACCAGATCCTCATCAGAATTATGTTTAAACCTGCTCACACGTTGTTGGTGAGACCAACATATCTAATAAGACAGTTAATCTACTTCACTTTTCATCAAGTATTGACCAGAAAGAGTGGAAAAGAGAATGATTAATTTTGAAATTTAAATCCAGGTAAGCTAGATCTCAAGATTGTTCATCATCATAACAATATGACCAGATTTGCAAAATAAATAAGTAAATAAGTAACACACAGTGACATTTTTAATGAAATTAATTACATGGCATGCAAAGTGGATGCACTTTCACAGTGAAGTGGAGAGGGATTATGTCTGGGGTCACATTATTCACGATTATGGAGAAAAAGCATTCTAATAAATGGATTCATACGCATGCTATCTACTCCAAGTTCCAATCCATTAGTTTTCAAAGAACATTCTTCATATTAATATGCAAATAATTTCTGGAATGCAGAGTTAGAGTATTGTTGCAAATAGAAGTCCAATTTATTGCCTCAAATTTTTGTCCACGCTTCTGCTAAACTGTATAACCAATTTTCCACTGCCTCAAAGCTCCAATGTCATAATTTAAGAAGTTGTAACTGATTTGACTGCTGGAGGCTAGTTGTTTGCTGTAATGAGATTTGAGAGCAGTGGAAAGCAAACCAAGCAAAAAAGTGTGGCGAGACCTTCCTTGCTTTGAGCTTCATAGCAACACAGAGGAAGGTCTAATTCAGCACTGGGTATTCTAACCAGCATCCATTACACACCAACAAACACAAAAAGACCATAGGACATAGAAGCTGAATTAGCCTATTCACCCATTGAGTCTTCCCCACCATTCCATTATGGCTGATCTTTTAATCTCTGTCAACCCAATTCTCCTGCCTTCTCCCTGTAACTTTGACGCCCTGACTAATTAAGAACCTATCAACCTCCAGTTTAGGTATACCCAATGACTTGGCCTCCACAGTTGCCTGGCAAAGAATTCCACAGACTCACCACCCTTTAGCTAAAGAAATTCCTCCTCATCTCCGTTTTAAATGGACATCTCTCTATTCTGAGGCTGTGCCTTTAGATCCTAGACTCCCTATAAGAAACATCCTCTACTCACTGGAGTTTAGAAGAATGAGGGGTATCTCATTGAAACATATCGAATATTGAAAGGCCTAGACAGAGTGGATGTGGAGAGGCCCAGAGCCATCAAACACTCCTCATATTTTAACCCTTTCATTCCTGGAACTATTATTGGTAACCTCCTCTGGACCCTTTCTAATTCCAGCCCATCTTTTCATAGATAAGGGGCCCAAAACTGCTCACAATACTCCAAGTGCGATCAGACCAATGTCATATAAAGCCTTGGCATTACATTGTTGCATTTATATTGTAGTCCTCTCAAAATGAATGCTAACATTGCATTTACCTTCCTTACCACTAACTCATCCTGCAAGTTAACCTTTAGGGGATCCTGCACAAAGACTCCCAAGTCCCGTTGCGACTCTGAATTTTGATTTTTTTTTTCCCTGTTTAGAAAATAGTCTATGCCTTTTTCCTTCTACAAAAGTGCATAACCACACACACTTCCCTACACTAATATTCCATCTGTCACTTCTTTGCCATCCTCTTAATCTGTCTAAGTCCTTCTGCAGACCCTCTGCTTCTTAAACACTACTTACCCCTCCACCTATCTTCTCATCATCTGCAAACTTGGTCACAAAGACAGCAATTCCATCATCCAAATCATTGATATCTAATGTGAAAAGAAGCAGTACCAACACTGACCCCGTGGAACACCACTAACCAATGGCATTCAACAAGAAAAGGCCCCCTTTATTCCCAGTCTTTGCCTCCCGCCAGTCAGCCAGTCTTCCAGTCTTCTACCATGCTGATCTCTTTCCTGAAATCCCAGGACCCCTTATCTTGTTAAACAGTCTCATGTCTGGCAACTTGTCAAAGGCCTTCTGAAAATTCTAATTAAACATCATCCACTGACTCTCCTTTGTCTATCCTGCTTGTTATTTCCTCAAAGAATTCCAACAGAATTGTCAGGGAAGATGTTCCCTTAAGGAAACCACGCTGCCTACAGCCTATTTAGTCATGTGCCTCCAAGTGATGACCCCCCCCCTCCTGTTAGACTGTTTGTGGTAACTTACTTTTTATTCTTTCTATTTCTCTTCTACTATCTATACCTGTGTACTTGTAATGCTACTGTGACACTGTAACTTCTTTTGGGATCAATAAAGTACCTATCTTTCTAAACCAAAACGTCATTCTTAACGATGGACTCCAACTTCTTCCCAACCACAAAATGCTATCATTTCCCCTCCCTTGCATTTGTTTACTCAGTTACATGGCTGTCACACGCAAAACAAATAAGTAACCATCTTATTTGCAAAATTCCATCTGTTAAAACGCTTAAAACTGTATTCGTACTGGTAACTCAGCATGTTGCAGAAGCACTGGCCCAAAAATAGGAAACACAGGTTCAGGAATTGATTACTGGTTTGGATAGGGTAAAGAAAGGAAAGCTGTGCCCAACAAAAGATGGTTGGAGGATAACGGGGGCACAGATTTTAAATTGTGATGACCAAATTCACAGCATCATTGAGAACTTTCAAGAGAGAATGTTATGAGCACTTCCAAAAGAACAAGTTCTATGTTTAAAAGGGGAATAAACCAAGAGGAATGGGACTGGTAGGGTGTGGTTTCGATGAGCTGGATTGAAAGGCCGACTTCCTGCCATAACTAAAGAAGTACTTGATAGCTCAGTCAGCATTGAAAAGATGTGTACCTATTCTGGCTGAGAGCCCTTTGCATCAATCCGTTGAATCGTTCTACCACCACCATTACCTTTCTTTACTGCTCCTGACCCGCAATACATACCCAGCATTTTCCATCTCTTTGTTTTCTTTGACTTGGAAGCCAAAACATGTGTAGAACAGTATAAACCCTGGTAGGTACAGTTGGTCACCATGTTATCCCTTTCTCCTTCACTCTCTAGTTGCTTTCTCACCCAGCAATGTTACTCATCTAACTCTCTAATAGACCAGAGATGCTCAAATGCCTTGAAAAGAGGATGCTATCTAAGTTGCATGCCATCTTAGTCAATGTCTCCCATCCACTACATAATGTACTGGTTGGACACAGGAGTACATTCAGCCAGAGACTCATTCCACCGAGATGTAGCACAGTGCGTCATAGGAAGTCATTCCTGCCTGTGGCCATCAAACTTTACAACTCCTCCCTTGGAGGGTCAGACACCCTGAGCCAATAGGCTGGTCCTGGACTTATTTCATAATTTACTGGCATAATTTACATATTACTATTTAACTATTTATGGTTCTATTACCATTTATTATTTATGATGGAACTGTAACGAAAACCAATTTCCCCCGGGACTAATAAAGTATGACTATGACCATGAAATACAGGAAATGTCTCTGTCTATTTAAGCTACCAGTATTGCATGTAGTCAACAGGTCCTTTAGCCATCATGTCTACATCAACAATTAAACACTCATTCACATTAATTGCTCCCAGATTTCACTACTCCCGTGCAACATTAGGGGCCACTTATACAGCCAATTAACCCACTAATATGCACTTCTAGGATGGTGAGGAAACCAGACCACCCAGCGGAAACCCACGAGGTCATAGAGAGAATGTAGCAAAAATGTCATGGCAGTGCACAGTTATGACAGATGGAGAACTCATCTAGTGGGGCGTTATGGGTGGAAATGAGAAATAAGAAAGGTATGACCACGTTAATAGGGTTATATTACAGACCACCCAACATTCCTAGGGATTTAGGAGAACAAATTTGTTGAGAGATTGTAGAATGTTGCAAGAAAAATGAGGTTGTTATAATCGGTTATTTTAACTCTCCACATATTGACTGGGACTCCCATATTGTAAAAGGACTTGATGGGATAGAGTTTGTCAAATGTGTTCAGGAAAGTTTCCTTCATCACTATGTAGAATTCCCAATGAGAGAGAGTGCGATCTGCTCTGAGGTAATGAGAAAGGGCAGGTGACAGAAGTTTGTGTAGCGGAACACTTTGCATCTAGTGATCATAATGCCATTAGTTTCAAAGGAAATATGGAAAAAGATAGGTCTGGTCTGCAGGCTGACATTCTAAAATGGAGAAAAGCCAATTTTGATCGTATCAGAAAAGATCTGGCAAGTGTGCATTAGGAGAGGCTGTTTTCTGGCAAAAGTGTACTTGGTAGGTGGGAGGCCTTCAAGAGTGTAATTTTGAGAATACAAAGCTTGCATATGCCTTTCAGAATAAAAGGTAAAGATAACAGTTGTAGGGACCTTGGTTTTCCAGAGATATTGAGATCCTGGTTAAGAAAAAAGGAGGGGCACAGCGGGTATAGGCAGGTAGGCATAGATAGGGTGCTATGGAGTATTAAAAATGCAAGAGAACACTTAAGAAAGAAATCAGGAGGGCTAAAAGAAGGCATGAGGTTGCCCTAGCAGACAAGTTGAAGGAGGATCTGAAGGAATTCTACAGATACATTAAGAGCAAAAGGATTGCAAGGAACAAAATTGGTCCTCTGGAAGATCAGAATGGTAATCCATGTGTGGAGCCAAAAGAGATGGGGGGAATCTTAAATTTTTTTTTGCATTTGTATTTACTCAGCAGCCACTGCCCTAGCAGGGATATTCAAATCATCTTTAATGACAGGTGAAGTTCCAGAAGTTTGGAGGATAGCAAATATTGTTCCACTGTTCAAGAAAGAGACATTTTGCAGCATGACTTCAGAGAACTCGGAAGAAGGCTGAAAAGCAAGACCTCCAGGGTGATTATCTCGGGTTTGCTTCCAGTTCCTTGTGCTGGAGAGGACAGGAACAGGGAGATAGGGGATCTGAATGTGTGGCTGAGGAGCTGGTGCGGGGAGCAGGGATTTAGATTCTTGGACCACTGGGATCTGTTTTGGGGTAAGGATGAATTATACAGAAGGGACGGGTTGCACCTTAACAGACGGAGGACCAGTGTTCTGGCAGGCAGGTTTGCCACTGTTATGTGGTATGTTTAAACTAAGTAGTGAGGGGGGCAGGGGACGAACTGGAAATATAAGAATGGAGTTAAAGGGAATGAGAGAATAAGAAAAGTTAAGAAAGACAACAGAATTAAAGGGGCAGAAAGATCAGGAAGGGATCGGAGAGTATGGGCAAGTGCAATAGGAATCGATGTGAAAGGTGAGGGGAGTAAAAGTATTACTTTAGAAGGATTGAAGATATTATATATGAATGCACGGAGTATGAGAAATAAAGTGGATGAGCTTGAGGCTCAGTTGGAAATTGGCAAGTATGATGTTGTGGGAATAACAGAGACATGGCTGCAAGAGGACCAGGGCTGGGAAATGAATATTCAGGGATATACATCCTATCCAAAGGACAGACAGGTTGGTAGAGGGGGTGGGGTGGCTCTGTTTGTGAGGAATGAAATTCAGTCTATTGTGAGGGGGGACATAGAATCAGGAGATGTAGAGTCAGTATGGATAGAACTGAGAAACTGTAAGAGCAAAAACTCCCTGATGGGAGTTATCTACAGGCCCCCAAACAGTAGCCTGGATATAGGGTGCAAGTCAAATCAAAATTGGCATGTTGCAAAGGTAATTCTATGGTTGTTATGGGGGATTTCAACATGCAGGTAGACTGGGAAAATCAGGTTGGTACTGGACCCCAAGAAAGGGAGTTTGTGGAATCCCTCAGAGATGGATTCTTAGAGCAGCTTGTATTAGAGCCTACCAGGGAGAAGGCAATTCTGGATTTAATGTTGTGTAATGAGCCAGATTTGATAAGGGAACTTGAGGTGAAGGAGCCATCAGGAGGTAGTGACCATAATATGATAAGTTTTAATCTACAATTTGAGAGGGAGAAGGGAAAATTGGAAGCGTCAGTATTACAGTTGAACAAAGGGGACTATGGACCCATGAGGGAGGAGCTGGCCAAAGTTGACTGGAAAGATACTCTAGCAGGGATGACAGTGGAACAACAATGGTAGGTATTTCCGGGAATAATACAGAAGGTGCAGGATCAGTTCATTCCAAAGAGGAATAAAGGTTCTAAGGGGAGTAGGGGGTGACCGTGGATGACAAGGGAAGTCAAGGACAGTATAAAAATAAAAGAGAGGAAGTATAACATAGCAAGGATGAGTGGGAAGCCAGAGGATTGGGAGACTTTTAAGGAGCAACAGAAGGTAACTAAAAAGGCAATACAGGGGGAAAAGATGAGGTACAAAGGTAGGCTAGCCAAGAATATAAAGGAGGATAGTAAAAGCTGCTTTAGGTATGTGAAGAGGAAAAAATTAGTTAAGACCAAAGTTTGGTCCTTGAAGATAGAAATGGGTGAAATTATTATGGGGAACAAGGAAATGGCAGATGAGCTGAACAGGTACTTTGGATTTGTCTTCACTAGGGAAGACACAAACAATCTCCCAGATGTAACAGTGGCCAGAGGACCTAGGGTAATAGAGGAACTGAAGGAAATTCGCACCAGGCACAAAATGGTGTTGGGTAAACTGATGGGACTGAAGGCTGATAAATCCCCGGGGCCTGATGGTCTGCATCCCAGGGTACTTAAGGAGGTGGCCCTGGAAATCATGGATGCATTGGCAATCATTTTCCAATGTTCTATAGATTCAGGATCAGTTCCTGCGGATTGGAGAGTAGCTAATGTTATCCCACTTTTTAAGAAAGGAGGGAGAGAGAAAGCAGGCAATTATAGACCAGTTAGTCTGATATCAGTGGTGGGGAAGATGCTGGAATCAATTATAAAAGATGTAATAGCAGCATATTTGGATAGCAGTAACAGGATCGGTCCGAGTCAGCATGAATTTACAAAGGGGAAAACATGCTTGACTATTCTTCTGGAATTTTTTGAGAATGTAACTATGAAAATGGACATGGGAAAGCCAGTGGATGTAGTGTACCTGGACTTTCAGAAAGCCTTTGATAAGGTCCCACATAGGAGATTAGTGGGCAAAATAAGGGCAAATGGTATTGGGGGTAGGGTACTGACGTGGATAAAAAAAATTGGTTGGCAGACAGGAAATAAAGAGGTAGGGATTAATGGGTCCTTTTCAGAATGGCAGGCAGTGACTAGTGTGGTACCGCAAGGCTTGGTGCTGGGATCGCAGCTATTTACAATATACATTAATGATTTAGACGAAGGGATTAAAAGTAACATTAGCAAATTTGCAGATGACACAAAGCTGGGTGGCAGTGTGTAATGTGAGGAGGATGTTATGAGAATGCAGGGCGACTTGGACAAATTGGGTGAGTGGGCAGATGCATGGCAGATGCAGTTTAATGTGGATAAATGTGAGGTTATCCACTTTGGTGGCAAGAACATGAAGGCAGATTACTATCTGAATGGTGTCAAGTTAGGAAAGGGGAAGTACAATGAGATCTAGGTGTCCTTGTTCATCAGTCACTGAAAGTAAGCATGCAGGTACAGCAGGCAGTGAAGAAAGCTAATGGCATGTTTGTCTTCATAATAAGGGGAGTTGAGTATTGGAGCAAAGAGGTCCTTCTGCAGTTGTGCAGGGCCCTGGTGAGACCACACCTGGAGTATTGTGTACAGTTTTGGTCTCCAAATTTGAGGAAGGACATTCTAGCTATTGAGGGAGTGCAGCGTAGGTTCACGAGGTTAATTCCTGGGATGGCGGGACTGTCGTATGTTGAAAGATTGGAGTGACTGGGGTTGTATACACTGGAATTTAGAAGGATGAGAGGGGATCTGATTGAAACATATAAGATTATCAAGGGATTGGACACGCTAGAGGCTGGAAACATGTTCCCAATGTTGGGGAGTCCAGAACCAGAGGCCAGTTTAAGAATAAGGGGTAGACAATTTAGAACGGAGTTGAGGAAAAACTTTTTCACACAGAGGGTTGTAGTTCTGTGGAATGCTCTGTCTCAGAAGGCAGTGGAGGCCAATTCTCTGGATTCTTTCAAGAAAGAGTTAGATAGAGCTCTTAAAGATAGCGGAGTGAAGGGACATGGGGAGAAGGCAGGAAAAGGGTACTGATTGTGGGTGAACCAAATTGGTAAAGGTGCTGAGGAAGAGGATTTCTTGGAATGTATGCGGGATGGTTTTTTGAACCAACATGTCGAGGAACCAACTAGAGAGCAGGCTATTCTGGACTGGGTTTTGAGCAATGAGGAAGGGTTAATTAGCGATCTTGTCGTGAGAGGCCCCTTGGGTAAGAGTGACCATGATATGGTGGAATTCTTCATTAAGATAGAGAGTGACATAGTTAATTCAGAAACAAAGGTTCTGAACTTAAAGAGGGGTAACTTTGAAGGTATGAGACGTGAATTAGCTAAGATAGACTGGCAAATGACACTTACAGGATTGACGGTGGATATGCAATGGCAAGCATTTAAAGGTTGCATGGATGAACTGCAACAAATGTTCATCCCAGTTTGGCAAAAGAATAAATCAAGGAAGGTAGTGCACCCGTGGCTGACAAGAGAAATTAGGGATAGTATCAATTCCAAAGAAGCAGCATACAAATTAGCCAGAGAAAGTGGCTCACCTGAGGACTGGGAGAAATTCAGAGTTCAGCAGAGGAGGACAAAGGGCTTAATTAAGAAGGGGAAAAAAGATTATGAGAGAAAACTGGCAGGCAACATAAAAACGGACTGTAAAAGCTTTTATAGGTATGTAAAAAGGAAAAGACTGGTAAAGACAAATGTAGGTCCCCTGCAGGCAGAAACAGGTGAGTTGATTATGGGGAGCAAGGACTTGGCAGACCAATTGAATAATTACTTTGGTTCTGTCTTCACTAAGGAGGACATAAATAATCTTCCAGAAATAGTAGGGGACAGAGGGTCCGGTGAGATGGAGGAACTGAGCGAAATACATGTTAGTAGGGAAGTGGTGTTAGGTAAATTGAAGGGATTGAAGGCAGATAAATCCCCAGGGCCAGATGGTCTGCATCCCAGGGTGCTTAAGGAAGTAGCCCAAGAAATAGTGGATGCATTAGTGATAATTTTTCAAAACTCGTTAGATTCTGGACTAGTTCCTGAGGATTGGAGGGTGGCTAATGTAACTCCACTTTTTAAAAAAGGAGGGAGAGAGAAACCGGGGAATTATAGACCGGTTAGCGTAACGTCGGTGGTGGGGAAACTGCTGGAGTCAGTTATCAAGGATGTGATAACAGCACATTTGGAAAGTGGTGAAATGATCGGACAAAGTCAGCATGGATTTGTGAAAGGAAAATCATGTCTGACGAATCTCATAGAATTTTTTGAGGATGTAACTAGTAGAGTGGATAGGGGAGAACCAGTGGATGTGGTATATTTGGTTTTCAGAAGGCTTTTGACAAGGTCCCACACAGGAGATTAGTGTGCAAACTTAAAGCACACGGTATTGGGGGTAAGGTATTGGTGTGGGTGGAGAGTTGGTTAGCAGACAGGAAGCAAAGAGTGGGAATAAACGGGACCTTTTCAGAATGGCAGGCGGTGACTAGTGGGGTACCGCAAGGCTCAGTGCTGGGACCCCAGTTGTTTACAATATATATTAATGACTTGGATGAGGGAATTAAATGTAGCATCTCCAAGTTTGCGGATGACACGAAGCTGGGTGGCAGTGTTAACTGTGAGGAGGATGCTAAGAGGATGCAGGATGACTTGGATAGGTTGGGTGAGTGGGCAAATTCATGGCAGATGCAATTTAATGTGGATAAATGTGAAGTTATCCACTTTGGTGGCAAAAATAGGAAAACAGATTATTATCTGAATGGTGGCCGATTAGGAAAAAGGGAGGTGCAACGTGACCTGGGTGTCATTATACACCAGTCATTGAAAGTGGGCATGCAGGTACAGCAGGCAGTGAAAAAAGCGAATGGTATGCTGGCATTTATAGCGAGAGGATTTGAGTACAGGAGCAGGGAGGTACTACTGCAGTTGTACAAGGCCTTGGTGAGACCGCACCTGGAGTATTGTGTGCAGTTTTGGTCCCCTAGTCTGAGAAAAGACATCCTTGCCATAGAGGGAGTACAGAGAAGGTTCACCAGATTGATTCCTGGGATGGCAGGACTTTCATATGAAGAAAGAATGGATGAACTGGGCTTGTACTCGTTGGAATTTAGAAGATTGAGGGGGGATCTGATTGAAACGTGTAAGATCCTAAAGGGATTGGACAGGCTAGATGTAGGAAGATTGTTCCCGATGTTGGGGAAGTCCAGAACGAGGGGTCACAGTTTGAGGATAGAGGGGAAGCCTTTTAGGACCGAGATTAGGAAAAACTTCTTCACACAGAGAGTGGTGAATCTGTGGAATTCTCTGCCACAGGAAACAGTTGAGGCCAGTTCATTGGCTATATTTAAGAGGGAGTTAGATATGGCCCTTGTGGCTATGGGGGTCAGGGGGTATGGAGGGAAGGCTGGGGCGGTGTTCTGAGTTGGATGATCAGTCATGATCATAATAAATGGCGGTGCAGGCTCGAAGGGCCAAATGGCCTACTCCTGCACCTATTTTCTATGTTTCTATGTTTCTATGAATGGTGGTGCTGGCTCAAAAGGCTGAATGGCCTACTCCTGCACCTATTATCTATTGTCTATTGAAAGGCTCTAAAAATAAACCAGGAAATTATAGGCCTGTGAGTCTGACATCGGTAGTGGGAAAGTTATTGGAATGTATTCTAAGGGACTGGATATATAAATATTTGGATGGACATGAACTGGTTAAGGATAGTCAGCATGGTACTGTGTGTGTTAGGTCATATCTAACCAATTTTATGGAGTTTTTCAAGAAAGTTACCAGGAAAGTTGATGAAGGCAAGTTAGTGGACATTGTCTACATGGACTTTAGCAAGGCATTTTACAAAGCCTCACATGGGAGGTTGGTCAAAAAGGTTCAGTCGCTCAGTATTCAAGATGAAGTATTAAACTGAATAGATGTTGGCTTTGTGGGAGAATCCAGGGAGTGGTAGTAGATAGTTGCCTTGCTGACTGGGGGCCTGTGACTAGTGAAGTACTGCAGGGATTGGTGCTGGGTCCATTCTGCTTGTCATCGATATCAGTGATCTGGATGATAATGTAATTAACTGGATCAGCAAATTTGCAGATGACACCAAGACTGGGAAGGCTATTATGGCTTGCAATTGGATCTGGACCAGCTGGAAAAATGGTCTGAAAAATAGCAGATGGAATTTATTACAGACAAGTGCAAGGTGTTGCACTTTGGCAGGATCAACCAGGGTAAGCTTACACAGTGAACGGTCGGGCACTGAGGAGTGCAGTAGAACAAATGGATCAAGGAATACATGTCCATAATTTGTTGAAAGTGGTGTTACGTGTAGGTAGGATTATAAAGAAAGGTTGACTTGATTACATTAATGTAGTTTTTTGTTGATCTTTAATAATAATTAATAAAAAAGATTTTTAAAATAAAAAAAAAAGAAGAAAGGTTTTGGCACGTTGGCCTTCATAAATCAAAGTATTGAGTACAGGAGATGAGATGTTATGTTAAAGTTGTATAAGACATTGGTAAGGCCTAATTTGGAGTATTGAGTGCAGGTTTGGTCACCTACCTACAGGAAAGATGTAAACAAGGTTGAAAGAGTACAGTGAAAATTTACAAGGAAGTTACTGGGTCTGGAGGACCTGAGTCATAAGGAAAGATTGAACTGGTTAGGACTTTATTCCTTGGAGCGTAGAAGATTGAGAGGAGATTTGATATTATATAAAATTATGAGGGGTATAGATAGGGTAAATGCAAGCAAGATTTTTTCACTGAACTTGGGTGGGACTACACCCAGAGGTCATGGGTTAAGAGTGAAAGATGAAAAGTTTAAGGGGAACAGGAATGGAAGCTTCTTCATTCAGAGGGCCGTGAGAATGTGGAATGACCTGCCAGCACAATTGGTGCATGCAAGCTCAATCTCAACGTTTAAGAGAAGATTGGATAGGGATATGGATGGTAGGGGTATTGAGGGCGTACCCAGTGCAGGTCGATAGAAGTAGGCAGTTTAAATGATTCAGCACAGACTAGATGGGCCGAAGGGCCTGCTTCTGTACTGTATTTTCTATGACCTTATCACTCCCCACAGTCAACACCCCGCCCCGCCACACCTCCCCCCCCACCCCCCGAGGTCAGGATTGGTGCTGAGGCAGCAGCTTTAATACTGTGTCCCTGTGGCTTTTCAAATTCAGATTTTGTAAAAATACACTTTTGAAAGAAAATTCCTTCTATGGGATAGCATATTTAACTTATGATGTAGATCACATAATGCGAATTGAAGTGGCTCTGATTTGAGTTAGTGAAGACTCATAATTATTGTTGTCATTAGAGCTGTCGCTCACCCTGAGGGAAATAACTGGCTGGGCGTCTCTGAAAGGCGGCAAAGTTTTAATGTTGACAGAGGCTGATAAGTATAAAATACAATGGTTTTATTTGAAACTGAATTTTAAAAAATGCAAATAAGATTTTAAAGTGGTTTTTTGACATCAATTAAGGAGCTCGGGTCTAGAGAAAGGTAACATTATCAGAATGTTTCCAATACCTCTGTCTTATAGGGCTGTTTTAAAGTCAAGTTGCAAGGTTTTTAAAAAAGATATAATAATAACAAATATAATATAAATAAGACACCAAATGAGAGTGGGTGACCGATGTCCAATTTTACCCTGGGGTGGACTGTTTTAACTCATTTTCTAAAAGAACTCCCATATTCTTAAAAGCAGTTTTCAACAGGTATCATCTCACATTGATTAATGAACTTGTCAGCATATGAACCGTTTGTGCATTAGAACCACAGGAGTGCAAAATATTGTTTTAAGCATTCAACACATACTGTATATGCAATTACTTACTCACAGGCTGGTGCATTTAACACAGAGCCTCAACATCCAGGCTCACATGAACATCGACTTCAATGATGTACTTACCCGAGGAAACTCCTACTCCAGCCCCAGCATGAGGAGGGAAAGAGGAAAAAAAACACAACCAGTTACAAATCAAAATGAACAGCAGGAAAATGATCATTACTTTATTCAATTGTTCAGTACTTTTGTGACTGGGGGAGGCGTTGGTTGGCAAAAGTGGCCTTTTAATCTCGGGTCTGTGTTTGAATGCAAGCCGGACAGATGGGAAGGAAACTATCAGTCCTTCACCTGAGGTTCAATGGGCTTGTGCAAGATGAACTTCACAGAATATGCAAGAGTGCTGCTCAAAATTCAACAGTGCAGTTGCAAACAGTTCGCAAAAAGACACAAGACTATCTGGCTGTGGCATGAGGCAGCACATTCATCATCACCGGCCTGACTGTCTGTCAACACAGAGTCTATACTACAGTTACACAAGTCATTCCCCAATTTCCTGAAACAATTCAAACCATCCAAATGATTAATCACAGTGTTTCAGTGTTGAAATAATCCAAAGCATCAGAGAATCATTTTACACAGAAGGAAGCTATTCAGTCTATTGAATCAATGCTCCCTTCTGCTGGAACAATCTCAGGCCTGTGCACGCACACACAGAACGTTGGAATAACTCAGCAGGTCAGGCAGCATCTATGGAGGGGCATGAACAGTTGACATTTCGACTCAAAACCCTTCATCAGTACTGGAAGGAAAGGAGACAGGTCTCCTGGTTCTTTCATCTTCATTCTATAAGTCATTACCTCAAAAAAACAAATAATCTATTGGAGGAATTCATTGTCAATGTTTCGGGGTGATTGGTGGATTGATGATAGCAGAAGTCTGGCGGGGAGATGGGCAGATTGGAGTGGGTAGGAAGAGGGGAGGGTAAAGGCTGGAGCTGAGAGACAGAAGCAGGTGGGTGACAGATGAAGGCAGACAAAACAAATGCAGACAGATAGAACCTGATGAGGGAAAGACTGCTTGAAGGTGATTAGCAGAAACACAAAGGGCTGCCAGTGTTGGAAAGTGATCAGTAACAAAGGTGAAAACTGGAGGGATGTTGGCAGACAGAACCAGTTGTGGGAGTGGGAATCTGGTAGGTGTCATTCTCTCAGCTGCATTTCCAGTTGTCTTTTGAAAACAATTATTAAATTTGGCAGTGGACATAAGATCCAAATTTGGCCGAGTAAGATGGTTTATTCCACGTTCTTTGTGTAAGTTTTGAATGCAAAGCAACATATATACTACTCCCTTCATTCCTTTTTTTTTCTTTATCCCACTGGCCTCTTCACCCCTTCCATCACCTTTTCCACTCCCCACCCACCTGCTCAGCCACACATTTCTCCATCTAGTCCCCTCATTCTCTTTACTTCATTGTCCACTGTCTTTACCTATCAGATTCCATCTTCTTTGTCACTTCCACCTATCACCTCCCAGCTTCTGACATTGCCTCCGTTGTCACCCCTTCCCCATCTACCTATTACCATCTTCACTTGGATCCAACTCGCATCTGCGAGCTCTTGCCCCACCTCTTCCCTCCACCATTAATAATGGCTATCTCTCATTCCAGACCTAATGAAGGGTCTCGACACAAAACGATAACATCGTTTTCCCTCCATAGATGCTGCCTGACCCACTGAGTTCTTCCAGCTTTTTATGTGTTACACTATACTACCTGCATTGTGTAAGCAGATAGATGCTCCCAGATAGAAGGGGTAAGGGAACAGTAGGAATTGATGATTGAAAGAAGATCACTAACAGCTATCGTGCAGCTTAATAACATAATTAGAGAAAAGGTTAACAAAGCTCTGGGGTTTATGCCTGGAGGGACAAAACTGAAAAGCAAGCAAGCAATACCAAACTTCTCACTGCCTCAGTAAAGCAGTCTGCAAAATCAAAGACCCACCCATATAACCATATATAACAATTACAACATGGAAACAGGCCATCTCACCCTAACATTTTCTATTGCACCTTCTCCCATCGGCAAGAAGATACAAAAGGCTCAAGGACAGCTTCTACCCCGCTGTTATTGGACTACTGAATAGTTTCCTCATGTGATAAGATGGGCTCTTGACCTCACAATCTACCTCATTATAATCTTGCACCATGTTGTCTACCTGCACTGAACTTTCCCCGAAACTGTTACACTTTCAAGACAGCGCTATATTTCATTAGGAGTTTGAGTAAATTTGATTTGTCAACTAAAGCACTCAAATCTTCTACAAATGTACTGTGGAGAGCATTCTGGCTGGCTACACCACCATCTGGTATGGGGCGGGGGGAGTGGTGCTACCGCACATGATTGAAATAAGCTGTAGAAACTTCTACAATTACTCAGCTCCATCATGGGTACAAGCCTCTGTACTAATCAAGACATCTTTAAAGAGAGGTGCCTTAGGAAGGTGGCATCCATCATTAAGGATCCCCACCACTCAAGGCATGCCTCCTTCACACTGTTACTATCGGGAAGGAAGAACAGAAGCCTGAAGGCACACACTCAATGATATACACACGCATACTTAAAGTAACTCAGTTTTTTTTTCTCTCACTATATCCAAGGATACTTAAAGAGTTCAGTGATTATACATACAAACCCTTAAAATGGATTTTCCAAAACTCTTTGAAGACTGGTGAAATCCCTTGAGGACTGGAAATGGGCTAATGTTGTCCCAGTATATAACAAGGGTGACTTATATCACTATAGTTAGCTTAACTTGAATCAAGGAGGAGGTTAAGTGTATTAGGAATAATAGTGGGGTGTTAAATTATGCAGAGAAGGACTCTTAACTCATATTTTAGTAAAGTATTCACCTGTGAAGATGTCAGCAAGATGTCAGTAAGTGTAGAGAAAAATAAGGTTGTTTTAAGTGACTTAGAGATCTTAGAAAGTGAGGTCCTGTCTCAGCTGACCAGTAAGCTTAACATGCATTGCAAGCAAGATAATGGAAACGATAATAAAGAATGAGATGGAAAAGCAGCTGGAAAAGAACAGGCACGTTAGCAGAAAGCCAGCATGGGTTCAGAAAGGAGAAATCATGTTTTACCAAGTTGTTGGTGTTCACCTGAGGCACCTGAAATTTATGATGACAATAGAGCGGTTGATATCATTTACTTGGATTTTCACAAGGCTTTTGACAAGGTACTCCATGAGAGGTTATTAATCAAGTTACAGGAGGCAGGGATTCAGGGTAAGGTGTGTGAATAGGTGCAGAATTGACTCAAAAACAGAAAACAATGAGTTATGGTGAGAGGATCATTTTCACACCTAGAAGATGTTAGAAGTGGGGCTCCGCAGGGACTGGGTTTGGGACTGATGCTGTTTTTAATTTTCATTAATGCTTTGGATAAGCACATAACAAATAAACTAGTAAAGATTGCTGATGACACAAAACTGGGGGGGGGGGTGGCTGATAACACTCAGGCAGCAGAATCAGTACAGTTAGATCTAAACTAAATCCAGATGTGGGGAGATAAATGGCAGATGAAATTTAATATAAGTAAATGTAAAGTATTATATATAGGAAGTAGAAATATTATATCTAAGTATACAATGGAGGTGGGGTCTTGAGTTAAAAAGTGCACTGTATGAGGAGGATTTGGGCATCCTAGTAGACTCATCACCATCAACATCTAGACAATGCACAAAGCGATTAGGAAGTCAAATAGAATGTTGGTCTATATAATACACTCAGTGGAGTTAAAGTCTAGAGACATTCTCCTTAAGCTGTGTTATGTGCTTGTGAGGCCACACCTTGAATACCGTGTACAATTTTGGCCTCCATATTGTGTGAGGGATGTGAAGGCACTGGAGAGAGTTCAGAGAATGGTGACCAGACTCATTCCAGGTCTGTAGGATAGGAGCTATAAAGAAAGACTGAAAGAATTAAATCTCTTAGACTAAGTAGATGTAGAATGAGACGAGATGTAATAGAAGTATTCAAAATCATTAAGGGTATAAGTAAGATGGACGCCAGCTGCTACTTCAATATTAATCCATCAATGAGGACCTGGGTCATAGGTGGAAAATGGTTAAGGGCAGATTTCAGACTAACATCAGGAAGCAGTTCTTTACACAACGAGTTATAGACACATAGAATAAACTACCTAGTTGTGTAGTTGAGAGTAGTATCTTGGAGACTTTCAAATCTAAACTCGATTGTTATTTCAACACACTATGTGAATGGGAATTTGACAAGATTTTTGGGCTGAATGGCCTGTTCTTGTTAAAAATTTTCTAATCTTCTAATGTTCTAAAAGTATGCAAGCCGGTAGAGCATCAAAAAATTAAATTTGCAGAAGCAGTGGAGCACAGATGAAAGGATAATATATTTGTGTGAGCCAGCAGAGTGCACAAGAAAATGTAAATACCTGCAAGCTAGTGAAGCATAGGGAAAATAATAAAATTTGGGTTGTAGGACAGCCTATTAAAATTTCAGGATTGCAGTCAAAGTAATAAAAAGTATGTGCAAATTAATGGTCAAAGTCATGAAACTTACTAAGAACTCTTACCTAAATGAAACGCTAAGTTTGATAAGATTGTTAAAAAGTTCGACGAAAAATACTGACAATGTTAAGTTTATTAAGAAAACGGAGTCACACGTTAAGATTCAGAAAATGCCTGCTACTGCTTTAGAGATAAGAGTGTGTAGTCGATTTGATTGAATGTGAGAGTGATTGAAAGAGTTAAAAGGACATGTAAAGTCTTTTCCTAATTGAAAGGAACATAAAACATGCAATAAATTACAAAAACAACATGACAGAGACAATAAAATGTTTAAAGGACAAATCTTTTCATTAACTGAACGAGTGGAACAACATGATAAAATCGATGCGCATTGCCCAGAGTTTCATAGCCAACTGAAACAAAATGGAAACGCACAAGTGCAACTTGAAGTGGGTGGTCCTGCTAATGACACTACCAGTGACACTACTGATGGTGCTCCACCCAGGGAAACACCGACTTCTGAAGCAGTTCTGAGGAATTACAGCTCACATCGAACAGTCTCCCTACACAACGTCACCATTGAACACTGGAGAATTACAGCCTACATTGCGTAGTCTCCTGATGCAGCAGCACCATCTGAACTCTGAGGAAATACAGGATAAACATGATAGGGACTCTACAGCCGCCCCTGTCGACTCAAGGGAGCAAGATGGTGCGGGTGACTAATGGTGACGTCTTGCAGACAGCTCACAAAACTACTAGATATTCTGGTAGATATACTTCTGAACTGTGATTGCTGCAGTCTACAGCTTGGAATTTCCCTTTTAATGATATACTGTTGAATAGATTAAACAATCTAGTGCTTTTGCGATCTCCTGGGGGATTCAGCAAACTATACTCTTGAGAGTGCAAGTATGGCCCGGGTGGATCCTGCATCAAGGCCAGATAGCAGAAGATGAACGCATAGTCGGCTCCATTGCTCCACGCTGGATTAAAGCGTCAAGGAAGATTAAAATCATTGAGGACGAGAGTGGAAAATGAATGAGCGTTTGGCAACGTCTGCCTGTATTTGACCGGTCTCTCTCTCTCTCTTATCACTCCTACCGTCGGGCGGGAGGTGCAGGGGTATTGATCTCACACCACCAGGTTCGGAAACAGTTGTTGCCCTGCAGCCACTGGGCTTCTGGACAGGCTTCACTTGCCTCAGCATTGAACGGACTCCACAGCAATCCACTCACTTTTGGGGTCATGTTCCATATCAGCTGGATTTTTTTTACTATTTCCATGAAATGGCGACTCCTTTGTTTGCATTGTCGGAAACAGCTCTATTCCTATCTTTGATACCTCTTTTTCTCCTGTTCAAGGTTCTTTTGAAGACCCTGACCAGGAGTTACACGCTGATTTCAGTTCTTTGCGGGAATGGGACCCGCTTTCACGGCCTCACGACCGGCCACGTTTTGATACCCTGAGGACATGGTCTGGAAGACTAGCGTGCCTTCAGAGTGCTGGATTTTCGTGGCTCTGAAGAAGGGCTGATTCTAGGCTGGTGCCCCTGACTGAGGCATCGCGAGAGAACACGGAACAGTGGGAGCAGGGGGTTAGCTGCCGTGGGCTGTGTGTCCAGAGACCTGAGCCTTTCTGGGGCCGACTCTCTGGGCGTAGGGCTTGGGAAAAGCGATGCAACAGACTTTTAACATCATAAATCAGCGAGTTGTTTGTTATGTCTCCCCTCTCACTGTGAAATGGAGACATCTCTTTTTCCCTTATTAAAGAGAGAGAGGGCCGTGTGAACGAGTAGTCTTTGGGGTATTGCAAATCTGTGTCTTTATTGATGCTTTGCTGCACGCTTGAGTGCTCGGTGGGGGGTGCCGATGCTTTTTTGCTGGTGGGGTGGGGGTCATTACCCTGCTGCTAATTGTGTGTGGGGGGGGAGCTGGGGGGGGCTCTGGGGTTCTAATGTTTAACTGTCGTTCATTCTTTGGGCCACTCCTGTTTTCGAAGATGGTTGTGAAGAAAAATAATTTCAGGATGTATATTGTATGCATTTCTCTGACATTAAATGTACCTATTGATTTGTCCACTTTTGCAATTTGGATATATGGCACTCTTGTGTGTGGTATTTTTGAGTGAATTCTATTGCATTTCTTTATTTTGTGGTTGCTTGCAAGAAGATGAATCTCAAGGTTGTATATGATGTACATACTTTGATAATAAATTTGAACTTTGAATTTTGAACTTTCAAGTGAGAATGACAAAGATGAAACAATAAGATTGACAGCTAAGTCACAGCTTGCTCCATTAAAGATCAAGGACTGACCATAAAGCCATTGTTAATTCATGTATTGAGAAACTAGTGTGAGATTCATCAACGATTGCTCAACCACTCAACAATTTGCTGCAAAACAGTATGCGCTCAGATGACCCTGAGACTCTTAATGAAACAACTGAAAGATTTCAAGCTTTGAAGGTGATATTGCAAACTGCAACTGCATGAAGAACCCCTGATACGGGTAAATCATTTATCCGGTATATCAATGAGAAGCACATGATGTGTTTCTCATGTTCTTAAATGAAGAAAACGGAGACCGATGGGATCCTTTTGGTTTTAATTCTGCCAAAGATCTGATTCTGTACATTGATGGCGTCTCAACGATTGAGAGAGGAATGTGAATGATTGTTTCTGAAACTGAAATGCTGGCATCAGGAAGCATGGCTCCTGGTACCCCCATACAACAGGCAGAAATAAAAGCTTTGATTGAAGCCTGTAAGTTGGCAGCAGGAAGATCAGCTAATATCTACAGTGATTCTCGACAGAACTTTGGAAACTTCTGGAGACAAGGATGACTTCTTACTGCTGTAGTAACCCCAATCAAGAATGGCCAACTTGTACAAGAACTTAGGGGTGTCATACAACTGCTGTCAGAAGCTGCTGTATTAATACGTCAAAATTATGCCAAAATGACTAGAGTGGAAAGCTGTGAAATGCATTCATGGATGAAATTGCAAAACAGCCAGCAGGGGAAAGAGTAAAAGAAGGACTGAGAGCATATACAGTGAACCCAGCAACTGAAATCATGGAAACAAAACTGAACACTGTATCACAGATGAACATAGCAGACATTCATGAGAAGCAAATTCAATGCTCCAACCAGAAAAAGAGGTTCCGGATGGAGAACAGTGGGAGGTTAAACAGTGATGGAGTATGGAGATATGGCACTAGACTGGTAGTCCCAACTATTTTGTTTTCTTATCTAGCACAGCAAATACACTCCATATGGCATATTGGAGTGCAAAAGATGATCTACAGATTCTCCCAGTGGTAGTGGAATCCAAGGTTCGGGGCACATGTTCAGTAAATGTTTGAAATATGCACGTCGTGCTAGAAAACAAATCCTGGAACATCAGAAAAGCTACCACAATTAGTTCTTTTGTCCCAACTGATCCATTTTTATACCTACAAGTGACTAACATTATTTGGCCAAAGTGTCAAGGATACTCAGATATATTGGTAGTAGTGGACAAGTTTTCAAGATGAGTGGAAGCTATTCCAGCAAGAAAAGCCACTGCCACAGACACAGCAAATGCTCTGATTCCTCAGTGGGATTGTCATGTCACATTGTTTCTGATCAAGGAACACATTTCACTGAGAGTGATTGTCAGGAATTATGCTGACTGACGAATGTTGTCTTTTCATTGTCCACATCATCAGGATAAGTCAAACAAATGAATGGAATCATCAAACAGCAATTGTCTAATTATCATGAGGAAGGTGAACCATGGCCTACAGCTCTTGCCATTGTCATATGTAGCATCAGAGCAACCCCAAACAAGAAAACTAAAATATGTCTATTTGAAGTGGTAACAGGACATCCTATGCTGGGAGCACTCGATCTCAGAGACGCTGATGTACACATTATGGCAGACAGTTGTGTGAAATTAACTCATTGTCATGCTTGCTTCTCAACAGGTTTTTGCTGTTTGGATTGATCCAACAGATGGAAGACACACCCTGGTTCCTAGCGAGTGGGTCCTGATTAAGAAATCGCATAAGGAACCACTGGGAGCTTGATGGGAAGGTCCTTAACAAATGCTGCTAATTACCAACTCGGCAGTGAAAATAGAACGTAAAAGTAAATGGATACACGTCAGCCTCTGCAGGCCAGCTAAAGTGCATACTTTCTAGTTGGTTGCCTCTTATCTATATATTTGAATGGAATTTCTCTTATCTCTGGTATAAAAATAGATGTTCTGTATTTGGTTCAATCTTTATTCTTTTGTCACTCAAATAGTAGACCCCTGTCTCTGTTCTGCTCACTCACTCTTTGTTTTATTAGCTCTTAATAAAACAATGGAAAAGCAACGAGTTTTGTGTTTGTTTCCTGACTTATAAAAGAATCTTGGATCAAAGGCACCAGAATCCAACAAGGATTTGACAATATGGCCAAACTCCAGAGGATTCACCAAAGCACAACACAATAAAACTGCAAACTATTTCTAATGAAGAAATTCGTAAAACTATTGCCAAACGACACAAAACAAGCAATTTATTTATGAGACGCTTGGGATGGTGCTGGAATATTTGCCAAGAGCCTCTGAAAGCATTAAAAAATTGTGTAGGAATACACATGCACAATTGTGGAATTGAATTTTATATATTAAGAAGTCTCAGAGCATTTGACCTCTACATATCCAGAAGCTCCCTTTTGACTCCAGCAGTGTAAAACAGTCATGAATCGAAGCACTTTGGTATTCAAATGATTACTTTCATTTCTGCTTCCTCAGCTCGGTGCAATGATAACCATGCTTTTTTGGTTCTTCAGTATTTCTTCCGTTCTTGCCCAAGCTCAAACAATAGCTGCTGTGGGCATACTGAACTTAGTATTCTCGTTACGCTCACCCATCAGTGCTGTTGGTTATGGTGCTTTGACAATTCCAACTGTGCTGATGACAGATGATGGCTCGAGTCATTCATACAACTAACAGGCCCTTCAGCCCACTGGGTGCATGCTGTTTGTCCATTACCCCCACAGCACTCATCCCATTTACCAAGACTCACTTTGGAGCCTTCTAAGCTTTTAGGATTCAAGTGCTCTCTCAAATACCTCCTCAATGTTACAAGAATATCTGCCTCCACCATTCACTCTGTGTTCCAGATGCCAATGCCCAGAACCTGTGTTTCACTCTGGCAGAGAAAGGTAAAAACAGCCGAGAACGAAGAGGTGATTGTAAGGTGGTTGGTGGAAAATATAGGGTGGATATCAGAGGTACTTTTTACGCAGAGAATGGTGGCTGCCAGGGGTGGTAGTAGAGGCAGATACACGAGGGGCATTTAAGAGACTTTTAGTTAGACACATGGATGATCGAAAATTGGAAGGCTATGTGGCAGGGAAGGGTTGGATTGATCCTAGAGTAGTTAAAAGGTCAGCACAATGTTGTGGGCTGAAGGGCCTGTACTGTGCTGTAACATTCTATGCTAACGACAGCGGACGGAGAGAGGGAATCGGGGAGGTGACAGACCGGTTGCAGAAGGAAAGCTGGGAATACTTACTGGGTTTACTCCTCTACACTCAGTCCTCCGCTGCACAATTTGTTCTCGCGGAGGGCCCTGCTTATGTGGAACAAGTTGCGGAGGAAGCGGTTGGGGGAGGTACAATTACAACATTTAAAAGACACTTGGAGGGATATGTACAGTAGATAGGAAAGGTTTTGAGGGATGTGAGACAGGAGGCACAGAAGAGTTAGGTTGAAGAGGCAGTTTGCATGCAGTGTGACTCTAACACTCTCTGCACGCTGGATAGGCCTCAGAAGGAACTAAAACCTGACACACATTCACCATCAGCAGAGAGAAACTGGAATGGATTAGAATGCTTTTCTTTGACTTAAAAATGGTATCACTGTTGGAAATGTTTTTCTGTGGCCAGGGATGCTCATTCTGGTCTGTTTTGGGGCATTGCACCGTTTGCTTTCCTGGTTCACATCATCCCAAGGTTCCCTTCCCCGTACACATCATCTCAGGGGTTCCTTTCCGGGTACACACCATCCCAGGGTTTCTCTTCCCAGTACACATCATCCCAGGGTTTCTCTTCCCTGTACACATCATCCCAGGGGTTCCCTTCCCGGTACACATCATCCCAGGGTTTCTCTTCCCTGTACACATCATCCCAGGGGTTCCCTTCCCGGTACACATCATCCCAGGGTTTCTCTTCCCTGTACACATCATCCCAGGGGTTCCCTTCCCGGTACACATCATCCCAGGGTTTCTCTTCCCGGTACACATCATCCCAGGGGTTCCCTTCCCGGTACACATCATCCCAGGGGTTCCCTGAAGCTCTGCTCCCTGTCTCGTTCAACCTCAGCTCAATGTGTTTCTACTCCACATCAGCAGTCTCCTTCACTCAGCATCCAGCCTCATCTATTGATTTATTGTTTATGATGACTCCTTTCATCAATGTGGCTCAGATAAAACATGCTTATTATTCAGGAGCATTCCTGTCTTGGCTGAATGAGTGAATCTTGCTCATTTCTGCTCTCCAATCTAAATTGTTCTGTCTGGACCGCTAAAGAGTGGAAGCAATTACCTCTCCCTGTATTCATTTCTCCTACAGCCTACCAGTGCTTGTAGTCTCTCTTTGGCATCATCTACATATGTCATTTCATCCACTGTTGCATGCTTTGAGAGTTAGTGGCGACCTGACTGATTTTATGCCAAGATGTCATAAACCTAAAACACAGTACCCATTTACTTTGCGTTGTTTCAATGACAAGAATAATTTCACACTGAGATGACATACTGTATTTGTTGATAAAATGAAGCAGGGTCCATTGATCTATTGTGAAACAGCAGGTGTTAGAGATTAGATATTCATTTCCAGTCCCTTCACTGCACAGTTTTCTAATTTCATTCTAACCTGAAGATTTGGGTTTACACATCAATAGCTGCATCCAAAAAAGCAATGGATTTACCAGACTGACTACAAGCGAATAAAACATAGTCATAAATTCCAATGGCAAAAGTTAAACAGCTCGTAAGTTTTAACTACAGACAAATATGAAACCTCTACCATGTAATCACTGTGTCATATGCATTCAGTGTTTGTACACAGGAGTTCATAGATGCCTTTGTGTTGCTTCCTGTCCCACCCCAGACTTTGTAACCACCGAGTGGAGCACCAATGGCCACTTTGCTCTGTTTAAATGAAGAATTAAAAAATGCAGGAACAATACTGCGCTGATTTTGAAAAAAACTTCTCCAGTCTGCTCCAAACTGAGGTGAAAATTTACCAAAAATGCTTAATTCAATGTTGGGCTGGGGTGACTTCAATCAGGAGGGGACGGAAGAGACGTTGCTCTGTTGTCTCTAGATCAGAGAAAGCGAAGAGGAGATTTAATAGAAGTACCAATGTTAAGTTTTGATAGTGCGATGGGAAAGATTGTTCACCTGGTGGAGGTTGGGGGAGGGGGTGGACGAGCAAACGCAGATCAATGATTTCTTTGGTATTGCAAGAAAATCTGTAGCGATTTTATACAAAAACCATTTAATGCAGTAGGTTGTGCTCGGGAAGGCATGTCCTCAAAACAGACTGAGTAACATTTCACAAGGTAACTAAATGATTACCAGAAAAAAAAGCAGGGATATAGGTAAGAGAGGTGGAGTGGGACCCATTGGCCACTTCCTGGCAATCTCAGAGAGGGAGTAATCATCTAGTCCCAGTGAATGTCACCTGGATTCCAGTACAGGATGGGCACACAACATCGTCTGTGCATGGAGTCTGACTTAACCTGCCTTCCTTCATCCCAGCTGTGAACTGCCACCAAAATGTGATAATTACATCTCCTTCCACTTCAGCTAAACTAGTTCCACCAAGATGAATATTTTTATGAGGTCATTGCACACTTCATGAAAAAATAAAACATTTTGAAGCTTGACCTATGCAGATTACACCTGAATGATGCCTCCAAGTCTGTTTAACGTAAGTAACATAAAGGATATTTATAATAAACCTGCAGGTCACAGGGGTACAGCACAGACAAGTGAATGCTAAAATGTCCAGATGTTACTCACGTGAAGGCAAAGGCAACCAAAGCTCCACTGACAACGATGAAATCCAGAATGTTCCACAGATCTCGAAAGTAAGAGCCAGGATGAAGAATCAGACCTAAATTAATCATCTTGTGAAAGGAAGTGAGGCAAAGAAAAATTCATTTGTAAGTATGAACACATTGTTTCTTTGCTTGGTTGTGATTTCTTTCTCATCATAGACTCTTGTACAAAGCTTCTGTGGATATTAAAGACCACAGAATGGCAATTTGATTGCACAGCAAATAAATCAAGTATTGTCTCATCACTGGATCCTGAAAGCTCAGTGACACTGAGATTTCAACCTGCCTATGATTTGATTGTCTCCATTTTAATTGTGGCTTGCAGAGAGTCAGGAAACTAGGCACCTTTAACTATGCTGAAAGGGAGCTGAATCTTCTGTGAAGTGGAAGTTCAGTTTGATGACAAACACTGGGTAGAGTTCTTGAGTTGGAAATAAGTGTTCAGGAGGAGGGTATTCAGTGTCTTTGTTACTAGGTGACCTTCAAGAGAATCTGTGGGCCTACAGTACAATTCTGTAAAATGAAAACAGAAGGTCTCTCAAGACTGCAAAGGTAGTTCTTACATGCAATCACCAATCATCTTTGAACAAATTCCAGTTTCCTCAGCAGTTTAAAATTCCCAGAAGTATGGGAACTGAAGCACACAACAAGGAAGTTCTGAAGGGCTGTTTACAAAGTGAAAGAATGAGTAACTGTAGTTTGAGGAATTAACAGCACACAATTATAAATCAATCTTTTGAAATTCGTGCTTTTTAACAAAAATAATCAAATTTAGTTTAATTTAATTTACTTGTTCCAGATGCACAAGTTAACGACAATGTTCATTAGATGCAAGCATCCAGAACTCTAAACTCAATTTGATTCTTGGATCCCTATAGTAACCACAAAATATATCTATCACAATGTTTTCTCTCAGCGAGTACAAACATGATTAAACACAAGGGTTTTTCCTTTTAAAAAATAGTCATGCATTGAATTTATGAGAATGTTTACCTTAATCACCATTTCGAAGGTAAAGACCCCAGTGAACACATAGTCCAAGTACTTCAGAACCTAAACAATAAAGATTTTTAAATTTTACTCTGAGTGTGCATGGACAGCTTCACAGCACTGCATTAGTAATTTAAGTAGAGTGTTTGTGGAAGTCAGGAAAAATGCATGGGGGATTGCCAGCTAGTTCTGGGACAGAGGAAAACAGGAAAAAGTAATCAATAGTTGAACAGTAAGGCTGAGCACTCTGGGGAAACCTTCAGGAAAGAGAAGAAAGCATGGAGACACCTACCAAATTAACGAATTCCTTGAACGTTAACCTAGTTACCCTAATTACAGGCATTATAATAATTTGTCACATTGCGATAGAACTAATTTTACACGCCAAATGTACTTGTATTGTTGTATTGCCCAGCCAGTTAACACTGCTCGAGGGAATCAGACATGGGGGTATCAGTTGCCTATTTTCAATTCTTGAATTTTACCTTCACTCATTAAAAATTACTAATGGGATGTCTGTAAAAGCAATGGCCTATTTCATCATAAATGATACACAATATGTGAGGTCCATTCTTTATACCATTGCACAATTTTACTGATTTAAACCTCCGTGGCAAGTTATAAAATATTAAAGATTAGGCAGAGTTCTCTGTACCTCAGCTGCAATCATCCCCAGCTAATTACAGCATTGGAAAAATTAACGTTTTTTAAATCACTCACTCACCAAGCTGTGAGTGACATTTCATCATGTTTCACAGAGCACTTGGTAATCAAATGCCCATATTCACCTCTGGAATATTCAGTTGCTTTCTTAATCATTGACTCAAGTGGATTTTAAAAGAGTTAATTATCAAAGTTCATCATAATAAATTAATTCCACATATTTATTATGTAGGTTAATAAATATCTCTGCCTCAGACTGCAGTTCACTAATATTTTTATTTGAAATGATTTATTAGCATTTTCCTATTTTGATCAGTCATAGAATGATATGAGTGTTTAACCATGAGACATACTAAAGGAAAAATGTTCATTTTCCATTGAACTGTTGGCCATGAAGGAATTAAAATATGGAAGGAAACATCAAACTAGAATATGTCAAGGTCAGTGGAAGTCAACAAACCAATTATCTTTGTTCTTGCCATGTGCTTGAAGGAATGGAGGCTGCCATTTTGTGAAGCTGCTTTATAACCCCCATTTTGTGAACTGTTTGATGAATTGATTCTTGCTCCGGGATGACGTAATCAGAGGAACTGAACGTGCACACAATGAGTTTCTGCCATAGATCTGTTAGACATGAGATCATTCTCAGATCTGCTGTTTATTGTGTACAATGGCAGATTTGGAGAAGTAATCTTGTTATCTTGGCCAAATGTCTGTGTAACACTGATTTGAACCAGAGTCGAATAGGACAAAAGGAGTCACCTAAGGCAGGGGTTTCTGTAGCCCTTGGACTACATCAAATAGGAGCATGACACAGGTCAGTTTGATGACCTCAAGCCAAAAAGATTGAAGTGCAACATTTGTACTAATGAGGAAAGAGTATAAGAATTAAGGGCTTCAAATGCAAAGGGGTGAGAACTCTGGAGACTAACCATCATAAGGAAGAACCCCTATGCTAGGGGCTGGGAGAAGAATGATCAATCATCTTGCCAATGGGAGATCTCTGTTTCGGTGTTATAAATCGGAAAAGTGGTCTGAGTGAATATTGGTACAAAGGACGACAGTAGAACTCATGTTTTAAGTTGTTGGGTTGGGGTCAACAAAGTTACGTTGTTGTTTGTGCAGAGACAATGAAGTGCGATCTTTGATTAATTAAGAGTTGTGTAGTGAATTGCTTAACCTAGATCTGCTGATGAATAGTCAACAGAACATTGCTACTAGCTTTTAATAAAAATTGCTTCATTACCTACAATAACTAGAGCACATTTTAAAATCTTAAACGATGCATTGGTTAGAACTGGAAATAGAACCATGAGAACATCTGAATTTGCATTTTGGCTGCAGTCAGCAATGAAGTATGCTGAGATTTCTGAAGCTAGCTTAATGTTTTGGCTTCTCACCTGTTTTGTATAAGTCTTCCAACAGGCTTGTATTTAATGCCATAATTAAACACAATTTTACCTTTGTTCTTCGTGTATTCTAAAAGATATGTATTTATTCACTTTATTAATAGAACTAAAAATAGATTTATTAATGACTTTACAAGAACATAGAGTCCATCATTTGTAAAATGAGCCAGAATTTAAATAACAGAAAATGTAGTAAAGGACTGGTATCTTCTGGTTAGCACCATGGTTTAAAAGGCATTAAGTATAATTAAAAACAGGATTACCTTGAAGAGGCTTGTTGATTGGTAACAAACAACAGAAACTTATCATGTTTGTTACTACTGATGGGAGAGTCTGGGCTGTTCTGTGGGCAGGGTACTTGTGTGTACGGGCTATGCCGTAGCCTATGCAAGTGGCCTACGCCGTTGTGAGCATTCATACTTGTACATTGGTGTGTCTGCGTCGCTCTGCAACTCACCGCCAAAATGCTAGTTGGCGGTGGGGTTTCTATGCCACTGTGTTGAGTTTCTTCCTGTACTTCAAACAATGCCTATTGAAACTGAGCGCATCATGTTGGAGTTGGAGCTAATAAATGTTGAACAAGAGTTTCTTCTCTCTCAGTTCTGAAATGGCGGAGAAGAAGAAGCAACTGGAAATGCATGGGAGGAAATGCGATGCTACCAAGCGGACCAATCACAGTTGCGGTCTGTGTCGCCGCGACGTGTAGTTACATTTTGGGAGCGGTGCACATTAGGCTACGGTGTAGGGTTTGGCATAGAGTACAGTGTAGGGTACACGGCTACGCCGTACCTATGGCGTACATTTGACGCAGAAGTATAAATTGGGCTTAACTACTAACACAATGAATTTACACTTTATGCGACTCAGCAACAAATTCCATGATTGTTTAACTGGCTGGGCTAAATCCTAGCCAACTGGACCTTACTGTAACTGGATGCACCAGTGTAACAGTATTACCAAGGCAGACAGAGCAAAGCCCTTCTTGACCATGTGCAGTAATTGTTATACTTCATGAGAAATTGAACTGCATTCTTGGTTTCACTGTGTTCATTAATTCAAATCCACATGTCATTCCAGTAGACGTCAAAGCTTATTCAAAACTATACAGGAAAATAGCTGTTCCATATTTGTGATTTTGAAACTGGCTGCTTGTTGTGTCATTTACTGGTCTATCGATCTGATGTTCCAGTTCCATTTGGTTAAGGTACAGTTTAACAGCATTTGCAGCTGAGTTAGTTCTTTGAGGAGCCTGTAATGCTGAGTGACAGTGGCTGAGTAGCAGTTCCACAAACTTACGTTGTTTCTGGGTGAGTCAGCCTGTACAGGATCCTCTGCTGCCAAGGCAATGCTGCTCATTGCTATCACCAGGAGGATGCACATCTCAAAATATCGTAGGTTGACAATGTAATGGCACGCTCTGCGAATACTAAACAGAGAGGTAAATGTACTTGCACATCCGAATCAAACACGGATATCAAAGGATAAAACCATACATATTCTGATATTCCTTCGAAATGCATCACGATGATAAGCTATCTCCTTTCATTCTGTATCATTCAGCATTTTTTTCTTTCCTCCCAAACCCTCATGCTAATTTGACCTTGAAGTGATCACATCCTGTTGCATGCTAACCAATCAGCTTTTCAGGTGTATATCCCACTTGTTAATTGCAAGTACAGAGGAAAAACTACAAAACTTAATTGATATAATTGTTGAAGAAAGTACAAAAATGGGTCTATCAATTGCAAAAAGACAGAATGTATGGTGATATCCAAAAAGAAGGAGAATCCTATCTGCCAGGCTGAGAATAAATGGGGAAGACATAAAACAAGTACAGAACTTTCGCTACTTAGGAAGCTGGGTGACATCAGATGGCAGGTGCGACATGGACATCAAAAGAAGAATAGGGATGGCAAAAGACACTTTTACGAGAATGAAGAGTATACCTACTAACACTAAAGTAGGCATGACAACCCGCCTCAGAGTACTGAAATGTTATGTTTATCCAGTTGTGTTATATGGATCAGAATGTTGGACAATATCTAGTAACATGAGGAAATGAACTGAAGCAGCAGAGATGTGGTTTTTGAGGAGATGCAAAGAATATCATAAACGAAACAAATATCTAACGAGGATGTAATGAACAGAGCAAGCACAAAAAGAGAAATAATGTATGAGATCATGAAAAGGCAACGCAACTTCATTGGACATGTGATTAAGAAAGAGGAGTTAGAATGCACGGTAATTAGGGGAAAGATTGAAGGGAAGGAAGCAAGAGGAAGGCAAAGACAAATGATGATGGAGACAGCAGCCAGAGAACTGGAAATGAATACCAATGAATTGATCCACTTGACCCAAAACAGGAGCCTGTGGGCCATGGCAGTCAAAGCTCAAACTGGGAATGGCACCTAATGATGATGATGATTCCATTTGGGGATGTTTTGACTTTTAAAGTGGGGGAGATAAGCAACCGTGTACAAGATGCTACAGTGACCCATTGAAGCCATAGCTTGTACCCGTTAACCCAGGTTAAATATTGAGCAGATTTTGCTCTCTGTAGGAATGTTTCTAAGCCCCATAGGAAAGGGTTATGTCCCTTCCCTGCTGAATCCCCCGGCTGAATCAGGGTCACGTACTGCGTCAACACTTCTTCTCAATGATGCCTTTATACTCCACCATAATATCATTTTTCTAAAGTTTTGGAAACTGTAATATCACGAGTCACCATTTTCCAAAGAACCCACTTTGGGTCATCATTACCTTGGCCAACCCCACTGTAGTGAACAGGTGATCATAGAATCCAAGCAACAGTGTTCAGCACCAGGAATGTCGAGAACAAGAGTCGAGGGAAACAGGCCACGTGAGCCTATTCCACCATTTCATAAGACCACCGATGTTCTGATGTTGGCCTTGCCTCCACTTGCTTGCCTGATTTCCACAAATCTTGATTCTTCTCTAATCCTGAGAGGTCTGAGGAAAATCCTCTGTCATTCCAGTGATTCACGGTCACCCCCACCATGTTAAGCGCATTAATCCTCCACTGCAGGGTGTATTTTGGTCATTGGATAACCACTTAATCATTGTTCTCAGAGTTACTGAGCACCTTAAGGCAGAAAGCATGGGCTGTAGGTGCTGGGGCCTTGCCTGGGTTGAATTCCTCTGGTTTCTCAACTACTAAACTCAGATCTGCCTTGTGCTGTTGAAAGGTTCCTGATGGTTGTATCATGAGTTTGTAATGTGCAGGAACATAAGGAGCTGCAGAGAGAAGGAGAGAAGCTGACTCCTTCCAATATATCACAGGCAAATCCTTCCTCATGGCTAGTTGTACCCACAGAAGATGCTGCCTCAAGAAAGCAACTTCCATCATCAAAGATCCCCACCAGCTAGGCCACGCTATCTCCTCACAGCTACCTGAAGCCTGAAGTCCCTTAACACCAGGTTCAAGAACAGATGCTTCCCTTAAACCATTCGGTTCTTGAACAAACCTAATCACTGGAGCTTAGCAACACTATGACCACTTTGCACTAAAATGGACTTTGTGCTTTTTCATGTTCTTATTGCGTTCTTTCCTGTAAAATTTGTGCATAATTTAATTTATGATGCTACAAGCCTATGATGCTGCTGCAAGTAAGTTTTCCCACTGCAATTATGTAAATGTCAGTAACCTTGATTTTTGAACTATGCCCTTTCCAGAACACATTATCAGCTGCTTTCTGTGGGCTCACCTACCTAAGTCGTCCATGGCTGTGAACCATTCTTTGTCATATCACAGCATGCGGCTTTTGGTAACTCATTGTCACCTCCGCAATGATTTCCATGAAGTGCTGCTGGTTGGATATAAATAGTGCAGACTGGTCCTGGTCACTTGTGACATTAGGATAAAACCATTTGTGAGACACCAGATCACTGGAAGTGGCAGGGATCATGAATATGATGTGGAAACTGCACCAGGCTGAATGGGCACAGGCTGGTGGAACATCAGCTCACCTCCAGGGTGATTATCTAACTTCACACCCACCCTAACTTGCTGTATCAGCAGTACAGGGATGCAGCTAGTAGTGCCACTGGCTAACAAATCTGCAAATCCTGGTTCAATCCAGATTTCTATGTGGGTTTTACATGTTCTCCCTATGGCAACCTCGTCCTTCCAGCAATCCAAAGAAACGTGCGTTAGTGGGCGAATTAGCCACTGTAAACTGCCCTTCAGTCGAGGTGCACGGGAGGATCTGGGGAGAGCTGATGGGAACGTGGGGGGTATAGGTCACAAGGAGGCGAACCCTCCCCAGCCTCTCAACAAGAAATTGGGGATTTTGTTAGTAGCCGGTACAGAGGCCCAGCATTTGTTTGGTTGAAGGACATTGTGGCCTGAAGTTCAGTAGTTAGTCAGGATGTTCCGACCATTTCTGGATCTTGTTCTCACTTTGTATAGCCCAGCACGAAGTGTTCAACAGAAATAATTTTATTTATACCGCCAAACAGATGTTTTCCTTCAAGGGATTAATCTGCTAATTAGACAGATTTTATATTGTCACTTCAAACTCTGGAAAGTACATCCATGTCCACCCACTGAAGTTAACCAGTTCTGCAATCTGAGAAAGAAATGACTGGACGTGATAAGGACGGAACTCATAATCTGAACAAGCCTGGTTCAAATCTCACCATAGCAATGTGTGTACTTGGGCGATTTAGGAACAAAACCCAGGAATAAAAATCTGGCAATGTTAAAAATGACTCAGGAAGGAAACAAATTGTCCTTTAAACTGGTCTGATTTACACAGGACGCCAGACCATTGGCAATGCTGACTCCTTACCAAGCAAGCCCCTCAAAACCACAGTTCACCGTCACTTCCCCGGGGTAACTAGGAATGGGCAATAAATATCAGCCTTGCAGTAAAGTGAATTAAAAATAAAAGAAAGCTGCTTGGAACCTGATAGCATCAAACACCGTGAATTAGAATGGGGCTGTGAACTTTATGTGGGACAAAGTTTACAGAAAAGGCAAGACTTTGTAACTGTGGTACATCAGTAAAAAGGGAGCTTGGAAACTTCATGGATCAAAGTTGCTGGTGAACGCAGCAGGCCAGGCAGCATCTCTAGGAAGAGGTACAGTCGACGTTTCAGGCCGAGACCCTTCGTCAGGACTAACTGAAGAAAGAGCTAGTAAGAGATTTAAAAGTGGGAGGGGGAGGGGGAGATCCAAAATGATAGGGGAAAACAGGAGGGGGAGGGGTGGAACCAAGAGCTGGACAGGTGATAGGCAAAAGGGGTATGAGAGGATCATGGGACAGAAGGCCCAGGGAGAACGAAAAGGGGGAGGGGAGGAAAAGCCCAGAGGATGGGCAAGGGGTATAGTGAGAGGGACAGAGGGAGAAGAAGGAGAGGGAGAGAAAGAATGTGTGTATAAAAATAACGGATGGGTTACGAGGGGGAGGTGGGGCATTAGCGGAAGTTAGAGAAGTCAATCATGACTTCTCTAACTTCGGCTAATGCCCCACCTCCCCCTCATAACCCATCCGTTATTTTTATACACACATTCTTTCTCTCTCTCTCCTTTGATGTGTGCTGCTTGAATTTCCAGCATCTGCAGAATTCCTTGTGTTTGCGTTGGAAACTTGATGTTGAGATTTTGCCAGGTTCTTAAACTGCTCAAAACACTTAATAACTGCAGTAAATGGAGGCATTTTTTTCATCAGCCGTTCAATCCAGACTCACGTTGGTACTCAATTAAACTCTCAAAGAATCCAAAGTGGGGGGGGGGGGTAAATTTGACTTTAATTGTTGGTGCTGAATGGCTGCAAGCTGATGGTCTCATATTTGGCCCACCTATTTGGTTCAATAACACCAAGGGAGCTGAATGCACAAAGGACAGCTCCTCAGTGGCAAGACACCAGCATGAGTTTAGTGCAGGTGAACGGAGTTGAATTACGCTCAGTGACATTCTGTGTCCTCTGAAAGATTCTGAAGAATAACATTTGTACAGTTCTGAAAAAAAACCAACATATTCAATTCATAAGGAGCAGCGTTTTGCCTAAATTACCAGAATAACACTGGACCACAAAACACTGCTGTGTTCACTATTACCATAATGTTATAACCATAAACCTCCCTGTCACTGAATCATACATCAGAACGCTGAAACAAATTCCCAAGTAAGGCCATCCTAATGAAGCCATGAATTTCAAATCAATTCTGCTAGGATAAGTGGTACGTCAAATTATAATGGAAACCAGCCACCGAGTGTTACTATTTATATGCTTATCAGTGTGAAGGACAGGCAGATGAGAGGGCAAATTTGCTGCCTGTAGGATGAGTTAAAGTGTAACAGGGGGCCAAAATCAAAAAAAGGTGATGAAAACAGGACTGAAGATCTTATGTTTGAATGCACGCAGCATAGGGTAGATGATCTTGTGGCACAGTTACAGATTGGTAGGTGTGACTTTGTGGGCATCTCAGAGTCATGGCTGAAAGAAGATCATATTTGGGAGCTTATCATTCAAGGATACATGTTGTATCAAAAAGACATGCAAGTGGGCAGAGGGGTGACTCCCTTCATAGAAAATGAAATCAAATCTTTTGGAAAGAGATGACATAGGATTGGAAGAAATAGAATCCTTGTGGATAGAGTAAAGAAACTGCAAGGGTACAAATCACAATAGCAGGTAGAAAAGGCATGTTAAAAGGGCAATGGTGTGATAATCATGGAGGATTTTAATATGCAGGTAGATTGGAAAGAATTCCATTGGTGCTGGATCCCAAAAGAGGGAATTTGCAGATTGCCTACAAGTTGGTATTTTGAGCAGCTTGTGGTTGAGCCCGCTAGGGGAAAGGCAATTCCAGATTCAATGTTATGTTACAAACCTATATACCCTGTTATGTACTGTAAATTAGGAAGCTTAAGGTGAAGGAACTCTTAGGAGGCAGTGATCATAAAATGATAGAATTCGCACTGCAGTTTGAGAAGGAGAGGCTAAAGTCTGATGTATCAGTATTACAGTGGAGTAAGGGGGACTACAGAAGCATGAGAGAGGAGCTGGCCAATTTTGGTTGGAAGGAGATGCCAGTAATGATGATGGCTGAACTGCTGTTTATAGGGGAAATTCAGAAGCACAGGAAAGATACATCCCAAAAATGAAGATGTGTTCCAAAAGGAGGATGAAGCAACCATTGTTGTCAAGAGAAGTCAAAAACGGCACAGAAGCAAAAGAAAGGGCATATAATAGAGCAAAAATTAGTTGGAAGTTAGTTAGAGGATTGGGAAGCTTTTAACAATCAATGGAATGCAACAAAAGGAATGCCATAAGGAGAGAAAAGAAAAAATATGAAGGTAAGCTAGCCAATAATATAAAAGAAGATACCAAAAGTTTTTTCAACATACAGTAAAAAGAGTAAGATAGAGATGAGAGTGGATACTGGATCGCAGGAAAATGACACTGGAGAGTTGGAAATGAGGAACAAAGAAATGGCGGAGGAACTTAAATAATCATAGGCATCAGTCTTCATTGTGGAAGACAGTATGCCAAAAACTCAAGACTGTCAGGGGCAGTCATTGCTATACTAAGGAGAAGATGCTTGGGAAGCTGAAAAGCCTGAAGATAGATAAGTCACCTGGACCAGGTGGACTACATCCCAAGACTCTGAAAGAGATATCTGAAAAGGTTGTGGAGGCATTAGTAATGATCTTTCAAGAATTACTAGATTCTGGATTGGTTCCTGAGGGCTGGGAAATTGCAAAAGTCACTCCACTCCACAGTTCCCTCTAAGCTGCACAGGTGCACACTAATTGAAATGCACCCACGCACATAGCCTTTGTTGCTTGGCAGATGGAATTGGACGCAGCTAGAAAATGTTTAAGAAACTTTAAAGATTTTCTTTGTTGTACTGTACTACATTATATCCTTCAATTAATAATTAAAATCAAAAGAGTGTGATATTTTCCATTTTCATTCAGGATATTCATTGTACACATTTTTTTTTCAAGTTCCTGTGTGGTTTTCAGGCCATGTCAAAGTTCCCTGCTGAGAGGATTGGTTGGATCATGCAGTTGCAAAAAAAAAAGCTCCACCCTTTAAGAAGGGAGGGAGTCAGAAGAAAGGGAATTATAGCCCATTTAGCCTGAATCCAGTGATCGGAAATATGTTGTTGCCTATTATTAAGGATGAGGTTTTGTGGTACTTGGAGGCACATGATAAAATGGGCCAAAGTTAGCATGGTTTGGTCAGATTAATCTGTTGGAATTCTTTGAGAATCTAACGGGCAGAATAGACAAGGGAGAGTCAATGAATGTTATTTACTTGATTTTCAGAAGGTCTTTGACAAGGTGCTGCACATGAAGCTGCTTAACAAGAGCCAAGTATATTACAGGAAAGGTACGAGCATGGGTAGAAGATTGGCTGACAGGCAGGAGGCAAAGAGTGGGAATAAAGGGGAGCATTTCTGGTTGGCTGCTGGTGACCAGTGATGCGCTGCAGTGGTTGGTGTTGGCACCGCTACTTTTCATGTTGTATGTCAATGATTTGGATGAAGGAATTGATGGTTTTGTGTTCAAGTTTGAAGATGATGCAAACTAAGGTGGAGGAGGAAGTAGTGTTGAGGAAGCAGACAGTCTGGAGAAGAACTTAGACAGATTAAAGGAATGGGCAAAGAAGTGGCAAATGGAATATAATGTAGCACAGTGCATGGTCATGCACTTTGGCAGAAGGAATAAAGGTATAGACTATTTTCTAAATTGTAGAAAATTCAAAAATCAGAGGCACTTAGGGAGTGCTCATGCAGGATTCCCTAAATGTTAACTTACAGGTTGAGTGAGTGGCAAGGAAGGCAAGTACAATATGAGCAATCATTTTGAGAGAACTAGAATACAAAAGCAAGGATGTAATGCTGTGGCGTTATAAGGCATTGGTCAGATTACACTTAAAACTATTGTGAGCAGCTTTGGGTCCCTTATCTAAGAAAAGGTGCACTGGCCTTCGAGAGGGTCCATAGGAGGTTCACATGAATTATTCCAGGAATGAAAAGGATCAATACGTGAGAAGTCCAATTATGAACAAGAGAAAATCTGCAGATGCTGGAAATCCAGAGCAGCACACACAAAATGCTGGAGAAACTCAGCAGGCCAGGTAGCATCTATAGAAAAGAGTCCAGTTGACGTTTCGGGCCAAGACTCTTCACCGGGACTGGAGAAAAAAAGATGAGGAGTCAGAGTTAGAAGATGGGGGAAGGGAGGAAAAAACACAAGGTGATCGGTGAAACCAGGAGGGGGGAAGGGTGAAGTAAAGAGCTGGGAAGTTGATTGGTGGGAGAGATACAAGAGAAAAGGGAGAAGGCAAAACTGAAGCGAGATCATGGACCATATGCGAATTACAGAAGAGGAGGCGCTTTCTGCCTTGAGGCAGGTTAGGGTGGAGCATATGAGAAGAACTCTGGGTCTGTACTCACTGGAGTTTAGAAGAATGAGGGGGAGCTCATTGCTACCTATTGAATATTGAAAAGTCTAGATAAAGTGGATACGAAAAAGATATTTCTTATGGTGGGGGAGTCTAGGACCAGGTAGCACAGCCTCAGAATTGAGGGATGTCCATTTAGAACAGAGATGAGGGAGATTTACTTTAGCCAGAGAGTGTGATTCTATTGAATTCATTGTCACAGATAGCCCTGCAAGTCAAGTCTTTGGGTATGTATATTTGAAGTGGAATTTTAAGGTGGTTCTTGATGAATTGGGGAGTCAAAGGTTAGAGGGAGATGGCAGGAGAAAGCGATTGAGAAGATTAATAGATCGGCCATGATGAAATAGCGGAGCAAACTCAATGGGGCAAATGGCCTAATTCTGAGCCTATGTCTCATGGTCTTCTGGTCACAGTGAGAAAGAGATAGGGGAGATCTTTAATGGATGTTTTTTCTGCATCTGCATTTACTCGGGAGACTGACACAGAATCAATGGAAATGAAGCAAAACTGTAGTGGGATCATGGACCATCTGTGGACTATGGAAGAGGAGGTGCTTCCTGCCTTGAGGCATATTAGGGTGGATAAGACACGAGGCCCAAAAGAAGTGTCCCATTGGAGCCTGTGGGAGGCTACTGCGGAATTTGCAGGGGCTCTGGCAGGGGTATTTAAAACTTGCTTCACCACAGAGGGGCTAGAAGACTGGAGGAGACTTAATATTGTTCCATTGTTCAAGAAAGGCTCTAAGAATAAGCTGGGAAATTATAGTCGGTGAGCTTGATGGCAATAGTGCATGAGTTATTAGAAGGTTTTCTAAGGGACAGGATATAAAGGTATTTGGATAAATGAGGGCTGATTTTATACATGGTAGGTCGTGTCTAACCAATCTTACAGAGATGGGAAAGTTGATGAAGGAAAGGCAGTAAACAATGTCTACATGGGTTTCAGCAAGACCTTTGACAAAGTTCCACATGGGAGGTTGATCAAGAAGTTCAGTCACTTGGCATTCAAATGAGGTAGTAAATTGGATTCAACACTGGCTTTGCAGGAGAAGCCAGAGAATGGGAGTAGATGATCACTTCTCTGACTGGAGGAGTGACGCGGAGATTGGTGCTGGCTCCCTTGTTGCTCATCGATATTAATGATTCGGATGATAATGTGGTAAACAGGATCAGCAAGTTCGCAGATGACACCAAGATAGTAGTGGACAGTGAGGAAGACTATCAAGGCTTGCAACGGGATCTGCACCCGCTGGGAAAAGGGTAGATGGAACTTAATGCAGGTAAGTGAGAGGGTGGAGCAAGCGTTGAACCAGCTGCCAGCCAAAGTGGAGGATGGGCTCTGAATGCAACATTTATGATCATTTCGGATAAGTACATGGATGAAGAGGTATGAAGGGCTGTGGTCCATCTGCAGATGAATGGGACTAGGTAAGATAACAGTTCAGCACAGACTAGACGAGCCCAAGGTCCTATTTCTGTACTACAGTGCTCTACGACTCTGTAACATACCCTACACAAAGCCATGCTGACTGTTCTGAATCAAACCTCCCGCTCCAAATGTTGGTAGCTCCTCTCCCTCAAAATCCCCTCTGGTTATTTACCCATAACCAATGCCAGGCTCACTGGCTGGTAGGTCCCTGGTTTGCTGTTGCTACCCTTCTTAAACAATGATCCTGCACTGACCACTCTCCAGTTCCCTGGAACTTTCACTGTGGCCAAGATAAAGCAAAAATCTCTGCAAGGGCCCCTGCATTTCATTTTCTTCTTCAGCTTCGCACAAGGTCCCAGAATGCACTAGGTCAGGCCCTGGGTTTTTATCCACCTTAATGCACTTCAGGGCCTCTAATACCTCCTCCCCTGCTAATTTCTGTGTGGTCCAAGGTAACACCCGTCTATTTCCTGAGCTTCTGTTGTTTTCTCCACAGTAAAAACTGAAGAGAAATATTAGACTGTAAAATTATAAGAAATAGGAGCGGAATTAGGCCATTCGGCCCATCAAGTCTGCTTCACCATTCCATAATGGCTGATTTATTATCCCTCTCAACCCCATTGTCCTGCCTTCTCCCTCTCACCTTTGACACCCTTACTAATCAAAAACCGAACAACCTCTGCTTTAATATGTCCAATGATTTGGCCTTCACAGTCATCAATATATTACACAGATTCACCACCCTCTGGATAAAGACATTCCTCCTGATCTCTGTTCTAAAGGGACATCTTTCCATTCTGAGGCTGTGAACTCTGGTCATAGATTCATCTGTTACAGGAAACATCCTGAATACATCCACTCTATCTAGGAGTTTCAGTATTCAATAGATTTCCATGAGATACCCCTCATTCTTCTAAAATACAGGCCCAGAACCTGAAATGCTCCTCATAAGTTAACCGTTTCAGTCCTGCAATCAGTCTCAAGAACCTTGTAAACCATCTCCAATGCCAGCACATCCTTTCTTAGATTAGGGGCCCAAAACAACTCACAATACTCCCAAGTCTGGTCTAACCGATGCCTTATAAAGCTTCAGCATTACATCCTTGCTTTTATATTCTAGTCCTTTTGAAATGTACGCTAATATTGCATTTGCCTTCCTTACCACCAACTTAACCTGCAAGTAAACCTTTGGGGAATCCTGCACGGGGACTTCTAACTCCTTTTACCCCTCAGGTTTCTGAATTTTCTCCCCATTTAGAAAATAATCTACACCTTTCTTCCTTCTGTGCATGTCCCAGCACTGTTTGCTGTCTGCCACTTCTTTGCCCATTCTCTCAATCTGTCTAGGTCCTTCTGCAGACTGCCTGCTTCCTCAACACTACTTACCCCTCCACCTAGCATCATATCATCTGCAAACTTGGCCAGAAATCCATCAATTCCATTATTGAAGTCATTGACATATAATGTGAAAAGAAGCAGTCCCAACACAACCCCTGTGGAATGCCAGCAATCAATGGCAGTCAACCAGACTCTCTGCCCCCTGCCAGTCAGCTAATATTATATCATCCTAGTATCTTTTCTGTAATACCACGGGCTCTAATTTTGTTCAGCAGCTGCATGTATGGCACCTTGTCACAGGTCTTCTGAAAATCCACCAATTCTCCTCTGTCTATCCGGCCCATTATTCCCTGAAGGAATTCCAGCAAATTTGTCAGACAATATTTCCCCTTAAGGAAACCATGCTGACTTTGGCCTACGTTATCATGTGCTCCAAATATACTGAACCTCATCCTCAATAATCAACCCTAAAATCTTCCCAACCACTGAAGTCAGGCTAAATGGCCCATAGTTTCCCATCTTTTGCCTCCCTCCCTTCTTAAAGAGTGGAGTGACATTTGTAATTCATTAAAAATCTTTGCATTTCCTTTGGTTCCACACAGATGCTCATCCTTAAGGAAACCTATTCTTCCCCTAGCCACCCTTTTAATATACGAAGAAAATCTCTTGTGATTTTGCCTCACCTTGCATGCTGACTCTGGTCATATCTCCTTTCTGCCCTCCTAAGTTCTCTCTTAAGTGTATTGCTACAATTCTTGAAGTCATCAAGAGATTTACTGGTTCCCAATTGCTGGTGCACTGTGTATGCCTCCCTCTTTTTTCTTAACCTTAATAACTAGCTTTAATACCTCTCGTCACCCAAGGTTTCAGCCTAACAGGAAGGTGCTGGCTCTGAGCTCTCGACATCACACTTCACAAGGCTGAAGCTCCTTTCCCTTCAACCAATTAACCACTGCAAGATTTCTCCTAACAAGCCCAAAGTATGTCTGCCTCATTTCAGGACCATAACATGTGAATCAGTTGATTCACTCACCCTGACTCTTTTAAAATTAACAGAATTATTGTCACAAGGAGCTCATTGACAAACATTTTCACCATTTGCCCTATCTCATCTCCCAGGAGGAGATCAGTGTTGTTCTCTCTCTCTCTCTCTCTCTCTCTCTCTCTCTCTCCAGTAGTTCTTGCTAGAAGTTGATAAAGGAAGCTCTCTTGAACACATTTCACAAATTCCATTCCATCCTAGCCTTTTACACTTTGGTTTGCCCAGTCAATATTAGGTAAGCTTTTATCTCCTACTAATGTTACCCTATTATGTTTACAACTAGCTGCAGTCTTTCTACAAATTTGTTCCTCCAGTTCCTGCTGATAATTGACGAGGGAGGCTATGATACAACCCAATCAGAGTGACTTCAAGAATGCTGATTCTTAATGCCAGACTTACTAATGGCCAGCATCCTGATCCCCTTAAGACCATAAGACTTAGGAGCAGAATTAGATCCCTCGAGTCTGCTCCGCCATTCCATCATGGCTGATTTATTATCCCTCTCAACCCCAATCTCCTGCCTTCTCTCCGTAACCTTTGACGTCCTGATGAACCAAGAACCAATCAACTTCCGCTTTAAATATACCCAATGAGTCGACTTCCAGAGCTGTCCACGGCAATGAATTCCACAGATGCACCACCATGTGGCTAAAGAAATTCTTTCTCATCTCCGTTCTAAATGGATTCTGAGGCTGGGCCCTTGGTCCTTGATTCACTTAATGGAGGCTCCAATCCCCACCACCCACACCAAACCCCCATATGGCCCTGACATTACACAGCCAGATTTTAAAGGTAAAGGTCGGATTAAAGGCAGTAACTTTTTTTGCAATTATCCCACAAAACACAGCAATCTTTACAAAGAGTACACTGGACCGTCTGCATCAGGGCGGAGAGTTAATTGGGCATACAGCTAAGCCCTGGCTACAAGACTGCAGCTGCGAATGTTTGTAGACCGGATATTGAACTTTTTGCTGTTGGACTCCGGCCATATTCCACTGAGATACAACACTGTGTGTCATGGGAGGTTGTTCCTGCCTGTGGCCATCGAACTTTGCAGCTCCTCCTGTGGAGGGTCAGACACCCTGAGCCAATAGGCTGGTCCTGGACTTATTTCCATCTGGCATAGTTTGCATTTTGTTGTTTGATTGTTTGTGGTTTTTGTATTGCTATATTTATGCTCTATTCTTGGTTGGTGCAGCTGTAACAAAACCCAATTTCCCTCAGGATCAATAAGGTATATCTATCTATCTATCTATAGATCTGATCAGAACTCTCCTTTAGAAGTAGCAATATTACTTTCAGAAAGAGAAAAAGACCAGTACTTCTAATGACTCTCTTTTGATTGAAGATACCTCTACGCAATGTTACAGGTAGGCTGTGCGGGCATTGGAGAGTCCAGAGGAGGTTAATGAGAATGATCCTTGGAATGAACGGGTTAATGATTGAGGAGCATTTGATGGCTCTGGGCATGTATTTGCTGGAGTTTAGAAGAATGAGAGGAAAGGGTCTCATTGAAACCTATTAAATATTGAATCCTACAGAGAGTGGATGTGGAGAAGGGTGTTTCCTATAGTCGGGGAGTCTAGAACCAGAAGGCACAGTTTCAGAATAGGACGTCCCTTTAGAAAAGAGATAAGATGGAGTTCATGTGTATGGTGGAGGTGAATCTGTGGAATTCATTGCCACAGACAGCCGTGGTGGCCAAGTCATTGGGTATATTTAAAGCGGAGGTTGATAGGTTCTTGATTAGTAAAGGCATCAAAGGTTATGGGGAGAAGGCAGGAAAATGGGGTTGACAGGGAAAATAAATCAACCACGATGGAATGGCGGAACAGACTCGATGGACCAATTGCCCCAATTCTGCTCCTGTGTCGTAATGTCTTATGAAATATGTCTCAGTCCATTCTAGAAATCTGTCTAGTAATCTCATGGGAACAGTAACACCATCTGATACACCCGCAACCCCATTAAACTATGGGTGAAAATTTTTACAATCAATTTCATTACATTTAACATGTTCCATCAAAATCTTCGACTTGATGGAAAGCTCACTACTTAATATTCTTTATTTAAATTGTGGCTCTCGGATTTTGGTGCTTATTCACCTGTTTCAATTAATCAATGGCACATTTCAGGCCATTTGTTCCTATCCATCAACAGGAACTGAATGTTTCCTGGACACATTTGGTGTTTTTCCATACAAATTACTGAGTCAATCTATCATTTATTTGCACTGTATTTACAGAGGGATTAATTGTCCAAGTGTATTATTTTATTTTTTATATAACACAGAATTGGCCCTTCTAGCCCTTTGAGCTGTGCTGCCCAGCAATCCCCCTGATGTCATCCTGGCATAATCACAGGGCAATTTACAATGACCAAGTAACATACCAACCAGTACGTCTTTGGACTGTGCAGGGAAACCCATGCGGTGACAGAGCAAATTTACAAACTCCTTTCAGGAAGCAGTGGGAATTGAACCCGGGTAAGCTGTACTGTACTGTAAAGCATTGTGCTAACCACTACATTACCATGCCACAAAGCAGCAGAGTTTGGTTACATAGATCATAATGACATATTCAGATGAAAGCCTCAACAGGAGTTGACTTCTCTTGTCTCAATGTAACGCTCAGGAAGCATTTTCTTCATCATTAATGTGTAGTAACTATAATTCAACAATTTATTTTGCCTTAAATTATTCTTGTAAACTTGCAGTGATGTACAGCAACATTAGATCTTTAAGGAGAATAAGGAATTTCAGAGAAAAAATACACTGCTGGAAATATAACACAAGAAGAGAAATGACAGAAACATTTAGCAGGTCTGGAGAGGGAAACAGCATTAATGTTTCAGAGCAATAACCCGTCATCAGAATTTTGACATTGCCCTGAAACATTGATTCCTGTTCCAGCTCTGCAGATGCTCCCTAAATACCCAGTGTTCCCAGCATCTCACGCACACAAAATGCTGGAGGAACACGGCAGATCGGGCAGCATCTATGGAAAAGGGTAAACAGTCAACGTTTTGGGCCGAGACATCATGTAGAAGGGTCTCGAACAGAAATGTCGACAGTTTACTCTTTCCCATTGATGCTGCTTGATCTGCTGAGCTCCCCCATTATTTTATGGGTGTTGCTCTGGATTTCCAGCAACTGTAGATTTTCTTCTGTTTGTGTTTCCAGCATCCTCTGCTTTTGTTTTGGAAATTTAATGGTTCAGAGAACAAGGAAACACGCAGAAGAGGTGTGTTGAGGAGGTATCTCCTCCCTGAGGGTCTGGCTCCTCCAATGTTGGTACTTACGGGTTGGTTGGACTGAAGATGAACATGGAGCTGAAAGGCGGGATCTGCCTTGGCCCATTTTTAATCAAATCATCAGCGTCCACAGCTTTCTTTTCCTCTGGTTTCGACATACTTTCCAAATCAACACCAACATTGGCTAAAAAAATACAAACATGATTGTGTAAATAGTTAGAAGAGAGAAACAAAAAATAGTCAGTGAAGAGTTTAATTTTTGAATTGATGTGATGGTACATTTAAATTTACAATTCATAAGGAGTAGCTATATTAATTAAACATTGCTATTCATTGACTGCATCGCTATTGAAATCAAATAAAGAAATGTATCCTAAGTTTATTTCAAGAGTCTTCTCAGGTGAAAGTTTTGGCACTGTAAGTACATGGGTGTTTGCCAGCAGCGGGCAGGCCAGGCGGTATAAGGCCCTTCCTTTGGCTCATCGATCAGCCAGGCATGCCACCAAAGGCGCCATCTTATTTTTTGCTAAATGGACAGTGCCCAGCAAATAGTTGCCACCGCTATTCCACGGACCATGTTGCCTTGAGCTGAAGCCAAGAGACACCTCTCCTCTTTCTCAAACCTCTGGAGAAGCAATTCCATCACTGAATGACTGTACCCACAAAAACAGAACTGGCTTACTGTCAGGGCTCCCCAGAGCATGCTTAATACATTCCAGACAGGCTGCATTGTATATTCTGTACCTCGCATCTGAAAGGAATGAAGGTTGTCTTTTTTCAGAACTCTGAGTTCTGTGCAGAATCATGTAACACCATAATACAAACTCTATTTCAGTGTCAGTAAGACAGGTTATTTAAAAGTGAATTCTAAGCACCAACAATAAGCCTTTCTTGGTAATTGGTAGGGTGAAATCACCCTCAGTTGGAGACCTATTCTGAGAGAGCAGCAACCTAATGCAATACAACTCTTTGGCTCTCATCCTATTTGTATGCCATATAATTTCCCTTTTCAAATTATTATCCACCTTGTAGTAATAGCCACACAGTGGCGTATTCCATGTTCTGGAAATCCTCTGATCGTATACACTAATCACCAGTTCCTTCCCCTTTATTTGCCATCAAATAGTATTTTCAGTGCTTGCCTTTTCAAACCTTTTATGAATTTCAAAGTCCCTGTTAGATCACTTTTGAGACTTTTTCGCATCAGTGAAAACCCTAGCATTTTCCTTTCTTCACAGCTTGTGTTCACTGTTCCCTGTGCTACCCTGGAGAACCGCCTCTTCACTCACTCCACCTCATCATTACACTTCATACAGCACAACAAGCAAAATAATGTTTCAGACTGTAAATGTCAATGTAATTGCTTGCATATGTTGTGTCAAAATGTCTATTACCATCGAAATGGAAGACAAAAAGGGCCCATTACACACACCATCAATCTACAAACATTTATTTAGCCTTCCTCTTTGCTTCTTTCCCCATTTGCCCACATTCTCTTTAATAAAAGGACGGTAAATTTTGGTAACTAGTCTATCATGTGATACCTTTTTGATCTGTGCCACACCAAAGCACCAAGACGCACCATGTCATTCTCTTGGATCAGTGATATACAGCCCACCTAGACCACACCTCAAATGCCCTGACTAAGGAGGAAATGTTTGATACTCAGATTGTCAGACATCTGATGACTATATCAGCTTGGACTGGCTGAAGATCTAAGAGTTGGGCTACTGACTTACTTAAAACATTGTTTGAAGACACGGGGGGGGGGCGACTTGGGGTTTACAGGTTCATGACTATTATTAGCTTGTAATTAGCTTTGTTGTCCCAACATTGGGAATAAACGGAGGGACAGTGCTTAGAAGTGGCATTCAATTGGGACATCACACATGGTTCTGGACTGACTCACTAAAGATGCTTATAAGCCAGAGTATATTCCTGTTTCAGATTTTCATCAGCCTTCCAACTAGCCCAGCGGTCCTACACTGGCATTTCTAGAGACTGAACTTGATCTGCTGATCACGGTTGCTGAGCACAAGCAATGATTTACTGCACTAACATCGTTCTGACATGAAATGTCCAGACCGCACTTGTGTGTCTCTTGTATTTTGGTACAGTTAAATATAGAACAATAGAATTATATAATCTTAATACAGTATAATGTCAAAATGGTTGTTGTGATGCATCTAGTGTGGTAGTTTAGTGGGTAGTGCTTGTCACTCTTACCTTCAACTTCCACCGTGGGCTAGCCTTCTCGCCAAAAGGAGAGGTGAATGTGTAAGTCTCTCCCTGCCAGTACACAGCCTCTCCAACTGCAAGCCTCATGCAGTGCCTCCTCACTGGCGACACATAGAAACTGAACTCCTTTTGAACTACAGAAGACAGGGAAGAGGTCTGGCCCCTGCACGTGTAGCATGCGGGCCCTGGTGCTCATGAACCAGATCCCCCTATGGGTAAATAGTCCCACTGCCTTGTGGGCAGCCTCAGGTGAGATGAAGGCTACAGGAGTAAACCCAGACAGCAAATCCGGAGTAGAGTCCCTAAGGCAGCTGGACGTCATTGAACATCCTTCCTGCAGCTCCTGCAGCCAAGCTGGTACCAAACCTATTGCTTCATAAATTTTCCTTTGGACTACACTGGTGACACCAAGAGGGGGATCTTGATGACTGGGCATCTCAGGATCTCCATTCGTTCCGCCCAGGCTCGTGATGATGATCATCATCACCTAACAGTAAATCCTTCGAGACAGACAGATACCAACCAATATGGAACACAGCATACATTACAGGAACAGCCTCCTCAGATTTTGTACCAAACCAACTAATCCTGTAATTAAACAATTTTAATTAGCCCAGCACATCCATCGTAGGTCAAGATATTGGTTTTGTAGGTTTTTTTGTACAGAGAGTGATAGGTGCCTGGAATGCATTGCCAGGGGTAGTGGTAGAGGCTGATACAGTAGGGACATTTAAGAGACTCTTAGTTTCGTGATATAAGAAAAATGGAGTGTTTGGGCTGTGAGGGAGGGAAGGGTTAAATTGCTCGCCGAGTACCTCCACTGCCTAATAAATTGGCCACCGAGTGTATGTTTGTGGTCTTCTGCTGCTGTAGCTCATTCACTTCAGGGTTCAACATGTTTTGTGTTCAGAGATGCTCTTCTGCACACCTCTGTTGTAACGGGTGGTTATTTGAGTTGCTGTTGCCTTCCTGTCACTTTTAACTAGTCTGGCCTTTCTTCTCTGATCTCTCTCAGTAAGAAGGCATGTTTACCCACAGAACAGCAACTCACTGGATGTTGTTTTGTTTTTTGCTTCGTTGTCTGCAAACACTAGAGCCTGATTTATGTGAAAATCCCAAGAGATCAGCAGCTTCTGAGAGACACAAACCACCCCATCTGGCACCAACAATCATTCCATGGTCAAAGCTACTTGGATCACATTTCTTCCCCATTCTGATGTTTGATTTGAATGACAACTGAGACTCTTTATCATATCTGCATGTTTTTATGCATTGAGTTGCTGCCACATAATTGGCTGATAGATATTTGCATTAACGACCCAGTATCATTACCTAATAAATTGGCCACTGAGTGCACATGATTTGGAAAAAAATGTAGACCAGCAGATTATAAGTCTAAGCACAACATCATGGGCTGAATGGCCAATACTGTACTGTGGGGTGGTAAAGCTCTATGTTCTATCTAAGTGCCACCTAAACTACTTCCTTATGTTTACACCATATCTATATTTTGCCGTATTCTGCTTCTTCAGTGCCTAACAGCCTCTTAAATGCTTCCAAGATATTTGATACCACCACCGTCCCCTGGCAACACATTCCAGACACCCACCACACTCTGTGTAAAAAAAATACTGCCCCAACATCTCCCTTGAACTTATCTCCTCTCATCTGAATGCTTGCCCTCTGGTAATTCAGAACAGTGTTGTAGGGGGATGAATAGTGAGGGCTAAAACCTAGAGCATAGGGATGTTCTAATGTGGAAACGTGGAGCCACAGATAAAGCCAAGAAGTAGAGAAATGGAGTGCAGCAGTGATGTGTGGTCTTTCAGGTTGTTCCTACAACCACCAACGAAATGGCAAACAAAAGACACCCAGCGTCCCATTCTGTCACTCACTCGGGAGCAGTGTGGTCTCTCCAGGGGGAGCCGTGATGGTCACCGGAATGTTAACAGTGATGGCGTGCTCAATGTCTCTCGTCGGCAGTGTCACGAGCTTGATGTTCTTCTGGTTGTCAGCATCCTCTGGCTGCTGGGGCAGGTGCTTCAAGCCACTCATGGGTGGCAGCGATGTTGTGGTCAGCACCGCGGTGTCTGCAGGTGGCTGGCTCTCCCTGTGAATAGACAACGCTCACTAAACTGAGCCTTTTTTGTCTTAATTTACCCATCCCTCCCTTTCCTCCAGCAAGCTCCAACACCCATACTTATCTGGATAGAGAGGGCCAATCCCACCAGCCTAGTCCTCAGCAGTGACATCTGACCAATGAGAGTGGGCCATGATGAGGGCCTGCTTGGAAGACTTCTCCCAAAGACCTGACAGCTGACTAAACCCCTCATCCAAAGACAGTCTGGAAAAGTTGTGAGGCCAATGTTTGAATGCCTGTGACATTCTGAGACAGATCAAAGATACTAAAATTGAATTAAATCATTTAATGCCTCTGATATTCAGATTCATTACAAAATTATTAAAACTGAATTAAATCATTTAAAATTCAAAATAAAAAAATACAATAAAAAATCAAATTAAAATAATCTGGAAAAATAAATTTGCCTCCTTATGCCTTCTTTGCCTCCTAATCTGAGCACTTTAACCCCAAGGGGTGTCCAAAGCCTTGTGCTCAACTGGAGGATGGGGTACCCAGTAACAGAGGGCTCTTCTGTTCCACTCCACCTGAATTGCAAAGGAAATTAGGAATTTAGTATCAGGAACAATAGGAGGATCTAGGACATTCAAATCGTTCAAGTCCAGGGTTCAATGGTTTGGAATCACAGGTTGGTCTGTAACAGATCACAAATCATCATCAAACGTTCTACATTCAACGTAAATTTATTATCAAAGTACATGTATGTCTCCATATAAACCTGAGATTCGTTTTCTTGCAAGCATACTGAATAAATCCATGGTCTGTTCTTATCAAATTATGGTATTGTTTTGCACTGTTGTAACTATATGTTATAATTATGTGGTTTTTGTCAGTTTTTCAGTCAGTTTGTCATGTGTTTCTGTGATATCATTCTGGAAAAACATTGTATCGTTACTTAATGCATGCATTACTAAATGACAATCAAAGAGGACTGCGTATCCTCATAATCTAATCTAACCATAATATAATCAATGAAAGATCATACCCAATAGGGTGGATAACCAGTGTGCAAAAGACAACAAATTGTGCAACTGCAAAAGAAAAAGTGAGGAATAACAATAATGAATAAATAAGCAATAAATATCAAGAACAAGAGATGAAGAGTCCTTGAAAGTGAATCCATTGGTTGTGGAAACAGTCCAGTGATGGGGCAGTGAAGTTGAATGAAATTATGAAGTTATCACCACTGGTTCAAGAACCTGATGGCTGAGGGGTAATAACTGTTCTGGACCTGGTGGTGTGAATCCTGAGGATCCTGTATCTTCTTCCTGGTGGCAGCAATGAGGGGAGAGCATGACCTGGATGGTGGGAGTCCCTGATGATGGATGCTGCTTTCTTGTGACAATGTTCTGTGTAGATGTGCTCAATGGTTGGGAGGGCTTCACTCAGGATGGAGTGGTTGTAACAACCTTCTGCTCAACAGGGCAAAACTCTGAAAGATACATCCCCTTCTCTTCTTGAGAGTACGTGAAATGGCTTAAAATAAGACCATTTCACATATGACTTAAAACGAGCTTGTGAGGTAATTGCATCATTATCGATGGAGTGAATCAGAAGATGCCACGTTGAATGACTGCGTGAGTTAATATGAAGATCAGCTGGATCTCGCTTCGACAACCTCAAGTTTGATCCTCGTCGCAGTGAGTGAGAAGATCAGGTCTTACAGTTGTCACAGCGGCACTGATTGAAGAAGAGGAGGTGTGGTGGTAGTGGGGAACGGGGGAAGTAATCAGGCCACGACTTGGTATTTTTCATCCTGGATATTTCCGGGAAAATGTAAACTAATAGTGAAATAATGATTAGCAATGATTTTAATTATTATATGGGTTAATGCTTTGTAATATCATCAGCAAAGAACTGCTCCAATTGGAATAGATTTTAATTACTCATCAATTCTAATTCAAATCTTCGGGAGAATTCTGTTTTAGTTCTTGGCATGGTGAATTTGTTTTATTTGAACAACTGCACATTTATATATTGTGTTTAATTTCATTAGCCTTTAATAACCAGAAGTTCAGAGCCCTGAGGTTGATTCCGGTCCAGCCGTTCCCCAATGAATATTCTTCCTCATCCACTGAAGACAGACGAATCTGGTTACTTTTGCAGACAAATTAATACATGGATTATCGTGAGGAAAGGAATGTCTCAAAGCAAGGGAGAGAGTTAACCCAACCAGTGGAACCCCAAGGAAGAGTGGAGTATACCCTTTTTAATTATAGGAAGCTAAAAACAAATGGAGTATTTGAAGACAAATGAGTGACAGGACAAGAGGAGAATACATCAGAAAATATATGTGGTGGGCCCAGGCTAGTGAACCGACAAACAAAATGCTCATATCATTAAAAAAAAGCTTTCATTCCCATACCTTCTAGACCCTGTGCTGAACAACAGAATCAAATGCTCAGCTTGGATGCAGTGTGATGAGGAAATTCTTTATCTCCCCTCACACAACAACTTCCCACTCCAGGAACACACTCACTGCATTCCTTCTAATGCAAGTACATCCATCCCAGGAAGAACTGAACTGCGTACACACTCCATAAGACCACAAGACATAGGAGCAGAATCCGGCCACTCGGCCCATCAAGTCTGTTCCGCCATTCCATCATGATTATTCCTCTCAACCCAATTCTCCTGCCTTCTGTCCATAACCTTTGATGCCCTGACTAATCAAGAACCCATCAACCCTAATTTTAAAAACACTCAAAGACTCGATCTCCACAGCCATCCCTGGCAATGAATTCCACAGATTCACCAATTTCAGGCTAAAGAAATTCCTTCTCATCTCTGTTCTAAATGGACATCCTTCTGTTCTGAGGTTGTGCCCTCTGGTCCTGGACTCACTCAATACAGGAAACATCTTCTCCACATCCACACTATTTCGGCCTTTCATGTTAAATAGGTTTAATTGAGATCCCCCTTTACTTCTAGACTCCAGAGTGTACAGGCTGAGGATCATCAAATGCTCCTCATGTGTTAACCCTTTCATTCCTGGAATCAATGTCGTGAAGCTCCTCTGGACTGTCTCCAAAGGCAGCACATCTTTTCTGAGATAAAGGGCTCAAAACAGTTCACAATACTCCATGTTTGGTCTGACCAATTCTTCATAAAGCCTCAGCATCACATCCTTGCTCTTACATTCTAGACCACTCGAAATGAACGTTAACGTTGCATTCGCCTTCCTTACCATTGCCTTAACCTGGAATTTAACCTTCAGGGAAACCTGCACAAGGACTCCAAAGTCCCTCTGTACTTCAGATTTTTGAATTTTCTCCCCATTTAGAAAACAGTCTGCACTTTTATTCCTTCTGGCAAAGTGCATAAACATACACTTCCCTGCCCTATAATCCATCTGCTGCTTCTTTGCCCCTTTCTCCCAATCTGTCAAGGTTCTTCTGTAGACTCCCTGCTTCCTCAATGCGATTAGCCCCTTTATCTATGTTTGTATTGTCTGCAAATGTGGCCACAAAGTCATCAAATTCTGTCATCCAAATTATCAACATATAACATAAAAAGAAGCGGTCCCAATACTAAGCCCTGCAGAACACTATTAGTGACTGGCAGCCAATCAGAATAGGCTCCCTTTATTCCAATTCTCTGCCTCCTCCCAGCCAGCCAATCCTCTATACACGCGAGTATTTTTCCTTTAATACCATGGGCTCTGATCTTGTTAAGCAGCCTCATGTCCAGCACCTTGTTAAAGGCCTTCCAAAAATACAACTAAACAACATACACTGACTATCCTTTGTCTATCTTGCCTGTTATTTCCTCAAAGTATTCCAACAGATTTGTTAGGGAAGATTTCTGCTTTAGGAAACCATGGTGACTTTGGTCTATTTTATCATGTGCCTCCATGTTCCTTAAAAATGGACCCCAATATCTTCCCAAGCACTGACATCATATTAAATGACTTATAATCTTCTTTCTTCTGCCTCCCTCCCTTCTTAAAGAGTGGAGTGATGTTTTCAATTTTTCAGCCCTCTGGAACCATTCCAGAATCTAGTAATCCTTGGAAGATCATTACTAATGCCTCCACAATCTCTTCACCTTCCTCTTTCATAACTCTGGCGTGTAGTTCATCTGGCCCAGGTGACTAATCTATCTTCAGACCTTTCATCTTCCCATGTACCTTCTCCTTAGTAATAGCAACTACACTTACTTCTGCCCCCGACAGTCTCAAATTTCTGGCACACTACTTGTGTCTTCCACACTGAAGACTGATATAAAATACTTACTAAGTTTGTCTGCAATTTCTTTGTCCATTACTTCCAGTGTAAGCTGGCGCTGGTGAAGAACAGTGACTACATGCCAGTAGCAAACAGAGCTACCAACTACTTTATTAATCACAGTTCTTCTGGTAATCGTTCACTGCAATCAATAGTCTGTACTTTCCCTTTAAGAGCTGAGCTGTTGAACCTCTGCTATGTCCTGGCATTTTTATGGTGTGAACTGAAGTTTCGAAAATGCAGGACAGTTGCCACGTGGTGTGTAGGAGCTGATTTGAGGTGGCCAGAGAGTGGGGAACGAGCTGATGTTTCTCCATTGCTGGAGTGGACTTGAGGGTGATTGATGCAGCAGAACTGAGGAAAGGCAGATTCAAAGTGGCAGCGCCCGGGCCCAGGCCCAAAGGTGATAAAGACCTGAGACCTGATCGATTTAAACACCGGGCTGAATTGGAAAGGTTAGCTATGCGCTGAATCGAGGTGGCGCCAGAGCATATTGAAGTGGAAAAACCAAGGTCCTTGAGCAAAGAATGGCCTGAGGTTTGATCAGTTTAAATGGCGGGCCAAATTGGAAGGTCGGGTATGGGCCAAATGGAGGCTATCGGGCTCAGGTCCGAGAGCATACTGAAGCACCAGGGCCCAGGTCTGAGAGCGTACCAAAGTGCCAGGGCCCAGGTCTGAGTGCAAGAGCCAGAGGTCAGAAAACCGTTGCGAGGTTTACGTGTCTCTGTGCTGAACTGAGACTGTGGGCTGCAACTGATGGGCTCCTGACTTGGCTACAGTGATAACTGGCTTCACAGCAATGGACTCACTTTTGTGAACTTCAGTTCTGAATGTTATTTACCAACTTTTACTGTTTGCACAGTTTGTTTTTTTTTACTGCACATTGGGTTTTTAATGGTCTTCTTTTCTTTAACTTGTTTTGTGGCTGCCTGTAAGGAGATGAATCTCAAGGTTGTATATAGTAGAGATGATTTAATAATAAATGTACTTTGTGCTTTGTACTACCCTTCCTGCATCATTTTCCACTGGTCTAATATCTGCTCTCACCAATCCTTCACTCTTTATATGTCTGAAAAAACCTTTGGTATCCTCTTTTACATTAATGGCTAGCTTAACTTCATATTTCATCTTTTCTCGCTGTAATGGTTTTTATATATCTTTTTAATTGCCTTCTATTGGTTTTTAAAAGCTTCCCAATCCTCTAACATCTCACTGTGTTTTGCTATATTTTATGCCCTATCTTTTACTTTTATGCTGTCTTTGACTTCCTTGTCAGTTATGTTACTTCATCCTCCCTTTAGAATACTTCTTCATCTTAGGGATGTAGCTATCCAGTCCCTTCTGAATTGCTCTCAGAAACTCCAGCTATTGTTGTTCTGCCATCATCCCTGTTAGTATTCCCTTCCAATCAACATTGGCCAGCTCCACTCTCATGCCTCTGTAATTCCCTTTACTCCACTGTAATACTGAAACATCTGACTTTATCTTCTCCCTCTCAAACTGCAGGGCAAATTCTATCATATTATGATCTCTGCCTCCTAGGGGTTCCTTTACCTTAAGCTCCCTAATCAAATAGTCATAGTTATAGTCATACTTTATTGATCTCGGGGGAAATTGGATGGTTCATTACACCACACCCAATCCAGAATTGCCTTTCCCCTAGCAGACTCAATAACAAGATGCTCTGAAGAGCCATCTTGTAGGCTTTCTACAAATCTCCTTTTTTGGGATCCAGCACCAAACTGATTTTCCTAATCTACCTGCATATTGAAATCTGCTACGATTATCATAACATTACATGCCTTTTCTAATTCCTATTTAATTATATCCCACATTCTGACTACATGTATACACCCTTGCAGTTTCTTAACTCTACCCACAACGATTTTACATTTTCTCATCTTATGTCACCTCACTCTAAGGGTTTGATTTTATTTTTTATAAACAGACCCACCCTACCCCCTCTATCGACTTGCCTGTCCTTTCAATACAAGGTATATCCTTGGATGTTAAGCTCAAAACTATGATCTTTTTACAGCCACGACTCAGTGATGCCCATAACATCATAGCTGCCAATCTCTGCCTGTGCTACAAGATCTTCTACCTTATTCCATACACTGCATACATTAAAATATATAGTAACACCTTCAGTACTGTGTTCGTTTCCCTTTTTGATTTTGCCCCCGTGCTACACTTCAATTCATCCCACTGAATGCAATTTTGCCCTGACAGCTGCCTGTCCTTCCTCACTGTCTCATTACACACTGCATCTACTTGCATACCAACTGCCCTATCCTCAGCTCTATCTCTCTGGTTTCCATCTCACTGCCTAATTAGTTTAAACCTCTGCTGCAGCTCTAACAAACCTGCCCACAATGATATTGGTCCCTCTCTGGTTCAGATGTCACCCACTTTTTTGTACAGGTCATACCTTCCCCAAAAGAGATCCCAATGACCCGGAAATCTGAAACGCTGTCCCCTACACCACTCACTCATCTGTACTATCATCCTATTCCTGCACTGACTAGCACATGGCACTAGGAGTAATCCAGAGATTACTACCTTGGAGGTCCTACTCGTCAAGCCTCTTCCCTAACTCCCTATACTCACTTTGCAGGACCTCTTCCCCCTTTCTACCTATGTCATTGGTGTTAATGTGCACCACGACCTCTAGCTGGTCACCCTCCCTCTTGAGAGTCTTCTGCAGCATCCTGAACCGCCCTGGACCCTAGCATCTGGGAGGCAACACACCATCCTGTCTTCTCTTTTACGGGCACAGAATCTGCTGTCCATACCCTGAACCATTGAGTTTCCTATCACTATTGCTCTGCCTGACTTTACCCTTCCCTGCTGAGCCTCAGAGCTGGCCACAGTGCCACTCCCTGGCTGCTGCTGCTGTGCCCTGCTAGGTCATCCCCCACAGCAGTATCCGAAGAAGTATACTTGTTGCTGTGATAAATGACCGCAGGAGATCCCTGCACTAACTGCTTACTCCCCTTAATTCTCTAAGTGGTTACCCATCGGCTATCTGAATCCTACACTCCGAGTGTGACCTCTTCAGTAAGACTCACCTATGAAGTTTTCAGCTTCTGGAAGGTTCTGAGTGCATCCAGCCCCAGCTCCAGTTCCTTGACCTTGTCAGTCAGGAGCTGAAGGTGCGTGCACTGCCTGTCGAAGTCCTCATCAGCGAGACGGTCACATACTCTGAAATACCACATCTCACAGGAGTAGTATTCCACTCTCTGAACTGCCATCCTTCCTACACCTGTTATACCTGTAACTTCCCAAGCTTAAGTTCTAGCCTGCGCCTGTTCTCACCCAAGCCTGTTGAGCCACAGCCTGACCATTCTAACACTGCCAATTCCAACAATGACCAATCTGCTTAAACCCTCGTTTTTTCATTGGCCCTTACTAAGATACTATTAACCCAAGCAATCTCCCGCTCCACAGCCAAGTCACAACAAGTCCCGCTTGCTTTTTAATATCGGCACATAAAGCCCCATCGGATCTGTTTGCAACTCACCCTGCAATTTCCCACTCCACAGGGGGAAGTCTCAGAGGAACTTCATCTAATTTCAATCAGCCTATTTAACTTTGGTAAAACTAATTCTACTTTTTGACAAAGTGGGGGAGTGTATTGTTTAATTGGCCATTAAGTAGACTTTAATTCTATTTGACAGTTTTTCATGCAATTTAGTCCAGAGTTAATAACTTTAAAATAAAATAGAGCCAATATATCCTACCCTTCCTCCTCCAATGTGCCAACGGCATGCTATTTTACAATTTATTTCTTCTGACCAAGACTTAATTACTGATTTTCTTGTCGGTGAGAGATGTTGATGACGGGAAATGGAACAACCCTCAACTTCAGACACAAAAGGTCACCATCGAAAGCTGGAATTTTGGAAGCAGGATGCCTGGGAGTCGGAGTTCTTTGCCAAACACCATTCTACTTCTGTGTCCCAGCCACAGCCAGCTGGACTTTGGAATGGCCATCTGTGGAGGCCAAGTCATTGGGTGCATTTAAGGCAGAGATAGATAGGCTCTTGATTAGCCAGGGCATCAAAGGGTATGGGGACAAGGCAGGGGAGTGGGGATGACCGGAAGAATTGGATCAGCCCATGAATGAATAGAGGAGCAGACTTGATGGGCCGAATGGCCTGCTTCTGCTCCTATAGCTTATGATCTTATGGCTGGGTAACAGCTGCCTATGCTGTGACATGAGGCCAGGTCAAAAGCTTAGCTGCCTATAGAGCGAGTGCCCGTGACACAGGGCACAACAGATCCTGCAGTTGCTGGAAAATCTTGGTCAACACGTGCAGCATGCTGGAGGTAGCCCAGCAGGCAAGGCAGTATATATGGAGGGGAATAAACTTTCATCCCCTTCCTTTCCAGTCCTGATGCAGAGTCTCAGCCCGAAATACTGGCTGTCCATTTCCCTGATGTTACCTGACCTGCTGAGTTCTTCCAACATTGTGTATGTGTTGCCTGTGATGGAAGGCTGATTGTGGTTCGGGTGCACATCAGGCTGAAGGGCCTGCTTCTGTGAGAGTCTGTAAGACTCTATGGCTGTCTTAAGAGGGTGGCTGAGTATCCCGCAGATTGAAATGTGTCAAAGGCCTACTTAGAGAGGGTGCCCGGTTGAAGTGGGAGGTGTGGGAGTTTGACATTATGCATGTTGGGTAGTTAGGCCTGGGAATCTAACGCACATTGTAGAGAAAGGATACTTGTGGAGTGATTACACCAATCCAGGGTCACATTGAGAGGGCTCTTGCTTTTTGGTACTCAGCCAGTCATTCTTAGCTATACTGGTGGGTACGGTCGGAGTGGTTGTGGGAAGTGTGAGCATCTATGGAAGGAAGGAAATCACCTGTGGTGGGAAATTACTTGCTCAGTAGGCAGCCACCTGGACCTGCCGAGCTCCTCCAGCATTTTGTGTGCATTGCTCAAGATTTCGAGCATCTGCAGAATCTCTTGTCTTGGTGATACCAGACCACATTGGGATGAGGCTGGCTTTCGGGTGATAAGGCCTGTGCAGATGAGGAGAGTTCGCAGAGAGACGAGTGAAGGGACCAGGGCTTAAGAATGACTCCTCAATGCAGGGGAGAGGAAAAGGTGGAGGAAGGTGTCAGAAGAGGCTCTCCATGAGAATAGGATTACATGGGAACTGAAGAGTCACGGAGACACTGCTGGTCTTCACACAGCCCCTCATGTTTCAGTCAGAGTGGAATGACTTCAGACTATCTTCCCCTTGCTCTGTGCTGACTGTCAAACCTAAGTCCTGTCAGTTGGCTCCACGGCAGCAGCTCCAGAACCAGAGCTGACGCTGGACGGCAGATGAAGGTCCAGCATTAACTGAGCTGATGTGAGTTAGTGTTGTGCCTTCCCACACATCTATCAAGGCTTACGGTGACAAGACCACAAGCCAATGCATCTTCCTGAAATCACGGATGTGGATTGACAAAGGGAGGAGGAAAGTCTTTGCAAAGAAAGTGAGAGTGATGTTACTATACCTGGAACTACTGGACTGGACACTATAGTGACTTACTTCACTTTATGGTTCCGACGTTCTCGGACAGCACTCTCTCCTTCCTTCTCACCGGCGTCTCTCTTTTCCTCTGACTCATAGGTTGAGAGTGCCTTCTGTCGGTGCCTGCGCCGCCTCTCTGCTCCCTCTTGGCTCCTGCCTGGCGCCTCGCCCTCCCGGGCACCCGACCGAGAGCTGTCCTTGGCTCGGCTGCGCTTCTCGCCCTTGGCTGTGTTGGCTGTGCCGTTCCCCTCCCGGCCCGACTGCTCTGCCCCATGTCGGTGCGATCGATGTCTCTTGTGCTCCCTCTCCGGGGCCTCGTCCACGGAGCTCTGCGGGTGATGATGGTGCCTCCGCCCGCCTTCCCGGCTCCTGCTCCGCTCGCCCTTCCCCTCCTTGCACCTCTCCTCCCGCTCCCCCTCCACTTCTTTGCTCCGGCTCCTGTGGGAGCGCCGCTGCTCATCCTTGGCGCTGGCTCTGGGCTCTGCGGCGTCCGGAGCGCCGTCTCCCTTGTCCTGCTCACCCGACTTGTCTCGGTGACGATGGGGCCGTTTCGGAGGCTCACAGCTCTCGGGCTGGACCAGCCTCTCCTGCTCACTGTCCTGGCAGTCACTGGGGCGGATCTTATCAGCGCCCTTCCTCACGTTGTTCCTGGGCTCCACGACCAAAGGCCGATCCAAGTGGGTTTTCATATCTGGGCGGATCTGATGAGATGAGACGTACATTCTACGCTGCTCGTCATCGAGTTCATTGAAGAGAGCCTCCTGACTGGTCAGTAGGTTCTGACGCCTCAGTTGAGAAGTCCTCTGTTCCCAGACAGACATGGACTTGAATGACTTCTGTTGATCTTTGCTGCAAATAACAAAAAAACGTATAGTTGTACTTTCACAAAAGCCAAAAGCGTAAATTCACTCACCTGAAATCCGCACTGATTTCAGAATTTACATTGTGCGACACATTTAAAACACCCAGAGGTGAAGACAGCAGAATGTTGCTTTGGTCAGAAGTTGGTGTTTTCACGGCTCGCATGAAATATGAACTTTTTAAACTGAGGCTGGCTAAGTGTTGCCCAGGTGTTGGTGCTGCAAAGATGCGTGCCTTCTCCATCATCCTAACCCAGTGGCACTTGCCAAGTACAGAGATCAGACCAGCTAAAGGCCCTTCATCTGGAGCTGTCGCAACAGGTCACTGGCTGGGTCTCATCAACAAGCTGCAGCATGCTTCTCAGGCCAGTATGGACATGGGAAGACCAACTTCCCATTGGAAAAGAATCCTCTCTCAAAACAAGATAACGGGGAGTTAAAGTTCAAAATAACCAAACAACCAAAAACAGCAAACACGACGTAAAATAAAAATTCCTCGCGAGACCCAAAATGCAAGCATTTGCTGTCTTGTCAGCAGTGAGCCTTGTCATAGAATACCAGCTTTAAAACCTATTCAGAATCACATTTGCGATGATGATGAAGGAAAACATACAAACACACATACACATACAAACACACATACACACACACACACACACACACACACACAGAGACACACACACACACACACACAGACATACACACACACACAGACATACACACACACACAGACATACAAGTACTCCAATTGACACAGAGAAACACAATGATCACAGGATTGAAATGAGGCAATGAGATGACCTAACGGATATAAAGCCACTCCGCACTGCACAACACACAGATAGTTTGAGCAAAAAGGAACACATTTAACACCTGAAACATATAGCACATTAAGGCCTATAGAATTCACTTTAGAAAAGTGAAGCATTGAACCAATAACTTGTAATTTTTCTTGAAATCTACTAAATGCTTACCATGATTTATTTTATGCCAATGACAGGTCATATTAGAATCTGAGTTAAAATATAAAAATGCTTTGGAAAAAATGTTTTCTCTCAACTGACAGCTCCCTAATTAAAGACCTTAACTAACTGCATCTGTGTGCAACTTACTAAAATATCATAATTTGCAAGTCAGTATATATTAAATCACAATACTATAGGAAATCCATTTCTCTGCTAGAAATCTGCTTTTTAATAATTTAAATAATAGTGATGAGACATCAAATGCTAAACTTTGACATGCATAGATCTGATCACCAATGTGTTCATGATACATTCTAAAATTAAATTAATACTAGAATATTTTTACTCCCAAGCTTGAAGAAAAAATTGCTTGGCCTTCAAAGTACTTTGCGCAGATAAAGCTCTTGATATGTATTCCATTCCCAGTGTCCCAGTGGAGGTATCAACACATTCAATAAGCTAGCCAAATATCCATAAAGCAAATCCTGCAGCGTTATTTGAACACTCCTTTTTACAAACTGTGTATCAAACGCTGGGCGCAATTTGATGATTATTAATTTACAGAAATTAAGCACGGGCAAAGTTTCTAAGTAGTACAAGGAATTATTCTAAGGCTCACTTATTTTTTGTAATTAAATTCTGTTGATGTGTGTGTTTAACGGATACTGCAGTCTCAGCTTTTAAACCTGATTGTTAGGTCCTTAAATGTCAAAATCCTCATTTTATTGGACTCCAAAATAAAAAATCTTCATGCTGCGAAACTAATTCCACCAAGCTAAATACCCCAAATACCTTAACTCTTGGTTGTAAGGGAGGAGATTGCTGGGAAAATACGTTTGTACATTTTGTAGTATATCAAAATTATTTGAAAAGCACAAGGAAATCAGATAAATCACAAAATGACAACACCCTAAGATTAAATTTGAATTAAAGAATTTGAGGCAAATTATTTCTTTTGATGTTGACTGGGAGATTTTGTTTGCTTGTTTTGAAGTAATATTGGGACCTCAACTGGACAATTTGATTGGTATAACCTGTGTTTGGATGGCAATATAAAATTTAGATTTTGTTTAAGTTCCAGTGTTACCTGATTCAATGTAGAACGGTCAAAGGAACATTATAAAGTGCAAACAGGTTGAAAATGTAGAAAAGCCAGCAATGAGGGTTGGATGGAGTTGACAACAAGGACTTTCAGAACAGTTGAAGAGCAAGACCCACTATGCATACAACACCTGCTCTTCACACTGAGCATTAAATGGTGAATGAGGCTTTTTGAAGGGGCTACCACATAATATTGTAACAGAGAGCAGACTCACGGTGAATTTACGCTGGAGACTGACGAGCTGCGAGATAGAGCACCTCGATTTTGCTTTACAAAACTGCACATGCAAAAAAAGATGAGACAAAAAATACATTGGGAAAAGATCAACAGGCTCCTTCAGGTTCACAGGTAGGTTGCATTTGTCTGTGACTCTGCTTACGCGGACTTAATCAGAACAGTTGTTTGGGTGAAAACTGCTCCTAGATTGCAATGCAATGAAACAACAGTCAATGTTTCACCCTTCAGTCTTCATCCTGCTCCACATTTACACCAACAATACAAACACACAGCACCTTCAATAAAGGAAACAAAACTGAGCAAATGTTGTTTTATAAGGATCATTCCAGGAGTCACAATCTGAAACAGAATTAGTAAAAAAATTAAACGAAGACATGCAAAAGACACAGCCTAGAACAGCTGGGATCCATCACTCAGTTAGTCAGAGCGAACAAAAAGTGCTGTTTATCTGTACAAGAACTACTTAGCACTTTTGAAACACAAGGCAGAGAAACAAAGGGAGTTAAATCAAGCTGATCTGTAATTGCACGCAAAGCAAAGGCAAGAAGTGGAAACACGGCAAACGAAGAGACAGGTGAACCAGAAATCAGTCATTTTTGGGGGCGGGGGGTCAGGGGGTTTTGGTGAGGAGTTTGTCAGAAGTGAGATTTGCAAAGCTGCCATCAGCGGAGAAGCTGCAAAGCTCAAAATTTAGAGCGCACAGAGTAATTTAGATGGTTTTTAATGTCACCCTTCCAAATTCTGTAATTTGGCTGCAGATCTTATGGTATGGGCGAATTAACCGGACAAAGATCTATGTTTTACTTTGTTGCCAATTACAGTAACAATGGTAAATGTTTCTGCAGCCGCTTGCTGACCAGTTTTAATAACCTGTGTAGATTGAATGTAAACATTAGATGCAAAAGGCAAGGCTGCAAAAAGAGGGCCCAGTACATTTGCCAACCTGCTCAGTAAAATTTGCTCCACCTCTGCAAAAATGATGCAAGGGCTGATTAATGTTCGGGGAGAAATAATAAGGCCATTATTCCAAGGAACAATAAGCCATTCAGATAAAAATAGATTACTGCATTATATTTGCTAAATCTTCCAACCTTCTCATAAAGCAGTGAAAACCACTACAATTACCGTGAACAAACCAAATGCTAGAGGAACGCAGCAATTGTCAAGTTTGAGTATCTGCAAAATGTGTCACTTATCTCCACTTCTTGCTTTCACTTCTGTGTAGCTGCAGACCTACATAAAGCCAGCCTTGGAACACAGAGGTCTGAATCAAAACAGCACCATTTGAGGAAAGGAGGGATCAGTTCTGGGGCTGGTTATATCAACTCACCACTGCACAAAATTAAAGCACTGAAACAGTTTTCCATTCAAAGTAAAGTAGAGAAATGGGTGAAACAAACAGAAATTGTGTTTAAATCCATGGTGAATTTTCCATGCAGCAGATTCTGTACCTTTTTGTCTAATTGTTTTGCAACTCTTTTTGACTGAATAGCAATATCTCTGTCAGTTGCACATTATAACAAAATTTAACAAATACATCGACAAAACAGATCTTCAATGATTATTTTTCCAAGGACCCCAAATCCATCTCCCTGTACCAGTTTCTCCTCACTGATTGCTCTGGAGAGCTATGGCTAGCCTGGAGAAAGACAATGGGTCCCATCCACATCTACACATACATCGACCGCCCTTCCTCCTAAAAACTCATCTCCCGGGAGGTTAAAAAAATGTAAGACCACTTCATGAAAAGATCTGGACACATCCTCTCCAACTGAGGAGAGGTTTACCAAAAAGATCTGGACACATCCTTTGACATTTAGATGATGTAGTAAATTGAATTCAACACTGGCTTCGCAGGAGAAGCCAGAGATTGGGAGTAGATGATCACCTCTCTGACTGGAGGCCTGTGACGGGTGGTGCGCCGCAGGGATCAGTGCTGGGTCCTTTTTTGTTTGTCATTTAGATCAATAATCTCATTGATAATGTGGTTAACTGGATCAGTAAGTTTACGGATAACACCAAGATTGGGGGTGTAGTGAACAGTGAGGAAGGCTATCGTGGCTTGCAGAGGAATCTGCATCAGCTGGAAAAATGGGTTGAGAAACAGCAGATGGAATTTAATGCAGACAAGTGCGAGGTTTTGCACTTCAGTAGAACCAACAAGGCTAGGTCTTACACAGTGAACGGTAGGGCACTGAAGAGAGTGGTAGGACAAAGGGATCTGGAAATACAAGTATATAATTTGTTGAAAATGGTGTCACAGGTAGAAAGGGTCGTAAAGAAAGCTTCTGGCACATTGGCCTTCGTAAATCAATGTGCTGAGTACAGAAGATGGGATGTTACGTTCAAGTTGTACAAGATGTTGGTGAGGCCTAATTTGGGCTTTGTGTGTAGTTGAGTCCAATAACACTCACATCTATGGTGATTAAATACTTTGAGAGTTTGGTCATGACTCGAATCACACCTATCTCAGTAAGGCCCTGGACCCACTGCACTTTGCCTATCGCCGCAATAGGTCTACAGTAGACACGATCTCAATGGCACTCCACGGTGGCCTTGGATCATCTGGACAATACAAGTACCTGTGTCAGGATGCTGATCATTGACTATAGCCCGGCACGTAAAATACCATCATTCCTACAGTCCTGATAGAAAAGCTACAGAATCTACCTCCCTCTGCACCTGGATCCTCAACTTCCCAACTGGAAGATCAGAATCTGTGCAGATTGGAAATTACATCTCTACCTCACTGACAATCAACACAGATGCACCGCGGGTATGTGTGCTTAGCCCACCGCTCTACATTCTTTACACCCATGACTGTGTGGCTAGGCACAGCTCAAATGCAGTCTATAAATTTGCTGATGATACAACCATTGGTGGTAGAATCTCAGATGGTTTTGAAAGGGTGCACCGGAGTGAGATAAACCAGTTAGTTGAATCATGTCACAGCAACAACGTTTCATTCAAGGCCAAAGAGCTGATGGTGGACTTCAGGAAGGGTAAGATGAGGGAACACAAACCAACCATCGTGGTGGGATCAGAAGTGGAGACAGTGAGCAATTTCAAGTTCCCAGGTGTCAAAATATCTGAGGACCTAACCTGGTCCCAACATGTTGATGCAGTTATAAAGAAGGCAAGACACTGGTTCTATTTCATTAGGAGTTTGTGGAGATTTAGTTTGTCAACTAAAACACTTGAAGACCTCTGCAATTATACTTTCGAGAGCAATCTGACTGGCTGTATCAGTATCTGGTATGGGGAGGGGGCGCTACTGCACACGATTGAAGTAAGTTGCAGAAACTTGTAAAATTAGTCAGCTCCACCGTGGGCAATGTATCTTCAAAGACAGGTACCTAAGGAAAGTGACATCCATCACTGACATCCCTACCACCCAGGACATGACCATTGGGCAGGAAGTACAGAAGCCTGAAGGCGCACACTCAGTGATTCAGGATCAGCTTCTTCCCCTCTGCCATCTGGCTTCTAAATGGACACTGAATCCATGAACACTACCTCACTACTTTTTAATTCTGTTTTTTTGCACCACTTATCTTGAATTAACTATTTAATAGACATATATATACTTAATGTAACTCAGTTTTTTCTCAATATTTATTTATCATGTATTTCATTGTACAGCTGCCATAAAGTTAACAAATTTCACGACATATGCCAGTGATATTAAATCGGATTCTGATTCTGAGTTTTGGTCATCTACCTGCAGGAACGATGTAAACAGATCAAAAGAGCACCAAGAAAATTTACAAGGATGTTTTAGGGTCTGGAAGATCATGATTGAATTGGTTACAATGGTATTCTTTAGAACGTAGAAGATCGGGAGGAGATTTGATAGTAGTATTCAAAATTATAAGGGGTATAGATAGGGTAAATGCAAGCAGGCATTTTCCACTGAGGCCAGGTGGGACTACTACCAGAGGTCATGGTTTAAGGGTGAAAGGTGAAAAGTTTAAGGGGAACATGAGGGGGAACTTCTTCACTCAGAGGGTGGTGAGAGTGTGGAACGAGCTGCCAGTGCAAGTGGTGCATGTGAGCTCAATTTCAACGTTTAAGAGAAGTTTGGATAGGTACATGGATGGTATGAGTATGGAGTGCTATGGTTCCAGTGCAGATCGATGGGTGTAGGCAGCTTAAATGGTTCTGGCAGGGGATAGATGGGCTGAAGGGCCTGTTTCTGTGCTGTACTTCTCTTTGACATAACTTAGGAGATGTTTAGCAAAAAGATCTGGACACATCTTTTCCAACTCAGGAGAGGTTTAACAGAATGCTGCAGGATTAGAGGTATGTGCTATGTGGGGGTTAAACAAACTTGGGTTGTTTTCTCTGGCGCAGCAGAGACTGAGGGGAGACCTGGCAGAGGTTTACACAAACATGAGAGGCATAGAGACTGTAGACAGCCAATATCTTTTTTTTCCCCCAGGGTAGAAATTTCTAATACTAGAAGGCATGGATTTAAGGTGTGAGGGAACACGCTCAGAGATGTGCAAGTTTTTTGTCACACAGAGCGTGTTTGTTTTATACCACCCTCTATATAAAAATACTTGTTCATTCATGTCCCTGGAATGTACCGCCAAGGGTAGTAGTGAATGCAAATACAGTAGGGATGTTTAAGAACCTCTTAGATAGGCAGATGAATGCAGAGAATGGAGAGATAGGGACATCATGTAGGCAGAAAGGCCTCCTTTCGTAAACTTCTGATTAGCAGTTCAATTAGTTTGGTACAACACAGTTTGCTGAATGGCCTGTCTTGTGTTATACTGTTACATGTTCGAAGTCTTAACTCCTTACAGCAGGGACCAGGGATTCATGAAATGCTCTCGTTCTTTATCCTCCAAGATCAAGTTCTCCTATTGCACCATTTGGAAGATCACAGGGAGTCAGTACTCTCCCCACCGTGGTTTCAGGGTCAGTGACAGCCTACTGGGGTCCTCCCAAGTCAGCAATCCTCAGGCATTAGCTCAAACATAAAAATCCGGAACACGCCCAGCCTGATCTTATGTTCAGTCAACATGCAGGCTTCCACTAATTTATGTAGATCTCAGCAGCTGTGCGTGTTCTCTCATTCTAGCTCTGAATGCTGATTCTTACTTCAGTGCCCTTCATGGTCCTCGGATTAATTGATAACTCACTGGCACCAGAGATTCTATACCTCGACTGTCTGAAAATATTTGAACTTAAAACAGGATATAAAATTAGAATGGAACACTAGAAATTTTCATGTCTTTGCAAAGTACAATGTATGAGCTGCAATGACACATACAGGCAGTTTCCAGGCACAGTACTGCTGCATGGACTCTGAACTTACGCTGCTAAGGATAGATTTGTTGCAGATATTGGGCTGACATCTGCAACTTCCATTGCCTTTTGGATCGTATTTTTCTGGATATTGGCTTCTTCCATCTCTTCTTCATCCTGAAGAGAGAAACAACAGAATACTAAAATACACTCTGCCTCATGTGGAGCCTGCCAAATCTTACTTTGACTGATTTTGCTGAAGAACATACTGAACTTTCAAAGCCAGAACACTGGAACGATATTTATTTCCCTTGTCAACATATTTGTGAGGTCTTGCAAAGTTTGCTAAAGTTGTTTCTGTTTGCAGGAAGGACTTTTACTGGAAGACACAATTCAGATATTTTCTGGGAAAAAACACCATCAATGAAGATCATAATAATAATAATGCAGAGAGACAGATTCAGAAGGAGAGATGCAACAGACAGCATCTGTGTGTGTGTGTGGGGGGGGGAATGACAGAAAATGGAGACCAGGTGGGGGTGGAGATAGGCAGATGAGGGTGGGAATGATGTCAGAAGCTGGGAGATGATAGGAGGAAGCTCCAGCTCAGGAGCTTAATGGAATATTCCTCAAGTGTGGAATAAGAACAACTCAGCAACACTCAGGAATAAGAGGATTTCAGTCCTCATTGATTTGGCCAGCCCTCATTAATGTGACGTCTGCCCCACTAGCACTGTGGAAAAACCTTCCTCTGGAGGATCACAACAGTTCCAGAAGGAAGCTTATCACCTCCACTTCAAAGGCAACTAAAAAATGGTCAGTCTTTGCAGGTGTTACCAGCAATGTCAACAACACAAAACTTTGAATATCTAATTATTACATCAACTATGGGTCACTGTAACTCCTCAACACTGTTTTACTAAGCAAGTGAAAATTGCTTTGGAGAGAGTTGTCACCAGTACCATATTTCATATAAAAGGATGCCAGTACACTGTAGGCAAGTTCTAAATTTCTATTGAGGCATTCAATGTTGATACAAGAACCAAATTCACTGAATCTGAGCTCAAATATCTCAGACATGTGATACTACTAGAGAGAGCTTTCAATCACATTTTAAAACAACTGCACCTTCTCTGAATACTAATTAACTTTAGAAATGTTTAAATTGGTGATTTGATTCATGATATCCATTTCCTGAACTTGAGATTCCCTTCCCTCTCCTATTGTTTGTGGGAGGAGGATAAGCTACTCGCTTCTGAACAAATTGTGCATCGGAAGCAAGTGCCACTTGGGCGTGGGCAGAAGGAGAATGCATGATACACAGCTGACAGGACCTGGCTGCAACAGATTTTGTTGGTTACAGTGTGCAACACAAACCCATTCTCCATCAACCCCTTCTCTTGCAAGCTCCTGAATCTCACTTTGAATACCCATTACTCTTTTTTAGCATATTTGGAAACAGGTTGGCCTGGAAGAACACCATTGCTTTTATCATCTGATTTATGCCATGGTGTCACTCAATAATTAGACATTCTTGAGTTGGAGAAGAGAACAATTCACATTTAATGAGACTGAATTTAGAGGATTTTATTTAGAGGATTTATATTTATTTTTATTTCAGCAAGATCATCGCTCATTCTTTTAAAATATGTCCAATGTGCTTAATCTCTCCTCACTGACAACTTTCTCAGCCAAGGAATAAACTCACACTACTGCTCCTGGTGTGGCCTCCTGTATATTCAAAGAAAGGGGCTTCCCTTCCTCCACCATCAACACCGCCCTCAACCGCATCTCTTCCATTTCATGCACGTCTGCTCTCCCCCATCCTCCAACCATCCCACCAGGGACAAGGTTCCTCTTGTTCTCACCTTCCACCCCACCAGCCTCCATGTCCAGCATATAATTCTCTGGAATTTCTGCCATTTCCAGTGGGATCTTACCACCAAGCACATCTTTCTTTCCCGCCAACTTTCTGCTTTCCGCAGGGATCATTCCCTACAGGATTCCCTTGTCCATTCGTCCCTCCCCACTGATCTCCCTCCTGGCACTTAGCTTTGCAAGCAGAACAAGTGCTACACCTGCCCCTACAACTCCTCCCTCACTACCATTCAGGGCCTCAAACAGTCCTTCCAGGTGAGCAGGTAAGGTGACACTTCACCTGTGAGTCTGTTGGGGTCATCCACTGTGTCTGGTGCTCCCGGTGTGGCCTCCTGTATATCGGTGTAGATTGTATACCGACGTAGATTGGGAGACAGTTTCGCTGAGCACCTACACTCTGTCCACCAGAAGAAGTGGGATCTCCCAGTGGCCACCCATTTTAATTCCACTTCCCATTCCCATTCCGATATGTCCATCCATGGCCTCCTCTACTGTCGTGATGAAGCCACACTCAGGTTGGAGGAACACCACCTTATATTCCCTCTAAGTAGCCTTCAACCTGCTGGCATGAACATCGTTTCCTTGAACTTCCAGTAATGGCCCCACAACCCCTCCTTCACCAGTCTCCATCCACTTTACCCTCTCTCACCTTATCTCCTTACCTGCCCATCGCCTCTTTCTGGTGCTCCTCCCCCTTTTCTTTCATCCATAGTCTTCTATCTCCACCTATCAGACTCCCCCTTCTCCAGTTCTGTATCTCTTTCACTAATCAACTTCCCAGCTATTTACTCCATCTCTCCCCCTCCTGGTTTCAACTATCACCTTGTGTTTCTCTCTCCTCTCCCTCCACCTTTTAAATCTGCTTCTCAGCTTTTTTACTCCAGTCCTAACAAAGGGTCTCGGCCCAAAGCATCAATTGTACTTTTTTTTTCCATAGATGCTGTCTGGCCTGCTGAGTTCCTCCAGCATTTTATGTATGTTGCTTGGATTTCCAGCATCTGCAGATTCCCTCTTGTGATCACACTATTGCAAATACAGTTTCTTTGCTGGAGAGGTCAACAGCCCTATAGAATTGCAGTAAAATGTCTTTACTCTTCTACATCACAAACAAGAGAAAATCTGCAGATGGGTCCTGCTGAAGAGTCTCGCCCCGAAACATTGACTGTACTCTTTTCCATAGATGCTGCCTGGCCTGCCGAGTTCTTCCAGCATTTTGTGTGCGTGTTGTTTACTGTTATACATAAACTAGAATGGTTGGGGGGTGGGAATCAAATCAAAGAGGCTAGGCATGAGGAGGTTAGTTCACAACAGGGGGATGGGAACCAGTGCAGAGAGACAGAGGGGTGTAAAGTGAGGGTAGAAACAAAAAGTACTATGGAGAAAAGTAAAAGTAGCAGGCCGACAAATCCAGGGCAAGCATTAAAGAGGGCCACTTTTCAGCATAATTGTAAAAGGACTAAGAGAGTTGTAAAAGAGCTCCTGAAGGCTTTGTGTGTCAATGCAAGGAGCATTCGTAATAAGGTGGATGAATTGAAAGTGCAGACTGTTATTAATGATTATGATATAGTTGGGATCACAGAGACATGGCTCCAGGGTGACCAGGGATGGGAGCTCAACGTTCAGGGATATTCAATATTCAGGAGGGATAGACATGAAGGAAGGGGAGGTGGGGTGGCGTTGCTGGTTAAAGAAGAGATTAACGCAATAGAAAGGAAGGACATAAGCCAGGAAGATGTGGAATCGATATGGGTAGAGCTGCGTAACACTAAGGGGCAGAAGACGCTGGTGGGAGTTGTGTATAGACCACCTAACAGTAGTAGTGAGGTCGGAGATGGTATTAAACAGGAAATTAGAAATGTGTGCAATAAAGAAACAGCAGTTATAATGGGTGACTTCAATCTACATGTAGATTGGGTGAACCAAATTGGTAAAGGTGCTGAGGAAGAGGATTTCTTGGAATGTATGCGGGATGGTTTTTTGAACCAACATGTCGAGGAACCAACTAGAGAGCAGGCTATTCTGGACTGGGTTTTGAGCAATGAGGAAGGGTTAATTAGCGATCTTGTCGTGAGAGGCCCTTTGGGTAAGAGTGACCATAATATGGTGGAATTCTTCATTAAGATGGAGAGTGACATAGTTAATTCAGAAACAAAGGTTCTGAACTTAAAGAGGGGTAACTTTGAAGGTATGAGACGTGAATTAGCTAAGATAGACTGGCAAATGACACTTAAAGGATTGACGGTGGATATGCAATGGCAAGCACTTAAAGGTTGCATGGATGAACTACAACAATTGTTCATCCCAGTTTGGCAAAAGAATAAATTGAGGAAGGTAGTGCACCCGTGGCTGACAAGAGAAATTAGGGATAGTATCAATTCCAAAGAAGAAGCATACAAATTAGCCAGAGAAAGTGGATCACCTGAGGACTGGGAGAAATTCAGAGTTCAGCAGAGGAGGACAAAGGGCTTAATTAGGAAGGGGAAAAAAGATTATGAGAGAAAACTGGCAGGAAACATAAAAATGGACTGTAAAAGCTTTTATAGATATGTGAAAAGGGAAAGACTGGTAAAGACAAATGTAGGTCCCCTGCAGACAGAAACATATGAATTGATTATGGGGAGCAAGGACATGGCAGACCAATTGAATAATTACTTTGGTTCTGTCTTCACTAAGGAGGACATAAATAATCTTCCAGAAATAGTAGGGGACAGAGGGTCCAGTGAGATGGAGGAACTGAGCGAAATACATGTTAGTAGGGAAGTGGTGTTAGGTAAATTGAAGGGATTGAAGGCAGATAAATCCCCAGGGCCAGATGGTCTGCATCCCAGGGTGCTTAAGGAAGTAGCCCAAGAAATAGTGGATGCATTAGTGATAATTTTTCAAAACTCGTTAGATTCTGGACTAGTTCCTGAGGATTGGAGGGTGGCTAATGTAACTCCACTTTTTAAAAAAGGAGGGAGAGAGAAACCGGGGAATTATAGACCGGTTAGCCTAACGTCGGTGGTGGGGAAACTGCTGGAGTCAGTTATCAAGGATGTGATAACAGCACATTTGGAAAGCGGTGAAATGATCGGACAAAGTCAGCATGGATTTGTGAAAGGAAAATCATGTCTGACGAATCTCATAGAATTTTTTGAGGATGTAACTAGTAGAGTGGATAGGGGAGAACCAGTGGATGTGGTGTATTTGGATTTTCAGAAGGCTTTTGACAAGGTCCCACACAGGAGATTAGTGTGCAAACTTAAAGCACACGGTATTGCGGGTAAGGTATTGGTGTGGGTGGAGAGTTGGTTAGCAGACAGGAAGCAAAGAGTGGGAATAAACGGGACCTTTTCAGAATGGCAGGCAGTGACTAGTGGGGTACCGCAAGGCTCAGTGCTGGGACCTCAGTTGTTTACAATATATATTAATGACTTGGATGAGGGAATTAAATGCAGCATCTCCAAGTTTGCGGATGACACGAAGCTGGGCGGCAGTGATAGCTGTGAGGAGGATGCTAAGAGGATGCAGGGTGACTTGGATAGGTTGGGTGAGTGGGCAAATTCATGGCAGATGCAATTTAATGTGGATAAATGTGAAGTTATCCACTTTGGTGGCAAAAATAGGAAAACAGATTATTATCTGAATGGTGGCCGATTAGGAAAAGGGGAGGTGCAACGAGACCTGGGTGTCAGTATACACCAGTCGTTGAAAGTGGGCATGCAGGTACAGCAGGCGGTGAAAAAGGCGAATGGTATGCTGGCATTTATAGCGAGAGGATTCGAGTACAGGAGCAGGGAGGTACTACTGCAGTTGTACAAGGCCTTGGTGAGACCACACCTGGAGTATTGTGTGCAGTTTTGGTCCCCTAATCTGAGGAAAGACATCCTTGCCATAGAGGGAGTACAAAGAAGGTTCACCAGATTGATTCCTGGGATGGCAGGACTTTCATATGAAGAAAGACTGGATGAACTGGGCTTGTACTCGTTAGAATTTAGAAGATTGAGGGGGGATCTGATTGAAACGTATAAGATCCTAAAGGGATTGGACAGGCTAGATGCAGGAAGATTGTTCCCGATGTTGGGGAAGTCCAGAACGAGGGGCCACAGTTTGAGGATAGAGGGGAAGCCTTTTAGGACCGAGATTAGGAAAAACTTCTTCACACAGAGAGTGGTGAATCTGTGGAATTCTCTGCCACAGGAAACAGTTGAGGCCAGTTCATTGGCTATATTTAAGAGGGAGTTAGATATGGCCCTTGTGGCTAAAGGGATCAGTGGGTATGGAGGGAAGGCTGGGGCAGGGTTCTGAGTTGGATGATCAGCCATGATCATAATAAATGGCGGTGCAGGCTCGAAGGGCCAAATGGCCTACTCCTGCACCTATTTTCTATGTATGTTTCTATGTATAATCTGTCCACACATTATCATTTGCCTTTCCTATCACTTCCCACCCTCCATGCTGACATGCTGTAATTTGTATATCTGGACACCCAAGTACCTTTGTACTTCAACATCTTTCAACTTCTCACCATTTTAAACGCACACTGATTTTATATTTAATGGCTGTCATCTTCCAACTCAATTGTGTCAAAAAGGTTTCAGAGCCGACCACGATAAGAATAAAAGGCCCTTTGTGATTTGTTGTGTCTAATAAGCTTTCATCACACTTAAAGCACATCATTCTTTAGCAAGAGTAATGTGTTCCTGAATAGGATTTTATAAAAGCATCTTGCCTTCCATTATAAGCAAAACACAAGGCGAGAACCAGAGCAAGTATTTGGTCTGTGTCTCTGAATGTTTTCTGCCGGTTTTACAAAAGACAGCTAACCTTTGTTAGCTCCTGTGCATTTGCCAGGTTGTCAACAGCAATGGCCAAGAAGACATTTAGAAGAGTGTCTGTTTATGATGAAGCTAAGGAACGATAATTGCTTTGGAGTCAAAGAATAGCAAAATGGTCCACAGCACAGTCCTCTCTCTTGTTCATTTGTTAGCTCATGAAAACACATTCACAATTTGGTGGGAGAGAGGTGGGGGGGGGGGGGAGGAGTAGGTTAATCCTTCCTAGCTGAGTTTACATAGATTACTTGATTTCCATATTGTAACAGAACACAGAACATGCCCTTCAGCTCACAGTGTCTGCACTGCCCATGAAATCAGTCAAAATTAATCCCACCTGTCTGCCCATGGCCTGTACACCTTCATTCCCTGCCTGCTCCCCTTCATTCCCTGCCTGCTCATGGCCTGTCATATCTGCTATAAAATCCCCAAGATTTTTGCCACTCAGTGAATTGAGGAGTAGTAATCCTCTGCATTGATGGAAACCAACATGTAAGTAAAGATAAAGCCGTGATAACTAGAGTTTGACACAAATGATTTTTCAGCACTGCGGATACGATGGGGTCCTTTAAGAGACTCCTGGATAGGTACATGGAGCTTAGAAAAATAGAGGGCAATGGGGAACCCTAGTTAAGGACATGTTCGGCACAGCATTGTGGGCCGAAGGGCCTGTATTGTGCTGTAGGTTTTCTATGTCTCTATGAATGTGGGGAGCTGACAAGGGAGGTGATTTGTCACTGCAGTGTTGGAACAGCAGATGAGAAGTCCTACTGTCCCCATTCACTTTCCTCAGAGAGCTGACCAAGACTTAAAGGATACAGTTTCCAAATAGTGTCAAGATAATAAAATAAACCGATGAAAACATTCCCTTTTTCACTCCTCCTTGTGATTCAATTCCATAATACATAACTGCATTCCAATCTTCTCCTGTCAGGATCTATGGAATTAACAATAACAAAATTACTGAATATTCATCATCATCAGCAAAGTTCAATTTGTTTAGTTACTTGGAAATGCATTCTCAAGGTTAAGTGCAAATACCACGTGAACATATTTAAAAATAAATCTCCCCTTTTCTAATATTAATGATTTAACTTGTGGTTTGTAGTGTTTTAAACAGATAAGGACACAGACTTAGGGTTGTGTTTTGTATCTCTCCGCTACCAATGAGGGATCAGACAGGATCCAGCAAAGGGATGAACTTAGTGAGAGCTGCCTGCAATGGTAAAGCTTTAATATTAAATCACATCAATACTCAGATATTCAATGGATATGGATGTATTGAAGTTAATTATTGGTTTACTTTTGTCACAGGTACCAAGATACAGTGAAAAACTTGCCTTGCATACTGTTCATACAGGAGTTCATTACGCTGTGCATTAGGTAGAACAAGGTTGAGCATGCCACACAAGCTCTCTGGTTCACTGAACACACATATATTGAGGAGCTTTAGTAGGAGAATCACAGTAGGAGGTGATAGTTTCTGCATTCCATATTGCGGATGAAACCACAAACCAGCCATTAGGATCAGCCAATGCTTTATTGAGTTATTTCCCCATGCTCAATCTTTTGAACTTTGTACAATCGGCTGTTCCATGCATTCCCATTCATTCTCATAATGCTTTTCTGAGTGCAAAAGACCTAGAAAGTAAGTGAGGCACCAAGTGCTTTGTGGTCAGTGTCGCTCAGTGCTGATGTCTTTACAAGCTCATTACATACTGCCCTCGAATCCAAGAAAGGAGAGATGATTAAAGGACAAAATTATTTATGAAAAAGAATTTCAGTCATTAAAAGCTTTACTTTTACCTGGAACACAGTGAGAATTGCAGCTGGAAATGTATCAAAGTTTGTTGGAGGGGTTCCATCTTCAAAATTAAACCTATGAAATGAACAAAGCCACATTTTCAATTTAGCCACTGTTGGGTGGCAGACTGGTCTATAGGACCCAAGAGCAAGGCAGCAATATCAAAAGGACAAACACTGACAAAGCCTGGCTTAGTATGAACACTCTTATCCAGAACTTGTAGTGTTTCACAATGTCCTGCGGACGTGGGAAGCAGACCATGCGAACACTGTCAGAAGGGACTTTGTCCCAAGCTGTGAAACCACATGCGGTGGATTTTTAGAATGAACTTGCAAACAAGACATGCTAATGGGTATTGGAGTAAGCACATGAAAAAAGAAACCACCATATGCAGTTACTCGACCATTAAAACTTTTCAAAAATTATGTAATTATTTAATAATCATCAATGTTGTAATTATGTGGCATGACCAAATTGTGGCGATATTTTTAAAACATTATTTCACCTCTGATTTTTTTCTTTTTTTATCCTCAAACTGTACCTTTACATTAATAACACGTAACAAAGAACGATTTCAAATTCACCACAGTTTAACTTACTGCCCCCCAAAGTGTGACAAATTTTACAGTAATAACATGTAACAAGGAACAATTTGAAATTCACCAGAGTCTAACTTACTGGCCCCCAAAGAGCTGCATTCCGAGTAAGGCAAAGACCACAATGAACAGGAAGAGCAGGAACAGCAGACTGATAATGGACTTCATGGAGTTCAGCAGAGACACCACCAGGTTTCGCAATGAGTTCCAGTACCTTTAAAAACAGATCAATCGATTTACCCCAGTAACTACAAATGGTTTCTTTTCCTATCTCTGCTGACATGACATTCTACAATAAAGCTATGAAAGTGACCCTAGATGTTTCAATCTTTGTATGACGTCACCCTTTGAAGAATATTGGAATGAAAGTGGAAAAGGCTGGAAAAGTTCAACAGGTCAGGCAGCATTTATGGGAAGAGGAACATTAACATTTTGGGTAGAAAACCAGTTTGCATAAGTAGCAGAAAACATAAGAAAAGCTGCAGGCTAGATCTGACAGAAAACAGGTTGGCAGGCAAAAATGGTCAGTCTGATCCAAACAGAAGAAAGAGTGCTTGAGGAATTTAACATGGTGTCCTAGCAGCTGTAATGCATGCAGGCAGGAGATGAATGCTGTTCCTGAAGGCTGAGTTGGATAACAGCACAGAGGTCAGGGTAGAACTGGGATAGGATATTGCAGTGAAATGCAACAAAAACTCAGGATCATTCCTACGGGCTGACCATAGGTGTGTCACAAAGCGTTAGCCAATGTCAACACCAAACACAGTACACTGGGTTGGAAGAAGAACAAGTGAGTTTCTGCTCCAACTGGACAAAAATGTCTAGGCTCCTGGACGATGGGAAAGGGTTGCACCCCCTGTGGTTTGATGGGAATGTGGCGTGCAGTGGGGAGAGGTGGGTGAGAAAAGAAGTCCAGACCAGGGAATTGTGAAGAAAACAATCCGTATAGAACGTTGAAAAGGGAGGGAAGGAGAGTACACGATCAGTGATGGAATGCTTCTGGAATTGGTCAAGATAGCTCCAAGAAATTGAAACGGTTTAAAATAAATTACAGGATGAACATCAATCACTTCAAATTATTCTGTTTTTATTAACACAAGAGATTCTGCAGATGTTAGAAATCTGGTTACCCTTTCACCTCTTCTCTTCTCCTCACCTGCCCATCATGTCCTTCTGGTTTCCTTCCTTCTATAGGCCACTGCTCAGTCCTATTAGATTCCTTCTTCTTCAGCCCTTTCTCTCTCCCACCTATCACCTCCCAGTTTCTTGCTTCATCACCCACCTTCCCCCTCACCTGGTCACACCTATCACCTACCAGCTTGTACTCCTTCTCCCCCCCCCACCCCACCTTCTTATTCTGGCGTCTGCCCCCTTCATTCCCAGTCTTGAAGGGTCTTCACCCGAAATGTCGACTGCATATTCCCCTCCAGAGATGCTGCCCGGCTTGCTGAGTTTGTCCAGCATTCTGTGCGTGTTGCTTTTTTATTAACAGGAGTGACATCACTGGAACTGACGGAGATAGTACACACTGATATGCATAAATTACTTGGTGAAATTACAGGTATTTGTCCGTTTTATGAAGATTTCACATAAATAAAGTTGGCATTAAAATGCACTTCAAAAGAAATGTTTGATATATGAAAAAGAATGCTCACTGATTCACAATTGGAAGGGTTTGGGAACAAGTAATTACTGTAGAGCCGTGGTGAGCCTTCAATTCTAACCACAAGAAAAACGTTTCTCATTTTGGTACTGAAGTGACTGACATATACCATGTACGGTTACAATAAAATGCCTGCTTTCAGGATGCTGCAATAATGAAAACCAAGGAAATGCAAGGGAAGTTACCAGGTCGCGGACTAATTGGACAGCTTGTTCACAAAGCTCACATATGCAGAAAATGCTGAAGGCTCCCTTTAAAGATCTCATATATTACAGCTCTAATAGCTAGAGATTCTGTTAAATATACAAACATCAGCCTCGGATACCACTGTTGGAACTCAGTCCTTGAGAGAGACTCACATTCAGTGGTGATCTAACTATAACCTCAGCTACACTTTTCCACCTACTTTGGTAACCTTTCACTCTTTTCTTGTCAAGAATTTCCCAGCTCTAACGTCAAAAGGACTTTGCTTCCAGTATACCTTGAGTAAGAGGTTTCCAATTATCATCCAAGACAAAAGCTTCACATTCTTAAGTGGTTCACAAGAGTAAGCTTTCCCTGTCAGAACCCTTACAATTTTAAACGCTTCAATCTAGTTACCATTCATGCAGATTTAAGCTGCCCATTAAAAATACCTGCGTAAGAAATGTTCCTTAAATGGCTTCTAATGTATTAACATTCCTATAGTTATCATTAAGACAGGTGACAAACACAGTACACAATACTCCAGAAATGTATCATCAATGTTCCATGAAACTAAAGCATAATTATCCTTTTTTTTTGGAATTGGAATTGGTTTACTATTGTGAAAAGCTTGTCTTGCATACTGTTCATACAGATAGATCATTACATAGAGCATTGAGGTAGAACAAGGTAAGACACTAACAATGCAGAATAAAGTGGAGTGCAGGTACACAACAAGGTGCAAGATCATAACAAGATAAATTGTGAGGTCAAGAGTCTGAATTATTGTACTAGGGAACCATTTAATAGTCTTATAACAGTGGGATAGAAACTGTCCTTGAGTCTGACAGTACATGCTTTCAGACTTTAGTGTTCTGCTCGATGGAAGAGGAGAGAAGGGAGACAGTCCACAGTTGGTAGGGGGTATTAGATTATGATGGCTGCTTTACTAAAGCAACAATCTGTTAAGATTCCCTGATTATTCATATACCAGCTTACTGGCCTTTAGAGAATCATTCACAAGACATAAGAAATAGGAGCAGGAGTAGGTCATCTAGCTCCGCCATACAATAAGATCAAGGCTGATCTGACCATGGACTCATCTCCACCTACCTGCCTTTTCCCCCATAGCCCTTAATTCCCCTACTATGCAAAAATCTATCCAACCTTGCCTTAAATATACTTGCTGAGGTAGCCTCCACTGTTTCATTGGACAGCGAATTCCACAGGTTCACCACTCTCTGGGAAAAGCAGTTCCTCCTCATTTCTGTCCTAAATCTACTCCCTGAATCTTGAGGCTACGTCCCCTAGCTCTAGTAGCAGAATTAGGCCATTCAGCCCATTGAGTCTGCTCCATCATTCTATCATGGCTGATTTACTATTCCTTTCAACCCCATTCTCCTGCATTCTGTCCATAACCTTTAACACCCTGACTGATCAGGAACCTTTCAACCTCTGTTCCAAATACACCCAATGACCCGGTCTCCACAGCTGTCCATGGCAACAAATTCCACAGATTCATCACCTTCCAGCCAAAAACACTCCTCCCTATCTCTGTTCCAAAGGATGCCCCTCCACCCGAGGCTATGCCCTCCCAGTCCCAGACCCCCTTACCACACGAAACATCCTCTCCACATCCACCCAGGCTCTTCAGCACTTGATAGGCTTCAATGAGATCACCCACCCCCAAACTTCAGCAGGTACAGGTCATCAAATACCCCCCACATGCTAACCCCCTAATTCCCAGGATTATCCCCAAACCTTCTCAGACCCTCTCTAATGCCAACAGAAACCCCCTCCCCAGGCAAAGGTCCAAAAATTACACTTCAAATATGATCTGTAAGGACCCACAAAGCCTCAGTATCACAACCCTGCCCCTATGCTCTAATCCTCTCGAAATGAATACCAACATTGCATTGGCCTTCCTTTCCTGGGTTTGTAATGCCGGATACCAAAGGGCATGCACTTAGGGTAAATAGGGTAAGGTTCAAAGGGAGTGTGTGGATCAAGCACTGCCTGGGGTGATATGGAGGCAGATATAATAGAGGTGATCAAGAGACTCTTAAATAGGAACATGGAAGTTCAGGGCATGGAGGGAGTTGGACTTTGTGTAGGCTGAAGAGATATGTTTGGTTTAAATTCAATGAAGTACCCAGATACCTTAACATTTTCAGATTTTCAATCAAAGTTTATAAAATTATGACAGATGTTAGGGTAATAAATTTGCAAAGGAAATTCAATTAAAGTTGGTCACAAATAAATTGGACACGGACTTCGAAGTGACTAGAGAGTACCTTTATTCATGAATCAGGGAAGGATGACTCCCTAACGGTGCAACCGACAAGTCTTCCAAAGGACAATAGTCAAGCCTTTCTAAACATGCTTACAGAAAGTCAATTACATCAGTCAAAGTTTTAAAAAATGTCCATCCTGTGCGGTTTATCAATCCCCACAGAAATGCCAGAGATAGTCTCTTTTTCTGCCCACAACACAGAGGTGGGTTGTCAGAACATCCCTGAAACTGCAATAGATTATTGCAAGCGTGCTGAGAATCCAAGCCAAATGGTGAGTCTTTATTTATGATATACAGAAGGTTCATTAAATCCTTACATCCAGTAAGCCATTAAAGTACAAATGTATAATTTGTCTTAAATGTTAGTACTTGACAGGTGAAGAAAAACCAGAACACTTCTTTAATTGTGTTATGCACTAAGGCCAGCTCTAGACATATTGCTAATTAAAGGAAGGTGCGGGATGTTAACAACTCGGATATTTTAACCGGTTATTCAGAATTTTCTTTCACAAAGTTGAAAGGAGATGTGTGGGCAAGTTTTTTTTACACAGGGAGAGGTGGGTGCCTGGAATGGGCTGCCACAGGGAGTGGTTCAGGCAGTTGTTGTGGTGGCATTTAAGAGGCTGTGAGATAGTCATAGGAACATGCAGAGAATGGAGGACGTGGATCACTAGCAGGTAGAAGGGATTTATTTTAGTATGAAATCATGGGTTCCTGTGTAGTACTGTTCTGTATTTTCAGCTTCCTTTCATTATTTATGTGACATTCCCCTTTTCTTTTTATTTTCTGATCACAATGGACCAATTCATCATTTTCCCCATTATACCTCAGATGCTATATCATTGTCCACTCACTATCCCACCTCCATCCCTCTGCACACTCCTTATGTCCTCTTCACATTACCACTCATATGCATTCATCCACAAGTTAAACACACACACGACACAAACACGTGCGCGCGGGCACACGCGCGCGCGTGCGCGCGCACACACACACACACACTTCAGTGCCTTCCCCCAAATCATTTATACAAGTTTTAAAGCTAAGCGCTTCCTTCTCATCCATGTGGCATACTCCAAAAAATCTGTTTATATCCTATCTATTAACCAGCCAATCTTCTACCTACTTTAGGACCTCTATTTCTTGCAATAACTTTTCTTGTGGCACTTATTGAAAATGAGGCAGGAGAATGGAGATGGCTGATGAACTAAATGAGTATTTTGCATCAGTCTTCACTGTGGAAGACACTAGCAGTCTGCCTGATGTTGTAGTGTCTGAAGGAAGAGAAGTGGGTGCAGTTACTGTTACAGGAGAAAGGTGCTCAAAAAGCTGAAAGACCTACAGGTACATAAGTCAGCCAGACCAGAGGAACTGCACCCTAGGGTTCTGAAAGAGCTAGTGTTAGAGACTGTGGTGGCATTAGAAATGATCTTTCAAAAAAAAAATCACTGAACTTTGGCATGATGCCAGAGGACTGGAAAATTGCAAATGTTACTCCACTCTTTAAGAAAGGAGGAAGACAGCAGAAAGGAATTTAAAGACCAGGGGTTGGGAAGATGTTAGAGTCAATTGTTAAGGGTGAGGTGATGGAGTACTTGGTGAGACAGGACAAGATAGTACAAAGTCGGCATGGTTTTCTTCAGGGAAAATCCTGCTTGACAAACCTGTTGGAATTCTTTGAGGAGATTACAAGTAGGATAGATAAAGAGAATGCAGTGGATGTTGTATATCTGGACTTTCAGAAGGCCTTTGGCAAGGTGCTACACATAAGGCTGCTTTCTAAGTTAAGAGCCCATGGTATCACAGGAAAGTTACTAACATAGTTACAGTTACTTGGCTCCGATCTCTGTGTTCATGCTCTTTGTACACAGGAATAGGAGCACAAACTTACTGCCCTACAAACTGCCCAACTGAGATTCTGCTGCAGATAAAGTAGAACCAGTGGATTTATCTTGAGCAAACTGTCCATGAGGACCTTATGTAAAAATCCCAATGCACAGCAATATTAAATTATATTAATTTTTATGTAATTGGTCATTAAAATGTTGATATTTATTTGATATTATTAGAACAGAGTTAACGCCAAGCGGAAAACTTCTGAATCCCACAGCACATTGGACAGAAATCGCAAGTCCCAGAAGTATTAGTCTATTCAAGGTATGATAAAAGGGAAGTGGATCAATATATATTAATGAGCTCATGAAGAACTATAGAAACAGCATTATTGTTCAACTTATGTTCTCCATGGAAAACTGGTAAGAAAAGAATTTCTTAAAATGGCATTGTTATTAACAATTGTGTTACAGTTGTTAAGACTAATGAGACTGTTTCATCCAAGAGCTACCAGATGTACAATGGGTTAATTGTCTCCTTGAATAGTATTCCATTGCAGGATACTACAGGTACACTCGAAAATCATTGAAGGATTTGGGATTACTCAGATTAAATATCCTACCACTACAACCCACATTTTTATCTGTTTCTTTCTTATTCACAGGCTGAGCCAGCATTTAATTGTCCATCCCTAATTACCCTGGAGAAGGTGGGGGTACTTTCTTGAACTGCTGTACCCTTTGGGATGTGGGTGTACCCACAACAGTGCTAGCAGTGGATTCCAGGATTTTGGCCCGGTGATAGTAACAGTGTGCTCCCATGCTTTCGTTGTCCTGGTTCTTCCAGCTGGTAGAAGTCCCAGGTTTGGCAGGTACTGTCTAAGGAGTCTACCCAAGAAGAAAGGATAATTTGTAGCTAGAAAGCTAACAATGCACGTTGCATGTTTATGTGCATTGATCTCTCTCTGATTGTTTGAGAAAAAATGGCAGGTTAATGAAAATCTGGGACAAGTTAAATCTAACTGCGTAGGTCCACTAGGAGATGTTGGGGGTATGTGGGGCTGCAGGCTTAATAAAATGTTAATGGCATAGCCCATCACAAACTGAATAAAGTAAGCAAAAACGTTTACAATAGTAAAATTCTCCTTACTTGGTTACTTTGAAGATTCTGAGTAATCGGAGAGCTCTCAGAACGCTTATCCCAAATGAGGTACCTGGCTTCACAGCTGCCCAAATGACTTCAAAAATACTACCAACTATCACCTGAGAAAATACAACACATCTTGAGTTCGTGAGCTATTAACATTAATAATTTCACTGGCTGCTTGCAAGCCAACAAGATTAATCTTACCCCAAAATCAAAACAGTTGAATGAAGAATGGAAGTAGTTTCTTGGGCCCAAACCATACATCTTCAAGGACATCTCAGTTAGAAAAAGCCCAAGGAAAACAAACTCAGCAAAATCTGAAACAAAAATGAAAGTTTATATTCTCCAGTACTTAACTGTTTATTTGCCCTACCCTGAATTGATGCAACAGATTCTGCTTTTAATATCCCAAACTCAGATAATCTCCCACATAAAGAAGGGTATCCTAATCAATCTTATATTAGTTTTAAATTATCCATTTATTAATTTAGAGAATAATACTAAAACACATTAAGTAACTGGAAACTGAAGAGGGAGGACAAAAGGGCTAAGGTTCATTGTGAAATAAAGACCTACAGCAAGGGTAAGGCTCTTACAAGGATAGAGAAAACATCGAAATAGTTCAAAGGAAAAGTGTAACAAGAAGAAACAAAGAGTCTAATTCTGACAGATCAAGTGAGCAGAGATACCAAATTAATATTTCATTATCAAAATTTCAATAACTTCTAGTAATAAAATGGCGGAGCAGACCCGATGGGCCGAATGGCCTACTTCTGCTCCTTTGTCTTATGGTCTTATGGTCTTATAACTGTTACAAAGAAACTGGTCCTGTAAAGCCTGCCAGAACTCAAAGTGGATAAGTGATGCAGTTCAGAGGCAAGTGTCCCAGGACACTGAAAGATTGAGAAAGGAGATGAGAAGATGGTTTGAGTTGCAGTGAAGTCAACGGTGCTGCAGGTGGGACAAGGGGTACATGTGTGATAGGTTGAAGTCAAGGTTGCTATGGGAATGAGTTGTTAATGAGTCGGCTAGAGATTGACAAAAAGAGTGTGATGTGTTGCAAATAGCAGGGCAAGGAGTGCTTATGGAGAGCAGAAAAATGTAAATGAACTGGAAAAATAAACTGAGCCAGTATTGCAGACAAACACTAACAGCAGAAATGGCCAGAGCAATGAGCACAGAAAGTGTCATTAGAAGCTGGAGAGTTCAATACTGAATCCAGAAGGCTACAAAATGCCTAGACAGAAGACGTGCTGCTGTTCCTTGAGCCTGTGTTGGGTCTCAGTGTCACAGAGCGGGAGACCATGGGCAGGTGAGACAGAGAAAGAGAGTAGGCTGAATTAAAATGGTGGGCACTGGAAGCTCATGGTCTCTCCTGTGGATTGAGCTCAAGCAGTCTGAAAACCAGTCACCGAGTCTGCATTTCCAGCGCACTGGTTTGGAAGAGGTTCCACTTGAATTGTGGCTTCATCTGGAAATACTATTTGGCTCCCTGGATGGAGGAAATGAAAGGGATGAGAGAGCAAGTGTTGCATCTGCTGCTGTGGCAGCAAACTGTTCCACAGGGAAAGCTGTGATATTGTTGGGTTTGCTGACCGTGGAGTTCCAAACCAGACAAATCCATTTAGCTCTCAGATATAAATAGTCACGAGTACCCTCACTAAAGGGAGATAATACTGTAACTATTCAATCTTCAAAAACTACTTTACTTTCCTGTTTATTCTCCACAGTGAGTTTAGCTGCCAATACCCACTATTCCAGACACCCCACCCTGCAAAAACTCATTTCAGGGAGGTAGCACCATCAATTTGCAGGAGACTCCCAGAACTTCCGGGAGAGGTGGGATGTCTGCAATAGAGTAGCTCCTTAGCAGCTAGCCAGCTAGTTTAAATAACGTGAGCTATGCTAATGAACGAATGACACCTGATAAACTCACCTCAACATGTCTTTTACAGTTTTAACCCACCATGGGCAATAGAAAAGTCACTGTTGCAAACAGTACAGTGAGCAACACTGTCATTATTCTTGACCCCTATTAGGCAGGGGTACACTTTAGTGTAGTCTGGAGTGATGTACATTTTATATTTTCTTTTTTTGGAACACTCTGCCATGGCGCTCTCTCTCTCTCTCTCGCTTGCTCGCTGTCAAAAAAAATCGATTTCCGGGATATTGTACATAATTTGCAGGCATCAGGGAGCCACTATCACTATGCGGGAGACTCCCAGAACCTCCGGAAGAGGTGGGATATCTGCTATTCGAGCAGTGGGTTCTCTCTCCCTACCAAGGAGAAGATACTTCCAGCTAACTAAGTGGTTTAAAACACAGTTCATTTGTATTTTCAGTGATACACTTTTAAATCCAAACAACATTCTGAAAACACAGTTAAAACTCACAGAGGATTTCTATCTTATCTTGAATCTTGAAACATTATAAAACATTTCCAATTACAAACTATTTCCTAAAACACAAATGATTTCTAAAACTCAAAGCAAAAAGCAGAAAGCCCAAAGAAGTTCTCAAACACAAATGATAAAGGACAAAACATTTCTTTGGTATAATGGACTAAACATGAAGGATTTCCAAAGCACAGGTACAATTCCTATAAGCTAAAAAGACATACCCTCGAGTTGCAGACGAACGAGTCGTCTGTCGCAGGAACCGAAGCTGGAGGAATGAATCCTTATTCACCCCTTGTTTCCTTCATTGGTTCTTGATGTTCTTTACCCCATTCCAAAAGAAGCTGAAACTGCTCTATACATTTATACTTTTTTTCAGCCACTTGGGTGACCTCACACGTATATGATCTTTCCTCATATATCCTTTTAACACAAATGGTCTCAAAAACACTTTCGGACACAAAGACCTCAGCTTAACGTTCACACCACAATTAATGCTGTAAATGCTGTGAAAGCTAACTTCCTTGAGCACATAAAATCCTTCCAACTATAAACACATCAAATATTGATAAGCTAAATACTATCATCAATCTGTTCTGTAAGCTTACTTGAACTAAGCAACATAGGAGTCAGCTTGTTGTTTGAAAGAACCCAAGTTAAACAACTGTTGCCTTATACTGCATCCTTGAGCAATAATAAAGCAGGCACAGTGACTAGCATCTCCTTGCCACAGAGTTTCTACTATCTACAAAGCTTATTTGCAAAGAGATTCTACAGACAATATTTTTTTAACTTCAATCTGATTACTGCTTTCCATTTACACTTTAGGAACTGAAGGTTGACTTCCATTTAGCACCAGAAGTTAAACAAACTGTTAGTTGTAAGTTAATTACATCTGTTTCTGATCTTACAAGTGGCAGCTGTTATTTAGAAAGCAAGCATAGCAAATATGAGATAGAAGCTAATATCTATCACTGGTAAAGATGAACGAGGGAATGGTGAGTCAAGAATCATAGGGTACCCTCAAACTGCTGGAAGGGAAGGAGTAGAAATTGTGAAGAGTGATCCATTGAATGTGGACTGCCGAATGGAAGGGCTGGGAGGAGAGATCTGTTTTGGCTCTGTCCAAGGAGACAAGAGGTGAGAGCAGAGGTGTGGGAAAATTATGATTTGTACTCAAGGGGCCTGTCCACCATGTTGGCGGGCAAGGCATAACTCAGGAATATGTCTTGCATAATGTTTCATCAGAGACGGAGGAACAATGAGACTGGAATGGAGTCCTTACAGGAGGTAGGGTGAGAGGAAGTGTAGTCAAGGTCGTGGTGTGAATCTATGGTCTTGTAATAACAATGACTGATGCTTTAGCCCTAGGTTGCCATTTCCTCCAACAATGCAATTAATATAAAGGTTGAGAGCACTTTGAGTTACAAAATGGATCAAGCACTAACAACGGGAATTTTCAAAAGTCATTTTTGAAGGTAAAGTGACCAAGTATAAAGCATTGATCTCTGTCTTACGCTGGGGTATTGGTCGTGTATTACCTAACCTGCTGTCTTGCTCATGCAGCTCGGTTCCACAATCAGATGACCAGATTGAGGAAGCTACTGTAATTGCGTTTAACCCTGTCTACTCCTGGGAACCATCCCACAGACATGAAAGGTCGCAATATGTAGCATAAGTTGTGGTCACCCTGATTTACAGAAGATCTATATTTTTCAAAAATTCTTTCCAATAATTGAGAAATTTAATCTTGCATAGATTTTTTTACATTTATGTTCAAACTCAATGATTTCAAGATTACCAGTTTTAAAAAGTGATCATGACTAAAGCAAGCATTGAGTACATCTGCAATGTCATGTCCTGCATGGTCGGGATTTATGGGTAACACACTGCATTGGTGTTTAATCTGAATTCGATCAAGTCGGCATTGACAAGTGGGAGAGGAGTAAAAATAGTGCGGTCTCTCCCAAAGGAAGAAGTATTCTGTGACATCTCCCAGAAATCCAGCAAACTCCTGCTGAGTAATGTTATTTGTAACTCTGAATAAATCATCCTTTACCCAAGTAAAGTGAAATTCCTCTTTAAACACAAAGATAATGAGCTTGACAGTTTTCTTTGGAATCAATGAACCGAATATTTTAAAGGAAAGTGAAAAAGTACATGAAAATAAGCTGTGCACACACTTACATAGTGCCTCAGTGAGCCACAGTGGCTGGTCATAGTGGACAATGGCAACACAAAGAGTGTTCAGCCCCACCACGCAGAGTACTATCCAATAAAAACTCTGTGATTTCACCATGCGCCTAATAAAGAATCGAAACCTCTTCTCTTTTCTTCGGAAGTATGAAGATCTCTCATTTTTAACACTTTTCAGGCTGGGCCGGGTGAATCCTGGGAAAAGCGAGAAAAATTGAAATAAAATTCAATACGTCCGCACAGACTTCGTAAACTTCAGATCATGTTCTACAGAAGAATTTGTTCTAAACTCAAGCGATGCCCAGAGGTTTAACCTTATTTTAAAGCTAAATATGTCATTAAGATTTTCTGGAATACAGTAGGGAGAGTGTTTTGACCATGAGCCTTTTTTTGTTCAGCATCTTGAAAGCTCATTTGTAACTGCTTATTTCAAATCTGCTTTTGTGCTTTCCGAATAAGCATAATTATGCATTCAGTCTCTTTTGAACAAGCTGCTGTCAGTTAATTGATCATGACAGCACCAATTTCATTTTAATTACTGGCTGGTAGTGGAATCAAAGGTCCTAGGTATATGTATGGGTAAACAATCAGAGCCTCTGCAGGAACCAACGTTCACTGTAAACACAAGAGATTCTGCAGATGCTGGAAGCCTTGAGCGACACACACAAAATGCTGGAGGATTTCAGCACGTCAAGCAGCACCTATGGAGGAGAATAGGCAGTCAAAATCTTGGCCCACAATCTCAACTGTTTATTCCCCACCATAGATGCTGCCTGACTTCCTGATTTCATCCAGCATTTTGCCTGTGTAGCTCAGGGTTGTCTGCAATACTAGTTTGTGGGGAGGAGGAGAGTGAATTGTGTCAGGCAGCTGATGAGGGCTGAGGAGATGAAAGTAATCCAGCAGGCTGCTTGACTGGTTGAATCAGGACTGGGGGAGTGGAAACCCTTGGTATCCCTTTGGATCTCCAGCGAAATAAGCTCGGGCGCAGCTTGTTGGAGAGTTCAGAGTGAGCACAAGTAAACAGAGCAATGTAGCTCATAATTGGCAGTAAGTTCCCAGCCTTATCGTTAGGCATAACTGGGACAGGTGAACGGGCCTCTCGTTGATATGTACGTTTATTTCCAAGATATGCGGCACCGGGGCAAGAAAGATGTCTTCAGATCTTCCAGTCCACTGCACCCTTCAGTTAGATCTGTACCATACTCCATTTACTCGTCTCTCTTCATAACCATTAATGCCCTATCTAACAACAGCAAAAAATCTACCAGTCTGAGTACAGAATTTTTTAATTCACCTCCAACCTCAACAGCACCTATAGGAAAATTACTATTGCAATCAGTACTGAATATTCCTGTAGAACAGATGTGAATTGGTGAAAACATAGTCCTTCTCTGTTCCTATGCTTTCTCCTGAATCTAATGTCTGGTTACAGCTAAGCCTGAAATGCTTTGATGAGGCCAGGTTTAAAAAACATGCCATACTCCAACAAGATCGTTCCAAAAGTTCATTAAGAAGGACATGATCACTTTCCTATCTTGATCTGAAATCATTCTGCACCTTTGCCTTTCACCAGTATTGAAAGTCACTTCTAGCCAAATAACAGGGTCTCTGACAGGAGGGCCAGAGATGCCCTGGGCAGTGGGCAGGCACGAGACATTCATAGTCAGACAAGCCAAGTGGTTGTTTCCAATTACTCCGACCTTCTCTCCACTCTGTCAGAACACTGCTTCCACCTGATACAAAGCCGAGCTGAGACTGAGGGGCCTAGTGTGCAGATGAAGCCAGAACCTTACTCTCCATGGGCGTGTTACTTTACCAGTTGACTGATGTTCCAAAATCATCTCGATAGAGTCTAACTCTGCCGTGCATTCTTTTAATATAATGGGTGTGAATTTTAACATGCAGAGCTTAAATAGAACAGTAATTATTTCAAAATATTTCATGAGCACCTGGCAAACAACATCCAAGTAAACTGATTACTTAATTCCCCTGCTTATGTGTCAAAAGCAATCAGTCTCTCAGCAATTTTAAATTGCTTGTTCTGGGAACATAATGCTTTAAGTGTCTAAGTTGTTCAAAACTGAACTGAACTTGAGGCAAGTCTTTGTTTTCGGACAAACATTTCCTTCAGAAAGATGTGTTCACAAAGCAAGCTTGTTTAACATTGGTACATGGAACATAGAGAAAGTACAGGCCCTTCAGCCCATAATGTTGTGCTGACCTTTTTATTCTACTCCAAGATCATTCTATCACTTCTCTCCCACACAGTCCTCTATTTTTCTTTCATCCATGTGTCTATCTATGAGTTTCTTAAATGTCCCTAATGTATCTGCTTCTACCATCACCCCGGCAGCATATTCCATAGACCCACCATTCTCTGTGTAAAGAACACCTACCTCTGACATCCTGTCCATACTTTCCTCCAATCACCTTAAAATTGTGACCCCTTGTATCAGTCATTTTTTTGCCCTGGTTACCACGTAAATGAGATGCTGAGATGTGACAACATTCGCACAATAGCCTATGTCATGCTGATGTGCTGAAAGATTGCTGATGACATGACATGCCCTGCTACACACTTCCAAAAGCAATCTCGTTTATCCTGATGCTGCAGTTGTTTTTTTTTAATCTATGTGTGCTTTGAAGGATTAAAAAGAGATTGAAATGGAGATCTGGTAGGAGTCTGGTTATATTATTCAACCAGCACTGTGATGGTTAGATTGTCTGCTCAATGACATATTTTAAACTACAAGAACTGGGCAATTTCAATACTAGGCAGCAGTTGGGAAGTTGATGGAAGATTCGCAGATAGAATGTAATCCAAACAAGTACAAGGTGATGGGCTTTGAGAAGTCAACAAAGATACAGTACATGGTGGAGCACCAAGGAATGTTGTGTCCCAAAAGTCAACCTGGCCTCATAGGTTGATGGGGTGGAGAAGAAGCCATATGACGTGCTTGTCTTCACTTGTTAGAGCAAATAAGAATTGGGATGGAATGTTTCAACATTATGAAGTACTGGTTAGATCATATTTGGATTATCGTAAGCAATTCCTGTCACCACACTATTGGAAGAATCCAATTGTGCTGGAGAAAATGCAGAAGGAATCAGCCAAGTTGGTACCCCGATTGGAGGACCTCAGTTATGGGGAGAAGTTATGTAGGATGGGCCTGTCTTCCCTGGAACATAGGAGGATGAGGAGTGACCTGATAGAAACTTATAAGATGACAGGCATAGGCAGGGTAGACAGAGTAGGGTCAATCTCTTTTCCCCACGATGGAGGTCTGCAAAACACAAAGGACTTGGAAAGAGGTGCTGAGGAGTAAGTTTTTTTTACACAGAGTGGTTGATATTTGGAATGCGCTGCTCAGGGAGGTGGTGGAGTTAGATGCAATCGTTGTGTTTCAAAAATATTCAGATAGACATTAAAATAGGCATAGAATGATACAGTCTTAATGTGGACAAATGGAATTAGTGCAGATGGGCAGAAGTGTCGGCGTGGACGTGGAGGGCTGAGCGATCAGATTCTGTACTGTACAACTCTAAGATATGAATGTAATAATTAAATAAAAATGGGAATATTGAGTCATAATAGAGACTACCAGGCTGCTGTTCGAAGTCCCAGTTGCTCTCTGAAAAGGGCGACAAGCTTTTCAACTCATGAGCAATCCTGGGAATGCTCACATCCTAGGAATGTCAGCAGGAAATAAGAAATTGACATTACCAAACTCACACACCAGCGGTGCCCACTTGGAGCTATTAGGTGCCACATTTCAGACATCACTGTGAAGAAGATTCATTTTTATATAACCTGGTTGACCAATTTGTGATTGCATTCTTCCCTAAACCAGAGGCATCGAAGCAGCTGCAGGAGAGCGCCAAGAACTTCAGTGTCAAAAGAATCAGTGGAGGGAAATAGGAAAGTAAAACAAAAGACCACATAATGACATTTCTTATGTTAAAATTTGATGGCTCTTTGATTTTTTTTAGTTCTTATTGTTTAAGATTGCCAGCTTAATCTGCAGAGTTTGTGACCTGAGCTGCCTTGTTGTTCACTAAGCCATGGTCAGATGAAAGAACAATTCCCTGTATATCCATCTTAAGTACAGTCATTCTCTGTTAATTGTAAGTAGTTCAGAGTAATTACATAGTAATGTGGAAAAAAAGCCTCTAGTGCTATTCTGTTCTAGTAGTTTGGCTTGACTTATTTGATAATTTGAAATAGTTTAGCAGGGGGGAAAAAAGCAAAATTAGCATCAGAATGTAGAGAGATTATTAAATTTGCTGACATTTTCTTAATTAATTTAACCTTTATAATACTTAAACAGTAATAGCAATAGAATACACTTAGAGGCCACTTTATTAGATACACCTGTATACCTACTCGTTAATGCAAATATGTAATCAGCTAATTATGTGGCAGCCACTCAATGCATAAAAACATAATTATTATTACTTTTTTTTTCTCTGCTAGATTATGTATTGCAATTGAACTGCTGCAAATCTCACATCACATGCCGGTGACAACAAACCTGATTCTGATTCAGATTCTGTTTATGACGTGGTCATGAGGTTCAATTGTTGTTCAGAGCAAGCATCAGAATGGGGAAGAAATGTGATCTAAGCTGCTTTGACCACGGAATGATCGTTGGCGCCAGACGTGGTGGCTTGAGTATCTCAGAAACTGCTATCTCTTGGGATTTTTGCTCACAACTGTCTCTAGAGATGTGCAGTGAGTGGTAGTTCTGTGAGGTAAAACACCTTGTTGATGAGAGAGTTCAGAGGAGTATGGCCGGACTGGTTAAAGCTGTCAGGAAAATGCCAATAGCTCAAATGACCATGCATTACAACAGTGGTGTGCAGAAGAGCATGTCTGAATGCAAAACATTTCAAACCTTGAAGTGGATGGGCCACAGCAGCTGAAGACACAAGCATACTCTCAGTGGCCACATTATTAGGTACCAGAGGCCACTAACTGCACTTATAGTGTGTAAAGTGATGGCATGCTATAGACAGGGACCAAAGATAAGGGACTGTTTCTAGTCAAATTGGGGTTAAGTGAGCAAGTTTAATTGTACTGAGGTGCAGAGATGTTCTGATTAAGTTCTAGATTTCCATCATAACTTTCAGTGTTCCTGTTGATATTGGATACGGTCTTATCGGATATAGCCTTAAACTTGCCATCCTTCATTATAAGGAGTTGATGAGTGCTGTTTGAAGCATTTGGTACTATCACTAATAACGAGGACACAATAATTTACTTTAGGAGGTGCATGTAAGTGTTAAATTAAAGTACACATATTGATTATTAATTTCATGCTAATTTGCCCGCTTTCAGATAATCTGTCTGAAACATAATATAGCTACTCACTCTCAACTATCTTAAGAAATATATTATGGAAAATACATATTAACAAAGAATGTCGAAACAGAATGTGGTATCAAGCCTAGATGACATGATTCCACTTTAGTCCTCAAACAAACATACTTGGTGAATCCAGTCCTGATTTCTTTAACAATCTGTTAGATTCAAGATCTGCTCCCTCAGGTTGGAATAGATGTTCAAAGTTTACAAAAAGGTTGTCGAGGCAGAAAAAGAAACATTTGGCCATTAGGTTTAATTAGTAAGATGCTTGATGTTTAATGGTGCTCACTCTGACCTGTGCTCTAACAGGAAGGGAAACTGTCATGAGGACGATTTATTCAGTTAAATCACTGTTTTGCAGGTAGTCAGATAAGACAGGACAAGGGCAGATGGTACATATAGACTACTGATTCTGGGTGAACAGAAGTGTCTTCCTTCTCAACAGAAGATGCTAGTGTTAAACTGGAATACTTTGAAAGTTATTAAATCCTTGTAAAGAAAAAAAAAGGAGAACACAGGCGAGGCAAATCCCCAAACCATACTCACAGGAGGGTGGCTCAGAGAGAGACACATAGGGTGGTAAAATGATGGGAGTTTGAGTGATATAAGTGTTTGTAACCTTTAACGACAGGTAATGATGGACTGTGCTGCTTAGTGCTCCCCTCAGAAAGTCACACACATGCCCATCCTTCAAAAAAGCTCAAAGTGAAATGTTGGTGAGGAGATGCAGAAATAATTAAAGTAACACTAACTGCTGCTGGCGTCATCTACAGAAACTGCTGCAGGCTTCGGATCCGCTCCAGGTCCTTAAAAAAAAAGAAAGAGTGCAGCTCTTCTTTTAAAAAAGAAAAAAAAAACATTCGTAACAAAATGTGCTGTCTTACAGAAATGTAAACCCACAAAGCATGCTGCATGCAGTTCCCTCCCAACTCGTTTCGCTGCACGGACGCTAGAGTCTGAAATCCTACCACTTCCCTCACTAACTCCATGGTGCAAGGTCATCTGGGGCTGTACCTGACTTCTAACCCTGACAATTGAAATGCCTTTTCTGAATTTCATGCTAACACACATAGTTTCTGATGCTTTGACATAAGCTGTTCTCTTCTGGGATCTGCCCTTGAACACACTGACTCTTGGCTGAACCCACCTTTACCAGCATGATAAGCCCTACTATGTGAAGGGGCTACAGTTCACACCCAAGACGGCTTGCTCCTTGTTCTCTAAAGACTGCTATTGATATTGGCTTATTATTGTCACATGTACCAAGATATAATGAAAAGCTTGCCTTGCATACTGTTCATACAGATTTCATCATTACACAGTGCATTCAGACAGAATAAGGAAAATTATAACAATATAGAATAAAGCATAACAGCTATAGAAAAAGTGCAAAGTAGGTAAACAATAACATCCTTAGAACATAACAAGGTAGATTATGAGGTCAAGAATCCATCTTATCCTACAAGAGGGACATTGAAGAGTCTGATTATAATGGGATAGGAGATGTACGTACTTTCTGCCACATGTATCTTGTGCCTGATGGGAGAGGAGAGAAGAAGAATAGTTGGAGGTGGGTGGGATCGTTGATTATGCCCGCTGTTTTACCGAGGCAGTGAGAAATATAGACAAAGTCCCAAAGAGGGGAGGCTGGTTTCCATGATGTGCTGAGCTGTGTCCTCAGCTCTGCAGTTTCTTGCGGTCATGTACAGAGCAGTTCCCATAACAAGCTGCTATGCATCCAGACAGGATGCCTTCAATGTTTGATATTGGCACGGTGTCATCAGGGGATCAGAAGTGGAGGGGGTCAGCAACTTTAAGTTCCTTGAAGTTATCATTTCCAAGCATCTGTCCTGGGCCCAGCATGTAAGCGCCATTATGAAGAAAGCATGGCAATGTCTCTACTTCCTTAGAAATTTGCAAAGATTTGGTATGATAGCTAAAACCTTGACAAACTTTTACAGGCATGTGGTGAAGAGTATTTTGACTGGTTGCATCACAGCCTGGTATTAAAACCCCAGTGCCTGGAATAGAAAAGCCTACAAAAAGTAGTGGATCCGGCCCAGTCGATCACGGATAAAACCCTCCCCACCATTGCACACATCTACACAAAGTGCTGTCACAGGGGAGCAGAGAGCATCAACAAGAACCCCCGCCCCACCATCCAGGCCATGCCCTCCTTTCACTGCTGCCATCAGGGAGAAGGTACAGAAGCCTCAGGAACAGTTATTACCCTTCAACCATCAGGCTCTTGAACCAGAGAGGATAACTTCACTCAACTATCTCACAACCTATGGACTCACTTCCAAGCACTCTTCATCTCATGTTCTCTATATTTGTTGCTTTCTTGGTTGTTTGTTTGTTTATCTATTTATTTATTATTTCATTTTGTATTTGCACAGTTTGTTGTCTTTTGCACGTTGGTTGTTTGTCTATCCTGTTGGGTATGTTTCATTGATTCTGTTGTGTTTCTTGTATTCACTGTGAATGCTCACAAGGCAATGAATCTCCGCGTTATATATGGTGATATTTTATATATATAGTTTGATAACAATAAATTTACTTTGAACTTTGAGCTTTGGTGTGCCAAAGGGCTGTTTGTATGCTGTATAACTCTAAACCAAGAATTGGAGAGCACCACCAACATTAGATACAGTATTTCAGTAGACTTTGCTGGAGCCACGTAGAAGTAAGCCAAACCGAGCACTTGATTCCCCGCTAGAAGTTGTGTCAAGGCATTGATGATGTGGATAGCCAGAAGCTTTCTCCTGGGGCTGAAATGGCTAACATGAGGGGGCATAGTTTTAAGGTGCTTGGAAGTAGGTACAAGGTCAGAGGTAAGTTTTTCACTTATAGAGTAGTAGGTGCGTGGAATGCACTGCCAGTGACATTGGCAGAGCTGGATACAACAGAGTCTTTTAAGAGCCTCTTAGATAGGTACATGGAGCTTAGCAAAATAGAGGGCTATGTGGTACGGAAATTCTAGGCAGCTTCTAGAGTAGTTTACATGGTCGGTACAACATTGTGGGCTAAAGGGTCTGTAATGTGCCAATTCTATGCAAAAGCTTTCCTTTTGTTTATCAAAACAGCCTTCTTTTCTCCTCAAATCATTGACAAATTTTATAGTTCCTTGGAGTGAGATACTAAGACTGACATCAAAGGTAAGAATGGACCATGAAACAACTGTTAAAACATTGGTTTAAATTCTGGCCTATTTTATCCCTCTTAAAATAAGGGATGGTGCGTCTAACTGTGACTCAAACTGCCGCTGAGCTTGGGATCTGGGGACACAGCATCCAGCTGGTGGCCAAACGTGTGGTTGTTTCATTCGCACAGCTGAACATCAGGTACAGCTGCTGTTCTCAAGCATGTCACATCAGGTATCACATGAAAAACAGCTCCTACTGCTTGTGTACAAGAGTTGCCCAGGGACACGGTTATTCTACTATACGGCTTCTAACACAAGAGCCGTTTTAAAAGGGAGCTTAAGGCTCATTCATAACTGTCAAAAATTAATTCCACATTGGTGCTTGATTATCTTTTTGATTTTACCAATATTCCATTTTTAATGAACAAGTAAGCACAGCTATATCATGTACTGTAGGTGAAGGCAACCCTCTGTGTTGTCAATAGCTGTCAGGCTCAAACTACACCAAGGGGAAGTAACTGAGGGAAATAATTATCAGCTTAACTCTGCACTTGCCCATTTTTGAGACAGTCAGCATTAAATGATAGTTTCATACATATTCGTAAATTTCCCTTTTTCTCTCTCAGTGCAGTTCAGGTTTAATCCTTCTCTTTATCACACATTATTTAAGGTTGACTTTAACTTGTACACTGTAACTGATCATCAGGAGGCCATACTACAAAGGTGTTACTGTAGGCTGGGTTTTCCAGAAATGCTCTTCAATTTCTACACACATTCATGGTGTAAATGTACAGGAATCTTAGTAACTTGAATAAAGCAAGCACCTCAGGAGCGCTGTAGAGGCTAACGAGTGTGAGACATTAGTGCACCCTGAAACTTCCACGCCATGCAGCTTTCTGAATAGAGGCAGGGATTCCAGTCTGAGCGGCTAAACTTGAGAAGTGTGGTCAACACAGAAATAAAACCAGCCAGCAAGACCGCAAAAATCATTTAGAGGATCTTCAGCCCTGTCTGAACATCTTGATGATATTGGACAGCTCATTATGTACAAAACATCAGAGCCCCTCCATCATATATTGAAAGAACAATCAGCTTTTGGCCTGGCCACTGTACATGTGGCGGTCAGCATTGCAGACACAGCCTCTGGAAGCATCAGTCCTGATACACAAGTGGTCTACGTGACCACTGCAGTAGGTCCAGGTTGATTACGGTGGGAAGAAGACCACTCGGCTTATTTTTAGTGTTTATCCACAGTCAGTTGAAGTGGCTCGATCTAACATGTATGGGTGGTGTACAGCACAGACTCTATTGTTACTGCACGGGGAGACTGCAGAGAAACTCCATCATTCAGAACATTTCAACATGAACAATTCACAACGGTGATGGAATAAATGACTGTTGTACTTTTCCTGGCTTCCAGTGTGGGGTCCACAGTAGAGCAGGTAAAGAAGAAAAAGGTCATGAAAGATTAAAATTCACAAAGGAGCTACTCTCCCTAGGTACAGGATAACGTCATATTCCATAACAAGGTTTCTTCCTGCTGAAGATAGGTCACGACAGGTGGAAGAGTTTCATGAGTGGGATTTGTAAGGGAAAGTGGAGTTAAAATTGGGGAAGAATTCTCACAAGCCACAAGGAAATCAGCCTGCATGACAGTACGCACGAGCTGAGACACTTGGCAGGGCGGAGGACACAGGGTATTGAGGATTTGGAATTATCTGGTGAAAATTGGAGATAGTTTGCAAAGTCGAGGTCATTGACCTCTTAATCCCGGAATGAGTGCAGATAAGAAATCATTCTAAAGTGAAGTGAAGCAATTATTATTCAAGATGAGGCAACAACTGATGATTCTAACAAGAGGCTAGATGAGATGACATTGTAAGATGCAGAACTGGATGATACTCCACAGCACCTGAGGAATCTACAACCTCAACACTGACAATGCCAACCCTGCTGTGAAGAACACAGAGTTGTAGGAACTATAAAGTACAGCACAGAAACAAGCTCTTCAGTCCATCTAGTCCCTTCCAAAACCATATAAACTGAGACCAGAGCTCCTCATATCCCTACTATCCATGTATCTGTCCAAACTTCTCTTAAACTTTGAAATCAAGTTCGCACGCACCACTTGTGCTGGCAGCTCATTCCACATTACCACAACCCTCTGACTGAAGAAGTTTCCTCTCATGTTTCCCTTAAACTTTTCACCTTTTACTCTTAAGCCATGGCCTCTAGTCGTACTCTCATCCAATCTGTGGAAAAAGCCTACTTTCATTTATCCTATCGATTCCCCTCATAATTTTGTATCCCTCTATCAAATCTCCCCTCAATTCTCTACGTTCTAAGGAATAAAGCCCTAACCTATTCAATCTTTCCTCATAACTCAGGTCCTCCGGTCCTGGCAACATCCTTGTGAATCTTCTCTGCACTCTTTCAGCCTGGTTTACAAGTTCCCTGTAGGCAGGTGACCAAAATTTCACAGGATATTGCAAATTAGGCCTCACCAACGTCTTATGCAATTTTAACATAGCATCCCATCTTCTGTACTCAATACATTGATTTATGAAGGCCAACGTGCCAGAAGCTTTCTTTACAACCCTATCTACCCATGACACCACTTTCAATGAATTATGTATCTGTATTCACAGGTCCCTTTGTTCTATCACACTCCTACCACTCACTGTGTAAGGCGTCTCCAGCTGGTCCTACTGAGGTGCAAAACCTCACATTTGGCCACATTAAATTCTATCTGCCGTTTTTCAGCTAATTTTTCCAGCTGAAGCAGATCCCACTGCAAGCCATGATAGTCTTCCTCACTGTTCACTACACCCCCAAACTTGGTGTCAACCACAAATTTGCAGATCTAGTTAAACACATTATCATCCAGACCATTGATGTAGATGACAAACAGCAATGGACCCAGCACCGATCCCTGAAGCACAACAATAGCCATAGGCCTCCGACTGAACCATGATTCAAATAAAGATGCTGAACGTGCTAAATCAGCTTATTTTGGAAAAAAAGTACAGAAGTGATGCAGTATAGTTTATGAAATATTGATAATGATTATTGCAACAAGGTTTTGCAGAAATTTCCAGTATCAGTCTGCAAAGAACTATTGAATAAACCATGAATACTTTGTTTCAGGTCCTCATGTATATAGTTCTTAATATGTTGCAATAGATTTATGAAAGTTTTAAACCTACTGAGAAAAGGTCCTGTGTGCACAATGTAAGCCCCAAGAACAGGGGAAAGGTCTGCATTTACCCCATAATCAACATCATAAAGACTGATAGTCTAGTTATGATCACAATGCCACTGTGGAAGTTCTCTGTGCACAGGAAAAGTTATCCCCTTGTCTACAGTACATCAGTGGTTATTCTTCAAAAGGGAAACAATAGATGGCGATCATAAAGTACGGAAGACATTCTGAAAGGAACATAAAACATGATACATCCATTCTTGGCATCATTATATGATTATCCAGGGTCTACGCCTAGTAGGAATCACATGAGAGTTTAAAAAGCCTGAACAAAGCTCAGGATTACCACATACGGTTGTACCAACAACTGGCATTCTGGTGTCTCCATATTGCAATTATATAAATCCTTAGATTTAGAATTAGATTTAGATATAGATTAGTGAGCCTGCACTTAGAGTGTTGTGTACAGTTCTGTCTCTTAGCCTAAAAAAATACTTAATATAACATGGTACAGTGCAGTTGCAGTAGACTGTTCCTCGACTGCCAGATCACGGGAGACAGACTGGGACTGAAAGCAAGGAGATCAGAATGAAGCTTACAGCATTCTTATGGGGATGCAGTGTGCGTGCTCCCCCTGACTAAGGGGTCTAGAACTAGGCGTCATACTCTGAGATGAGGAACAGGCCATTCTGGACTGGAATTAAGAACAGTTTCTTTACTCAGAGGTCTTTGGAATTCTTTCTCCCAGAGAACTGCAGAGGCTCAGGTAAAGAGCTCGAAACAGGGTTGTAAACTCAGCCAGCTCCATATGGGCACAAGGCTCCCCACCACCAAAGACAACATCTAAAAGCAGTGCCTCAAAAAGGCAGCATCCATCATTAAGGACCCTCACCATCTGGGACAAGCTCTCATCTCATTGCTACCATCAAGGAGCCTGACGACCTACATACAATGATTTAGGAACAGTGTCTTCAAATCTACCATCAGATTTCTGAACAGTTCACGAACACTATCTCACTATTTCTCTTTCACGTAATTTCTTTATTTATCTATCTGTAATCTGTCTATTTATTTATTGCTGTGACACATAGCGATTTTTTGTGTCTTGCACTATACTACTGCCACAAAACAACAAATTTCACAACAAATGTCAGTAGTAGTAAACGCGATTCTGACTCTGATTTCGGCTGGCGCCTTAGGGCAGAAATGAACATTGAGATGAAAAACATAATCAGGATGAGTGTCGAAGCAAATGACTTATTCCTGGCCACTGCTTCGTATATGTCCACTGATACAGATAGGGCTCAAACTTGGCACATCTCTATTCGGACTGGAGCAACTGCCAGCAAGACAACTGTTTTACTGAACCAGAAGCAACAAAGAAGAAGCTGGAGGAGCTCAATGCGTTAGGTAGCATCAGGGGAAGGAAATGGATGCTTGGTTGCAATGCAACACGTGTTGGCTTTGCGTCTCCTCTGGAGCTGGAGATTTTATCATAACTTCCAGCCTGGCTGTTCAGCGCAGCCCTAAAAGGGTGCAAGGTCGAAGCGCTCAGCAGAAGATGGTGCTCGGAGAGGCTATGTTGGAGGCTCGAAGTTTTTGGACAGACTCAGAGTCTGATGTGGTCGGGTGCTTCCAATGGTGCTGCATCAGCAAGTTGGCGGCGCTTGGAGGTTCGTGGTGGGGAGAGTTCCTCCCTTCTGCCGCCTGCGTGAGATGGTGAGTCTATCAGGACTTTGAGACTTTTTTTTACCGCGCCCATGGTCTGCTCTTTATCAAATTACGGTATTGCTTTGCACTGTTGTAACTACATGTTATAATTATGTGGTTTTGTCAGTTTTAGTCTTGGTTTGTCCTATGTTTTCTTGTGATATCATTCTGGAGGAACGTTGTATCATTTTTTAATGCATGCATTTCTAAATGACAATAAACGAGGACTGAGTGTCCTCATAATCTAATCTAATCTAATCCAGTGTCGGAAAAAGCAATTGAGAAATCCTGCACCAGAAACCACTTAGAGTGGCTCAGTGCAGTGCGCCCATATCAACTTTGTGTGAGGTTCTATAGCAGAGGGATCCCATTCAGCACGGTCCAAATATCAGGACGCAAGAGCAACAGCAGGTGCTGGAAATCTTGAACAACACATAACAAGATTCTGCAGGAACTCAGCAGGACTAGGCTGCCTTCTGTCCCTTTCCTTTCCAGTCCCAATGAAGGGACTTGACTCGAAATAGTGACTGTTTATTCCCCTCCATAGATGCTGCCTGGCCTGCTGAGTTTCTCCTGCGTTTTTTGTGTGTGTTCCCAGGATGTCTTGCTTTTACTTTGTGTGAAGCTGCTCTTCTCTCAGACAGCCAGCAGAGAACGTCAGGTAGATGGGGTTAGTGGAGTTGGGGAAACATTCCTATAAGTAATTACGAGTGGCAATATTCCAAATGTATTTGATTATCTACTAGTCATTTTGGGATATCTTGATGCCATGGAAGTTAATCTATACATTTAAGCGGCTCTGTAAATAGAAACTGGTTTTCCTTAAAACTCTGCTCTTGAGTGATATATATGGAGATGGTCCCATGCCTTAAATAAATGTCAGGACATTGTTCCTTCTCCATCTTAGAATGGTTTTCATCTGCAGGGTCTCTTGTTCTTAATGATAAGGAGGTGGGACAATCTGAGTCATCCATACCGGTTATTTGTCCCTGGAAATCTACCAGAGCTTACACATCCAGCATAACCGACTGGCTTTTCTATAGTTCAACTTGAATGGTTTGATCTTGCACCACTTTTTGCTGAGATTGGAAACATGCATCCAGCTGAGGTGTATAAATTAAAAAGCTGGCAGCTTGGGCAGATTTCGGGCAACTCCTGTGAAGTCCAGCCTACCAGGCTGCCTCTGTTGACTGCAGTGAAAAATGGATATTAAACTAACACTTGTGGATCAATATCTTTTGATTAGTAGTATATACTTGGTGGAGGACATTGGCAGTTATCAATGGGATTATTTGCAATGTCAAAGCTGGAAGCACACTTTGGGAATTCCCAGCAATGTCTAAATATTCCTGTCCACGAGTCTCAACTAAAGCCCATTCAACATGGCAATGGGTGTTCACTGCCACCTTCTCTACCAGCACACTTCTCCACTCACAACAGGAGAACTATCTTTCTGCTATTTTCACAGATATGGCCATTTGAGTGAAAGCATAGCATCCTGACGTGAGCACGTTATCTGCTGTGCTGCTGAAGGAGTTGAGATCAGTTTATCTGCTCCTTCTAGTGCTTCTGTCTATTAACAAGCAGTTTGTCACAGCTTGGCTGACAGTACGTTGGAAAATGTTCACTCTCAAACAACAAAAATAGAATTAATTGTCTGCAGTGTGATTCTGTTGCTCAGTCACTTGAAGGCCCTAAAACTGGAAGGTTGGAAGTAAGACCTCAACAAGAAACTATTCTCAGTGGGCAAGAAATCTATTTACTTTCATACCTTTCCATGGGATAGATTGTGTTTTTCAAAGACTTGCGGCTCGTGAAATGCAGCTTTTACATTGAAGAAAGTCACTTTCCTTACATAGACATGGTCTCCATAACATATAAACCCCCAATATAAAGTTTGAGAACAAATGGCTGGTGACAGCACCAGTAATGACTGGAGAAAGTTCAACAATTATGGTCAGTGGTTACGAAGCTTTGAATTTCTATGGAAGGTGAGGGAGAAGGTTCTGGACCACATTATTTTCAAATAATATCACTAGATAGTTTGTAGTATTGTTCATATGAACAAAGTTCAACCACTATTCAAGTTCAAGGTTGTGATGAGTTATATTATTGGGAGATGAAGATAAAATTTATCTTTAATCACCTGCACTGGAAGCCTGTGAAAATATCAGCCATCAGTCACATTCACCTGCACTTCTTCAGTTCAGTGAAAGCAAATATTCAAAGACAACTACATTGGGCTGCTGATGTCAGTGCCAACAACCAAAGACAAGCCTCTTCCTCCAGGGTGTTTAATTCGAGAGAAAGCACAGTGGAAAAACGTTATTGATCATTTTCTCAGCACAGTGGAAGGCTGCAATATTTTTCTGTCGGGACCAGTTACTCTACCTGATCCCACCTGTGCAACCACTCAAATCTTTCCTTCAACCAGTTTCACCAAAGCTTAATCCACTGTCTCAGTTTTCTCAGAATTCACCCAAGCAGCCAAGTCAGTGAAATTAAACGGGGAAGGTGAAATTAAGCAGATGAATGAAGAAAAACAATCTAAAATTACACACAGTAGAAGGACCAAAAGGCAGCAAAGCAAAAAGAAAAGGGGAAGGGAAAGAAAAAAACTGTGAGAGTTCAAGAAACATGGTCAAAGACACCACAGCACAAAAACAGGCCCCTTGGCTCATTTAGTCCCTGCCCACCTGTCTTTCTGCCAAGTCCCATCTACCCACATCTGAACCATAGCCCTCCACACCCTTCTCATCTATGTAGCTATTCAAACTTCTCTGAAATGTTGCAATTGAACCCACGTCCATCACCTCTGCTGGCAGCTTGTCTCACACTCACCCCACCCTCTGAGTGAAGACAGGCTTCCTGTAAATATTTTGCCTTTTACCCTTAACCCATGACCTCTGGTTCTAGTCACAAGCAAACTCAGTGGAAAAAACTTGCATGCGTTTGCACCATACATTCGATAATTTTGTATACCTCTCCCTGATTTGCCTACACTCAAGTGAATAAAGTCCGAACCTATTCAATGTCTCTCTATAGTCATAGTCATACTTTATTGATCCAGGGGGAAATTGGTTTTCATTACAGTTGCACCATAAATAATAAACAGTAATAGATCCATAAATAGTTAAATATTAATATGTAAATTATGCCAGTAAATTATGAAATAAGTCCAGGACCAGCCTATTGGCTCAGGGTGTCTGACCCTCCAAGGGAGGAGCTGTAAAGTTTGATGGCCACAGGCAGGAATGACTTCCTATGACGCTCTGTGTTGCATCTCGGTGGAATGAGTCTCTGGCTGAATGTACTCCTGTGCCCAACCAGTACATTATGTAGTGGATGGGAGACATTGACCAAGATGGCATGCAACTTGGACAGCATCCTTTTTTCAGACGCCACTGTCAGAGAGTCCAGTTCCATCCCCACAACATCACTGGCCTTCCAAATGAGTTTGTTGATTCTGTTGGTGTCTGTTACCCTCAGCCTGCTGCCCCAGCACACAACAGCAAACATGATCGCACTGGCCACCACAGACTCGTAGAACATCCTCAGCATCGTCCGGCAGATGTTAAAGGACCTCAGTCTCCTCAGGAAATAGAGACGGCTCTGACCCTTCTTGTAGACAGCCTCAGTGTTCATTGACCAGTCCAGTTTATTGTCAATTCATATCCCCAGGTATTTGGAAATCCTCCACTATGTCCACACTGACCCCCTGGATGGAATCAGGTCCTCAATTCCTGGCAACGTCCTCATACATTTTCTCTGCATTCTTTCAAATTATTAATATTGTTCCAGTAGGTAGGTGACAGGAACTGCACAAATACCCCAAATTCAACCTCACCAACATCTCATACAACTTCAACATTACACTCTAACTCCTGTATTCAGTGTTCTGATTTACGAAGGTCAATGTGCCAAAGGCACTCTTTGCAATTTTATCTAACAGTCACACCACATTCAAGGAGCTGTGGGTCTGTATTCACACCTCAATGCCCTACCATTCACTGCCCAAGTCCTACCTTGGTCAGTGCTGTCAAAGGGCAGAGACCCACATTTGCCTGCAGTAGATTCCATCTACCATTTTCTAGCTGGTAGAGATCATGTGCAAACTTTGATAGATTTCTTCACTGTCCACTAGACCTGCAGTCTTCATGGTATCCGCAAAGTTTCTAATCCAGCTTACCACTTTACGATATAAATCATTAATATAGATGATAAACAACAGCTGACTCAACACCAATCCCTACAGTGCACCATGAGTCACAGGCCTCCAGTCAGAGAGACAACCATCTACTACCACTCTCTGTCTTCTCCCACTAACCCAATGTTGAGTCCAATTTACTACTTCGTTCGGAATACCAAGCCACTTAATCTTTTGGACCAGCTTCCCATGCAGAATATGATCAAAGGCCCTGGTTAAGTCCATGAAGACGAGAACAGAAAGTATGGATGCACTGCTGAAGCTTCGTAGGGTGTTAGTCAGACCACATTTGGAATATTGTGAGCAATTTTGGGCCCCATATCTAAAGAAATATGTGCTGGTCCAGCAGAGGGTCCAGAGGAGGTTGACAAAAGTGATCCAGGAATGAAAGGCTAAATGTTTGAGGACTGTTTGATATCTCTGGGCCTGTAATCAATGGAGTTGAAGGATGAGGGGGATCTCATTAAAAACTACTGGATACTGAAGGGCCAGGATAGACAGGAGAGAGAGGATGTTTCCATCAGTCAGAAAAGTCTGGGATCCAAGGGCACAGGCTCAGAATAAAGGGCTGTCTCTTTAGAGCAGAGATGTAAAGGAATTTCTTCAGCCAGATGATGGTGAGTGCAGAATTCATTATCACAGAGGACTGAAGATGCGAAGTCATTGGGTGCATTTAAGGATGAGATACACGGGTTTTTGACTGGCAAAAGGTTTCAGGAATACACAGAGATGACTGGAAAATGAAGTTGATAAAATTAGATTTAGTTAAATGGAGCAATATAGGCTGACAGGCCTGATCTTGCTCCCACAGAAGATGGACATGACCAACCAGTTCAAAACACATACTTGTACAGTAATGCTACTGAAATAGGATGGTGATAAACAGATATGATGAGAGAATGCCATCTCAAAGCCACAAAAAGCAGAAAGATTAGTCCAACTTTGGCAGGTACTTGCAATCAATGAAACCAATCAGAATGGAGTAGCAGCCAGGCATTTGTTGTAAACTTATCGAATTCCACAGATGTGGGAGTGAAACCTGCAGAACCTAGACTTCCACTTTGTTCCTCCCACACCAATGTACCACCTAAACTCCCCCCAGTCCCTCCCACCCCAATGTACCTACACTCCCCCTTGTCCCTCCGATACCAATGCATCACCTACACTTCCCCTCGTCCCTCCCTCACCAATGTACCTACACTCCCCCTCATCCCTCCTACACCAATGTATCACCTACACTCCCCCTCATCCCTCCCACACCAATGTATCACCTACACTCCCCCTTGTCCCTCCCTCACCAATGTACCTACACTCCCTCCCATCCCTCCCACACCAATGTAACACCTACACTCCCCCTCGTCCCTCCCACACCAATGTATCACCTACACTCCCCCTCGTCCCTCCCTCACCAATGTACCTACACTCCCCCTTGTCCCTCCCACACCAATGTATCACCTACACTCCCCCTCGTCCCTCCCTCACCAATGTACCTACACTCCCCCTTGTCCCTCCTACATCAATGTATCACCTACACTCCCCCCTCATCCCTCCCTCACCAATGTACCTACACTCCCCCTCGTCCCTCCTACATCAATGTATCACCTACACTCCCTCCGTCCCTCCCTCACCAATGTACCTACAAGCCCCCTCATCCCTCCTACACCAATGTATCACCTACACTCCCCCTCGTCCCTCCCACACCAATGTACCTACACTCCCCCTCATCCCTCCCACACCAATGTACCTACACTCCCCCATCCCTCCCACACCAATGTACCTACACTCCCCCATCCCTCCCACACCAATGTACCTACACTCCCTCCCATCCCTCCCACACTAATGTACCTATACTCCCCCCGTCCCTCCCACACCAATGTATCACCTACGCTCCCCCTCGTCCCTCCCACACCAATGTATCACCTACACTCCCCCTCGTCCCTCCCACACCAATGTACCTACGCTCCCCCCATCCCTCCCACACCAATGTATCACCTACGCTCCCCCTCGTCCCGCCCACAGCAATGTATCACCTACACTCCCCCTTGTCCCTTCCACACCAATGTATCACCTACACTCCCCCTCGTCACTCCCTCACCAATGTACCTACACTCCCCCATCCCTCCCACACCAATGTACCTACACTGCCCCTCGTCCCTCCCACACCAATGTATCACCTACGCTCCCCCTCGTCCCTCCCACATCAATGTATCACCTACACTCCCCCTCGTCCCTCCCATACCAATGTATCACCTACACTCCCCCCTCGTCCCTCCCACACCAATGTATCACCTACACTCCCCCTCGTCCCTCCCATACCAATGTATCACCTACACTCCCCCCTCGTCCCTCCCATACCAATGTATCACCTACACTCCCCCCATCCCTCCCACACCAATGTATCACCTACACTCCCCGTCCCTCCTACACTAATGTACCTACACTCCTCCTCGTCCCTCCCACACCAATGTATCACCTACACTCCCCCTTATCCCTCCCATACCAATGTATCACCTACACTCCCCCTCATCCCTCCCACACCAATGTATCACCTACACTCCCTGTCCCTCCCACACCAATGTATCACCTACACTCCCCCTCATCCCTCCCACACCAATGTATCACCTACACTCCCTGTCCCTCCTACACTAATGTACCTACACTCCTCCTCGTCCCTCCCACACCAATGCATCACCTACACTCCCCCTTGTCCCTTCCACACCAATGTATCACCTACACTCCCCCTTGTCCCTCCCTCACCAATGTACCTACACTCCCCCTCATCCCTCCCTCACCAATGTATCACCTACACTCCCCCGTCCCTCCTACACCAATGTACCTACACTCCCCCGTCCCTCCTACACCAATGTACCTACACTCCATGTCGTCCCTCCTACGCTAATGTATCACCTACACTCCCCCTCGTCCCTCCCACACCAATGTATCACCTACACTCCCCCATCCCTCCTACACCAATGTACCTACACTCCCCCTCATCCCTCCCACACCAATGTATCACTGACACTCCCCCTTGTCCCTCCCTCACCAATGTATCACTGACACTCACACTTTGTTCCTCCCATATCAATGGATTTCTTTCTAATTTGTATATATCCTGACCACAGTGCACAAGTAATCTTACACAATACATGCCAATGCTAGAAAAAGACATCAAGCAGTACTGGCTGGAAATTTATCTTCCTTTTCAGTGGCTTAAATGTGAACTATTATGTCACTGTGTTGGGCATTCTGCAATAGAGGCTGAATGCTAGTGGTTGAGAAGAGTTTTCTCTTTATCCAGCTCTCTGCCATTAAAATATAATTAAATATAAAGCTCTCTGATAGCCATATGAATTTAAGTGAGGAGGACTTGAGCAGATGGTACTCACCCACTGAGGAAATGTCTGTGAAGTGATCTTCTCCCTCCTCAGCATTGATCAGGTCATTCTTACTCTTCTTTGTGGTTGCCCTCTTTAGAGCTGTGTAAACACCAAGAATTACTGCAACTTTACATCTGACTCATTAAAAGATGGGTGACTGGGTAAATGAGATTAATTGTCTGCACCGGAAAAAAGGAGATAGCAAATCTTTGGAACTGCCATCTTGGAGGGTAAAGGTCAAAAAGGTCAATCACATCAAATACACGCTCTGTAAACCTAGATTGTCAACTGAACCCCATTTGTGTTAGAGTAGTTCGTTCAGTATTGGGGTTCAAAACATAGTCGGTCACATAGAGAATTTTTCAATAATGGGTAATTATGTGCTTTCGTAAGGTGTTGTGGCCCATTTGGGGTTGAGATCAATTTGCAGCTTCAATCTGACGTCCAGCTCACAGCATACCTGCAGCAAAACTCTACTAATATCACATTAAATACCCCTAGGGTCATGAAACCCTCTAAGCTAGTATTTGAATATACTTGAAATGTTGCCCTGCTGGATGCGTTGAAGATTCACTGAATTCTTAACTGTATTCCCCTTTTGAGTTCATTGCAAAAGTAGCACATTTTTATCCTTTGCTTCTTAGTTTTTTCCACTCACCATCTAGATTGTGTTTCTGAACAGGAAACACACACACCAATGTTGTCGGCTTTGCTCTTAAAGAAGAAGCAGTGGTGGCTCATGACTGACATGCAATTCTCTCTCTCAGCAGACATCAGCAAAGTGCAGCAAGAGATACTTCAACATGAGGAGCTACCGGTTGATCTGTTAAGATCATACTTGGGATAGGTTCCTTGAAGAATGTTGATTTAGGCACTCACACCAACTCCAACACTGTTTAAGGAGAGATTTGATTGTCAAAGTTCTCCCCATGAACATCGACATTCATGAATGAACTTTTCTCAGGCTTCCAGCCGGGTACAGGTATCAACTATAACCAATATTTCATTGACAAACTCTGCCATTTTCAACAGGGATAATGCTCAGCCATGTCTAGTCCAGTGGTATTTACACCCCCCAGTCCCGTCCTTCCTGATTGGTTAGTCCTCATCCATTCAGTTTTCCACTCTTTCACCTTGGTTACAATCAAATTCCTGTTCTTACTTGGAGCGAGACCGTTGTCTTTGTTAAAATTATTTTCCTCTAGTTTTACTTCAATGGCTTCCTTTACCAGACAGTCCCAAATGTTATTGCCACAGCACAGTAGTTTTGTGCCATTGAAGTCAATCCTATAGCCATTGCGAACGCAAAGTTCTGCTACCACCGATTTCTCCAGGTAACCCAAACAGGTACACCTCTTGTGTTCCTTGATGTAGGTTTCCACCGTGCATCCCATCTGGCCATTATACCCTGTTCCACATTCACAGGGAATCCTGTAAATGCCAGCCACCCTGAGTCTCAGGTCATCTTTGAACCCCATAAGCAATGACTTGCGTTTCGTTACGGGTTTGTGGATAGTATTAATCAAGTATTTCTTCAGGATCCTGGCAATCCTTCCAGTAACCTTGGAAATACAGGGAAGACAGTCGGTAGTGATGGGCTTCTCCTCATTGTTTGGTTTTCTGGTTTTGCAATCGGCCCTTTTCGGGGCCCAGTTGATTTCCTTCACCCTGGAGCCATTCTGGTGAAACCACTCATGTGTTAATGTTACCATCATTTGGTTCTTGGGGACTCAGCCTGTGAAGTTTCCCAGCATAGTCCCAAAATTCTGATTCTCAGTGGCCACTCCTGCTCAGGTTTGTTATTACAGTTACAATTGCCAAGTCATATAGTCACACGGCAGGAAAACAGGTCCCTCAGATCAACCTGACCATGCTAACTAAGATGCCACCTTACCTCGTCCTATATGCCCATACTTGACCCATATCCCTCTGAACCTTTCCTATACATGAATCTGTCTGAAAGTCTCTAGGAAGTGACTGACAAAGTGCCATTACCTTGGGTGGAAATTATCCCACAATATTAATAAATAATCTGAAGTCACTGGCCAGAAAAACCATTGTTATTAAGAGGGTCTGACTCAGCTGTGGTGCCTATTGAGATGTGAATCCCTGACAGTCAAACGTCATTCCAGCCCTTGTAATTTTGGAGTCCCAGAACACAAAACATGCTGCCCAGCCACACTGAGTCTGTGCTGACCATTAAACACCCCCTTACAGAAACCTCACGTTAATCCCTTTTTATCCTCCCACATGTTCCGATCACCATTCTCCAGACTTTACCCCTCACCTACATATGGGAGGCGATTTACAGTTGGGCCAGTTTTGTTGGTCGAACTTTAGATGGCATCGAGGAGTGAGACAGAACAACTGGTCGAGTGGTGTCACAGCAACAACCTCTTACTCAGTGCCAGCAAACCAAAGGAAATAATCGTGGACTTCAGGAAGGGGAAGCCGGGAGAAGACACGCCAGACCTTGTTAACGTGCCAGCAGCAGAGAGGGTAAGCAGCGTCATGTCAACATCTCAGAGGATGTATCCTGGGCGCCCAGCACATTGATGCAATCATGAAGAGGGCAAGCCAGTGGCTCTACTTCATTTGGAGCTGAAGGTGATTCGGTACATCAGCAATGGCTCGAGCAAATTCGTTCAGATGTACAGTGGACAGCAATCTGACTGGTTGCATTACAGCCTCGTATGGAGCCTCCAATACAGCACCAGTAGCGGCTGCAGAGGGTTGTTGACGCAGGCACCTCCATCGTGGGCACCACCCTCTCCACCATTGAGAATATCTTCAAAGGCAGTGCCTCAGGAGGGTGGCATCCATTACTAAAGACCCTCAGAACCCGGGACACGACTTCTCCTGTACTACCCCCAAGTAGGAGGTACAAGGGACTGAGTATCCACACACACACCGTGTCATGGTTCCATTTGGTTGTTCCCCTTTAATGCTCCTTTCTCCCTGATTATGCCCTAATTTCAGCCATTAGATCTCCAATTGCTGCTAGTTTACTTAATTACGGTACACCTGGTTTGCGTCAGAGACTGTGAAATAAGTACGATGGCGTCACTACACAGGTCGCCAGTTTGTTGGTCTATTCTTGTGTGATACTTCGTTCTCTCGTCCGCTTCAAACCATTAGTTCTAAGTTTAGTTCCAAGGTCTGCTCTAGTTTCAAGATAGTCCCTGTAGATCCCGTCTCCTTGTCAAGATTCCTCCGGTTTGCTGTTCTACGTTCACATCTACGCCAGCATCCCCAACTCAGTCGACGTGCTGGTGTCCTGCACTTGGCTTCTCCTCAGTCACCCCGTGCAACACACCGATTCATAATCACTTCTCTCTGTCTGCTATTAGAGTTATGAATAGTCCACAAATCCATGAACACCATCTCAATATTTTTTTTGCACTAGTTATTTTGTAATTTGTTGTGATTTTATATATTTGCACTATAGTGCTGCCACAAAATCACAAATTTCACATCAGTGCTAATAAATTTGACACTGATTTGAAACTGACCTTTGGGACGTGAAAGGAAACCCACTTAGCAACAGGGAGATCAGACAGGCTCCAGGTCAGGATGGAAGCTGCAGCTCTGCAGGTATGAGGCTGTGACTCTGCCCGTTGGGCCGCTCTGCCTCACCAAGAAGCCGAACACGGAGTCACGCTACAGCGAGAGCACAAGCGAAGTTCCAAGCACCTGGCTGCCTGTGGCTCCTGCTCCCAGGGAAGGCAGGAGTTTGCAGGCAAACATTTCCATTATGGTCGGTGGCAAAGGTGGCAGCAGAAGGTAACGTGTAAGGGTGTAAAATCTAACAGGTGCAATTTTTGAAGAACTGGTTGTTTTCTGTCCAATTAACAATGTGCACATACCATCCAAAGCAGACTTTTCTTCTGCATTTTTGTCCTCTTCTGCCAACATGACCTCCTCTGAAAGATACAGGAACAGGAAGGCAAGTTATTTTCAATTTTGACATCCTTTTAAACAATGTAAAACTATCCAAACAACAAATTCATGGCTTCTATGAAAAAAGAACCATGTTCTCCTCCAACTCATCCCATTAACCCATGGAGCCATTGACTACATATACAACTTATCCTCAGCACAATCCCGGTCTCACCCCATCACAAGTATTCCCTTTGAACTATCCACTACATTCTCCCTGCAGCTTGATACCATCATACTTTTCCTCCTTTCAATCCCCATGAGGGTCTTTGACCGGAAACATTAACGTTGATCCTCTCTCCAAGGATCCTCACTCTGTCTTATTTGATCAGTTCCACTCATCAATCAGACATTTTTTATCTGCACTTATCAGCATCTGGCATTTTAATATTTACATTTCTAGCTGAGCTACTTTTGTCTAACTGCATGTCAAAACATCTCGCGATGCAAGTTACCTACTGAAGAGAAAATAGGCAGGGAAAATCTTTCTAAATCTCTTATACTAATGTAAGATCCATGCAGTGGATCAACAGTTTCATAAGACATTAAATTCCATTTATGGCAATTATATCTTTATTTTATTTAGAGATACAGCAAAGTAACAGGCTCTTCCGGCCCAGTGAGCCCACGCCACTCAATTACACCCCTGTGACCAATTAAACTACTACTCCCCGTACAAACAGCAGCCAAACTGTCAGCTCGCTGGCGCTGTAATAGCTTTACGCTAACCGTGACGTCTCTTTGCATTATCTTCTATCGTACAAGTCAGGAATTCAGATAGCTCCAGTACCATGAGATACATGGTGTTAGGGTGGAAATCTGCAATTCGACAGGGCATGAAATGTCAAAGCTTTTATTACAGAGCTTTATATGCTCCTATACAATTAGAAACATTTCTAAAATAGCCTTCAAGTACAATCATACCTAAATAAAAACACTTAAGCCAAAAGAAATAACATGGTTCCCTGCACGTGGGCACCTAAATATTCCACTGGGTCAGAAATGAAAAAAAAATTACTTTTCACACCCCAATATAATTTCAGCCATGATAGAAGCATTTACTGGATTACAAATGCATGGTGAGATTGTAATCTGGTATGAAAATCAGTAAAACCGCATTCATATTCAAAATGTTGCCTTAAGAATTGCAGTTTACTTGTCCCTTAGTTTATAATATTTTGAAAATTATCTGTCAACTTCATCAAGAGATTTAACAAATGAATTATGATGGGTTATGTGATTTAATTTTGGAGAAAATGTGCAATTTGAAAGCTAAAATATATTCTATTTTATTTTATATTATGTAAATGATTACCCAAAACATACTGATTTCTTTCGCCAAAAATAAAATGCAGATGATTGTCCACAAGCTGTTGCATTTGTTACATGAAATACATATTTTAACTGCTGCAGCATGGAACAGAAAACTAGAAATCTAGACTTTTGTTAAGTCATGAAAGAAAACTAGAAAATTTATACCGTCTCTGTTCTGAAATATAACGAGTTTTGATACCTTGCATGTGCAGCGAGATGGAAGAACTGAATTTGCATGGATCAGCATTTCAAATTGCACAGAAAACAAATTTAAGCACTGCAGTATAAAAACAAAATTCTATGTAAAACCAGAAACTGAGTTAGAAAAAAAAAATCAATGGAAAGAGTGCAAATGTCCAAAAGAAATATTTACACATTGGAAAGAAACATTCACTCATTCCATAATGCTGGCATTTAAAAAAAAATCCAATAAGGGTATTAAAACAAACTATCCCAGACTGAAATGATAAAGCTTCAATTCTTGTAGTTCCTTATTCCAGTGTGAGACATCAAGGACTCACTACAATGAATTTAACAAAGTTAGCGATGTTACCTGATAGAATACAGCGTGATGCTTTGAAAAAGCTCCACAGGAGTAAAACAAAGCTGGGAAATTTAACCATGAACTTCCTTCATGCCAAGCCCATGAAAACAGTTTTGCCCATTTCACAAGATTTGTGACTAACTATACTTCCTTAAAGATGCCAGACAAAATTAAACAGAGCAATACTTGGGAAAATGTATCACATTTCCTGGAAATTCCTCTTAAGTTAAGCTAGATCTGAAAACAAAAATCTCCTATGGACAATGGACTTATAGTTACTGACAGGTATCAATAATATTGTTGCTTGTATGGAAAGCTAAGGGTTTTCTTTTGATCTTTCCTGTCTTTTTGCTTTGGTCTAGATCCACTCTTCCTGTGTTCTTCTTTGCTACTGGACAAACTTTTGATTACCAATAAATAATGAATAGCCTCAAGCAACACACACAAAATGCTGGAGGAATTCAGCAGGGCAGGCAGCATCTGTAAACCGAAACCCTTCATCAGGACGGGAAAAGAAGGGGCAAGGAGTCAGACTAAGAAGGAAGGGAGGAAGTAGTACAAGGTGGTAGGTGATAGGTGAAACCAAGAGAGGGGGTGGGGGTGAAGTAAAGAGCTGGGAAGTTGATTGGTGAAAGAGATAAAGGGCTGGAGGAGGAGAAATCTGATAGGAGAGGACAGACAACCATGGAAGAAAGGGAAGGGGGAGGAGCACCAGGGGAAGATGATAGACAGATCAGGAGATAAGGTGTGAGAAGAAGTCGTGGCCCAAAATGTCAAATGTTTCTTCATTTCCGTAGATGCTGCCTGACCTGCTGAGTTCCTCCAGCATTTTTTATGTGTTGCCTTGGATTTCCAGCATCTGCAGATTTACTCATGTCTATCAATGGCCCCAATTTATTTTTTGCATGTTTCCAATGTATTATTATTTGGGCTTCAATTTTTTTTTGTTATTTTGTTTTTGGATTTCTTCATGACCATCAGGTTTTAGCAAATGTTGGTATTTTCCATTATTAGTAACTGCTTCCACTCCATATCCAGCACATCCTTCTCCCTAACCTCCACCACATTCGGTAGGATCCTAGCACTAAGCTCATCTTTTCCTCCTCCCCCTCCACCCCAATCTCCATAGTTTGCTCTCTACGTGTCACCCCTGTCCATTTGTTCAAACCCACCCCCCCCCATCGATCTCCTCGTGTCACTTTCCCCTGCCTGCCAAGAGCAACACCTCCCCCTCACCACTATCCAGGCTCCGAACAGTTCCTGCAGGTAAGGTGACACTTTACCCACGAGTCTGTTGGGATCATCTGGTGCATCCCGAGTTCCTAGTGTGGCGTCCTCCATGTCAGTAAGACTCAATGCAGTTTGTGGGAACCGCTCTGTCGAGCAGCTTCGCTCTGCCCTGCACAAAAGGCAGGTTCTCCCAGTGGCTATCAGTTTCAGTTTGAATTCCCATTCCGATTCTGACATGTCTGTCCATGCATCCTCTCCTGCCATGATGAGGTCAAACTCAGGTTAGAGGAACAACATCCCAGTCCATCTGGGTAGTCTCTAACCTGATGGCAGGAATGTTGATTTCTCTAACTTCTGGTAATTTCTACTTCCTTCCTCATTCTCCCTTTTTTTCTATTCCTCGTTTTGGTTACCCTCTCACCCCTTCGCTTCTCCTCTCCTGTCAATTACCTCCCTCTTCCCTTTCCTTTCCTCCTTCCCTTTCTTCCATAGTGCATTATTCTCTCCTATTAGATCCGTTTTTCTTCAGCCCCTTACCACTTCCAGGTGTCCCCTCCCAGCTTCTTACTTTATCCCCCCCTCCTCCACCCACTCATTTTTCCCCCTCATCTGGTCTTGTCCACCACCTGCCGGGTTGTACTCCTTCCCCTCCCCTGACCTTCGTGGCCTGGTCTCTGCCCCGTTCCTTTCTAATCCTGATGATGGGTCGCAGCCCAAAATGTCCACTGTTTACTCCCCTCCATGGATACAGCTCAACTTGCTGAATTCTTCCAGCATTTTATGCGTGATCTCCAGCATCGGCAGAATCTCTTGTGTCATTGTATCTACTTGCAGTTTTGATATTAAGTTGGTTAAAACTGAAGGTGACAGTGAATAACTGATGCAGATTCAAACTTGCCCTTTGCCATCTCTGGTTTCATTAAATTAGCTTTACACTGCCAAGTGCCCCAGTAACATCTCAGGCTAACCAATTTCATTATGTTGTCCTTTGCTTCCTTATGGTTGCATACATTCAGCACATCATGAAAAGCACTGATAAACTTCAATACTTACACAGTGGAGAGTATCCTAACTGGGTGCATTATGGCCTGGCATGGAAGCAAAATGCCCGGAATCAGAGAAAAAGCTACAGATAGTGATGGGTGCAGCCCAGTCCATCACAGATTAAGCCCTTCCCACCAAGAAGTACATTTACATGGAGTGCTGCTACAAGAAAGCAGCATCCATCATCAAGGACGCCCACTATCCAGGCCGCACCTTCTTCGTGCTACTACGCTCAGGCAGGAAGTATAGAAGCCTTGGGACAGACACCATCAGGTTTAGGAACAGTAAATACCCTACAGCTATCAAGCTCCTAAATCGGGGTGGATAACTTCATCATGACTACTCTGAACTGATTCTCGAACGTTCAGACTCACTTACAAGGACTCTTTGCAACTCATGTTCTCAGTATTATTTTTATTTGTACAGTTTGTCTTCTTTTGCACGATAGTTGTTTGTCAGTCTTTGTCTGTTTATGTATAGTTTTTCATAAAATTCTATCATATTACTTTTTCCCCTTTAAATGCTTGCAAGAAAATGAACTTTAGTATACGGTAACTTTGATAATAAGTTTACTCTAAATAACTGTATTTCAAAAGCTGTATTGTTGAAAGATTATAAACTAATTGTCTACAAGGAGTTTCATTGATGTAAAAATATCCTCCAGAATTTTCAAGTTGGTCTTTGGGCATATTTAATTAGCTATAATCTGTAAAAAGTGAAAAATAAGTGTGCTTCCTTCTGTAACCAAAAGCAAACTGGGAAAAACATGGAATCAGTTGAATTATTTACTTGCTTTCTTCCCATCCCTTCTTCACTTCACCTAATAAGTTATATTACGTAAACCTGGAAACCAGCAACTCTATTTCCCAGACATCTCACCTCTCCCGGAAGTTCCGGGAGTCTCCCGCATATCGATAGTGGCTCCCTGATGCCGGAAATTATATACAATATCCCAGAAATCGATTTTTTTGAGAAAGAAAGGGAGAGGGAGAGGGAGAGCGAGCATCCTGATTGGTCTCTCTTCGTGCTAAGAGTGGTCCCCAACCACTGGGCCACAAGGAAGCAATATGATTTGGCGATATGAAACTATATGAGTCAGCTGCACCTTTCTTCATTCCCCGTCACGCACACTGTTGAATTTTAACCCATGCGAGGTCATCAGTGACCAAAGACATGCAAAGGAATGGGTCCGTGACCCATTTGTGAATGTCCCCGGTGAATCATCCATGTCAGCGCGGGAAAAAGATTAACTCCTCGAACTTGCAAATGACGGCGGGCTGAAAAGTATGTTTGACATAACATCTCTGCCGGTATTCTAGATCAAAGTCAAGGCTCAATATCCTGAGATAGCCATGAAAGCACTGAAAACGTTGCTTCCATTTCTAACATATTTCTGTGAAGCGGAGTTTTCTGCAATGAATGCAATGAAAACTAAATTGCGGAATAGACTGGACATAAGGATCCCCCTTCGAGTATCGCTGACTCCCATCACCCCTCGATAGGACCGTCTTGGTGCAGGAAAACAAGCCCAGGGCTCCCACTGATTCATCAATGTTGGTGTGTAGCAATGATTTTATATGTTCATACGAGGAAAATATGCGCTGTGTTTAATATCCAAACGTTACTTAAAATGTTATGATGCTGTTGACTTATAAGTGACTAATCAATGGTCCCCACTCTTCGGGCCGTGAAGGATACAATGGTGGCCGGAACACACCCAGCACATCTTTAAGAAAAAAGCCAAAATAAACATGCTAATTAATTACGTGCCAGGCGGCATCTAATCAATTAGTTTGTTTATTTCGGCTTTTTTCTTAAAGATGCACTGGGTGCGTTCTGGCTACTGCTGCATGCTTCGCGGCCTGGAGATTTGGGACCACTGTTATAATTGACTTCTCACTACATTCATGCGAGGAAAATAGGCGCTGTGTGTTTAATATTAAATTCGTTAGATAACCCCCTTTAGAAACGAAATTGAGTGTATTGGCTACTTACAAGTGATTTACAGTTGACTTACAACCTACATTCCGGTCGTGTTTAACATCCACCCCCACCCCCCCGGGTCGGCCGGTCCGCAAGAATATTGTCAATATTAAACCGATGCGCGGTGCAAAATAGGTTGAGGACCCCTGATTTAAACTAGCTGGCTAGCTGCCAAGGAGCAATGCTATTGATGCCCTACATGAGGAGGCCAAACTCCCTGTAGTCTTGCTTAAAGTTGTAATAGAATAAACATGATAATATAAGTACATATTTTAATGTCACATTTTCCGCATATATCCAACTTGGTTTACAGATTTGACAAAATCATTAAACAAAGTATTACATACACCCTTGGAGGTCGACGGTGGGGGGGTGACGGGGGGGATATGGGGTTGCGGGGGGCGGGGGTGCTACCTCCCAGAAATGGTGGTGCTACCTCCCTGAAATGAGTTTTTGCAGGGTGGGATGTCTGATTTCCACAAGTGATCAGCACAAAGAAACCAGATGCAATTTGCCACCAAGGCCCCTACAGACAACATGTGGTAATTATACGTGAGGATCTGAACTTGTGCACAGATTCAAACATTAACCATGTTCTCACCAGCTATATGGATCCAACGCAGGTACCTGTTGAATTCTTGTTCTACCTGCTGCTGTCTTCTCAGTTTGAGAAAAGCCCGTCTGTTCTCCACCCTTTCTCTTTCCTTTGCAAACTCACTGCAAAATAAAAGTAGACTTGTTTCTTTTTTGTTTGTTTTGTGCTAAAAGAAAGTAATTGCGTTAATTAGCATGTTACAAAACAAAGGCGGAGAAATGGCCATCACTTCAGGGTTTTGCTCACCAGTTGATCCCAAAGAGGAATTGAACAAAAAAAAGAATTGACCTTAATGTTAGTTTTCAGTTTTAAAATAAAATAAAAAATGCTGACAACACTTAACAGCTAGGTACCATCTTCAGAAGCAGAAACAGAGTCAGTATTTCAAGTTGAAGACCTTTCATCTGGGAAAGAGAGAAATAGTTTTAAGTTGGAGATGAAGATCCTAAGGAGCTGAGGACAGTCGTAACCAACCTTACTTGGCAAACCAGTACTTAAGATAGTGAAGAGTCAAAAATCTGAGTGAGAACAAGGAATGCTTGTGTGTTGAGTAACACAGTTGCAGGAATTGCTGACTTTATTAAGATTAGACATGACTTGGCAAATGTAGACAGGGAGCAGCTACTTGCAGGTAAAGGGAAGTGGCAGTCTTTTAAAAGTGAAATACTGAGAGTTCGGGGCTGACGTGTTGCTGTAAAGGTGACGAGTGAATGCGGCAAGAAATAGGAAGAGTTTGATAGGAAAATAATGAAACTGTATGGTTGGTGTACAGTACTAAAGATCCTAAAAGACCTCCTTCAGCAGCACAGAGTGTTGTGGGATGCTTAAAGGGCAAAGAACCGCCATGAACTATTATTGGCTGATAAAATTAAGGAAAATCCCAAGGCATTTTATGAGGAACAAGATGGTAATCAGGGAAACAGTGGGTTCCTTTATGGACCGAAGGAGAAATCTGTGTGGCACCAGAGCAAGTGGTAGGGTCTCACTGAATGCCTTTCAGTTGCATTCACTGAGAAAGGCAATTGTATTGCCATTGTGATGGTGAAATTTTAGAGCACATTAAAATTAAAAAGGAGGTACTGTATAAGGCGTCTTAGTGAGTCAAAGGAGGGAATATCGCAGAATGCTAAGAGAGGAGATTGTTGGTACTCTGAACAAGATAAATGAGATAGCAATTGACTAGAAGACAACAAATACGGTCATTTATTTAAGAAGGGCAGCAAAGGTAATCTGGGTTACTACAATCCAATTAGTCAAACGCCAGTTATAGGGATATTATTGGAAAAAAATTCTTAGCAACAGCATTAATCCACCCTTAATTGGTCATGAATAGTCAGCAAGGGTTTTGTTGGTGAGGGATCTTGTCTGATGAGCTTAATTGATTTTTTTTGAAGAGGTAACTACATATATTGATGAGGCAGTTGCTTGATGTGGTTTACATGGACTTCATTGAGGCCTTTAATAAATTCCCCAAATGGAAGGCGGGCCAAAAGATTAGAGCCCATGAGATGCAAAATGGATTGAAACTTGACTTGGTTATCAAAGAAGATGATGGTATACCAGTAACCTTTGTTGGGATTCTGACTGTTTTCTGTATATATTACTGATATGGACATGAGTATACAAGATATGACTAGTAAGTCTGTAAAAGAACCAACATTGGTGGTACTGTTGATACTGATGAGGATAGTTTGAGGCTACAGAACACTGTTGAACAGCAGGCAAATTGAGCAGGGCAATGGAAGCTGGAATATAATGCTGATAAATGTGAGCTTATGCACCTGGGGAGGGGTGTGGGTTCTAATAAAGGTTAGATATATACCCTGAATGGTAGGACCTTGGGAGTATTTAGGATCAGAGAGACCTGATTGTAGAAGGACACCCTAGAGACAGTTGTCCATTCTAAATGCAACCACCAACCGAAGCCGATCACTCTAGACCAGGGGTCGGCAACCTTTTTGCCTCTGTGGGCCAGATCGCGTATTAATGAGCAGACAGTGGGCCAGATAAATGCCATAAAAAACTTGAAATATGGGAATTATTCATTTTAATACATCTAGTTATGTTTTGCCTCAAATTAATGAATAACGTATGCTAGAAAATCATTTGTGCTTAAGGTTGCCTACCCCTGCACTAGACAGTCAGATCTTCTCATGCCCTAGGTTCCTTGTGTTCACTTGCTGCACCTTCAGACAGACTAAAGGAGATGCCAGACATCCCAGTTTATTAAGTTCCAAACTGCCATCAGTAATGTCAAATGATCAGTTTGGTTTCAGCAAAACAAGGAATAAAGGAGGTGGTTATTGGTGGAAGATCAGCTGGTTGACTGCAGAGTAAGTGTGAAGGTGTGATGGCTTCTTCTCCTTCAGTCTAATTTGATGTAATGAACGCTTTCTCGAAATGAACTAATGCTACTTAGTTTTAGTGCTGTATGTGCCAGGAGAAAACAGACTAGGATTAAAGAATTACATAATATTTTTGTGGGATTTGGGTAACTCAGGTAATTGATAAGCTAGCTTTGGAAAGTTGAGAAAACTTAAAAACTGAGGTTGCAGGAAATCTGAAATATAAAACAGAAAGATGCTCAATACGCTGGGTCGGTAAGGCAGCAATGGTCGTAACAGAAATACTTTGACTCCATTCCCAAGTCCACATTTGCTGCCTGGGCTGCTGAATACTTTCAACATTTTCTATCTTTGAGAGCCAAAAGATACTAAGACTGCAGGAAGTGGTTCTGACAATTTTGGACACCTTTCTTCTCCTATTCAACTTCTTTTTTCTCATCTTCCTTTTTCTTCTAGTTTCTTGTGAGTATCTCTGAACTTGCTCATTTCTTGAGAAATTAGGTTAAGTTTACCCTCTTCCATTTCCATAGCACTTATGTCATCGTCCTCCTTCTTTTCCTTTTTCTTCTTTCTAGGATGTGCAGCTTGATCTTGGGAAGGTGCATTGAGTTCAGTGGAGAATTCCCTCATTAATCTTTCTGTTATTCCCTTTCCAATCTGATCTCTCCCCTTGGTCTCCTCATCCACATCATCTGATGAATCTTCTGTATTTATAACTTCATTGACTACTTTCTTTTTGGCCTTCCATTCATTTTGCTTGGCTTTGGTCCTTGCATCTACTTTTACAAGCAGCTTTTTGCCTCCCACTTGAAGTTCATGCAATAACCTTAATCACGCAAAGTAGATTCTGGTTCTTTGTATTCACAAAAGCTGAATGCTTGCAACTTCCCTGAAGTTCCTTGAACTCTCTCCCAGCTTAAAACCAAGCCACATTCTGCAAGTAACTGTCTAACTAACATATCAGAAGTTTCTCAGATATGTTGCCTATAAAAACTGTTGTAGTCGGACCACTGCTTTTGTCACTTTCACAATTCTTCTGAGCAGCATGGTGCTTCCTTGGCCCAATATGCTTTCCAACTAGAGGTACAGAAGTTGACCCAAAACATCTATTTGCCCTCTTTTAGTTAACGGTTCATGGTGCACAGTACGGCAGTTGTAGCATGTCCAGTACCTTTCGTAATTCGTTTTCCATTGACTCTGTTACAGGGGATGTGGCATGCAAATGGAGGATGGATCTCCAATCAAGTTGTAGTTGTCTCAGCCAATCACACCCCCACAATGTTGGTCCTTCTGTTTTTACCACCTGCAAGCTCAATGTGGTTTTTTTTGATTGTTGTGGTGTTTCACTGTCAAGAACATCATTCCCACAGGAGTTACCTTTTCTCTAGTATAAGATCTTAGTTGGCTATCAGTGGGCTTCAGTTCAGTATCTTTGAAATACCATTCAATCTCATTTTGTGGAGTGACTGAAACAGCTGAGACAGTGGCCAATTCCATTTTAATTAATTATCCATTTATTCTGGTGTAAGCCATATTGTGTGTCTCTTGTTAGTTTTCACACGTAAATCTCATGGCTGCCTAGTCCTGTGTCACTGTCGTTATTATCAGATTGTTCATCACCAGCATGCAGATTAGTGCTTTGTTTGAAACTGAAACTCGACTTTCTGTCTTTTTGTCTTCCCTGTGCAGTCCATTTATTTTTGTCTGCCCGACATGCTCTTTGTATATGTCCTACTTGGTTGCATTTTCTGCAAGTTTCACCTTTAGCTCTGCATTGGTCTGGTATGTGTCGCAACAGTAACACAATTTGTTCAGCCATGCAGCTTCCTTTTTCAGACATTGCAATTTTGTTCATGCTCACTTTCCTTCTTGACTGCAACTCAATTGCATCTCTGTCTGTGGTTTCCATTGATACAGCTACTTCAACTGTTCTTTTAAATGTAAGTTTGCTTCAGTAAGGAGTCGTTTTTAAACGTTTTCTTGTAAGATTCCAGGAACTAAATGATCTCTCAGTGCATCATTAATCCCATTACCAAACTGACAATGCTTAGACAATTTCTTCAATTATACACTGAAATTGACTCCCTTTCCTTTTGATTCAGCTCATGACACCTAAAACATTCTGCAATCAACAATGGTTTTTGTTCTAAATATTCCTGCATTACTTTCATAATATCAGGAAAGCTCATTTCAGCTGGTTTGAATGGAGCAGTTAAACTTCAAAGCAAACTCCGTGCCTTTAATCCAAATGCACTCAGCAAAATTGGTACTTGTTTCTCATTGGCTTTTTTTATTTGCTTTAAAATATGCTCAAACTTCTCCATATATAATATCCAGTTATCTGTTGTGTAATGAAACATGTCAATCTTTCTGATGTAGCCAGTCATGTCTGCTCTTTTTATTTAATATCATTATCATCTGGTACTCATTATTTATGAACCCATGAACTTGTCCATCTTCTGCCTTCTTTTAAACTTGACTCTGTCTTCCCTTCCAAAGAACATGTGCTGTGATTCTTTTTTAACTCATAAGGCTTCTTGCTGCACTTCAACAGGTAGGTAGTTGTCTCAGATTCATTTAAAACTGACTCATCGTCACTGTTGTTTTGTAACTCCAAAACATAAAACTAATTAAAAGCAAAAACACTAGGCTAGGAATAAAAGTCTAACTTTGTTTTTCACTTTAGTGAGGTGCAAATGATGTGGTGGCGTAAAAGACATACACAATTCACTAATTTTTATATATAACCTATAATGAACTATTTAAATTAACAAGAAAAAGCTTCACAAAACAATATATTTACAATATTACTCAAATATTACTGAAATATTAAATACACAATAATGTCCATGCACCAAGTTAAGGTTATGCTGTTGAAATTAATCTCACAACTGCTCTGCAGCAGTAAGTTAACTTTTCCAAGTGTGGAGGCTCAAAGCAGCAATGGCGAAGTAAGGAAATTAAAGTTCTCCAGCTGAGCACACAAAACTAGCCCGGTACATTGCTGAGGGAGTGTAGCACTCTCAAGTACCATGTTAAACTGAAGTTCCTCTCAGGTGAAAGCAGAAGATATATCGTAAGGAAGATTCAAGGAACAATCCTTTGCTAACCTAGTCAACCATTACACTTCATCAACATCACTGAAACAAGTGGTCTGATTCATATCAAATGCGCCTTTCCTGGTTTGTTACTACTAACCAGTTTTATTTAGATTTAGATTAGATTATGAGAACACTCCTTTATTGTCATTTAGAAATGCATACATGCATTAAGAAATGATACAATGTTCCTCCAGAGTGATATCACAGAAAAACAGGACAAACCAAAGATTAACACTGACAGAACCACATAATTATAAAATATAGTTACAGCAGTGCAAAGCAATACCATAATTTGATAAAGAACAGACCATGGGCACAGTAAAACAAAGTCTCAAGTCCTGATCGACTCCCGAGTCCCCAATAGCAGGCGTCTAAAGGGAGAAACTCCCTGTCATAAACCTCCAGGCACCAACAACTGCCGATGCATTGGAAGCACCCGACCACAGCCGACACTGAGTCCGTCCATCTGAAAACTTCAAGCCTCCGACCAGCTCCTCTGATACAGCCTCCCGAGCGCCTTCGACCTCACCCCAGCCGCCAAAACAAGCAAAGCCGAGGACTCAGGGCCTTCTGCTCTGGAGATTCTGGACCACACAGTAGCAGCGGCAGCGAAGCGGGCGTTTCAGAAGTTTCTCCAGATGTTCCTCTGTACTCTCACATCTGTCTCCATCAAATCAGAATTGTGCATGGTACCCTACTTGACAGATTACAGATATCATTCACCAGAGAGGCTGCACGTGCTGCGTCATGCCGCCATCTTCTCCTCCTCCTCCAGTTGCCGTACTTCCTACATTTTTGAAAGTTCAGAAATGCTTGAATGGTTTTAAAGTACCTTGGGATGCTCTGAAGTTATAGCTGGATATTTTTAAAATTAACAAAATTTAAACAACTTTTCTAAACACTGCTCATTGTTTCTCACCCTTAATTGAAACTTTTGTTCATTCTCTTCAATTTATTTTCCCTAATATTTACATTGTGTTAAATAATCTGGTTCAGACCAAAGGTCCATTGACCTTAAAACAAGATGTCCAAGATGGTTGGAATGGATATAAATGAGCAAAAGCAAAACAGAACCTTATGAAGTGCAAATCTCCAGATTCCAGCATCTGCATTCTTTGGTGTCCACACAAAAGTGCTCCCTCTTGAGTCTCAAATAAGCTTCAACTTATGCATCTCAAAGATTCATGAGCTTTACTCGTTCAGTTGTCATTTTAACCTCTACCATACACTTAAGGCAACCAATGCAAATTAAAAGTTTGATACATTTTAAGTGCAATATATATTGAGCAAGGTTACTCTTCTGCAATTGTAAATGCAGGTCAGAATTAATTTCCCACCCTTAAATATTCCCCCAGATAGAAAATACCTGTGTACCGCTTGTTTATGTTTGCAACAGTTTGAAGAAGCTCTACAAGCTAAACCTGGTTTATATAGGCATTTCAAAAGCTTTTAAACATTAATAGTAAAATGTACTAAGAACCTAACCAGTGGAATAAATAATAGAAATAAATGTTTTATTTTCAATGATTAAAAAATATCAAACATTTTAATTGTTGAACTAGTCACTTATTACAAATACTTGACTGTAATTCTAAACCCATTTTTCAACTGTGAAAATGAAGTTAAGTTAGTTTATTACATTTCAAGAAATCAATATACAGTGGATTCTGGTTAACTGGGACACATCAGAGCGTGTACATTTTGGTCCAATTAAGCAAGCAGCTGCCCCAACTAGCCAAAGTTTTAAGGAAATAGTTTAAAAGCCATAAAAAAGACAAACTACCACTTAACTAACAAATTATGTATTTAAATGAAATGCAGAACACATTAGAATATTATTGATACTGCTACAGTATTATAAAACTGTGCATTAGTTCCTAATAGTTACCGATGGAGGAATTCCGCATACACTGTCTGTTATGTTTTGTTACTTCAAAATATTAAACTAATTCAAAGGAAGGCATGGGAGTCTGAAATGCTGGTCTAACTTTGTATTTATTTTAGGCGACACACACACATATGATATAATAGCATGATGATGTAAGCAATTAGTACATTTTTAAATAAAACCCATAATTAAGTAATTAAGTGAACAAGAATGCTTAATCAATTACTCAAATATTATTGAAATACTAAATACATGAAACCCCTCCCTGCTGAGCTATAAACTTCAACGCAATAGAGGATGCGTCACAACTACATACACCGTATACTCTACAATACAGCTACTATGTACAGACATCCACAGCATAGTAAATTTAAGTTGTCCCATTCAGGCCTTAAGATTTAAATCGCTGAGAAGGAATTCTTACTCTTGTGGGATAATGTCTTTCCTGACAAGGGTTGGGGGGGAGGTGGTCATACTACTTGGCAGGTGATACTTGTGGCTGTGAAACAATCTCAGTTTCTGGGGCCTCCTCTATGGTGGTTGTAGGAGTTAATTCTGAGACTGCAGGAAGTGGTTCTGACAGCTCTGGGCACCTTTCTTCTCCTTCCTTTTTCTTCTTCCAGTTTGTGCACCTTGATCTTGGGAAGATCCATTTAGTTTACTGGAGTATTCTCTTATTAATCCTTCTATTGCTTCCTTTACAATCTGATCTCTCCTCTTGGTTTCCTCGTCCAGAACATCATCTGATGAATCCTCTGTTTTTGTGTCTCCATCGATTCTTTTCTTTTTGGCCTTCCATTCATCCAGCTGGGCTTTGGTCTTTGCATTTTACAAGCAGTTTTTTGATCTTGCACTTTAAGTTCATGCAATAACTTTAATGCACACAGAGTAGATTCTGGTTCTTTTTACTCACAGAAGCTGTTGCTTCCAACTTTCCTGAAGCTCCTTGAACTCTCTCCCAGCTTAAAACCAAGCCACCTTTCACAAGTAACTGCCTGATTAACATAACAGAAGCTTTCTCAGATATGTTGCCTACAACAACTGCTTTAGTCAGACCACTGCTTTTGTCACTTTCATGATTCCTCTGAGCAGTATGGTCCTTCCTTGGTTCAATATGCCTTCCAACCACAGGCACAGGGGTTTGCCTCAACACTAGTTTGTCTTCTGTTTGGCAACTGTTCATGGTGTTCAGCATGGAGACAGTTGTGGCATCTTCCAGTACCTTTCTTAAATCACTTTCAGATGACTTCATTGCATGGGATGTGATTTACAAATTGTGGATGGTTCTCCAATCAAGTTGTAGTTGGCTCAGCCAATCATACTCCCACCATGCTGGTCCTTCTGTTTCAACCACATACAAGCTTAATCTGGTTTGTTAGTTGCTGTTATTCATACAGGAGTTATCTCTTCTCTAGTATAAGTTCTTAGTTGGATATCTGCAGGCTTCAGTTTAGTATCTTTGAAATGCCATTCAAACTCATTTTGTGCAATAACCAAAACAGCTGAAACAGTGTCCAATTCCATTTTAATTAATTTGTCATTCACTTCTGGTGTAAGTCATATTGCTTGATTACAATTGATTCACATTGTAAATCTCAAGGTCACACAATCCTGTGTCATTCTCATCAGCATCAGATTTTTCGTCAACAGCGTTCAGATTAGTGCTCTTTTTCAAACTGTAACTTGACTTTTTATCTTTTCTCTTCTCTGTGCAGTTCATTTATTTTTATCTGCCCAACAAGCTCTTTGAATGTGTCCTACTTTGTTGCATGTTCTCCAAGTTTCACCTTTAAAAATGCATTTGTTCGGTGTTAATGAGACCCTGCCACAATGGTAACATGATTTATTCGGCCAGGCCATTTTCTGTTTAGACATTGCAATTTCATTCACACTCACTTTCATTCCTGACAACGACTCAACTATGTCTCTGTCTGTGGTTTCCATTGAAACAGAAAATTCCACTATTCTCCTGAAAGTAAGTTCTGCTTCAGTTAGGATCTGTTTATGAATGTTTTCTTTAAAGGTTCCAAAAACTACATGATCTCTTACTGTATCACTAAGCCCATTACTGAACTGATAATGCTCAGACAATTTCTTCAATTCAGCCACATACGCTGAAATGGACTCCCCTTCCTTTTGATACTGCTTACGAAACCTAAAGTGTTCGGCAATCAACAATGGCTTTAGCTCTAAGTGTTCCTGCATTACTTTTACAAAAACACCAAAGCTCATTTCTGATGTTTTTATTTTTGGAGCACCTAAACTTCAAAGCAAATGCAATACCTTAAAATCCAAAGCATTTATCAAAATAGGCCAAGGACAAGAAACCTGCAGATACTGGAAATCCACACAAAATGCTGGAGGAACTCAGCAGGTCAGGCAGCATCTATGGAAAGGAGGCAATAGTTGATGTTTCGGGCTGAGACACTCTATCAGGACTGCTGGGCCTCAGTTCAAAACGTTGACTATTGACTCTTTTCCATAGATGCTGCCTGACCTACTGGGTTCCTCCAGCATTTTGTGTGTATGTGTGGCAAAACAGGGACTCGTTTCTCATTGGTTATTTCATTTCCTTCAAAATATTGTTTCAATAGTTCAGTATACATGAGTCAATTACCTGCGGTGTAATCAGACATGAATCTTTCTGATGTAGCCAGCCATTTCTGATTTTTTCTAATGATTATTACCACCCAGTACTCACTCTCTATGAAGCCTGGAATTCTTCCTTGCTCCTTATGAACCCATAAGCTTCTTCCATTTTCTGACTTTTTTTAAACTTGATTGTCTCCTCCCTTCTGAAGAAGATGTGTTGTGCTGCTTTTTTTTTTAACTCAACTGTCTGCATGTGCTGGGCTATGTATTTTACTCGACACTCCTTGCTGCGTTTGTTTAGAGAGACTTTTCGTCCCTCTTCCCTCTGGGAGAAGGTTCAGGAGCTTGAAGACTCATACAGCCAGATTTGGGAACAGCTTCTTTCCAGATGTGATAAGGCTGCTGAACGGATCCTGACCCGGATCTGGGCCGTACCCTCCAAATATCCAGACCAGCCTCTCGGTTTTTTTTCACTACCTTACTTCCCATTTTTCTATTTTCTATTTATGATTTATAATTTAAATTTTTAATATTTACTAATTTTATCTATTTTTAATATCTTTAATATTTAATATTTGTAATCCAGGGAGTGTGAAGCGCAGAATCAAATATCGCTGTGATGATTGTACGTTCTAGTATCAATTGTTTGGCAACAATAAAGCATTAAAGTATAAAGTCTAAACTTGAATGTGTCACTGCACTTTAACAGCTCGGTGGCCATCTCGGGTTTGTTTTAAAAATTATTCGTCACCAATGTCACGCTTTCTAACTTCAACATATTAAACTAATTCTAATGAAGACATGGGAGTCCGAAATGCTGGTTTAACTTTGTCTTTGTAAGCGAGGCACACACGTATCGCGTGGTAACGTGATGACATATGCAATTAACATATTTTTACATATAACCTGTGATTAATTATTTAAATGATCAAGAATGCTTAATCAACCTATATATATATAAGATGACTCAAATATTATTGAAATGTTAAATACACAGCACTGTTGCATTCTTATGATTGACAATAAATGAACAAAATCAGCACAGACTTGTGCACTGTGGTTTACGGACTGCCTTCACACAATGCTATCGATGATTGCATCCTCCAATTCTTTACTTTCATTGTAACATTCAAGATGAATGTTAATACCTTCAGATTCTCCATAGCTCCCTAGCTCACTGAAGCAGTGAAATCTTTTCATTTTCACCCTCGGCCGTTTCTTGTATCTCCAAGCCTGAGAGCTTGAAACGGCAGTGAGCAAAACGGTTCTGAATCATCTTACTGTTTTTTTCTCACCAATGATCAGAGACAAAAATAAATGCAACTGATGCTATTTAAAAACTATTTGTTCTAAGCACTGTGTAGTGTGTAACTACCACCCAAGTGCACGCGCCAGTTAGAAACTGTTCGGCAACAATCTCCTGCCCCAATTAAGTGGCTTAGTGCCCCAAGTAAATGAAGGGAATCCCAATTATACTCTTGATTTAGTTTTTGTTCTTTAAGAGTTGGTCCAAATAAGCAGCTGCCCTGATTAACCGATGGCCCAATTAACCAGAATCCACTGTATTCTTATTGTAAGGAAAGTAAGCAAATTGCATCCTGTGATGCTCCTCGGTTATATTTGTTCATGTGACACTTGTTAACGTGCAACTGAGTTTGAGCAAAAACCTGAAAAATAAAGTCTCTTCAGGAAAAAAAAACTTTAGACCTTCAAGTGCTGCCCCAGCCCAGGTTCTCAATTGCATGTGAACAAGTAGATTTACTTCGGAACCAACAGTTGGAGTACCTTTTTAAAAGCAGCTTTAAATGCACTTTTCTTAATTGCATTTAAGCAAACAGTTTGCTGAGCAGTTCACAATTTTTTTTTAAATACTTAAAAATTGTAATAATAGTTCAGTATATTGTGAAATTACTGTGAAGCATTTGATAATGTGATTGACAGCTGCCATCTTTAGTAACACAATCTGAAGGTGTGTGCATTTGAATGTCTGTTTTAAGACTATTAAATGAACACTTGACCTCACAATCTGTCTCGTAATGATTTTACAGCTTATTGTCTACCTGCACTGCACTTTCTCTGCAGCTGTTAGGCTTTATTCTTATTGTTTCGTCACAGTGCCCTGAGTAATGCTCCGATCTGCATGAACAGTACGCAAGACAAGCTTTTCACTCTATTTTGTCGCATGTGACGATAATAAACCAACTCCAATTCATGAGCATGGCATGGCTTGGGAACTTTGGAAGGGAAAATTTCACTGATCACTGTAGCGAATCCACAGGTACTAATAGGTATGAAGCAATATGGGCCAATATACAAAAGAAACTCTCCCAAGGTAGAGTCCCAGAAGCTGTGGCCAGTGCCTTTTTAAAGCAGCTTTAGATGCACTTTACTTAATACTTTACTTAAAAATACCTCATTGCCAATGTCATGCTTTCTAACTTCAAAATCTTAAACTAATATCTAACGAAGACATGGGAGTCCTAAATGCTGGTTTAACTTTGTTTTTGCTTTAAGCGAGATGTGTACATATCACATGGTAGCTGTGGTTCCCACAGTTCCGGTGGAATCTGCAGAGAAACTAACTCTGTCAGACACATTGATGTCTCGCACAATAACTGGACCACCCACAATGGAAATATTATTAGGGACAGGATGGAGAATGCAGAACAAATTCCGCTCACGGAAAGCCCTAACTGCTGTCTAAAATGCACTAGTTGTCTAAACTTTAAATACACTTGAAATGCTTCTTGAATACACTTAAATGCATATTAGATGCAGTAAAACATTTGAAAATTATTAGGAGCACAAAACACATAAAACCATTTTAACTAAATTCAAATGCAGGTCGGCTGCCTCGAACCCAGCAGTCAGTAATCCGGTTCCACTGCTGGTTTGGACATAACTTTCGCCAGCCTAATTTCAAATTTCCCGCATCGCCGTGCCAACCCATTGCCACTGTTTCGGTGGCACCATTAGCAGAATCAGCTGTTGGCACGGTCTTTAAAAGAAGTGAGTTGTTCCTCTGTGTCATTCTGCATTTATTTTCATAACCTCATCTAGCCCCAGTCGTGTCTTCATTGAATAAAGAAAGCGCCTCTCGTGGTGTAAAGCACAAACATCTGTACAAGATAAGGTGAAAGTTCTGAGAAAACTTCACAGTCTGTGAAAAGCATGTGCAACTTGTATAACATTGGTCTGTCCACAGTTTATGATATAACAAAACAAAAAGTAAAGTTGCTCCAGTTTTTTGCCGACAATGAATAAAAAAAAACAGGTGTGCTTAAGGAAAACAATGAAAGATGTTCTATCTGTTGCGATTGAATCTGGATCTACCACTTCTGCTGACAGCTCCACCACCCTCTAACAAAGAAAGTTCCCTTCAGGTTCCCCGTAAGTATTTCACCTTTCACCTATGACCTCTAGTTCTAGTCTCACCTATCCTCTGGGTGAAAAGTCTGTATTTACCTTATCTATACCCCTCATAATTTGTATACTTCTGTAATACACACATCCTTCATTCTCCTAAGCTCCAGTGATGAAACCCTAACCAATTCAACTTTTCCCTTCAACTCAGGTCCATAAATCCCAACAATATCCTTGTAAGTTTTTAAGTCGGTTTGTCATGTGTTTTCGTGATATCATTCTGGAAAAGCATTTTATCATTTCTTAATGCATGCATTACTAAATGACAATAAACGGGGACTGTGTGTCCTCATAATCATAATATAATAATAAATTTTCTTTGCACTCTTTTAAGCTTATTGATATCTTTCCTCTAGGTAGGTGACCAGAACTACACACAATACTCTAAAATTCAACCTCACCAATGTCTTCAACAGCTTCTGTAGCAGGAAGGCCAGTGTGCCAAAAGCTATCTTTATGACCCTATTTCAGGATCATGACGCTACTTTCCAGGAATTATGCATCTGTATTCCTGGGTCCCTTTGTTCTTCTGCACACTTCAGTGCTCTGCCATTCACTTTGACGCCAATACAAAAGTGATCATGGCCAATGTATATTGGACATCCTTGTTCAATATTATCTTCAGTCTGTACGTACCCCGTAACTGGGTTGCCAAACCAGCAGAAATGGACCACTAGTTGGAGTCTGGATTACTAGAAACTAATAAAGTTTTATTAAAGAAATAAGTTACACAGTAATCTAATTGTAAGGATATAAATGCAACAGGTTAGCAATGATAAAACACACATGTACACAGAACTAGGGCAATAAGAATCAACCAAGCTCTAGCGCAGTCTAGGGGTAAAATGATCAGTCTTAAGTGACGCAGAGTTCAGTTCAACTTAGTGCAGTTCGCAGTAATCGCTGTTGTGCCATTGGAGAGAGAGAGAGAGAGAGAGAGAGAGAGAGAGAGAGAGAGCGATGCAAATTTGATTCAGGCAGACCTTTGATGTTCTTCGCAGTTGGTTTCCGGCGGACCCCTTTTATATCTTCTATCCCGCTGTGGTCACTGACTGTGACCCCTCCGTTCCGGATACGACTATTCTTCCGCGGTGAACCCGGCACCCAGGCAAGGGCGGACACACACACCAGGTTCCCACCAATCGTACCTTTGCACCCTGTGCGTCTATGGTTGGTTCCTGCGAACCGGACCTCCAAACTCCCACCAACTTGTGAGGGCACACTGCTCTTCCAGGGTCTCGTTATCTCGTGATCTCGTGGTGTGTGTCTTGCCTTAGCGAACCTGTTCTTTTAATCCCCCTGCTGGGGTATCGCCTGTCCATCAAACTTCAAACAGTTCAGGTTCAAACCAACCGGTCTGTCAATATTCTGAATTGTGTTTCTTTTCCGTTATCTCTCTCTCCTCTCTCATTAACATCTTGAACGTTTCTCCATTGTCTCCCTTATCTCTCTCTCATTAGCATCAATCGTCTGATCACTTGGTTTGTCGTCACACCCCTACCCTTCAAAGGATTTTTTACTGGGGTAAAAATTATGGGCATGAATACATTATTAGATACACACTAATATACAGGGTCATCAGCTATTCCGCTAATACAGAGAACTTTAAGTTTTCAACACCTTGACCGACAGTCAGCAATCACATTGTCCGTTCCTTTTATATGTTTTATTTTAATATCAAATTCCTGTAAGACCAGGCTCCAACTTAGCAACCTTTTGTTTTTATCCTTCACAGTGGCCAAAAACACTAATGGGTTGTGATCAGTGTAAATTACCAGTGGTTTCCGTGCCAGACAAATATAAACCTCAAAATGTTGTAATGCTAGTATGATGGCCATTAACTCCTTCTCCACAGTGGAATAATTTCTCTGATGGATATTAAATTTCTTAGAAAAATAAGCCACTGGGTGGTCAACCCCCTCTTTGTCTGTCTGCAACAGCACCGCCCCGGCTGCTTCGTCGCTAGCATCTGTTGCTAGGGAGAAGGGTTTTGAAAAGTCAGGCGCATTCAGCACAGGATGGTGACACAGAATCGCCTTCAGACTCTCGAAGGCCTGTTGACAAAGGTCGTTCCACACAAACTTCGCATTCTTTGGCAAGAGCTTAGTAAGAGGGAGGGTAATATCTGCAAAGTTTTTGCAAAACTTCCTATAGTACCCCACCATCCCCAAGAACCTTCTCAGGGCTCTCTTGTCTGTCGGGGTGGGGACCTCCGAGATAGCCCGCACCTTAGCCTGCATCAGAGCCAGCTGCCCCTGTCCTACCACAAATCCCAGATAAGTGACCTTCGCGTGGCCGAACTCACTTTTTGCGAGGTTCACTGTCAGGTTGGCTTCCGACAGCCTCTTAAACAGCTCCTCTACTGCCACAATGTGCTCCTCCCACATGTCACTCCAGACCACTAAATCGTCAATATACGCTTCTGTGTTCTTTAACCCTTTAATTGCTGAATTAATCATCCTCTGGAAGGTCCCTGGGGCGTTTTTCGTGCCAAAAGGAAAAACGTTATACTCGTATAACCCGGATGGAGCGACAAATGCTGAGATTTCTCCCGCCCGGTCAGTTAAAGGAGCGCACCAATACCCTTTCAGCAAATCGATCTTTGTGATGTACTTAGCTCTCCCCACTTTATCGATGCAATCGTCTGCTCATGGGATGGGGTACACATCAGTTTTTGTGATGGCGTTCACTTCTGTAATCTGTACAGAATCGTATACTCCCATCGACTTTCGGGACAACCACACAGGGGGACGCCCTTCCGATTTGGAAGGCCTAATAATATCTGTGGCTAGCATGTGTTCAATTTCTTTCTCCACTAGTTTGCCCTTCTCCAAGTTCATCCTATAGGGGTGTTGTTTAATAGGCTGGTCTGAGGTGACAACAACATCATGCACCGTCCCTTTGCATCACCTCGGGACATCGGGACATATGTCTGCATGCCGGTTAATTAGCATTATCAGCGGCTCGCTCTGTTCGGGGGTTAGGTGAGAGACCTTATCAGCAAAATTGGCAAAACAATAGAGTCCTCCAGTCGGGTCGGCACCATATTTATCTTTTCAAGATGGGTTTTCCTCGTATCATTTGACACCCCAGTCTCATTAATTTTCGTGATAACACCAACTAGATCTGCTTTCTGATCGTGGTAAGCTTTTAACATGTTAATGTGTACCAACTGTGTGGGTTTACGCCTGTCCGGCATTTCAATAACATAATTCAAAGGGTCTATCTTTTTAATTATTTTGTGCGGACCGTGGAATCTCACCTGGAGGGGGTTGGTTACCACTGGGAACAGAACTAGGACCCAATCGCCCACTTGAAACACTTGTTCGTGAGCACGCCTATCATACCATTGTTTCATTTTAGTTTGAGACTGTCGTAGATTTTCTTTGGCAAGGTCACAGATCCTTTTAAGCCTCTCACGAAATTTTAAAACATAATCAATCACAATAACTTGGACTGCCGGACTGGACCATTGCTCTTTCAGTAAGGTCAGGGGGCCTCTGGGCCGATGACCGAAGACAAGCTGGAATGGGCTGAACCCCAATGACTCCTGAACCGTGTCCCTCACAGCAAATAGCAAAAGAGGCAAAGCATCATCCCAGCCCCTAGCGTTCTCTTGACTGTAAATTTTAATCATGGTCTTTAATGTTGCATGGGTTCCAATGCCCCTTGGGACTCTGGGTGGTACGCGGAGGCAGAAATCTGTTTTGCTCCCATCTCATCCAACATCTGTCGGAATGTGTGAGATGTGAAGACACTCCCCTGATCTGACTGGATTTCCCTGGGCAGCCCCACCGTAGTGAAAAATTTCACAAGTGCCTTTACCACTGTGGGAGCCTTGACACTTGCCAGGGGCACAACCTCCGGAAACCTGGTGGAGGCGCACATCATAGTCATCACATACTCCCGCCCACTGGCAGTTCTGGGCAGGGGACCGACAAAATCCACGATTATTCGGGAAAAAGGTTCCCCGAAAGCGGGTATCGGTCGAAGGGTTGCTTTAGGCAGGACCTCGTTCGGCTTTCCTACCACCTGACATAGATGATATCGCCTACAATATTCAACAATATCCTTCCTCATGTTCGGCCAGTAAAGCACTTTCATAGTTCTATCGACTGTTTTCTTCACCCCAAAATGTCCACCGAGGGGTATCTTGTGGGCCAGGTTAAAAATCTCACCCCTATAAATTTTCAGCACTACCACCTGGTGCACCACCCCCCATTCCTCATCTGCGGGCACGGTACTTGGTCTCCATTTCCTCATTAGTACTCCCTCCTTCACATAATAGCCCACTGGCTCCCTTTTTAATTCTGCTTCGGAGAGAGCTGTCTCCGTCAAAACCATCAGCTCCTCGTCTCGCTCCTGTAACCGTATAAATTCCTTCCTTACTAATGATAAGTCTACCTCAACTCCCTCACTTCCTTCCGCTCCACTATGCTCCTTCTTCTCACTTTCTAACCCCTCCTGGTACAAGGCTGGTAAAAATGTCTCAGATAAATCTACATTCGCTTTGGCAGCCTTTCTGGACATGCGCCCAGTCACTGCGCAAACGGGATAAACCTGTGAGTCCATGGGCGGGGCCTCAATGCTGGTAGGTTTGCTTGTCAATATTACTGCTGGGTACACCTCTCTGCCGGCGAGGTAATTACTGAGTAAGACCTCCACGTCTTCCATCGGTAGTTCGAGCCTCACCCCGATCGTGACCGGTCCGGAGACCAAGTCGCTTTTTAGGTGTATCTGATGCAAAGGTACTGCTTCAGTCCCTTTCCCACACTGCCTTTTATCACACTGACCTCTCCAGTCTAGGTCTCTGAACTAAAGTCTAAAACACTCCTTAAGATCAGTTACTGACAAGCTCCAGCGTCTCTCCAGATCCACATTGGAACTGGGTTTGACACCTCCTTCATCGACACCAATCTGGCCGAAATAAACTTCTCGCGCCCTTCCTGAACTTTATCAGACCTCTTCTCCCCTAGTGGTTTGTTTGCCGGCTCAAAACAGCCAGTCGGAATCGTCGTTTTTCCTTTCCCCGTCTCCCTCTTTGGGGCAAAGCACCTGGACACAAAGTGACTGGCTTTCCCACAATTATAGCATACGACCCCAGGAGACTTCCTACCAAAGTGCTCCCTGTCTTCCTTATCCTTCTCACTAGTCCCGGCTTACTTTCTGATTTTTCCGGCGGACTCTCTCTGCCCTCTCAACTACCCTTGTGGTAGCTTTTACTCGGGTAAACTTGGCTTTGTGTGTCAATGCGTACTCATCCGCTAACTTAGCAGTTGCGGCTAAGGTTTCTGCCTCTTTCTCATCTAGGTAGGGTCTCATACCTTCAGGGACACAACCTTTAAACTGCTCAATCAGTATTAGCTGTAGCAGTCTGTCATAATCCCCAATGACCCCTTTCAAGGCGCACCAACGCTCACAATACATCTGCATCTCACGGGCAAACTCTAAATACGTGCGGCCCCACTGCTTCCTCACATTCCGGAACCTCTGCCGGTATGCCTCTGGGACCAACTCATAAATCCTGAGTATCGCCTCTTTCACCACATCATACCTCTGGGCATCTTCTGCGGACAATGCCGAGTAAGCTTGTTGAGCTTTTCTTTTAAGTACGCTCTGAAGCAAAACAGCCCACTTATCCCTCGGCCAGTCCTGACTTGCAGCGACTTTTTCAAAATGTAGGAAGTACTGATCAACATCGGCCTCCTCAAATGGGGGAACCAGCCTAACCTCCTGGGTCGCCCTGAACCCTCCACCTTGGTTCGGCATTGGGCCCTGCGCTAGTGTCATCCTTAACTTCTCCAGCTCAAATTCCCTGTCCTTCTGCTTCTCTCTCTCTTCTCGTTCTGCCTGTCCCTCTCTTCTCGTTCCAGCTGTTTTACCCGGAACTCATGCTCGAGTCTCAGTTTTTCCATCTGCAGCTGCACTGCTTCTCCACCAGGTTTGCCCATAGATACCACCTCCAGCTCCCCTTGGGGAAACACACTTTTAGATACATAATGCTCAATGATAGCTCTGTGCATCTCCGTTCTCCTCATTGTCAACTTCCCCTTAAAAAGATTCAACCGTTTGGCAACTGTCGCCAATTCTGACTTCCTAGCATCCTCTAATGCCTCCAAGGTTGGCGCCTTTAGAAATTCTTCAATCTCCACTTCTGCTGTTTTCCCTTTCTTCCTTTCGGGAATTTTAACCCAATCAATTTACCCAGTCCCAAATTTGGCATTCAAAATCCCGGACGAGCCCCCACTTATGTTACATACCCCATAACTGGGTTGCCAAACCAGCATAAATGGACCACTAGTTGGAGTCTGGATTACTAGAAACTGATAAAGTTTTATTAACGAAATAAGTAACACAGTGCTCTAATTGTAAGGATTTAAATGCAACAGGTTAGCAATGATAAAATACACATGTTCACAGAACTAGGGTAACAGGAATCAACCAAGCTCTATCGCAGTCTAGGGGTAAAATGATCAGTCTTAAGTGACGCAGAGTTCAGTTCAGCTTAGTGCAGTTCGCAGTAATCGCTGTTGTGCCATCGGAGAGAGAGAGATGCAAATTTGATTCAGGCAGACCTTTGATGTTCTTCGCAGTTGGTTTCAGGCAGACCCCTTTTATGTCTTCTATCCCGCTGTGGTCACTGACTGTGACCCCTCTGTTCCAGATACGACAGTTCTTCTGCGGTGAACCCGGCACCCAGGCAAGGGCGGACACACACACCAGGTTCCCACCGATCGTACCTTTGCACCCTGTGCGTCTATGGTCAGTTCCCGCGAACCGGACCTCCAAACTCCCACCAACTTGTGGGGGCACACTGCTCTTCCAGGGTCTCGTTATCTCGTGATCTCATGGTGTGTGTCTTGTCTTAGCGAACCTGTTCTTTTTATCCCCCTGCTGGGGTGTCGCCTGTCCATCAAACTTCAAACAGTTCAGGTTCAAAGCAACCGGTCTGTCAATATTCCGAATTGTGTTTCTTTTCTGTTATCTCTCTCTCCTCTCTCATTAACATTTTGAACGTTTCTCCATTGTCTCAGGATCATGATTCTACTTTCAAGGAAATATGCATCTGTATTCCTGGGTCCCTTTGTTCTTCTGCATACTTCAGTGCTCTGCCATTCACTTCGACGCCAATACAAAAGTGATCATGGCCAATGTATATTGGACATTCTTGTTCAATATTATCTTCAGTCTAATGCTGTTAGGAAGCACAGTTCTTATCACTGTATGAATTGCGTTGACTGTTCTATTTGTTACTTAAATGAGAAGTAAATTAATAATTAATAAAGACACCATCGCTAAAACTTGGTAGTGTGCCTTAGTGGAGAAGTACTGGGCATTAATGTTTAACTTGTCCCACAGTATGGAGCTAAAATGCAGACTAAAAAACTACAAGGGCAACTGTCAGAAAACAGCTGAAGGGTCTTGACCTGAAATGTCTTTCCACAGACGATGCCTGGCCTGTTGTGCTCCTTTAGCATTCTGCATATGTTGCTCGGATTTCCAGCATCTGCAGATTTTCTCTGGTTTGTGATTGCAAAAATAAATCTTTACTTTAATTTTGATGAGGAATCTCATTGACAGGGGTGTGAAAACTGCATGTGCTGTTACCTTTTACAGTGCATAAATCAATAAGTTCTTTCATTTAAATAGCACCTTTTTATGCAGCAAAGGAATCAAGGAGCTTTAAAGTCCCAACGTGGACATCCTTGCATTGCATCTGCCATGTGTCCACCCATTCTGATTCTCGACATTCTCCTCAGAACTCAACCCAGCTTTGTGTCTTCAGCAAAGTTGGAGACATTTTGCTTGGCATCATTTACTGGGACCATGAACATTGGGACTTCAGCACTTACTTATCACCGCTTTAGTCACTAGTTAAAGTCTAGTCATAAAAATAACCTGTTGATTCCTATTCTCTTTGTTCTTCCCATTAACTAACCCGTTCACATAGCTATCCATATCCCCATTTGACTCTCTGCATCCACTAGTTACCATGTTTCTGTTGGAGGGAAAAGATTTACCACCATGCACTATTTTAATACTCTTTACATCTTCCTCTTTCTGGTGCTGCTCTGTTCCCATTTCAATGTCATGAAGAACTACCACAGTTCTCCAGTTGAGTTAGTGAGTCCAGCCAGTTGTTTATAATGGTTTAGTATAGCATTTGCATACAACCATTCCATTTGTGAGGCCATTAAAGTGTTTCATCTACAATGAAAATTGAAAATCCTGGAATAGTGGCCCATAGAGCTATGGGCCAATGTGATCTCTCCGCAGGGTGAATATCCCCAGTAATTCCTGTTTTTATTTCACTTTTCCAAAATCTGAAGCTTTTGCTTTCTGGAAGGCTTGCCTCCTTCAGTGATCCTGTGATCATGTAATCATTACACAACTTAAAAAATGTACACTTATCTCACTTCTGCACATCTTTTCTTCCTTCAAAATCTCACTGACCTTGAGACTGCCCATTTGCACTGGCCTGCATTCTCCTGATGTCTCTGATTCTCCTCCTCGTTCTTTCAATTTCAAGTTTAAAGTCTTCAAGTTTTGTGCCTCGAAATTGAGCTGTGTATTCCCATAATCAAGGTGATCAATCCGTATCACAAAATGCACTGGTCCTGACACAGAGTTTCTGGCTGAAGAAGTAGGTGTGAGGTGACCACTAACAATTCCCCCAGTGTCAGATGAACAATAACTTACTTCTATTTTCTGCATTTTGCCTACTTATTGGATTTCTATTGACTGTGTCAGAACACACCAATGGATGATGAATCACATTTGGCACAGAAGTATTGTCATCTAAGTATGAAACATGTTTGAAAGTCAATAGGTATTGTTGCTATTTGGGCTGCATTTGTCACGCAGGTCAAGCCTGCCAAGTCTGTATGAATTCCCATGGACCAAAATGTTTCTTCAGAAATCCTACAACACTTATTAAAGTCCAGTAGCCAATTGCATTTCCTTGTGACACAGCACAGTTACTCTGCTGCCTCAGAGCTCCACTGACCTGGGCTCAATCAGCTGCCTGCGCGGATTTTGCACATCCTCACTCTGACTGCATGGGTTTCCTCCGGGTGCTCTGCTTTAATCCCACAAACCCAAAGACATGAAGGCTGGTGGGTGAGGTGGCCACTGTGATTGCTCCTTACGTGTAAGTGTGTGGTGGAGTCTCAGACAGCTGATGGGAATGTTGGGGGGGAATAAAATTGTATTAGTGCAATTGATTAACAGGCTGTCCATCGTGTCTAACGGTGACAGTTAGATTTGTGCATTTCTGCTGAGTGTTCGAAGGCGGCTGCTGAGTCCAAGTTGTGAGCGACACGGACGTCCACAACAAGGACATGAGCAAACAGCTAAAGATATTCAGCAGGTTTAGCAGCGCCAGTTGGAACGAAGGAATTGACATTTTGGGTCGACAACCTACATTGAGACTTGGCAGCTGTCCCCTTGGGCCTTACATCCTGGTCTTGGCTCAGCTACCTCTGTGCCATTCCACACCCCGCCCCCCCCCGGCTCCTCATCTTTTGTTCAGTAATGAACTCAGTGGTGGGGTGAAAGGGGATTAGTGCTGTATTAGTGTAGATGGGTGGTCGTTAACTCGGTGGGCCAAAGGATCTGTTTCTGTCTGTGTGACTTACGGAGCAAAAGAGCAATAAACCTACTCTGTTACTTAGACTGCTGGAAAACAAGATTGAAACCTGCCTGTTCACTCATATATTGTCCGACTTAGAATTAACTATCTGGCAAAGTGCCAAACTATATTATTAAATGAACTCTGAGCTGAAGCTACACTGAAAACTCACAACAATTGCTTTCATCTGTTGGAACAGCGCGGTTCAGAGACTTTGTCAAATTACAGGGATGATTGGTTGAAGGTAGAAGGATGATTTGATCGAAATGAATAAGAAGCGATTTTGAACAGCTTTCTGATGTTTCATTTATCTATATTTTGAACAAAATTTGAAACCAACTCCTTGACAAGATGCCACGTGGTGGGCTAATCAAAAAGTCCAAGGGGCTGTGGCAAACTGAATCAAATATCCCGTCAAAGGCAGGAGGCAAAATGGAATGACATGAGAAAGAGGGTGCAGAGGGGTATTTAGTTATTTATTTAGGGATACAGCATGGACGAGACCCTTCCAGCCCCTCGAGCCACACTGCCCGGCAACATGGAATTTAACCCTAAACTAATCACGTGACAGCTTACAATGACCAAGTAACCTACTGACTGGCAGGTCTTTGGACCATGGCAGGCAACTGGAGGACGCGGAGAAAACCAGCACATTCCGTGGGGAGAATGTACAGGCTCCTTACAGATGATGCTGGATTTGAACTCCGAACTCCGACGGCCCGAGCTGTAATAGCGTCACGCTACCGTGGAGAAGGAATTGCAGGATTGGTCTGAGTCAAGATAGTATCGATGGGCCGAATGTCCTCCTCCTTGACCCAAATCATTGACTGCTTCTCTTCCCACAGCTGCTGCCTGACCTGTGTAGTTTCTCCAGTATCTACTGTTTTTATTTTAGATCTCCCGTTTAAAATTTAAAATGTTCATTGATGTTCTCCTTTGTTGTGTGATGAGTGTTGGTTGGTGCTGACGTGACTGGAAGGCAACTATTAGCGGGCTTCCAAGAGTCCAGGGCTCAGTGCTCAGACCCTTGACCCTTGTAGGATCTATGTCAGTGATACATATAAAGACCAGTGATGGTACAGGAAGTGAACATATATATATATATATATATAGGATTGACTGTGAGGGGAAAGCTTCAGACTGTAGGGAAATTTATTAATGACTTGATCAGTTAGGTAGAAAGCCGGCAAGTAGAATATAATTCAGAAAACCATGAAGTAGAGCACTTAGAGAGACACAACAGGTCATCACTGAACAGATCCCACAATTCTCTGGATAGTGCCATTTCATGCTCTATTTGTCTAATTATCTGCAGAAATTGGTCATTCAAACAAGCTATAAAAATCACATTTATTAAAACTGGTGTTTCGAAAGGAAGAGGCAAAAGGGACCATATTGAGTGGAGTGGAGGAACAGCTGGTGGTGCAGTGAGATCAGCGCCGGTCTCAAGAACAGAGGTTCCCGAGTTCGATCCAACGACAGACCGCCCCCCTGCGTGCTTTCCATCCGCGTCGGGTTGATGTTGAGCTCGCAACTTGGCCTCGTAAAATAATACTGCGAAATGTCTGCGCGAGGAGAGGCGCCCCACACGGCCTTCCAATTCGCGCCTTGTAAGGCATGAAAATGCCCGATGCTGGCCTCTCAGGTCTGAATCGAAGTCATCATCATCGGAGGAACAGCAAGACCTTGAGGGATTTATTTTGAGTAAACTTGTTTTAATCAAAAGATACTAGAAGTAAGGTTTTTGGCACTTGTCAATACAAAAGGACTTAATTTCCACTTATCATGGTGAGAATTAGTAGAAGAATGAAACAAGAGTTCAAAGTTGGTGCAGTAGTAACATTCTGCAGATGAAGAATGACAGATTGAAAGAAAAATACCTCTTCTAAATTATAAGCCCTTTACTAAAGAATCCCTTGGAACCAGCCAAGCCCTTACAACTTCCTTGTCATAACTAAGGTCACTCCAAATTTACCAGTCAATCCCAGGCTATAAAATATGAAACCTTAAGTCTATTCAATAAAATGCCACATCAGAGTTGCTGCAAAGCTATACTTTGTATTCAACTTCGATACTTGAGTTGTGACCTGATTTTATCATATGTTTACATAATTTGCCAATCCATCAACCTTTAGCTGTCTCCTCCCCTCCACAGGACATAGAGCTATCTCTGGCCCTTGATAAATAATTCATTGGTTCAAAATTATGCACCATTAGAGTCATATAGTCAGTGAAAAGTACAACAAAAACAGGCCCTTTGGCCCATCTAGACCATGCCAAACCATTTAAGCTGCCTATTCCCAACAATCTGCACTGAGACCATAGCCCTCCATACCACTACCTTTCACGTATCTATCTAAACTTCTCTTAAACATTGAGATCAAGCTTGCATGCACCGGTTTACTGGCAGCTCATTCCACACTCTCACAACACTCTGAGTGAAGAAGTTCCCCTCATATTCCCCTCATATTCCCCTTAAATTTTTCACCTTTCACCCTTAACTCATGACATCTGGTTGTAGTCCAACCCAACCACAGTGGAAAAAGCCTGTTTGCATTTACCCTATCTATACCCCTCATAATTTTGAATACCTCTACCAAATCTCCTCTCAATCTTTTACATTCCAAGGAATAAAGTCTTAAGCAATTCAATCTTTCCTCATAACTCAGGTCCTCCAAATATGGCAGCATCCTTGTACATTTTTCATGTACTCTTTCAATCTTATTTACAGCTTTCCTGTAGGTAGGTGACCAAACCTGCACACAATACTCCAAATTGAGTCTTATACAACTTCAACATAGCATCCCATCTGCCGTACTCAATACTTTGATTTATGAAGGCCAATGTGCCAAAACCTTTCTTTATAATCCTATCTACTCGTGACACCACTTTCAACGAATTATGGACATGTATTCCTTGATCTATTTGTTCTACTGCACTCCTCAGTGCCCGACCATTCACTGTGTAAGCTTACCCTGGTTGATCCTGCCAAAGTGCAACAGTTTGCACTTGTCTGTAATAAATTCCATCTGCTATTTTTTTAAACCTTTTTTCCAGCTGGTCCAGATCCAATTGCAAGCCGTAATAGCCTTCCCAGTCTTGGTATCACCTGCAAATTTGCTGATCAAGTTAATTACATTATCATCCAGATCATTGATATCGATGTCAAACACAGTGGATCCATCACCTGCAGTACTTCACTAGTCACAGGCCCCCAGTCAGCGAGGCAGCCATCTACTCTCTGGTTTCTCCCACAAAGCTAACATCTAATCAGTTTAATACTTCATCTTGAATACCGAGCGAATGAACCCTTTTGACCAACATCCCATGTGAGGCTTTGTAAAATGCCTTGCTAAAGTGACAATGTCCACCAACTTGCCTTCATCGACTTTCCTGGTAACTTTCTTGAAAAACTCCATAAAATTGGTTAGATATGACTTAACACACACAATGCCATGTTGACTACCCTTAACCAGTTCATGTCCATCCAAATACTTATATATCTGGTCCCTCAGAGTACCTACCAATAATTTTCCCACTTCTGATGTCAGGTTCACCAGCTGATAATTTCATGGTTTATATTTAGAGCCTTTCATGAACAGTGGAACAACATTTTCTATCCTTCAACCTTCTGGAACCTCACCTGTCACCAGGGATGATTTAAAGATCTCTGTTTCTGCTATGGCCCTGGCAATTTTTGCTCTTCTCTCAGGCAGGTTCTGAAGGAACACCTTGTCAGGCCCTGTGGATTTATCCACCATAATTTGCCTCAGGACCGCAAACACCTCATCCTCTATAATCTGTATCAGGTTCATGAAGTTATGCTACTTTGCCTCACTTCTATAGACTCTGTGTCTATCTCCTGAGTAAATACAGATGGAAAAAATGTATCTAAGGTCTCCCCCACCTCTTTTAGCTCCACACATAGATTACTATTCTGATCATGATCATCCAGAGGACCAATTTTGTCCCTTGCAATCCTTCTGTTCTTAACATATTTGTAGAGTCCCTTAGGATCCTCTTTCACATTGTCTGCTAGGGCAACCTCATGCCTTCTTTTCATCCTCCTGATTGCCTTCTTAAGTGTTCTCTTGCATTTCTTATACTCCATAAGCATCTCATTTTTTCCTACTTGCTTATACCTGTTATGCACCTCCTTTTTTTTCTTCACCAGGGCCTCAATATCTCTTGAAAACTAAGGTTTCCTACACTTGTTCTCTTTACCTTTTATTCTGACAGGCACATACAAGCTTTGTACTCTCAAAATTTCACTTCTGAAGGCCTCTGTCAGTACCTCCAGTTGAACTGTCTTTTTTTGTGTTTCCCCCGAGACGTCAGTCTGAGGTTTTGTATTGCCATGTGCTCTTGTTTATTTTCATGCCCCATGTGCTCCTGATCTGCTCCTGCTCTACTCCAGCCCCTGTAAAACTGAGTACTCTGTCTCTCTCTCACCTGTTTCCCATTATTACCTGTTTTGCTGCCACCTGTGTCTCATTGTGCTCCACCTATCATCTGCCTCTCTGTTTATTGCTCAGTGTATTTCAGTCCTGTGTTTTCACCTGTTTGTTGCCAGATTGTGCCAGTAAATTTTCTGGAGCCCTTCCAGCATTTGTGTCTGTACTCTATCCATCTGAATATCGACTCTACCTGTTTCCCTGTTTTGGTTTTTGGACTTCTCTGGATGTTTTGATCTCTGCTTGAACTTTGATGCTGACTTTGTTTGCACCTCGGGATTTGTTAATCAATTAATAACACTGTGTGCACAGTACTGGGTCTGCGATTGGATCCCTGCTCCAATGTTCTGACAGTCTCCCACTTACCAAGGGCACTTTTGCCAGAAAACAGACTGTCCCAGTCCAAACTTGCCAAATCCTATCTGATCACCAAAATTGGTCTTTGTCCAGTTTAGAATGTTTTTCCATATTTCCTTTGAAACTAATGGCACTCTGATCACTAGATGCAAAGTGTTCCCCTACACAAACTTCTGTCACCTGCCCTGCCTCAATCCGTAACAGCAGATCAAGTATCGCACACTTTCTCATTTGGACTTCTACGTACTGATTAAGGAAACTTTCCTCAACAAATTTGACAAACTCTATTCCAACTAGTCCTTTTACAGCGTGGGAGTCCCAGTCAACATGCATAAAGTTAAGATCAGCTACGATAACAACCTCATGTTTCTTGCAACAGTCTGTGGTGTCTCTGTGAATTTGTTCCTCTAAATCCCTAGGACTGTTAGGTGGTGTGTACTGTAGCCCCAGTAACGTGGTCATACCTTTCTTATTTCTCAGTTTCACTCATAACACATAGCCTCGAAGAGCTAAGGCCTCAAAATCCCCACTCTAACTCTGTCCACTCTAACGATAGATGCTCCCACAATGGCCATGCTGTTTGCCCCTGCCTTACTTTAAATTGTTCTCGACTGGCCGCTGATGAAGTCCTCAAACTGCCACGGGTCACTGCCTGTTTGACTCAGTTGCTGAACCTGGGTGAACTTAAGCTTCCCATCTCCAATTGGGCACTGCTCAAACCCTTCTTTCTCATGTCCAGGAAGCATCCTCAGGGAACAGCCCCTCTGGTTACCACATAGAGAAGGCCAAGATGGAGACCTTTCCATCTTTGTTGAGCGTGTCTGGGGTGACTGAAGACCGGAGGATGATTAATGTTGTTCCTTTATTTAAGAAGAGCAGCAGGCCTTGAGTCATCAATCAGTGTTAGTGAAATTATTGGAGAAAAGCCTACGATATAAGATTGTTTGCAAAGGCAAAACCATTCAGGGAGAGTGAGCGGATTTCGTCCAGGAGAAAACCTGTTTCACTGCATTGATTGTCTTTTTCTGTGGAGATAATTAATAAGGATGTGAGTGGTGGGGTGGAGATACATCTCTACGAAAGGAGCTCCTTCCCTTTACTAGCCCTGCAGGTCCTCCTTGGGAAACGTGTAGCACTTGCTTAGCCCTCCCCGCTCCCCCCCCCCCACGATTAGGGTCACTTGAAGCTATGGGAGTAGGTGGTGGATGGTCGTATGAGCAGCTAGTGCATATCACAAGTCCTGGTTACACGACCACTGACGTTGGGCAGACAACCTCTGAAGAGTATTGATAATGGCTGGGGTCACCTGTCTTGTAAAGACACTTCCCAGAAGAATGTAATGGCAAACCACGGCTGTAGAAAAATTTGCCAAGAACAACCATGGTCACAGAAAGATCATGATTGCCCATGTCATACAACACACCACATAACAAACTAATGAACTAATAAGGCCAATGAAGGCAGGGATGGTTGATGTTTACATGGACTCCCATGGAGTATGGTCGACCAGCTCGGAAGATTAAGGCACATGACCAGCTGGCAAGTTGAATCTAACATTTGCTTGGTGACAGGAGCCAGATGATGGTGGTGGAAAGATACCTTTCTGATTGGAAGTCCGTGGTATGCGGCACCTCCATTATGTCAAGATGCTTGTTCTTTGTGATACATAACAACATTTGAATGTAAGTGCTGGAGGTATGATTAATAAATTTTCAGATTACATGAAAATTGGTGGTGAATCAGGTTGTTTAAGCCTACAGCAGATCCGATGGGAAATTGCATAAAGCATTGGCATATGTAATTTAATCCCGACATGTGTGGGTCATGCATTCTGTGATGGCTAATAATGGTAGGACGTATACAGTAAATGGTAGGCACTAAGGAAAATTGATGAACATTGGGGCATTAGGGTTCATCCATCATTGCCTGAAAGTGGAAACATAAGTTGATAAGATCATGGAGAAGCATATGATATGAGGTAGGGTGTAGGATATAAGAGCTGGGACGTTATGTTGAAACTTTACAAAGTACTTGTTAGGCCAGATGTGGAGTTTTGTTTGCAGTTCTTGTCACTGCATTACAGGAAAGATATGACTGCACTAAAGAGAGGACAGAGGAGATTCAGCAAAATGGTGCCTGGATTGGAGGATTCTAGTTATAGAGAGAAATTGGACAAGCTGGGCTTGTTTTCTCCAGACTAAAGGAGGCTGGGGGATGACAAGTTGAATACACAGAAAGGATGAACAATCAGAATCTTTCCTCCATGGTAGAGGTATTAAATGCGAGAGTCATAAGTTTAAAGTGAGTGGAAAGAGTTATAAAGTAGAGTTCAGGTATATTTTCCTTTTACACAGAGAATGGTTGACATTTGGAACTCACCGCCAAGAGGAGGTAGTGGAATTGGATAAATCACAATGCTTAAGAGGATTTTTGACAGGCATTTGTTCAGGTAAAGCATAGAAGGATACAGACCTAGTGTATGTATAAATGGGTATAGTGCAGACATTCAAAAAGGTCAACATGGATATAATGAATTGTAGGGACCATTTCTGTGCTATACAACCCTATGTCTCTCTGACATTACATTCTCATTAATACTTTCTGGAATGTTTGCATTCAGAAATACAGCACTCTCCTGGTAAAAAGAACAGATGGACAACACAGGAAAACTGGGTTTAATTCTGATTATCTCCATTTAGGACAGATATAAACGTCTTGGAGAGGATGCAGAAGAACGGTTATCCTATTGAGGGATCTCAGGACAGAGATTAGGTGAGAGAGGCATGGATGTATCTTCTTCGAACAAAGGTGACTGAGAGGAGGATTGAAAGAAGTGTATAATATCATGATTGGTTTAGACGGGGTGAACAGAGGGTAGTTCCAGGACCAAGGACCAGTTGATGCATACTTACTGAAGACACAAGAGAGCGCTGATGCTGGGATCTGGAACAACAAGCAATCTACTGGAGGAACTCAGTGGGCCAAACATCAGGGCGGCAACAAATTGCTGATATTCCGGGTTGAAATCCTGCAGCAGTGTCCTACCGTTTAATAACTCCAGATCACAATCCTGCTCTTTGGACTTGTATTTTCTCTAGGTTCAAAGACTTAAAGTATACTTATTATCAAAGAATTATAAATTATACAACCTTGAGATTTGACTGCTTACAGGTCCACCATTCCAATCTTTTAATTAACCTGTTCCTTTCACTTTTGCCCAAAACTCTTATTATTTTAGTCATTCTACATCTTACCACCCCCACTTTGTTCTCTTCTCCCTTCCCACCTCTCTCTGCATTTCAAAATTGCAAATTTTATCTTATTCTGCACAAATGTCATTGACCTGGAATCCTAGCTGTTTCCTTCTCCACCCATGATGTTAACCTCCTAGGTATCATTGGGCATTTTCTATCTTTATTTTAAATTTGTAATACCTTGCTTTGGTAAGATTTATTGTTAAATTAGAAGTTCTTGTTATTTACGTTACATTTTACGAAGAGGTCCATTATGAAGTATTCCCAATTCACCTCGTCATTCCTTTCCAAGGACCCTACTTCTGCAGGTGGTTATTGAGGCTGCCCTGTTTTATCAGCCGAATGAAGTCAGTCAAATCAAGATGATGTTGATGGAGGAACTTGGAAGCTGATTTAGAAAAAATTTTTGTGTTACATCATTGACTGGAATTGTAAGGTAGATAGGACATCACTGACCTACTTTAGAACGTGAGCAAAGTTTGAAATCACTGATCACCTTCAATAGAGAAGAAGTTGCATACTTTAGATTTAAGTGTAAATAATTCCTTCATTAATACAGTTAGATTACAGAAGGATCATTACAGACAAATAACAAAAGTTATTGTGCACTCTCTAACCATCACAGGTAACTATCTTGATTAAATAGAGAATGATTCTTAAGTATATTTAGACTTGAGTTGAATCTAAAGGGCTTTTTTCATGACACTTCAAAAGTCCTGATTGTGTGTCACTCATTGAAGACAGTTCCCCAAAACTACAGTCAGGATTTTAACCATGATATTTCTAATATAATTTTTAAAAGCCGTCTTTGCGGCAACAATTTAAGGTTTGACATAGTAAAAGCTTAATGACGTTTACATTTATTTCTGCCTGTTAAGACATTCAGATTCACTGGGGAAAGATAGTGGAAAACATCAACACCATCTGGAACCTCAGATAAATGCAATGCTCACGGCAGAAGCTACAGTGACTTATCCCTCAATTTCATATTTGCAGTTTTATAACCAACTATGGTTCCCTATTTGTACTCTGAGAAGCTTAACACCTGTTTCAACTACACTCTCTGTATCAGTAATATGGATGTGGAGCATAGCTCAGGGCATCTCATGCTGGAAAACTTGGATAGGTTGGGTGAGTGGGCAAATTCATGGCAGATGCAATTTAATGTGGATAAATGTGAGGTTATCCACTTTGGTGGCAAAAACAGGAAAACAGATTATTATCTGTATGGTGGCCGATTAGGAAAAGGGGAGGTGCAATGAGACCTGGGTGTCATTGTACACCAGTCATTGAAAGTGAGCATGCAGGTACAGCAGGCAGTGAAAAAGGTGAATGGTATGCTGGCATTCATAGCAAGAGGATTCGAGTACAGGATCAGGGAGGTACTACTGCAGTTGTACAAGGCCTTGGTGAGACCACACCTGGAGTATTGTGTGCAGTTCTGGTCCCCTAATCTGAGGAAAGACATTCTTGCCATAGAGAGTACAAAGAAGGTTCACCAGATTGATTCCTGGGATGGCAGGACTTTCATATGATGAAAGACTGGATCGACTAGGCTTATACTCGTTGGAATTTAGAAGATTGAGGGGGGATCTTATTGAAACGTATAAAATCCTAAAGGGATTGGGCAGGTTAGATGCAGGAAGATTGTTTCCGATGTTGGGGAAGTCCAGAACGAGGGGTCACGGTTTGAGGATAAAGGGGAAGCCTTTTAGGACCGAGATTAGGAAAAACTTCTTCACACAGAGAGTGGTGAATCTGTGGAATTCTCTGCCACAGGAAACAGTTGAGGCCAGTTCATTGGCTATTTTTAGGAGGGAGTTAGATATGGCCATTGTGGCTGAAGGGATCGGGGGAATGGAGGGAAGGCAGGTACAGGGTTCTGAGTTGGGTGATCAGCCATGATCATACTGAATGGCGGTGCAGGCTCGAAGGGTCGAATAACCTACTCCTGCATCTATTTTCTATGTTTCTATGTTTCTAAAACCTCAAGGCTAAAAACTTTTTGTAGTTTGCATGGAATTTTATATTTTCACTAATATCACATACACTTTTTAAACTCCATCACCTGAGCAGTATGGCTCTACTATAAATGTGTTTCCCTAACATTTCCCTTCTTCTAAAATAAATACAAGTTTCAGGAAAAATATTGGCTTAGTTATTTTCAAAGATACGTTGCAATTCCTCATTGACCACCACCAATTACCTATAGATCATATCAAACCAGCACTTCTGCTCTTGGTTGACCATACAGGACAGAACAGGACCTTCATCTCCCTGTGTCTTTGCCCATCCACACTCATCATATCTGCCTGTTTTAGGGCCATCTCTGTCCATACCCTGCCTATTCAAGTGCCTGTCTAAAGGCAAAAACAAGGGAAAGTCTACAGATGCTGGAAATCCAAGCAACATGCACAGAACGCTGGCGGAACTCAGCAGGCCAGGCAGCATCGGTGGAAAACAGTCGGTGTCTCGAGCCAAAACGTCGACGGTACTCGTTTCCATAGACGCTGCCTGGCCTGCTGGGTTCCTGCAGCATTTTGGGTGTGTTGCCTGTCTAAGTGCCTCGTAATGGTATTGAATCAGATCCCACCACCTCCTCTCCCAGCTCGTTTCATATATCAACCTTATTTTGCGTAAAAAAAAACTTACCCTTCAAGATTCCTTTCCTTTATCTTAAATTTATGACCTCTTGATTTTGATCTTCCTACCATGGGTATCAACTAGCTATGCTCTTTCAGTGTTATACATCTCCGCCAGGTCACCCCTTGGCCTCTGCCACTTCAGGGAAAACAGGCCCAGCCTATCTGATCTCTCTTCTCCTTCCCCTGCGCCCCCCCCCCCACCCGGCCCCATGATGAAATTCGTCACCAAAGACTGCACTTTCACCTTGAAATCAGCATTCATTTGCGGAAAAGACACCCCTGCTACACCTCCCTCTCTTCTGATATCAACTTATGGTTCATTACCAATAAAATAATACACCCAACATTGATCGCACATTAAAGCAGTCCATTGTAATCAGATTTAGCTTACACTTTCATTAATTATGCTGCGTTGGCAGAGAGCAAATATTGTTTTCTTCAGCCCAATGGTTTTACATTGCAGCTATTAATGGACATTTCAGAGAGAAACTGATGTAGAAATTCAATCATGGTCTCTTAGCAGTAAGCATAAACAATTGATTTATAGTACTAATTTGATCAGACAATGCAACTGCTGCAAAATAGCACACGTGGCTTTCTTCAGACAAATACACCTTGAACAGGGAGAGAACACGGTTGGCATTAATCCACAGAGAGGGTGCTACAGTAGCTTTGGGGTCAGTGTTGTACAGCTCAGTATTGTCAGAGTTCAGAGTTTATTCCCAGCATCCTCTGTAAGGCGTCTCTGGACATCGTCCCCGTGTAATGCGTGGGTTAGTTTCTCCTGACAATCAAAAGTCATGCCGGGTAGGTTAACTGGTCATTTATAAAATTGTCCTGTGATTGGGTTAGCGTTAAATCGAGGTTGCCGGGGGCTACTGGGGCAGTTTAGTTCAAAGGGCCAGAAGGGCCTATTCCGTGCTGTATCTCCAAACAATTAAAAAAACAAACAAACAAATAAATAAATAAATCAGCGCCTAAGTCCCAAGTAGCGGCCTTGTGAACTAACACCTTGTGTGGCTTGGGTACAGGAAAACAGGTCCCCACACCAGGTTGTAGACACAAGAGACAGCATTTGATGGAACCCAGAGGGAGAAACGAGATGCTTGAAGGATTCAGCAGCTTGTTCTTCACTCCAGGTTCCAGCCTTGGGCAGGAAAAGTGATGGTCAGTGTTTCGGATTGACATCCTGAATAAGGACTGGGAATGTGGGGGAGATTGCCAGTCTTCCATGTACTTACAGCGGCTATCTTCCCACCCCCTTAGTGCCAAGGTCAGACTCAGTGTAAGCGTCCCACCAGACTCCACCCCAGAGAGAGGTGAGAGAAAAGAGGTAGGAAAATAGTGCTGGGGAAAGGTAAGAGGAGGGGTGGGGATAAGTGAGAAAGAGGTAGATGAGAGGGAAGTGAGGAAGGAGGAGTCATCGGGAGAGAGGGGGTGAATAAAGAGAGAGGTAAGAGAGCAGAGGAGGAAATGGGAAAGATAGAGAGAGGTGGAAGTAGAGAAAAGGCTCGAGAGAGAATGAGGGTGAGAGGAAAAGAAAAAGATGGGGAAGTACAAGGAGAGTGAGAACTCAGAAATGGGAGCGAGGAATAACACAAAGAAGGAAATAAGAGTGTTTAAAAGCAATGAAAAGGAGAGATGGGGAGAAAGATGGAGAGAGAGAGATAGAGAAGTAAAGAAAGATGGGGAGAGAAAAGAAGAGATGGAGAAATGGGGAAGAAAGTAAATGGGGGAGAAAGTGAGATGGGGAGGGAGGGTGATGGGGAGGGAGGGTGATGGGGAGAGATGGTATGATTGGAAGAGAGGGTATGATGGGGAGAGAGGGTATGATGGGGAGGGAGGGTGATGGGGAGGCAGAGTGTTGGGGAGGGAGGGTGATGGGGAGGGAGGGTGATGGGGAGGGATGGTATGATGGGGAGAGAGGGTATGATGGGGAGAAGGTGAGATGGGGAGAGAGGGTGATGGGGGGAGAGTGTGATGGGGCGGGAGGGTGATGGGGAGAAATGGTATGATTGGAAGAGAGGGTATGATGGGGAGAGAGGGTGTGATGGGGAGGCAGAGTGTTGGGGAGGGAGGGTGATGGAGAGGGAGGGTGATGGGGAGAGATGGTATGATGGGGAGAGGGTATGATGGGGAGAGAGATAGGGAGAAGGTGAGGTGGGGAGAGAGAGTGATGGGGAGGGATGATATGATTGGAAGAGAGGGTATGATGGGGAGAGAGGGTATGATGGGGAGAAAGTGAGATGGGGAGAGAGGGTGATGGGGAGAGAGGGTGATGGGGAGAGATGGTATGATTGGAAGAGAGGGTATGATGGGGAGAAGGTGAGATGGGGAGGGAGGGTGATGGGGAGGGATGGTATGATTGGAAGAGAGGGTATGATGGGGAGAGAGGGTATGATGGGGAGAGAGATAGGGAGAAGGTGAGATGGGGAGAGAGGATGATGGGGAGGGAGGGTGATGGGGAGGGATGGTATGATTGGAAGAGAGGGTATGATGGGGAGAGGGGGTATGATGTGAGGGAGAATGATGGGGAGAAAGGTGGAGATAGAGATACTGATGCTCCAGCTAATAACTGTAAATGCTGATACACCAGCTGACAACTGCCTTCAGTTGCAGATCATGCCAAATGTCTTACAGTACAAGATCTGTCAAGGCTTTATGATTCACCTTGGGGCTATTCAGACAGATACCTAACTGGGCAGATTCAGTAATCATTTTAATGGAGGGAAATTGCAAGGAGGAGTTCAGCAGGTAGTAGAAAATTTAGATTTTATAAACTGAGTATTTTCAAATGTTCTTGTTTTTCAGTGTTTTATAAAGATTTTTTAATGATTTATAAAGAAATTTATGAAGATGGAACCTATTCCAAGGGAAATATAATGCTGAAACCTTTGAATCACAAACAAGAGAGAATCTGCAGATGCTGGAAATCCGAGCAACACACACAAAATGCTGGAGGTACTCAGCAGGCCAGGCAGCATCCATGGAGAAAAGCACAGTCGATGTTCGGTGCTCCCAGTGTGACCTCCTGTACATCGGTGTCCACTAGCCTCTGCATCCAGCAAATAATTCTCCGAAACTTCCGCCATCTCCAACTGGATCCCACCACCAAACACATGATTCCCTCCGGCTTTCTGCTTTCTGCAGGGATCGCTCCCTAAGCGACTCCCTTGTCCATTTATGCCTTTCCACTGATCTCCCTCCTGGCACTTATCCTTACAAGCGAAACAAGTGCTACAACCTGCCCCTACACCTCCTCCCTCACTACCATTCAGGGCCCCAAACAGTCCTTCCAGGTGAGGCGACACTTCACCCTGTGAATCTGTTGGGCTCATATACTGTATTCTGTGCTCCCAGTGTGGCCTCCGGTATATTGGTGAGACCTGACATAGATTGGGAGACCGCCTCACCGAGCTACTACACTCTGTCGGCCAGAACAAGTGGGACCTGCCCGTGGCCACCCATTTTAATTCCACTTCCTATTCCTATTCCAATAAGTCCATCCATGGCCTCCTCCACTGTCAAGATGAGGCCACACTTGGGTTGGAAGAACAACACCTTATATTCCATTTGAGTAGCCTCCAACCTGAAGACATGAACATTGATTTTTGAACTTCCAGTAACGCCTCCACCCCTCACCATTTCCCATCCCCTTGTCCCTCTCTCCTGTTATCTCCTTGCCTGCCCATCACCTCTCTCTGGTGCCCCCCACTTTTTTCTTTCTTCCATGCCTTCTGTCTCTCTCACCAATCAACTTCCTAGTTCTTTGCTTCATCCCTCCCCCTCCAAGTTTCACCTATCGCCTGGTGTTTCTCTCTCCCCTCCCCTCACCTTTCAAATCTACTCCTCAGCTTTTTTCTCCGGTCTTGCAGAAGGGTTTTGGGACAGAAGCATTGACTGTATTTTTTAAAAATAGATGCTGCAAGGCCTGCTGAGTTCCTCCAGCATTTTGTGAGTATTGCTGAAACCTTTGGCTTACCTGGCACTTCCAGAAATTCTACAAGGCGATTTCAGGCATGAGTAGGGTTTTATACAGGGTCCTGTGGTGATAGGCTGGTCCACAGGTTAAGCCACATTAGGTCTGAAGCATGTTGGGGAACTGGATCTAAAGATGGCCGGGCGATAAGAGGCAGGGTGTAGTGGTGAACATGTATCATTTTAAAGTAACCGGCAGAAGGACTGGTCGGGAGAATTTATTAAGTGTGTAAAGCTACTGCAATTGGGTACTTATCATCTGTCAGACTGGTGAAGCAAATTCAATAATAAGAAAACCCGTAATATTTGAATACAGAACATGTGAAGAAAGGACTGAAACACAAGCTGTCTGAAGAACCTCACTAGCCATGGTCTGGGTCCATGAAGGTTCCCATTGCCACACCAGCAACTGGTTAAAGAAGAGGCTGTGAGGGTGAGGATGGGTGTGTTGCTGGAGAGGAACTGATTGGGCTCTGTCCAGGCAAGAGGTGGAGGGCCCTCAGCCTCTCCTGATGTCAGGCAGGGCTGACGAGGAACTGAACGTACCCAGTTGGGACTCCGATGCTGGCAATGGCCAGAGAGATGGATGGCAGCAGAAGTGTCGCAGATGTAACTGTGAAAGAGTGGAGCCAAGGATCTAAGGGTCTAGGACCTGAAATGTTAGTCCTGCTGCTGTTCTCACAAATGCTGCCTAACCTGCTATTTTTACCCGAAGAATCAGGCAAAGGCCATGGGGCTGTGGGGAAAAAACAGGGCGAGCTCCCAGAGATGCAGTGGGAAGACTGGCCATTCTCCTGTCTGATCTACAGTTTCCAAAGGCCATAAGGAGTTGAGGAGTGACAACATGGCAGGAAACAGCAGCTTCAGTTTCTCAGGCAAGCCAGTGCTAAATGTTCCTTTGGGCTGGATCGGGACAACGGCGCAAACTTTCATGGAAGGTTCTGGTCACGCAGAACACATACTTTCTGTCAGCACCAGCACCACAGAGCATGCAGGAGCAGGGACAGAGTGTAGACTCGGCTCCATCTTGGGTACTAGCCTACAAAGTACCCAGGACATCTTCAGGGAACGGTGTCTCGAAGGGTAAGCGTCCATTGTTAAGGACCTCCAGCACCCAGGGCATGTCCTTTTCTCACTGTTACCATCAGGTAGGAGGTACAGAAGCCTGAAGGCTCACACTCAGCGATTCAGGAACAGCTTCTTCCCCTCTGCCATACGATTCCTAAATGGATATTGAACCCGTGAACACTACCTCACCTTTTTTTAATATATATTATTTCTGTTTTTTGCACGATTTTTAATCTATTCCATATTCATATGCTGTAATTGACTTATTTATTTATTAGTATTTTTTCTTCTTCTTCTTCTACATTATGTATTGCATTGAACTGCTGCTGCTAAGTTAACAAATTCCATGACACATGCCAATGATAATAAATCTGATTCTGAAGTTCATGAATGTCTCAGAAAATTATCAAATACTCAGGAAATGTTTTATTTTGAAATACCATGCAGAACAGGCCTTTCTGGCCCAACGAGCCGCACTGCCCAGCGACCCACCTATTTAACACTAGTCCAATCACAGGCCAATTTACAATGACCAATTAGCCTATTAACCAGGACATCTTTGGACTGTGGGAGGAAACCAGAGTAGGTGGCGGACACCCCCGTCGTTGGTACAGGGGGAGAATGCACAAACTCCTTACAGATGGCACTGGAATTGAAATCCGGACTCTGGAATGGCCCAGGCTGTAACAGCATCACACTAACTGCTACGTTACCTAGGTGCCCAGTACCTCTGATATCTCATCAGAGGAGGAGAAGATGGTGGCATGATGCAGCGCACAGTGGCCACTCCGGTGAATGATATCTGTTATCTGTCAAGTAGGGTGCCATGCACTATCCTGATGTGATGGAGACAGACGTGAGAGCACGGAGGAAGATCTGGAGAAACTTCTGAAATGCCTGCTTCGCTGCCGCTGCTACTGTGTGATCCAGAATCTCCAGAGAAGAAGGCCCTGAGTCCTCGGCTTTGCTTGTTGCTCGGCGGTCGGGGTGAGGTCGAAGCGCTCGGCAGAGGATGGTGCTCGGGAGGCTGTATCGGAGGGGCTGGTCGGAGGCTCGAAGTTTTCGGTCACAGTCGGCTGTGGTCGGGTGCCTCCAATGCATCGGCAGTTGTTGGAGCCTGGAGGTTTATGCCAGGGAGAGTCTCTCCCTTTTGCCGCCTGCTACCGGGACTATCAGGAGTCGATTGGAACTTTGAGACTTTTTTTTACCATGCCCGTGGTCTGCTCTTTATCAAATTATGGTATTGCTTTGCACTGCTGTAACTATATGTTATAATTATGTGGTTTCGTCAGTGTTAGTCTTTGGTTTGTCCTGTTCTTTTTTTGTGATATCACTCTGGAGGAACATTGTATCATTTCTAACTGCATGCATTTCTAAATGACAATAAGCGAGGACTGACTGTCCTCATAATCGAAATCCTCCAATCACCTTGAAATTATGTACTTTCATATCAGCTATTTCTGCCCTGTGGAAAAAGAAGGTGCTGGCTATCCCCTCTAACTTTGCCTCTTATCGTCTGTCTTGCCTCCTCTCCTGTGCTCATTACAGAGGACATGGCCCTTTTGCAGTGCTTGTCCTTGACATCACTGATTCCACAGCAAGCCTGCCAGACACTCCCACTTGCGTGGGATACATCAGCTGTAGAACAGAGGCCAGAGGCAAGCAAAGGAGGCTCACTTTTGCAGGTGCAAGTCAGTCATAGTGGAGCTGAGTGGCAAAACCAGGGCAGAGGGGCTGAAAGTCCTTCTTCTGTTCGTAAAAGTCAGAGAATCCTAACGTTGAAGACTGATGGGGGAAACATAAGACCATAAGATATAGGAGCAGAAGTAGGCCATTCGTCCCATCGAGTCTGCTCTGCCATTCAGTCATGGGCTGATCCAATTCTTTGAGTCATCCCCACTCCCCTACCTTCTTCTCATACCCTCTGATGCCCTGGCTAATCAAGAACCTATTTATCTCTGCCTTAAATGCACCCAATGACTTGGCCTCCACAGCCGCTCGTGGCAACAAATTCCACAGATTTACCACCCTCCGACTAAAGTAATTTCTCCGCATCTGTTCTAAATGGACGTCCTTCAATCCTGAAGTCGTGCCCTCTTGTCCTAGGCTCCCCTGCCAAGGGAAATAACTTTGCCATATCTAATATGTTCAGGCCTTTTAACATTCGGGATGTTTCTATGAGATCATCCCTCATTCTCCTGAACTCCAGGGAATACAGCCCAAGAGCTGCCAGACGTTTCTCATACGGTAACCCTTTCATTCCTGGAATCATTCTCGTGAATCTTCTCTGAACCCTCTTCAACGTCAGTATATCCTTTCTAAAATAAGGAGCCCAAAACTGCACACAATACTCTGTGTGGTCTCGTGAGTGCCTTATAGAGCTTCTACATCACATCCCTGCTCTTATATTCTATACCTCTAGAAATGAATGCCAACATTGCATTCACCTTCTTCACCACTGACTCAACCTGGAGGTTAATGTTTAGGGTATCCTGCACAAGGACTCCCAAGTCCCTTTGCAGCTCTGCATTTTGAATTCTCTCCCCATCTAAATAATCGTCTTCCCATTTATTTCTTCCACCAAAGTGCATGACCATACACTTTCCAACATGCATTTCATTTGCCACTTATTTGCCCATTCCCCTAAACTATCTAAGTCTCCCTGCAGGCTCCAGCACCTATCTTTGTACAAATCCACAAATCCATTAATCCCATAGTCCAAATCATTGACATACATTGTAAAAAGCAGCAGTCCCAACACCAGCCCCTGTGGAACTCCACTGGTAACCAGCAGCCAGCCAGAATAGGATCCCTTTATTCCCACTCTCCGTTTTCTGCCAATCAGCCAATGATCCACCCATGCTAGTAACTCCACTGTAATTCCACGAGCTCTTATCTTGACAAGCAGCCTCATGTGCGGCACTTTGTCAAAATTCTTCTGAAAATCCAGGTACACCACATATACTGCATTTCCTTCATCTGCCCTGCTTGTAATTTCCTCAAAAAATTGCAGTAGGTTAATAAGCAGGATTTTCCTGTCAGGAAACCATGCTGGCTTTGGCCTATCTTGTCATGTGCCTCCAGGTACTCCGTAATCTCATCCCTAACAACTGATTCCAACAACTTCCCAGCTACTGATGTCAGGCTAACAGGTCTATAGTTTCCTTTCTGTTGCCTCTCACCCTTCTTAAATAGCAGAGTAACATTTGCAATTTTCCAGTCATCCAGTACAATGCCAGAATCTAGTGATTCTTGAAAGATCATCGTTAATGCCTCCACAATCTCTCCAGCTACTTCCTTCAGAACCCGAGGGTGCATTTCATCAGGTCCAGGAGATTTATGCACCCACCGACCATTAAGCTTCCTGAGCACCTTCTCAGTTGTAATTTTCACTGCACCTACTTCACTTCCCTAACACTCTTGAATGTCCAGTATACTATGCATTCAGTTCCTCTGCTGTCTCTGCATCTCATTTTCTATTGGTCCTTTATCTACCCTCAACTCTCTTTTACCCTTTATACATTTAGAAAAAACTTTTAGTATCTTCTTCGATACTAGTTGCACCTTCCTTTCATAATTCATCTTTTCCTTCCTAATGACCTTCTTAGTTTCCTTCTGCAAGTTCTTAAAAGCTTCCCAATCCTCTATCTTCCCACTAGCTTTGGCTTCCTTGTATGCCCTCTCCTTCGCTTTTATTTTGGCTCTGACTTCACTTGTTAGCCATGGTAGTGTCCTTCTTCCATTTGAAAATTTCTTCTTATTTGGAATATACCTGTCTTGCACTTCCCTCATTTTTCACAGAAACTCCAGCCATTGCTGCTCTGCTGTCCTTCCTGCTAGTGTCCCTTTCCAGTCAACCTTAGCCAGTTCCCCTTGCATGCCATTGTAATTTCCTTTATTCCACTGAAATACCGACACATTGGAATTTAGTTTCTCCTTCTCAAATTTCAAAGTGAACTCGATCATTTGTGATCACTGTTTCCTAAGGGTTCCTTAACCTTAAACTCTCTTATCACCTCCGGATCATTGCACAACACCCAATCCAGCACAGCCGATCCCCTAGTGAGCTCAACAACAAGCTGTTCTCAAAAGCCATCCCTTAGACATTCTACGAATTCTCTCTCTTGAGGTCCAGTACTGGCCTGGTTTTCCCAATCCACTTTCATGTTAAAATCCCCAACAATTATCATAATATTGTCCTTCTGACGTGCCTTTTCTGTCCCCTGCTGTAATTTGTAATCCACATCCCAGCTGCTGTTTGGAGGCCTGTATACAACTACCATTAGGGTCCTTTTACACTTGCTATTTCTTAACTCAATTCATAGAGACTCTACATCTTCTGATCCTATGTCATCTCTTTCTAATGATTTAATATTATTTCTTATACACAGAGCCACACCACCCCTCTGCCTACTAACCTATCTTTCTGATGCACTATATATCATTGGACGTTCTGCTCCCAATGGCAGCCATCCTTTAGCCAAATTTCAGAGATGGCCACAATGTCATACCTGCCAATCTGTTGCTGAATTTCAAGACCGTCCATTTTATTTCTTGTGCTGCGTGCTTTCAAATTTAACACTTTCAGTCCAGTATATATTGCTTTCTGTTTTAACTGGAAGAGGCACCCAAACTAGCAGTTAAAGTTGACAATTAAACAATAGTTGAATCGCTTTACTCAGTGGATTTCACGACATTCCTAGTTACTAAGGTTTATTATTCTCAATAATGAAGGATAAAGCATTCTTACAAGATCTACGCTCATAATTAGTAGGCATGGAACTAACAAGCTGACATGGTGCAGAACATTTGCATTTTTATAAATGCTCTCCTTCTCAATCTAAGTACCCTGTTATAAAAAGCCTAGTGTCCAAGTGATGCCAGCTCTCCAACTGGCAGCCAATCCTCAGGGTGCAAACAATTTGTTTGCTGGTGGAGGCATTCTGTCAATCAGGAGGCTGATTAACAGCGCAGCGGACAGCTGATGCAGCTATGATTAATGTGCTGCCGAGCAAGTGACCAAGCAGAGAGGTGACTAGTCAACAGTTCGCAAAAGGTGCAGCACTGCAGCTTCACTAAAACAAATCTGAGGGGTGGCATTTGGTGTTTCAGCAGCTGGTTTGGTCCACCTGGATCTGTATCTTTCTAACTTCCTTATATCCTGTGAAACTAAAAGATACTTTGCTTTAATCAAACACAACCTCATAGGATATTTCCACACCCCATAATTTGTGAGAAAAAAAAGTAAACATATTTATATCAAAGTAATGACTTTGCTTTAATTTACAGTCACACATTTTAAATTCTACCTTGTTTTCCAATTGCACTCTCTCTCTGTAACCTCCTCCAGCCATTTTACAATCAAAGGCATTGACCTTCCTCCAGTTCTGGTCTCTGGAGGTCCCTGAATTAATTGGTCAAGCAATGGCAGACATGACTTTAGCCAACATTCCGAGCTCTGCAATTGACAGTCAATGTTTTGCATTCTCTTTCCTCCTTCATCCACCTCCCAAAAATTCACCTCTTTGAGCATAGTATCACAGGGAGGGTGCAGGATGGGCGGTGGCCATTTCTCCTGGAAAATGCAGTTGCCTCCATCCAGCTCACCCAGTTCCTCTGCCTTCCGTACTGAGCCCTCATGATTCCTTAATATATTCCCCCAGCTCCATTTTGAAGACTATTTTTCAATCTGGTTCTGCTACTGTCCCAGGAGTTCCAGATGTAGCAACTCACCATGTTAAAAAAGTTTCTTCTCATGTTACTCTTGGTTGCTTTGCATCCTGAGTCAATCTTTCCATCAAATGAAACACTCTTCCCATTTACTTTGTCTGTGTCCTTCATGCATTTATATAGTACTCTCAGATCTCCTCACAATCATCTGTGCTCCGAGGAGATTGTAATGAATGGATCTATTTCTTTTAGAGCAATGACTCCCTTTAGCACTGTGTGTGTGTTTACAGTGAGTTTTTTGGGTAGATGATTCATTTACACTTAAATGACTTTGGCCACCAGACTTCTATTTGACAAAGTACTGTGGATTGAGTCCACAACAATGCGTTTCCTAAAAAGGTGTCAATACCAGATGCTTCTGGCGCCGTAGTTTGACCAGATGCTGTAGATTCGAAGACAGTATTATCTATACTTTATGAATATTAATTGTCTTCTATGTTAGCACGTAAAATGCCAAATAAATGTATTGTGGATTTAACTTGCATTCCTAAAGGCTGTGGATACCAACTCAGACATGCTGGCGTCGAAGGGAAAGAATGAAGTTAGGAGGTGTGATGTTTTGTATGTAGCTTCAAAAGGAAGCATTGTCTATAACTTTTCAAGTAGTGGTTGCCTTTGTGTTTAGCATATAAATATCAAGCCCACATTGGGCTAGCAGACCTTTCCACCGAAAGCATCTCCGTCCATATGATACCTGCTGTACCTTGTTGTGTCGAATAAAGAAGCTACTTTGTATCTACCAGTGACTCTGTCTCTCCAGTGATTTCATCCATGCTACAACATGTGGACTGATAACTTACCTAGGTGCAGTGATCTGTTGTCCACACACACTGTACATCATCTGTACTGATCTCTTGCTGCAATGTGAATACACCAGTTAAAGCCTCCTCCCACTTGTGTGCTTTTATTTAATTGGTATGTAGTTGCACAGACACAACAGTGACCTACATGACTAACCACAAAACTAAAGTCCCTCACCTCTGGAATAATGTTAGAAGTCTTTTGTGCACCTTTTGTCGGGCCTTTATTTCTTTTCTTGAGTGTGTGGCCTTGAACCAGGTTGTGGCAGAGACAGCATCATGTAAAATGTCCATCATGACATCTCTGCTCTCACTCTCTATGCCCCCGCTTACATTTTTCTATCCCACATGGTTTATTTCTTGGGCAACCTGCCTGCCACTTTCAGTGATTTTTGCACAATTTACTCCCCGTCTGATCCCTCTATTCATATCGCCCTTTGAGAACCTCAGCCTGTAGTTTACAGTGCCTCTCCTGATCGGCTGAACAAAAGGGAACACTTTACAGCCTCAAATTTAGTCAGCCTCCTTTCCATCCATTCCCCAGCTTGAAGTCTGTCACTGAAGTTCATTGCAGTTCAAAGTTCTATGGCAATCACAAATTTGGGCACTGATACTTGCACACACAAATTACTAACCTTAAAACAACTCATTAACCTTGCAGTGACCCCTGGGGAATTCTTGTCAGCAGTGGGGAAAACAAACTTCTGTCTGCTTGCAGCTACTTAGCCAATTGCTAATCCTCGCTGTTACTCTTCCTTTTATTCCACCGGTCTCAGCTTTGATGACAGCACCTTGGATGAACAACTGAGCTTTGATCACCACTTCAATAACTCCTGTTTGGCTGGGTGTCAAATTGCTGAGGTATCAAGATACTGTGAAGCATCAAATGAGATTTTGCTCTGTTAAAGCATGTTACATATGTGTGGTTATGGCTGAGTTAACCTTGCAGTGTCGTTGCCACTCTGATCTGCATTGAATGACTAATTCAGTATCATTTGTAAAAGATAATTGTTCACTTTTCAAAGTAAGAACTTTTTTGACAAATAAAGATTTCTAACTATTTGATTATTTAATTATTGCCTCTTACTGTGCATGCATCAGTTGATCTATGAAAGGAACACTCAAAGAGCTAAGAGAACCCGAGAGACGGAGAGTTACAGAACTAAAGGTCCAAATCCAGCTTTTACAAGTATGATACAAATTATTCATATACTGTGTTCCAATTCAGCTTGCTCAAAACAAACAGCAAAATTCAGTAACAGTCTGAACCTCTCTATCTTTGTCACTGGGCGAGGGTGGGTTTAAGTGTTGTGACTGCAAGCACATCTTTGGGTACAGTCTGCCCTTTGTTACTGCACAGTGTGGCTTCTCCTTTGAGCAAGGAAAACCCTTAAACGTTGAGAGGTTTCTCTTTGGAAACGGTTTCTCAAGGTCTCTTAATTACCATAAATCCTGCAGCTTCACAAAACTTTGCTCGCGTGCAGATACGATCATGAATTACATTTCGGATGTGATGCGGCCATAATTAGAACAAGGGCAGAGTCAGATGACAACTAAGCCGGTAGACCTTAGTAGACAGATGCAAGAGGAGGACTGGGAGAAATCAATCTCTGCAAAATAAATAATCTGACAAGTCTGACTTGGCTTTCCAGACTGAATGACGGGAGTAGGAGGGGAGCAAACATTACTCTTGTGTGCTGTCAAGGTTGTTTGCCTAGACTCCATCTCAGCCAAATCAATGCAGGCAAGACTGGCTCCTGTTGCAAACTGTTTCCTTGTTACTGACTCGGCCCTACTCTCCGCACTCAGCATTAGCAGATTCTGTATAATCTAAATGCAGATTCTGTGTAATCCAAATGCAGTACTTGCCCACCATGAGTTTCTGGCTCCATGTCACTTCCATCATAAAGTCCTTCTCCATTACCATGACCTTCCAGTCCAGCATAGACTATCTGACCAGAAACCCCAATCCAAAGTATGATCACTTTCCGACGTGTCCATTCCATTGCCTGCCTGCCCAGTGCTCCAGAATTCCATTCTCCATTATTTAGCTCATTGATAATTCAACTCTTTCTCCTCTGACTCACCTCGTTTCCCACTCACTCTGCACATTGAGTTAAACCGGGTCCATGTTTACCATCACACCAGTTATCCTTTGATTCAAATTCCTCCTTAACTCCACCCTTTACTTGTTCTCAGTCTTCCTCCTGTCCCATTGCAGTCAGGAAACTTTCTGCTCCCCTGCCACCTTGACCGCCCCTATACTCTATTTACTCCAACATTCCATCCACAGGCACTCTCCTCCTCCATCCTTCTCTGCTCAAAGACGTTTCTGAAACCATCACACATTGCATTGCCACACACCATTAACATCATATTAATTGTGAGGAACAACTTTTGACTAATTGCATACCGGAAATCATCTTCGTATATTTTACTATGCCACAGGGAGTATGTAAAAGAAGATTATTATCATGTCAGCAATGATCCTTGTTCATTCAGCTGCATTATACCGTGGTTCTAGATTTTCTAATGCGATGTATTTTAGAATTTTCTTTGATGGAAACATTGTTTGTATTGTGGGCCTAGGTTTAATATTAAATACCTATTCAACACATTATCCTCCGCAACTTCTGCCATCGCTAAGGGATCATACCACCAAATATATCTTTACCTCCTCAACACCTCTCTCTGCCTTCCACAGGGATCACTCCTTCCATGACTCCCCTGTCCATTCACCCCTCCTCACGAATCTCCCTCCTGGCACTTATCCCTGCAAGCAGCCAAAGAGCCACACCTGCCCTTTCACCTCACCCCTCACCTCCATTCAGGGCCGCAAACAGTCCGTCCAGGTGAGGCAACAATGCACCTGAAAGCTTGCTGGAGTGTTCTGTTGTGTCCCGTGCTCTAGATACGGCATCCTCTACATTGGTGAGCCCCGTCGTAAATTAGGGGACTGCTGAGCAATATTGATTTCTTCTTCCAATAAAAATGTTACACCCCCCCCCTTTCTATTTCCCATTCTGTCCCCTTACCTCTTCTCACCTGCCTATCACCTCCCCCCACCCAGGTCCCCTCCTCCTTTCCTTTTCCCCATGGTCCACTCTCCTCTCTTAATAGATTCCTTCTTCTCCAGCCCTTTACCTTTCCCACCAACCTGGCTTCACATCACCTCCTAGTTATCCTCCTTCCCCTCCCCTACCCCCCACCTTTATTCCTTTCCATGGATGCTGCCTGGCCAGCTGAGTTCCTTCTGCGTATTGTGTGTGTTCTATTAAATATCTATGCTGTATCAAAACTACTTTCATATTCTGTCGGCTTCACAGAAAAGAATTGAGCAGGAGGATGAATCGACTGGCATGGCCCTTCTATTGCAAGGAAAATATCAAAGCCTTTTACTCAGCAGCTGAATGAGTAGATTTTAGTGGTTGATGATTTCTGCTTTTATTACATTGTAATTCGGCATTGAAGGGTCTGGGTACCTTCAAGTTCAACAGCAAACTACAGAATACAGAGACAGAAGATCTTCATTGTTCAAAAAAGCTGGCAGCCTCTAAAATCAGGGCAGAGGATTTTTATTTTTGCTGCATCGGGGAGCGACCCATCAGCATTGGCAACAAGTCCAGCATATTCTGCAAAGCGTGCTCTCTGGCAGCTGGAAACTATGACTAAAGTGGACTGTCCTTCGGGGAAGAGCTGTCTGCGTTGTACAATTGCTGCTTCCCAAACATCAGGTGGAACCGCTCGAACGATTACTGGCAGATGAAGCCCTGGTGATATATTTCCGACTCCATTAGCTTCCCAGTAGTATTGCCAATAGTTGGCACTGGCAGCTCTTCTTCCAGCAGGTCACATAACCATATCCTGAGCTGGGGGGGGGGGGGGGGGGAAGGGGTTGCTGGCTCCTCCTTTTGTTGTATTATTACAAACTTTACCACCAAGCAACACAAAGTGCTGGAGGAACTCAGCAAGTCAGGCAGCACACATGGAGGGGAATAAGCAGTCGACATTTTCAGCCACGGCCCCTCATCAAGACTGGAAAGGAAAGGGGAAGGTGCCAGAATAATAAGGTGAGGGAGAGGAAGGAGTACAAGCCAGTAGGTGATAGGTGAGGGGGAAGGTGCATGGGTGGTTTGGGGAGATGAAGTAAGAAGCCTGGTCAGGGATTGAAGGAGGAATCTGATCCTTTTTTCTGGGCTGTATCCCCTTGCTCAACGTTTCCAGCACCTGCAGAATCTCTTGTGTTTATGATTTCCACCAAGCAGGAACATGACGCATCTTCACTGGCTGAAGAGCGACAAGGAAGAGGCATCATCTCAGAGTAAGGGAATTGACTGGGTAAGCTGGAGTTGAGGAGCAATTTCAAATGGTTGTTATCAAGGACATTCATGCCTTAGGTAGATAGATTTTTAGATTTTAGGGTTAACAGGGAACCAGGTAGTAGAGTTGAGCCATCGTCCGACTGAATGGCACGGCAGGCTCAACGGCTTACAAGGCCCCCTCCTGCTCCTCTGTCTTTTGGGAAGTTGGGCACATATTGGAGGGAGATTGAGAGCAGACCAAACGAGATTGGGAATTGATCAGCTAACACCATGGAGGTACAGAGAGCAAGGAGAAGGGGTGGGATTAGTGTTCACATTTGTCACAGACAACATACAATGATAGCAATGAATCTGTTCTACACCACACATTCAGTTAGAACACAGAGCACAGAACAGGCCCTTCAGCCCACTGTGTCTGTGTTGGTCCCAAATTAAACTCATCCTATATGGTCCTGCACATGGTCCATAGCTTTCTAATCTCTGCCTGTCCATGTATCTTTCTAAAAGCCTCCTACTACCACTACCCTATCAGCTTTCATCACCACCCCAGACAGCCACCATTCACTGTGTAGATAAACATCCTTAAGCTTCCCCCCCCCACCCCACCCCCATCTTAAGCTGATGCCCCCTAGTATTTGATATTTCCAACATGGGTAAAAGAGTGACTACCTAACTAACCTATGCCTCTTATATTTTTGTAAACTTCTACCAGGTTGCCCTCTCAACCTCCAGTGCTCTAAGGAAGACAATCCAAGTTTGTCGAAGCTCTTCTTAGTCCAATCCAGGCAACTTCCAGGTGAACTTCATCTGCACCCTCCAAAGTGTCCACATCCTGCAAACAAAACTGTACACAAGACTCTTACGTGACCCAGCCGAAGTTTTCTACAGCTGCAACATGACTTCTCAACAGATGACAGTGGGCATGACTAACAGGTTCTGCTTGTGTTGCCACATTTAGGGAGCTAGGGACTTGCACTTCAACAACCCTCTGTAGATCATTGCTCCTAGGGGTCCTGACATTTACTGTGTTCTTTTCCCTTATAGTTCATCTCCCGAAGTGCAACCCTTCAGACCTGTCCAGATTAAACTCCACCATATCTCTAACTCAGCAGTTCCCAACATGGGGTCCAAGCACCCTTCAGTTATTAGTATGGGTCCATGGCCACCGTCCTCACTATCCGCAACTCTATCAATGTTTGTATTGACTACAAACTTATTAATCAGTCCATCTATATTTACATCCAAATTATTTATATATATACATCACACCTTGCTCTGATCCCTAACCTGACCTCTAACTGCCCTCTTTGTTCCTAAAATCATCCCCATGAACTTAAAAGCAACTTAACTGAGCTACGATTTCGACGGAGACATGAGTTCGGGGCCATCTTGACTGGAAGACATTTCTTCAGGGTTGTACCTTGTGGGGCATGTTACTATCTTCTTGACAGTAACATGCCCCAGAATATCAGCATACCCCTCCCTGCCTTTGCTCTTGATGAATGCCAACACGTAGTACATTGCCCACTTCCTCTGGCTACAGACGAAAATGTTGTCCTTTGTCCCTGAGAGGTTTTTCCCTCTCTATTGCTTCCCTCTTGTTTTCATTGTGTACAGTACAGATAAAAAGTATTCACCCCTCCACCCACCCTGGACGCTTTCATGGTTTATTGTTTTACAGCATTGAGTCACAATGGATTTAATTTGGCTTTTGATCAATAAAAAAAAACTCGTGTCAAAGTGAAAATAGATCTCTACAAAGTGATCTAAATTAATTACAAATATAAAACACAAAATAATTGATTGCACAAGTATTCACTCCTTTAATATCAAATCATCACTGCTGCAGCCAACTGGTTTTAGAAGTCACATAATTAGTTAAGGTGTCCTAACTACTCATAAACCTGTGTGCAGTCAAGGTGTTTCAATGGATTGTACTAAAAGTACACCTGTATCTGGAAGGTCCAACTGCTGGTGAGTCAGTCTCCTGGCAAAAAGCTACACCATGAAGACAAAAGAGCACTCCAAGCAACCCCACAAAAAGTTTATTGAAAAGCACAAGTCAGGAGATGGATACAAGAAATTTTCCAAGTCACTGAATATCCCCTGGAATACAGTTGAGTCAGTCATCAAGACGTGGAAAGCATATGGCACAGATGTAAATCTGCCCAAGGAGGTCATCCTCAAAAACTGAGTGACTGTGCAAGAAGGGGACTAGTCAGGGAGGCCACCAAGAGACCTATGACAACTCTGGAGGAGTTACAAGCTTCAGTGGCTGAGATGGGAGAGACTGCACATACAACAACAGTTGCCTGGGTACTTTACCAGTTGCAGCTTTATGGGAGAATGGCAAAGAGAAAGCCACTGTTGAAAAAAACTCACATGAAATCTCAGCTAGAGTTTACCAGAAGGCCTGTGGAAGACTCTGAAGTCAGTTGGAAGAAGGTTCTCTAGTCTAATGGAATCAAAATTGAGCTTCTTGGCCATTAGACTAAACATTATGTTTGACATAAGCTAAATGATATGTTTGGTGTAATCCAAACACCGCACATCATCAAAAACATACTGTGTGTACCGTGAAGCATGGTGGTGGCTGCATCATGCAGTGGGGATGCTTCACTGCAGCAGGCCCTGGATGGTTTGTGAAGGTTGAAGGTAAAATGAATGCAGCAAAATACAGGGAAATCCTGGAAGAAAACTTGATGCAGTCTATAAGAGAACTGCGACTTGGGAGAAGATTTGTTTTCCAGCAAGACAATAACCCTAAGCATAGAGCCAATGCTACACAGGAATTGCTTAAAAACAACAAAGTCAGTGTCCCAGAGTGGCCAAGTCAGAATTCAGACCTCAATCCAATTGAGAATTTGTGGTTGGACTTGATAAGGGCTGTTCACTCATGATCCCCATGCAATTTAACAGAGCTTGAGCAGTTTTATAAAGGAGAATGGGGAAAAACTTGCAGTGTCCAGATGTAGACCTATAGAGACCTATCCACACAGACTCAAGGCTGCAATTGCTGCCAAAGGTGCATCTTCTAAATACTGACTTGAAGGAGGTGAGTAGTTATGCAATCAATTATTTTGTGTTTAATAATTGTAATAAATTTAGACCAATTTGTAGAAATTTGTTTTCACCTTGACACCAAAGAGTCTTTTCTATTGATCAGTGTCAAAAAGCCAAATTAAATCCACTGTGATTCAATGTTATATAACAATAAAACACAAAAAATTCTGGGGGGAGTGCTTTTTATAGGCACTGTGTACAACATGCCTTGGGATTTTCTTTAATCTAACTCTTCAAGGATATCTCATGACGCTTATTGGCTCTTTGATTCCTTGTTTCAGTTGTTCCCTGATTTCATTATATCTCTGTGAGATTTCTACTTCCTAAACCTTACATTGGAAATCAATGGGAAAAAACATTAACCTGGTTACAGAGAGTTAAACTGTCCTCAGAGCAATTTGTCATCAAAAGAATGGGTTGTATGAACAGGGGTTATTCAAATGAGATGGGAGAGGCCACAGGCCTGACAGGATTAGAGACAATTGCCACGCAGGAATAATATTGTTCTTTCGTAATCTGTGTCTTGATGAAGGGTCTCAACCTGAAACTCCGACTGTTTATTCCTTTCCATAGATGTTGCCTGGCCTGCTGAGTTCCTCCATCATTTTGTGTGTATTGCCATTGTTGTACATTGTTCAATACTTTCTAAACCAAGGTTATGCTTAGTTTCATTTCACTTGGATTCTGCATACATGGGACAGGACAGCACAGCACAGGCTCTTTGGCCCACAATATTGTGCTGACCAATTACATTAGTAATCAAATTAAACTACTCCTTTCTCCCTACACAGTGTCCATATCCTTCAGTTCTTCTCACATTCACGTTCCTATCTAAATGTCTGTTAAGAGTCTCTAATATTTCTGTCTCTACCACCACCCTAGGCAGCCCATTCCAGACACCCACAACTTGCCCCTCAATTCTCCATTGATATTACCCCTCTCATTTTAAAATTCATGCCCTCTGGTATTAGACATTTTAACCCTTGAAGAAGATATTGTCAGACTGGACAATAATATGGAGGTATCAATGGAAGTGTACCAGTTCACAGAAATGGAGGGTGTTCGGGTGGAAAAACTTGACAAGATATTTTATTACACCCTCTCAGAAATCCCATTATGATAGTAACCCCTCTGTTTGCTGGAGAAATTGTGGAAATCAAAATGCAAACCATTATCATATTTTCTGGGAATGCCTTGTTATCAAAGACTATTAGAGTGGGATACATAATGCCCTACAAGACATCTTTAAATGTGAAATACCCTTAGAGAGTAAGACCATATACTTTGGGTATATACCTCAAGAATGGTTGAAAAGAGATAAATATTTAATGAATGTACTGCTGGTGGCTGGTAAAAAGACCCTTACCAGGAAATGGTTATCACAGGAGAGCCCAACTTTAAATGTGTGGATGGAAGTTACAATGGAAATTACAAAAAGGAGAAGATAGCAGCACCTGTTAATCATAAGTTGGAACAATTTTATTCATACTGGAAAAAAATGGTTTAACTACATAACACCTCATAGGCCTGATTTTATTCTCACAAGTCAATGAATATGTTGTTTAAAAAAATCACTCCATACTCTGTACATAGTTTTCTTCTTTTGATTGTTCTTTCTTTCCTCTCCTTTCTAAAAGTGTATACTTCAGATAAATATTATGTGGAGATTTGTGACAAATATGATTATATGATATATATGTACAGTATCTGAAATACATCTTATGGAAATGTTTGTTTGATGATGAAATTCAATAAAAAATAAAATTCCAAATAAATTCCAAAAAAAAGAAAAAGATATTGTCTATCTGCTCTGTCAATGCCTCTCACAATCTTATCAATTTCAGCTTCCGCCTTTCCAGGGAAAACCCAAATTTGTTCAACCTCTTGATGTAGCGCAAACCCTCTAATCCAGGCAGCATCCTGGTAAACTTCTTCTGCATCCTCTTCAAATCCTGAACAACCTCCCTATAATGGGGTGACCAGAACTGAATGCAATACTCCAGATGAGGCCTAACAAATTTTAAAAGCTGCAATATAACTTACTGACTTTTGAACTCAGTGCCATAACTAAAGAATGCAAGCACGCCTTAAGCTTTCTTAACCACCTTATCGACATGTATAGCCGCTTTCAGGTAGCTTGGACCCCAAGATCCCTCATCAACACTGTTAAGGATTTTGCCCGTATAATTGTACTGTCTCTTTGCGTTTGCCTACCAGGGTGCAACTCCTCACATTTAAACCTATGCCCTCCAGGTTTTGATTCCTCAACCCTGGGGAAAACCACGTGCATTGACTATATCTATGCCCTTCATGACTTATACAAGTCTATAAGATCATCCCTCCTCCTCTTATGCTGTAACGGAAAAATTCCCAATCTGCTCAACCTGTCTTCATAACTCAGTCCCTTGAATCCCAGGCAGCATCCTTGTGAGTTTCCTCTGGACTCACTCCAGTTTAATGGCATCTTTCTTACAGCAGGTTGAAGAGAGCTGAACACAAATTTGAAAATGTGCCCTTTTGTCTTGTACAACTGCAACACATTATCTCAACCTCTATACTCAATGCCCTGATTGGCGAAGGTCATTCTTGCAAAAGCCTTCTTCACCACTATGTGATGCCACTTTCAGGGAGCCATATACTAGTACTCTTTGGTCCCACTGTTCTACCACACTCCCCAGGGCCCTACTGTTCACTATGAAACTCCTGCCTTCACTTGTCTTCCCACGTCTCGCACTTTAACTGTTCATCAAAGAGCTAAACATTTTTCCTGTCAAATGTTAATTAAATTCTCCTTGTCAAATGGTACACATATCTTGCCTGTCAAGTACAATTCTCGTCACTCTGGAGCGAGCCTTCCAGCCTGCAGCTTCCTCCATCACTGATTATTTTAACCAAGTCTATCTATCTATTTCATCTCCATTCTCCTCAGATACTGCCTCATGTTGGATGAAATTCTGGGTGTCAGCTACTCGGAGGTGATTGCCCGCAATATCCACGTGGTCACCTTCTCTGGTGTTAGAGCTCAACTCAAACCTAATAACATCATCACTGGGAAGTGCTATAGGAGCTGGCCTTGAGTAGCAGGATTACTGCTCATAGTCACTTCTTATCCATGAAAAGAGGGTGTTTGTGGCCCTTCCACTGCTGGCTAAAGCTTGGCTGCCTCAGCCAAGACAAGGCTTAAATCTGATCTTGTTTTCATGTTTATTTAAAGGGTATTAGAAAGAAGAGGCAACCGAATACTTAAGCAATCCATTCTGAAATATGAATTATATAATGAATCATCACACATTGCTTCAAATATGTTATCTCAGTCTGCCCCATGCAATACAATCAACTGCAGTGGAACTGAATCAGCTAACTTTTTATCATCTCTTTGATAAACCAGAGTAAAAAGTAAAAGCACGTATTCAGACTAACTTGAAATATACGTGGTATAAACACCATATCATCTTCTGTCTTTGTGCATTTCTAAGAAAATGAATTGAAACTAACTTGTGAGGGGTTGAGATTTTTTGACAATGAAGGCTCTTCTCTCTCAGAGCCATGTCCATTGACAATGTAGAAGCAAGAGGGTACCCGTCTGGCATTTGATAGTGCCTGCATCTTGGTACAATTTGAGAAATAACTTCCAATATGAAGTTCAAAATTCAAAATAAAATTATTATCAAAGTAGATATATGTTACCATATACAACTCCGAAATTAATTTTCTTGTGGGCATAATCAATAAGTTTGCAATGAACCAATGAAAGACCGGACCAACTTCGGTGCTCAACCAGTGTGCAAACGACAACAATTGTGCAAACACAAAAAGAAAGAAATAATAATAATAAAGAAATAATCAATAAATATCGAGAGCATGAGATAAAGAGTCCTTGAAAGTGAGTCTATAGGTTGTGGGTACATTTCAATGATGAGGTGTGAAGCTGAGTGAATTTATCCACTTTGCTTCAAGAGTCTGATAGTTGAGAGCTAATAACTGTTTCTGAATATGGTGGTGTGAGTCCTAAGGCTCCTGTACCTACTCCTTGATGGCAGCAATGAGAAGGGAGCATGACTTGGGCGGAGGGGGTCCCTGATGATGGATGAAGCTTTCTACGACCATGCTTTGTGTAGATGTGCTCAATGGTGGGAGGGCTTTACCTGTGATGGACTGAGCCATATCTACTGCTTTTTGTAGGACTTTCCATTCATGGGCATCAGTGTTTCCATACCAGCCTGCGATGCAGCCAGTCAATATACTCTACACCACACATCTATAAAAGTTTGCCAAAGTTTTAGATGTAATGCCGAATTGTCCAAAAGGCCCATTTCTGTGCTGTAGTTTTCCTATGGTTTCTATGTGTGCAAGTCAGTGGGACTAGGCAGAAAACGGTTTGGCACAGCCAGGAAGGGCCAAAAGGCCTGATTCTGTGCGGTAGTTTTTCTATGGTTTCTATGGTTTCCTAAGGAAGTAGAGGCCATGTTTTCTTCATAACTCCATTTATGTGGTAATCCCACAAAGGAATTCAGAACAGAATGATGGTTCTCGGAGTTTGGTGGTTGCATATAAATGGCATGAACATTAACCTGTCCAAATCAGAGAGGTTCAACATAAACTGTTCTAACATTGCATTAGGGGTGTATAATCATTAACCCAGCCACATCCAGGAGTATGTAAGTATTGGGAACAGATGTCCTCAGGGGAATGTTTGGTAGAAATATGGCAAATGTTCAGGGGATATTTGCATTGTGTTCTGCATAGGTATGTTCCAATGAGACTGGGAAAGCTTGGTAGGGTACAGGAACCACGGAGTACAAAGGCTGTTGAAAATCTAGTCAAGAAGAAAAGCTTACGAAAGGCTAAAAAAACTAGGTAATGACTGAGATCTAGAAAATTATAAGGCGAATAGGAAGGAGCTTAAGAATGAAATTAGGAGAGCCAGAAGGGGCCATGAGAGGGCCTTGGTGAGCAGGATTAAGGAAAACCGCAAGGCATTCTACAAGTATATGAAGAGCAAGAGGATAAGACATGAGAGAATAGGACCAATCAAGTGTGACAGTGGAAAAGTGTGTATGGAACTGGAGGAGATGGCAGAGGTACTTAATGAATACTTTGCTTCAGTATTCACTACGGAAAAGAACCTTGGCGATTGTAGAGATGACTTACAGCGAACTGAAAAGCTTGAGCATATAGACATTAAGAAAGAGGATGTGCTGGAGCTTTTGGAAGGCATCAAGTTGGACAAGTCATCGAGACCAGACGAGAAATACCCCAGGCTACTGTGGGAGGCAAGGGAGGAGATTGCTGAGCCTCTGGCAATGATCTTTTGCCATTCAATGGGGTGAGAGAGGTTCCAGAGGATTGAAGGGTTGCAGATGTTTTTCCCTTATTCAAGAAAGGGAGTAGAGATAGCCCAGGAAATTATAGACCAGTGTGTCTTACTTCAGTGGTTGGTAAGTTGATGGAGAAGATCCTGAAAGGCAGGATTTATGAACATTCGGAGAGGCATAATATGATTAGGAAAAGTCAGCATGGCTTTGTGAAAGACAGGTTGTGCCTTACGAGCCTGATTGAATTTTTTGAGGATGTGACTAAACACATTGATGAAGGTAGAGCAGTAGATGTAGAGCATATGGATTTCAGCAAGGCATTTGATAAGGTACCCCATGCAAGACTTATTGAGAAAGTAAGGAGGCATGGGATCCAAGGGGGTATTACTTTGTGGACCCAGGATTGGCTTGCCCACAGAAGGTAAAGAGTGGTTGTAGACAGGTCATATTCTACATGGAGGTCGGTGACCAGTGGTGTGCCTCAGGGATCTGTTCTGGGACCTCTTCTCTTCATGATATTAATAAATGACCTGGATGAGGAAGTGGAGGGATGGGTTAGTGAATTTGCTGATGACACAAAGGTTGGGGGTGTTGTGGATAGTCTGGAGGGTTGTCAGAGGTAACAGCAGGACATCAATAGGATGCAAAACTGGTCTGAGAAGTGGCAGATGGAGTTCAACCCAGTTAAGTGTGAGGTGGTTAATTTTGGTAGGTCAAATATGATGGCAGAATATACTATTAGTGGTAAGACTCTTGGCAGTGTGGAGGATCAGAGAGATCTTGGAGTTCCGTGTCCATAGGACACTCAAAGCTGCTGCGCAGGTTGACTCTGTGGTTAAGAAGGCATACGGTGCATTGGCCTTCATCAATCGTGGGATTGAGTTTAGGAGCCGAGAGGTAATGTTACAGCAGCATAGGACCCTGGTCAGACCCCACTTGGAGCACTGTGCTCAGTTCTGGTCACCTCACTACAGGAAGGATGTGGAAACTATAGAAAGGGTGCAGAAGAGATTTACAAGGATGTTGCCTGGATTGGGGAGCATGCCTTATGAGAATAGGTTGAGTGAACTTGGCCTTTTCTCCTTGGAGCAATGGAGGATGAGAAGTGATCTGATCGAGGAGCATAAGGTTTTGAGAGGCATTGATCATGTGGATAGTCAGAGGCTTTTTCCCAGGGCTGAAATAGCTAATACGAGAGGGCACAGTTTTAAGTTGCTTGGAAGTATGTACAGAGGGGATGTCAGGGGTAAGTTTTTTTTACACAGAGAGTGGTGAGTGCGTGGAATGGGCTGCCAGCGATGATGGTGGAGGCGGATTTGGTAGTGTCTTTGAAGGGACCTCTGGATAGGTACATGGAGCTTAGAAAAATAGAGGGCTATGGGTAACCCTAGGTAATTTCTAAAGTAAGTACATGTTCAGCACAGCATTGTGGGCCGAAGGGCCTGTATTGTGCTGTAGGTTTTCTATGTTTCTATTAAACAATGTACCCGGACCCCTCTCCCTCAAGAGGAACGATTGACTCACAAGGATCCACCTTTTGAGGAATCATGCAGCAAGAAAACACTCTGGCTATTGGTAAGCAACATCTTTATGGTAATGTTAGCACATGTAGGTGTCACTTTAAGGTGAGAGAAAAGAGGTTTGAGGGGTAACATTTTTTAGCAGAGCGTGGTTAATACATGGAACTCACTGCCTAAGGAGGTGAACGCAGCAGGCCAGGCAGCATCTGTAGGAAGAGGTATAGTTGACGTTTTGGGCCAAGACCCTTCGTCAGGACTAACTGAAAGAAGAGCTAGTAAGAGATTTGAAAGTGGGAGGGGGAGGGGGAGATCCGAACTGATAGAAGAAGACAGGAGGGGGAGGGATGGAGCCAAGAGCTGGACAGTTGATTGGCAAAAGGGATATGAGAGGATCATGGGACAGGAGGCCCAGGGAGAAGGAAAAGGGGGAGGGGGGGAAAAGCCCAGAGGATGGCTAAGGAGTATAGTGAGAGGGACAGAGGAAGAAAAAGGAGAGAGAAAAAAATTAATAATAATGATAAATAAATATAATAGCTCCATCCCTCCCCCTCCTGTTTTCTCCTATCATTTCGGATCTTCCCCTCCCCCTCCCCCTCCCACTTCCAAATCTCTTACTATCTCTTCTATCAGTTAGTCCTGACAAAGGGTCTCGGCCCGAAACGTCGACTGTACCTCTTCCTATAGATGCTGCCTGGCCTACTGCGTTCACCAGCATTTTTTATGTGTTGCTCGAAATTCGAGCATTTGCAGATTTCCTCGTGTTTTCCTCAGGAGGTGGTTCAGTCAGACACAATCACTGTGTTTAAGGCATTCAGACATCCACTTCACCAGCAAGGCATGGAAATACAAGTTCCTACTGCAGATTAGTACAGAAAAGCAAAAAAAAAGGTCAGTCTGAACCACAGAGTCTGTTTATGTGCTGTTCAACTCTGTGATATGCTTACTTGCAGCTTTCCCAGTCTGTGTGTCAGTGAGAAGCACAAACACTATCACTAACATTTCTATCTCACACTATTCAACTATTACCACTGGCATACTATCAACATCTGAAGTGTGAAACAGATGGTTGTGGTAATGGCGCTAAACAAGTGTGAAAAGATTAAAGGATTAACTCAACAGCGAGCTGCGTTTATCGTCTGCCTCATGAATCAATGATGCTCTCATTATCAGGTAGGCATTGGGAAAATGTTTAGATCAGCTGCGACATTATGTGAAATTCAAAAAGAGTATGTTATTCATTTCTGGTTCTGTCAGGTCCGAGTGTTTAATCCAAGCTCAGCAGGGATCAAGGGGGAGTTACAGAAGCTGTTCCTTCATGTTGGCACACTTCTGAACTGTCTCACTGATTTGATAAAGCAGCCAACACTGTCGAAGACTCCTCCCACCCCAGTTAACCTCTCTTCTCTTACCTCCCATTAGGAAAAAGACATAAAAGCCAGGCTCGAGAACAGCTTCTACCCACTGTCATAAGGTTCTTATATAGACCTCTTGTATATTAAATGTATACAGCTGGACACTGTACAGTGATACAGGGACATACAGCTGGACACTCTCTAGAGATATAGGGACATACAGCAGGACACTGTATAGAGACGCACAGCTGGACACTCTACAGAGATATAGAGACACACAGCTGGACACTGCATAGAGGTATAGAGACATATGCTAGACACAGTATAAAGATATAGATATGCAGCTGGACACTGTATAGAAACACACCGCTGGACACTGTATAGAGATATACAGACATATAGCTGTACACTGTATAAAGATATAGAGATATACAACTGGACACTGTACCGAAACACACAGCTGGACACTGTATAGACACACACAGCTGGACACTGTATAGACACACACAGTTGGACACTGTATAGAGACACACAGCTGGACACTGTATGGAGACATTCAGCTGGACACTCTACAGAGATATAGAGACACACAGCTGGTCACTGTATAGAGACACGCAGTTGGACACTGTATAGAGACACACAGCTGGGCACTGTACAGAGATATAGAGACATACAGCTGACCAAGATTCGTCGAGATATATAGCTGGAACATTTCCTTTGGCCCAACTCATCCATGCTGACCAAGATGTCTTCTTGAGCTGGTCTTACAGCCTGCATTTGGACCACATCCGTCTAGGCCTTTCTTATCCATGTACCTGTCTAAATGTCTTTAAAACAGTACAATTGTACGCTCCTCTTTTGCTTTCCTTGGTCACTCGTTCCACACAGCCAGCACTCACTGTGAAAAAAATGTTGCTCAGGTCCCTTTTTAATCTTCCAGTACAGTACTTCATCCATAGCTAAATATATCTCCAGCAGGACCCCAGTGATTTCTTCTCCAGCTTCTCGTCATGTCCTATGATACACTTGTTCAGGCCCTGGTGACTTATCCACCTTCATGAGCCTTGAGTCCATCAGCTCTTTTAATGCCATACCTTCACTGTCACTAGTTCAAAACCTCAGATGTCTCTCCACAGTACTTTCTCCAACCGTAGGCGCTTTTCAAGGCATTGACTCAGTACTGCCTTCGGATACAAACAAGACTTGGCTGTGTTAGCCATGCCCTTACCCAAGAAGGAATTTAAAAATTGATATTTATTAATACATATTTTATATAAGCAACTGACGCTGCCATGCAAGGTTTGAGTTGCAAATGTTGCATGAGTGAGAATAGGGCAGAGAGTCAGGTTCATCCACTGTGTTCTTGGAACTTAGGCCCAGAAATTAGATTGTCTCTCAACAAGCAATATACAGTGAATGCTGGAATCTTAAAAAAACACAGAAAATACTGGAAACATTCAACAAGTCGGGCAGAATCTGTGGAGAGAGAAGCAGAGTTATCATTTTAGGTCAATGAGATTTCATCATTTCTTGCAGCAAATGGTGGAGGATCCAGCACAGTTGGTAGCATCTGATCTTCAGCCTTCTAAGTCACACTGTTCTGCATTATTAGACGGTGGAGATTTCTCAGCAGAGAAACGTTCAATAACGTGATCAATCACAAATGTGCTTGTGTCAGCCGATGTAAAATGAACTGGTAGCATAACGCTGGGTAGAGAATGAGATTCAGTGGACTGGCTGATTCTGACAGACTCGCAGTGTGCAGATGCCCCACATCTTTACTGGGAGCTGCTAACTTCCCTCCACTCCTCCTCCAAGTTGTAGCCAAGCAGAAAGGCTCCATGGACGTTTACACAGAGCGATGTTAGATGTGGAATGACACAGGCGAAGTCCAGTACGTTGCCCCCTCACTGCAGTTTCCTTTTGAAACCACGGACTAGAACAAGAATCTAAGCCATGCCATTTTCTCACAGTTACCATTGGAAGCCTGAAGCCCCACACTACCAGGTTCAAGAACAGCTAGTTCCTTTCAATCACTTGGTAAAACCATATCATTACAGCTTAGCAATGGCCGACTGGTGGCGCAGTGAGATCAGCGCTGGACTCCGGAGCGAAGGTTCCCAAGTTCGAATCCAGGTTGGGCCACCCCCGAGCACGCTTTCCATCCATGCCAGGTTGAGCGTCGAGCTAGCCACTCGGCCTCGTTAAAAAATACAAGGGTCGAGTCAGGAACATTCATAACGTGACCCGGTTAATCCTGACACCATGTGCCAGCCAAGAATGGCTGAATTTCTGGTACAACACGCTTAAAAAGAAGCCACTATGACCACTTTGATTGGTATTCAGGAGAACCTGCTTGAGAGGTCAGCAGTGGAAAGGGTGAGCAAATTCAAGTTCCTAGGGATCAACATCTCAAGGGAATCTATCCTATGCCTTTCATATTGATGCAGTCATGAAGGAGGCATGCCAGCAGCTATACTTCATCAGGAGTTTGAGATTTGGTATGTTGCTATAGATTCTAGACGTAAGCTGGACAGCATTCTGACTGGTTGCATCACAGCCCAGTACGGAGGCTTCATTGTGCAGAAACGAAAGATGCTGCAGAGGCTCTACCTTTACCTCGTTTAGTCCCTACCCGATCTCCGACCTGCCTTTGGAAATGGCCGAACAAATCATTCTGTCCCTGCACAGCAAGACAGTAAGCACTAGCTTTTCCAAAACTCTCTACACACCATAAATGAACAAATAATCCTTGAAGATATCATCTCTGTGCTCTACTGCCTCTGAGCCTATAGAAATTTCCAAGGAAGCAACATTAAAACATCTCAGTCTGATTGCAGGAATGATTGCAGTGATTCCGGCACCTTGTAGCCTCTGAACAGGTAAGCAGTATGTACATGTGAAATTTTAATACTAAGCACTCAACGAATCAGAATCAGAATCAGGTTTATTATCACCGGCATGTGACGTGAAATTTGTTAACTTAGCAGCAGCGGTTCTGTGCAACACATAATCCAGCAGAAAGAAGAAAAAAAATAATAAATAAAATTAAAAAAAATAAATAAACAAGTAAATCAATTACATATGTTGAGTAGATTTAAAAAATGTGCAAAAACAGAAATACTGTACATTAAAAAAAGTGAGGTAGTGTCCAAATCTTCAATGTCCGTTTCGGAATTGGATGGCAGGGGGGAAGAATCGCTGAGTGTGTGCCTTCAGGCTTCTGTACCTCCTACCTGATGGTAACAGTGAGAAAAGGGCATGCCCTGGGTGCTGAGGTCCTTAATAATGGACACTGCCTTTCTGATACACCACTCCCAGAAGATGTACTGGGTACTTTGTAGGCCAAACACAAGTACCATCAAATAAATCATGGTCACATTAACAAAGCATTGTGACTTTATACAAGTCTCAAACTGAAACTGAAATAAGGTGTTCAACAAATCTAGTTACTCTGCAGGTCAGGCTTGGCTGTTTTTAAAGGATCTTTCTTCACCCAGCTTACTGTGAAATGCAACATGACTCAGTGCATCTGGGGAAATGCCTGAATAATTGTTTTATCTTGTACTTTAGGAATGTCATTTTGAAATCTTGTGAATTTTTCATAATGCGTTGTCAGTTTTTCTAACATGAGCATTGATTTGCATTCACTGCAAAGCTGCCCTGTATTTTTGCACAGATGAGCTTATAAAATACAAAACCATTTTGGAACTATGTCAGATGATCAACATTGGCTGTTAACACATTGACTTTTGTTGATCTGTGCATTATTTTGACAAATTTTTGTCGATGCTTTTAAACTAACCTATCTATAGCCACACCTTCCATTTTGGGGTCAAAGCTGAAAGTGATAATGACCTTTACGCTCTGTTTAAAAAATGTCTGGCCTAAATTTCCTCTCCCTCCTTCTGCAGGCCATCTTAAGGTGACAAGACGTTTCAGAAGATCCCTTACCATGATGGACGGGATGCTAAAGCTTTGCCTTTGCCTATTTCCATGGCCCTAAGAACACCTGCCTCCTGCTGGGGTTTGAAGGGAGAGGATCTGATCAGAGTGCATACAATATTGTAGATGAAGTCCTCAGTAATCTTCCAGCCAACAACATGGTTGCCTTATAAAAAGTCCTGATGAAGGGTCTCAGCCTGAGATGTCACTGTTTATTCTCTTCCATAGATACTGCCTGGCCTGCTGAGTTCCTCCAGCATTTCGTGTCAGTTGCCTTATAGCTGTTGGATATCCAGAATCAAAGGCTGGTCCTAATGTCTGGTCATGATCAGGATGGACAGTGACATAGGAACAGTAATATTCTGGCTCAACCTTTCCAAAATGCCAGGCACCAGCCTGGTCTTGTCAGATTGAAGAAATCCATGGAAGTTTGGGAAATATTCCTGAATGCTAGATAGACTGTTTTGAAGGAAAAAACTAGCAGAGGAAAGCAGTTGTTATGGGGTGGGTTTTGCCTTCAAGAGGTGGTCTGGCATTTCAGTGACTTCCCTGTAGGACTTCTCATACAGAACTAGTCATGGTAGCGAAGGACAAACTATACGAGGAAAGCAGTTTCCAGGAAGTAGGTTTCACCTTTACAAATGAGATGGTATAGAAAAACTCTGGCTCCCTTCTTCAAACAAGATGATCGGAACACAGTCACCAAAGAGACTAAAAAAAGGTCTCATGACAACTTCATCACTAATTCTCTGACAAATCCCCTCTGTTTTCCTTGTGTGCCAGTGATGGATATTAATTTCTTGAATTTTTGCTGAACTTGCTTTCTAAACACAGCAGATGGTACTTGTAAGATCAAAAAAAAATGAAAGTGAACTTCCAACTGGTTGTAAGTGGGAATCAGCCTTCAATTATTAAAATGTAAATGGAAAGCAGTAATCAGCTTGAAATTCGAAGTATTGCCTATAGAGCAGCTTTGCAGACACTCTGAAAGAAGCAAATGTAGGTCTCTACACATGGTTTAACTATACACATTGCTCAAGAGTAGAGTATGTAACCTCAGGCTTGGCCAGCTTGAATTCGTCTAGGGGAAAACAGCCTCTGGCCCCGCCAAACTAAGAAATCACATTTCTGTGGATGCTGTGTAATGTGCAGCCCAGTTACAAACCTACAACGCGAAATTATCAGACAGTACACCATATGCAATTACATGATTGAACTTTATGAATCTTAATCTGAATATAGGGTTAGTAATGAAAATATAAAAGGGCCCATTTCAAGGAAAAGTCAAAAGTACGCGTTGGAGCTCACTCATTTGCCATTCTACCACCATCGGTTTCCTCCGAGCATCGCCGACCTTCGGGCCCTCAGATCCCAATCCACTCCATCCAGTGGTCTACCAGCTCTATCCACATGTGTCTCCCCTCTTCAACTCTCCTTAACCAAAGACTGCAAAAAATCTCCTTCCAGATTCACAAGACAAAGCAACAATCCCTGATTGGCTAACATGCATGTCACAGTCCTGTTATCTCTAGCCATAACCCAAACATTGCTGCTACAGAGGAACCGTTACCTCGGCAGTGAACATTACAGAGAAGCCATTACATTAACCTTAGCAGTGAAACATTACAGAGAAGCCACTACATTAGCAGTTAATCCTCACAGCGCGTTACAAGTATAAGGTTGTTTAATTTGGCTTGCTTCAAATCATCAAAGCTGATGAAGTTGCTTGTTTCAAGGAAGGTGATAACATGATTCAGCATACCAAATAACCAATCTATTAATGCTAGGAGTTTTATCTACTCAAGAAAGTTAGCTTCACAGCATTCATTGTGGAACTATGTCCAAAAACGATGCTTTCAGACCATTTATATGAAAAGTATATCAGAGGAAATATCAAATGCATGCCAAGTCACTCAAGTAGTTAAAAAAAGGGTACAAATATCGAGAGTATTACAGGCTTATCAGGAATAGGGGAAGGAACATCATAAAACATCAAAAAAAACACAGGGTAAACTAGAATCCATTCCTCTGGTTTAGCTTCTGCAGCTTGTTTGTCTCCAGCTTTGGTATCTTTTTCTAGTTTATAGGAATTGTACTTGTGGTTTGTAAATCCTTTGTGCTTTTTGTTTCACAAAATGCTTTTGTTTTAGAAATGGTTTGTAATTTGGAAACGTTTAGGATAGAAATCCTCCATGAGTTTTAAATATGCATTAAGAATGCTGTTGGGATTTAAACTGGCAGAGCAGATCGATGAGCTGAGTGGCCTAATTCTGCTCCTATGCCTTATGGTGTATCACTGAAAGTAAAGGAACTGTGCTTTCTACTACTTTGATGCCTGGAGCTATCTTCTCCTTGGTGGGAAGAGGGGACCCACTGCTTGAAGAGTGGCTATTGGCAGCTAAACTCCCTGTGGAGGAAAAACAAGGAAGTGAACTAGTCTTTGAAGATTGGGCAGTTGTAGTATAATCTACCTCTAGTGAGAGCATTCGTGGTTAATTTTCTCTGACAGGGCTTAAGGTCTTTGCTTGAGTTTAGGACGTCAGGGTCAGCAAACCCAACACCATCACAGTCCACTCTCCTTTGTGTTCACTCACTCTGGTTGACTACTTGCCACTTCTCTTCCCCTTCCCATCAGAATCTATACATTACCTGCATCTGGGTCCCCACCTCCGTCCTTTTAGTCCATGATCCACACTGCTCTGCTATCTGATTCCTTCTTCTTCAACCCTTTACCTCTTCCAATTATCACTTCTCAGCTTCTGACATTACCTCCTTTCATTGACACTGCCCCTCCCACCTACCCTCCTCCCCTCACCTGGGCTCACCTATTTGCTTCCAATGTGTGCTCCTCTCCCTCCACCTCCAATTTTATTCTAGCTTCAGCCTCTTTCTGTTCCAGTCCAAATGAAGGGCCTCAGGCTGAAATGTCCATAAGATATTAGAGAATTTGGCCATTCAGCCCATCGAGTCTGCTCCACATTTGATCATAGCTAATCCACTTCCCTCTTAATCCCATTCCCTGTAAACGTTCACACTGTGATTTATCAAGAATCAATCAGTCTCCACCTTAAATATACCCAATGACCTGGCCTCCACAGGCGCCTTTGGCAATGGATTCCACAGATTTACCACCATTTGGCTAAAGAAATTCTTCATCTCCATTCTAAATGGACATCCCTCTATTCTGAGGCTGTGCGCTCTGGTCCTAGATTCATCCACGATAGGAAACATCCTCTCCACATCCACTCATTCAATGCCTTTCAACATTCAATAGTTTTCAATGAGGTTCTCCGTCATTCCTCTAAATTCCAGCGAGTACAGGCCCAAAGCCATCAAGCGCTCCTCATGTGATAAGCCTTTCATTTCCAGAATCATTTTTGTGAGCCTCTTTTGAACCCTCTCCAATGTCAGCATATCCTTTCATAGATAAAGAGCACAAAACTGCAAGTGAATCTGCATCAGTGCCTTATACAGCCTCAGCATTACACCCTTGTTTTTATATTCTAGTCCTCTCGAAATGAATGCTAACATTGCATTTGCCATCTTCACCATTGACTCAGTCTGGAAGTTAACCTTTAGGGAATCCTGTACAAGGACTTCCAAGTCCCTTTGCACCTCTGATTTTTAAATTTTCTCCCTGTTTAGAAAATAGTCTATGCTTTTATTCCTTCTACCAAAGTGCATGACCATACACTTTCCAAGATTATGTTCCATCTGCCACTACTTTGTACATTATGCTAATCTAACTCCTTCTGCAAACCCCCTGCTTTTGCAATACTACCCGGCCCTCCACCTACCTTTGCGTCGTATGCAAATTTGGACATGAAGCCATCAAATATGTCATCCAAATCATTGACATAGAATGTAAAAAGAACCAGTCCCAACACTGACACCTGCAGAGCACCACTAATCACCAGCAGCCAATCAGAAAAGGCTCTCTTTATTCCCATGCTTTGCCTCCTGCCAATCAGCCAATGCTCTGTCCATGCAAGTATCTTTCCCGTAATACCATGGGCTCTTACCTCATGTGCCTCATGTGCAGCATCTTGTGACAGGCCCTCTGAAAATCCAAGTACACAACGTCCACCAATTCTCCTTTGTTTATCCTGCTTGTTATTTCCTCGAGGAATTCCGACAGATTTGTCTGGCAAGATTTTCCCTGAGGGAAACCATGCTGGCTACAGTTTATTTTATCATGTGCTTCCAATTCCCTGAAACCTCATCCTTACCAATAGACTCCAACATCTCGCCAACCACTGAGGTCGGATTAACTGGCCTATAATTTCCTGTCTTCTGCCTCTCTCCATTTTAGAAGAGCGGAGTAATATTTACAATTTTCCAGTCATCCGGAACCATGCCAGGATCAAGTGATTCTTGAAAGATCACTAATAATAGTTCCAAAATCTCTTCCGCTACCTTTTTCAAAACACTGGTGTGTAGTCCACCTGGTCCTGGTGTCTTATCTACCTTCAGACATTTCAGCTTTCCAAACACCTTCTCCTTAGCAATAGCAACTGCCCTCACTCATGCCCCCTTACACTCTCGAACTTCCAGCATACTACCACTGTCTTCCATAGTAATGACTGATGCAAAATGCTTATTCAGTCCATCCACCATTTCCTTGTCCCCCATTATTACCTCTCCAGCGTAATTTTCCAGCAGTCCACTATCTACTCTCGCTTCACTTTTCCTCTATATATATCTGAAAGACTTGTGCGGTGTCCTCTTTGATTGTATTGGTTGGCTTACCTTAATATTTCATCTTTTTCCTCCTTTTGGCTTTTTCAGTTGCCTTCTGTTGGTTTTTAAATGCTTTCCAATCCTCTAACATCCCACAAATATTTGCTCTACAATCTGTTTTGCTTTTATGTTGGTTTTGACTTCCTTTGTCAGCTACAGATACATCATCCTGCCTTTAGAATACTACTTCTTTTTTGAGACGTATCTATCCTGGTCCTTTAGAATTGCTCCCAGAAAATCCAGCCATTATCTGCCATTATCCCTACTAATGTCCCTTTCCAATCAACTTTGGCCAGCTCTTCTCTCATTTCTCTGTAATTCCATTTACTCCACTGTAAAACTGAGACATCTGACTTTAACTTCTCCCTCTCAAACCACAGGATGAATTCTTTCATATTATGATCACTACCTCCTAAGGGTTCCATTACCTTAAGCTTCCTAATCAAATCTGGTTCATCCAGAATAGCTGAACCCCTAATTAGTTCAACCACAAACTGCTCTAAAAAGCCATCTCATAGGCATTCTATAAATTCTCTCTCTTGGGATACAAAATCAGCAATAACATTATCGAAATCCCTCATGACTATCGTGGCATTATCCTTTTGACATGCATTTTTTATCTCCCATTGTAATTTGTAACCTGGCTACTGTTCAGAGGCCTGTATACAACTCTCATCAGGGTCTTTTTACCCTTGGAGTTGCTTAAAATCTACTCACAAGAATTCTTTATCTTCCAGTCCCATATCACCTAAGTATTTGCTGTCATTTTTTATCAACAGAGCCCTGCACCCCCTTTGCCTACCTGCCTGTCCTTTCAATACAATATGCATCGTTGAAAGTTACGCACCTAACTATGATCTTCTTTTAGCTATGACTCAGTTTGGGCACAACTTCATGCCTGACAATTTCAAACTGTGCTACAAGATCAACTATCTTATTCTGCACACTGTGTGCATTCAAATATAACACCTTCAGTCCTGTATTCATCACTCGTTTCGACTTTGTCCCACCTGTTAGACTTCAACTCAACGCACTGATGACAGTTTTGCCCTAAGGTCTGCCTGTCCTTTCTGACAGTCTCGCTACACACTGCCTCTGCTTGTATACCAACTGTACCATCCTCAGCCCCATCACTCAGTTCTCCCATCCCCCTGCCAAATAGGCTCAAATCCTCCTCAACAGATCTAGGAAACCTGCCTGAAAGGATATTGCATCCCCTTGGGTTCAGTGTAACCTGTCCCTTTTTTACAGGTCATAACTTCAGCAGAAGAGATCCCAATGATTCAGAAATCTGAATCCCTGCCCCCTGCACCTGTTCCTCAGCCATGCGTCCATATGCAAAATCATCCTATTCTTACCCTCACTGGCCCATGGCACAATCCAGAAGTTACTACCCTGGAAGTCCTGTCTTTCAGCTTTCTACCTTGCTCCCTATATTCTCTCTTCAGGACCTCCTCCCTTCTCCTATCCACTGTATGTCATTGGTGCCAAGACCTCTGGCTGCTCACTCCCCAGCTTTAGAATACTGTGGACTCAATCCGATACATCCCTGACCCTGGTACCTCAGAGGTAACATACCATCTTGGTGTCTCTTTCGTGTCCTCAGAATCTCGTATCTATTCCTCAAACTCTGGAATCCCCTATCACTCCTGCACCTCTTCTCCCCTCTTCCCTTCTGAGCCAGAGCACCAGACTCAGTGCCAGAGGCCTGGTCACTGCAGCTGTTCATTGCTGAATGTCGATTGTTCATTTTTCTCCATAAAGGCTGCCTTGACCTGCTGAGTTTCTCCAGTGCTTTGTGTATGTTGCTCAAGATCTCCAGCACCTGCCAATGATAACTCATAACTCTGCCAATGATCCAAGCACTTGTACCAGTTCGATTACGTTATTGCCAAGAAACTCAAAACTATTCACATCACCCATGCCAATCACTGCTCGATTTAATACTCTACGGTCATCTCTGTCAGATGGCCCAAAATTAATGATAAAACAATGATAAGAACAGAAATATTTACACAAGGACAACAATGTTAAATGTCTCAAGCATTCCTTGAAGATGGTGCCTCACATCAAATCTGATAATATTCCACCTACACCAACAGCAGGGCATCTGATTCCCCAGAAATCCCACAATCAGCACTTATGAATAATCTCTTGGCTACTCTCCCAGAAATCACCAGGCTGGTTCAATGTAAGTGATGAAGAGATTCTGGAGTTAATTAGCGACAAACACAAGGCAGCCACCTGCTTGGAAACTGCTCCATGGTCAGCTGCAGCCATGGTCCTACATAAAATTGGTAACCTAAAGAGCAGATGGTGAATGGAAAGGAGTGCAGATTCTTCAGCTCTATCACGATCATCTACAGCCAAAAGATGTATCAGCTCATCATGCTGAGAGCAAAGAACAGAGAATACCTTATCAAGGATAGAGAAGCAGACAGTGCCTACTGGAAGGAATATCTCAAAGACCTCCTCAGACACAGCTCAGCCCTTGACATGAATGTCATAGAAACATAGAAAACCTACAGCACAACACAGGCCCTTCGGTCCACAATGCTATGCCAAACATGTACGTACTCTAGAATTTACCTAGGGTTACCCATAGCCCTCTATTTTTCTAAGCTCCACATACCTGCCCTTGACCTTATTCCACAGCAACATATGCAATCCAGTATAACCAGCAGTTCAAGCTAATAAGTGGGAAATGAAGCCATCCGAGATGCAATCACTCACAAATTTAGCAACAATTAGGGCACTATTCCCTGGAACCCAGGAGAATGAGGGGAGACCTTCTAGAGGAATACAAAATTGTGCGAGGTACAGATAAGGTGAATGAACGTGGGCTTTTCTCCGGAGATGTAGGCACAGAATTGGGCTATTCAGCCCATTGAGTCCACTCCACTATTTGATCATGTCTGATTTATTTTCCCTCTCAACTTCAGTTGAAGTAGAGGTCATTGGTTTAGGGTGAAAGGTGAAGCGTTCAAGGGTATTCTGAGGGGGATCCACTTCACTTTGATGGTGGTGTGAGTGTGCAACAGGCTGCCAGTGGAAATGGTAGAAGTGGGTTCTATTGTAACAGTTAAGAGAAGTTTCGATATGTACATGGCTGGAAAGGTTTGGCAGGAGGTGTCCAGGTGCAGGTAGATGGAGATAAGCAGAGGATTGGGTTGGTGAGGACTGGATATGCCAAATGTCCTGTTTCTATATGGTAGTACTTTATCATTAACTGTCTAGATGATGACTTCATTCCACTCCAGTCCAGTGGGTCCTAAGAAAATAAGTGTAGGGATTGCAGACCCTTCCATAGATGGGGCATGAAGTGCCATGTGGAGCGGGCAAGAGGCCATTGCATTGTATTGTCCTCCCAGTTTTCTGTGTGCTCCTAGCACAGGGCTGAGGGGGTTCTCAGCAGCATCTGTGTTTCATTTCTCCACACTGACAGCTGCGGGCCAGGAATTCGAGGAGTCAGTGGGGATGTTGTCCCCAGTTTTGAATCTCTCTGCCTGGTATACAGCTCAGCACAGAGGGGCTCCTTTGGCATCTGTGGTTAACGAGGTCTGCCCAGCACTGCTCACTAAACGTAACGCAGGCCCCAACGCCGCACACATCGTCCTGGGAGAAGATACTGATAACTTAACCTTCTAGTGAACTTGGGATGGAATTAGGAACTTTGTCCCTTCTTTATGATGATGTGGTAGCCCAACTAAATGCAGCGACAATGAAGGTGGCAACTTTCCAGTGGCCTGAGATGCCTTCACTGGGTTGTCCACGTCTTATAAGCAAGGAGCACTACTGTTCAGTAGATCAAATGTTTACCCTTGACTTCAAGTTCTACTTGCACTATTGAAAGTGAAGGTGGATTGTATCATGGGGGTCTGCTTTCACCTAGAGACGGTTGCAGAGAAACGAGAAGTGGTCCATGTTTTCCAGTACCTCACTTAAACCACTGCTGTGCTGAGAACTGTGCTAGGCTGGAATCCCAGAGCCTGGAAAGGCATTTGGAAACAATGAGGATGAAGAGCATTAATCTGAATCTGGAAGGTCCTGTCAAGTCTTCTCAGGACTGGCACCAGTGGAGACTGCAAGACAGGCATTGAAGAGACGTTGTAGAACTGTGCTTTGCCACTGATGTGACTTCCAATGTCAGGAACAGCAGGTACAAAATGGCACCACTGTTAAAATGTAAAATGGTTTATTATCGTCACATGTACTGAACTACAGTGAAAAATGTGTTTTGTATTCCATCCATACATTACAACAGTATATTGAGTGGTACAAGGGAAAGTAATTAGAGAACACAGAGAAAGGTGTTACATACATAGAGAAAGTGCATTGCAGGGAGACAATAAGGTCCAAGGTCATAATAAAGAAGACTGTCAGTTCAATAGTTCATTTTATCCTGCCGTGTACAATCTGTGTGCTATCAACAGAGATATCATCAGTCCATTTCACTGGCAGCATTAACATCAACACTTTGCATGAGAATCAATCAAATAACATATTCTCAGAGATGACTACTGCCTTGGTCTGTGACAGCTGTGCATCCCTTCGATAACCTTGCAAGATGGGGGTTTGCTTGGTTTAAGGTCAGCCTGGTGTGACATGAATCCCCGGCATTATTAACTGGGACACATTTCCAGCCATGAAACAAGAGCACAGACACTACAGAAGCATTTCAGGCAGTGACTGATGCAACACCATCTATCTTTATCAAAGCAAATAACATTCTGAACCAAAATTGAAATCTCTCCTGGGGAAGGTATGCCCTCTACTAAAGGACACCCAATATCCTTGCAGGCAGACTTGCTAAAACTATTGGGCAGGGGGATGGGAAAGGTGAGTGATAGGGCTGACGATGGGGCTGTTGGTATACAAGCAGAGGCAATTTGCCATGAAAAGGTCAGGAAAGACAGAAAGATGATAAAGCAAAATTGCGGTCAGTGGAAGAGTTTGCAGCGTAATTTGGGGTAAAAATCGAAAACAATGATGAACACAGGACTGAAGGTGCTATATTTGAATGCACACAATATACGAAATAAGGTAGATGATCCTGTAGCGCAGTGAGAGATCGGCAGGTACGACGCTGTGGGCATCACTGAGTCGTGGCCGAAAGACAATTATAGTTGGAAACTTAACATTCAAGGATACACACTGTATCAAAAGGATAGGCAGGTAGGTAGAGGTGGCTTTGTTGGTAAAAATTAAAATCCGTAGAAAGAGGTGACATAGGATCTGAAGATCGTTGTGGGTAGAGGAACTGCAGGGGTAAAATGATCCTTATGGGAGTTATATACAGGCAACCAAACCGGGCTTCAAATTACAAAGTGAGATAGAAAATGCCTGCCAAAAGGACAATATTACAATAGTCATGGGGGAATTCAATATACAGGTAGATAGGGAAAATCAAGTTGGTACTGATTTTGGACCCCAAGAGAGATAATTTGAAGAATGACTATGAGATGGCTTTTTAGAGCATCTTTGTGGTTGAGCCCAGCAGGGAATCAGCTATTTCAGATTGGGTGTTATGTAATGAACCAGATTTGATTAGAGAGCTTAATATAAAGGAATTCTTTGGGGACAGTGATCATAATATGATGGAATTCAACTTGTAATTTGAGAGGGAGAAGCTAAAATCAAATGTATAGGTTCAATAAGTACATTTAATGTCAGAGAAATGTATACAATATACATTTTTTCTTCGCAAACATCCACAAAACTAGAGAAGTGCCCCAAAGAATGAATGATAGCTAAGTGTTAAGACCCCTCCACTGAGCACTCGAGCGTGCAGCAAAGCATTAATATTACAGTGGAGTAAAGGGAATACAGAGGCATGAGAGAGGAGCTAGCCTAAATTGATTAGAAGAGGACACTAGCAGAGATGAAGGCAGAACCTTGGCTGGAGTTTCTGGGAGCAGTTTGGAAGGTACAGGATAGATACATCCCAAAGAAAAAGAAATATTCTACAGGCAAGTTGACAGTACTGTGGCTGACAAGGAAAGTCAAAAATGACATAAAAGCAAAAGAGAGGGCATAGAATAGAGCAGAAAATAGTGGGAAGTTAGAGGATTGGGAAGCTTATAAAAACCAACAAAAGACAATTAAAAAGCTATATGGAGGGAAAAAATAAAATATGGTAAGCTAGCCAATAATATCAAAGAGGATAGTAAGTGTTTTTTCAGATATATAAAGTGTAAAAGAGAGGTGAGTGGACACCAGACCACAGGAAAATGATGCTGCAGAGATAATAATGGGAAACAACAAAATGGCAGATGAACTGAATAAGTATTTTGCATCAGTCCGCACCGTGGAAGATTCGACCAGTATGCCTAATCTTTGAGAATGTCAGGGGGCAGAAGTGAGTACAGTTGCTTTTACAAGGGAGAAGGTGCTTGGGAAACTGAAAGGTCTGAAGATAGATAAGTCACCTGGATCAAATGGACTACACCCCAGGGTCCTGAAAGAAGTAGCTAAAGACATTGTGGTGGCATTAGTAATAACCTTTCAAGAATCACTAGATTCTGGAATGGTTCCGGAGGACTGAAAGTTTGCAAATGTCAGTCCGCTCTTCAAGAAGGGAGGCAGGCAGAAGAAAGGAAACTATACGCCAGTTATCCTGACTTCAGTGGTTGGGGAAATGTTAGAAATATAGAACCATAGAACACTACAGCACAGAAACCAGGCCATTCGGCCCTTCTAGTCTGTGCAGAAGCTTTATTCCGCTAGTCCTATTGACCTGCACCCAGTCCATAACCCTCAAGACCTCTCCCATCCATGTAACTATCCAATTTATTCTTAAAACTTAAGAGTGAGCCCTCATTTACCATGTCAGATGGCAGCTTGTTCCACACTCCCACCACTCTCTGAGTAAAGAAGTTCCCCCTAAACCTTTCCCCTTTCACCCTAAAGCCATGTCCTCTGGTACTTATCTCTCCTAATCTAAGTGGAAAGAGCCTACTTGCATTTACTTTGTCTATACCTCTCATAATTTTGTAAACCTCTATTAAATCTCCCCTCATTCTTCTACGCTCCAAGGAATAAAGTCCTAACCTGTTCAATCTTTCCCTGTAACTCAACTGCTGAAGCCCTGGCAACATCCTAGTAAATCTTCTCTGCACTCTTTCAGTCTGACTGATATCCTTCCTATAGTTAGGTGACCAGAAATGTTGCAGTCGATTATTAAGGATGAGGTTTTGGGGTATTGGGAGGCACATGAAAAAATGGACCAAAGTCAGAATTGTTTCCTCAAGGGAAAACCTTGCCTTATATATTTGTCAGAACTCTTTGAGGAAGTAGCAAGCAGGACAGACAAGGGAAAATCGGTGAATGTTGTGTACTTGGATTTTCAAAAGGCTTTTGACAAGGTGCCACACATGAGGCTGCTTAACAAGATAAGAGCCCATGGTATTACAGGAAAGATATTAGCATGGACAGAGCATTGGCTGATTGGCAGGAGGCATAGAATGGAATAAAGGGAACCTTTTCTGATTGGCTTCTGGTGACTAGTGGTGTTCTGCAGGGGTTGGCATTGGGACTGCTTCTTTGTATGTTGTATGTCAATGATTTGGATGACACAGTTGATTGCTTTGTGGTCAGGTTTGCAGACAATGCCAAGGTAGGTGGAGGGGCAGGTAGTGTTGAGGAAGCAGGGAGGCTGCAGAAGGACATGGACAGATTAGCAGAATGGGCAAAGAAGTGGCAGATGGAATATAGCGTCGGGAAGTGTATGGTCGTGCACATTGGTAGAAGGAATAAAAGTGCACACTATTTTCTAAGCAGAGAGAAAGTTAAAAAATCAGAGGGGCAAAGGGGCTTGGGAGTCCTCGTGCAGGGTTCCCCAAAGGTCAACTTGCAGGTTCAGTCAGTGGTGAGGAAGGCATGCAATGTTAGCTTTCATTTCTAGAGAACTAGAATATAAACGCTAATGCTTTATAATGCATTGGGGTGTCCTCACTTGGACATGGGAGATTTCTGGGATCATTTTCCTAGCGGTATACATTCCACCTCAGGCCAATGTCAATCAGTCTTTAAACGATCTGGATGAAGAGACACTTTCGAACGAGGGTGGATGCGACGTCGGATGTACAACAAGTCTGGCAGGGTTTGAAGACGTTACTTCCTACAAAGTGAAACCCAATAGCATGAATGACAGCGATGCTTCACTACCAGATGAACTCAACACCTTCTATGCCTGCTTTGAAAGGGAGAATATAACTACAGCTGTGAAGATCCCTGCTGCACCCAGTGACCCTGTGATATCTGTCTCAGAGGCCGATGTTAGACTATCTTTAAACAGGGTGAACCCTTGCAAGGCGGAAGGTCCCAATGGGTACCTGGTGAGGCTCTGAAAACTTGTGCCAAACAACTAGTGGGAGAATTCAAGGACATTTTCAATCTCTCACTGCTACGGGTAGAAGTTCCCACTTGTTTCAAAAGGCTTTAATTATACCAGTGCCTAAGAAGAATAATGCGACCTGCCTTAATGACTATTGCCCGGTAGCACTCACATCTACAGTGATGAAATGCTTTGAGAGATTGGTCATGACTAGACTGAACTCTTGTCTCAGCAAGGATCTGGACCCATTGCAATTTCCCTATTGCCACAATAGGTCAACAGCAGATGCAATCTCAATGGCTCTTTATATGGCCTTAGACCACCTGGACAATACAAACATCTATGTCAGGATGCTGTTTATCGACTATAGCTCAGCATTCAACATCATCATTCCTACAGTCCTGATTGAGAAGTTACACAACTTGGGCCTCTGTACCTCCCTCTGCAATTGGCTCTTCGACTTCCTAACTGGAAGACCAAAATCTGTGCAGATTGGTGATAATATCTCTTCCTTGCTAACGATCAACACTGGTGCACCTCAGGGGTGTGTGCTTAGCCCACTGCTCCACGCTCTCTATACCCATGACTGTGTGGCTAGGCATAGCTCAAATACCATCTGTAAATTTGCTGATGATACAACCATTGTTGGTAGAATGTCAGATGGAGATGAGAGGGCGTACAGGAGTGAGATATGCCAACTAGCGGAGTGATGTCACATCAACAGCCTTGCGCTCAAAGTCAGTAAGACGAAAGAGCTGACTGTGGACTTCAGGAAGAGTAAGACAAAGGAACACATACCAATCCTCATAGAGGGATCAGAAGTGGAGAGAGTGAGCAGTTTCAAGTCCCTGGGTGTCAAGATCTCTGAGGATCTAACCTGGTCCCAACAGATCGATGCAGTTATAAAGAAGGCAAGACAGCATCTACACCTCATTAGGAGTTTGAAGAGATTTGGTATGTCAACAAATGCACTCAAAAACTTCTATAGATATACCATGGAGAGCATTCTGACAGGCTGCATCACTGTGTGGTATGGGGGGGCTACTGCACAGGACCGAAAGCAGCTGCAGAGGTTTGTAAATGATTCAGCTACATTTTGGGTACTAGCCTACAAAGTACCCAGGATATCTTCAAGGAGCGGTGTCCCAGAAAGGCAGTGTCCATTATTAAGGACCTCCAGCACACAGGGCAGGCACTTTTCTCAGGTAGGAGGTACAGAAGCCTGAAGGCACACACTCAGCGATTCAGGAACAGTTTCTTCTCCTCTGCCATCCAATTCCTAAATGGACATTGAACCCGTGAACACTACCTCACATTTTTAATATATATTATTTCTGTTTTTTTGCGTGATTTTTAATCTATTCAATACATATACTGTAATTGATTTATTTATTTTTTATTATTACTTTGCTTTTTTCTTCTTCTTCTATATTATGTATTGCATTGAACTGCTGCTGCTAAGTTAACAAATTTCACGACACATGCCGGTGATAATAAACCTGATTCTGATTCTGATTCTGAGTATTGTGAGCAGTTTGGGATCTTTATCTAAGAAAGGATGTGCTTACATTGGAGAGGGTTCAAAGGAGGTTCACCAAAATGATTCCGGGAATGAAAGGCTTATCATAAAAGGAGCGTTTGATGGCTCTGGGCCTGTACTCACTGGAATTTAGAAGAATGAGGAGAGATTTCATTGAAACCTATTGAATGCTGAAAGATTGAATGGATGTGGACAGAATGTTTCCTATAGTGGGGGGTCTACCACCAGAGGCACTTCAGAAGAGAGGGACATGTTTTTAGAGATGAGTTGATGAGGAATTTATTTAGCCAGAGAATGGTGAATCCGTGGATTCACTGCCACGGCTGCTGTAGTTGCCAGGTAATTGGGTGTACTTGAAGTGGAGGTTAATAGATTCCCAATAAGTCAGGGCGTTAAAGGTTACAGAGAGAAAACAAAGAATGGGGTTGAAGAGGAAATGAATCAGCCATAACCAAATGGCGGAGCAGACCTGGTGGGCCGAAATGCCTAATTCTGTTCCAATGTCTTATGGTCTAAAAATGCCACAGATGCTATTTCCTAAAAAAAAAAGGAGCAAAAGCAGTTTTTATTCCCAGTTGGCCAAAGGAACAAATGAATCAGAACAAAAAGGTATTACTTAAGGTGGCTTGACAGATCGATATTTGTTGTGACATCACTGCATTACTGGCAAATCTCTAGGCTGTTCACAATATCTAATAGGTAGAAGGCACTTAATGAAAAGATCGCCGAGCAGGCAGAATCTCATTGTCACCAGAATGCAAGTTAAAGCAGGGGTGAAGGCACTTGGGAAATAATCACAGTGCAGCAGACTTCTGCTCTGGAGCTTAGCAGCGTGTCCTCAGCACCATATGCACTTTCCCCATACACACTCAGCGCAGACTATAGGGAGAGGAGAAGACTTGATTGAGAAGTCAGACAAATTTATAAAAGCCAATTAGCTCTTAAAGGAATTACATTTTAATCCATGTTTCAGAACAATTTAGAAGATTAACTGATGATTGTTTTTAGATTTTGAAGTAGCATTAAGGGATTTGTGCAGCACACACAAAATGCTGGAGGAACTCAGCAGGTCAGTCAGAATCTATGGAAAAAAGTACAGTCTTGGGCCCTGACCCTTTGGCAGTCCTTGGACTTCCAGCATATACAGATTTTCTCTTGTTTGTTAAGGGATTTGTGCTTTACTTCTGGCCCCCTAATTTTAAATTGATCCTCTGAATGCGACATTTTGCCCTCCACGTTTTATCTAAATGTGCAGCAAGTCTCTGTTGTTCGAGCAGTCACGGGGATGTATGCAAGAAGTGAATGCCTGCCTGTAGCTTCTTCAGTACTGGTGAGGTCAGTGCCTGTGCTTGAGTCTTGGGAAAAAACAAGTTGATGTCTTTTGGGAAAAGCATATCAACTCGATCCACTCATCCCCCTGTTTCTGGTTATGACTGTGATACACACAAAATGCAGCCTCTACAGATTTCAGCATTTCAGGCCGAGACCCTTCGTAAGGATTGGAAAGGTAGGGGGCAGAAGCCAGAATAAGAAGGTAGAGGAGTATAAGCTGGCAGGTGAGACAAGGTGAAGGGGGAAGGTGGGTGGATCAGTGAGAAGGGATGATATAAGAAGCTGGGAGGAGGTAGGTGGAAGAGGTAAGGGACTAAAGAAGAGGATATTTAATCGGAGAGGGCGGTGGACAATGCGATAAAGGGAAGGAGGTGAGGAAGGAGATGGCTGTGTTGCCCTACATTTCCAGCATCTGCAGAATCTCTTGTGTCTATAGTTTCTAGTGTGCTTAGTTACTGGGTGGTCAGGAAGATGAGGCAGAAACAACTCCATTACTGGAAGGTGGTGCACGTGTGGAAATAACTCTGCAGTGCAGTAACACAGGGTGCTGCCCTCCTCCAGTTTTACAGCCACTACTGTACCAACCACCGGCCACATTTAGAGTCAATGCTGCTGCTAGCTAGCATGGAGGTGGGTGAGTAATTTCCAAGTCATTCAAGCTTGATGCCGACACCATTATGAACAACTATGATCAAGTCTACGCACATAATTTGTGTAACTGTCCTCTGTCACCGCAACGTTCTGGAGACGTCACTGGGAGATGGTGCTGCAACTTTTGTTTCCTTTGCTGCACAAATGGACTCTAGCTTCCACAAAAATTGACATTGCTGGTTGGTTTGCTCAGTCATAAGCTTGGCCCAGCTTCCTCTCATCATTAGCATGCTAGTGATATTAATGAGGCTGTTGCTAACAAGCCTGCAGATCTTCACCCAGTCCTGATTACCTTCAGCTGGAGAGATCCTGAGCTAATCATCCAGCAGACAAAGAGTTGACCATACTTGTGTTTTTCTCACAGAGGCCAGAGCAGGGGATACAAGTTTCCTTGTACATTCCAAAGACATAAAGTTCGTGTCAGTGAGTTGTGAGCGTGCTATGTTGGTGCTGGAAGTGTGCTGATTCTTGAGGGCTGCCTAGCCCAATCCTCACTGACTTGATTTGATTTAACACTAACAATGCATTTCACTGTATGTCTTGATGGGACCCAGGGTGAACTGCAAGTCTGGATTCAGAACTGGTTTGTCTACAGAAGACAGACAGTGAGGGTGTGAGGCTGTGATTCTGGCTGGAGGCGCGTGACCAGTGGGGTTTCACAGGGATCAGTGCTGGGACCTCTGTGGTTTGTGATATTTATCAACGATAGGGATGAAAATGCAGATGGATTGATTAGCAAGTCTGTGAATGACACTAAGACTTGTGGACAATGTAGAGGACAATCAAAGAATACAACAGAATGAAGATCAGTTACAGATATGGATACAGAAGAGGCAGACGGAATTTGATCTGGGCAAATGTGAGGGTTTGCAGTTTGGGAGATCAAAGGAAAGGATGAGATATACGGTTAATAGATACATAGATACTTTATTGATCCCAAAGGAAATTATAGTGTCACAGTAGCACTACAAGAACACAAATATAAATATTAGAAGAGAAGAAGAAAGAATAAAAAATAAGTTACCACAAACGGTCTCACGGTGGGGGGGTGGTCATGACTTCCCCAGCTATAGGTTGACTCATTATGGAGCCTAATGGCCGAGGGTAAGGATGACCTCATAAAACGCTGTTGTCTTAGTCTATTACTAAAAGTACTCCTCTGTTCAGCCAAGGTGGTATGCAGAGGGTGAGAAATATCGTCCAGAATTACCAGGATTTTCCGTAGGGTCCTTTGTTCTACCACAGCCTCCAGTGTGTCCAGTCTATAACACAGCCCGCCTTTCTAACCAGTTTATTGAGCATGTTGGCATTACCTTAACAGCAGTAAGGGTAGATCCCTTAGTAACAATGAGGTACAGAGGGATCGTGGGGTCCAGATCCATAGTTCATAGAAAGACGTTGGCACGTGGATACAGTGATAAAGAAGTTGTATAGCATGTTGACTTTCATTGGTAGAAGTGCTGATTGAAAGAGGATGGAAATCATGCTGCAATGACTTAAAAATTTAGTAAGGCTGCACTTGGAGTATTGCATGCTGTTCTGGTCACCCTTCATAGGAAGGAAGTGGAGAGAGTGGAAGAGTGCAGAAGAAGTTTTCTAGGCTGTTGCCTAGATTAGAGGAAAGGCTGGACAAATTCAGGTTGTTCTCCCTAGAGCACTGGAGGATAAGGGGAGACCAGATAGAGGTTCTACTAAATTTATAAGAGGCATAGAAAGCCAGCTAAAATCTCTTCCCCAGGATAGGAGTGTCAAACAGCAGAGGACATGCTCTTAAGGTTAAAGGGGAGAAATATAAAGCCAAAGTGAGGGTTTTTTACGCAGGGTTGTTCAGTTTCTGGAATAGGTTGGAGCAACAGGTCGGTGGAGTTTAAAGGGCTTTTAGATAGACACATGAAGATGAAGGGAATGGAGGGATGTGGATGACACACAGGAGGAAGATATTCAGTATAAATCAGCAGCAAGACCAAAACAATGCTGTGGTCTGAATGCCCTAAATGGTGCTGTATTTTTCTAAATTCAGGGCCACTTTATTAGGCATACCTGCTTGTTAATGCAAATATCTAATCAGCCAATCATGTGGCAGCAACTCAATGCATAAAAGCATGCATACATATTCAAGAGTTTCAGTTGTTTTTCAGACCAAACATTAGAATGGGCAAGAAATGTGATCTAAGTGACCTTGACCACGGAATGATTGTTGGCGCCAGATAGGGAGGTTTGAGTACCTCAGAAACTGCCAGTCTCCTGGGATTCTCACACACAACATTCTCTAGAGTTCACAGAGAATTGCGTGAAAAACAAAAAAAAAGATCGTTTAGTGCGCAGCAGTTCTGTGAGTGAAAAAGTCTTGTTAATGAGAGAGAGGTCAGAGGAGAATGGCCAGATTTGTTCAAGCTGAAAGGAAAGCAGCAGTAACTCAAATAACCGCACGTTACAAAGTGATGTGCAGAAGAGCATTTCTGAAGGTGCAACACATTGAAGCTTGAAGAAGATGGGCTACAGCAGCAGAAGACCGGGAAAATACACTCAGTGGCCACTTTATTAGGTACAGGCTGTAGCATACTGCGCTGAGTTTACGTTAACTGAGAACACACCACAAATCCCAGTTAGACCATGAGAAACTTTGACAGTTACCCAGCTTTTGAACTGAGGTTTGATACCTGGTCCATCACAAACCCTCCCAATTGTATCCCCTCTTTAGATCATCCTCATTAACTCCAGCCAAGCCCATCTGTCCAGGAAAATATTGCTCCTGCTTTTCCCATGTTCCCACTTAACTACTGTGATTGTAAATTGCCACCCTTTCCTCAAGTGTAAACCTCCAGAAAACCAAGATATACCATATCCTATATGTCCCTTAACTATCATTCCCATCCTTGCCAACTGACCTGGGCCCTGATCTGCTGGACTTCAAGTTAAATTATTCAAAGTTAAATCCATTTGTGCTCATGTCCTCTGTCAGGGAACAGGATCTAATAACTCTGAATGGTCTGGTACAAGTACAGAATGGAATAGTCTTTCTCCGTGCTATGTAATTCTAATTATACAACCTCCCCCCACTCTTATATTTGCCCCCTGCATTTGTTACCCTTCTGTTGCCATGCCCTCAGCTGCCCATGTCCTACTCACCACACCCCTCCTGACCAACAGTTTGAACACAGCCATTCACAACGTTCACTTACAGCGGGCTCCTGCTACTTGCGTATTTTCTTGATATGAGCAGCGGCCAGTTATGACAAGTTCTGTAAGTTCATGTCAATGTTTGTATTAATCTTGGTCTGACAGACCAGTGGCCAGTTTATCTATCTCATTATGATCTTGCACCCTATTGCCTACCTGCACTGCACTTTTTCTGCATTGTACCGCTCTATTCTGCACTCTGTTACAGTATTATCTTGTTCTACCAGAGCTCCATGCACTGAATTGATCCATATGAACAGCATGCAAGGTAATTTTTTCACTGTACCTCTGTACATGTGATGATAATAAACCCAATTCCAATTTTGAAATCAACATTTCTTCCTTTTTTACACTATTCCGAAATATTTAATAAATCCGACTAACACAAAACATTAATTTTAATAATGAGTTGCAATGTGATAAATCATCATATTACAACTGAATTGTTGATTCTATTCATAGAATCACAGAAAGTTACATCACAGAGGCATCCACCTGACCCCGCCGCCCCGTGTCCAGGACAGAAAGAGATTTTAGAGTAATCCCAGTTTTCAAGTCTCAGTCTACATCTTGCTGACTGCAGCTTTTCCAAGTACATTTCAAATGTGGTGAAGGTTTTTCCACCTGCTCAAGGGGTGTGCTCCAGATTTGCATTCATCACTGAGTGAGTGGATTCTTTTTCAACTTCTTTTTAATATCTGCTCCTCATTATTACTATCTACTCCGCCCTGAACAGCCATCTAGCAACCTCAGTCAAACCTCCCATAGACTTCTTTGTTCCAAAGAAGACAATAGAACATATAGAAGATAGCACAGTACAGCACAGTACAGGCCCTTCGGCCCACAATGTTGTGCCGACCCTTAAACCCTGCCTCCCATATAAACCCCCACCTTAAATTCCTCCATATACCAGTCTAGTGGTCTCTTAACCTTGACTGTCTCTCTCATTCCACAGCCAGGCAACACCACCCTGAATCCCTTCTGCAGTATCACTGACACAATCAGCTCCTTTCAAACAATGTGTTTGTCTTTGACTCTTTCAAAACTAGTTAACATTTGATCATTCCAGGAGATGGTGTTGAAACAGAATATTTTCCTTGCGATTGTCTTCCTTTTGTAACTGAGATGTTTAAGGAAGTCTTTCAATATTTGAGACTTTCTATGCACTCAAGATCTGATTTCTGTTTTTTAGGTTAGCAGTCTGTGATAAATTTCCTCACTCTTGTTACTATGAGATTTTAGAATTAGGAAGTAATTTGATAGCCTCTATTAGAAATGATGGTTCCTAAGGTTGTCATAGCCAGGGGTGGTAGTGGGGATAAGCTCCCACTACCTATAAAGTGCTCCAAATAGTGTGCGTCTCTAACAGCCTCTGACAACCAAGTCCAACTCTTGGCCTTCATGTGTGGCTTAGCTATTGGGCTCGGCAGAACTGTTTCTATTGACAAGAGAAGGGGCAAAGGTGGACCACTGTCGCCCCAAAAAATCAGTTGCTTCGGACAGGTGGGGCTTGACAGCCTTGGATGGCAGCCCGTCTAAGAAGAAAAACTCTGATTTTAAACCTCTGCTGCCTTGCAGCCATACCCACCCGTGGGAAAGTCTTCGGGAGTAAACTCTGAAGAGAAAATCCAGAGCCGGGTTCCCTGAGGCAGTTTGATGCTGTTTACAACTTCACTCTGGCAACCCCTGTGACGACACTGGTGCCAAACTGTATCAGCGCTTGCCCTTCCCTTGGACTACATCAGTGACGTGGAGATGGGGAACCCGCTGCAGGGGCAACAGACGGTTCTTCAAACCTTCCCACCCAGGCTTGCACCCTGGAGAGGACACAGTCCACCGGAGGCACAAACACATGATCCCCTGGGATCGACAGCTACTATTAGAAATTATGTATAAAATAAAATTTTTAGTGAAACAAATTCTAAAGCTGCTTCCAGAGATGACTCTCCCTCCTTGGTTCCATGTTAAAAAGGTCCAGAGTTGTGCAGCCCACAAGTCAAAGTTGGTGTCCACTACTTTGTTCATGGGGTTTTGGCCATCAAGTGAAGCCTGATCGTCCGGGAGAGCAGAACATCAGAATATTTCACGTCATAGCGAGGGGAATTTCTGTTTCCGTTCAACTTTTCTTCAGGCCATCCCCATAGATAGTTCCTGTGCAAGATCACGAAGGAAGGCAGATGATTTTTCTTTGGACTTCCTACCCATCTAAAATGCCTTGTTGTAGCTTGTGAAGACCTGATAAAAGGCCTTTCTTACCAGAAATTCATTATCATTATGTATTTCTTCTGGTTACTTGGGAAGGTAACAGTCTTAATTTTTTTAAATTTAGAAACACAGCCCAGTAACAGGCTCTTCTGGCCCAGTGACACAGTGCTGTCCAATGACACCATGTGACCAATTAACCTACTAACCTGTCCGTCTTTGGAATGTGGGAGGAAACCACAGCACCCGGAGGAAACACATGTTACCGCAGGGATAACAAACAAACTCCTTACAGATAGTGCCTGGGTCGCTGGGTCGCTGGTAATGTAACAGTGTTACACTAATGATGCACAACATGCAATAGTCTGAAACTGGTGCTACAGGAGCACGGAAATAATGGAAAAATGTTAGGCAGCATTGTTATAGAAAAGTAATCATAACATACAGTACTGAACATCTAATGGCGTCAGAGAGGGCAACCATTCATCCTGATTCTATCATTTCTGCACCTCAGCAAAGTCATTCTTGGTGTTACCACAATAATACTCCATTCAAAATAAACGTAAATTCCATTGTACCTTTCATTACAATAACTTGGCAAGGTCAAACATCAAATAGAAATGCTGGATTAACTTTTCACTGGTTCATGGCTAACCAATCTGCTGTTCAGCCTGATGTGATTTCACAAAGATTTTATTTTCGAGCACAAAGGCTTCACAGCCACGAACATGTGAAATATTTCACCTATTTTTTTACCTGCTCCTAACCTGTAATTTTTGGGTAAGTAAAACATTTTTGATGTCTGAAATGTAGGGACAAAAACTACTGGTCTTAATAAGTTTGCTATTTAGAATTTAAAATCTATGCTTAATGCTTGTTGTGAGAATTTTTAACTTCCCACTGAGGATCTTGTTTGGCTGACACAGCTTCCACTAAATTTACAATGGCCACTGGAAAATAATCCCTTCTATATCTCCATTGGAATAAGTGGTCCTGGCAGTATCTAGCTGTTACAAATTAACTATCCATTCATCTACCTGTTGTGAGATTTTGGCAAAATGAATGTGACAAATTTTCTGGTTCAAAGGTGTCTAATAATATGAAAAGAAGGACTGCACAGTGCAGGTTCAATATAACACTGATGTCGCTGGATAATTTTAACATCCATAATATGCTACCTACTTTGTAAGCAAAACTATCAAACACTTCTATTCTGTCTTGGGGTCATGATAACGTCTGGGTTATATTATTGAGTATAGGAGCAAAGAGGTCCTTCTGCAGCTGTACAGGGCCCAAGTGAGACCACACCTGGAATATTGTGTACAGTTTTGGTCTCCAAATTTGAGGAAGGATATTCTAGCTATTGACGGAGTGCAGCGTAGATTCACGAGGTTAATTCCCGGGATGGCAGGACTGTCATATGTTGAAAGATTGGAGCGACTGGGGTTGTATAGAAGGATGAGAGGGGATCTGATTGAAACATATAAGATTATTAGGGGATTGGACAAGCTAGAGGCAGGAAACGTGTTCCCGATGTTGGGGGAGTCCAGAACCAGAGGCCACAGTTTGAGAATAAGGGGTAGACAATATAGAACGGAGTTGAGGAAAAACTTTTTCACACAGAGGGTTGTGGTTCTGTGGAATGCTCTGCCTCAGAAGGCAGTGGAGGCCAATTTTCTGGATTCTTTCAAAAAAGAGTTAGATAGAGCTCTTAAAAATAGTGGAGTGAAGGGATATGGGGAGAAGGCAGGAAAAGGGTACTGATTGTGGATGATCAGCCATGATCACAGTGAATGGTGGTACTGGCTCGAAGGGCTGAATGGCCTACTCCTGCACCTATTGTCTATTGTCTATATCAACAACTGATTTAATGGGATGCATTACATCAAGGCTGAACTGTTGCTCTGGAATGCTCTGCATAACCCTAGCAGGATGTCCACAAGAAATTTATAGCCAAATACTTTTGAGATATGGAGGCTGCCAATTTATGCACACATGCTCCTACAATGTGATGGCAAGGTGAACATAATAACCAGGTGGTGTATTCTGAAAGCTGAGCGTGGGGGTTAGATACTAACCAGGGCAGCAGAGATCATTATTTGTGTTTTTTTTGAAAAAAATAGCCATAGGATCTTTCTAAAACTTCCTGAAGGAGTAAATAAATCTTCCATGTAATTTCTCCAGAAGACACCATCTTTGACAATGCAAGCACTCCTCTGTTACTAAACTGATTGCTACCCTCGTCTCTGAAGTGAGGCTAGAACCCATAACCTTCCACTTGGAGCATTGCAAGTATGAAAATAACTGTCATGGGCAGGCATGACCAACACATTTCAAAATCACTGCACAACACCATAATGCTTTCAGCTTAGACAGGTAACATCAGTACTAAAACTTCATCTAGTTCCCATTGGTTACGTCCCTTCTTTTCAGGTTTGGCTGGTGCAGAGAGCCCTTTGGACGTCTTTCTCCTCACACCCGCCAGGTTTTTGAGACACATCTTTAGTATAACTTAATGACTATATCCTGATTAAATGTCTGGTCATTTTGATTGAGATTGAGCTTTTCAGTAAAAAAGATCTACTTGTGCATGAACAATCAACCAAAGTAATGGAATGGTTTAAGTGCAGTAAACTCCTCAGTTTAGAAGGAGCTGAGAATTACACTTTACAGCTCCAAGCATTGCTGTAAACATCCTGTCCTACAAACAGAATGTGCGTTTTAATGCCAGCACCTCTCTACAATATATCAGAGTGCACACATGAACAAACAAGCTTCCATCCAAATGACACCTCATCAGAATCCCCGATGAGAAAGCTGACAGCACAGCTTCTGCCGTTACACCTTCCTCACTGAGAAGGCATCACCGACAGATGGAGTTTCAACCAAAGCTGAATCTTCTTTTAACCAATGGGCGTTCCATCATCAAGTTTCACCTTACATCCCTGAATTTGCTGGTTCTGAGACAATGCTAATTGGCGATTTACAAATTGCAGTTCACTCACCCTGACAACACTCCCAAAACAAGATTAAGCATGAAGAAAGAGCCGATGACGATCAGAGGAATGAAATACAGCCAGTTCCATGTGTTTCCCGAGGCATCATTGGCCTGTCAAATAAATAAGAGAGAGAATGCCAGTGAAATGAGAGAACAGGCAAGCACGTTTGTGTAGGCAGCTCATTTTGGCTGCAAAATTAATTGAGGCAAAAGTAAATAAAGTCAAACACAATATTCAATACAGATGAATATGTGCAAAGTATTCTTGTTTTGTTAACTATAACCAGATACCCCACCTCATTAGATATTGTTGTAATTAGACCATTTAAATGCAACAAGCCACTTATTCTTTGTAGTGTCTAAAGTTATTTGCGTTCATTCCATAAATATAATGACTGAAGGCCTTTCATTCCTTTGAGCAGAATATATTCCAATCCTAAAAAGTAGATTTGATCACTGTGCAGAACCAAGTCTGTACCATTAACACGGCCTTCTTTTCAACTTGAAAAGTCACAGGAAACTCAAGAAAGAGTGCAAAAGAAGCCTGGAGTCCCTCGAACACAACCCCCCCATTACGGTTGGCCTTATCATATCACATCATAGCCACGCTGATTGCCGGCCTCAAGTCGATCCTGCCTGATCCTTGTGAACTTTGATTTTCTTGATCTCAGTTTACACACATTCAGTGTCATTCACAACTCTACTGGGCAAAAAATTATGAAGATCCACAACTCCATCGGAGACAAAATACCTCTTCATTTTCGTGTTAAAGGGATACCTTTTTATTCTGTCTAGAACTTCAGTTCAAACCAATGGAAATACACTCACAATATTGAGGCCTCCATTAGTCTTGCAAGACCATCTCCAGGGCGCAGGCCTGGGCGACGTTGTATGGAAGACCAGCAGTTGCCCATGCTGCAAGTCTCCCCTCTCCATGACACCAATGTTGTCCAAGGAAAGGGCATTAGGGCCCACACAGCTTGGCACCAGTGTCGTCGCTGAGCAATGTGTGATTAAGTGCCTTACGCAAGTACACACACACTGCCTCGGCTGGGGCTTGAACTCATGACCTTCAGGTCACTAGTCCAATGCCGTAACCACTTGGCCACGTGCCCACATGCTCACTACATACCTTTCAAAATCCATCAGATACAGATGCATTTTAATGAGATCACCTTCAAGTTTCTGAACTTGAGAGTTTATGTCCAGTTAGCTGAATTGTTTACTATAAGATCACCCTCTCCTCCTAGAAAATCTCTTAGAGCTTCTTTGTAGAGGTAAACAAGAGGATGAATGGGGTGGGGAAGTGGATGTTGTCTATATGGGCTTTAGCAGGACCAATGACAAAGTCATGTGTAGTGGGCTAGTCTGAAAGGTTAAATCATATGAAATTCAGGGAGACACAGCTATATGGATTCATTGTTGTCTCATTGAGAGGAAGTAGAGTGATGGTTGAAGGTTGTTTCTCATACCGGAGGCTTCTGAATAGTTTTGTGCGACAGGAATCGGTGCTGTGATCTTTGTTTTTTATGTGAGCGATTTCGATAAATTTGCAGATGATACGAAAATAAAAGTAACATAGATGGTGACGAAGCCTATCAAAAATTACAGGGGGATCTTGATCCAAGGATGTGCCAAGGTTTGCTACTGGCTTTCAATTCAGGTACATTAGGAGTGTTGCATTTTCACAAGTCAGAGTAGGACTGAAACAGTGAATGGTCAGGCTCTGGGAAGTGTTGTGGAACAGAGGGACATGAGAGCATGGATATATGGTTTGCTGAAAGGGAGGTGAATAAGGTATTTGGCACACAGGCCTTCATCAGTCAGTGCATCAAGTATAGGAGTTGTGACATTATGTTGCAGTTGTACAAGATGTTGGTGGGACCACACTTCTATAGCTTTGGTTACCATTTTGTAGGCAAGTTATTGGTAAACCAGAAAGAACAAACTTATGACAAACAAGAGAATATTTGCAGATCTGCAAGTCCTGCTGAAGGGTCTCGGCACAAATCGTCGACTGAACTCTTTTCCATAGATGCTGCCTGGCCTACTGAGTTCCTCCAGCATTTTGTGTGTGTTGGACAGATTTATGAGGTCGCTGCCAGGGCGTGAGGGCCTGAGGAGGAGATTGGGCAGTGTGGGAGTTTTTTCCATTGGAGCACAGGAAAATAAGGGAAGGGGAACTAAATACTAGAGGGCATAGGTTTAATAGGAGCATTAAATGATTTAAAAGGATATGAAGAACAACTTCTTCATGCAGAGGGGGATCAGGTTATGGAATGAGCTGTCAGAGGAAGTAGTTGAGGAAAGTAACTAATATTTAAAAAACATTTTGATAAGTACATGGATAGGAAGAGTCTGGCGAGATATGGGCCGAATGTGGTCAAATGGAACTAGCTTGGGCACTATGGTCAGCATGGACAAGATGGGCTGAAGAGCCTGTTTGCATGCTATATTCATCTATGACTCTAAACAATATAGCAAATCTTCACCGCGCTAACAACAAAGACAGATATTTCCATCCTTAATTAAGGAGGTCAAATGCCTTTGGAATGGTATGGCCTCACCTTACACATGCTCCCAAATTTAATTTTCCATTAGCCTTGCAATAAGCGCCAGTGTTCCCTTTTCTATCAAATTATCCACAAGCCACTTTAGCTTATCTCTTGTATCAGGTCATCCAGATCTCCCCTGTTATTGTGGTTGGTATCTGTCTGTCTCGGAGGACAATGAGTAATGATCGTCATCATCTCAAGCCTGGGCTGAAGGTACGGAGATCCTGAGATGCCCTGTTGTCAAGATCTCCCCTTGACCTCACCAGTGTAGTCCAAAGGAAAGCTTATGAAGCAATATGTTTGGCACCAGCTTGGCTGCAGGATCTGCTGGAAGGATGTTCAATGATGTCCAGCCGTCTTAGGGCTCCACTCCGGATTTGCTGTCTGGGTTCACTCCCATAGCCTTCGTCTCTCCCGAGGCTGCCCTCAAGGCAGTGGGGCTATTTACCCATAGCTGGGGACCTGGCTCACGAGCACCAGGGTGTGTCCACGCATCGGTGGGCCCATGTGCTATGTGTGCAGGGGCCAGATCTCCCCTCCATCCTCTGAAGTTTAGCCTGAGCCCGAAAGAAGTTCAGCTTCTGTGTGGCACCAGCGAGGAGACACCACGTGAGGCTTGCTGTTGGAGAGGCTTTGTGCTGGAAGGGAGAGACTGACACATTCAGCTCTCCCCCAAACCAACATTTAATTGTCAGATCATATTTTCCGATTCTTCCTGTCAAAGATGATCCCCTACATTAAACTTCATCAGCCACATTTTAACCCACTCATATAACCTGTCTATATCCATTTAGTTCTCCTTACATCCTTCTGACAATTTATCATCCCACTTTTTCATGCATCCGTAATCTTAGTCCTTGTATCTAAATTGTTGATCGTTCTATAAGCAGCAGAGATATCCCACTGGTTAAAGTTTATCAACCTAAACTTGATCTGTTTATTCCAACTCTCTGCTTTCAGTCAGTTAACCAGCTAATAAAATGCTTGCCCCTATCTCATTAGCAAAATCCAGCTGTACTACATTTACTAATTCGTTTCAGTTTACACTGTTGGTTACAGCCTCCAAGAAATCTAACACAGTTGCCAAACACAATTTCTCTGTCTAATCCTTTAGATAACCAGTTCCTACTTCTTAATAAAGGATTCCAGCATTTTCCCAATACTGATGCTAAGATAACTGGCCTAGTTGTCCCTTGCTTTCCCTCTCCAGTGTACCTGAAAAGCTGTGTTACATTTGCTGTCTTCTAACCTCTTGGGACCATTCTAGAAACAAGTCCATCCCAACTATTAACCGCCCATTTACACTAATCGTAATTTTATTCACCCCACATTCCCTTAAGCTCTCTCCAGATCTGACCACTTGCCTTCACATTTGGTGCAATTTACAGTAACCCGTTAGTCTGTAGACCCACGCATCTTTGAGGATGTGAGGGGAATTCAGAGTACCTGGAGAAACCTATACAGTCACCAAGGGAATATCCACAGACAGCGTGGGAGGCGGTCAGGACTGCGATTGAGTCATTGGTATTGTGAGGCAGCAGCTCGACTAGCTATGCCACTGCACTGCTATTATTTAGTCCACTTTGTTATGACTACACAATATAGATCATAATTCATATGAAACATGCCCTGACAGAAGGCACTATCCTCAAGCAAAGATGTTATAAATGAATCTATCTTCATTAATGTTCCATAAAACATTATATTAAAATTTACAAATTATGAGCAATCATATGCAGTGTAGGAGCATAAACAGCTACTTGTCTTTGGCAAGGAACCATCTTTTAAAATTAAAATATATTTCACTTTAATACAGAGCTCATTAGTTGAAGAAGGAGCAGTTTTCGGCTGAGGCTGGCTGAATCAAACAGACACAACCCTTGATCGCGTTACAGTAATGTGAAGATTAAACATTCTGCTGAACTGATTCAGTTACTGGATAAGGGCCAGAGTCAGAGGAGCAAGTAAAAGGTGAAGACATTTCAAAAGTGCGGAGAAAAATTTTCGTCATGAAATGTCTCCAAAGTGTTATGATGGTCTTTTGACATACAACGATTTATTCTGACATTGAGTAGATTATGGTTTCGCATGGGAACAGTATCCTCAAAACTTCAATGAAAAGTGCCAATGCAGCAAACCTTGAATTTCATCTGTCAGTCTTCACCTTCAGCTTCTATCACCAAAAAGCCCTTCATTACTACTTCCCTTTTTGTCCTGAGCTCTTCAGTTTATGGAAATCCAAAGGGTTTCCACAGTTATGTTAGTGGCAAAAGAATAGTGAGGGATAAAGTTGGTCCCTTGGAGAATCAGAGTGGACGGCTACGTGCGGAGCCAAAAGAGATGGGGGAGATTTTGAACAATGTTTTTTCTTCGGTATTCACTAAGGAGAAGGATATCGAATTGTGTAAGGTAAAGGAAACAAGTAGGGTAGTTATGGAAAGTATGACAATTAAAGAAGAGGTAGTACTGGAACTTTTAAGGAATATAAAAGTGGGTAAGTCTCCGGGTCCAGACAAGATATTCCCTAGGACTTTGAGGGAAGTTAGTGTGGAAATAGCAGGGGCTCTGACAGAAATATTTCAAATGTCATTAGAAACGGGGATGGTGCCGGAGGATTGGCATATTGCTCATGTTGTTCCATTGTTTAAGAAGGGTTCTAAGAGTAAACCTGGCAATTATCGACCTGTGAGTTTGACGTCAGTGGTGGGTAAATTGATGGAAAGTATTCTTAGAGATGGTATATATAATTTTCTGGACAGACAGGGTCTGATTAGGAACAGTCAACATGGATTTGTGCATGAAAGGTCATGTTTTGATGAGGTTACTAAGAAAGTTGACGAGGGTAAAACGGTGGATGTTGTGTATATGGACTTTAGTAAGGCCTTTGACAAGGTTCCACACGGAAGGTTAGTTAGGAAGGTTCAATCGTTAGGCATTAATATCAAAGTAGTAAAATGGATTCAGCAGTGGTTAGATGGGAGACGCCAGAGAATAGTGGTGGATAACTGTTTGTCAGATTGGAGGACGGTGTGTAGCGGTGTGCCTTAGGGATCTGTACTGGGTCCAATGTTGTTTGTCATATATATTAATGATCTGGATGATGGGGTGGTAAATTGGATTAGTAAGTATGCAGATGATACTAAGATAGGTGGCGTTGTGGATGATAAGGTAGGCTTTCAAAGCTTGCAGAGAGATTTAGGACAGTTAGAAGAGTGGGCTGAAAGATGGCAGATGGAGTTTAATGCTGAAAGATGTGAGGTGCTACATTTTGGTAGAACTAATCAAAATAGGACATACATGGTAAATGGTAGGGCATTAAAGAATGCTTTAGAACAGAGGGATCTAGGAATAATGGTGCATAGTTCCCTGAAGATGGAATCTCATGTGGATAGGGTGGTGAAGAAAGCTTTTGGTTTGCTGGCATTTATTAATCAGAGCATTGAGTATAGGAGTTGGGATGTAATGTTGAATTTGTATAAGGCATTGGTAAGGCCAAATCTGGAGTATTGTGTACAGTTCTGGGCACCAAATTATTGGAAAGATGTCAATAAAATTGAGAGAGTACAGAGGAGCTTTACTAAAATGTTGCCTGGTTTTCATCTCCTAAGTTACAGGGAAAGGTTGAACAAGTTAGGTCTTTATTCTTTGGAGTGTAGAAGGTTGAGGGGGGACTTGATAGAGGTGTTTAATATTATGAGGGGGATTGATAGAGTTGACGTAGTTAGACTTTTTCCATTGAGAGTGGGGAAGATTCAAACAAGAGGACATGGGTTGAGAATTAGAGGACAAAAGTTTAGGGGTAACATGAGGGGGAACTTCTTTACTCAGAGACTGGTAGCTGTGTGGAATGAGCTTCCAGCAGAAGTGGTTGAGGCAGGTTCGATGTTGTCGTTTAAAGTTAAATTGGATAGATATATGGATAGGAAAAGAATAGAGGGTTATGGGCTGAGTGCAGGTCAGTGGGACTAGGATAGGGTAAGAGTTTGGCACGGACTAGAAGGGCCGAGATGGCCTGTTTCCATGCTGTAATTGTTATATAGTTATATGGTTATATGGAAATATACAGCACAGAAAAAGGCCCTACAGCCAAAATGGGAAGAATGTACAAGCTTTCTTACAGAGGACGCTGGAATTGAACTCCTAACACTGATGCCCCAAGCTGTACTGATGTTGTGCTAACCGCTGTGGTGCCGAGGCACCCTATTACATCCCTCTATTTCTTCCTATTCCTGTTGATATGCATCTTTAATGTTATGATTGTACGCTTCTACCAATGCCTCTGGTAGCATATTCCATATATCCACTATCCTTTGCTTATCAGATCTCAATTAAATATTTACCCTTTCACCTGAAACCTTTAGATTTAGACCCACTATCCTTGGAAAAGGACTTTGACTGTCTACCCTATCTGAGCCCTTCAGGATCTTATAAGCCTCTATAAGGTCATACCTCAGCTTCCTACACCAAGCAATAATAAACCCAGACTAAAGTCCTCCAAGCAACACACATAAAAGTTGCTGATGAATGCAGCTGGCCAGGCAGCATCTCTAGGAAGACGTTTCAGGCCAAGACCCCTCATCAGGACTAACTGAAGGTAGAGTTAGTAAGAGATTTGAAAGTAGGAGGGGGAGGGGGAGATCCAAAATGATAGGAGAAGACAGGAGGGGGAGGGATGGAGCCAAGAGCTGGACAGGTGATTGGCAAAAGGGATATGAGAGGATCATGGGACAGGAGGCCCAGGGAGAAGGAAAAGGGGGAGGGGGGGAAAACCCAGAAGATAGGCAAGCGGTATAGTCGGAGGGACAGAGGGAGAAAAAGGAGAGAGAGAGAGAAAGAATGTGTGTATATAAATAAATAACGGATGGGGTACGAGGGAGGGGTGGGGCATTAGCGGAAGTTAGAGAAGTCAATGCTCATGCCATCAGGTTGGAGGCTACCCAGACGGAATCAAAGCTAAAGTCCTCCAAACCAGGCAGCTTCCTGGTAAATCTCTTCTGCATTCTCTCCATGGCTATCAAATCTTTTCAGCAGTGTGGTTACTAGAACTCCACACAATATTCCAAGTGCAGCCTAACCAACTTCTTCTGCTGCTACAGTTTGATAAACTGGTGAATTATTGTCATATATACCAAGGTACAGTGAAAAAATTTTATTTTGCATGTCATCCATGGAGCTCATTTCATTGCAACAGTGCACTAAGGTAGTACAAGGGAACACAATCATAGAATGCAGAATATAGGTAGCTAGATGGACAGATACTTGATTGAGTCCAAAGGAAATTACAGTGTCACAGTAGCATTAGAAGTGCACAGATACAAATATTAGAAGAGAAGTAGAAAGAATAAAAAATAAGTTACCACAAACAGTCTAACAGGAAGAGGTCATCACTTTCCCTGCTATAGGTTGATTCATTATAGCCTAATGGCCGAGGGTAAGAATAACCTCATATAACACTCCCCAGAGCTGCACAGTTGTCTTAGTCTATTACTAACAGTGCTCCTCTGTTCAGCCAAGATGGCATGCAGAGGGTGAAAAACATCTAAAATTGCCAGGATTTTCCGTAGGGTCCTTTGTTCTACCACAGCCTCCAGTGTATCCAGTTTGACTCAGCCAGTGTTTATAATCAGATTATTGAGCTGTTGGCATCACCTTTGTTCCATTTACAGAGAAAGAGTGGTGCAAGTTAGATAAAAAAGTGAAAGATCGTAACAAAGGTTCAAAGGTTCAAAGGTTCATTCATCATCAAAGTATACAACTCTGAAAATTTTCTTTTCCAGATAGCCATGAAACTAAGAAAGAAAAGAACGTCAGCTTGATCAACTCCCAAATCCCTCCTCCCTACACAAAAAAATGAACAAATACAGAACAGCCAAATCCTTCTCCGCACACAAACAAATGAGAAAGAAAGGGTGGAAAACACAGGATTACAAAAAACTATATGACTGAAAAAGAGTCCACAGTCCAAGTCCACACCCAAAACGCAGAAAACCTGGGCAACATTCTCCGTCTCCGAAGCAGAGCGATCTCACCAGCGATAAAAAGGCAGTCTCCTGTCTCCAGCAGCAGAGACAGCAGAGAGCTCCCCCAGCGATTAAACAAGCAGGCTGCCAACAAGGTCAACAAGGTAGACGGTGAGGTCAAGAATCCATCATATTATACTAGGGTACCATCAATTGTCTTATAATAGTGGGACAAAAGCTGTCCTTGAGCTTGGTGATACATGCTTTTAGTCTTTTGTATCTTATGCCCAATGGTAAGGGAGAGAAGAGAAAATATCCGGTGTAGGTGGGTTCTTTGAAATTGTCTGCTGTTTCACTAAGGCAACAAAAGGAGTAGACAGAGTACATGGAGGGAAGGTTAGTTTCAGTAATGTGTTGAACTGTGTCTATGTTGCTCGGCAGTTTCTTGTGGTCATGGACAAAGCAGTTCCCATACAATGCTGAAATTCATCTGGATAGGATGCATTCTATGAATACATTGATAAAAATTGGCGAATGTCAAAGGTGATATGCCAAATTTAAATGCAGTGGCATCTATATGGTTGGGCCAGGACAGGCTATTTGAGATTTCACTCTTACAAACATGAAGCTTTCAACCCTCCTGACTTCACTATCGTTGACATAAACAGGAATGTGTGCACCACTCTGCTTCCTGTAGTCAATGACCAGCTGTTTTGTTTTGTTGACATTGAGAGGAAGGTTGTTATCTGGGTGACATCATGTCACTAAGCTCTCTATCTCCTTTCCTTACCATGCCTCATCATTATTTGAGATACAGCCCACTATGTTGGTGTCATCTGCAAAATTAGAACACAATCTGGCCACAAGCCATGAAGAAGAGTAGAAGACTGAGAACACAGCCCTGTGGGAATCAGTATTGGGCAGAGGTGTTGCTGCCTTTCCTTACTGATTGTGGTCTGTTGGTCAGGAGATCGAGGATCCAGTTGCAAAAGGAGGTGTTGAGACCCAGCTCTCGGAGTCTGGAGATGATGTCTCAACTCTTATACTCAGTGCCCCACCAATGAAGACAAGCAAGCTAACTGCCTTCTTCACCATCCATTCCAGCTGTGTCACAATTTTCAGGGAGCAATAGACTTGTACCCTCCAAGAGGACCACAACATAGGGTTTGGAGACTTGTGTGCCTCAGCGACCCGGACAGCTATGTTAGCTGGAGTTAGGGCTTTATGCTTTGGTTCTTGGTAGGGTCACTCATGCCAAAGGGTAGAGGCCAGACTAAGAGTGGTCCACCAGACCTCCAGGTTCGGGGGTTCATCTCAGGGCTAATAACCCTGGATGGTAAAACAAAACTGGTACAGGAACAGCAATGAGGACTTACAGTAATGAAAACTGACCTACTGACACAATGAAGAAAGCACTGAACACTGCTAGAGATGGAGGACCTTCATTGCTAGTCTAAATGCCAGCAGCATAACAGGCAGTAGGAATAGACTTGTACATTAAAATTCCTCTGTATATCAATGCTTCCAAGGTCCCTGCCATTTACTGTGCATGTCATGCCAGTATAAGACATCCCAAAATGCAATATCTTCCACTTATCCAGATTAAGTTCTATCTGCCATCTCTTTACTCACCTTTCAATTTGATTTATGTCTGTCTGTATCCTTTTGCAACCTTTTCCTTGATCTACCACTCCACAATTCTTTATGTCATCAGCAAACTTACGTATTAGGCCACAGATACTCTCATCCAAGGCATTTATATATATGGCAAATGACAGAGGTCACAGTAGCAATCATTGCTGTACATCACTTGTTACAGATTTCCAGTCAGAAAATCATCCATCCACCACACAGATACATTTACCAAAACAGATTGGATCTCATATGCCCTAACCCTCACAATCAGCTTCCAGTATGGGATCGTAGCAAAACTCTTGCTAAAGTCAATTATACTATATTTACTACATTGCCATCAATTTTATTAACAGGCTGCTCAAACTATTCAGGTGTATGATGCAAGATTTCACCCGCACAAAACCACGCTAACTCTCTCAGATCAGTCCCTGCCTTTCCAAGTGACTGTAATTTCCTGGCTTATTCCCACTGTCCTTCTTCAATGTGGATCAACATTATCCACTCACCAGTCTTGGTGTTCTTCATTCTTGTTTAAATGTGCCGCAAAAATCTTTGTCAGAACCCCCAGAGATCTGCCTTTGCTTTCCATAGTGCCCTGGGATGGACTTCATCAGATGGGCAGGTAGCTGGTCTTTCCTTTTCCTTTGCAGATGCTGCTCAACCTGTTCCTCTAGCAATGTATTTTTTGCTCCACATTCTAGTGTAGGTTCTCACAAGTAAAACTATGTGAAGTGTTTTATGTTTAAGCAAAACTGTAACAAAAATCATCAAATCCCTACAAATCTCTCTCTATCTCTATCTCTCTTTCTCAATCTCTTTCTATCTCTATTTCTCTCTCTGTCTCTATCTCTGTCTCTCTCACTATTTCTCTCTCTCTCTCTCACTCTCTATCTCTCTCTTTATCTCTATCTCTCCACCCCTTCTCTCCATCTCTTTATCTCTCTCTATCTCTCTCTCTCTAGCTCTCTAACCCTCTCTCTCCTCCTCTCTCTCTCTCTCTCTCTCTCTCTCTCTCTCTCTCTCTCTCTCTGTCTCTTTGTTTTCTATAGTGCCTTGTGATGGACTTCATCAGATAGTTGTGTTGCTGGATGGTGCAGTTCGTTGAACCAGAAGGGCCTATTCCACACTGTATCTCCAAATAGATAAATAACTACCCTGGGGATTTGTAAACCACAATACCCCTCAATATCTCCAAAGCTTTCATAAGCAAATGAGCAAGGCAAATTTTTTTTTGGGTGCCTGGGGTGTGAATGAAGACAAATACATTAGGAGAGTTCGAGAGGCTCTGAGACAGGCATATGTATATGCAGGAAATGGAAGGATATTGATACTGTGTAGTCAAAGAGATTAGCTTAGTAGGCATTTGATTACTGATTTGACAAAACATTGTGGGCTGCAGTGTGCATTGCTCCTGTGCTGTGATGACTTTGTGTTTTATGAGACTTCAGATGCTGGTCTAGGGTAATGTAATTGCTGGAAACGTACACAATTCACAGCCACCAACATCGCTGGGGTTCACTTTAAGAGGCTTGTCTGACATGACGACATAAATATGTAAAATATTTTTACCATGCTTTGTGTTCAGTTGTTGGAGTTCAATAAAAGAGCTGTTATGGTTTCTCTTAAACATAAAATGCTTCACACAGTTTTATTTGCGACAACCTACATTGGTGACCCCGATGGTACAGGACAATTCCAGGGTTATTGAACACGTCGGCCAAAGCAGTCGCTTTGAAACTTCCAGAGTTTTGGGAGCAAAATGCCATCGCTTGTTTGTACAAGCCGAGGCGCAATCTGCTCTGCGAGAAACCACCGCCAACCACCAAATATTTCTAGGTGGTAGCATCGCTCAGTAACTCCACAGCTGTGGAAGTGGTGAGTTGAGGAGAACAGCCGCCTGAATATGATAAAGACTGATCGCTGAAAACTCACCTTTTACAAGCGTTTGGACTATCGGAGTCTGAGTGTGCCAAACAGTTGCTCTCCTTGCCCAATCTTGGCGATGCTGAGCTGTCAGAGCTAATGGACCACATGCTGTCTCTCCTTGGAAATGACCATCCTTGTTTTATTTTTAAAGAACTCTTCATGCAGCAAATGCCTGATCAAGTTCACACAACCCTCGCTAATGCACCCATGATGGACTACAGGGAGCTTGCTAAAATGGCTGATAGTCTACACTCCTCCGGGCAGAGGCACCTCATTCCTCCTCTTTTCTCTACCTCAGTAAGCTTGGTCAGCAAGGCCCCAACATAAGAACGCTCATGGCTGCAAAACAGACAATGCTGGACATGTGTTCACACCATACTTCGGTATGAACACGAAGAAGTGCCGACTACCTTGCAGTTTCAACAGTGCCATTGCATCAGAACATCAGAGGTCTGTGAACATCATAGGTTCCAGCTGCCAGGGATGTCTACTGTTCATTACAGACACCCTTTCCTGTGCGACATGGTTGCTTAAGTGAGTGTGCCGCCAGCATCGCCAATTGATGAGAAGGCAAAGAGCGAGGAAACCTCGCTGGAAGCCGCCGATGACAGCAGGGTCCAGACTTACGGGACATGACCAGTGATGCTCTGCTTCACTGGGCAACATTACACATGGGAATTTGACCTGGCTAAAGTGGCTAGACCTCTGCTCGGTGCATATTTCCTGTGTGCCAAAGGACTGTTGGTCGATCTTATGAACTACCAGCTTGTGGATGTCAAGGGCTTTGGGTCGTTAACCCTGCTCCCCCAGTCAGTTCCCCACAATGACTCTGTCAAGGCCATGCACCACCGCATGTAAATTTACTCAACTGCAGGGTGAATTCCCAAACCTCACCAAGCCCACATTCTACACTACGGTCACAAAACGTAGTGTCAAGAACCACATTTCTACAACTGGCCCACCAGTCCATGCCTGTGCGCATAGACTGGAACCATGAAAGTTGAGTTTGCCAACATGGAAAGACTTGTCATTGTACAGCAGTTGAATAGCCCCTGGGCTTCACCCCTCCATATGGTCCCTAAGTCGATGGTGGTTGGTACCGTCACGTGCTTGACTGGTCAGCGGACGTGGCCAGGACATTTGATTATACCAAACAAGCTCTTTCCAACAAGACTCTCCTGGTGCACCCATTCCCCAACGCACCCATAGCCATTACTACTGATGCTTCAGACAATGCTGTGGGTGCTGAGTACAAACAGTTGGTTGGAAGAGTGTGGTTGCCGCTCGCCTTCTTCAGCCAGCAGCTCTGTCCTCCCAAAAGAAATTACAGCACATTTACCGTGAGCTTCTCAATCTCTATCTGGCTGTCTGCCATCTTCATTTTCTTCTAGAGGATCGCCATTTCACTGCATTCATTGGCCACAAATCCCTCGTGCACGCGATGCCCAAAGTGTCAGACCCTTGGTCTGCACAGCAGCAACACCACCTGACCTACATATCCAAGTTCACAACCGATATAAAACATATCAAGGGGAAAAATAATGATGTGGCTGATTGCCTCTCACGACCAGCCATTGAGGCCAGACTATGCCGGCCGAGCCATGGTACCTGATCAAGCTACTAACCCAGAAGTCCAGGCTTACCAAACAGCTGTCACAGGCCTGCGGTTGGCTGCCATTAAGTTCGGGGAAGCTGAGGTTTCTCTCCTGTGCGATTTATCAAACGGTCGCTCTCACCTCATAGTGCCTGCAAACTGGACGTGGACTGTGTTTAACTCCATACATGGGCCTTTTGCATCTGGTCTGAAAGGCCTCACAGTAACTGGTTGCACTAAAGTTTGTGTGGCACGGCCTTAGAAAGGATGTGTGTAATTGGACTGCGGGCGGGCAAACATTGCCCATCATGTCCAGGCATCATTGGCACCCTTTGAGGTCCCTGGGTAACAGTTTGACCATGTCATTGTGGACCTTGTTGGTCCCCTTCCCCTCTCCCGCAGTTTCATGCATTTCCTTCCTTACCATGGTGGACCATACCACCAGGTGGCCAGAGGTCATCCCTCTAGCATCAATGATGGCCGTTGATGTGTCTCGAGCATTCATCAGCACTGGCACCCCATCTGATATTTCCTCTGACCACAGTCCACAATTCATATCAGACCTTCCCTGGTGGATGAGTGTTGGAAAGATCATCTCCTGTTGGTCCTGCTGGGACTCAGAACAGCTCCAAAAGAGGACCTACAGTTGTTCACAGCTGAATTGGTATATGGGTAGCCATAACAAGTACCAGGTGATTTTATTCCTGATGCCATGACCTCCTGGTCAGCCTCTCAGCAACGTTCCACCCTCGTCAGTAAATTCAATTCCTTTTCACTTATTCCTTCCTCCATCATTGCACTGTGGGTTCCTGTTGGCCTACATTCCACCTCATTTGTTTTAGTCCACCATGATGCACACCAATAATCCCATAGGCCCTCTAACGATGGCTTATTTCACGTTTTGGAATGGAGAGATAAGGCTTTTATCATACATAAGAGGGGTAAACCTGAACATACTTTGGTAGATCGAATTAAACTGCCCCACCAAGATCTGGAAGATTTTGCTACCCTGCCCCAGCCATCACAACATGACCATGAGCATGTCAACACACCTCTGGACTCTGCTATTCCTCCACCCTCGGAACATAGGACCCAAGCTGGGAGGCTCGTCCGAGCTCCAGACAGTCTCACAATGCCAGTTTTAATGAATTCTGGGGGTGGTGGGGGGGGGTGCAGTGTAGAGTAATGGAATGGATGGAAATGTATGTAATTCACAGCCACTGCCATCGAGTTGGTGTTCACTTTAAGAGGCTGGTCTGACATGATGATGTAATTATGATAAGTATTTTTACGGTGCTTTGTGTTCTATGTCTGGAGTTCAACAGATGAGTTTTTATGGTTTTTCTTAAACATAAATCACTTCACGCTGTCTTATTTGCAAAAGCTGCATGTGAATCTGGAGCAAAAAATACATTGCTAGAGGAACAGGTTGAGCAGCATCTGCGAAGGAAAAGGAAAGACCAGCTACCTGCCCATCTGATGAAGTCTGTCCCAGGGCACTATGGAAAGCAAAGGCAGAGATTTCTGGGGACCTGATGAATATTTTTGCCTCACATTTAAACAGGAGTGAGGTTCCAGAAGACAGGAGAGTGGATAATGTTGATCCACATTCAAGAAGGGTAGTGAACAGTGAGAATAAGCCAGGAAATGCTAATCTCTTGGAAAAGCAGAGACTGACCTCAGGGAGTCAGCACAGTTTTGGGCAGGTGAAATCCTGCATTATGGGGCTAAATAATTTGAGGAGATTATTAAAACCTTTCAAACCATTATTCTCTGGGTGGAGTGCCTGCATCAGGACTCAAGGAGATGTCAAGGAGTTACTTCTTTTCGAAGTCATACAGGTCAGATCGTGCAATGGGTTCTTCCGGAGTAGTGCGATTCAAGAGGACAAATTCTGATGACAGTACCAGAGGACAAATCATGGTACAACAGAAAATACTTGGTTTTGGAGTTACATACACAGAAAGTCTCTTGGTTACAAATAACCTGACTTAATGTGATTTGAGGTATATTCTCCCCACGCGTTTTTAAATGACTTTTCAAGCTGGTATTTACAATAAAATGTTTCACATTGTTTATTAATGTCTGCATACAGCATATATTCTATTAGCTTCATTATCTGTGGAGTTAGGGTGATTATTCAAAGGAATGAAGATTATAGTAAGTGTATGTGGACTGATATATGGTTTCCTACAGTAAACAGACTTTCCTGACCTGGGGAGAGATCAGATTGTGTACGGTTCTCACAGTGGATCCCATGGGCCAACTGTATATCCAAACAATTGTCGATCATTCAGCTGTGCAGGAAGTTCAAGATTATTTTCTGAAGCATCTGCAGATCCTGAAGTCCAGTCACTGACCATGGAGGAAGTCAGAAAAGATGCTGGATTCATCAGTCTGACAACACATCCAGATGCACAAATTGAATAAACGAAAATCAAATCTAGAACGAGCCTTAGTTTGCTCAGGGAAACATCAACACATCATTATTCTCATGCTGAGGCCAGGAACAATCAGTAAGTCTACTGTGCTTGATGTTGCAGCCCATATTAGCCTAACACAGCTACCGCCCCAATAAATCTATCGCGATGAAGTACAAGGCTTTTAGCATCTGTTCTCAGTGCCCTAATCATCGCTCACACTTTAATCCAGCTCAATTATCAGAGTGCAGGAATGACAGAGTATGGAAACAAGACACTGTATTCTTTGACCTGCAACCTCATTATTACCAAGCTGCAAAAGGAAATAGCTGTCCAAATATTGATTTAAAATTTTACCTGCTTCATTATTGCTGTGTTTTGTTACACCAAAACATAAAACTATCCGAGAAAAAAACAAGGGAGCCCGAGAGATCAGTGTAAGCTTTGTTTTCATTTCTGCTGAGGCGTGCAGTTATGACATGGTGGCATAATGATGTATACCATTCACGTAGTTCATACATATAACCCGTATTGGATTATGTAAAACAACAAAGAATGCTCAACATTACTCAAATATTAAATACACAACATTGCTCCTGCTTAACTATAAACTCCAACTCAATATAGAATGCATCTCAACTTATGTACATTATATATATATAAAATGTATTGTATAGTGTGTGTGTATGTGTGTGTGTGTATATATAATACTATATAATACAACTACTATATAGGCAACCACAGCATAGTAAATTTTAAATGAACCCATTCAGGTGCAATGACTTAATTGACATGGAGAATTTCTTGCTCTTGTGAGATAACATCTTTCCTGACAAGGGGGTCACTCTGCTTGGCAGTTAAGACTTGTGGCTGTGAAAACAATCTCAGGTTCTATGGCCTCCTCTGTAGTTTTAGGAGTTGACTCTGGGATTGCAGGAATTGATTCTGCTAGCTTTGGACAACTTTCTTCTCGATGTGTTAGCATTCCGAACAGCGCATTGGCAAGCTCCCCGATCTGCCGATCCACCTCAGACCACCAGACAAAGCTTCGGAACAAAGCTTTCATTTTGACCATGCCTAGATGATTGGCATGTAGCTCCTCCAACATTTTAGCTTTCAGTTTGGATGGTAAACAACTCTCAATCCTTACATAAGGCAAACCCATCAAGCACAAGTTCATCCCGGCACCGGTAAAAATGGGGAACTGGAATTTCTGCTGCACATTCCAGCCGTTTTCTGTGCATGTAGACCTGAAACAGTGCGGGATCTTCTCTGGTTTCTGTTTGGATTGTCTCTGACATAATAGGGAGACTTCCAATTCGCACAAGGGAGAATACGTCAAGAGGATAGTCCTCTTTTACAAATTTTTCAGGTATTTCCTTTGCCAACGGTAAACAGGACAATCCATCAGCATTTCCATGATTACTTGTCCTCTTGAATATGACCCCGTCATTGTATCCTCCAAGAAACAGAGGTCATCTCTGCATTCCTGCGGCTAAGCTCATGGACCTGAATGCTGATGTTTTACCCTAGGGACTGATGCTGTAGCTCAGGATCAAAGACATGTGCTTCCTGCCCACCTTACTGAGTTATGCGAGCATTTAGCACCGTAAACAAAGCTACTGAAATACACCCACGAGTCAACACTACTGTATTGGAACAGGAACATTTTAAAAGTGCAAATCTGACCTTATTTTCCAATATAGGCTCTACTACAGCATATAATCACTTTTAATGAGAATAATATTCCCACAGGCAAATAATACAAAATTCCAACAATAACATGTGCATTCTTAAGTTTAATTGAAAAGTTTAATGGCTTTGTTGTAACTGAGCATAGCTGTTACCGTTGGAAATGAGTGCCATCAGAAGTGCAGAGCGCAGTCCAAAGTATTGTTGAGTAACAACACCAGTAAAGACAACTCATTGGTCCTTAGTTTTAACTGATGCTTCTAATTCTCTGATTGGCACTCTCTGGGATGAAACATCTCAAGTCAATGAAAGGCTAAATACTGTACTATTCAGCCTTGTTAAATATGTAATTACTCAGCATATCACATCATCTGCCCATTCACTCAGCATCCTGCACCAAATGAAATCAACATTTCTGCCTATACTTACACAGAGGTAGGAGTATTTTAGCTAAATCTACAAGTCAGAAAGGGATGGTGGGGAGGGTTGAGCGGACCAGGAAGTCAGCTGTGGAAAGAAGAGCAGGGTGGGGAGAGGTAGATGCGGCTGATGGTGGTATCATATGATCTTTCTATTTGAAGTGTCTCAGCCCAGAGCATCGACTGCCCGTTTCCCTCCATTAATGCTGCCTGACCCTCCGAGTTCCTCCGGCAGTTTGTTCGCTACTGTCTGAGATGAACTGAGATGTTCCGTGGGCACTGCATATGGTTTGATGCACAACAAGGTTTGAAAGTCAGGGGTTACTATGAAGTGAAAAAAACTGAAAAGATCTGATCTGGGGATTTCAAATATATTCAGTTTTTGGCTTCAAGTCTCAACAGTATGCTGTGCGAAATTCTGAAGTTCAAATATCGGTAATACTTGTCATACAACTCCATTTATTTGTGGGTTTAAAACCATAGAGCCATCCAACACAGGAACAGGTCCTTTAGCCAAGCATGTCCAAACCAACAATCAGGTATCTATCTCCACCAATCCCATTTACCAGCACTTGTCCGTCGTTCCCTTTGCCTTGGGGATTCAGTGCTTGTCGAGATTCTTCTTCAACGTTGTGAGACTCTCGGCTTCCAACATCCACTCAAGTAGTGCGGTCCAAACTTGAACCACCAACTAAAATCCTTAGTGGCTCAATAGATTGCAGACGCTGGAACCTGAAGCCATAAACCAACAACTGGAGGAACTCAGGCCAAAGTAGTGGAGGGAAATATACAATCTACGTTTTGAGTGAAGAACCTTCATCTGGACTTAACCCCCTCTAAATCTCTTTCTCCGTACCTTAAACCTTTGCTAGCCCTTTGCTACAGGGAAATGTTTACGCCATTATCAGGTTCCCGTAACAGATCCCGTCTATCATAACTGAGACAATCCGTCCCAGGCAACATCCTGGCGAATCTTCCTTGCTCTTGTGATCGGTAACATCCATGCACCCTGTTAATGAAGGTCAGCATCCCATTTCCTTTAATTCCCACCTTATCCACCTAAGCTGCAAAAATTCCATCAATCAGCAAGGAATATGGTCATTGGAATGCACTTCAGCCATAGGTATCTGTGGCTATTGTCTCTGACTGCAGTGCTGGGTGATAAATGCCTGCATGCATGTTTCCTTGCCTGCTTTTCAGATAGTTATCACTTCACTGAAGTTTTTGAGTCAAGCTTGAGATATGTCGGGGTTGAGCATGGCAATTAAAAGATTAGAAACACATGAGATTCTGCAGATGCTGGAAATTCACATGACGAGTCTCAGCCCAAATTGCCGACTCTTTATTCCTCTCCATGGATGCTGCCTAACCTGCTGATGTTCCTCCAACATTCTGTGTGTTAGTTGAAAATTGGAACAGGTGCCTTTGGCCACGAGGTACCATTGCAGCCTCAGTGCAGACTGGATGTCAGAGACTCACAAGATGGTTTTACCTGTCCTGCACTGCAGGGACACTGGGACTGATTTGACCTGCAAAAGGCCATCACTGGACATAGTCAGGAGGATATGGTGGTATCGCCACAGCATCATAATGAGAGACCCATAGATGCAAACAAAATTATCCCAATCCTTGGGTTCTCCCCACCATACCACCCTGAGGAGCAGTGCTTCCCACAATCACGCAGTTGCTCCTTGACTCTCCAACTTCCAATGCTGTCCATGAAACCCTGCCTCCTGAAGGATTTCCCTCCTGTCTGTAAACTGCCCAGCATTCCTCCTGAGGCCCAATCCGAAAACATCCAACCTTTTTCTACGTTATGACAAGTTGGACGAGAACGGGCAATGTGTGGTTAATTAAGTTTGCAGGTGGCACTAAGATAAGTGGCGTCATGGATGGTGAAGTTGGATCTGGATCAGCTGAGCAAGTGGGCAGAAGAATGGTGTTCTGCCGAAGGGTTTTGGCCCGAAACGTCGACTGTTTACTCTTTTTTCATAGGTGCTCCATGGCCTACTGAGTTCCTTCAGCATTTTGTGTGCGTAGAAGAATAGTAAGTGGAGTTTAACTCACAAAAGTACAGGTGTTGCATTTTAGGATGACGGTAGGACTTTTACAGTGTACAGCAGGGTTGTAGTGTTGTCACAGGCATCTATGTGTACAAATACATGGTTCCTTGAAAGGAGCACCTCAGGTAGACAAGGTGGTGAAGGAGGCTTTTGAAAAGCTGACCTTCATCAGACAGGCCAGTAAGATGGAACGTTATGCTGCAGTTATACAAGACATTGGTGAGGCTGTATTTGTAATACTGGTTTACTCCTCTCCATAGATACTGCTGAGTTCCTCCAGCATTTTGTTTGTGTTGCTTTGTAATATTGTGACAGTTTTGTCACCCTACTGGAAGAAGGATGCTTCTCATCCCTCTCACCTTAAACTTATGCTCTCTAGTTCTTGGAAGAATGTAGGAGAGATTTCAAAGTTCAAAGAACTTTTATTAGCAAACTACGTATATAGTTCAGAACCCTGCGATTCGTCTTCCTGCAGGTAGCCTCAAGGCAAAGAACCCGTTTAAGGAAAGCATCAAACACTCAATGCACAAAACAAATAACAAATTGCGCAAACAGCAAAAAGGAAGCAAGTAACACAGAAAATATTAAACATCAAACCACAGAAAACCCAAAATGGTCCAAGAGTGACAGCCAGCAAGTCAGTTCAGTTTAGCGCAGTGTCAATGACTGCAGGCCTCAGCCGCAAAGCCAGTTCTGCGTCGAAGCACCTCAATCAAATTGCGCAAAAAAGAGCAGCGTGGAACGTGAACCGCAGAATCCTCCAAAAACGAGTCCCTAAGCATGGAATGCATTCATCACTGAGGACATTGAAGAAAAAACCACACAGTCTCCTAAAAACGAGTTTCACAGCCATGAACCGCACTGAGGCCGTGGTGATCGGACCTGAACCTTCCTCTGGCAGCAGCGAGAGGGGGGCCGATCAAACACAGACAGACTACGCTGAACACCCGCTCGCCTTCCGCTCTCATCCCCGTCCATTTCAATCTTGCTCACCACTTTAATCGGCGCGGAGTAGTAGAGCTGGCCACGCGTTTGTGTTCCGCCATTAGGAAAGGGTCTCAACACTCTCCGTTCTCAACCTCGCCGAATTCCCCAGGAAACAGCAAAAGCGCCAGATAACTCAGCTGGCCCAAAAATATGGGCTGCAGTCGATCACAGTCCAAGAAGAAGAAGCGCATTTAAAAGAAGTAGAAGTGGTTTTGTGAGCTGTCTGCATGATATTGGTGTTGGTCATGTTGGTCGCTGGCACCACCTTGTTTTACAAGGATGTTGCTGGGATTTGAGCGACTGGGATACAAGATGAGGTTGCATAGGCTGGGAACCTACTCCTTGGAATGTAGGAAGTGATTTTATAGATATGTATAACAGCACAAGGGGCATAGGTAGAGTGAACGCACACAGTTTGGATTCCAGTGATGGGGATTCAAGAACTAGACTGCATAAGTTTAAAGTGAGAAGGACAAAAAGCTGAGGAGCAACTTTATCACCCAGAGTGTTGTCAGTATCCTGTAAGGAACAAACTACTCGAGGAAGTGTTTGAAGCAGGTACAATAACATCATTTGAAAGACACTAGCATAGATGTGTGGATAGGAGAAGTTTAAATGGATATGGGTCCAGACATATTGGACTAGTTTGTGGGTACCTTGGTGTGCTTCAGCCAATTAACCTATTTCTGTCTCTGACTAGACCCAATCCAGTCTCAGGGGAAGAGTACTGGACAGAACATTTTCAAGTACATAACCATGCAGTGTCCTGTAGCTCAGCCTCATGTCACACGAGGATGTTGGTGCTCCCCTTGCAATGGATTAACACTGTTGCTGGCACCTTGGACCTGTTCTCCAAAATCCGTCAGTTACGCCTTGGTTCTACCTTCTTACATTCCCAAGACAACTGCATGGAGAAAGGACTGCAGAGAAAATGCTAAGTACAAATTTAATCTAGACAAAAATGAAGGGCTGCACTTTGAAAAGCGAAATGTAGGAGGAAAGTACACAGTTGATAGCAGGAGCAGCAGTGATGTTGACGTACAGAGGAATCTTGGTATCCAAGTCCATAGCTCCCTGAAAGTGGCAAGTCAAGCAGAAAGGCTGGTTGAAAAGGCATACGACATACTTTCCTTCACCAGTCAGGCAATGAGTATAAGGGTCAGGAAGTCACAGATAACTTTGGTTTGCACTTAGAGTAGTGTTGTCACTATGTTCGGATACGGCCCAAGTGCGAAGCGAGAGACATTGAAGCGGGTCGATAGTTCACAGAATTAGATGTGAACAAAATTAGAGGGAAAAGAAAACAATAAATGCTCGGCCAAACAGGGCCGTTAACTAAAATTCTCAAATGGAAAATGAAGCCAACACTGTGGCTGAGAGCAATAACGAAATATAAAACGAATATGGCTGGTCTTCAGAGTCAGTTGACTCGACAGTCCAATTTCTAAGGCAAGGCCGAATGCAAGCAGGCAGCGAAACGTTGCTGTGCTTTGCTCAAGCCTCGACAAGCACCACAACAAAAAGAATGGAGTTAAATACTATCACAAGGAAATAATAATTAGCTGACAGTTGCATATTCCCGAGCGCAATTGCCATATCTGCCTTACTGCCGAATCTGTGGTCGTGACAAGTGTGCTGTTCTGACTTCCCCACTACCGGATGGATGTAGAGCCTCTGGAGAGGGTACAGAAGAGGTATACAGGGACACTGCCAGGATTGGGTATGAGCTACAAGGAGAGGTTGGACAAATTTGCATCAGAGACTGAAGAGAGACCCGAGGATAGAAGTTTAACTACCTCACACTTTTTATATATATTATTTCTGTTTTATGTTCAAAGTTAACTTCTTTCTTGTGTGATTAGATGAAATCGATTTAAATGCATCTGATTGCGCTTTTCAGTGTCAGCATTTTTTAAGTGAAATAAATTTTTAAGTGAAATTATTTTCAATGTTGATTGAAGGTGTGTAGGTCAATGATCTATGATGTTTATTCCTAAAGAATAGGTAAGCCAGGAGAAGGACAAGGTCAAAGGAGTTTCATGGGTCTTGTCAGTCACCTTAGAAATGACTTCTCTGCAGCAAAAGGAACTCACTGGTCAGTCGAAAATGCAGCCCTATCATCCCACACAAGGGTGAATGTTGCTTAGTAACCATCAGCTAACTCAGTAAAATAGTAAGGGCCTTTATTCCTAACAAAACTCTTTAAAATGCTGTCCTGTGCAGTTAAGAAGCTTGGCTTTCTACAGGCATTATACAGATTCTTCTTACACCAATGATCAGGACTGATTGTTTCAGTGGGTGCTGAAAGGTTTATAACAGATTTTCTGAAGCATACAGTGTCACCTTGAAGAGTTTACAGTCTTGAAAAGACTTCTATCTTCAAATTGTAGCATGTCTTGGAGTATCTTGGTGCCTTTCAGCTAGAAGATGGATCTCTGAGTTATTATACCAATCAGTTGATAAAGGGTGTCCCACACATCCCTCTTACACTCATTCCATTTCATTAAGCAGGTTATGAAGTGTGTCAGCATGGGACAAGGAGTCTGTACTTTCAATATCAATCAAGATGCCTTTTCTTGAACTTACAGACAGTGATTTTAATTTCTTTTAAGCTCCCTGAAAGGAGCCTATTCAACCAACAGAGTCTGTGCCAAGTTTTTGAAAATGTCATTCACACCCATGTATACTCTCCGGAAAAGTTCTTCCCATTCTGATCACCTCTCCAATACTTCACTACGTCCATATCCTCATGTTATCAATCCTTCCACTATTTCAAACCATCTCATTATTTTGAAATCCTCTTTCAAATCCCTCTCTAGCCTTCACAGCCCCAAAGAGAAGATTTGTGTTATTTTATACGACAAAAATAATACCCTATTAGCTTCAAATGAAACAGATTGCACCTAACATCTGTTGGAGATTGCCATGCTTGAGCACAGCAATGAAACGGGGTGTTTGTAAGCTTGGAGTCTTTCGCTCCAATCTACTGAGTTAAGAATTATAACCCTTAAGACCATTAAGAGTGTTGATGAGCAGAGGGATCTTGGGGTCCAGTTTCACAAACTTTCTGAAAGTGGCTACACAGGTTGATAGGGAGGCTAAGAAGGCATCTGACTTGCTTGCCTTTATTAGTCAAGGCACTGAATTCAAAAGTCAGGAAGTTAAGTTGCAGCTTTATAAAACTCTATTTGGGCTGCATCGGAAGTATTGCTTTCAGTTCTGATCGCCCCATTATAGGAAGGATGTCGAGGCTTTGGAGAGGGTCCAGAAGAGGTTTATCGGGATGATGCCTGGATTAGACAGCATGTGCTATAACGAGAGGTCGTTTTCTCCCGAGCAGCGGAGGTTGAGGGGTGGCGTGATAGAGGCCTTATAAGATTATGACAGGCATAGAAAGAATAGACAGACTGTATATTTTTCCTGGGGTTGAAACGTCTAATATCAGAAGGCATGTATTTAAGGTGAGAGGGGGTAATTTCAGAGGAGATGTGACGGGCAAGTTTTTTTACACAGAGAGTGGTGAGTGCCTGGGATGGTGGTGGAGGCAGATACATTTGAAACGTTTAAGAGATGCTTAGATGGGCACATGAATATGAAGACACTGAAAGGATACAGACATTGTTGTGCAGGCAGAGGGAATTAGTTAGATTGGCCATTTGATTACTAATTTAGTTGGATCAACACAACATTGTGGGCCAAAGAGCCTGTTCCTGAGCTGTACTCTTCCACGTTCTATTTTCTAAAAAATGTACATGTATGTTGGCTTTATTTTCCAGGGACAATAACATTCCATTAGTGTTTGTAAAGAATGTACTTACTGTACATTCCCAAACCAAAAGCCGTGGATCAACCAGGAGGTACGTCATCTGCTGAAGGCTAGGTCTGTGGCATTCAAGTCTAGTGATCCAGGCCTGTATCAGACAACCAGATATGGTTTGCAGAGGGCTATTTCAAGGGTGGAGACAATTTCAAACGAGGTTGGAGGTAACATCAGATGCACGTCAACCCTGGCAGAGTCTGCAAGACACAACTTCCTACAAAGTGAAACCCACTAGCATGAATGGCAGTGATGCTTCACCACCAGATGAACTCAACGCCTTCTATGCACACTTTTAAAGGAAGAACACAACTACAGGTGTGAAGATCCCTGCTGCATCTGATGACCCTGTGATCTCTGTCTCAGAGGCCGACGTTAGGCTGTCTTTAAAGAGAGTGAACCCATGCAAGGCGGAAGGTCCTGATGGAGTACCTGATAAGGCTCTGAAAACCTGTGCCAACCAACTAGCGGGAGTATTCAAGGACATTTTCAACCTCTCACTGCTACGGGGGAAGTTCCCACTTCCTTCAAAAAAACAACAATTATACCAGTGCCTAAGAAGAATAATGTGGGCTGCCTCAATGACTATCGCCTGGTAGCACTCACATCTACAGTGATGAAATTCGTTGAGAGGTTGGTTATGACTAGACTGAACTCTGAACTCTTGGCTGAGCAAGGACCTGGACCCACTGCAATTTGCCTATTGCCACAATAGGTCAACAGCAGACACAATCTTAACGGCTCTCCACACAGCTTTAGAGTCTACTGGGCCACGCGGAAACGATATTATTTGGCAATATGAAACGATATGAGTCAGCTGCTCCTTTCCTCTGTCACGCACTGTTGAACTTGAACACCCCCCCGCCAGCCCGTCGGCTGGTCCGTAAGAATATTGTTAATATTAAACCGGTCCACAGTGCACAAGAGGTTGGAGACCTCTGCTTTAGACCACCTGGACAACACAAACACATATGTCAGGATGCTGTTCATCGACTATAGCTCAGCATTTAATATCATCATTCCCACAATCCTTATTGAGAAGTTGCAGAACCTGGGCCTCTGCACCTCCCTCTACAACTGGATCCTTGACTTCCTAACTGGAAGACCACGATCTGTGTGGATTGGTGATAACATATCCTCCTCAACACTGGCGCATCTCAGGGGTGTATATAGGAAAGATGTCAACAAAATAGAGAGAGTACAGAGAAGATTTACTAGAATGTTACCTGGGTTTCATCACCTAAGTTACAGAGAAAGGTTGAACAAGTTGGGTCTTTATTCTTTGGAGCGTAGGAGGTTGAGAGGGGACTTGATAGAGGTATTTAAAATTATGAGGGGGATAGATAGAGTTCATGTGGATAGGCTTTTTCCATTGAGAGTGGGGAAGATTCAAACAAGAGGATATAAGTTGAGAGTTAAAGGGCAAAAGTTTAGGGGTAACATGAGGGGGAACTTCTTTACTCAGAGAGTGGTAGCTGTGTGGAACGAGCTTCCAGCAGAAGTGGTTGAGGCAGGTTTGATATTGTCATTTAAAGTTAAATTGGACAGCTATATGAACAGGAAAGGAATGGAGGGTTATGGGCTGAGTACGGGTCGGTGGGACTAGGTGAGAGTAAGAGTTCGGCACAGGCTAGAAGGGCCAAGATGGCCTGTTTCTGTGCTGTAATTGTTATATGGTTATATGGGTGTGTGCTTAGCCCACTGCTCTACTCTCTATATACACATGACTGTGTGGCTAGGCATAGTTCAAAGTCCATCAATAAATTTGCTGATGACCCAACCATTGTTGGTAGACTGGAGGGCATACTGAATGGTGCTGACGAGAGGGCATACAGGAGAGAGATATGCCAACTAGTGGAGTGGTGTCGCAGCAACAACCTGGCACTCAACGTCAGGAAGACGAAAGAGCTGATTGCGGATTTCAGGAAGGGTAAGATGAAGGAACACATACCAATCCTCATAGAGGGATCAGAAGTGAAGAGAGTAAGCAGCTTCAAGTTCCTGGGTGTCAAGATCTCTGAGGATCTAACCTGGTCCCAACATATCAATGTAGTTATAAAGAAGGCAAGACAACGGCTATACTTTATTAGGAGTTTGAAGAGATTTGACATGTCAACAAATATACTCAAAAGCTTCTCGAGTTGTACTGCGGAGAGCATTCTGAAAGGTTGCATCACTGTCTGGTATGAAGGGGCTACTGCACAGGACTGAAAGAAGCTGCAGAAGGTTGTAAATCTAGTCAGCTCTATCTTGGCTACGAGCCTACAAAATACCCAGGACATCTTCAGGGAGCAGTGTCTCAGAAAAGCAGCGCCCATTATTGAGGACCTCCAGCACGCAGGGCATGTCCTTTTCTCACTGTTGCCATCAGGTAGGAGGTACAGAAGCCTGAAGGCACACACTCAGCGATTCAGGAACAGCATTTTCTTCTCTGTCATCCGATTCTGAAGTGGGTATTGAATCTTTAGACACTACCTCACTTTTTTTTTAATATACAGCATTTCTGTTTTTGCACATTTTTAAAAAATCTATTCAATATACGTATACCGTAAATGATTTGCTTATTTATTATTATTATTATTTTATTTATTATTGTTTCCTCTCTGCTAGATTATGCATTGCATTGAACAGCTGCTGCTAAGTTAACAAATTTCATGTCACATGCCGGTGATAGTAAACCTGATTCTGATTCTGACAAAAGAGCTACAAGTGCTAGTTTGATAAGAATCATGTTCATGTTTCAGCTAAAGGTATAGAATATACCACAGTAGCTAACTAAATTTACAATCCTTTAACTAAGGAGCATATCTGATAGCAGTCAAAATGTCACACCATAGTGCAAAGCAGTGCATTGTTAAGTTATCAGTTAATAAACTTTGTTTTAGAACATAGGACATAGAACAGTACAGCACTGGACAGGCTATTCGGCCCACAATGTGCTGAATCTGCTAGAAAGCAAATCAAAAACATCCAAACACCGATCCCTCCTACAGTGACATGCAAAAGTTTGCACACCCCTGGTCAAGATTTCTGTTACTGTGAATAGCTATGCGAGTAAAAGATGACCTGATTTCCGAAAGGCATAAAGTTAAAGATGACATATTTCTTTAATATTTTAAGCAAGATTACTTTTTTATTTCCATCTTTCACAGGTTTAAAATAACAAAAAAGGAAAAGGGCCCGAAGCAAAAATTTAGGCACCTTGCACGGTCAGTACTTAGTAACACCCCCTTTGGCAAGTATCACAGCTTGTAAACGCTTTCCGTAGCCAGCTAAGAGTCTTTCAGTTCTTATTTGGGGGATTTTCGCCCATTCTTCCTAGCAAAAGGCTTCTAGTTCTGTGAGATTCTTAGGCTGTCTTGCATGCATTGCTTTTTTGAGGACTATCCACAGATTTAAGATTAGATTAGATTAGATTTGATTCAACTTTATTGTCATTGTGCCAAGTACAGATACAAAGCCAATGAAATGCAGTTAGCATCTAACCAGAAATGCAAAGAATAGTGTTATTTACAAAATAACTGCAAATAAAAGGTAAGTGCTACAGCACACAAATATAAAAGTACTGGGACAGTACAATATGGGTGCAATATTGCTTAGCGCTGTGATGAGAGGTTCAGCAGTGTCACAGCCTCAGGGAAGAAGCTTCTCCTGTGTTTGCTGGTGCAGGAGCAGAGGCTCCTATAGCACCAACCGGATGGGAGGAGAGTAAAAAGTCCATGGTTAGGGTGAGATGCATCCTGCCCTGCCCAGCAGCATTTATGGTAGATGTTCTCAATGGTGGGCAATTGGGTGCCGATAATCCACTGGGCAGTTTTCACCACACGCTGGAGTGCTTTGCGGTCTGATACGGGACAATTGGCATACCACACTGAGATGCTGTTGGTGAGTATGCTCTCAATGGTACAGCGGTAAAAGTCCGTCAGTATCCTGGGACAGAGGTGAGCTTTCTTCATGCTCCGCAGGAAATACAGGCGCTGTGAGGGCCATGGCAAAATCTTCAGCTTGCGCCTCTTGAGGTAGTCCATTGTGGATTTTCAGGTGTGTTTAGGATCATTATCCTGTTGTAGAAGCCATCCTCTTTTCATCTTCAGCTTTTTTACAGACGGTATGATGTTTGCTTCCAGAATTTGCTGGTATTTAATTGAATTCATTCTTCCCTCTACCAGTAAATGTTCCCCGTGCCACTGGCTGCAACACAAGCCCAAAGCATGATCGATCCACCCCCGTACATAACAGTTGGAGAGGTGTTCCTTTCATGAAATTCTGCACCCTTTTTTCTGCAAACATACCTTTACTCATTGTAGCCAAAAAGTTCTATTTTAACTTCATCAGTCCACAGGCCTTGTTTCCAAAATGCATCAGACTTGTTTAGCTGTTCCTTTGCAAACCTCTGAAGCTGAATTTTGTGGTGAGGATGCAGGAAAGGTTTCCTTCTGATGACTCTTCCATGAAGGTCATATTTGTGCAGGTGTCACTGCACAGTAGAACAGTGCACCACCACTCCAGAGTCTGCTAAATCTTCCTTAAGGTCTTTTGCAGTCAAACAGGGGTTCTGATTTGCCTTTCTAGCAATCCTATGAGCAGTTCTCCCAGAAAGTTTTCTTGGTCTTCCAGACCTCAGCTTGACCTCCACCATTCCTGTTAACTGCCATTTCTTAATTACATTACAAACAGAGGCAATGGCTACCTGAAAACACACTGCTATCTTCTTATAGCCTCCTCCTGCTTTGTGGACATCATTTATTTTAATTTTCAGAGTGCTAGGCAGCTGCTTAGAGGAGTCCTTGGCTGCTGATTGTTGGGACAAGGTTTGAGGAGTCAGGGTATTTATAAAGCTTTGAAATTTGCATCACCTGGCCTTTCCTAACGATGACTGTGAACAAGCCATAGCCCTAACAAGCTAATTAAGGTCTGAAACCTTGGTAAAAGTTATCTGAGAGCTCAAATCTCCTGGGGTGCCAAACTTTTCCATTGTACTCCTTTCCTTTTTTCACTCTAAAATTGTACAAAACAAAAATAACACACTAATCTTGCTTAAAATTTTGAAAAGAATGTTTCATCTTCAACTTTATGACTTTTGGAGATCTTCATCTTCTACTCACTTAACTATTCACAGTAACAGAAATTTTGACCAGGGTGCACAAACTTTTGCATGCCACTGTACCTACACCATGTTAATATCTCTCCATCTTCCTTATGTCCAAACGTCTCTTAAAAGCCTCTAAAGTATTCGCCTCTACCACCATACCAGGCAGTACATTCCAGGCATCCACAACTCTCTGAGTAAAAAACTTACTCCTCACATCCCCCCTCAAACTTACCCCGTCTCACCTTCAAAGCCTGCCTTCTGGTTTTAGACATTTCAACCCGGGAAACAGATACTCTCTATCTCTCTACCTATGCCTCTCATAATCTTGTAAACCTCTATCAGATCTCCCCTCAGCTTCCAGTGCTCCAGAGAAAACAACTTAACTTTAACCAAACTCTCACATGCCCTCTAAACCAGGCAGCATTCTGATAAACCTCTTCAGCACCCTCTTCAAAGATTCAACATCCTTCATGTAGAGGGACAACCAGACTGTATGTATTACTCCAGATGTGGCCTCACCAGAGATGTAACATAACCTCCTCATTTTTTAACTCAATGCCTCCACTAATAAAAGCAAGCACTCAAATTGCTCATATGACCAACCCACCAGCTGTTCCCATGGCTTCACGTGACTCTGATCAGGCTAAGCAAGTGTTTACACCTTGCCCAAGCAGGCTAGCAGAGGGAAGGAGTGTCTAACACCCACTTTGGTAGAGACATAGCTCCACCCTGCCACCCAATCAAATCATTACACTGAATTAAGCTGGAAAAGGCTGCTAAACAAAATAAGAGCCCATGGTCTTACAGGAAAGATACTAACATGGATAGAAGATTGACTGACTGGCAGGAGGCAAAGAGTGGGAATAAAGGGGGCCTTTTCTGGTTGCCTGACCATAACTAGTGTTGTTCCACAGGGTTTGGTGTTGGGACTGCTCCTTTTCACATCGTATATCAATGAATCATTTAACAGAAATCAAAATGTTAACTTATTTTATTTCCATAAGAAAGAAATGTGAGCTTGAGCAAAAGCAGTTGAAGAGTGTACAGTTCATCAGGTTTACAAATAATTTTAAAATTCTCATTCACAGAATCATTGTATGGATGAAGGCCATTCAGTCCATCAATCCATCCTGCCTATGTGCAACAGTCATCAAGCTACTATCCCCTTACCGTTCACCCACCACCATATCCCTACAAATTTGTCCCCTTCAGTGACATGTCTAGGTCCTCTCTCAATGCTGCGATTAAGTCTGCCTTCACTGCCACTCCAGCTGTGCATCACTGACTGTAACCACTCATGACATCAAAAAAAACCCTTCTGTCACTTCTTGTTAAGGTTTTATGGCATTATAACTGACAATTTCAACTCGAGCCAAATTTCCATTTCCAGTGCTTCTGATTTTGGAAGGGTCTCTTAACTTTGTGTCGGTTTAATTTAATCAAAAATACTCGAATTGCTTCTAAGTGAATAAAAAGGCAATAGAATACAATATTTTCTTTGAACAAAATTCAAGAAAAAGAGATGTGCACTGTTCATAAAATGGCAAATGATTGGATTACTAAATGAAATGCAAAAATGAATAAGCAGAGCTCAGCTGAAACCAATAGGGACGACAGCAAGCCTCTGTAGTCTTTGGTTTCCCAGTTTCCTTTGCAGAGTCCGGCTCCAGAACACCCCTGACTCCATGGTCTCTACTCTGTCTTTGCACAATGAATTAAAACCATTTCTTTTTATAATTGAGACCACTTCTGATGTTATCGCACTCTAGGAGGCATGAAAAGGTCGCTTTTTCAATAATAAGGGAATGAAGGAATAAGGGGTTAGTAATGAAAAATGCTACTGACATAAAAGACCAGCAATGATCAGTGAATAAACAGAAGGGGCTAAATGGCCTTCTTTAGCTCTTACTACATTCTGAGCTGCACCGTCTCCAACTTCCTTCATACCCTACACTTCAGAGAGATGAGTGCAATGATAAATTATTTGTGACTGTATGGTATTGGCCTATTTCTTCAGCAATGAATGACACTCTAAGGAGACTACAGGATGAATTACAGCTTGAAGTGTTAACTATTCTAGGATATGTTCTCTGGTGCTATAGAGGTATGAGAGATAAACTCCTTTTCTAGTATTCAGATGCACCAAGCTCAAATCCCCATCCTCAACACAAAAATGGATTGCTATTTTGAGTACATTTCCACATACACAATAAAGACATTCACAAAATCTGCCACATTACTGCAGGAACAGCAAATATGTTAAAGGAGTGACACACTTTCCCTTCCATCACACCTCCTCAGACAATTACAGACTGTGACGCTGCACTTGGAACACTGTGTATAGTTTTGGTCGTCCTCTTATAGGAATGATGTGGACTGGAAAGTGTTCAGGGAAAATTTTATGAGAATGCTGCCTGGCCAAGTGTGTGGGTGATGGGCAGATGGATTAGTTGGAGGAGCGGAAAGAAACAGGGTAATTGAGGAACTGGGTAGAGCAGCAGGGAAAAGTGTCAGAGGAAGAGCAGCTTACCTGAAACTGGAGAATTTGATGATCATGCCATTTCCTATATCATGAAATAGGAGATGTTGTTCCTCTGGCCATGCAGGAGGCCAACTGCAGTCATGTCAATGGGGAGGAGAATGAAATGAACCACAGCCAGCAACTCTGGTTGGCCAAGGCAGATGGAACACGTGGCTGGCAAAGTGGTCACCCAGTCTGTGATGAATCTCACCCTCACTGATATACCCACACTCAATGTTTTATGATCAGCTTCATCTTCTCTACCATCATTTTTCTGAATGGCCCATGAACTAATGAACATGACCTTGTTTTTTTGAAAGGACCATGAACTAATGAACATGACCTTATTTTTCTGAATGGCCCATGAACATGACCTTGTTACTCATCTTATGCACTATCAACTTATATTTGTAAGTTATTGTAACTTTTCTTGCACGATGCCACTGCCACAAAACATTCCGATACACAGCAGAGCACAACAGGAGTACTGGATGCAATAAATAAGGTTGGAGTGTTGAACCTCTCTTGGAAGGGCTGTTTAGATCCCTGGATAGTGGTGATGGAGGAGGTATGGGAACATGTGTTGCACCTCCAGGGGTTGCCGGGGAAACTGCCCTGGGAGGGAGATAGGTGAATGCAGTAATATTCCCTATCTTCGTGTTCTGTATTATTGTACCAAATGGATATGAAGAGTGCGCCTTTATCAGTTCAGACATTGAGTTCAAAAATCAGGAAGCTATGTTGCAGCTTCATAAACCCGAGTTAGGCCACATACGGTGTATTCCATTCATTTCTGGCCGCCCTGTTGTAGGAATGATGTTGAGGCTTTTGAGAAGGTGCAGGAGAGATTTAACAGGATGCTGCCCAGATTATAGGGCTTATGCTATGAGGGGAGGTTGGACAAACATGAGTCGATTTCTCTGATGCAGTGCAGGCTGGGTGGGAGACCTGACAGAGGCTTATGAGATTATGAGAGGCAAAGGTAGAGGAGAGGGCTGTTATTTTTCTCCCAGGGTTGAAATGTTTAATACCAGAGTGCATGCATTTAAAGATGAGAGGGATAAAAACAATGGAGATGTGTTGGGCGAGTTGTTTTTTACAGAGAGACTGGTGGGTGCCTGGAATGTGCTACCAGGGATGGTGGTGAAGGAAAACAATCATTGGGGCATTTAAGAGGCTTATAGATAAGCATATGGATATACAGAGATTGGAGAGATATGGACTTAGTGTAGGCAAAAGGGATTAGCTTAGTTAGGTATCAAATTATTAGTTTAGTTCGCTTGGTTAAATGACCAAGTGTTGTACTGTTCTGAATTCTGTGTTCTGATAAACGTAGTTCGAGAGCAGGAAGTAGGCCTAATATGGACACCTTCTGATCTACAATGAAAGCATGCCTGCAGATAAACAAGGAACACGAATATTTTAGACGAATAACAAACAATATGGAAGAATTCACAACCCTCAACATCTCTCCACCACCCCACACTATTTTCATCTGTGGCATTGTCAACACATGGTGATTGTCAACAAAGGCCAATTGTGATGCCACAGCAGATGCCATCTCACTGGCTCTTTACTCAGTCTGAATAGCAAAGATGCATACACCAGGATGCTCTTTATCGACTTCAGGAAGGAGACTGAAAATCTGGCTGAGTGGTGTCACAACAACCATCTCTCACTCAATGTCAGCAAAACTAAGGAGCTGATCCAAAAATCAGGAGGAGGAAACCAGAGACCCATGAGCCAGTCCTCATCCTGGGATCAGAGGGGGAGAGGGTCAGCAACTTTAAATTCCTCGGTGTTCCAGGGACCTGTCTTGGGACCAGCACATAAGTGTAATTACAAACAAAGCACGGTAGCACCTCTACTTCCTTAGAAATTTGCTTGGATTCGGCATGGCATCTAACACTTTGACAAACTTCTCTAGAAGTGTAGTGAAGTGTAGTGAAAAGTATATTGACTGGCTACATCGTAGCATCACACCAATGCCCATGAACGGAAAACCCAACAAAGAGTAGTGGATTTAGCCCAGTCCATCACGGATAAAGCCCTCCCCTCCATTGACCACGTCTACAAGGAGCATTGTCATAGGAAAGAAGCATCCATCGTCAGAGACAGCCACCACCCAAGTCATACTCTCTTCTCACTTCTACCATTAGGAAGAAGGTACACCTAACCATCAGGCTCTTGAATCAGTGGCGATGATCACAGTGTGCTTTGTACCTTGCTGTATTGGCTTTGGATTAATGACTGTGAGGCGAAGCACAGCTCCAATGCCATATCCAAGTTAGCTGATGGTACCACTGACATAGGCCAAATCGAAGGTGGTAATGAATCAGCATACAAGAGGGTGATTGAAGATCTGGCTGAGTGGTGTTGTAACAATGTCAGCAAAGCCAAGGAGCTGATTATAGACTTGAAGAGAAAGAAACCAGAGGTCTGTGAGCAATCCTCATCAGAGGATCAGAAGTGGGGAGGGTTTACAACTTTAAATTCCTAGATGTTATTATCTCGGGGAATCTGCCCAGCACATGTGTAATTATGAAGAAAGTAAGGCAGCTCCTGTACTTCCTTGGGAGTATGCAGAGATACGGCATGACATCTGAAACTTTGACAAACTTCCATAGATGGATAGCAGAGAGCATATTGACCGGCTGCATCAGAGCCTGGTCTGGTAACACCAAAGCCCTTGAATGAAAATTCCTACAAAAAGTAGTGGATACGGCCCAGTGCATCACAGATAAAGTCCTCCCAACCGTTGAATACATCTACATGAAACGTTGCCACAGGAAAGTCTCACCAATCATCAGGGGCATTCACCTCCCAGGACATGCTCTCTTCTCACTGCTGTCATCAGAACGAAGCTACAAGAACACCACCTTGTTCAGAAGCAGTTACTATCCCTCAATCATCACAGCTCTTGAACCAATGAGTTACGGTTATTATTCTATGGATTTACTGAGAATGCCCACAAGAAAATGAATCTCAGGTTTGTATATGGTGAAATATATGTACTTTGATAATAAATTTACTTTGAACTTTGATATTCATTCAACTTCACTTGACCCATTACTGAACTGTTCCTACAACCAATGGAGTTACTTTCAAGCACTTTTCATCTCATGTTCTCAATATTTATTGCTTAATTATTTTTTTTCTTTTGTATTTGCAGAGTTTGTTGTCCTTTGCACATCTCTTGTTTGTCTGCCCTGTTGGGTGCAGTTTCTTTCATTGATTATATCATGCTTCTTGGACCTCCTCAGTATGTTTGCAAGAAAACAAATCTCAGGGTTGTATATGGTGACATATATGCACTTTAATAATAAATTCATTTTGAACTTTGAACGAAATCATGGAGTCCAGTCAGGGTCTTAAGGCAACAGTGACTTTGTCTCAGCACTCCAAGGTATCAAAAAGATCTAATATAGTTAGCAGCTTATTTTTGAGGAACACATTTATTAATTCCGATCATCAGTGCTGTTGAACCGGTGCCACAAAACCATTAGTCACTTTGTACAACATCTGAGACATATCTGAGAGTAAATCCAATTTATGAATCTCGCGATAAACAAAAGATCTTCAAATCAAATTTGCACTGTGGCAACAAGCTTCTGAGAATCATTGAAAACCAACTCCTGTAAATGCAATGACTGAACATTGAAGGCTAGAGCCTTGCTTTCAGGCATGGAATGGATTCAGCACTGCTTCTGTGAACTTACTGACACATTCTGAAAGACCTATTTAAATATTGAGATTGCTTCATGTAGTTGTGTTCTCTGATTTCCTAGTCAGTACCACACTGAATCATTTATAAGCAGTCTGAAGCCTTCACCAAGATTACAGAACATCTGTTGGTCGGAATCATCCTTTCTATCTGATAAAATAATTCTGTAGCGGCTAAATCCAATGAAGATATGCCTTAATTTAAGGGAGACTTCCCACACAAAAGAACTGTGCAATTCTAAGCCCGATTTATCCATCCGTATCAGGTCATCACTTGAACTAAAATCACAACATATTCAACACAGTGATAGATATACTAAATAATGTGCTCAATGCTCATTTGAAGGCAATAGCAGAATTGTTCCCACTCTGTTAATAATGTAGCTGCCCACAGATATTGTTAATAACTTGCATTGCTCAATCCATTTTAGAAATATCGTTCTGAATAATTAATTTACTTCCTTCGCTCATTTTGCCTAATGTAAGTCCTCCTTCTCATGAGAGATGCAAATGTACTTGTTTTAAGAGCTTGCCATTTTGGCAAATGATTTAAAAGCCAAACTCAGACTGGCTGGAACTGTCCATCCACCAAGTAATTAAGTTATCTCCATAACTCGCTTGCAACAGCTGCAAAGGGTAAACCAGTGCTCAGCTACGGCAACTTGTTTCTCTGTCTCTTTCATTGCAACATTGCCCCTACTGCCAACGAGCTCCCGGTGGTAGCGTGAGCTAGTCCACAGGACAAATGGAGACTGCTGAAACTCCACTTCAGAATCAAGATCACCCTAACCACAGACACTGAACTGCAGCACACAGACGACGTCTGAGTATGCACATGTTCGGAGGGCGAGCTTCCAGTCCCTGTCGACTCCCTAAAGTACACAAGGGATGGTGCCTGGCATTTAATATGTGCAAAACAAAGGTCCTTCAATGACATGCCTCTGTTTTCCAAACTTATCCCCAGCAGTGATACCCCAGCCACCTCTCACTGAAGGCAGGCATTGAAAGCACGTGGTCAACCCTCTTGGGAAAGCCATGTGACCAGACAGCCCAACAACAGACTTTGCTGAGTTACGTCATGATAAGTGATTATTGGGAGGAAAAGATTTACGGAGGCACCACGTGAATCCTCCTTGAACAAGTGGAACTTGTGAGAAAGCCTGGCCGATGACATGAAAATGAAGAAGGGCATCTCTGATGGGGGTTAAGAATCTCAAGTCTGTGGATCGGGGAGCACTTAGAGTCTCAGCATAAATGCTACAAGGACTGCACCATGTCACAAACCTCCCATCCAGCTACCTTGTCAATCATCACCTCTTCACTCGTGGCAGAGTCTGTGCATCCCAAACTGGCCTCAGCAAACAGCACACAACACACAGAACTGGAGTAGAAGCACAACACCAAGTGACCGGACAAGAAAGAGAATGCTTTTTGCAATGACGTTCTCTGGATTTCAAAGATCAAAATATTGAAATGTTAATTGCACCATTTTTTTTTTATTAACTTATTTCTCAGGATTTCTGGCATTTATGGCAAAACCAGAATTTATTTCCCATCCTTAAATGCCCAGGAACTACATGCTTGTCAGCTGTTCTGGAGGCCATTTCAGATTGAATCACATAAGTCCATCTGGAGTTACACGTGTTGAACTGGGTAAAGAAAGAGTATTCTTCCCGCCTCTCCTAGAATTGCCCAGGCCCCTTCGAACTGCAACCCCCCCCCCCGAGATAAAGACATTAAAATTTGTTTTCCTGTCTGCAGCACTGTACCAGGTGAGTTCAAAGCTCATTCATGGTTCTTGATACTGGAAATGGGCTGTGAAATCAAATGCCTCATTTAGCATACTACAACATTTTCCTCTGAGTCCTCTGCAACGGACTTGTAGTGGACCCTGAGTTCAGGCCAGAAAGCACCAGTCTCCCCTTTGTCCTTGACTTGGCTGTTCATTCCTGGTCTGTCATCTTGTGCAGATTCATAAGACCATAAGACCATAAGACATGGGAGCAGAATTAGGCCAGTTGGCCCATTGAGTCTGCTCCGCCATTCAATCATGGCTGATCCTTTTATCCCCTCCTCAGCCTCATTCCCCGGTCTTCTCCCCATAACCGTTGATGCCATGTCCAATCAAGAACCTATCAAGCTCTAGCTAAATACACCCAATAACCTGGCCTCCGCAGCTGCCTGTGGTAAAAAAAATTCCGCAAATTCACCAACCTTTGACTAAAGAAATTTCTCTGTATCTCTGTTTTAAATGGATACCCCCTATCCCAAGGCTGTGCCCTCTTGTCCTAGACTCCCCCACCACGGGAAACATCCTTTCCACATCTACTCTGTCTAGGCCTTTCAACATTCAAAAGTTTTCAATGATATTCACCCTCATCCTTCTAAATTCAAGCAAGTACAGGCTCAGAGCCATCAAACGACCCTTGTATGATAACCCTTTGATTCCCGGAATCATCCTTGTGAACCTCCTCTGAAGCCTCTCCAATGCCAGCACATCTTTTCTTAGATGAGGAGCTCAAAACTGTTCACAATACTCAAGGTGAGACCCCACCAGTGCCTTATAAAGCCTCAACATCACATCCCTGCTCTTGTACTCTAAACCTCTTGAAATGAATGCTAACATTGCATTTGCCTTCCTCAACTCTGACTCTACCTGCAAGTTAATCTTTAGGGTGTTCTTCACATGGAGTCACAACTCCCTTTACATCTTTTTGGATTGGAAAAATAGTCTGCACATTTATTTCTACTACCAAAGTGCATAACTATGCATTTTCCAACATTGTCTTTCATTTGCCTCTTTCTTGCCCATTTTCCTAATCTGTCTGTGTCCTTCTGCAGCCTATCTGTTTCCTCAACACTATCTGCCCCTCTACCAATCTTCGTATCATCTGCAAACTTGGCAACAAAGCCATCTATTCCATCATCAAAGGTCCCACCCTTAAACTCCCCACTAGTGTCAATAATTGAGTTAGTGGTCACTAACTTGAGCTGAATTGATGATTGATAGGCCACTCAATGGTGCCTAATAAACCTCTTCTGGGGCAGTATCCAGGGTTCTGGAGTGTGGTGTTGATCTCCCACTGGGATCTCACTGTTCTCTGGGAAGCCGGTGGCCTCCAAAGAGACAGACCACCACTGCACCTCCACTGCTGCGTCGTAAATTAGTGGCATCTTCTCTCGGATGGGAATTCCCCGATCTGCTCAGGTACAACTGCAGCCACAGTGACCCTTTGCTTTAACCTGCACTAATCACTTACAGTAACAGCCTCTCATGTTGGCATCTGGCAGCATTCCACCGAACAGGTACAGGTTAATCAGGTGTTGAAATCTACCAACCTGTATGCAGAATATAGTTAGAGTAAATAATGGATTTCATCTATATTATAAAAGGTGTACAGAAGGAATCATCTCAGGTATATAATAGTATTGATTGTTGCAAATCAAATAATGATTTCTTTCCAAATTTTTTTATTAGTTTCTACATAGAAGAATACAGAGTACAAGAAAGTATATATAAGGTCAAAAAAGGATTTTTAAAAAACTACCAATTACATTATATCTATTCATAATAACGATCTCATTACCCTGTATTCATGTAAGTTAATCAATAGCTATATTGAAATATACTAATTTATCACAAAAAAAATGAATCTAGCCCCTACCAAGACCGAAGCTGTTTATTAAGGAGAAAAACGGTAAAATACCTTCCCATATAATAAAAAATAATAATAGCCAACATCTGAATTTAAACAACGAATTGAAGGTTTTGAAAACAATTCAGAAAAGGTCCCCACAATGTTTGAATAATGATTTCTTAAATTTAATAAAAATGAATTATGCAGAAGAATATGAACTTGTCTCATTGAGAACATTAAATGTGATTATGCAGCTGGAGCATTTGAATTTCAGTTAAATTTTAATGTAAACATGAGGAAATCTGCAGATGCTGGAATTTCAAGCAACACACATAAAAGTTGCTGGCGAACACAGCGGGCCAGGCAGCATCTCTAGGAAGAGGTACAGTTGACGTTTCGGGCCGAGACCCTTCGTCAGGACTAACTGAAAGAAGAGCTAGTAACAGATTTGAAAGTGGGAGGGGGAGGGGGAGATCCGAAATGATAGGACGAGACAGGAGGGGGAGGGATGGAGCCAAGAGCTGGACAGGTGATTGGCAAAAGGGATATGAGAGGATCATGGGACAGGAGGCCTAGGGAGAAAGAAAAGGGGGAGGGGGGGAAAACCCAGAGGATGGGCAAGAGGTATAGTGAGAGGGACAGAGGGAGAAAAAGGAGAGAGAGAAAAATGAATGTGTGTATATAAATAAATAACGGATGGGGTATGAGGGGGAGGTGGAGCATTAGGGGAAGTTTGAGAAGTCAATGTTCATGCTATCAGGTTGGAGGCTACCCAAATTTTAATGTGCTGGCTTTTGCTCGGTCCTGGTTACATATTCAGGAGATTAGCTCAGTTTGATTCAAGGAACTTGAGGCACAGCACGATGCAAGCGATGAAGACTCAGCATTGTTTCAGAGAATGACTGAGGAAACGTGCTGTTTCTCAGTTCACTTGGGCAAGCAAACTGGGTCAGGTAAGACAATGCTATCTACTGACAATGGGTTTCAACAGATGCGAAAGGCAGAGTAACAGTACTGGAGAGAGGCCACACCTGGAATTTTGGTGAGATTCAGCTGTAGAGGAAATTTCAGGACATATGCTTGGTGCAATGATAAGGCCTCTTTCCTACGTCCATTTTCCTACATATACTTGAGTCATGTAATCTTCATCACCAAATTTTCCCAAATTAGTTACATTAACCTGACTCTTCTTTGGTGAGATGATTAGGAGCAGGAGCAGAGCACAGGGTCCCTCACACTATACAAGTGAAAACTGAAAGATCTAAGGGGTAAAGAGGTAATCGAGGGAGGAGGAGTGAAGATGCCTGAATACAATAAAGGTACACTTGGTGGGTGGAACAAGGCATGCAGGAGGCAGAATGTACGCAGATTTCAGCGGGATGTCAGTAACCAAGGGAACTGATGATAAGCAGAAAATAGAAGGAAATACAGACATTTTAACAATGAAATTTTCTGGAGATACTCAGCAGGTCAGGCAGCTGCAATGGAAGGAGAAACATAGTTAATGTTTTGTTCAATGGCCCCTCATCCGAACTAGATGTTGCCTGACCTGCTGAGTACTTGCAGCATTTCCAGACCGATGTCAGATTTCTAGCAACTACAGATTTCCCCTTGTTGAATGCATTGGATGGAACTGATACAGGTTTCAGGCTTTGTTGCCCTTAATCTGATGCACACATCGGGAAAACACTGATGCTTCGATAGTTCAGTGCGATCATGAAATCTCGTGTGATCATTACAGCCAGGAGAGACTTTAAGGCACACCAAGGGGAATGGTTCTCACATGTTCCCACACCAAGGGTTCTCACACCAAGAGGTAAGAGTTCTCACATGTTTACGAGAGAAAAATTGTCAATGAATTCAAACTGAATGCACTTCCAGCTTCTCTGCATTTTCAGACTAAGCACCCCTCACGTAGCAAGTGAAAAAATATGTTCATTTTAAATATGCTCAACTTGATAAAGTCTGTTATCACATAGGTTTCTACATTTGAACAGAACTGAAATTCTTTTGAACTAATCCTATTGAACAGTCAAACACGTGTTTACACTTCGATAAATAAATATGGATTACAATGTGCCCTCCAACCATCGGTGTTTCTCACCCTCTGCATGCCACCTTGGCTGAACAGAGGAGCACTTTCAGTAACAGACTAAGCTGCTCCGAAGAGCGCTATATGAGGTCATTCTTACCCTCGGCCATTGGGCTCTATAATGAGTCAACCTATAGCTGGGGAAGGGATGACCCCCTCCTGTTAGACTGTTTGAAGTAACTTCCTTTTTTATTCTTTCTTACTTCTCTTCTAATATTTGTATATCTGTGCACTTGTAATGTTACTGTGACACCGTAATTTCCTTTGGAATCAATAAAGTATCTATCTATCTATGATATTTAGTGAACCATTAATGAAGCCATATGACAGATCTGAATATGGTTATGCCAATAAAAGCACAGTGATGTTTGCCTAATGTTCCAAACTTACCGGGACACACTACAGGATGAACGGAAGAGTTGAGACCCTCAGAGGTCAGATGAATCTGTTGAAATATTTACACATTGAAGCTTCTGTAAATCTGAAACTCCACTGAAGGTGGTTGCTGCTGATATGATGAACAAGGGGGTAGTTCATCCTGGATCTGCCCTTTGGCCACACTAACCTGTGACAACTGACCCCCTGTATCTGAGAGGAGTACCATGAGCCAATACAGACTCCATATTGTGAGCAAGCAGTAGGCAGCATATTTTTCAAGATGCAATACCTTCTTACGGAAATGCAGGCAGCTGTAAGCATCAAGCATTCTCCTGTCAGCAGACGTTCCCAAGATGGAGGACGAACACATTTCAGGCCTGAGAGTACCTCTGTACTACTCTCCTCATAGGATTCATGACTGATTCTGCTGATGAGCGATTTGAAGACAGAATATAATATAAATTGTAAGATAGAGGTGTATAAGATGGTGAGAGGCATTGATCATGTGGATAGCCAAAGGCTTTTTCCCAGGGCTGAAATGGCTAACATGACGGGCATAGTTTTAAGGTGTTTGGAAATAGGTACAGAGGGGATTTCAGGGGTAAGTTTTTCACACAGACACACAGTGGTGGGTGTGTGGAATGCACTGCCAGTGGCGGCAGTGGAAGCAGATACAATAGGGTCTTTTAAGAGCCTTTTAGATAGGTACCTGGAGCTTAGAAAAATAGACGGCTATGCGCTAGGGAAATTCTAGGCAGTCTCTAGCATAGGCATGGTTGGCACAACATTGTGGGCCGAAGGGCCTGTAATGTGCTGTAAATTTCTATGTTATGCTGGAAATCTTGAGCAACACACACAAAATGTTGGAGGAACTCAGCAGGTCAGGCAGCATCTACGGAGGGAGATGAGCGTTAACATTTCATCAGAACTCAAAAACTGTACTCTCGTGAACGTATGTAACCCCTGATGAAAGGTCTCAGCCCAAAATGTTGACCATTCACCTCCTTCCATTGATGCTGCCTGATCTGCTGAGTTCCTCTAGCATTTGATGTGTGTTGCTCTTCATACGATTCACCAAGAATCCAGAGAGTGTGACAAGTGGTGCATAATTAAAGAAAGAACTACAAGACAATGTGAGCATATTACAGCAGCACTGAGTTTGTTTTAAAAAAGAATTTCCCCCACACTTAAAGTAATGGACCGAAGTTATACGGTTGCCAGTCACACATCACTGCTACCACATCTAAACTGTGCCTAGTCATGAATGAACGAGAGTGGTGAAACAGTTTGATTAAATAAATACTTTAATAACTTCTATTTAAAACAATCGCCATTTAATGAATGTAAAGACTAATGCAAGAAAATTCAACTAATCGCATCTGCAATAAAAAGTTACAATGCAACAGGTTAATCCATAGGATTAAGATATACCATAATGTGAAATCTGATTGTCAGTGACACAATAGGCAATTCTTTTTTCTATCAGTCTTCTGATTGCCGCTAAAAATATCGTGGGATGAAGTGAGAGTGTTACTTTCACCAAAACTGTCACTGGTCTTCTTGTCTCCAAACAAGCAATTTACATTATTCATGCAAGTGGTTCTGAAACTTTTCCGGATTAGATCCGTCAAGGCAGTGTTACTAGGCAACCTGTGAGCTCAGCAAGGTCTGGAGCAAAACTGTGTTTGCAAAGTCTCATGGATTACTCAAACAAAAAGAAGGAGTTGAAATATTAAGTTGCCAAAGTTTAAAATTTAGAGGTAACAAAATATGCAACATGAATCAAAACGCTATTTGTCACAAGCATTGCTTTTAGTCAGGGCAGTAAGGCCAATCTAAGTAAACTAATGAAGCTGCTGACCAGAGGAACAAGAGCTGCTGTGACTCTCCCCATGGAGTTCTGTTGCTTGTTGATCAGTACGTGAGAGTGTTAGACAACACAAAAGACAGCACCTGAAACCAATTTAAAAATAAATTGCCCGGAGAGCTGTGCTCACATAGCACTTTCCTCATTTGTTTTGGTCGTTTTACAAATAACTAAACTATGAAGCAGGATGTGATGGGCTGAATGGCCTGTTACTGCGTTACGGGGCTCGGCGATTAAACAAAGTAACAGCTCGTACCAACTGCGTAGGACACCCTAGGAGCTTCACTGAAGAGAGGAAGCATCAAAGAGAGAAGTCTCGAAGTCAGAGTCCACGATGTGCAAATCCTTGCAAAGGAATACTGCCCAGCACATCATTTGCTGATTGTTTCTCCCTTTTTTTTTTAGTTTGTTTGAAGCGTGAGCGACTTCATGTTCTTGGGTGTTGACATCTTTGAACATCCATCCTGGGCCCAAAATATTGATGCAATTATGAAGGAAGTACGGCAGCAGCTATATTTCATTAGAGTTTGGGTTGATTTGATATGTCAGCGAAGACTCCATAAGACCGTAAGATATAGGAGCAGAAGTAGGCCATTCGGCCCATCGAGTCTGTTCCACCATTCAATCATGGGATGATCCAATTCTTCCAGTCCTCCCCACTCCCCTGCATTCTGCCCATACCCTGGCTAATCAAGAACCTATCTATCTCTGCCTTAAGTACTCTGGCAAATTTCTACAGATGTACCGTGGGAACCTTTCTGAGTGCTTGCATCACATCACCACGTGGTGGGGAGGCAACAACGCACAGGATTAGAATAAGGTTGTAAACTCAGCCAGCTCTATCATGGGCACTGGTTTCCCCACCATCAAAGACATCTTCAAAAGGCGATGTCTCAGGAAGGCAGCCTCGGCCACGAAGGACCCTCTACCAGGACATGCCCTTCTGCTCATTATGAGCTTCGATAAGGGGGTACAGGAGCCTGAGGAGACACAATCAACTTTTTAGGAACAACTCCGTCCCGGGTTGTATACACTGGAATTTAGAAGAACGAGGGGGGATCTGATTGAAACATATAAGAATATTAAGGGATTGGACATGCTAGAGGCAGGAAACATGTTCCCGATGTTGGGGGAATCCAGAACCAGAGGCCACAGTTTAAGAGTAAGGGGTAGACAATTTAGAACGGAGTTGAGGAAAAACTTTTTCACACAGAGGGTTGTGGTTCTGTGGAATGCCCTGCCTCAGAAGGCAATGGAGGCCAATTCTCTGGATTCTTTCAAGAAAGAGTTAGATAGGGCTCTTAAAGATAGCAGAGTGAAGGGATATGGGGAGAAGGCAGGAAAAGGGTACTGATTGTGGATGATCAGCCATGATCACAGTGAATGGTGGTGCTGGCTCGAAGGGCTGAATGGCCTACTCCTGCACCTATTGTCTATTGTCTATTGTCCGCTGTCAGATTTCTGAATAGACAATGAAGCCATGAACACTACCTCATTATTTTGTTCATTTTTTGATTCGTTTTTTTTTATATGGTGACATCTGTTAGTCTCGCGAGACCATGGATCTGCACCTGGAATTGGTCTCCAGGGCGCAGGCCTGGGCAGGGTTGTATGGAAGACCGGCAGTTGCCCATGCTGCAGGTCTCCCCTCTCTATTGCACTAATGTTGTCCAAGGGAAGGGCAAGGGCCGATACAGCTTGGCACCAGTGTTGTCGCAGGAGTTGCCAGAACAAGGTTGAAGGCAACGTCGGATTGCCTTAGGGACTCCAGCTCCGGATTTGTCCTCAGGGTTTACTGCCGAAGCCTTTCCCATGAGTGGGTATGGCCGCAAGGCAGCGGTGGTTTGAAATCAGAGTTTTCCCTCTCTTAGATGGACTGCCTTCCCAGGCTAATGAGCTCCATCTACCCGAAGCACTGGTTTTAAGGCGCCAGGACCCACCTTCGCCCCTTCTCCTGTTACTAGAAACAGTTCTGCCGGGCTTAGAGGCTAAGCCACACAAGAATATATTCTTATTGTAATATATCATAATATTTATGTATTGCACCGTACTGCTGCCACAAAACAACAAATTTCACAACACATGTCATGTTAAATTTGCAACCGTTTTTCTGAATATCATTGTGGTGATAGCACAATTAAAATGTGAAAAATGATGCAGGACTAATGCATCTCACACTGCTGACGGAACACTCAAAACCACATTAAACTGTTTTTTTTGTTCCATTTAGCATATTATTGCCCAATTCTTACTGATTCAAGCCTAAAGTATTTATGGTTCTAGTAAAGATGATGCAAGAGGAGTAAACCTTAAATATAGTTTACATCTGACACATGGATTGTCTGATCTCAGCTGTTTTGTTGGATTCTCAAGAGAAGTTGTGCTCCCGAAGGTTGTAAAAATCCATTTAGACACTGACAAATCTATTTGGCCCTGGATACACTTCCCAGCCCAAGACCAGCCAACTGATTAGAGTGCTCGTTAATCTTTTAACTGGATGAGAAGGCTGTTAGATGGCACGAACAGCATTCGCCTGTCAAGAATAAAATTCCCGGTAGCTCCTCCAAATTCATTCTCCTCTTCCGCATCTCTTCAGAATTTTAAGTCTTCAATGGAAGTTAAGCGGAGAGGTTGACATATATTATATATCCTCAGCAGGGTCTTAGACACTGCTGGAGCACTGGGATTTTACATTTATTATAATAGTTACAGGAAGAATGAGTTAGCCAAAGTGAGAAAGGCAGTGTAGAAGCCGCCTAAAGGTGACATTTTGTAGAGAGCTCACAAAATGACTAGATACTCTACTGGACATACTTCAGGATTTGGGTATTCGGGAAATCTGATCATCTGGTTGTCCTGCATACAGGCAGAGGGAAAAGAACGAGGCTCCTGAAATAAGGGCAAAACAGAGGCGGTTGCAGGAGGCAGATGACCGGGTACAGGATTGCTTTGAGTCAGTGGACTGGGCCATGTTCAAGGACTCATCAGAGAACCTGAACGAATACGCCATGGTTGTGACGGACTTAAAGTCAGTCGTGGACAAGTGCGCCCCTCACAAAATCACTCAGAGTCTTCCCCAAGCAGAAGCCCTGGATGAAACAGGAGGCAAAATGAGGGCCAAAGTGAGGTGGAATTCAGTTCCAGCGACCAAGGAAAATGCAAGAGGTCCAGGTATGACCTCTGGAAAGCCGCCTCATGCGAGGTGGCAATTCCAGAACAAATGAATCACAGAAGAATGCTCGACTGCTGTGACAGGGCTTGAATGCTATCACCTCCTACAAAGTGAAATCAAGTGACATGTCAGACAAGACTTTGCTCCCAGATGAGCTCAATGCCTTTTATGATCACTTTGACTGACAAAACTTGAAGATACCTTCATGAACTCCCACAGCTCTTGGGAAACGCATGATTTCAGTCCCTGAGGCCGACAAGAGAGTCTCTTTCAGGTGGGAAAGTATCTGACCTAGCAAAGCGTGAAAGACCTGCGCTAATCAACTGGCAGGAGTACTCACGTACCTTTAAACTCCCGTTTCAGCAGTCTGAGCTACCCATCTGTTTCATGTTGTCCCGTGTTCTTCTGCGTGCTAGCCAAGAACCCCCCGCTTGAGCCTTTCCCACGTTTGACCCGCTTCCCTCCCTTCTAGCTACTACTATTGGGCAAGAGGTGCAGGAGCCTTGATCCCACGCTGCCAGGTTCGGGAGTGATTGTTTCCCTACAGCCATCAGGCTCCTGGATTGGTTCTACTCAGCTCAGCGCTGAACTGGCTCCGCGGTGTGGACTCACTTTCGGGATTCATGTTCTATGTGTTATTTGTTGACCCACTTTTCACTATTTGCACGATTTGTTCTCTGTTACACATTGTATGTCTGTCAGTCTTTGTTGTGTGTGGTTATTCATGGATTCTATTGCGTTTCTTTGTTTTGTGAGAGCCTGCAAGGGTTTATTTGGTATAGACACTTGAATAATAAATTTGAACTTTGAACGTGCCTAGCACAGTCAAAATGAAAAGCACTGTGTATGGATCTCTGCACGCTCAGCATAAAAGCCTGGGGGAGATGAAATCACACAGTGGAACTTCCAAGGAAGCATTACCAAAGGTAAGGTCTTCCTTGACCCAATCATGAAAGTAACAATTGATTTCATTCTAGAATAGATATTATCCAGCCACCTGTATAGCTGAATTCCAGTAATGACACCTCCGTCGTCATAGCAGAAGGAGACATGTTGTTCTGCTGAGAGTTTGATCTGTACCTCTGCATTTCCTTGCACCAATCTATGTTATGTAGCATCAGCTGTTTTTGAGAATACCAACTTGTTACCAGCACCGTTACCAGGAGGGGGCAAATTTCCACTCCGTAAACATTAGCAAAGACTGGCAGAAAGAACTCTTACAACACAGGGCTCATTGCCTTTGTGCTGGAGAGTGAAGAACTGTCCAGCCCACACCACCTGCCCACATGAGGTCATGAAGAATCCCATCCTGCACGGTCAAGGTCGGGAGAACGTCAGTACAGTCACTGCTGTTGAGAGGGCTGATGGCAGCAGAACAGCATTCTCCTGCTAGGTGTGAAACCCCACACAAGTCCTGTTTCAATGCTGGGAGGCCTCTCTGCTTCTTCCAGAATTCCAAACAGAGTATCTTAGTCTCCCCCGCCATTTTGGTGAAAACATTTTCTCCTTAATCCTCCAGTAATTATTTTAAATTTTTTCACCACTGCTGAGGGTAATATGTCCTTCCTTTTGCCCTCCCTATCATTGAGCACATGTACAAGCGTGCGGTCGTAAGAAAGCACCAAGACCTCCATCATCTAGGCCACGTTCTCTTCTCGCTGCTGCCATTGGGAAGAAGGTACAGGAGCCTTGCGTTTCAAGCTTAGGGACAGTAATCACCCTTCAACAATCAAGTTGCTGAACAAATATGGATAATTTTACTCCTCACCTCAACACTGGACTGATTCCACAACCTATGGAGTCAATTTCAAGGACTCAAGTTCTCAGTAAATACAGTATGTATGTACAGTACTTATCTGTCCATCTGCAAATGAATCTCAGGGTAGTACAGTAAATGGCAACATATACTGACTTTGATAATAAACTTACTTTGAACTTATTTACTCCATCCAGTTCCCTCATAATAGAACATTGAATTGTACAGTACAGTAGGGGTCCTTTGCCCACAATGTTGTGCCAACTATATAAACCTCAATCAAGCAATCTCACTCTTCCTCTCCTCCATGGGCCATAACCCTCCATTTTCCTTCCATCCATATACCTATCTAAGAGTGTTCTTACCCCAGCCTCGATGAACATCCCCGGAAGTGCATCCTAGGCACTGATGTGTAAAATTCCTGAGGAGACTGAGGTCCTTTAACATCTGCCGGACGATGCTGAGGATGTTCTATGAGTCTGTGGTGGCCAGTGCGATTATGTTTGCTGTTGTGTGCTGGGGCAGCAGGCTGAGGGTAGCGGACACCAACAGAATCAACAAACTCATTCGTAAGGCCAGTGATGTTGTGGGGATGGAACTGGACTCTCTCACGGTGGTGTCTGAAAAGAGGATGCTGTCCAAGTTGCATGCCATCTTGGACAATGTCTCCCATCCACTACATAATGGACCGGTTGGGCACAGGAGTACATTCAGCCAGAGACTCATTCCACCGAGATGCAACACAGAGCGTCATAGGAAGTCATTCCTGCCTGTGGCCATAAAACTTTACAACTCCTCCCTTGGAGGGTCAGGCACCCTGAGCCAATAGGCTGGTCCTGGACTTACTTCCTGGCATAACTTACATATTACTATTTAATTATTTATGGTGCAACTGTAACGAAAACCAATTTCCTCCGGGATCAATAAAGTATGACTATGACTAAATACCTGCCTTTGACGTCTCCCCTAAAATTCCTTTCAGCCACCTCAGACAGATGTCCTGTGGTATTGGCTTGTTTTTTTTTCACTTTCCTCAGCTTCATCTGCCCTACGGACACAAAATCTGCCTCTCTGAACTTCCTCATGGCTACAGTTTTGTAATATTGGCAGCACCCTGTTAACTTTCCTCTGCACCCTCGCCAACATAATTCCCTGTGACATGCTGATCAGAACTCAATATAGCGGTCAAATCAGTGCTAGGGGCATTGCATTTCTTGGAGAACAGTTATAGGATCAATCAAAGACCAGGATTTTTTAAACTGAATTTTGGTAACTCATAGTAGTCTAATAGTGAGAAGTTTCTTTACTGTTTAGTTGAGCACAGGCATTACTAATAGATGACTAACAGATAAAATCTAACCACAAAGGTAAGTGAACCACATGGTTAATTATAAACAATTATTACAAATAATCTGTTCTCAGGCTTCCAGCTGGGTACAATTATCGACTTTAACCAACATTTTGATGACTCTGCCATCTTCACCAGGGATGATGCCTGGGCATGTCTAGTCCAGTGGTATTAATACCCCCATCATCCATCCCCCCTGATTGGTTAGCCCTCATCCAATCAGGATTCCTAACCAGGAAACCTAACAACGAGGAGGAACCCCTTACTACAGCCTGTCTTCCCTATATTTACATAGTCTCTGGAAGAATCGCCAGGATCCTTAAGAAATACCGGATTTATACATATAGGCATCCGTTAGTCTCATGAGACCATGGATTTGCGCCTTGGAAGGTTTCCAGGGCTCAGGCCTGAGCAAGGTTGTATGGAAGACCAGCAGTTGCCCATGCTGCAAGTCTCCCCTCTCCGTGCCACAGATGTTGTCCAAGGAAAGGGCATTAGGACCCATACAGCTTGGCACTGGCGTCGTCACAGAGCAATGTGTGGTTAAGTGCCTTGCTCAAGGACACAACACGTTGCCTCAGCCAAGGCTCGAACTAGCGACCTTCAAATCACTAGACGAACGCCTTAACCACTTGGCCATGCACCAACACTATATCACCCATAAGTCCATAAGGAAACTCAAATTGCAGTTTATGCAGGTCAAAGATGACCTGGGACTCACCACGGCTAGCATCTACAGGATTCTCTGTGAACGCAGAGCAGTGTATGTCGGCCAAACGGGATGCATGGTGGAAACACACATCAAGGATCACAGCCGGTGTATCCATTTTGGTTACCCAGAGAAATCGGCATTAGCGGAACATTGCATTCACAATGGGCACAGGATTCACCTTGATGGCACAAAACTACTCAGCTGCACTAATTCTTTTGGGACTGTCTGGTGAAGGAAGCCATTGAAATAAAACTAGAGGAAAAGAATTTTAACAAAGACAAAGGTGTCGCTCTAAGTGAGAACTGGAATTTGATTGTAAACAAGGTGGGATAGTGGAAACCTGTTTGGAAGAGGACTAACCAATCAGGAGGGATGAATGTTGGGGGTATAAATACCACAGGAGTAGGCATGCCCAGGCATCATCCCTGATGAAGATGGCAGAATTTGTCATCGAACATGGTTAAAATTCAGTTTGATTTACAGCATTAAACTAATGTCTCCTCTCTGTCAAGTTATAAGCTGTGTCTGTGAAATCTCAACCACAAAAGGATACAAGACATATTCATAATTAAAAACAACCATGTATCCCAAAATAAAATATATAGTTTTCAAATGCATGGGTGTAGCCCAATGGAGAAAGTGCATGACCTTTCCAGAGCAATTAATACTTAGCTTGTATTATTTTTAGATCAATGGAAAGCATTTATCAATCCATGGTTAACTGTCAAACTTCAGGATGCATTATCTACTATTCCCTCTGAAAGGATTTGAAAATGGGTTTAAGATAAGACCATAAGACCATAAGATATAGGAGCAGAAGTAGGCCATTTGGCCCATTGAGTCTGCTCCGCCATACAATCATGGGCTGATCCAATTCTTCTAGTCATCCCCACTCTCCTGCCTTCACCTCATACCCTTTGATGCCCTGGCTAATCAAGAAATTATCTATCTCTACCTTAAATGCACCCAATAACCTGGCCTCCACAGCCACTCGTCGCAACAAATTCCACAGATTTGCCACTTTCTGACTAAAGTAATTTCTCCGCATCTCTGTTCTAAATGGACGTCCTTCAATCCTGAAGTTGTGCCCTCTTGTCCTAGAATCCCCTACCATGGGAAATAACTTTGTCATATCTAAGCAACACTCACAACACGCTGGAGGAACTCAGCGGGTCGGGCAGCATCCATGGAAGAGATCGGTCGACGTTTCGGGCTGGAACCCTTCATCAGGACTGTAGAGGGAAGGGGCAGAGGCCCTATAAAGAAGTTGGGGGGAGGGTGGGAAGGAGGTGGCTGGTAGAATTCAGGTGAAAAACCAGTAAGGGGAAAGATAAAGGGGTGGGGGAGGGGAAGCAGGGAGGGGATAGGCAGGAAAAGTGAAGAAGGAATAGGGGAAAACACAATGGATAGTAGAAGGAGGCAGAACCATGAGGGAGGTGATAGGCAGCTGGGGGAGGGGGCAGAGTGACATAGGGATAGGGGAAAGGAGGAGGAGGGAAGTACCGGAAGTTGAAGAATTCTATTTTCATACCAAGGGGCTGGAGACTACTAGATGGTATATGAGGTGTTGCTCCTCCAACCTGAGTTTAGCCTCATCATGGCAGTAGAGGAGGCCACGTATGGACATATCTGAATGGGAGAGGGAAGCAGAGTTGAAGTGGGTGGCTACTGGGAGATCCTGTTTGCTTTGGCGGGCGGAGCAGAGGTGCTGGACGAAGCGGTCCCCCAATCTGCGTCGGGTTTCACCGATGTAGAGGAGGCCGCACCGGGAGCACCGGATGCAATAGATGACCCCAACAGACTCACAAGTGAAGTGTTGCCTCACTTGCAAGGACTGTTTGGGGCCCTGAATGGTGGCAAGAGAGGAGGTGTAGGGACAGGTATAGCACTTGCACTTACAGGGATAAGTGCCGGGTGGGAGATCCGTGGGGAGGGACGTGTGGACCAGGCAGTCATGGAGGGACCGATCCCTGCGGAGAGGGGTGGAGAGAAAAAGATGTGCTTGGTGGTAGGGTCCTGTTGAAGGTGGTGGAAGTTGCGGAGGATAGTGTGCTGGATCCGGAGGCTGGTGGGACGGTAGGTGAGGACAAGGGGAACTCTGTCCCTGTTGTGGTGGTGGGTAGATGGGGTGAGGGCCGAAGTGCGGAAAATGGAGGAGATGCGGGTGAGGGCATCATTGATGACAGCAGAAGTGAAGCCACGATCCTTAAAGAAAGAGGACATTTGAGATGTCCTGGAATGGAAAACCTTATCCTTGAAGCAGATGCGGAGGAGACGGAGGAACTAGGAATAGGGAATGGCATTTTTGCATGTGGCGGGGTGGGAAGAGGTATAGTCGAGGTAGTTATGAGAGTCAGTGGGCTTATAAAAGATGTCAGTGGACAGTCTGTCTTCAGAGATGGAGACCAAGACATCGAGAAAGGGGAGAGAAGTGTCAGAGATAGACCAAGTGAATTTCAGGGCTGGGTGGAAGTTTGAAGTAAAGTCGATGAAATTGACGAGCTCAGCATGGGTGCAGAAAGCAGCACCAATGTAGTCGTCAATGTACCGAAGGAAAAGTTGGGGAGCAATACCAGGACAGGTTTGGAGTATAGACTGCTCCACATAACCAACGAAGAGGCAGGCGTAGCTGGGGCCCATGCGAGTTCCCATAGCTACACCCTTAGTCTGAAGAAAGTGGGAAGAGCCAAAAGAGAAGTTATTGAGTGTGAGAACCAGTTCCGCCAACCGGAGGAGGGTAGTGGTGGTGGGGAACTGGTGAGGTCTATTATCCAGAAAGTAGCGGAGGGCTTTGAGGCCTTCTTGATGGGGAATGGAGGTGTATAAGGATTGGACACCCATAGTAAAAATGAAGCGGCTGGGACCGGGGAACTGGAAGTTATTGAAGATGTGGAGGGCATGGGATGTATCCCGGATGTAGGTGGGGAGGGACTGAACTATGGGTGACAAAATGGAGTCCAGGTAGGCAGATACAAGTTCGGTGGGACAAGAGCAGGCAGAAACTATGGGTCTACCAGGACAGTCAGGCTTGTGGATCTTGGGGAGGAGGTAAAACCAAGTGGTACGGGGTGTGCGAATTATGAGTTTAGTAGCTGAGGATGGAAGGTCTCCGGAGTTGATAAAGGCGGTGGTGGTACGGGAAATAATGGTTTGATATTTTTTGGTGGGGTCCTGTTCCAGGGGTAAGTAAGAGGTGGTGTCACATCTAATATGTTCAGGCTTTTTAACATTTGGAATGTTTCTATGAGATTCCCCTTCATTCTCCTGAACTCCAGGGAATACAGCCCAACAGCTGCCAGACGTTTCTTATATGGTAACCCTTTTATTCCTGGAATCATTCTTGTGAATCTTCTCTGAACCCTTTCCAATGTCAGTATATCCTTTCTAAAATAAGGAGCCCAAAACTACACACAGTACTCCAAGTGTGGTCTCACGAGTGCCTTATAGACCCTCAGCATCACACCCCTGCTGTTATATTCTATACCTCTAGAAATGAATGCCAACATTGCATTCGCCTTCTTCACCACCGACTCAACCTGGAGGTTAACCTTTCGGGTATCCGACACAAGGATTCCCAAGTCCCTTTGCATCTCTGCATTTTGAATTCTCCCCCCATCTAAATAACAGTCTGCCTGTTTATTTCTTCCACCAAAATGCATGACCACACGCTTTCCAACACGTGTTTCATTTGCCACTTATTTGCCTATTCCCCTAAACTATTTAAGTCTCTCTGCAGGCTCTCTGTTTCCTCAAAACTACCCACTCCTCCACCTATCTTTGAATCATCGGCAAATTTAGCCACAAATCCGTTAATTCCATAGTCTAAATCATTGACATACATCATAAAAAGCAGCAGTCCCAACACCCACCCCTGTGGAACTCCACTGGTAACCGGCAGCCAGCCAGAATAGGATCCCTTTATTCCCACTCTCCGTTTTCTGCCAACCAGCCAATGCTCCACCCATGCTAGTAACTTCCCTGTAATTCCACAGACTCTTATCTTCTTAAGCAGCCTCATGTACGGCACCTTGTCAAAGGCCTTCTGAAAATCCAAGTACACCATGTCTACTGCATCTCCTTTGTCTACCCTGCTTGTAGTTTCCTTAAAGAATTGCAGTAGGATTGTCAGGCAGGATTCTCCTTTCAGGAAACCATGCTGGCTTTGGCCTATCTTGTCATGTGCCTCCAGGTACTCTGTAAACTCATCCCTAACAATCCATTCCAACAACTTCCCAACCACTGATGTCAAGCTAACAGGTCTATAGTTTCCTTTCTGCTGCCTCCCACCTTTCTTAAATAGCGGAGTAACATTTGCAGTTTTCCAGTCATCCGGTACAATGCCAGAATCTATCGATTCTTGAAAGATCATCGTTAACGCCTTCGCAATCTGTCCAGCCACTTTCTTCAGAACCCAAGGGTGCATCTCATCAGGTCCAGGAGAGTTATCCACCCTCAGCATTGGATTTTAGATTTTTCTTACAGCAAGCCTGTACTCACACAAATTTTGGGGGAGAAAATGCTTCTTAGATGGCAAATTGCCTGCTATATTCAGTTTTCTCTTTATTGCAAACAGTGAACAACTTATTTGTTCATTAGGTCTAGAGATAAACGACAGCTGCATTTATTTACCTTGCAGTGTGGTTTAAATGTTAGAAACAAAAAAAAGAATTCTTGGAGAATTGATACTTTGAGGCAGAAAAGGCAATAATCTTAATTTAGATGGTAGCCCAGTTTATAGCTTTTTAATCATTAATTAATTTTAAGCAATATATTTTTTACTGCAGTTGCATGTATAAATAGATATTATCCAAGGTCATTGATTAGATTAATGAAGAGACAAAATTATTTCAGTTTTTTTCATAGGAATAATGACATGAAAGCATAGAATTTAATTTCCCCGAGGCATTGATTTAAAATCTTTTACTATCACTTAATCATTCATTTGGGGACCCCGTAGGTTCTGGGAGAGTTAAAGTGGTTTGGTGCTTATTTCCATTCCATTTTAACACACAGAATTCAAAGCCCTAGTTTTTTGTCTCATTCCGATGAAAATCCTCCTTCGCTACTCTTAGTAATATGCCAGTGTATCCTTCACATAATAGGCCACAGATTTCTATATCATTACAGGAGATTTTCTTCTACATCCAATCAACCTGCGCCAGAAATTGCATTGCAAATTAATTTCTGAGGGTGATGAGATGTTAAGTGGTTTAAAATTGCAAATCATTTTGCTCCACCGAGCTCCAGAAAAGTTTCACCCTTCCAGAATATTTTATTTGAGAGATTCCTGTGGTAACGTCTACTTTGAAAAAGGCACACTCGACAACTTCATGCCCAAAGAAACAACTTTATCTCGAACGTCAAACCGTTATGTATATACAGAGGCTTTTTTACAACCTGTACGGCATGGCAGGCACACTATATACAAAGCCCACCGGAAGTAAAAACCCCCCATTATCCTAATTAGTATTAACTTACTTTTAATAATGCTCACATTACAACACTTCTCCCCCTTTAAAATCCAATATTCCCCAAATGTAAAAATTAGGAAATAAAACAGTGGTGTTACTAACTTGCGTACCCCTGAAAACTTATACTAGTATCTCAGCAACAGTTTATCAATTCAAAACATCTGGAAAACATGACAGATTCAACATTCAATCTAACAACAACAAAAAAAGAACTATCCCGTCAAAGATTCAGTCTGTCAGGAGGTTTACGAGTGCACTGTGATCTGCGCACTACCCCCGGTGACCCAGAAGGCACAACTGGTGATGGTGTTTTGAGTGGGTCAGGTGTTGGGGACATGAGAGGGGTCTGAGTGTCTGCGTGAGAATGTCCATCCTCCTCAGGGGATCCCGACCCCTCTGCCAGCCTCTCGCCCTCTGGCAAAGTCACTGGTGGACATGCTTCCACTGTGGTCTGTCTCACAAATGGAAACTCCATGGAACTGTCTGCCTCTGAGCCGGTATCATGACGCAGGCGCACATGGTCCTGATGTCTGCGGAAAACACACCCATCAGTCAGCTTAACAACATAGGGGACGGGACTACTCTGCTTAAGAATATCCCCAGTTAGCCATTGCTGATTGTTTCTCACATAGACATTGTCATCCGGTTTTAACTGTCTCTCTCATGCATGTTGATCATGCCCCTCCTTCTGCTTTTCCTGTTTTCTCTCCACTTTCGCCTTCACGTCCGGGCGCAGCAGGTCCAATCTTGACTTGGGCCTACGCCTCATCAGCATCTCTGCTGGAGTGCGGGCAGTCGTAGCCTGTAGCGTGAGGCAGTATTTAAACAGGAAATGTGAAAGCCGAATGCTAAGAGAGTCCCTTGTCATCCACTTCAGGCCTTCCTTCACTGTCTGAACAGCCCGCTCAGCCAAGCCATTGGAGGCTGGGTGCAAAGGGGCTGTCCGAATGTGATGAATGCCATTCTGCTGCATGAACTCACTGAACAGCTCACTGGTGAACGTTGGGCCGTTATCAGTGACCAGAGTGTCAGGCAACCTGTGGACGGCAAACACTTGCCTGAGTTTGTCTATGGTTGAGCGGGCTGTGATGTTGCTCATGATGTGAGCTTCAATCCATTTAGAATGCGCATCTACCATTACAAGAAACATCTGCCCCATAAAAGGGCCAGCAAAGTCCAAATGTAGCCTAGACCAGGGGTGGTCTGGCCACTCCTATGGGTGCAAAGGAGCTGGTGGTGGCATATTCTGATTAGTCTGACACTGCCTGCATGATTTTACCTTGCTCTCCAGATCCTGATCCATTCCTGGCCACCAAACGTAGGATCTTGCAAGGCTTTTCATTCAAGACACTCCTGGGTGAGTCTCATGAATTTCCTCCACAATCTGTGAACGGCCAGGGGGAGGCACGATGACCCTCACCCCCCAGAAAATGCAGCCATCCTGCAGACTCAGTTCTGTCTTGTGTTTGGCATAAGGCCTCAGTTCCTCTCCTTCCACGACTCTGGGCCAACCTTGTAAAAGAAAAGTCTTGACGTGGGACAGGACTGGGTCCCTCTCTATCCACTGCTTGATCTGGGTCACCTTTACAGGTGTCTCTGACAGCCTTTCCAATGAAAACACAGTCTCTGGAGGCACATATGTAGTAACAGGTGTCTCAGGTAAATACAGTCGACTCAGTGCATCAGCGTTTGCATTATCCCCACCCGCTCTGTACACTATAGTGTACCGGTAGGCTGAAAATGTAGGAGCCCAATGCTGTATCCTGGCTGAGGCTAGCAGTGGGATGTATCTAGTCTCACTGAACAGGCCCATCAGTGGTTTATGGTCCGTATAAATTGTAAATACGCGTCCATAAAGGTGCTGATGAAAGCGTTTGACCACAAAAACAATGGCCAGAACTTCTTTGTCTAGCTGTGAATAACCCTTCTCTGCAGCTGTCAGGGTACATGAAGCAAAACCAATAGGCTTCTCTGAATGGTCCTCCATTACATCTGAGAGAACTGCTCCGACTCCATAGGGCAAGGCACCGTATGCAAGGGTGATCTCCTTGTCTGAGTCATAGTGAGCAAGCAGCTTCACTGAGTGGAGGAGTTCTTTCACTTTCTTGAAAGCTTTCTCCTGCTCTTCACCCCACTGCCACTTAGTGTCATTGTGAAGCAGCTTATACAGTGGGGTCAAAATCCTTGAGAGGTCAGGAAGAAACTTGCCATAATAATTCACCATGCCCAAAAATGATCTGAGTTCCGTGACGGTCTCAGGGCTTGGGGCCTCCTTAATAGCTCTCACTTTGTCCTCCACAGGGCAAAGCCCCTCAGCTGTGATCTTGTGTCCCAGGTAAGTCACACTCGATGCCAGGATCACACATGTTCCGCATTTCAACTGCAGCCCTGTGCCTGAGAGCCTCTTCAGCACCTGCTCTAAGTTGCTCCACCTCCGTAGCCCCCATGATCAAAGTATCATCAAGGTACACTGCTACGTGCAGAATCCCCTGCAGCAAAGTGTCCATTGTCCTTTGGAAAATGGCAGGGCTGGACGCCACTCCAAACACCAGGCAATTGTACTTGAATAATCCCTTGTGCGTATTAATTGTGACATACTCCTTTGAATCTTTGTCGAGCAGCAGCTGTTGCTAGGCGTGGCTCATATCCAGCTTTGTGAACAGCTTACCCCCTGACAGGGTCACAAGCAGGTCATCCACCCGTGGCAATGGCTACTCCTCCAGTTTAGAGACCTGATTCACCATAAGCTTATAATCCCCACATATCCTCACTGTTTTGTCTGCCTTCAAAACTGGAACAATGGGAGCTGCCCACCTTGAAAACTGGATGGGTTCAATAATGCCCAGCCTCTGTAAACGTTCCAACTCCTCCTCAACTTTGTCATTCATGGCATAGGGCACTGACCTGGGCTTAAAAAACGTGGTGTAGCCCCAGGGTCGACATGGAGTTTCACTGTCATGCCTTTCAGTGTTCCTAGCTCGTCCCTGAAAACGTCACTGTACCGCTTCAGAATGTCCTCCGTCGCATGTGCATACTTAATTTCATGCCAGGTTAGCCGGATTTTGTGAAGCCAATCGTGATCCAAAAGACTGGGCCTCCTACCCTTAGCTATCACTAGCCTGGCTGAAATGTCCACAATTATTTATGGTGCAACTGTAATGAAAACCAATTTCTCCCGGGATCAATAAAGTATGACTATGATGATGACTATATAACACCCCTAAATGAGGTATGGGCTGCCCCGTATGTCCTAAGTTGGAGCTTTGACGGTCTAATGGGAGGCAGGTTGGACCCCCATGTCCTCCTGTAGGTCTCCTCGCTAACGACTGATGCAGTAGCCCCTGAATCAATCTCAGACTTAATGTCCTTTCCCCTAACAGCGACTGTGGTTCAGGTGGTTCCTCATCTGTTTCCACTCCAAACACATTGTAGGCACATGCTGCCTCTTCGTTGGAATTTAGAAGATTGAGGGGGGATCTGATTGAAACGTATAAAATCCTAAAGGGATTGGACAGGCTAGATGCAGGAAGATTGTTCCCGATGTTGGGGAAGTCCAGAACAAGGGGTCACAGTTTGAGGATAAAGGGGAAGCCTTTTAGGACTGAGATTAGGAAAAACTTCTTCACTCAGAGAGTGGTGAATCTGTGGAATTCTCTGCCACAGGAAGCAGTTGAGGCCAGTACATTGGCTATATTTAAGAGGGAGTTAGATATGGCCCTTGTGGCTACGGGGATCAGAGGGTGTGGAGGGAAGGCTGGGGCAGAGTTCTGAGTTGGATGATCAGCCATGATCATAATAAATGGCGGTGCAGGCTCGAAGGGCCGAATGGCCTACTCCTGCACCTATTTTCTATGTTTCATCTACATCTTTTAGATGGTGTGTGGCTGCCTGAGCCTGTTGAGCTTTCTCCTGCCCAGGCTTAATCTTACCCTTTGAACTTCTCCACTTTTTAGCTAAATGCCCCTTTTTGCTACAAGCATGGCAGACAGTGTCTTTGAATTTGCAATCATTTGCGTAGTGTGTCCCTCCACACTGGAAACATTCCACCCGCTTTGCCTGTTGACCAGTCTCCCTCCTGACTTGGTACACTGTCACCGACTGCAACCCCCATGTCCTTTCTGCATATCCTTGACATTATTAGCAGCCATCTCCATGCCTTGGGCAATCTCCAAGGCTTTCTTGAAAGTCAGTGGTGGGGTTTCCCCTAACAGGCGGCATTGTATGTCGTCAGTATTAATGCCGCATACCAATCTATCACAAAGCATGTCTTCCAACATCGCTCCAAAATCACAATGCTCCGACAGCTGCCAAAGCTCGGCCACAAAATAGGCCACAGACTGACCTGGCTTCCTGAAACGGCTGTGAAACTTACACCATTGGACTATCACAGAAGGTTTCGGATTGTAGGGGTTCCCCATGAGCTTGACCAGTTCATCATATGGAATGTCCCCCGGTTTCCGTGGTGCGGCTAAATTCCTTATTAGCTTGTAAGTCTTCGCCCCACACGCACTCAGGAGAATAGAACGCTTCTTAGCCTCCTCAGTAATTCCATTAGCACAGAAGAAGTGTCCCAACCTTTCCTCATACTCCGGCCAGTCCTCCGTTACTTTCACAAATTCCCCAATAGTCCCAAACGTAGCCATCTGAAAATGAGGCCCTTATCGGCGCTGCTGCTCCCGTTCGAAACGTGCCGACACGTCCACAAAACCCAGTTTACCTCATTGCCAAAAATATGTGGTAACTTCTACTTTGAAAAAGGCACACTCGACAACGTCATGCCCAAGAAACAACTTTATCTCGAACGTCAAAAACCATTATGTATATACAGAGGCTTTCAGAACCTGTACGGCATGGCAGGAATACTATATACAAAGCACACTGGAAGTAAAAGGAATGGAAGCAAAAACTCCCCATTATCCTAATTAGTATTAACTTACTTTTAATAATGCTTACATTACAACAATTCCCATTTTAGTCAACAGAAACTGGAAATTTTATAAGTTTCAAAGTATTGCGGTGATCCATTCATTTTAGTATAGAATGTCATCGACTCCTAGACCCTGATAGATCATACACCACTTTAGACAATTGCAAGAACAGGCTTGTGGTAAACCATATATATATGTTGTAACTGGGTTAACTGCCTAGACACGCCCCTCTGCTGACTGCCCCTGTGGCTCCTCCCACAGTTTCTGAATAAAGATGATTTCGCCTTGCCCCTCCCCCTCAGTCCAGGGGCAGACACTCACCATGGAGGTTGTATTGTACAGCCAATAAAAGCCTTTCAGTATTTACCCTACTTCAGTCCTTTGGAGTTATTGAAGGTGCTTCAAGGCCATCAATATTTCTCTGTGAAAAAAATGACACTCCCAGCAGAAACTAAAATAACTGGATAGAGGAGACAATACACACCTAGTGTATGGTCTCCCAAATAAATAATTGAAAGACAAATATTTCAGATGTGCAAAAATGATTTTCAAATTTAGTTAATCTAAAAATTTATAATGCTACTGGAAGTATAAGAAATGTTGTTTCTTATACCCATGGCCTAATTATGGAGAACCAGCATGGCTTTGTGTGGGGCAGGTCATGTCTTAGCAACAATTGAGTTTTTAAGATGAGGTCATGAGAGAGATTGATGAAGGTAGAGCACTGGATATTTCCTACATAGATATTAGTAGGGTGTCTTTAAAGAAATTTGGCCTGTCCCCTAAAACCCTCACTAATTTTTATAGATGCACTGTAGAAAGCATTCTGCTAGGGTGCATCACAACCTGATATGGAAGTTGTCCTGTCCAAGACTGAAAGAAGCTGCAGAAGATCGTGAGCACGGCGCAGCACATCACACAAACCAATCTTCCGTCCGTGGACTCACGTTACACTGCACGCTGTTGGAGCAGTGCTGCCAGGATAATCAAGGACACAACCCACCCAGCCAAGACACTTTTCGTCCCTCTTCCCCCCGGGAGAAGGCTCAGGAGCTTGAAGACTCGTGCGGCCAGATTTGGAAACAGCTTCTTTCCAACTGTGATAAGACTGCTGAACGGATCCTGACCCGGATATGGGCCGTACCCTCCAAAAATATCCGGACTTGCCTCTCGGTTTTTTTGCACTACCTTACTTTCCATTTTTCTATTTTCTATTTATGATTTATAATTTTTAATATTTACTAATTTTAACTATTTTTAATATTTAATATTTGTAATCCAGGGAGTGGGAAGCGCAGAATCAAATATCGCTGTGATGATTGTACGTTCTAGCACCAATTGTTTGGTGACAATAAAGTATAAAGTTTGATGAAGTCCCTCATAGGAGGCTAATCCAGAAGATTAAGATGCATCAAGTCTGTGATGAATAGGCTGTTTGGATTCAGAACTGGCTTGTGCATAGAAAACAGAGGCTAGTAGTCAAAGGGACTTATTCGAGCTGGAGGTCTGTAATTAGTGGTGTTCTGCAGGGATCTGTGCTGGGACCCCTACTGTTTGTGATGCATATAAATGACCTGGATGAAAATGTAAATGGGTGGGTTATTAAGTTTGCGGAATGTACTAAGATTGGTACAGTTGTGGATAGTGTAGAAGATCGGCAAAGAATACAGCGTGATACAGATCAGTTGCAGATATGGGAAGAGAAATGGCAGATGGAAATTTGTACAGATAAATGTGAGGTGTTGTGATTTGATAGGACAAATGCAAGGAGACTGCATTGTTAGCAGTGTTGCTGAGCAGAGAGATCTTGGGATCCAAGTTCATAGCTTCCAGAAAGTGGCTGCACAGGTCAATAAGATGGTTAAGAAGGCTTATGGAGTGCTTGCTTTCATTAGTCGAGGCAGAGTTCAAAGGTCAGGAGATTATGTTACAACTTTATAAAACTTTGGTTAGGACACGTGGAGTATTGTATCCAGTTCTGGACACCCCACTATAGGAAGGATGTTGAGGCTTTGGAGAGGGTTCAGAAGAGATTTACCAGGATGCTGCCTGGCTTAGAGGGTATGTATTATCATGAGAAGCTTGACAAACTTGTTTTCTTTGGAGTAGCAGAGGCTGAGGGGAGATCTGATGGATGTTTAGAAGATTATGAGAGGAATAGGTAGAGTAGACTGAAATACAAAGAGACTTGGGAGTCCATGTGCACAACACCCAAAAAATTAACTTGCAGGTCGAGTTGGTGGTGAGAAAGGCAATTGTAACATTAGCATTCATTTCAAGAAGTCTAGAATACAAGAACAGGGATGTAATGCTAAGGCTTTATAAGGCACTGGTGAGGCCTCTCCTTGACTATTGTGAGCAGTTTTGGACTCCTCATCTAAGAAAAGATGTGCTAGCATTGGAGAGGGTTCAGAGGAGGTTCATAAGGAAGATTCTGGGGATGAAAGGGTTATCATGCAAGGAACTTTTGATAGCTCTGGGTCTACACTCACTGGAATTTAAAAGGATGAGGAGGATCCCATTGAAACCTTCTGAATGTTGAAATGTCTAGACAGAGTAGATGTGGAAAGGATGTTTCCTATGGTTGGGGAGTCTAGGACAAAAGGGCACAGCCTCTGGATAGAGGGGCGTCCATTTAAAAAAGAGATATGGAGAAATTTCTTTAGCCAGAGAGTGGTGAATTTATAGAATATATTACCACAGGCAGCAGTGGAGGCCAGGTTGTTGGTGTATTTTCAGCAGAGCTTGATAGGTTCTTGATTGGGCATGGATTCAAAGGCTACGGGGAGAAGGCTGGGGAATGGGGCTGAGGAGGGAAAAAAAAGAAGAAAAAAAGGATCAGCCATGATTGAATGGCGGAGTGGACTTGATGGGCCAAATGGCCTAATTCTGCTCCTACACCTTATAGTCTTATGGTCTTATGGACAGGAAGCATCTTTTTCTAATAGAAAGGTCTAACACCAGAGGTCATGCATTGAAACTGAGAGATTCAAGGATGTCTGGAATGTGCTGCCTGGTATGGTGGCAGAGGCAAATACATTAGAGACTTTCAAGAGGTATTTGGATAGGCACATGAATGTGAGGAAAATGGGGGGATATGGACATTATGTAGGTAGGAGGGATTCGTTTTTGGGGGTTTTGATTTACATTTTTGCTGATTCAGCACAGCATTATGGGCTGAAGTGCCTGTCGTGTGCTGTACCCTTCAATGTTCTATGATCTATGTTCCGAGTTGAGGTGTGTGCTAATTACTAAGTGCAGGATTTCACGTACACTTTTTGCACAGTTAATCTATATTGTCTGGCAGCAAAGTATATACTGCTTTCTTTACACTAATACTAAACTCTGGATTATTGTTGAAGTATTGATATCAAAATGAAATGGGCAGATACCAGACTTCCGGTGTTACATTTATGGGACGTTCTGACATATATAGAACAGATAAATAACATTCCATAGAATCATTGCAGGATCAATGCAAATTTATCCTTTCAGAAATGCTAACTAGTTCTAACACCTGGTGTGAAAAGAGATTATTTCTTATAAAAGGACCCCCTCACCTGGATAAACAGAGCAGTGGCCTACTCAGGCACCACTGAAATCCAAAAATCAAACTATCGGAGGAACTCAGTGGGCTGAGTAGTATCTGTCAGGGTTGGACGAGGGTGAACAAGTGTCAAAACTTTCAGTTTAAATCCTGCATCAGACTTGAGAGGAAATTGCCAGTGGAAAGGGGATCAGCCGCAGTCCTGATCATTCCTCCCTCCCTCTATTCTAAATCCTCATGCAAGGTCTGACCTGAAACAGCAACAATTTCTCCACTCCCACCACCTCACCCCACCACCCCATCACTCCACCCCACAACCCCACCAACAATTCTACCCCAACACCTCTTAACACCCCACTGCAACACCTCAACACTCCACACGAATGCCTGACGCCAACACCCCACCCATCACTCCACCCCAACACCCCAGCACCCCAACACCCCACTCCACCCCACCCATCCCATCACTCCACCTCAACACCCCACCCCAGCACCCCACCCCATCACCTCACCCCATCACCCCAACATCCCACCCCAACACCCCATCACCCCACCCCAACACCACATCCCATCACCCAATCATGCCACCCCAACACCCCATCATTCCACCCCATCACCCCACCCCAACACCCCACCCCATCACCCCACTTCAACACCCCACCCCACCACCCCACCCCATCACCCCAACACCCTACCATATCACCCCACCCCAACACCACATCCCATCACCCAATCATGCCACCCCATCACCCCACCCCAACACCCCACCCCATCACCCCACTTCAACACCCCACCCCACCACCCCACCCCATCACCCCAACACCCTACCATATCACCCCATCCCAACACCCCAACATCCCAACCCAACACCCTATCACCCCACCCCATCACCCCATCACCCCACCCTAACACCCTACCCCATCACCCCAACATCCCAGCACCCCAACACCCATCCCATCACTCCAATCCCATCACTCCACCCCAACACCCCAGCCCATTACCCCACCCCATCACCCCAACACCCCACCCCAACACCCCATCACCCCACCCCAACACCCTCCCCCAACACCCCACCCCAATACCCCACCCCAACACTCCACCCATTACCCCACCTCATCACCCCCAACACTCCACCCCATCACCGCACCCCAACACCCTTCCTCGTCACCCCACCACAACACTTCACCCCATCACTCCACCACAGACGCTGCTTAACCCACTGAATTTTTCCAGCATGCTGGTTGTGCTCCAGACACAAGAAGCTCCGTCTCTTGCGTCTGCTCAGTATAATCCAAAATCAATGTGAAAACAGCCGAGATCCACTGGAGAAAATCTAAAATGTTTTCCATCATTTTTCATATAGTACTGTGTATATGAATATATTTTCATATACATTTTTGTATAAGTTTTTGACTCTCCAACATGTTTCTCATATCCACAGAGATCCTATTAACATTATATCAGAAATACTAAAACAATAAAAGATGTGATATTGAAATGTTCAGTTGCAATTATATAACATCCCATCTTTGGCCATTGATCAGTGTAATGAATGTCACAGTACTTTCAAAAATTATCAAAGCAAAATGATCCTCTTGTATAATTTCATACAACTATTCTGTAATCTCTACTTTAAAGACACAGTAATTGTGACCATCTAATTTGCCCATTGGATTCAAGGGTCAGAAAGCCTGCATTCATTTGGTGTTTGATATCCATAATTTGCACACTAGGATGAAAAGGCCATAAACTTTCAGGTTTCATAATTACTGAGTAGGAACATCAGAAATCATGTTAGCCTCTGAGCTGTAGTATTTTAGCTTAATCATACTGCTTGAGTTTTGGAAAAAAAATCATATCCTGTCATAACACATAGCATGACATGAGGCTGCTGTTTATTGACTACAGTTCAGCATTCAACACAATCATACCCTCATTTCTAATCAAAATACTCCAAGTCCTTGGCCTTTGTACTTCTCCCTGCAAATGGGTCCTCGACTTCCTCATTGGGAGACCACAGTCAGTATGGATCAGAAATAACATCTCGTCCTTGCTGACAATCAACACTGGTGCGCCTCAAGAATGCATGTTTAGCCCACTGCTCTACTGTCTCTACACCCACGACTGTGTGGCTAGGCACAGCTCAAATGCCGGTTATAAACTTGCTGTTGACACAACTATTGTTGGCAGAATTCCAGATGGTGACGAGGAGGCGTACAAGAACGAGACAGATCAGCTGGTTGAGTGGTGTCACAACAACAACCTTGCTCTCCGTATCAGTAAGACCAAGGATTAGGGACTTCAGGAAGTTGAGGGAATACTCACCAATCCTCAACAAGGGATCAGAAGTGAAAAGGGTGAGCAGTTTCGAGTTATTAGGTGTCAACATGTCTGAAGAACTATCCAGAGCCCAACATATTGCTGCAATTACAAAGAAGGCATGACAGCGGCTATAGTTTGAGAAGATTCGGAACGTCACCAGACACTTGCAAATGTCTACAGATGTACGGCAGAGAGCATTCAAAATGGTTGCGTCACCGGCTGGTATGGAGGGGCTACTGCACAGGATCGAAATAAGCTGCAGAAAGTTGTAAGCTCAGCCAGCTCCAACGTAGGCACTAGCCTCCCCAGCATCCAGGACATTTTCAAAAGCTGATAGCCCAAAAAGGCAGCACACATCATTGAAGACCCCCATCACCCACGACATGCTCTCTTGTCATTGCTACCTTCACGGAAGAGGTACTGGAGCCTGAAGACTCAATGTTACCCTCAACCATCAGATTTCTGAATGGACAATGAACCCATGAGCACCTCCTCAGTAATTTTTCCCTTCTTTTTACACTATGCGAAGTATTTTTATACATACTTGTTGTTATTTATAGTTGTTATTACAATGTATTGCAAAGTACTGCTATTGCAAACAACAAATTTTATGACATATGCCGGTGACATTACATCTGAAGCTGAAATGGTTTGTATTGCCTAGTATCATTACAAATAGAGAATGCTGCAAATAATTATGGACTTGACAGCAACAGAATTCCTGTTGTGTCTGAATGTGCTCAAAGATTTGCAAAGTCGCTACACTCACTGCCCCCCCAACACACTCCCCACCCCACCACCGCTACTCACCACACTCCCCACCCCACCACCGCCACTCACCACAGTCCCCACCCCACCACCGCCACTCACCACACTCCCCACCCCAACACCGCCACTCACCACACTTCCTAAGCCATCACATGGTCCATGCACTGATCAAATCAAAGCTCAGATAATTGAATCCTTTTTTGACCTTGAATTTGTGCTGGTGATGAGTTATTTTATTATCAATGACAAATACCACCCAAGAGTGGAAAGAATGAGAAACTCTATTATTTATACATTTGCCAGGCAGTCTGTAATACCCTGAGGTCTGAGAGCTGTATGCTAGAGATTAGGTGTGCATGCACCACATCATAACAGAGCAGTGCCAACTTTGACCAAGGTTAATATTGCTCATATCTGAATGTGCAAATTAACAGGTTAGGACCACGAGACATAGAAGCAAAATTAAGCCATTTGGCCCACTGAGTTTGCTCTGTCATTCAATTGTGGTTGATTTATTTTTTCTCTCAAACCCATTCTCCTTGTAACCATTGACGCCCTTACTAATCAAAAACCTATCAACCTCCACTTTCAATATAGACAGTGATTTGTCCTCCACATCCATCTGTAGCACCAAATTTTACAGATTCACCACCATCTGCTAATGAAATTCCACTTCCTCTTTGTTCTAAAGGAACATCATTCTTTTTTGAGGCTGCGTCCTCTGGTCCTAGACTTGCTCAGTAATGGAAACATCCTCTCCACGTCCACTATATCTTTCCAATATTTGGTGACCACATCTGTGTGGATATGAAAAAAACTCTCTTTCTCGCTGTCAATTAACACTGGTGATCCACAAGGATGTGTGCTTAGCCCATTGCTCCACTCTCTCTACACCCATGACTATGTGGCTAGGCATAGCTCACACATCATCTATAAATTTGCTGATGATACAACCATTGTTGGCAGGATTTCAGATGGAGTCGAAAGGGCGTACAAGACCAACACATTCCAGTTGGATGAGTGGTGTCACAGCAACAACCTTGCACCTAACGTCAGCAAGACCAAAGAGTTGACAGTGGACTTCAGGAAGGGTAAGATGAGGGGACACAAACCAATCCTCCTAATGGGATCAGAAGTGGAGAATGTGAGCAATTTCAAGTTTCTAGGTGTCAAAATCTCTGAGGACCTAACCTGGATGCAACGTAGCAGTTATAAAAAAGGCAAGGCAGCAATGATATTTTGTTAGGAGTTTGAGGAGATTTGGTTTGTCATCTAAACCACTCGAGTGAGGCAACCAGAATTGAGCACAGTACTCCAAGTGGGGTCTGACCAGGGTCCTATAGCAACATTACCTCTTGGCTCTTAAACTCAATCCCATGCACTGTATACCTTCTTAGCCACAGAGTCAACCTGCGTAGCAGCTTTGAGTGTCCTATGGACTTGCACCCCAAGTTCCCTCTGATCCTCCACACTACCAAGATTCTTAACATTAATACTATATTCTGCCATCATATTTGACGTACCAAAATGAACCTCTTCACACTTATCTCGGTTGAACTTCATCTGTCACTTCTCAACCCAATTTTACATCCTATCAATGTCCCGCTGTAACCTCTGACAGCCCTCCACTCTATCCACAACACCCCCAGACTTTGTGTCATCAGCAAATTCACAAACCCATCCCTCCACTTCCTCATCCAGGTCATTTATAAAAATCACGAAGAGTAGGAGTCCCAGAACAGATCCCTGAGGCACACCACTGGTGACCGACCTCCATGCAGAATATGACCCATCTACAACCACTCCTTGCCTTCTGTGGGCAAGCCAATTCTGGATCCACAAAGCAATGACCCCTTGGATCCCATGCCTCCTTACTTTCTCAATAAGCCTTGCATGGGCTACCTTATCAAATGCCTTGCTGAAATCCATGTACACTACATCTACGGCTCTACCTTCATCAATCTGTTTAGTCACATCCTCAAGAAATTCAATCAGGCTCATAAGGCACAACCTGCTTTTGACAAAGCCATGCTGACTATTCCTAATCATATTATGCCTCTCCAAATGTTCATAAATCCTGCCTGTCAGGGTCTTTTCCATCAACTTACCAACCACTGAAGTAAGACTCATTGGTCTATAATTTCCTGGGCTATCTCTACTCCCTTTCTTGAATAAGAGAACAACATCCACAACCCTCCAATCCTCCGAAACCCCTCCCGTCCCCATTGATGATGCAAAGATCATTACTAGAGGCTCAGCAATTTCCTCCCTTACCTCCTACAGTAGCCTGGGGTACATCCCATCCAGTCCCGGTGACTTATCCAACTTGATGCTTTCCAAAAGCTCCAGCACATCCTCTTTCTTAATATCTACATGCTCAAGCTTTTCAGTCCGCTGTAAGGAACAGTGCCTTGGGAAGGCAGCATCCAGCATTCAGGATCCCTACTGCACAGGACATATGCTCTTCACACTGTTACCATCGGGAAGGAGGTACAGAAGCCTGAAGGCACACATTCAGTAATTCAGGAACAGCTTCTTCCCCTCTGCCATCTGATTTCTAAATGGACATTAAACCCATGAACACTACCTCACTACTTTTTTATTTCTTTTTTTTTGTACTGGTTATTTTACCTTAACTACTTAATAGACACATATATACTTACTTTAATTCAGTTTTTTCTCTATATTTATTTATCATGTATTTCATTGTACTGTTGCTGTAAAGTTAACAAATCTCATGACATATGCCAGTGATATTAAATCTGATTCTGATTCTGCCTAATGCCTCATTAAGCTTCAGCTGGATGTCGGTGAAAATGGGATTTAGATACCATTGGAGACTTACATTGAAAAGCATTGGGTAGAGCATTTCAGAATTGCTAAATCCAAAAATATGATCCAAGATGAGCTAGCAAATTGTATTAAAAATTGACTTGGTGGTAGGATGTAAAGCGTGGTAGCAGAGGGTTGCTTTTCAGTTTGGAGACCTGTATGTAACTAGTGATGTGCCATTGGGCGCTTTAAACCTTGTTATCCAGTATATATTAGTGAAAGAGAATTAGGTAGCAAGCTGGAAGACAACAGTAAAATTGGTAGTTTTGTGTTCAGTGAAATGTGATGGATATTCACTTCTTGGCCAATAGGTCTCTTTCACTTTCTTCGTTGTTTGCTAAGCTTGCTTTCTAAATAGCAACTACCATTTAAAAGGTCACAAACTGTTGTAAGTAAACTTCCAACTAACAGTTTGTTTAACACTGGTTGTAAATGGAAGTCAATTTTCAGTTCTTAAAGTGTGAATGAAAAGCGTTCTTCATGGAACAGCTTTGTAAATAGGCTTTATGTTCTGAAGATGATTTCTCTGAAAAGTAACTGCAGATAATTTTTTATTGCTCAAGAAAGGTGTATAACACAATGGGTTGTTTACTTTGGGTTGTTTCAAACAAACAAGCTGACTCTTAAGTTGCTTAGTTCAAGGAAGCTCATAGAACAGATTATTAATATCATTTAACATATCAATAATTGATATGCTTATAGTTTGAAATGCTTATGTACTCAAATAAGTTAGCTTTAAAGTATTAAGATCTACATCTCCAAAAGATGTCTTTAAACCATTTGTGTTAAAAGGATATTTGAGAAAATATCAAATATCAAGTGTTTATGAAAACACCCAAGTGGCTGAAAAGGGTATAAATGTAGAGAGCAGTTCAGGTTTATTAAGAATGTGGCAAGCAACATCAAGAAGCATGGAAGAACTGGAGTCCATTCCTTTAGCTTCATTTTCTGCAATGGACAACTTGTTTGTCTGCATCTTTAGAGTCATAGAGTCATAGAGGAGTACAGCACAGAAACAGGCTCTTCAGCCCATCTATTCAATACTGAAACCAGGGAAACTGCTTACTCCCATTGACCTGCACCGAGACCACAACCATGTCCTTACTGTCCATGTGCCTATCCAAACTTCTGTTAGATGTTGAAGTCAAGCTCGCATGCACCACATGCTGGCAGCTCATTCTCATGACCCTCTGAGTGAACAAGGTTCCCCTCATGTTCCCCTTAAACTTTTCACCTGTCATCCTTCACCCATGACCTCTTGATGTAGTCCCACGTAACCTCAGTGGAAAAAGCCTGTTAGCACTTACCCTATCTGAACACCTTATAATTTTGTATACCTCTATCAAATCCCCTCTCAATCTTCTACATTCTAAAGAATAAAATCCTAACCTATTCAATCTTTCCCTATAGCTCAGGTCCTCCAGTCCCAGCAACATCCTTGCAAATTTGCTCTGTACTCTTTCAACATTGTTTACACCTTTCCCACAGGTAGGTGACATAACTGCACACAATACTCCAAATTAGGCCTTATCAATGTCTTATACAACTTCAGCATAACATCCCATCTCCAGTCCATGTCTATCCAAATATTTACATATCCGGTGCCTTAGAATACCTTCCAATAACTTTCCCAAAACTGATCTCAGGGTTACTGGCCTATAATCTCCTAGTTTATGTTTAGAGCCTTTTTTTAAACAGCAGAACACCATTGGCTATTCTCCAATCCCCAGCTACTGCACCTGTCACAGGGGATGATTTAAATATCTCTGCAAGGGCACCAGCAATTTCTGCACTTGCCTCCTGTAGGGTCCGAGGGAACACCTGGTCAGGCCCTGGGGATTTATCCACCCTGCTTTTCCTCAGGATAGAAAATACCTCCTCCTCTGTAATCTGCACAGTGTCCATGAATTTGATGCTTTTTTGCTTTACTTCAATAGACTCTGTGTCTGTCTCCTGAGCAAACATAGATGCAGATAGGAACAAATGAGATGCTTATGGAATGTAAGAAATGCAAGAAGACATAACGTCGCTCTAGCAGATAAGGTAAAGGAAAATCCTAAGGGATTCTACAGCCAGGTTAAAAGGAAATGGATTGCAAGTGACAAAACTGGTCCTCTGGAAGATCAGAATGGTAATCTATGTGTGGAGCCAAAATAAATGAGGGAGATCTTAAGTGCATTTTTTGCATCTGTATTTGCTCAGGAGATGGACATAAAATCTATAGAAGTGAGGGAAGGCAGCATAAAATTCATGAACCATCTGGCTCTTGTGCTAGTGAGGATAACTTCATTCAACTTCACTCACCCCATCACTGAACTGTTCCCACAACCTATAGACTCACTTTAAAGGACTCCACCTCATAGTCTTGATGTTTACAGCTTATTTCTTTATCATTATTATTAGTTTTTCTTTTCTTTAGCATTTGCAGTTTGTTCGCTTTTGCACATTGGATATTTGTCCTGTTGTGCACGTCTTTCATTGGTTCCAATTATTTTTCTTGGATTTACTGATAATAGCTGCAAGAAAACAAATCTCAGGGTTATATATGTACTTTGATAATAAATTTACTTTCAATTTTGATAATTAACCTTCCACATCACAAGATGTCCAAGTGCCTACCTCATAACCAACAAAGTACAAAATATTTCCCTCCCCAAAATCTGGTGTTAGCAAGGAGCACTGTTTTCCTGTGGCTTCAGATATTATAGGGGGGTGGGAAATGGTGTAATGGGGCAAAAAAGAAGTCAGTAGGAAGAGTGTAACATGGGGGCAACATTGAGAAGGGTGATGAATACAGGATTGAAGGTGTTATATTTGAATGCACACAGTATACAGAATAAGGTAGATGGTCTTGAAGTGCATTTAGAGATTGGCAGGTATGACATTGTGGGGAGCATAACATCTAAGGATACACTTTGTATCAAAAGAACAGGCAGGTAGGCCGAGGGGGTTGGCATGGCTCTGGTGGTCAAAAATGAAATCAAACCTTTAGAAAGAAGTGACCTTGGATTGGATGATGTAGAATCCTTGTGAATAGAGCTAAGAAATTATAAGTGTAAAAAGATGCTGATGGGGGGTTTATACAGGCCTGTGAACAGTAGTCAGGATGTAGGATATAACTTACAATGGGAGATAGAAAGGGTTTGTGAAAAAGGCAATGTCATGGGGATTTCAGTATGCAGGTAGACTGGGAAAATCAGGTTGGCGCTATGTCCTGTAGAGGAAATTTGTAGAATGCCTATGAGATGGCTTTTTAGAGCAGCTTTTGGTTGAGCCCACTAAGGAAAAAGCTATTCTGGATTGGGTTTTGTGTAATTAATCAGATTTGATTTGGGAGATTAAGGTGAAGACCGTGATCATAATATGATGGAATTCACCCTGCAGTTTGAGAGGGAGAAGCTAAAATCAGATGTATCAGTATTACAGTGGAGTAAAGGGAATTACCGAGTCATGAGAGAGAAACTGGGCAAAGTTGATTGGAAGGAGATACTAGCAAGAATGATGGCAGAACAGCAATGGCTGGAGTTTCTGGGAGCAACTCAGAAGGTGCACAATACATACATCCCACAGAAGAAGGATTCTAAATGCAGAATGAATCAACAGTGGCTGACAGGGGAAATAAAGACAGCATAAAAGCCAAAGAGTGGGCATATAATTTAGCAAATATTTGTGGGATGTTAGAGGATTGGGTAGCTTTTAAAATCCAACAGAAGGCAACTAAGGCAGCTGTAAGGAGAGAAAAGATGAAATATGAAGGTAAGCTAGCCAATGATATAAAACAGGATACAATTTTTTTTCACATATATAAAGAGTAAAAGAGAGGCGCCAGTGGATATCGGACTGCTGGGGAAAATGATGCTGAAGAGATTAGTAATGGGTAACAAAGAAATGGCAGATGAGCTTAATAACTATTTTACATCAGTCTTCACAGTAGAAGATACCAGCGTTCTGCCAGAAATTCAAGAGTGGTAGCAGGCGGAAGTCAGTGTAGTTGATATTACCAAGTGTGGTTGCCTTTTGGACCAATCCTTTCATGCTGACCAAGGTGCCTGCCTGAGCTAATCCCATTTCCCTGAGTTTGGCTCATATCCCTGAAAACCTTTCCTATCCATTCACTTATCCAAATATCTTTTAAAAGTTGATATTGCGCCTGCCTAAAATACTTTCTCTGGCAGCTTAAATACACACTATTCTCGGCTTGAATGTGTTGTCCTTTTTAAATCTTTCAGCTCTCACCTTAATCCTGTGTTTTTGAGTTCTTCACTCGCTTTCCCTTATGCCTTAGACTGGAGAAACATGTTTTTTACTTTAGATCAGTAGAAATTGCAAAGGGTATTTGAAATCACTAAGGGCTTAGAGAGAGGAAGCGTTTCCCAATGGCAGAAGGCAGAAGCAGCAGAGGATGCATAATGAAGGCATTGTGACTGACAGATTATTAGTAATTATAAAACTCAACCATGTGGGAAGAACTTCCTCTATCAAACACCATTGGCTTTATTGTTCTTTTCAGCAGAGTGAGCTTATCAAACCAGCTGGAATTAAAAGGACAGCTTATGATCCATCATATTAGCACATCGGCCAATTAAACTTTGCGCCAGATTTTGTCCACAAAACTTTCTAAATTTATAGCTGTTTAATCTGAAAAATAAAGACCTAGCTAATACATAAAAAAGAAAGCACTATAACATATGTTGAGATTAAACTACTAAGGATACTGGTGCTATTCGACACCTTGCTTCATTTATGTAAAGCACTGGTGAGACCACATCTGAAATACTGTGTGCAGGCCTCTCTCCTCGTTTTACACAGAGAGTGATGAGGGTCTGCATTGTGCTGCCAGATAGGTGGTGGTGGAGGCAAATATGACAGAGGCATTTAAGAGACTCTTAGACTAGCACTTGAGATAGTTGGAGAGATATAGACATTGAGTAGGCAGAGAGGCCTAGTTTATAAGACCATAAGACATAGGAAGAGAATTAGGCCATTTGGCCCATCAAGTCTTCTCTGCCATTTCATCACAGCTGATTCATTTCTCTTCTCAGCCCAATCTCCTGCCTTCTTCCCGTAACCTTTCATGCCCTGACCAATCAAGAATGTATCAACCTCTGCCTTAAACATAAATACAGATATAGTCCACAACTACCTGAGGCAATGAATTCCACAGATTCACCACTCTCCAGCTTAAAAAAAAATCCTCCTCATTTCTGTTCTAAAAGGAAGCCCCTCTATTCTGTGTCCTCTCGTCTTAGACACTCCCACTATAGGAAACATCCTCTCCACATCCACTCTATGAAGGCCTTTCATCATTCAATAGGATTCAATCAGGTCACCCCTCATTCTTCTGAATTCCAGTGAATGCAGGCCCAGAGCCATCAAACGCTCTGGTTTAGTAGGCTTTTAGTTACTAGTTCAGCATGTACAGGGAATACTGGAATATAAACTTTGTGTGGGTAGTAGTTACAGGATCAGGTTAGTTATACACTAATTTCAAGTTTAATTAATTTGATACAAGACTGTGCGCTGAATGGCCTGATCCTGTGAAGTACAGTTCTATGTTACACTTACAATTGAGGGAACACCACACAACTTTCAATAGATTGACTCTTGGGATGTTGGGTTTGTCATATTAAGAGAAATTGAACAAGCTGAGCATTTACACTCCTCAGTTTAGAATGAAATTGCTCTTGTTATATTGCAGAAAATTCAAACAGGGTCCTCTCCATTCCATCTGACAGTTCAACAACAGACACAAAATGTTGGAGGAACTCGGCAGCTCCAGCAGCTTCTATTCCGGGAAATAAACAGACAGCATTTTGGGGCAAGATCCTTCGTCAGGACTGGAAAGGAAGGGGGCAGAAGCAGAATAAAAAGGCGGAGAGAGGGGAAAGGAGCACAGGCATGCAAGTAATTGGTGAGACCTGGTGAGGGGAGGTAAGGGACGTGGGTGGGTAGATCGTGCAGTAATGCGACCATTTCAAGTAGTTAGCTAGGAAAAATGTCAATGAAAATACTGTTTACTTAACTCCCTCCATGCAACACCCTGATCATTTCGGGCTGTGCACCACCCGTTCTCTGCCGCCTCTCCTGGGTCTATATAGGTTTGCTACTAGCTAATATGGTCCAGCCTGTAAGAGCCTCTAGTCGGCCTACTCTGTCTTGGTTTTAAAAGAAAAAAGGTCTACTCTGTGGACCGGCTAATGCAAGGAAGCCAAGTCCTGTGCTGAGGGTTCCAGATGGCAGTCGATACAAGGTCAAATGCAGGAAGAGGAAATTGCTGTTTGTAAGGGAAAATTACATAATGATACTTGGCATATGTACTAGATTATAATTGCTCCATATTTTCCCTTGATTGCTATAGACAGCACTGCCATGTTCAGCAACATCTTCTGCTTTGGTTTGTCCAATGATAGCAGCTTTCCTGTTTGAAACAAGTATTAAGCTAGGAATAGACCTGAAGAAACCTACTGTAGACTGCAGGTCTTTTCCCTAAGTGTTCATTATATAATGCGAGCTGAGAGGAGAATAATTGAATCCTCTTGTCTTTCTCAACTATTGTGATTCTACACCACATTCCCCAATACCAGCCCCCTGGAACAGACAGAGGACTGAGCTCTAACAGGAGATGAGCAGGCTAATGGATAAAACATTCACTACTACTACTCCGTCGACTCAGGCCTAGGGGGCCGGCGTCGGGCACGATGACGGACTCTCCACTTCTCCCTCTCTCTCATCAGTGTGTTCAGTTCGTCTACATTAGCCGTGCCGCTGTCTTCTAGGAGCGTGTTGACCATAGTCTTAGGAGGGCGCCCAGAGTTCATCCTCCCATGCTCGGGCTCCCAAATGATGACTAGGCTGGCAGGTAGCTCGGGTTGGGGTAGACAGTGCCCCGCTAGTTGCAGTCTTCTCGCCTTGATTTTAAAACATTCAAGATATGATAAAACATTCAAGATGTGTTTAATGATTCTTTGAAGAAGTACAAAATCACTTAAGGTGGAGATGGAGAATTCAGGATGGTATTCAAAGTTCAAAGTACATTTATTATGAAAGTATGTATACCTTGAGCTTTGTCCCCTTACAGGCAGCCACAAAACAAAGAAACCCTATAGAGCCCATTAAAAACAGAAGAAGACCATCAAGCACCCAGTGTGCAGAGAGAAAAAAAAACAAACAAAAGCAGGCAAACAGAATTCAGAACTGAAGTTCCCAAAACCAGGCATCACTGCAGCCGATCCAGGAGTCCACTAGCTGCAGGCCACAACCTCAGTCCAGCACCGAGACGAGCAAACCCTGCAGAGCAGCGAGCTGAACCGGACCGTTCCTTGCCTCTGACCCCGACACCCTGACCATTCCAGTCTGGCCCGGCACTTATATTGTCCAAATCCTTGCTCTCTGCCACTTTGATATTCCCTTGGGCTCAGGCCCCGCTGCCTTGATTCAGCCAGTAGGCAACCTTTCCAATTCAGCTTGGCTCTTAAATTGATCAAACTTCAGACCTTTCCTCGACTTTGCCTCGCCTCAGCTCCGCCGCATCAAATTGCTTCCATCCACTCCAGCCACTCCGGCCTAGACATATTGCAACTGTCCTGCCTCTCCGAGACCCGAGCCCACACCACAAAAATGCCAGGTTGTACAGGCAATTTAGCTCAACTTCGACTGTGAAGTGAAAGGGCATTGTTTGCAGCTATCAATGCCAGTACTGATAACCTGATAATCATGAATCAGATGCAGACTGAATCCCAAATTCAGGAACTTGGGAATTTACCAATAATCTCAAGATTATGAAGCAGAAGCAGACCGAAGGTTGCAGTACCAAAGGAAAATCGGAGACTGCTGTGTACTTTGCTTCACAGAAATATGGCTCACCCCTACCATTTCAGATGCAGTGCTGCAGACTGAGGGCTTCGCCATCCATCGCATGGACAGAACAGCTGAGCCTCCTAAAGGTAGAGGATGAGGAGTTTCCTTATGATTAATTTCATTCTGTCTCAGTCCTGCTCACCTGACCTGCAACGTCTAGCAGTAATGTGTTTCTATTTTATCTCTTGAGGGAGTTTTCTGCCATCATTCTGGTAGGAGCGTACATTTCAATCCTAGCCAATTTCTGGGCTGGAATGGTCAATATTGGAAGGCACAGGAGGAGCAGAACACTGTGATCAGCAGCCATGAAGCAGCACACCCTGCTGCCTTCCCAATAATTTGCGGGGGATTTCTGCTTGAAGAAGTCTCTGACCAACTACCACCAACGTACCACCTGTGAAACCAGAGGAACCAACACATTTTACCACTGTTACACCACCACCTGGAATGGTTACTCTCCCACCCCACGCCCAAGTCCGATCAGCTGGTTGTACTTCTACTCCTGGAGTATAGGCAGAGACTGTGGACTGCATCCCCAGAGGTGAGGACAAGAAGATATTGTCAAGGGTGGCACAGAATGCTTACAGAACTGTTTTGAACTGGTGGACTGGACAATATTCGGGGACTCATCGTCAAATCTGAATGAATGTGCCAAAGTTGTCACTGGCTTCAACACTCATCCTGTGTGGACGAGTGCGTGCCTTTGAGATCGTACCGAACATATCCAAACGGAAATACCGGGGTTGAACCAGATTCGTAGCCTGCTGAGGGCAGGATCTGTGCTATTCAAGACCAGTGATCCAGGACTTCTCATATAGTTTTGGATCACCACGTACAATTTATGGAAGGATATTTTAAGAGTGAGAAAACAATTCCAGTTGAAGTTAGAGACAGAATCCGATGCATGTCAGCTCTGGCAGTGTTTGCAGACAATTATTTCCAACAAAGCGAAACCTAACATCATGAATGGCAGTGACGCTTCACACCCAGATGAGCTCAATGTTTTAAATACACGCTTTGAAAGGGAGAATAAAACTACACCTCTTGCAAACCCCTGCAGCATCTGGTGACCCTGTGATTTCTGTTTCAGAGGCTGACATCAGAACATCTTTCAAGGGGGTGAACCCTTGCAAGGCGTCAGGTTCTGATGGCGTACCTGGTAGAGCACTGAGACCCTGTACCAACCAACTGGCGGGAGTGTTCAACGACACCTTCGATCTCTCACTGCCGCAGTCGGAGCTTCCCAGCTGCTTCAAAAAGGTGTACATCGTACCGGTGTCCAAGAAGAGCAGAGTGAGCTGCCTCAATGTCTATTGCCCAATTGCACTTGCTTCTATTGTGATGAAGTGCTTTGAGAGGTTATTCATGGCCAGCACCTCAAGGACGTGTGCTTAGCCTTCTGCTGCCCTCCCTCTACACCTACGACAACGTAGCTAGTCACAGCTCAAACGCCATCTATAAATCTGCTGAAAGCACAAGCACTGTTGAGAGAATCTCAGGTGCAGACAGGGAGACATACTGAAGGGAGATAGACTGGCTGGGTGAGCGGCGTCGTGGCAACACCCTTCTACTCAACATCAGTAAGACCACGGAATGGATTGTGGACTTCAAGGAGGAGAAGTTAAGGAAACACACACCAGTCCCCGGCCTTTTCTCCTTGGAGCGACGGAGGATGAGAGGTGACCTGATAGAGGCATTGATTGTGTGGATAGTCAGAGGTTTTTTCCCAGGGCTGAAATGGTTGGCACAAGAGGACACAGGTTTAAGGTGCTTGGAAGTAGGTACAGAGGAGATGTCAGGGATAAGTTTTTTACACAGCGAGTGGTGAGTGCGTGGAATGGGCTGCCGGCAACGGTGGTGGAGGCTGATATGACAGGGTCTTTTAAGAGACTTTTGGATAGGTACATGGAGCTTAAAAAAATAAAGGGTTATAGGTAAGCCTAGTAATTTCTAAGGTAGGGACATGTTCCGCACAACTTTGTGGGCCGAAGGGCCTTTATTGTGCTGTAGGTTTTCTATGTTTCTATGTTTATATGAGGGATCAGCAGTGGAAAGAGTTAGCAGTTTCAAGCTCTTTAAAGACCTATCCTGTGCCCCAGGTCTATATTGAATTTTAATTAACTTTAATAGAAACAGAAAAACTTAATATTTCTGCAAAGAGGAACAATTACAGTTCCAGGAAAAAGACATTGACTGTACCCCTCCCCACTGACACTGCCTGATCTGCTGAGTTTTTCACTCACATTAGCAGTTTTATTTCAGATTTCCAGCATCTGCAGTATTGTCATTCACCCGACGGTATTTGATTTTATTACAAGCACCTAAATAGCGCCAGTTCCTCAAACTGGTTTGATCATCTTTATTGCAAAGTTATACTCTCTGTACAAAAGAATAACGCATATAGTCACTTATATCTTTCAGATTTAGCCTTGCTGACTGCCGTCCAGTGATTCTGTGGAGAACTTAGGAAAGTTAGGGAAAGAGGTAAAAGAGCAGTTGGGAGTTATACTATCAGTCAGAGACAATATCATGGGTGCACTCAGAGGGGAAATAATGCATGGGTAAAACTCAAAAATAAGTAAGGTATAGTCACTCCTATGGCAAAATACTACAGGGCAGGTTTGCTAAGCTGTTGGGGAAGGTTTTTCCAGTCCCGCTAAAGGGTCTCAGCCTGAAACGTTGACTGTACTCTCTGCCTGCCCTGCTGAGTTCCTCCTGCATTTTGTGTGTGTTGCTTGGATTTCCAGCATCTGCAGATTTTCTCTTCTTTGTGATGGGGAAAATTTAAACCAGTCTGGCAGGGGGTGGCAACTGCAGTGATCAGGCAGTGGATGAAGCAGTTGGTATACAGGTAGATGCAGCATCTGGTGAGACTGTGAAGAAGGTCAGGCATTTGATAGGGCAAAATTACAGTCAGTGGGATGGGTTAAATTGTGTCAATTTTAATGCAAGAGGTATCACAAACAAGGGTGATTAACAGAACATGGGTTGGTTCATGGAACTATGACACTGTGGCCATTATCAAGACTTGGCTGTCACAAGGCCACCATGTCCATAACCCTCCTTCTTCTTTCCACCCATGTGCCTATCAAACATCTCTTAAAACTCTCTAACATAATTGTCTCTACGCCATACCAGACAGCACATTCCAGGCACACAAGACTCTCTGAATAAATAAAAAACTTATCCCTCACATCCCCCTTGAACCTACCCCTTTCACCTTCAATCCATGCCCCCTGGTATTGGACATTTCAACCCTTGTAACAGACACCCTCTGCCATATCCATGCCTCTCATAATCTTGTAAATCTTCATCAGATCTCCCCTCAGCCTCTGACGCTGCAGAGAAAACAACTGTTTATCAAACCTCTCATGATAGCACATGCCCTCTAAACCAAGCAGCATCCGGGTGAACCTCTTCTGCACCCTCTCCAAAGCCTCAACGTCCTTCCCAGAGTGGGGCGACCAGAACTGTACACAGTACTCCAGATGTGGCCTAACCAGAGTTTTATAACGTTGCAACATAACCTCCTGACATTTGAACTCAGTGCTTTGACTAATAAAAGCAAGCACTCCGTAAGCCTTCTTAACCACCTTATCAATCTGTGTAGCCACTTTCAAGGAACTACAGATTCCATTGAGAGTACCTTATAGACACCCCAACAGCAACATAGACACTGAGGAACAAATTAGGAGACAGATTTTGGAAAGGAGTAATGGTCAACGGCACTTATTCTAGTGAGAGGTCTGTGAATAGTAGTGTTCTGCAGGAATTCGTACTGGGCCCTCTGTTGTTTGAGATATATATACATATACACACATATATATAAAATTACTTGGATGAACATTTAGATAGGTGGCTTAATAAGTCTGCAGATGATACTAAGATTGCTAGTATTGTTGATAGCAGAGAAGACTGCCAAGTGATACAGCGGGTTATAGATTCACTGCAGATATGGGCAGAATAAGGGAGGGAAGAGAAGATTGCGGCGCGACGCAGCGCGCACGACCGTTCCGAATGAATATCGATATGTGTAACTAGGGGGGTCATGCACAATCCAGATTTGATGGAGACAGCCGTGAGAGTACAGAGGAACACCTGGAGTAACTTCTGAAATGCCTGCTTCGCTGCCACTGCTACTGTGCGATTGAGAATCTCCAGAGAGCACCATCTCTGCCAAGCGCTTCGACCCCGGCCCCGGCAACAGGCAACAGGCAAAGCCGAGGATTTGGGGCCTTCCCCTCCGGAGATTCTCAATTGCACAGTAGCAACGGCAGCAAAGCAGGCATTTCAGAAGTTTCTCCAGATGTTCCTCCGTGCTTCTCACGTCCATCTCCATCAAATCAGGATTGTGCATGGTACCTACTTAACAAATACGATATCATTTCGGAGCAGCCGCGCGCACTGCGTCGCGCCGCCATCTTCTCCTCATACATATTGTGATACGTATATTGTGAAGGCAAAGGGAATTAACAGTTGGATATTAATTAGTTTGCCTCAACATCAAAGGGCGAGGGGCTGTTCGATATTAGAGACATTTAGAAGCAGAAGAAACATCAGCTCTCTAAGGCCATGACGACGGTGCTATGGGGTCACACTATGTATGACACCACTGACAGCCTCCTCCACTAATCAATGTGGTCCCAGCATAGATACCTGAAGTTAAGGGAGTCCCAGGGCTACAAAGAGATAGTGCAGGTGCAGAGCAGGCATGTGGGATTGGCATGGGAAGATCTAAAGTATTAAGATTTACCTCATAGATAGAATCATTAACAGATTGCTATTTGATCAAAGAAATATACATTGGCTTACTTGATTACCTTCTCGCATGAAACAAACCAAAATATTTTCAACACATACCTGGTGGTGTTGAATTATAGTGAGCTTTATGCGATTTTTGCTCAGTGATTAACAATACCTGAAATAGTGATAGGTAAAAAATTCACCAGTGCGTTGTAGCTTTGAATGCTACAGGGTATTGACATCGACCCTATCGACCCAATTTACATCGGTGGTGCACAAGTGGAACAGGTCAAAAACTTTAAGTTCCTCGGGGTCAATATCACCAATGACGTGACTTGGTCCAACCAAGCAGAGTTCACTGTCAAGAAGACCCACCAGCGCCTTTACTTCCTGAGAAAACTAAAGAAGTTTGGTCTGTCCCCTAAAACCCTCACTAATTTTTATAGATGCACCATAGAAAGCATTCTTCAGGGTGCATCACAACCTGGTATGGAAGTTGTCCTGTCCAAGACCGAAAGAAGCTGCAGAAGATCATGAACACGGCGCAGCACATCACACAGAACAATCTTCCGTCCTTGGACTCACTTTACACCGCACGCTGTCGGGGCAGTGCTGCCAGGATAATCAAGGACACGACCCACCCAGCCAACACACTTTTCGTCCCTCTTCCCTCCGAGAGAAGGCTCAGGAGCTTGAAGATTCATACGGCCAGATTTGGGAACAGCTTCTTTCCAACTCTGATAAGGCTGCTGAATGGATCCTGACCCGGATCTGGGCCGTACCCTCCAAATATCCGGACCTGCATCTCGGTTTTTTTGCACTACCTTACTTTCCATTTTTCTATTTTCTATTTATGATTTATAATTTAAATTTTTAATATTTACTAATTTTTATTATTTTAATATTTTTAATATTTAATATTTGTAATCCAGGGAGCAGGAAGCGCAGAATCAAATATTGCTGTGATGATTGTACATTCTAGTATCAATTGTTTGGCAACAATAAAGTATAAAGTATTGTCAATATTTTTTGGATTGTACAAAGACCATATGCAATTTACACAGATGTCGTGTGTTCCACACAACAGCTTGTCATGTCGAGCACAGGGAATACAACTGGTAGCATACAAAACATCTTCAGAAGTTATCTCCAGAGATAGCTGATAAATATACACCCAGAGGTTCGATATGATTATACTTTATCAACAGATACTTGTAAGGAGAGCAAGAATGGATTTGTAACTGCACTGCCAACTGGTATCTTCAAATGACACGAAGGAGATCATCCAGCCCATTGAGTCAATGCGAGCTCTCAGTGGGCAATCCCATTGGTTCCACACTGTCTCTCCTTATTTCCCTGTTTCCTTCCAATTTATCCCTTCTCGTATGTGTCCATTAACTCTCTACCTGATTCTTTTCGCCATTAACATACACCAATGAGTGATTTACGGGCAGCATATTCAAGGGTGCCACGGTAGCGTAGTGGTTAGGGCACTGCTATCACAGCTCAGGGCGTCAAGAGTTTGGAGTTCAGTCCCGGTGCCCTCTGTAAGGAGTCTCTGTACATCCTCCCCGTGCGCTGTGTGGGTTGTCCCCGGGTCCTCCAATTTCCCCCCACAGACCAAAGACCTACCGGGTAGGTTGCTGGTCACTATAAATTGTCCCATGATTAGGGTAGGGTGAAATTGGGGTTGTCGGGGGGGGTGTTCAAAGAACGCCTCTAAATGAAATAAAGAAATTTACAACTAGCAATTAATCTACCAGTAGTCTGAGAGATGGGGAGGAAGCTGGATCACCTGATGGAAATTCACATGATCAGTGTGAGAATGTAGATACCACACACAGACAGCACCAGAGGTCAGAATCGAACTCAGATCTCCAGAACTGTCAGAAGCAGCACTACCTGCTGCACCACCCATGCAGTCCAGGTCCTCCAGGAAATACTGGGCATCAACATGGCCAGCAAAGCGAACAATAAATAACCTTCGACGCCTACAAAAAATAACAAACCTCCTGAAAAGCCTCAGCAAGTCAGGCAGCGTCTGTGGAGAGAAAGACAGAACTTTTTGGGTCATTGCCCCCACCCCACCCCCAGTCAAATATTGGCAGAGATATGAATAATCGCAAAGATACTGAGATAGGAAAGGGGTAACCAGATCCTTTAATCAAGTGACTCTCAGATGCTCTGTTCATTTGTGCGACACTAGCTGGTTTCAGTACCATGGTGATGTGATTACATAACATAATGGACTCTGTCCCTTTTCCCTTTTGATGGATCCTTCTACATGTACATGACGTGAACTATTTACAATCCAAACACTCATCAAATCATAAAGTAATACAGCTATGGCACTGCCGCATCAGCTCACTGAGCTAAGAGCACTGTTGGCAGATGGCTAATGTACACGCTGAATGTCCCCTGCAACTAAACAAAATCAGTTTCCGTGAATCTTTCACCGGCAGCCACTGATTCAGAACACAGGACTATTGTCAGGCATCTGTTGAACAGGGTCATGCTTCCGGGAAAGTGAAAGCTTTTTATGTAAAGCTGGAAAACTGGAAAACTGGAAAATTGGAGCTATCGGACATAATCAGCAATGATTACAAGATTTTATAAAATTTCTAATTATTGGCCATAATATACTGTATAAATTGACAATATAAATACAATGCAAGTGCACCTGCAAACATTACGAAGATACCCCATGCTCCATATCTACTTAGAACCAGAGGAAATCTGCAGATGCTGGAAATGCACGCAACAAACATAAAATGCTGGAGGAACTCAGCAGGCCAGGCAGCATCTATGGAAAAAAAGTACAGTCTACGGTTCGGGCCGAGACCCTTTGGCAGGGCCCATTGTAGTTTGTCATCTATTTGGATCAATTTCCCCAATTTAAAAAAAAATTCTTAACAGGTAATATTATTAAAACTCCAAGATGGCGCCATGTACAGCAGACATGTTGCGAGCTCCATACCAACTTTACAGTGGACTGCTAATTCAATTATTTTCCTCTCATTGGAGATTCATGATACCCAGAATGTTATTTGCTAGTTGGGTCTTGCAAGCATTTTAAAGTTAGTCCTGCAATCGATACTATCTCGCATTGAGTAGTATCTGCCATTCCCACAGGTAAAACTAATGAACTGTCTGTAGTTAATTCATTTACTTTGCAAATGTACAACTCAGGTGACGTGACAATACCCCCTCCTCGATGTGCAGCTGTGTCATGAATCTCCTTCAGCAACTATTTCTGATCATTTGATAACTAACTTAACACTGGTTAACAATGTTTCATGTAAAGTGTCGAGCTGCTTTACTTCGGTGTTAGGTGATGGCCAAAATTCAGAGATGCAAACCTTAAATTTAATTCTGGAAACACCACCACATGCATTTTATACATTATCCTGGTTTGAAAATATATCCCCATTTTTTCATTGTTATAAAATCTGAAACTCACTGCCCAACTGAGAACCACACAAAGACTATAACAGCTCACCAGCTTGGGGCAATTGTGGATAGACAATGAATGCTAGATTTGCCAGTGGGAAGTTCATTTCCAATAATTTCTTTTTCCATCCTGAACAATTCATTACATTCAGCATACATTCAACCAAAAGAAAACTGCAAAAATGTGGCAGAAGCCAAACACTGCATGGTGACTCACGTCCTCATGGTCTAAACACTAGCAGGTTCTCATGACAGCTGACTGGACTGTGCCTTTGAAATTGTTAATGTGTTGCCTGTTGCCACCACACATTAAATCCAAGTACTTGAGCAGTTAGTAAATGTGTTTCTGATTAAAAGTTGCAACCTAAGTGGTCTTATTAAGTGCTCTTTACACACAAGACTATTAACAACTCTATCTCGGAAACAAGCAAACACCTAATAATAAACCCAAAAATAAATTACAGCTCCATCAATTCTGAATGTCTCAAAACTCAAGTGCTTCCATATTCTTTATATCTCACCTCCTTAGGAAGATAATACACAGCACTAACCTTTCTAACAAATTCACAGCAATGCCAACAGCTCCTTGATCTTTCAAATATTTATTGATCTCTACGTTAACAGTATCAAATGACCTGGTCCCCGTCACACTCAGAGGCAGAGAATTCCAGAGATTCAGTACCCTCTCAGAAAAGAAATTTCCATGCACCTCAGGTCTCAATGGCCTTTTTCTATCATTATGTCCCTTGCTTGTGACTCTCCCACTAGCGGAAGCTCTTCAACATCTCCCATGTCAAATTTCAAACCCTGTTAGGCTCTTATATATTTGAATAAGATCACCCCTCATTCTTCTTAACTCCAAGGAATACAGACCAAAACTGTCTGGTCTCCCTTTATAAGAGAATCCTTTCATCACAGGAATTAGCCTGGTGAATCTTCTCTGGCCTACCCTTAATGGTATTACAACCTTTTTCAGATTTCAGTAGAACACCTCGATCCCTCTGAACATAACTCAATTGAAGTCTCTTTCCATTGACAAAATTCACTTTTGGATCTGTCTTAGCAAAGTGCACAATAAGATTTCCCATGCTTCCCCACATTAATCTGCATTTGTAGGTTTACACCAAATATCTATGCATCCATTTCCTTTTGCAGAAACACAAAAGAGTCATAGAGTCATAGATAAGTACAGCATATAAACAGGCCCTTTGGCTCAACTAGTCCATGCCGAATCATTTATAACGCCTATCCCATCAACCCGCACCTGGATCATAGCCCTCCATATCCCTACCTATCCAAACTTCTCTCAAACGTTTAAATCGAGCTTGCATGCACTTGTGCTGGCAGCTCATTCCATATTCTCACAACCCTCTGAGTGAAGAAGTTTCTCGTTAAACTTCTCACCTTTAACCCTTAACCCATGACCTCTAGTTGTAGTCACTCCAACTTCAGTGGAAAAGGCCTGCCTGTGTTTACCCTATCTATGCCCCTCATAATTTTGTATACATTTATCAAATCTCCTCCCAATCTTCTACATTCCAAGGAATAAAGTCCAAACCTATCCAATCTTTCCTTATAACTCAGGTCCTCCATACCTGGCAACATCCTTATAAATTTTCCCTGTGCTCTTTAAACTTTATTTATATCTTTCTTGTAGGTAGGTGACCAAAATTGCACACAATACTCCAAATTTTCCCTCAACTATGTCTTATATAATCTCAACATAACATCCCATCTCCTATACTCAGTACTTTGATTTATGTGGCAAAAGCTTTCTTTACAACCACTTTCTGTGATGCCACTTTCCATGAATTATAGACCTGTATTCCCAGATCCATTTGTTCTACCACACTCCTCAGTGCCCTCCCTTTCACTGTGTAACCAATCTGGTTGGTCCTACCAAAGTGCAACATTTGTCCACATTAAATTCCATTTGCCACTTTTCAGCCCATTTCTTCAGCTGGTCCAGACCCATTGCAATTATGATAGCCTTCCTCTCTGTCCACTACAGCCATAAATCCTGGTGTCGTCTGCAAATTTGCTGATCCAGTCATCCACATTATCATCCACTTATTGATATAGATGACAAACCACAATGGACCCAACACCAATCCCTGCGGCACTCCACTAGTCACCAGCCTCTAGTCAGAGAGACAACCATCTACTGCCACTCACTCTCTGGTTTCTCCCACAAAGCCAATGTCTGAACCAGTTTACTACCTCATCTTGAATACCAAGCAACTGAACCTTGTCGACCAACCTCCCATGCGGGACCTTGCAAATGCCTTACTAAATTCCATATAGACCAGTGGTCCCCAATCACCGAGCCGCGGACCGGTACCAGGTGGCAAAGCATGTGGTACCGGGCCGCGAGGAAACAATATGATTTGGCGATATGAAATGGTATGAGTCAGCTGCACCTTTCCTCATTCCCTGTCACGCCCACTGTCGAACTTGAACGCATGCGAGGTCATTACGCACGTGGGGTCATCAGTCAGTCATTAACCTACAATTACTCAATGAGTAAAAAACAAACGTTGCTTGAGGGTTTCTTTGGAAGAGGTGGTAGGGGACCTAAAAGGCCTAACGATGAAGATAATGCAGAGACAGCTGAGGCGGAGACTGCTAAAAAAAAGAAAGTTTCTTTCAACAGAAAATACGACGAGTCGTACATAAAATATGGCTTTATTGCAACCGGAGGCTCACACGCTCTAAGCCCCCTGTGTGTGACATGTGGAGACAAGCTGTCTAATGAGGCAATGAATATATCACTATATTCACGCTAGGAGAATATGCGCTGTGTTTAATATTGAATTTGTTAGATAAACCCTTTTAGAAATGAAATTGAATGTATTAGCCACTTATAAGTGACTTATAGTTGACTTATCACCTATATTCCGGTTGTGATTAACACCCACCCCCCCACCACCCCCACCGTCGGCCGGTCCGCAAGAATATTGTCAATATTAAACCGGTTCGCGGTGCAAAAAAGGTTGGGGACCGCTGGTATGGACAACATTCACTGCCTTGCCTTTATCAACTTTCTTGGTAACTTACTCGAAAAAGATTAGTTAGACATGACCTACCACACACGAAGCCATGCTGACTAACCTGTCACAAGGATGATTTAAATATCTCTGCAGGGCCCTAGCAATTTCTGCACTTGTCTGCCATAGGGTCCAAGGGAACATTTTGTCAGACCCTGGGGATTTATCCACCCTAATTTAATTCAGGATAGCAAACACCTCCTCCTCTGTAATCTGTATAAGGTCCATGAAGTTGATGCCACTTTGCCTCACTTCTATAGACTCTGTAACCACTTCCTGTTTAAATACAGATGCAAAAAATTAATTTAAGATCTATCTCTTTTGACTCCACGCATGGATGACTATTCTGACCTTCCAGAGAACTAATTTTGCCCCTTGCAATCCTTTTGCTCTTAACATATTTGTAGAGTCCCTTAGGATGCTTCTTCACCTTGGCTGCTCAGGCAACCTCATGCTTTCTTTTAGCCAATCCTGATTTCTTTCTTAAGTGTTCTCTTGCATTTCTTATATTCCATAAGCCGTGCAGCCACATATTTTTTAACCCTTGGGTGTAGGTAGTAGGATCCCAGCAACCTGTCCACCATTGGTCCCTTGAGTTTCTCCTAATATATTATCCCTTGTGATTGAGGTGTTTGAAAGTTGCGCCCTGTTATTTGGGATTGGCCCATCTATCACTTTCGGGATATTTGCAGTGTCCTCCATGGTGGAGATGGATGCAAAAAATTGATTCAATATCTCTGCATTTCTGTTTCCTGTTGCCTGTTATTAATTCACTAGCCTCGTTCTGTAGGTGTCCTTCTCTATCCTCAGCCAACATTTTCCTATATTAATAGAAAATCCTACAGTTCAGTTTGATATTAACACAAGGCTTCTCTCAAAATCAATCTTCTCCCTTCATGTAACCTTTCCAGTCTTTCACTGCTGGGTGCTAAAAACTGCCAAGTCCTCATGATTTTTCAATTTAACACTAACCTTCATGGCCCTTGTTAACCACAGATGGTGTCTCTTTCTCTCAGAATCAGTCTTTTTCTAATTGGAATAAGTTTTTATTTATGTTGAAGACAATAGCTTTGCTTCTGTGATGTCCACCCCCAAACTGCATCAGGAATTCCAAAATTAAAAACAGAAAATGCTGCAAATGCTCTGCAAATCAGTTGGGAAGAGAAGCATTCTAATGTTTCCAGTTGAGGACCCTTCGTCAGAACAGGCTATGAGACAGATGAAGTTGCAGAGAGGTTGTGAGGGAATGTCAGCAGCTCTATTTCTCTTCCCAGAGATGCAGCTTTCCTTGCCTTACCTGTGTTGTTGAACCCATGACCACTGGGCCCATCCCCTTTGAGTTCTTCTCCAGATCAGAAAGGACGTGCTTAGCCCTGGCACCTGGCAGTCACACAGCCTTCAGGCTCTCTGCCTCAGCATCAGAGAACAATGCCTGTTCCCTAACTAGATGCTCCCATGTGGCGATCAGGTTGCTCTCCTCTCCATTTGCCATTCTTGTTTGCTCATTTTGCTGATGCCTACTCACAAACCATTAAAATGTTCTCACTAATACATCTTCTCCTTAGTCTTCCCTTCAGCCATCCTCCCTGAATCTCTCCCTGCTTCTCTTCATCTTGGATCCACAGTCCTTCCATGGAATGCTATCTCCCTGTTCCTATTGCTTCAGGGACCACGGGAGCCTGCAAACGCTGGAATTGGGAGCAATGCACAAAGTGCTGGAGGTCAGGCATGAAATGGAGAATCGAGACCCTTCATCTGGACAGGATGTCTATTTCTCTCCATAGATGGTGTCTGACCTACTGAGTTACTCCAGCACACCACACACAAAATGCTGCAGTCTAGGCAGCATCTCTGGAAAAAAAGTAACAAGTTGAAGTTTTGGGCTTAGACTCTTCATCAGGACTGGAAAAAAAGATGAGAAGTTAGAGCAGGAGGTGGGGGAGGGCAGGAAGAAGTACAAGGCAGTAGGTGATAGGTGAAACTGGGACAGGGGAGGGTGTGAAATAAAGAGCTGGGAACTTGATTGGTGAAAGAGATAAAGGGCTAGAGAAGGGGGTATCTGATAGGGGAGGATAGAAGACTGTGGAAGAAGGGGAAGAAGGAGGAGCACCAGAGGGAGGTGATGACAGGTAAGGAGATTAGTTGAGAGGGGGAAGCAGAATGGAGAATGGTGAGGGGGGGGTGGGTAAGTACTGGAAGTTCGAGAAATCAATATTCATGCCATCAGGTTGGAGGCTACCAAGAGGGAACATAAGGTGTTGTTCCTCCAACCTGAGTGCAGCTTCATCTTTACAGTAGAGGAGGCTGTGGACTTCTGGTGGATGGAGTGTAGGTGCTCGATGAAGTGGTCTTCTATCTAGCCTATAATTTCCTTTTTCTTCCCTACCTTCTTAAAGGCTGGAGTGACATTTGCAATTTTCCAGGTTTAAATGGAGTCAGCATGGAAACAGCCCCCTCGGCCCACAGATTCCACGTGCACTAACACTCCTACATGAATCCCTCTTTTATAAAACTCTCCCCACATTCCCATCAACACCCCTCCAGATCCTACACCTCACCCACACACCAGTGGAAGGTCAAAGTGACCAGTTAACCTACCCGTCCACACGTGCTTGCGCTGTAGAGGAAACCAGAGCCTCCAGGGAAAACCTGTGCAGTTCACAGGGAGAAAAGTGCAAACCTCCACACAGACACACCCAAGGTCGGAACTGAGCCTGGCTCCCTGGTACTGGTGGAGCTGCTGTCTCCTGTATCTGCACTGACACTACCAATTTGTAGTTCCATGACACTTCCCAGGTGTTCTGTTTCAAACTCTTCACTCAGGTTCTGCGGCATTGAACCCAAGCCATTCCAAAGGATTCCTGCCCATGGGACTTCCTTTCCTTTGATTATTTAATTTGTCAAATTAATCTCGGCTGGATATAGCGCAGCTAATTCACAGCTAGATGTTGTATTATCAGTAAATCTACACCTTGTAGGATCGATGGTAAATGGTTATTGCCCACAGGGCAATAATACTGCAGCTAAATCTGAGTTGTCAACTTCCAAACATGGCCTTAATATTTGTGAACAGCAAGTGTTTTGCAGTTTGCAATTTGTTCCAAAAACTGTGCAGTCATAATGTTAAATGTCACACATCAAGTGTACATTTTCAATATCTAATCAACCAGCATCTTAAAAAGAAAACAAATTGAGCTTTAATAAAAAGTCATCTGCATATTTGATGGAAATCTCACATTATCATTTTCCACACTAAAAGGCAGTTGTTGTTTCAGCATATAAAAGATGTCAATGTCATTATTTTGTTAATTGTTCAGTATTTGGGGTATATGGGGTGTCCAAGGAGGGGTAGCATCTCTGTCATGTCCATTCTGGGGCAGCTCACTCAACTTGTCTCTCACCGGACTCTCATCTCTCACCTGTGGCTCCAAGTATCTGTTTGCGTGCGACAGTGGCCACACAGCCACTAAATCAGGTGAGGGTAGCTGGTGGCCTCATAACAGGGACATGCCTGTCACCTGCCCCAGCATGTGAAGTCAGCTCTGGCAGACTGGGCGGATGAGATCAACAGTGTGATCCAAATCTCAGCAAGGTGGTACTGTAGCACTCCGTGGGAAGGGCATGGCAAAGCACAGAAGATGACATGGTCATCCACTGCAACTGAGGAAGACCCCAGTTTGTGATGCTTGTTTGTACCACTGAACCCGGACTTCTGAGGTCAAGAGAGTGGACCTGCCCCAGTGCAACGGCTTTTGAACTTTAAAAACTCTCCCAACACAGTTTTCCTATAATTGTCGGACATAATGGACAACCACCATTCAGCACACAAGAGAATTTGTCTTGTCATGCCAGAGGCAGTTTTTGAAAGAACTATCCAATTAGTCGCACTCTCCTCAACAGACCCACTACTCTTCCCTCTTCTATTATTTATCCCATTCCCAACTTGCCATCTCTTCAGGCAGTGAGCTCCACATCAAAATAATTGGCTGCATATTACTGTGCCTTTTGCCCATTGTCGATCTGAAAATGTTTTATTCGAAGCTTCTTAGCGTGCTGCTGAAGTGGTATTGTCCACATTGCATCAGCTCTGAAAAACCACAAAATCATACTGATCACTGAATAGCATATCCCTCTGACTCATTGAGTCAATACTCACACCCAGTACCATAATGACAGGAGTTCCATTTCCCCACTCTTTCCCCAGAGTCCTACAAGTTAATCCCAGATCAGAGTCTATCCGATTCATTCCGAAAGCACTAACTGCTTCCTTCAGTCCTACAGGCAAACAGTTACAGATCAAACCTGATATCTGAATATAAATGTATTCCCTCACACCCTCCTTGAAACTGATGACCATAATTTTAAAGTACTGTTGCTGAACCAGATTGGCACAGATTCCTCAATCCATTGAATCTCAACCAGTCATGAATGTCTATAAGATTCCCTCTGAGCTTTCCTTAATCCAAGGAGAACAGCCTCAATTACATTGGTTTCTCTTCATACTTCTTTGCAAATTTGTCAACTACTTATCCATCCCTTATTAATTTGAACCCACCTTTCAACTTCAGAACCTGATCATTTCTGGCAAAGTTAACATTGATAGTTCATTCCTAAACTGGTGATAACTTTCATCCTTAACCACTGCAAGTTTGTCAGCTGTCTACTTTAATCCTCATGGCATTTCCCAAAGTAACTTCATTTTTACCTATGTTCGGGTTTTTCATCATCTGATGGGTGGGAGGATGGGGAAGGCTAAAACCCCAGCTCCTGTCACATCGCTCAAGGCTCTTTAGTTATTTAAGTTCTACTAAAGTTATTTTAAACACTACTTAAAAATTTAAGCAATGCAATTGATTATAAATGCATTAAAATAAAAAAGTGAATATTAAATTTGAGGAAAAGAACATGAATGTGACCTTTTCCAACTAATACTTAGTTGAGAAATCCAAGCGCAAGCTAATGTACCCCCTGATCCTGTGGGCATAGGATCTGCGGGACAGGTAACCCAGTATGTACCAGGAATTCCAAACCCATCTGGGCTCCGCTGTTGCTGGAGTGCAGCACTGAATCAAAGTGGCAGATTATCTGTGTCTATAGTCCTGGTTTGTCCACACAGTAAGCAAATGATGTCAGCATTTCTCTTCAGAACCACCAACTAAACCCAGCTTGGTATGGCCTCATACTATTAAAAATATTATTTCCATATGACATTTCTCTCTACAGCAGGAGCCAGAGATCCATGCAGGGTGCAGAGTGCGGGGGCACATCTCCATCCAAGATCAGGTATAAGTATAAGGCTCTCTCCTATGCCTTTAACAAGTATTAGTAACTTATCTATCCATAGTCCAATTTAAGTGATGCTCTCTGTGCTCCTTTTTTCAATGTGAATTATAATTTATCTTAGTTTCACAGTTATAATGAGTCGGGTTTATTAGTTAGCACTGTCTTATAAGATGTGAAATACGTTGTTTCACAACAGCAGTACAGCTCAAGACATAAAATTACCGTAAGTTAAAAGATAAATATATAGTGCAAAGAAATGGTACTATGAGGTATTGTTCACTGGTTCGTGGACCCACTATTAAAAATAACAATATTTGCCAAGCTTTGTTATCCTTTGTATCTTGCACTGATATGTAACCAGGTGACCATTGAATATTAATTTTTATTGTTAAAGTGCACTTATGTATTCACCCTGGTAATGCTATAATAGCTGCCTGTGCCTTTAAGAGAAAATGGTGACGTCATTATGCACGTGCGGAGTAGAAAGAAGAGTTTCCAGGCTTTAGAAGAGCGTTCAGAACCAGTCATATGGTGAGGAAAGGTGAATAATATTTGACAAAATCCGTTTATACTTATTTGTAAATCTAGAACATTGGTAATTCGATACGGTTTACATGTGGATGCTTTAGACTTTTGTGAGTAAGGTATCGGTGCTGGAGAGCGTGGTTGTGTGAAATTCCTTATTGGCTTAGTAGGTTAGTCTTTCTAGTAATTTAACTCCAAGGCAATATATAGTAAAGGTCTTTGTAAAAGTTTATTTTTGTCTTATTTTATTGTTTCATGACCAAATGTGAATGTAACAGAGTAATATGAGTGTGTTAATCTCCATTCACGTAGCATAAGCGAGAACTCACTTCAGGGTCTAGCCTATATGTGTTTGGAAGTTAAGCACGTCTGTGCCAAAGTGAGTGTACCTCTTGGTTAAGATGGGATGTATTTACTAGTATTTTTGGTGCTGTGTATAAGGTACAGGATTGGTGGGATTCTAATGTTGTTTGTATTGTTTTTTTTAGATTTACCACTACCGTATTGGTTTTGTATATTTTGTTTTAGTTACTTTCATACTGCATACGTAACAAGGGTGTGGACCGAAATTCAGCTGAGATTGTAACAGCAGAATGTGTTTTTTTATTCACATTGTTGTTTTTGTTTTGATACCCTCTTTCTGCATTAAAACATCTAAAACAGATAAAGGAATTAAAGACCTGAAAAAGTATTTGTTATCCTGAGTGTGTATTTTTCCCCAGGCTACAAAAGATATTCAACTGTATTTAACATAGGTGTCCAGAAAATGAATGCATTGAATGGAAAACTGGGCCACAATGCCACATTTAGGTAAGTCATGTCATGCGAATATTTAGACACTGTCAAAAGGAATCATGATTTCTTTGGTAAAGGAACACATCTCTGTAGTGTAAGTAAAACTCAGAGTACTGGCATCAGCAGTTCCAAGCCTCCATGTCGAGGTTTCTTCTTAACTAGCCGCTCCCATTAGAAACAACACAAAGTTGCTTAACACATTACAGGTCAGTGCTCAGGGTCATCTCAGGCAAACCAAGCGGCTAATCAGTAGTGTTGGAATTTAGTTGATAGGCAGCAGGTGTGGAGCACTGTAGCACTCATTAATATTCTTGCTTAAAAATATGTAAATTCACAACCACATGCCGGAAAAACATCAAGCTACAGCCAGGAGCGAAGGGCATTGAAGGGAAAAACACCTGCTGTTTTCAAGACATCAACTGTTGGCTTAGTTATTGGGTATATTTAAAGTGGAGATTGATAGGTTCTTGGTGAGTCAGGTTGTCAAAGGTTATGGGGGAAAGGCAGGAGAATGGGGTAATGTTGGAGGAGGAGGAGAAGATGGTGGCGTGATGCAGTGCGCGTGGCCTCTCTGGTGAATGATATCTGTAATCTGTCAAGTAGGGTACTGTGCACAATTCTGATTTGATGGAGACAGACGTGAGAGTACGGAGGAACATCTGGAGAAACTTTTGAAATGCCCGCTTCGCTGCCGCTGCTACTGTGTGGTAACCGGAATCTCCGGAGCAGAAGGCCCCGAATCCTCCGTTTTGCTTGTATCGGCAGCTGGGGTGAGGTCGAAGGCACTCGGGAGGCTGTATCGGAGGGGCTGGTCGAAGGCTCGAAGTTTTTCGATGGACGGACTCAGTGTCAGCTGTGGTCGGGTGCTTCCAATGCATCGGCAGTTGTCGGTGTCTGGAGGTTTATGACAGGGAGTTTCTCCCTTTCGCCGCCTGCTATCGGGGACTCATGAGTTGATCGGGACTTGAGACTTTTTTTTTACTGTGCCCCGGTCTGTTCTTTATCAAATTATGGTATCGTTTTGCACTGCTGTAACTACATGTTATAATTATGTGGTTCTGTCCGTGTTAGTCTTTGGTTTGCCCTGTTTTTCTGTGATATCACTCTGGAGGAACATTGTATCATTTCTTAATGCATGTATGCATTTCTAAATGACAATAAAACAGGACTGAGTGTTCTCATAATCTAATCTAATAAATCAGCCTGGTGGAATGGTGGAGCAAACTCACTGGCCAAATGGCCTAACCCTGCTTCTATGTCTTATGGCTGGGGTTCCCAACCTAAAGTCCATTACCCTTTGCTTAATGGTAATGGTCCATGGCATAAAAAAGGTTAGGAACCCCTGTGTAATAGTCTTAAGGTCCTGTTTCTTGGTTTGCAAATGTTCAAGTTTCAAGGGACATTTATTAACAAAGTATGTATGCAGTATACAACTCCGAAATTCATCCATGGAGTTACCATGGAGACTGAAAGAAAACTAGCCTGCGAGAGAGGGAACAACCTTTCCTGACTGCTGGTTATTAAGGGTCACAAATTAAATGAGTTCTGTGAGTAGACAAGACAGAATTACACAGCATACATCTCAGAGCTTTGGATCTGACATCTAATTTGTACAGCTCATGAGAGAGGTTCGGTTCAAGGGCTGAAAATGCAATCTTCACTCCAGCGGATTGGTAGCACGGTGCCTATGTTACCAGCTGAGTGATGTGGATGAATGATCAGGAGACGTGAGTTCAACTCCCTCTGTGATTGAAAAACTAACTGAAGTACCCACAAAACCAGCTGGACTGTTGAAATATTGGTTCAGAAAAATTGCAGTGCCTGCAACACAGCATTGTGGCTGACTGTTAATTGCTCTCCAATGCAGTCAGATCTCAGGCAATTAGGGATAACCCGTAATACCCACATACATGGAATGAGGGAAAAACTGTTGTGAAGCAGGGTGATCACTGGATATACCACAACCCTTTTGTTATTCTTGATTTATAGCTTGTGGCATCTTTTACCGACTATCAGGAACTGGGAAGACAACTTTTTAAACTCACCAGAACTCCATAAATCAACTTAAAGGATTGGCTTAATGAAACATACTGGAAATATTATATATCATAAGCAGTGGACAGCCTAGGGCCAAATCAAAGCTTTCCATTGCAAACATACCCGGTGTACCAAATGTAATCAGGATTGGGTACCATAAGCAAGATGTCGTCTCCTTTACAATTTCCATGAGCACTTAGCCAGGATAGGAAAAGCATAGGCTGACAACAACTTAAACTGTGCTTTGGTAGGCATTTCGCTCTGAGGGCAAACAGCCATTCTATTGAGCGATTCTGGGTTTCTGTTAATTAGTCGACACTAAATGCAGTTCTAATCAGGCACAGAGAGCTGTCACACACTCAGTGGACTGAGCACTTAAAAAAAATTAGAAGAAAAAGATAACTCCAAATTCAACATCCTATTTAATATTTCTATTTCTATGTATTAAGTATTTACATTTCTATTCTATTGTAATAGCATTACATTCTATTTATCTGAAGTCAGATAAACTGCAAAGTGAATTGGAGGGTAACTTTTGCATACATGGATGCCTTAATTCAAACGCTCAAAATTATCATTGCATCAGGTTTAAAATTTTGCAGTTCAGCAGAAAGGTATTTGTCCCACCTTGCCAAGTCAAATCATTGAAAGAGCTGCACCCAAAATCTCATCACAAACAAGAGAGAATCTGCAGATGCTGGAAATCCGAACAACACACACAAAATGCTGGAGGAACTCAGCAGGTCAGGCAGCAGGTTGTTGACTGTACTTTTTTTCCATAGATGCTGCCTGGCCTGCTGAGTTCCTCCAGCATTTTGTGTGTACCTCCCAAAATCTCCTTACCTTGTTCCTTTTTTCTCTTTGTTTCTGGATTACTTTTTGTTCAGTATTTGATTTTAAACCCAATTTTGAACTTTGGTTCCAACATTATTTATGGTGGCACATAACAAAACGCCCCCTTTAACACTGTTTTTGATAATAAATTAAGTATATGCAATAAAACAGATTGTCTCTGTGTCTTACACATAGCTCAATCTAGAAATGTGAGAAACAGTGTAAATTTGAGAGCCTCAGGATCCCAAGAGTGAATAGCACCAATGTCCTTGGTAGATAACATGGCCAGGAAATTTCATCAGTGCCTCTACTTGCTCAGATGGTGAAAGAAATTTGTTGTGTCCTCATTGACCCTTACCAAGTTTTATTGATGCATCACAGAATACATCCCACATGGATGTTTCACAGCTTGGTATGGCAACTGCTCTGCATGAGGATGTTCTACTAGTCTGTGGTGGCCAGTGCGATCATGTTTGCTGTTGTGTGCTGGGGCAGCAGGCTGAGGGTAGCAGACACCAGCAGAATCAACAAACTCATTCGTAAGGCCAGTGATGTTGTGGGGATGGAACTGGACTCTCTGACGGTGGTGTCTGAAAAGAGGATGCTGTCCAAGTTGCATGCCATCTTGGACAATGTCTCCCATCCACTACATAATGTACTGGGTGGGCACAGGAGTACATTCAGCCAGAGACTCATTCCACCGAGATGCAACACAGAGCGTCATAGGAAGTCATTCCTGCCTGTGGTCATCAAACTTTACAACTCCTCCCTTGGAGGGTCAGACACCCTGAGCCAATAGGCTGGTCCTGGACTTATTTCCTGGCATAATTTACATATTACTATTTAACTATTTATGGCTTAATTACTATTTAATTATTTATGGTGCAACTGTAACGAAAACCAATTTCCCCCGAGATCAATAAAGTATGACTACTACTTTTACTGTAACTACAAGAAACTGCATAGAGTTGGAGACACAGCTCAGCACGTGACAGAAACCAGCCTCCTCTCCATGGATTCTATCTATAACTTCCACTGTCGCAGTAAAGCAGCCAGCATAATCAAAGACCCCATACACGCCAGACAATCCTTCCATTAGTCAGAAAGGTACAAAAGCCTGAAAGCATGTACCACCAGGCTCAAGGGTATCTTCTACCCCACTGTTAAAAGATTACTGAACGGGTTCCCTTGTACAATAAGATGGACTCTTGACCTCACAGTCTACCTTATTATGATCTTGCACCTTACTGCTTACCTGCTCTGCACTTTCTTGGTTGCTGTTACTCTTTACTCTGTATTTCAGTGTTGTTCTACAGTACCTTGCTCTTCCTCAATGCACTATGTAATGATTTGATCTGTGTGAAGAGCATGCAAGACAAACTTTTTGTTGTACCTTAGTACGGGCAACAGTAATACACCAATTTCAATTCTGGGATGTACACTACATAAACACAAGATGCTAGAGATCCAAGCAACACACACAAAATGCTGAAGGAACTTAGCAAGCCAGGCAGTATCTATGGAAAAGAGTAAACATTCAACATTTTGGTCCAAGGCCCTTCACCCGGACACTACATTCTTAGTTCGCCTGAACCCCCATCAGAGGCCTGACACAACCCAAAGAGGGTCTAATTCTAATTTGGTCCACTGAAAATTGATGAGTTTTCTTTATCTTGCTCAAGAGCTTTAAGCTAAAGATTCATCAACAGTCCCACAGTCTAAAATATTTTTGAAGTGATGAGATTCCAAAATTCTGAACCTTTTTTCTTTCAACCATATAAACGATTGGTAATCATGTTTATTTTTAAAAATCACCTAATGTTTAATTTTTTTAAGATAGATATTGTTTGACTGTGCACTTAAATATGCATTTATAAAATGGACAAACAGTATACCTTGTAGAAGCAACTATTCTCAATTATGCCCAACAGACTATAATCACATCATTTCTTACTCTTTAGAGTATATAGCTCAGTAACAAGGTGAAATAACTCTACAGGGATTTCAATATATGTATTTTAAAAGATAAACACAGCTTTATCTGGTAAAATATTAAATTTGTACTGTCTTTTGACACTGTGCTATCTTTTTAAGAAGTTTTACTGGACTTCTAAAGTTGCCTTAAGATGCCACAGAGAAAGAGGAAGGCTTCTGGCAAAATTCAAAGGGGCAATAGCATACTGTATTACCGAGGCAGCAGCAAGATACTGCATTCGTCAGCCTTTGAAAATACTTGCTTTTGCTCATAACCAAAATGTCGACTGTGTTTCTGAGCCAACAGTTTCAATTTGATCAATGTCCATGGCTTGCACTCACTGTTGTGTTTAAACCTGAAAGGAGACTTCCTCGGAGTGTGCTGCAGCCATAGGTAAGCTCAAAACTCTCTTCTTTCAGCTCCTCCTTAGATCCTTGCATCTTTATTAACAAGTAATACTCCTAATGCCTTACACTCTCAGAAAAATATATTTGAAAATGAAGTAAGATTTTAGACACAATAATATATTAATGGGGGTGTTACTTCAGTGCTAACTGGAGACTTTCATCAAGCATTACCTATCATTCCACAAAGTCCAAAGCAGATAAATTGAAAGCCTATATTCAAGTACAATATAGCTGAGGAAATGTTAAATAATTACATCTTAAAGCCAATATATGTGTCTATCTGACAGGCACTCCATCTGCAAAAGAGATTGCTTTGATTTTACTCAAAAAATGGGGATATTAAGCACCAAGACTCAGCATATTTCAGTGCAAAACTTTGGCTGAATTCATCTGATTCAAGTTATTTGCCAAATGTCACGCAGGACTTTTTGAATTAGCAATGAAAAAGCAATTTTAGCTGAAAAAATAATGACATAGCAAAGGGCATGAATAAAGCCTTCCATTTGAAGTTTCCCAGATTACTGGAATAGATACAGTACATCTATTGACAGTGTGACAGACATTGAAGACGCTGTATATTTTCATGTAAAATTTTAAACACTCTTGACTCTGCCTGATGTGTTATCACATAATCCTTAACCAACCATACTCCTCTGGAATTTGGATTCACCGGTTTTATGCAACTTAACAAGGTTGACGGTTCAATAGTTATTACCATGTGTAACTGAGACTGACCAGCGATGTTGTTGAAGAAAATGTCCTCATCCTTCAGATACAAATCATCCTACCTGGTCTACCTTTTCAGTGCAAGCAACTTCAGTTGCAAGCACAATCACTAGAAGTTGTCAGTTTTAATCTCAAGACTCAATGCTTTTCATGGGGTCAGTTGGTTGATCCAGAGTTAGAGATAAAAAATAACCTTAAACTGAATTCAAAAGAGAGAAGCTAGTGAAATCAGAAGCACTTCAACATTAAAATCAACTGCATTTACTCAGTTGTGCCTAAGTACATACCTAATTATTGAGGTATATTAAATGTGATTTTGTATGTTTGTATGTTTTTATTGGTAACTTTAGCTAAACTCTGTACTTTTAACCCTTTAGTTATGTTATTCATGGAATAATTATGTTGTTTATTTAGCACTTATTTCCTTTCCAAGGGGTGGTACAAAACCCCAGCTACATGTAAATAAATACAAAATCATGCCTGCCAGAATACCCAGGCAATACCGGGTATAGTAGCTGGTAAATAATGTCGAACCTACTTGTATTGTGGGAGAGTCGAGAGAAGCAAGGTCACTCTTCTTCAGTCAAAGGATGTGAATATAGGCACTGATTAGTGTTTCATATTTTAGAGGTCTGTAATAAACTTAATCAAGAGCAAGTTATTTCTATTTGTGAACTTCAGAGATTCTGCAGGTGATGAAACCTTGAGCAACACACACATATAATGGAGGAACTCAGCAAGTCAAGCAGCATCTATGGAGGGAATACACAGCTGACGTTTTGGGCCAGGACCCTTCACCAAGACAGGAAATGTAGAATAAGAAATGGGGGAAGAAGTAAAAGCTGGCAGTTGATGAGTGAGGCCAGGTGAACAGGAAGATGGGTAGGGGGTAGGGGAGAATGAAGTAAGGAGCTGAGATGAAAGAGGTAAAGGGCTGAAGAAGAAGATATCTAACAGGAAAAGATAGTAGACAATGGAGGAACGGGAAGGAAGAGGGCAAACTATTTGTGATATAGTTACAAATGGTATGATATTATTGGTATGATAAAATGTGATATGGTTCGAAATCATATGACAAAATGTAGTTTGGTAGGCTAGTAAATTTGTGGATGATTCCAAGATTGGTGGAATTGTGGATAGCACAGATGACTGGCAGAGAACACATTGAGACATAGATCAGTTGCAGATATGGGCGGAACAAAGGGAAATGGAGCTTAACTCAGATAAATGTAAGATGTCGCGCCTCAGTAGGGCAAATGTAAAGGGACAGTACACTGTTAAGGGCAAGATGCTGAGCAGAGAGACCTTGGGATCCAAGTTCATAGCTCCTTGAAGTGACTACACAGGTCAATAAGGTGGTTAAGAAGGCTTATGGAATGCTTGCTTTTATCAATCAAGGCACTGAGTTCAAAAGTCAGGAGGGTAGGTTTCAACTTTATAAAACTCTGGTTTTGCCACATCTGAAGCATTGCATACAAGTCTGGTCGCCTCACCATAGGAAGGATGTTGAGGCTTTGGAGAGGGTGTAGAAGAGGTTTACCAGGATGCTGCCTGGTTCAGAGGGCATGTGCTATCACGAGGGTTGGATAAACTTGGGTTGTCTTCTCTGCAGCATCAGAGGCTGAGGGGAGATCTGACAGAAATTTACAAGATTATGAGAGGCATTGATAGAGTGGGCAGAGGGTATCTGTTATAAGAGTTGAAATGTCGAATACCAGAGGGCATGCATTGAAGGTGGGGGGGGGGAATAGGTTCATGGAGGATGTGAGGAGTAAGTCTTTTACACAGTGAGTCTTGGATGTCTGGAATGCGCTGCCTGGTATGGTGGCGGAGGCAAATACATTAGAGGCTTTTCAGAGATGCTTGGATAGGCACATGGGTGCAAGGAAGATGGAGAGATGCGGACACGGTAAGGGTAGAAGGGATTAGTGATTGGATGTTTTTGATTTGCTTTTTAGCTGGTTCAGCACAACAATTGTGGGCCAATTGCCTGTTCCTGTGCTGTACTGTTCTATGTTCTATTTTTACTTTCCTTTATCCAAGCCGCCCACTATATATATGCAAGAACTGGAGTACGTTGGTGAACAGTTTCTTCTTAAGCAGCCCGCTGGGATCAAAATCAGGTTCATTATCACCGCAATGTGTCGTGAAATTTGTCGCCTGTGGCATCAGTACAGTGCAAGACATAAAATTATCAAAAACTACAAACAAACAAACAATAACTGAGTAGTGCAGAAGAACATTCATAGCTTATGGATGCTCTGATTGAGGTACGCTTGCATCTGCTCCAGCTTCATGGATTCTGAGTTGACTACTGAAGCCAATGTGGGAATCTCAAACTCTTCCAGGGATGGGTCAGGAGGCACCAGGTACCTGACACTTCATCTGTGAGGTGATGCACTCCTGCCACTCACACAGGACTCTGTGTGATTCCAACGTGTGGACTTGGAAGTCCTCACAGTCAGTCCAAATGTTTCTCTTCTACGTGGAGCGTTCATCCAGGAGTCAGTAGAGAAGCTGCACTTCTGCAAGAAATCTGCCTTGCAATCTCTTCTAAAGAAAGATCACAGCGAATGGTGTCTGGGGCGCGGCCTGCCCAATAGAGCTAATTGTGTGAAGACAATAAGACAGAGGAGCAGATTTAGGCCATTCAGCCCATCAAGTCTGCTCTGCCCTTCCATCATGGCTGATCCCAGATCCCACTCAACCCCACACACCTGCCTTCTTGCCATTGTGACAACAGACCAAGTTATCAGAAGATTGATGCCAAGAAGAGAGATAAGAGAGAGACAATGGGGAAACATTCAAAATGCTAATAAATGAGAGACGAGAGAGATTAACGAAAAGAGACACAGTTCCGAGTATCGTCAGACCGGTTGCTTTGAACCTGAACTGTTTGAAGTTTGATGGACAGGCGATACCCCAGCAGGGGGATAAAAGGAACAGGTTCGCTAAGGCAAGAGACACTCCACGACACCACGAGATAATGAGACCCTGGAAGTGCGGGGTGCCCCCACAAGTTGGTGAGAGTTTTTGGAGGTCTGGTCGCGGGACCAACCATAGACACACAGGGTGAAAAGGTACAATCAGCGAGAACCTGGTGTGTGTGTCCGCCCTTGCCTGGGTGCTGGGTTCACCCCAGAAGAACAATTGTAACCAGAACGGAGGGGTCACAGTCGGTGACCTCAGAAGACATTACAAAGGGCTCGCCCGAAAGCTAACTGCGAGGAATATCAAAGGTCTGTTTGAATCCGATTTGAATATCATCATTCGCTCTCTCTCTCCCCAACGGCACGACGGTGATTACTGCGAACTGAACTAAACTGAACTGAACTCTGTGTCACTTGAGACTGATCATTTTACCCCTAGACTGCGATAGAGCTTGATTGATCCTATTATCCTAGTTCTGTGTATATGTGTGTTTTATCATTGCTAACCTGTTGCATTTATATCCATATGTTTAGAGTACTGTGTTACTTATTTCTTTAATAAAACTTTCTTAGTTCCAGTAATCCAGACTCCAACTAAGTGGTCCATTTCTGCTGGTTTGGCAACCCAGTTACAGGGTACATAACACCATACTCTTTGATGCCCTGACCGATCAGGAAACTATCAACTTCCACCTTAAATATACACATGGGCTTGGCCTCCACCGCAGTCTGTGGCAGAGCATTCCACAGATTTACTAATCTCTGGCTAAAAAAAAAAATCCTCTTTAACTCTGTTATAAAAGGTCACCCCTCAATTTTGAGGCTGTGCCCTTTGGTCATGGATACCCCCACGACAGGAAGCATCGTCTCCACACCCGCCCTATCTAGTCCTTTCATCAGAGCCCCAGTGCGGAGCATTTTGGCTTGGGAAGTTGAAGACAACATTGGTGGCACCTTTCCAGTGCTGACTGTAGGTGTCTCTAGGTTCCAGACAGAAATGTTGTGGATCATTGCTCCCACACTTTCTCTACACAGAGCTGCACTTGACTCCAACAGCCTTTCAGTGGGAGAAGAGCTTAACCTTCAGAACTAATGGGAAACTATTAAACTTACAATAGCTACATTCCAGAACCAACATCACCCGAACCTCTGTGGCGGAGACTGAACTTTGCTGTTCATACTTACTATGAGAGGATAAGCCTCGCACTCAATAATCACGAGACAAAGCTTCTCTGTCAAGCTGCTTCTGCTGCACCATACATGCTAATAGATTAGATTAGATTATGAGGACACTCAGTCCTCGTTTATTGTCATTTAGAAATGCATGCATGCATTAAGAAATGATACAGTGTTCCTCCAGGGTGATACCACAAAAAAAACAGGACAAACCAAAGACTAACACTGACAAGACCACATAATTATAACATATAGTTACAGCAGTGCAAAGCAATACCATAATTTGATAAAGAGCGGACTATGGGCACGGTAAAAAAAAGTCTCAAAGTTCCAATCGACTCCTGATAGTCCCCGATAGCAGGCGGCAGAAGGGAGAAACTCTCTCTGCCATAAACCTCCAGGCACTGACAACTATTGATGCATTGGAAGCACCCGACCCCAGTCGACTCTGAGTCCATCCGAAAACTTCGAGCCTCCGATCAGCCCTTCGACACCGAGCACCGAGTACCATCTCTGCCGAGAGCTTCAACCCCGTCCCGGCCGCCGAGCAACAAGCAAAGCCGAGGATTCGGGGCCTTCTCCTCCGGAGATTCTGGATCGCACAGTAGCAGCGGCAGTGAAGCAGGCATTTCAGAAGTTTCTCCAGATGTTCCTCCATGCTCTCACGTCTGCCTCCATCAAATCAGGATTGTGCATGGCACCCTACTTGACAGGTTACAGATATCATTCACCAGAGTGACCGCGCGCACTGCGTCGCGCTGCCATCTTCTCCTTCCCCTTTGATTCTATATTAATCATTTTTCCTACTGTTTCTAAATGTCACATATCAGCAAAGGAATTTGGAAGCTGTGAAGAAACTCACTAACCATATGAGCTGTCGGTAGGCCATACATCCCCTGCTGCCCACTGGGCAGCCACCATAAGCTTGCCTAATAGTTGTTGAGTGTAAGGTCCGTCCTCTCATTGCTTCAGTGAACTAATTATTACAGGCCTCCAAAAGTGCATAAACATCAGGGTCTGCAAAAAAACACCGAGATCGAGTGACCTCAGTTCTGGAGCGAAGCCACTGCAAGTTGAGCTGTTTCATTTCTTCTATCTCACTGTAAGGATTCAGACACTGCTAATGAGCCTAGCACTATGCATTCTAACAAAAACAGAAAATACTGGAAAGCTCCAGAAAACGGGCAGCGTCTGTGGAAACAGAAGGAGTTGACGTTCTGGGTCTGGAAACAGAATATTGTGAACTGGCTGCCAGAGGATGGTGCTGAATCAGCTCGCAAATGTTTGCCATCCACCTGGTGAAGGTATTCACAGAGTTTTCAATTGACTTTATTTCTTACATTCTTCACATACGTGAGGAGTAAAAATCTGTATGTTATGTCTCCGTCGGAATGTGCAATGTGCAAATTACAGTAATAAGATATACAACAGAACAGTCAATATAGATTAGAAATACAATTGTGCCAGCTTGAATTAATCAGTCTGATGGCCTGGTGGAAGAAGCTGTCCCGGAGCCTGTTGGTCCTGGCTTTAATGCTGTGGTATCGTTTCCCGGATGGTAGCAGCTGGAATAGTTTGTGGTTGGGGTGACTCGGGTCCCCAGTGATCCTTCGGGCCCTTTTTACACAACTGTCGCTGTAAATATCCGGAATATTGGGAAGCTCACAACTGCACCACTCTCTTCAGAGTCCTGCAATTGAGGGAAGTACAGTTCCCATACCAGGCAGTGATGCAGTCAGTCAGGATGCTCTCTGTTGTGCCCCTGTAGAAAGTCCTTAGGATTTCAGGACTCATGCCGAACTTCTTCAACTGTCTGAGGTGAAAGAGGCACTGTTGTGCTCTTTTCACCACACAGACAGTATATGCAGACCACACGAGATCCTTGGTGATGTGGATGCCGAGGAACTTGAAGCTGTTCAGCCTCTCAACCCCAGATCCATTGATGTCAATAGGGGTTAGCCAGTCTCCATTCCTCCTGTAATCCACAACCAGTTCCTTTGTTTTTGCGACATTGAGGGAGAGATTGTTTTCTTGACACCACTGTGTCAGGGTGATGACTTGGATTAAATAAGCATTTTGAGGAGATCCAGAGATGACGGAGACAAGCCATTGGCTAATTTGAAATCTTTCTGGTACCAAGGATTTCCTAGCCTTGCTCTCCAGAGATGCCGCCAAAATTGTATCTTATATTTGCTTTTGCTACAATTCAAAATCCTAAACTACCTTAATAAAATTGAATCGATTAGAAAACATATTTTAATACACTCCATGGCTTTGTGGATTTAATGTTGAGGGTGATTAGAACACTGGTTATCAGGGCAGTTGACAATCACTTACTGTTCTAGATGATGATTGCACAAGATTATTAACTGTGACCTATATCAATTCTGTGGTAATTCATCACTGGCAATTTTATATTCAGTCTATACCATGTTGCTAAATGAATTTCACTGCTCCAGGGAGGTTTGTCTATTCCCCATGACTTTAAATGTCAGAGGGTGGATATGATCCTTTTGATATGAATGGGGGCAGTAAAGGAACAACATTATAAAAGTCAGTTGATTCCAGCATTTCCTTTAAATCAAGAATTTGAAACAACTGAATATTATTACCCTACAGAAATCGTACCTGATGCAATTCAGAACACCAATGCCTTTGAATGGAAAATCCTACAAAAGGTAGTAGATTCGGCCCAGTACATCAAGAGTAAAGCCCTCCCAACCACTGAGCACGTCTACATGAAATGTTTTAGGAAAGTACCATCCGTCGTCAGGAGACCTCCTCTACCCAGCTCATGCTCTCTTCTTGTTGCTGTCATCAGGAAGAAGGTACAGCTGCCTCAGGACTTGCACCACCAGGTTCAAGAACAGTTACTCCCCTTCAACCAACAGGCTTTTGAACAGAAGTGGTAACTACACTCACTTGCCCCATCATTTAGATGCTCCCATAACCAATGATCTCGCTTTTAAGGACTCTTTATCTCATTATCTTAATGTCTCATCATTTATTGCTATTTATTTTTATTTGCATTTGCACAGTTTGTTGACTTCTGCACTCTGGTTGATCTTTCATTGATGCTGCTATAGTTACTACTCTACACATTTGCTGAGTATGCCCATAAGAAAATAAATCTCTGGGTTTTATAGGGTGACATATATGCACTTTGATAATAATTATTGGACTTTGTACTTTGAGAGTGTGCCACTGACAAACACCATATGTAACACTGGCCTGCAGGGAAATTAAACTAGACTGCTAAAAGCTTTAAGCATTCAACACTGTTTGGATGCAGGTACAGTATTCAAAGATTCATATTTATTCTTTGAATGAACCTGAATTTGTTCAACACGTCAGCCTTCAACTAATCTTGGATGTGCATTTATTATATAGAAAATATAATTAAATTAGTTAAACTGTATTCTGATCACATCCCTAAACATTTGAATTACAATGCCATTAGTCTACTTGCAGAGATTGAAAAGCATGAGGCATCTGTCTTTGCATGCAATAAAAAAGTTGATTTTACAGCATCAGATTTTTTGGAACAACATGGTAGCTGTTGGTCCCTATAAGCTTCAACTAAAATCTGGTGAAATGTGAAACCCTATTCTCTGAGTGACTGCACTACAATCTGGTTACTACAAGAGACCTTCCTGCAACAAGTCATAAGGAACATTCCCATCACATGCAGGCCAGCTATCAAAGATTGCTGATTCCCTCTACTGAATGAAAATTTCACAGCTGAAAGCTGGTTACCAGGTAGTGAAAGGCACTTCAGAGGAGGAACTAAATTAAGCTGATGGCAGAATACTGAAGTAGAACGTCTGAGCATCACAGACGTACTATGGCTTCTGGTTTGTTTGTCCCAAGGGAAAGCACAGCCCGTTCGGATGATCTGACTTCCACAGCACAGCACTAAGGTCTTGGCTTTAAGTCTTATGCAGAGTGAGGGCTGCTGACACACAGCTCGAGCAAGCCAGGTTCAGTCATTACCTTGAGTGCAAGATGCTCAAAATGGTTTCCCAGTATCATCCCTGGTTTACTCATGTTCCTACAGGTTAATTAGCTGCTATAGCTTGGTCCTAGTGTTGGTGGGTAGCAGGAGTATTGGGGAGTGTTGATGGGATACAGAGAAATAATGGGACTGTGATCAACGGGAATGCAGATTTATTAATCGATCATGGCTGATTTATTATCCGTCCGAACATTCTCCTCCCTTTTCCTTACAACCTTTCACACCCTTACTAATAAAGAAACTATCAAAGTCTGTTTTATAAATATCCGATGAATTGACCTCCACAGCATCTGTGGCAATGAATTCCACAGATTTACCACCGTCTGGCTAAAGAAATTCCTCCTCTTCTCTGTTCTGAAGAGAAATTCTTGTTTCCTCCAGCTGTGCCATCTGCTAGACTACCCCGCTCCATGTCCACCTAGGCTTTTCAATTTTCAATAGGTTTCAATAAGATCCTCCCACTCATTCTTTGAACGCCAGTGAGTACAGGCCCAGAGCCATGAAACGTTTCTCACATGTTAACTCTTTCCTTCCCGTGAACATCATCTGGATCCTCTCCAATGCCAGCACAATCACTGGCATCAAAGACTGAATCCGTACAAAGACAAGTCCCTAAAGTTGGGAGTCCCAGTGAATCTGAGATAAGTTTCCTCATGTCAATGAAGAACAAGGGAAGAATGGACAGAGATGTTCAAGATGTTTTCAACAAGAGGATAAAACTATTAATGAAGGGCCAGTAACCAGAGGATATGTGAAGTTGGAATTAACAAGAACCAACACAGGGATCTTTTTCTTTACAGTTTGCCTTTTGATGTTCTGGAGCAAATTCAACTTTCAAAATGAAGCAGAATAAATACTTCAAGTCATAAACATCAAGGGCCTCTGGAGAAGAGGAATGCAATAGATTAGATGATGATTAGCTGGATAATCGGCTGAGGAATGACCAAAGGCAGCTTAATTCACATAAGGGAGGTTATGCATTTCGAGAAGGCAAATGAGGATTGGACTTTTACAGTGAATGACTGGGTCCTGGAAAGTGTCGTAGAACAGAAGAACCTGGTACAAGTGCATGGTTCCCTAAAAGTGGCAGTGCAGGTTAGCAGGGTGGTTAAGAGGGTTTTCGGTGCACTGGCTTTCTTTAGTATAGAAGTTGGGATGTTCCACTGCAGTGGTACAAGATATTGGTGAGGCCACATTTGGAGAAGTCATGTTCAGTTTTGTTACTATAGTAACAAAGGCTTTAAAATGGAAAGAGTGGAGAGGAGATTTATGAAGATGTTGCCAGGACTCAAGGGATTGAGTTATGGAGAGAGGATGAGACATTTTTCCTTGGACTGAAGGAGATGAGAGGTAATCTTATAGAGATATATAAAATCATGTGATACATGGAAAGGGAGAATGTGCAAAGTTATTTCCTCAGGGCTGGGGAATCAAGAAGGTATAAGTTTAAGGTAAGAGGGGAGATATTTAATAGGAACCCATGGGGCATCTTTTTCACCCAGAGGATGGTCATTATAGGAAATCACTTTCCAAAGGAAGTGGTTTAGCAGGTACTTTAACAATATTTTAAAAAGCATTTGGACAGGGTACATGGATAGGGAAGTTTTTAAGCGATATGGGACAAATGCAGGCAAATGGAACTCGCTTATTTAGGAATCTTGTTGGCATGGACCAATTGGATTGAAGGGCCTGTCTCTGTGCTTTATAACTGATACACATACAAATAGATTCAATTGGATAGTTCCTTCTAATTGTACATTGGGCTTGTCCTGTGCTATATCATTCTCTGCTTCTAAGAAACCACTCCTTCATCAAAACAGTTCAAATTCATAATCTGGGTCTTCTTTTTCTCTTCCTTTGTTCCATGCAGTTGGCTGATAAACCTGTGCTCTCTATTGGCTAACTGAATACAAAACTGCACTGGTATCTCATCTGCAGTCTTACTGTGATCTTATCACCATTACATCTCAATGTTTAGATTACACATTGAATGTCATTCAGTATTTTTTTAAACAAATTTCTTCACTTGATTTGTTACTTTTAATATTTTGCATCCTGGTTCTTCATAAGCACTATCGTTATCATCACCACAAATATGAGTTATACTGAATTTGATTTTTGTCTGTTGTGTCATTAATATCCTCTTCCCATTTCTTATAGCTTTGTGGAATTACTTACTTGAAATTTGGATCTGCTTCCTTTAGCTCGCCACCCAAATCGTTGTAGATAACAGTGGTCCAGGCGCAGAATCCTGTCAGATTTACCACCTCCCCAAGAAAATCCATTAACTCATACCATTTCCTGCTGTCAAACCAATTTTGAATCTAATTTACACACAGCAACAATGTGATAAAGGTCAAACAATTCAACTTTCTTCAGAGAATATTGACAATGGATAAACGTCAAAGAGGCATCAGGATATTCGTCTTTGAAATGGGAACTTTTATCCAGCTGAGAAGGCAAAACAAGCTTTGGTTTAATATCTTTTCATAAGGGAACATGTGCTGTACATTTGCAAAGCCAATTGTACGTCTCATTACACCAGATCCACTGCATTTCCCCCATCTGTCCCATCAATGTTATACCATGTTATACCCACATATTATATATTCCACTCTTCAGATTCTATATTTGTTTCACATCTGACATAATTATAAATCATATGCCTTTCTGTATAGTTGAGCAGCTCACTCGCCTGTCCCTGACAGCTAACAATTTTGTCTCCTTTGCAGCCTATCCTCATTCACCACTCACGCTAAATTGTTGTTCCTTTCCTCGCCTTGTGGCACATCAGGCGGCAACCTTACCATTTCTTTAGCATTTGTCTGTTTTTTTTTGCTTGCTAGTTGCTAGCTCAACACTCAACCCAGCACAGATGGAAAGCATGCAAGCAAACAGCTGGATTCGAACCCATGAACATTTGCCTGGAAGTCTGGTGTTGATGCTACTACACCACTTGCTGGCTACTCACACAAAAGCTTTCAGCAAATTTGGCCCTAACAGACACACCTCCTTCAAAAGCCTCTTTAAAAACTACCTCACCGTCCATGATCTCAACTACCTCCTTCAATTCTCTTTCTGGATCAGAGGCAGCCTTTAGATCTGGGACAAACTTTAGCATGTTTAAGGGAATCATATTAACACTAGCAATTTAAGGGAATCATATTAACACTAGCAATTTATGGGATCGGCAACTTCGAGAAAAGTCCTCTTGAAAGAGAAACTATTAATTTTCAACTAGGAAAAGATGCTTTGTTAATCTACCTCCACCCCAATGCAATAAAAATAATACTGGAGCTCCTGCTTTAGAGATTAACAATCTAGGATCCTAGAAAAATTCAAAGTCTGGGCAATCAATCTCTGGAATACTAGTTAATATCTCCACTGCAAAATGAGGCTGGTTACCAGTCATGTGGTACTCCCAACCTTTATTGTCCTGTGATATTTGTGGATTCCATTTTCTTGGTGGAGAACTTCCCCTGTTCCTCAGTTCCAAGAAGGTGAAAGAGCTCAACGTAACCGAGCATCCCAAACTAATACTGTGTGCCAACACCAGATTGTTGCGCATGCTGCTTAAACAATTCCCAACTACTTTCACTCAAGTAATCTTCAAGATTTCCAAACACCAAAATCAATATTTATGCATTACTATTTAGGTGTGAATTATAACAGCACTTAATATAAAGTATGTTTCAATACAGAATTAAAAAGGCTCTCCCGGCAATTTTTCAACTACAGAAGGATACACAGTGAAGTGACAAAAGGATAAAACCCCTTCATCGATTCACTGGGTAAACAATGAGTAGAGCTCAGCTTCCAAGAATCACATATCTCATTAGAACGTGCAGTAGCCACAATGTTATTCTGTCACTAAATAATTACTTCAGAAAGCATACATTACTTTTCTTCATTTCTCAAAGCTCCTTGCTGTTCTCAGCAATACAGAATTAAGGAGGCTCTCCCGGCAATTTTTCAACTACAGAAGGATACACAGTGAAGTGACAAAAGGATAAAACCCCTTCATCGATTCACTGGGTAAACAATGAGTAGAGCTCAGCTTCCAAGAATCATATATCTCATTAGAACGTGCAGTAGCCACAATGTTATTCTGTCACTAAATAATTACTTCAGAAAGCATACATTACTTTTCTTCATTTCTCAAAGCTCCTTGTTGTTCTCAGCACTTGTATACCAGTTCAGGCTCCTCCAGGATCTGTACTCAGTGGCCACTTTATTAGGTACATCTGCTCACTAATACAAATATCTAACCAGCCAGTCGTGTGGCAGCAACTCAATGCCAAGTCGAGGTTCAGTTGTTGTTCAGACCAAACATCAGAATGAGGAAGGAATGTGATTTAAATGATCTTGACCATGAAATGATGGTTGGTGCCAGACATGGTGGTTTGAGAATCTCAGAAACTGCTGATCTCCTGGGATTTTCACACGTAACAGCTTCTAAAATTTACAGAGAATAGTACAAAAACAAAAATATATATATACAGTAAGCAGCAGTTTTGTGGACAGAAGCACCTTGTTAGTTAGAAATGTCTGAGGAGAAAGGCCAGACTGGTTCAAGCTGACAGGAAGGCGACAGTAACTCAAATAACCATGCATTACAACAGTGGTGTGCAGAAGAGCTTCTCTGAATGCACAACATGTCGAACTTTGAAGTGGATAGGCTATAGCAACAGAATATCACACCAGGTTCCACTCCTGTACCTAATAAAGTAGCTGCTGAGCCGCATATAAGTGATACATTTGTCAGCGGGGGGGGGGGGGGGAGTGTTTGCATTCCTGGAAATCGGTCTGTATCGTGATTTTCCGTGATGTAAAGCATGTCCTCCAGACATGTCTCAAAAATCATGTGTTGAAAAAAAGTACATTTTTCGTTCATTTATTTACATTTTAGAGACTTAAGAATTCACTTTGGACTTTTTCCAAGTCAGAATGCAGCAAAATGTCATCACGTTCGAATATCTAGCTGCCTACTTCTCCCCAGACTTCCACGGCCTGACTTCCAGAGAAATAGTGAAAATGTTTAAGGCATTTTGCTCCAATGTGTCCCACCCTCCTCTCCTCAATTCTACTTTCCACAAGGACCACTCTCTCCATAACTCCATGGTTATTTGAAGTCTCTTTGTCACTCCCACAATGATCTGTTTGTCCTTCTCCACTGTTAGAAAGAGGCCAAATACAATTTGGAAGTATTATGTTTTATAACTTTAGAACATTAAACATAATTCAAATGAAGATGCAGGGAGTCCAAAAATACGGGTGTAATTCTAAGCGAGGTGTGTGTATCATGTGATAGTGTAATAACGTATGCAATTAATGTATTTTATATATAACCCATAATTATTTAAACAGACAAGAATTCTTTATCAACCTATATATATACAGATAGATAGATATATAACAATATTTTCAAGCTAACTCATATTATTGAAATATTAGACAACCCTCCTCCCTACTTAGCTGTAAACTACAACTCAATATAGAATACACCTCAATGATATAAACAATGTACTATATAATACAACTACTATATACAGACATCCACAGAATAGTAAATTTTAAATTATCCCATTCAAGCTTAAAGGTTTAATTGCTGTGAAGGATTTCTTACTCTTGTGGGATAACACCTTCCCTAACCGGAGGTCACTCTGCTTGACACTTGTAGTTGTAAAAACTGTCTCAGGTCATGGGGTCTCTGTGGTGGATGCAGGAGTTGTCTCTGAAACTGCAGGTAGTAGTCCTGACAGTTTGGAATACCTTTCTTCTCCTTTCCTCACTCTAGATCTACGTCGATCTCTTTCTCTCTGTCAGGCTATTCTCTTTCTTGTTCTCATTCTTTCTCTCCATCTCTTCTCTTCTTTTTCAACTTCATTTTGTGCACCTTGACCTTGGGCACTGGAGTATTTTTTTAGTTCAATGGAGTATTCTTTGACTAATCCTTCTATTGTTCCCTTTATGATCTGATTTCTCCTCTTGGTTTTTCATCCACAACATCATCTGATGAATCCTTTGCTTTCATATATCCATTGACTTCTTTTGTTTTCACTTTCCATTCATCCAGCTGGGCCTTGGTCTTTGCATCTATTTTTACAAGCAGCTTTTTGTCTCCCACTTGAAGTTCATGCTATAACCTTAATGCATGTGGAATAGATTCTGGTTCTTTATACCCACAAAAGCTGAATGCTTGCAACTTTCCTGAGGCTTGAACTCTCTTCCAGTTTAAAACCAAGCCACGTTTTGCAAGTAACTGCCTGATCAACATATCAGAAGCTTTCTCAGGTACATTGCCTACAAAAGCTGTTGTAGTTGGACCACTGCTTTCACCATGCTTCCTCTGAGCAGCATGGTGCTTCCTTGGTCCAATATGCTTTCCAACACAGAGGAGCTTGGCATGGAGATAGTTGTGACATCATCTAGTACATTCCCTAATTCTCTTTCAAATGGCTTCATTCCAGAGAATGTGGCATGCAAATAGTGGATGGATCTCCAGTCAAGTTGTAGCTGCCTCAGCCAATCACGCCTCACCATGCTGGTCCTCCTGGTTTTTACCATACAGAAGTCCAGTGTGGCTTGTTGGTTGTACTGCTCTGTTACGAATACCATTCCCACAGCAGTTATCTTTTCTCCATTACAAGTTCTTAGTTCCAGTACCCCACTGAGCAGGAGGAGAAGATGGCGGCGTGACACAGCTCACAGCGGCCACTCCAGTGCTGATGTCTGTTATTTGTCAAGTAGGGTGCCGTGCACAATCCTGATTTGATGGAGACGGACGTGAGAGCACAGAGGAACATCTAATGAAACTTCTGAAATGCCTGCTTCACTGCTACTGTTACTGTGTGGTCCAGAACCTCCAGAGGAAAAGGCCCCATATCCTCGGCTTTGTTTGTTGCTCAGCGGCCGGGGTGGGGTCGAAGTGCTTGGCAGAGGATGGTGCTCGGAGAGGCTGTGTCAGACGGGCTGGTCGAAGGCTCGAAGTTTTCAGACGGACTCAGAGTCCACTGCGGTCAGGTGCTTCCAATGGTGCTGCATCGGCAAGTTGGCGGCACTTGGAGGTTCATGGCGGGGAGAGTTCCTCCCTTCTGCCACATGCATAGGATGATGATTCTATCCGGACTTCGAGACTTTTTTTTACCGTGCCCATGGTCTGCTCTTTATCAAATTATGGTATTGTTTTGCACTGTTGTAACTATATGTTATAATTATATGGTTTTGTCAGTTTTAGTCTTGGTTTGTCCTGTGTTTTCTTGTGATATCATTCTGGAGGACCATTGTATCATTTTTTAATACATGCATTTCTAAATGACAATAAACGAGGACTGAGTGTCCTCATAATCTAATCTAATTTAGTTGGATACCCGCAGGCTTCACTTTAGTATCTTTAAAATGCTGTTCAAACTCATTTCATGGAATGACTGAAACAGCCAACCCAATGTCTAATTCCATTTTAAGTAATTTGCCATTCACTTTTGATGTAAGTCACATTGCTCGTCTATTGCTAATTTTCACACTGTAAATCTCAAGGCTATACAGGCCTGTACCACTCTCATCATTATCAGATTTTTCATGAAGATTAGTGCTCTTTTTGAAACTGAAACTTGCACTTTATCTTTTTCTTTTCCCTATGCAGTCCATTTATTTTTGTCTGCCCAACAATGCTCTTTGTATGTGTCCTGCTTTGTTGCATTTTCTGCAAGTTTTGCCTTTAAATCTGCATTTATTTGGTGTATGCGAGCCCCTGTCACAATGGTAACACCATTCGTTCAACCAGGCCAGTTTCTGTTTAGACATTGCAATTTTGTTCACGCTCACTTTCATTCCTGACTGTGATTCAATTGTGTCTCTGTCTGTGGTTTTCACTGCTCGTTTGAATGTGAGGAGCTGTTTTTAAATGCTTTCTTTTCAGATTCCACAAACTAAATGATCTCTTAGTATATCATTAAGACCATTGCCAAAATGACAATGCTCAGATAATCTCTTCAATTCAGCCACGTCTGCTGAAATGGATTCAACCTTCCTTTTGATTCCACCTATGAAACCTGAAGTGTTCTGCAATCAACAATGGTTTCGGTTTTAAGTGTTCCCGCATCACTTTGACAATATCACTAAAGCTCATTTCTGATGGTCTTGTCGGAGCAGTCAAACTTCAGAGCAAACTATGCCTTTAAACCTAATGAACTCAGCAAAATTGGCATTTGCTTTTCAATTGGTGTTTCATTTGCTTCAAAATACTGTTTCAATAGCCCAGTATACATCAGCTAATTACCCATTGTGTAATTAAACTCATTAGTATTTCTGATGCAGCCAGCCATTTCCAATTTTTATTAATGATTATTATAACCAGGAACCCAGTTTTTATGAACCCTGAATTCTTCAGGTTACTGACTTAAAAAACCTTGATTGTGCCTTCCCTTTTGAAGATTGGCTCTCCACGAGCTGGGCTACACTAAGCTGTTTTTTATTTACTCTGACCTGCACTTTAAAAGGTCGGTATCTACGTCGGTTTCATCTTTTAAAAACCCCGTCGCCAACGTTACGTTTTGTAACTTCAAAACATTAAATTAACTAAAACAAAGATGTGAGGAGGCCGAAAATACGTGTGTAACTTTGACTTTAAGCAAGGCACACTCGCATCACTTGATAGCGTGATGAGATATGCAATTAACAAATTTTACATTTATCCCATATTTAATTATTTAATGCTTAATCAACCAATATATATATTCAAGATAACTCATATAATTGAAATATTAAATACACAACAGGAAGAACAACACCTTATTTTCTTTTTGTATGGGTTAAAGCAACACAATGTGTGCGAATTTTCCCAGTTTTCCCCCACACCCATTTAGTTGTTCACCTAGCTTTCTCCTCCCTGTGTTCACCTTTCCCATTCCCTCCCTGTCCTGGCCCATCATGTTCCACCTATCTATAGCCCCACCAACCGTTGTCCTGTACTTCTCATACACACCTACATGCCAGCAATCTGTCCTCTTCCCAACCATTCTTGAGGAAAGGACTTGACTCAAACTGCTGTCAAACATCTTTTGCCTCCTTCGCTGCTGCCTGACCCATTCAGTTCCGCCATTACTATGGGTTATTTTGTTCCAGTTCAAAGGCACCCACAGTCTCTTTTGCCTCAATCCTCAAGACATTTAGATTCCTGTTTGTTTATGAAAACAATGAAAAATGACTCAGCAGACTTCCTCCCTTTCCATTTACCAGTATATTTAATAGTCCTCTGAATATCCTCTCTCCTTCTAAACTTCAGAACTATAATCCCACACTTTTCCTTTGGTTAAAATAAGAATTACTGCAGTAATCCTTGACCTCAGAACCATTCCAATCTCAGAATGTTTTTCTTTCTCTTACAACATCATAATGTACCCTCAACTAATTTAATCATCTCTCCTCGTCTTTGTAATATCATTCCTTGTTCTTTCATCTCTTTTCATAACAAACTAAATATACCAAAAACAGCAATCCTAATTTGCATTTTCTTTCAACCTATTATTGGGTTTTCTGATTATATTCTGGATTAAATAGGATTATGATTGAGGGTTCCAAAGAGTCATAGAGAATATTTTATTTACAACAATGGAAATAGCATATAATTGAATTTATTGTCTTGCATCATAATATAAAATTAGATAGCCAAATCATATTTAGTTTTTAAACTTAATTTTTAAATTAAATTCCATTTAATTGTCCATAGTGATGCATTTAGTAGGAGTGATTTGGTATGTATGAACAACTTAAAATCCAGTATAATGATTGGATTGACATCTTGCCCTCTCAAACAATTTTATGATCATCAATAGAACTGAAAGCTATATTGTTATTCAAAGTCAGGTTCTATGTGATTCAGTTGTGGTTTTTTCAATTAACCCACTGTGGTTTAACAATGATATTTGCAGTTTCCTATCCTTTCTCATCATGTCAAGTAGCTGCATTATCCAGTAGCTGGACAAAGGGCAGCTGGCCCACTTTGCTATAAATATTCACAAGATGCAGATCAGTTAGTTCTTCCTTGTGCACACTGGCTTAGAGAGCATCACTTTACTATGAGTAACATGTGATATTTAACATATTCCATTCCATTAACACAGTCCATTGCAGCAGATCAGTCTACACTTCCAACATCTCATCAATAAGCTAATGATCACACCCATAATGTACACTCAATAACTCGGATAATTCCTGCTCTAATACAAGATCTGCGTTCCAAGCCATTGCACTTCATCGTACAGGGCAACAATCAGACTCAGCTCCCAGTTCTGAGCCAGTGTAGTAATCAAACGGTACTTACGTTGTAAAGGATGTCAGTCCACCCTTCCATTGTGATACACTGGAAGACAGTGAGAACAGCGAATAGGATATTATCAAAATTTGTAATCCCATAATTGGGTCCGTTCCAGTATCCTTTACAAACAGTTCCATTTGGACACAGTCGGGAAGGAGGTTCTGTTCCGCATGGAAATTCCTCCACCGGCTGATCTGCAGAGAAACATACGCAATACGTCTCAGTTCACAGTTAAATATTTCACACTGCTAAACAATTAAAATTGTAATTGCCTCAAAGGCACATGAGCAAAATTGACTTGATTTTGTTGACGACTTATTTCCGGCAAAGGTAGTCTCCGGTTGATCGCGCTGGGCCCTGATCCAACATTACTCCTAATCAATCACCGAGGAGGCATGCAACAGAGGTGCCCTGGCAGCTGGCAATTTCCCCTCACTTACAGGGGGAAGGAACCCACTTTCCTGCAGTAACACAATTAGCAGTCAAACTTGACAACTCAGCCAGAGGGGAACTGGTGGTATGAGGCACACATCCAGGATCATGTAGTATAGCACACTGGAGACCAACACAGCATTGTAGGCTTTCATAAAAGAAGCTGATGATTTTAAGGTGAAATGCTATACAGTAATAGAATTTATTATCCGTGAAAAGAAATTCAATGAAGTCCCAAGGCAAGCAACACCTGTGACCTCTGGTGCGTCAGGAGATATGAGGCTGATGACAATATCTTCGTGTCTAAGTTTTCAATGCACGTCTTTATAATCAAGTTTCTTCTGGCTATAAAGGGTCACAAATGCATTTGGCAAGGCATTTCTATATTCATAGACATGATGAATTCATATGTAGTGATAACTTAAGTACATTGAACCTGATACATTTTATCAAAATACAAATATCTTATGCACCCAAAAGGTTCTGCCGATGTCAGAAATCTTAACCAAACCACACAGAATGCTGGAGGAACTCAGCAAGTGAGGCGATAAATAGTCGACATTTCAGGTCGAGACCCTTCATCAGGACTGGAAGGGAAGCGGACAGAAGATTATTTCCTTATACAGTCTTACAGAGTCATAGAAAAGTACAGCACAGAAACAGGCCCTTCGGCCAAACCATTTAAACACCCTACCACCCATGTACCAAGCCAAACTCCTCTTAATAAACATTGAAATCGAGCTTGCATGCATCACTTGTGTTGGCAGCTCATTTCACACTCTCATGACCCTCTAAATAAAGAGGGTCATTTTCCCCTTAAACTTTTCACTTTTCATCCTGAACCATGACTTCCTGTTGTAGTCCCACACAACCTCAGTGGAAAAAAGCCTGCTTGCACTCACCCTATCTATATTCCTCATAATTTTGTATGGCTGCCACGAGAGGGCATAGTTTTAAGGTGCTTGGAAGTAGGTACAGAGGGGATGTCAGGGATAAGTTTTTTACACAGACAGTGGTGTAATGCGTGGAATGGACTACCGGTGGGGGTGGTGGAGGTGGATACGATAGGGTCTTTTAAGAGGCTCCTGGAAAGCCACATGGAACTTAGAAAAATAAAGGGCTATGGGTAACCCTAGGTAGTTCTAAGTAAGGACATGTTCAGCACAGCTTTTTGGGCCAAAGGGCCTATATTGTGCTGTAGGTTTTCTATGTTTCTATGTTTCTCTATCAAATCTCCTCCAAATCTTCTACATTCCAATGAATAAAGTCCTAACCTATTCAATCTTTCTTTAGAACTCAGGTCCTCCAGACCCAACAACATTCTTGTGAACTTTCTCTGTACTCCTTCAACCTTATTTACATCCTTCCTGTAGGCAGGTGACCAAAATTGCACACAATACTCCAGATTAAGCCTCACCAATGTCTTATACAACTTCAACATAACATCCCATCTCAACTATGAAAGTCAATGTGCCAATAACTTTCTTTACAACCGTATCTGCCTGTGACACCACTTTCAATAAATTATGGACCTGTATTCCCAGATCCCTTTGCTCTACCACACTCCTCAGTGCCCGACCATCCACTGTGTAAGACCTGCCCTGGCTGGTCCTACTGAAGTGCAACATCTTGCACATCTGCATTATCCAGTAACTCCAAGCCATGTTGACTATCCTTAATCGGTCCATATATCCAGTCCCTCAGAATACCTTCCAATAACTTTCTGACTACTGATGTCAGGCTCACCAGCCTATAATTTCCTGGTTTATTTTTAAGTCCTTCTTGAACACCAGAACAACATTGGCTATCTTCTAATTCTCTGTTACCTCCCTTGTGCTAAGGATGATTTAAATATCTTTGCTGGAGCCCTTGCTATTATTGCACTTGACTCCCACAGAGTCCAAGAGAACACCTTGTCAGGCCTGGAGATTTGTCCACCCCAATTTGGATCAGGACAACAAACCTCTCCTCCTCTGTAATCTGTATGAGGTCCATGAAGTTGATGCTGCTTTGCCTCACTTCTATAGACTCTGTGTCCATCCCCTGAGTAAATACAGATACAAAGACAACACAAACAAGAGAAAATTTGCAGATGCTGGAAATCCGAGCAACACATACAAATACTGGAGGAACTCAGCAGGCCAGGCAACATCTATGGAAAAAAATACAGTCAATAGATGCTGCCTGGCCTGCTGAGTTCCTCCAGCATTTTGTCTGTGTTGCAAAAAAAAAAATATTTCCGATCTCCCCCATCTCTTTTGGCTCCACGCATGGATAACCATTCTGATCTTCCAGAGGACTAATTTTGTCCCTTGCAGTCCTTTTGCTCTTAACATGCCTGTAGAATCCCTTAGGACTCCTCGGACTCCTTCACCTTGTCTGCTAGAGCAACCTCGTGCCATCTTTTAGCCCTCCTGACTTCCTTCTTGAGAGTTCTCATGGGCTCTTTTGGGTTTTTGTTTGTCTTGTGGCTGCCTGAACGGAGACAAATCTCAAGGTTGTATAACGCATACATATTTCGATAATAGGTGTACTTGGAACTTTGAACTCTGAACTATCTTCTGACTGTACAGCCAGTCCACCCTGATCAAAATTGCACAAAATAGCAACAAAAAAAGGAGTGACCAGAAGCTGATATTCTTCTACATCGGCATCGACAACACATATGATGGTCACTTCTGCCTTATCAGTAGAATGTGTACCAATCATGGGCAGCCTGTGTTTCAATGCACAGTCAACCTAGGGGCTGGCTGTTACGGAGACACAACAGTGTTTTGACTTTAGCATTGGTGCTTTCACTACTATCTATAGTATAACTAACTCGAGATCTGAGTATGCTGAATTGAGCGTGCTGTAATTACCACACACCTGTCAGACAGTGCCTCGTGTGAAGCAGGTCAGAGTCAATTTGCATTGGCAACTGTTGAAAGAGGACAGCGACTCCCCAGGCAATCCCCTCCCCTCCCCTGTGAATCATCCTCCTGCAGCCTTATGACTGCAACCGCTGTAGAGAACACTTTCAGGTGCTGACCCCCCCCACCATTGGTCAGTGCAGCAAAGTCCTACCGCCATAATTCAGTGGACAGGAAATCCACTGGAAACGCTGAGGAAGGCTGCAGACCATCTGAATAGTTTTACAAAAGTAACTTTCACTAATCTAACAAGCCTCTGTTGGTCACCCGATTGGGCAGTAGGACTTCAGTGTGACACGGACACTGTTTCTACCACCCCTTGAGAAGGAGAGCAGACACCTTCCGAATGGTGACTCAGGAAAGCTGCATCTATCATTAAGGACCCTCCCTATCCAGGGCATTCCCTCTTCTCATTACTACCATCAAGGAGGAGGTACAGGAGCCTGAAGACCCAGAATCAATATTTTAACAACAACTTCTACCCTTCCAACATCAGATTTCCAAATGGTCCATGAACACGACTTTGTTATTTCTCTTTTGCACCATTTATTTTATCTATTTGTTGTAACTTATAATAACTTTTACGTCTTGCACTGTATTGCTGCCACAAAAAAAAAATCATGACATAGAGTATCTGTCTCAGAGACCAAGGATCATCTTTCAACTGGATTGACTTTCACAAGGATTCAGGCTCCAATGATGTACCCGGCAGGGTACTGAAGACCAATGCTGACCAATTAGCTGGAGTGTTCATGGACATCTTCAATCTCTCACTGTTGCAGTCAGAAGTTCCCACCTGCTTCAGAAGGGCGTCAATCATACTGGTGCCCAAGAAGGGCAGGGTGAGATACCTCAGTGACTATTACCCAGTTGCAGTCACCTCTACTGTGATGAAGTGCTTTGAGAAGTTGCTCATGGCCAGAGTCAACTCCTGTTTCTCCAAGAACCTGAGCCCACTGCAATTTGCCTAATGCCACTACAGGCCTCCTGCAGTTGCAATCGCACTGGCTTTCCAGTTGGCCTTGGACCACCTGGACAACAGCAAAACCTATGTCAGGGTAGTGTTTATCAATTACAGCTCAGCATTCAGCACCATCATCCCCTCAGTACTAAGCAACACACTTCAAAATCTGGGCCTCTGTACCAGCCTCTGCAACCAGATCCTTGACTTCCTCGTTGGGAAACTACAGTCAGTATGGATCGTAAAAAACATCATTTCCTCGCTGGCAATCAACACAGGCACCCCTCAAGGGTACGTACTTAGCCGACTGCTCTACTCTCTCTATACTCAATACTCTGTGGCCAGGCAGAACTCAAACACCATCTGTAAATTTGACGATGACATAACAGTTGTTGGCAGAATCTCGAACGGTGACAAGGGGGCGTACAGAAGGCAGATAAATGAGCTGGTTGAGTGTTGCTGCAACAACAGCCTTGCACTCCGCATCAGTGGAATGAAAGAATTGACTGTGGACTTCAGGAACACAAACTGGGGAGAACACCTAGCTGTCCTCATTGAGAGGTTAGCAGTGGAGAGGACGAGCGGCTTTAAGCTCCTAGGTGCCAACATCTCTGAATATCTTATCCTGGGACCAACATATCGATGCATTACAAAGAAGGCAAGCCAGCCACTACATTTCATTTGGAGTTTGTGGAGATTTGGTATGTCACAAAAGACACCATCAAACTATTACAGATGTACAGTACTCTGGATAACTCTGCTCCTCAATTCCTGGCAACATCCACGGTACTGTACATTTGTACAAATTTGCTCCTTCCAAAGTGCAACACCTCACACTTGTCTGCATTAAATTCCATCTGCTATTTTGCAGCACATTTTTCCGGCTGGTCCAGATCTCACTGCAAACTTTGATAGTCTGCCTCGCTGTCTACAGTTCAGTATCATCTGTAAATATGATGATCCAGTTAAAAACGTTATCATCCAGATCATTGATATAGATGACAAACAACAACGCACACAGCACAGATCTCTGTGGCATTACACTAGTCACAGGCATCAGGTCAGAGAGGCAACCATCTACTACCACTCTCTGGCTTCTCCAACAAATCCAATGTCAAATCCAATTTACTACCTCATCTTGAATGCCGAGCAACTAAATAATCTTGACCAGCCTCCCAAGTGGGACCTTCTTAAATGCCTTGTGAAAGTCCATGTAGACAACACTCACTGCCTTGCCTTCATCAACTTTCCTGGTAACTTCCTCGAAAATCTCTATAAGATTGGTTAGACATGACCTACCACACACAAAGCTGTGCTGACTATCCCTAATCAATCCCGGTCTATCCAAATACTTTTATTTCTGATCCCTTAGAATACCTCCCAATAACTTTCCCACTACTGATGGCAAACTCATCAGCCAATCAATTCTTGGTTTAGTTTTAGAGCCTTTCTGGAATTGCGGAACTGCATCAGTTATCCTCCAATACTCTGGTGCTTCATCTGTCATGAAGGATGACCTAGTGGTGGGACTAGATAAAGATCTTCTTGCTCCTCAACTCTGATTGGCCATTGTTCAAATGCCTGTGATTTTTTTTCTGCACACTTTCCAATGAAAATCACATCCTTCCTACAGCAGGGTGACCAAAACTGAACACAATGCTCTAAGTATAGTCTCATGAACATCCTTGTCAACTACACAATGACCATTCAATTTCTATACTCAATGCCATGACTAATTAAGGCCTGTATGATACAAACTTTCTTCACCAACTCTGTCTACTTGTGACTCCACTTACAGGGAGCCATGTACTTATACCCCAAAGCCTCTCTGTTCTACAGCACTTCCCAGAACCCTACTGTTTACTGTGAAAGTCATACCTTTCCAAAATGCAACAGCTTGCATTTATGCAAATTAAACTCCGTTTGCTATTCCTCAGCCCAGGTAATCAGTTGATCAAGAATTCCTTCCCCAAATGGGTATTAATGGCCAACTGGTAGTTGCAAGGTCACAGATTTTTATAAATTCTATTTTCATTTGAATTAATTGATTTGAACTTCTATCTTGACTATTAATCTCAACTTTTATTCCAATAACATAAACACAGTGCTCCTAAACTTGATCTTGGACACAGTTTCTACTGAGTTTGACCTGAATAGTTTTGATCGTGCAAAGTCACAAAAATTCGTTCAGCACTAACAAATGTTTCTCAAGCCACTTTTATTGACCGACAGTTGTATGTTGAAGGTTATGAGACATTGATGAGACCAACATTTGGATTATCGTATACAATTCTGGTCCCCTACCTATTGAAAAGATATCAATAAGATTAAAAGAGTACAGAGAAAATTTGCGGGGATGTTGCCAGGACTTGAGGAAGTGAGTTAAAGGAGAAGTAAACTTTATTCCCTTGAGCATAGGAGAATGAAGGGAGATTTGATAGATGTATACAAAATTATGAGGGGTATATAGAGTTAATGCAAGCAGACTTTTTCCACTTCATTTGGGTGAAACTAGAACTACAGGTCATAGGCTAACGATGAAAGATGAAATATTTAAGGGGAACCGGAGGGGGAGCTTCTGTCATGGTCCGATCTGTGGAGTCCGCATTCCGGTTCACGATCCGGTCCATCGACCCTTGCTCCAGGCTTTCCTGTCTACCCTGTTTCTGTTCCTGTTGAGCACTAATTGAGGCAGCTGATTCTCGTTGGGGCTGGCTGCATAAATACCTCCAGAGACCAGGGCGTGGCGGCTGGATTGTTCTTGTTCTTACTCCTTGTATCCCTTTCCCTGCCTTCTGTTTCCTCGCCTGAAGCCTTGCCTTTGTCTTGCCGGTAACTCTCGCCTTGCCTGAAGTTCTTGTCTCGCCTTGCATTGCCTGAAGCCTTGCCTTGTCTTGCTGGTAACTCTTGCCTCATCTCGCCTCGTCTCGCCTGAAGTCTTGTCTTGGAGCCACCCTGTACCTAGCTCCCTTCCTGTCCCTTGCCTCCGTCAGGTAAGCCAGGCCGTCTTGCCGTTACCTACGGTTGGTTCTGTCCCTTCCTGTCCCTTGCCTCCGTCGGGAAAGCCAGGTTGTATTGCCGTTATGCTGCAGTTGGTTCTGTCCCTTCCTATCCCTTGCCCCTATCGGGTGGAGTACCGCGCCCTGCCCAGGAGGAGCTTCAAGACCCCAAGCCAAGCTTCAAGACCCCAAGCCTCAAGCCTCTGGTTTCCAGCCTCACCTCAAGTCTCTGGTCTTCAGCCTCGCCTCAAGTCTGAAAACTCCAGCCTTGTTCTGCCTGCCAGCCAAGTCATGTCCCTGCCTAGTTCTGGGGTCCGAGCCAGAGGCAAGACCCAAGTTCTGAGTACTTGTCCAGTCTCTGGCTCGGAGTCCAAGCCCAGGCTCCTAGCTCTCTTGTCCAGTCCTGTTCCAGGTTCCTGGTTTTCGCGTCCATGTCCTAGCCCTCACCCTGTATCCTAGTCCTGTCTCTAGTACTTCAGCGTCTGTGTCTCGCACTTGGGTCCGTTTCCTAGCCACCACCTTATGACAGTTTCTTCACTCAGAGGATGGTGCAAGTTTGAACAAGCTGCCAACGGAAGTAGTAGATGTGGGTTAAATTTCAACATTAAAGAGAAAACTAAACAAGTACTATACATGGGCACGAGAGGTTTGGAAGGTTATAGTCCAGGTGTGGATTGATGGGACTAGGCAGAATAAGAGCTTGGCATGGAAAGGACGGTTCATGCCGTACTGAAGACTGAAGTGGCTGTTTCTGTGCTGTCCTGCTCTATGACTCTATGACAGTTCAGTCTAGTCAGTGATTCTGAATGTTAGTATATATTTAGGTGGCACTGTAGTGTAGCAGTTAGGTGTAAAGCTATGACAGTGCCAGTGACCCAGGTTCACTTCCACCACTGTCCGTAAAGAGTTTGCATCTTCTCTCCATGACTATGTGGGTTTCCCCTGGAGGGGCTCTGGTTTCTTCCCACATTCCAAAGAAATGCGGGTCAGTGGATCATTTGGTCACATGGGGGTAATTCAGTGGCACAGATTCATTGGGCCAGAAGGACCCATTACAATGCTGTATGACTAAATATAAAGGCATAAAGTAACCCAAAATCAGGCATTTTCAGGAACTTAATCTCAGCTTTGATTGGAATTGTGGGAGGCTTGGCTGCAGAGACACACCGGATCCTGGATAACTACTTTGTCCAAAATACTTAATTTGGGAAAACAATTAGCATGTAATAGGGAACAGATGTACCACTAAAAGATAAACACAAAGTGTAGTAAATATCCATTAGCAAATGGCCAAATGTTTCCTTAATACTGCATCTCTTAATCCCTGCTGCAGAATTACACTTTATCCTTTTTCTACAAACAATCCTACTTAAATCTCACAAGGTTTAATATTCTGCCCAATTGAATCTTGGACCTGGGTTCAGTGCATGCAGAGGCAACTGCACATCCTCCGAAAGATAAAACCCCCTTGTCTGTCTTAATGGTATCACATTGACATTAACTGGTCCTAATGACTCTCCCACCTAACTACCCTATTAAGGATCCCTTAGTCTCATCTGGAGGAAGATTTCCTCTGGGTACAATGTCTTATCATGTTTATAACACCACCACATTCAGCTCACAGTGGAAATTTATCCAATCAGCATATTTCCTTGTGCTTCAGCACCGCTGAAAACAAGAGGCCACAGAAACCCAGCAGGACCCGTGCGCAATGACAAAACACGTGAATGTTCAACAAGTGGATTCCCAATATTCACTGGCCTTGAGATTAATCCTCACCTTGCCCAGTGAGAGGAGGGCCAGGGAAATTTCAATATGTAGCCACCTGCCTCATTCTTACCCAGTTAAAACTTAACAGAGGCTCATCAGAACATTTATAACAGCCCTGTCAAAGGCAAATGGAGGTTTGGTGAACACTTAACTAGTGACCCAGTGACATAATCTGTGCTGTAATTAAATTAAAATGCAAGTTTCATGGGACAAGCAAAGATTCATGATCACTTATCCTAGCAGTCTAATTCAATCTTATCTGATTTATCTGACGGTATCTCGCACTGTATTTCCATCCAGTCATAAATTATGCTCAATCCTTCTGCAAGGCAACCTTTGCATTTTAAATCTTCGTATTTGACCAACAGGAGACAGGTCTATTTCACTGCTGTATTTTTAGTGCCTTCTTGATAACTGAGTCCAATCATCTCACAGCAAAGTTGAGATGTTCAAATTTATGGGCCCAAAACAAATGCATTAATGAGCAATATTTCAAAGGGCAGAGACCAGTGTTTGACTTGTATGGAAAATTCACCTGCTACTAAACTGGTGAGAGCCTGTCTAGATCTTCAAGGACATCACTTAATATTGAAATGAGGCCCCTTTATTTACTTCAGATCTGAATTCCTGAATTCATTTGTTCTGATCTGAGTTTGTGACTACTCAGCTGCGAATGACAGTTCTGCATGCTAAGCCTGAAGAATCCACAGTGAAGTGTGTAAGTATGAAGTTTAATGGATTCTGGAAACCACTGTGTCTATTGAAGATCTTGAACCACTGTAGGCTGCTAACAGTCAGCCCACGTCCTTTCCCCAGCTACCCAGAACTTAGTACCCAAGCTGTGGATACTGAAATTAGACCTATTTTTCACTGAAAAATGATACAAAATAATAACAAAGTTAATAATGTCTAACATGACCTGAGATATACAATCCAACTGTAATCCAAGTTGCATAACAGTTTCATCATATCTTACACAGTAATTACAAAGAAGTAGAGGATACAGTCATACAGTCTCTTCAACCCAACTGGTCCATGCTGACCGAAGTTTCATCGAAGATCATCCCAACATTATATCCCTTCCCTGTCCACGTACCCATTCAAATATCTTTCTAATATTGTTAACATACCTACCTTGACCACTTCCTCTGGCAGCTCATTCCATATACTGACCATGTGGGTGAAAAAAGCTACCCATCGGGTTTCCAATAAATCTTTCTCATCTCACCTTGTACCTCTGCCCTCTGATTCTAGATTTTCTAATCCTGGCATTCACTCTATCTATGCTCCCCAAGGTCCTCTGTAAGATCACCCCTCATTCTCCTAAGCTCCAGTGAAACAATCCAATTGCTCAAACTCTTGCCATAACTTGGTCCCTTGATTCCTGGTAACATCCTGGTGAATCCCCTCTGTATTCTTTCCAGCTCAGTGGCATCTTTCCTCTAACAGGGTGACCAAAACGGAACACAATATCCAAATGCAGCCTCACCACTGAAAGAAGTGCAGACAGAATGAAGGAAATATACAGCAGCCTGACTAAAAATCAAGGGAGAAAAAGAGAAATTGAATGAAAATTAATCTCTGAGATTTGATCAAATTACGTTTTGTTCAATTTAACTTTTGAATGATCCTAATGTGTCATGTACGTGATTCTTTTTCAACTGATGTTTGGTATTTGCTCTTCCTATGCCAACATCACAAAAATCAATTCCACACTCAGACAATCAGAACATCCCTAAGTCTCCAACTCATGGGCTGTTTTCCTTTGGTCACAGGATATTGGTTCACCGGCCCTCCGGCTTTCAACCCTCGAGTTACAAGTGTTGCCCTTTTCATATCAGTGTATGCCTGGAGTCTCCAGACAAGGGTAATGATCTCTGAATTACTCCCAATGCCACATTCAAGTGAGTGTAAGATTAGGAAAAGATGGCAAATGAATGTGTGGCCAAATAGCTGGTGCAGGGGGCAGGGATTCAGATTTTTGAACCTTTGGGATCTCCTCTGGGGCAGAGATTACCTGTACAAGTGAGGTAGGTTGCAGCTGAACTAGAGGGAAATCAAAATCCTGGTGGGCAGATTTGCTAGTGGTACTATGGAGGGATTGACCAGATAAGAAGAGGATTGAGAACCAGAACAGCAGCGAAGGAGATGAGAAGCTGGAAGTTGAAACAGAATTCAATGCTTTTAATCACAAACAAGAGAAAATCTCAGATACTGGCAATCCAAGCAACACACACAAAATGCTGGAGGAATTCAACAGGCTAGGCAGCATCTATGGAAAAGAGTACAGTTGACGTTTCGGGCCGAGACCCTTTTTAATAGAGGTGTCCTGCTGAAGGGTCTTGGCCCGAAACGTCAACTGTGCTCTTTTCCGTAGATGCTGCCTGGCCTGCTGAGTTCCTCCAGCATTTTGCGTGTGTTGCTTCAATGCTTTTAAGGTCAGTAGATAAGACAAGTAGCAGCATGACAAGGTGCGAGGAAAGTCCACTGGATTAAATTGCATTTATTTCAATGCAAGAAGGCAGATGAACTCAGAACTTAAACAGGTACACGGGTCTGTGATATTATAGCCATTATAGAAACAGGGCTAAGGGAGGGACAGGAATGGCAGCTAAATGTTCCTGACTATACGTGGAGGAAAGAGAGTACAGGAGTTGCATTTCTGTTGAAGAAGGTCACAGTGGTGGTCTGAGATGAAATTAATGAGGGATCATCCAGTGAGGCTTTATGGGTGCAGTTAAGAAGTAAAAAGGGAACAATCCCCTTGTTGGGATTGTACTATATGCTCCCAAATAGTCAACAGGAATTAGCACAACAAATATGAATGGGGATTGCAGGAGGTTACGAGAAAACTAGGGCTGTTATTGTAGGGGATTTTAACTTCCCTAGTTTAGACTGGGTCTGCCATACGGTTAATGACTTAGATGGGATGGAATATTTTAAATGTGTTTGGGAAAATTTCATTAGGGCCAATTAAGGACAGGGCGAATTTGGACTTACTCTTTGGAAATAGGTGACTGAAGTGTCATTGGGGGAGCACTTTGGGACCAATGACCATTATTGATTAGTTTTAAATTGACTAAAGGAAGGGAAAGATCCAGTTCACAAGTTAAAGTTCTGAATAGGGGCAAGGCAAACTTTGATAGTATTAGACAGGGACTTTGGTTTACAGCAGAGGTGCTGACTGTCATAGGGCTCTGTGAGTGTTGTAGAACAGAGGAACTGCAGAGTACAAGCACATGGTTTCTTGAAAGTGGTGTCATATTGGAAATGATGGTGAAGAAGAATTTTTGGCAGGCAGGCCTGGGTCTTCATCATTCAGGGCACTAAGTACTAGAGTTAGGATGTCATGTTGCAATTGTACAAGACGTTGGTGAACCTACCTCTTCCTGGAGATGCTGCCTGGCCTGCTGCGTTCACCAGCAACTTTTATGTGCGTTGCTTGAAATTCCAGCATCTGCAGATTTCCTCGTGTTTGCTATATTTGGAATACTGTGTTCAGTTTTGGTCACCCTTCTAAAGGAAGGGTGCCATTACGCTGGAAAGAGTGCAGAGGAATTTACGAGGATGTTGCTGGAACTCAAGAAACAGGGTTATAAAGAGAGACACTGTTCAGGCAGGGTCTATGTAAAAGAATGAGGGTGAACTTATAGCAGTGTACTACATCTAATCATGAGAGATGGAGATAGGATTAACACATACAGTCTTTTTCCCAGGTTTGGGGAATCTAGAAGTAAAGGACATAGGTTTATCACGAGAGGGGGCAGATGTAATAGGAACTTGAGGGGCAACTTTTTCTTCACAGAGGGTGATCACTTAATGAAATGAGCTGCCAGAGGAAGTAGTTGAGGCAAGTATACTAACAACATACTAACAAGAAATAGGAGTCAGCGGGAGTATTTAAAAGAGAGCAGTTTGTGAAGTCGGCTATTTTTCTCGGAGGTTGATCGGGACAGGACTGCGCAGGCACGTGCAAGTCAGTCCTTGAGTCAGCGGGAGTATTTAAAAGAGAGCAGTTTGACGGAGCGGGCGACGGAGTAGAGGGAGACAGGGTAGGAAGGCTTTGGCTCAAAAGGCTTCGGCGAGCAGAGGCTGAGAGAGGAGACTACGCCACAGTTGGAAAGGGTGAGAAGTGATGAAGAGATGACGCTAGGCTGATTCAGTGTGCTGCGTGCATGATGTGGGAGGTCAGGGACACTGATAGTGCCTCTGGCTCCTACACCCGTGGAAAATGTATCCAGTTTCAGCTTCTGAAGGACTGTGTTGCAGCACTGGAGAGGCAACTGGAAGACCTTAGGTTCATCCGGGAAAATGAGAGTTTTCAGGACAGGACCTACAGTGAGGTCGTTACACCGAGGATACCGGAAGAGAGAAGGGGGGGCAACAATGAGGAAGGAAAGGATGCTTGAAGTACAGGAGACCCCGGGGGATGTGCCTCTCGTGAACAGGTTCACCCTCTTGGAAGCTGTCGGGACAGAAGATGATGCCAGCCTGAGAGGCGGTCAGGTCTGCGAGTCAACAATTGGCGCTGAGGCAAAGTCGAGGAGACAGATGTCAGGCAGAGCCGTGGTAGTAGGGAACTCCATAGTGAGAGGTACAGAAAGGGGTTTCTGTGGCAACAGGCGAGATTTAAGGATGGCGTGTTGCCTCCCTGGTGCCGGGATCCAGGATGTCACGGACCGATTGCAGGGAATCCTCAAGAGTGAAGGTGAACATCCGGAAGTGGTGGTGCATGTCGGCACAAATGACGTGGGGAAGAAGAGGAGAGACATTCTACAGCACGACTTCAGAGAGCTAGGAAGAAGGCTGAAAAGCAGGACTTCCAAGGTGGTTATCTCCGGTTTGCTTCCAGTTCCCCATGCTGGAGTGGGCAAGAACAGGGAGATAATGGATCTGAATGTGTGGCTGAGGAACTGGCGTAGGAATCAAGGATTTACATTCTTGGACCACTGGGGTACATTTCGGGGTAAGGATGAATTGTACAAAAGGGATGGGTTGCACCTTAATAAGCGGGGCACCAGCATTCTGGCAGCCAGGTTTGCCTCTGCAACACCGGGGTGTTTAAACTAAGTAGTGGGGGGGGAGGGGACAAACTGGAAACATAAGGATGGAGATAAAGGGAAAGTGAGAATAAGAAAAGTTAAGAAAGACAGCAGCATCAGCAGAGCAGAAAGCTCAAGAAGGGATCGTACAGTATGGCCAAGTGAAATAGGAACTGATATGGGAGGTGAGGGGAGTAATGAATTAAAAGTATTATATATGAACGCACAGAGTACAAGAAATAAAGTGGATGAGCTTGAGGCACAGTTGGAAATTGGTAAGTCTGATGTTGTGGGAATAACAGAGACATGGCTTGAAGTGGACAGGGCCTGGGAAATGAATATTCAAGGGTATACGTCCTATCGAAAGGACAGACTGATGGGCAGAGGGGGTGGGGTGGCTCTGTTGGTGAGGAATGATATTCAGTCCCTTGCGAGGGGGGTCATAGAATCAGGAGACGTAGAGTCAGTATGGATAGAACTGAGAAATTCTAAGGGTTGAAAGACCCTAATGGGAGTTATCTACAGGCCCCCAAACAGTAGTCTGGATGTAGGATGTAAGTTGAATCAAGAGTTAAAATTGGCATGTTGCAAAGGTAATGCTACAGTTGTTATGGGGGATTTCAACATGCAGGTAGACTGGAGGAATCAGGTTGGTACTCGATCCCAAGAAAGGGAGTTTGTGGAGTCCCTCCGAGATGGATTCTTAGAACAGCTTGTACTGGAGCCTACCAGAGAGAACACAATTCTAGATTTAGTGTTGTGCAATGAACCGGATTTGATCAGGGACCTCGAGGTAAAGGAGCCATTAGGAGGTAGTGACTATAATATGATAAGTTTTAATCTACAATTTGAGAGGGAGAAGGGAAACTCGGAAGTGTCAGTATTACAGTTGAACAAAGGGAACTATGGTGCTATGAGGGAGGAGCTGGCCAAAGTTCAATGGAACAATACCCTAGCAGGGCTGACAGTGGAACAGCAATGGCAAGTGTTTCTGGGAATAATGCGGAAGGTGCAGGATCAGTTTGTTCCAAAGAGGAAGAAAGATCCTAAGGGGAGTAAGGGGAGGCCGTGGCTGACAAGGGAAGTAATGGACAGTATAAAAATAAAAGAGAAGAAGTATAACATAGCAAAGACAAGTGGGAAGCTGGAGGATTGGGAAACTTTTAAAGGGCAACAGAAGGTAACTAAAAAGGCAATACGCGGAGAAAAAATGAGGTCCGAAGGTAAACTAGCCAAGAATATAAAGGAGGATAGTAAAAGCTTCTTTAGGTAAGTGAAAAGGAAAAAAATAGTTAAGACCAAACTTGGGCCCTTGAAGACAGAAACGGGTGAATTTATTATAGGGAACAAGGAAATGGTAGATGAGTTGAACAGCTACTTTGGATCTGTCTTCACTAGGGAAGACACAAACAATCTCCCAGATGTAATAGTGGCCAAAGGACCTAGGGTAATGGATGAACTGAAGGAAATTTATATTAGGCAGGAAATGGTGTTGGATAGACTGTTGGGTCTGAAGGCTGATAAGTCCCCAGGACCTGATGATCTGCATCCCAGGGTACTTAAGGAGATGGCTTTAGAAATCGTGGATGCATTGGTAATCATTTTCCAATGTTCTATAGATTCAGGATCAGTTCCTGTGGATTGGAGGGTGGCTAATGTTGTCCCTCTCTTCAAGAAGTGAGGAACAGAGAAAACAGGGAATTATAGACCGGTTAGCCTGATGTCGGTGGTGGGAGTCAATTATAAAAGATGAAATTACGACACATATGGATAGCAGTAACAGGATCGGTCAGAGTAAGCATGGATTTACGAAGGAGAAATCGTGCTTGACTAATCTTCTGGAATTTTTTGAGGATGTAACTATGAAAATGGACAAGGGAGAACCAGTAGATGTCGTGTACCTGGACTTTCAGAAAGCCTTTGATAAAGTCCCACATAGGAGATTAGTGGGCAAAACCAGGACACATGGTATTGGGGGCAGAGTACTGACATGGATTGAAAATTGGCTGGCTGACAGAAAACAAAGAGTAGTGATTAACGGGTCCCTTTCGGAATGGCAGGCAGTGACCAGTGGGGTACCGCAGGGTTCAGTGCTGGGGCCGCAGCTGTTTACAATATATATTAATGATTTAGATGAGGGAATTAAAAGTAACATTAGCAAATTTGCCGATGACACAAAGCTGGGTGGCAGTGTGAAATGTGAGGAGGATGTTATGAGAATGCAGGGTGACTTGGACAGGCTGGGTGAGTGGGCAGATGCATGGCAGATGCAGTTTAATATGGATAAATGTGAGGTTACCCACTTTGGTGGTAAGAACAGGAAGGCAGATTATTATCTAAATGGAGTCAAGTTAGGAAAAGGGGAAGTACAACGAGATCTAGGTGTTCTTGTACATCAGTCACTGAAAGCAAGCATGCAAGTACAGCAGGCAGTGAAGAAAGCTAATGGCATGCTGGTCTTCATAACAAGGGGAATTGAGTATAAGAGCAAAGAGGTCCTTCTGCAGCTGTACAGGGCCCTGGTGAGACCACACCTGGAGTACTGTGTGCAGTTTTGGTCTCCAAATTTGAGAAAGGACATTCTTGCTATTGAGGGAGTGCAGCGTAGGTTCACAAGGTTAATTCCCGGGATGGCGGGACTGTCATATGTCGAAAGATTTGAGCGACTGGGCTTGTATACTCTGGAATTTAGAAGGCTGAGAGGGGATCTTATTGAAACATGTAAGATTATTAAGGAATTGGAAATGCTGGAGGCAGGAAGTATGTTCCTGCTGATGGGTGAGTCCAGAACCAGAGGCCACAGTTTAAGAATAAGGGGTAGGCCATTTAGAATGGAGTTGAGGAAAAACTTTTTCACCCAGAGAGTGGTGGATGCATGGAATGCTCTGCCCCAGAGGGCTGTGGAGGCCAAGTCTCTGGATGCTTTCAAGAAAGAGATGGATATAGCTCTTAAAGATAGCGGAATCAAAGGTTATGGGGATAAGGCAGGAACTGGATACTGACTGTGGATGATCAGCGATGATCAGAGTGAATGGCGGTGCTGGTTTGAAGGGCTGAATGGCCTACTCCTGCACCTATTGTCTATTGTCTATTGTCTATAATATTTAAAAGGGATTTTGACATGGAAAGGAAAGGTTTAGGGAAATATGGACCAAATGTTGGCAAATGCGACCAGATTAGATGAGAATCTTGATCAGAGTAGATCCATTGGTCTGAAGAGCCTGTTTCTGTGCTGCATGAGTCTTGACAGCAGGGTTATCTTCCTGAGGAAGGTTAGTGACCTGAACACATGTCCTTAACACCCAGCAGTTTCACCAGCAGCTGTACCGGCCCAAACCTCTATTAAAAAATCAAATTTATTGAATTCAAGCTACCAAATGGTTGTGGTAATATTTGAACTGGTGGCTTCAGAGTGTGAGTCTGTGAATTAATAATTCAGTAATTTAAACAGTATGTTAACATTCCCAAGAAACATTCTGTAGGCACAACTTAAACAATGGCAACATCAAGATACGGACATTGTGTAGGTAGTAGGGATTAATTTAGTTAGGTATTTAATTACTATTTTAATTAATTTGGCACAACATCATGGGCCAAAAGGCCTGGCCCTGTGTTCTACTGTTCTATGATCTTTCAGAGCTACTGGAAGGGAAAGGCACGACTTTGTTCTCCACAATCCCAACATAAATGGGATTGCTGATCAACACAGTTATCAACCTCAGTCAATTAGTTCAAATACAGAGATAAAAGGCATCACGTAGGCAAAGCTGCATGAATATTCAAAGTCACCTATTCATAACTGACCATAGTTCCACCTTTCCTTTATGTTAAATAGGTAATATCTGTGGGCCACAGTCAACTGAGCCCCATTATTTCAGTGCAGAACCCTTCCAAATGTCAAACTGCTGAAGCTTTCAAAAGCTGCCTGAATCTATAGGCAAAACCATAATAAGAAATGTATTTTGTACAATATATATCATTTGACAATTAAAGTATCTTCATTTCTTGGTTTAAGTTACTGGATATGTTCCCTAAACATCTTGGAGAGAGCCACTGGGACTTGACGTCAGTAGTGTTGGTGGATCAAATTTGAATGTTATTGAGCATGGAGCTACCTCTTTGATAACCTCTTGGCACAGGAGTAGATAAAATTGCTGAGGTATAAATACACATCCCTAGTTATCCACGCCCTGCATTCCAGAGGATATTCTCCAAGATCTAATCATCACCTCAATCAATCAACATTAATTGCTTTTTTTCCAATGAGGTTTATAAACCTGGTAACTGAAACATTGTTTCCACACACACAAAGTGCTGGAGGAACTTAGTAGATCACGCAGCATCTATGGAAACAAATAAAGAGCCAACATCAATACAGGCTGGTATTGGCCAAAAGGGCCTGCTGGTATTTATATTCTGACACAAGATTCAGTCAGTCACCTTCCCATTCCACCCTGCTTGAGGGGAGAGGAAAGGAGATGGACAATTTTTAATTCTGTAGGGAGCTGACAATGTGATGATAGACATCTACAATTATGAGAGACATAGATCAGGTCAACAGCTACAGTCTTTTCTCCAGGATAGGGGAGTCCAAATCTTGGTGGGGGGGGGGGGGTGTCATAGGTTTAGGCTGAGGACTGGAAGATTTAAAAGGGATGTGAAGAGCAACTCTTCACACAGATGGTACTGAGCATATGGAACGAGCTGCCAGAGGAAGTGGCTGTGGCAGGTACAATGGTTTCATTTAGACAGGTAACTGGTGGGACAGGCCTTAGAGAGATTTGGGCAGAACACAGGAAATTGGAACCGGCTGTGTTGGTACTGTGATCGGCATTGACTTGTTGGGCCAAAAAGCCTGTATCCATGCCCTAATAAGACCATAAGATATAGAAGCAGAAGTAGGCCTTTTCTGCCTATTGAGTCTGTTCTGCCATTCAATCATAGGCTGATCCAATTCTTCCAGTCATCCCCACTCCCCTGCTTTCACCCCATACCCTTTGATGCCCTAACCCTAATGCTCTATATTTCAAAGATAACACTGAACAATCACACTGTGCCAACATGAAAGGAACATTATTGAACATTATCTGCACTACACTGGCAACTGAACCGATGCTGCCTCATGCACCCATTCTGAGCTTGTCACTTTCACCAACTTTACCTCCAATTTCCACTCAGTCCTTAAAGTCACTTGGTCCATTTCTGAAACCTCCCTCTCCTTGTTCTCACTGTCTTCATCTACAGAGACAAAATGTCTGCCATCTTCTTTTATAAACCTACCGACGCCCACAGCTATCTTGACTCTTACCACCTAGTTCGCTGTAGAACTGGCATTCACTTTTCTCAGTTTCTCTATCTCCTTTGCATCCTGTCCCAGGATGAGACCTTCCTCTGCAGGACATCAGAGATGTCCTCTTCTTCAAAGGACAGGATATCCCTTCCTCCATCATTGATGCTGCCCTTATCATATCTCCTCCATTTCCTGGACATCTGTACTCACCCCATCTTCCCGACCCCTTGACAGGAATAGAGCTCCTCTTGTCCCCACCTACCACCCATGAGCATCCACGTCCAACACATCATGCACCACAAATTCCACCATCATCAATGGAACCCTACCACCAAACGTATCTTTACCTCCCCCTTCCCCACTCCCTACTTTTCGCTACTTCCGTGATTCCCTTGTCCATTCATCCCTCCCCAATAATCTCCCTCCCGGCATTTATCCCTGCAAGTGGCAGAAGTGCTACACCTACCCATTCACCTCATTCCTTACCCCCACTCATTGCCCCAAACAGTCCTTCCAGGTGAGGCAACACTTCACCGGTGAATCTGTTGGGGTCGTCTACTGAGACCCAATGTAGATCAGGGAACCGCTTTGTTCAGCATCTTCACTCTGTCTGCAAAAAGCAGGATCCACATTCCGACGTGTCAGCCCGCGGCCTCCTCTTCTGCTATGATGAGGCCACTCTCAGGTTGCAGGAGCAACACTTCATATTCTGTCTAGGTAGCCTCCAACATGACGGCATGAACATCAATTTCTTCAACTTCTGGTATTTTTCCCCCTTCCGCTTACTTATTATTCATTTCCCAACTCTGGCCTCCCCTTACCTCCTCTTCACCTGCCTATTGCCTGCCCCTGATGCCTCTCTTCTTTCCCTTTCTTTCACAGTTGACTTGTTCTTATCAGATTGCTTCTTCTCCAGCCCTTTACCTTTTCCACCTATCACCTCCCAGCTTCTTACTTTGTCCCTCCCCTCGCCCTACTAACCTGGCTTTACCTATCACCTTCTAGCTTATCCTCCTTCTTCTTCCCCCTCCTTCTTATTCTGACATCTTCCCCCTTCCTTTCCAGTCCTGAAGAAGGGCCTTGGCCCAAAAAGTTAACTGTTTATTAATTTCCATAGACGCTGCCTGAACTGAGTTTCTCCATCATTTTGTGTGTGCTCCTCTGCATTTCCAGCATCTGCAGAATCTCCTGAGTTTATTGTTTCCTCAGTTTAGTTTTGAATTTGACTGCCCCCATGTCAGGAATGTGTCATGTCCACTGGTTCCTACAGTATGGGACGATGCCTGAAAGCTTGTGATGGTTTCAATGGAACAGTTTCTTCATACATGATAATCTGCAATACTCTAAAGTGGCGGTATTGTTTTATTCTGGGAAGTGCAGATGAACAATGGACTGGTAAAATAATTCCTCAAAGGAATGGTTTCACTTACCCTCGGCTACTGAATGACTTATTTTCTAGTTCAAACAATTCCAATATTGTGACCTGAAAGTTGTTTCAGAAAGAGGAGTTGCCTTCATCAACAGTGGGATTGAGTTTAAGAGCCGAGAGGTAATGTTACAGCTATATAGGACCCTGGTCAAACCTCACTCCGAGTACTGCGCTCAGTTCTGGTCACCTCACTAAAGAAAGGATGTGGAAACTATAGAAAGGGTGCAGAGGAGATTTACAAGGATGTTGCCTGGATTGTGGAGCATGCCTTATGAGAATAGGTTGAGTGAACTTGGCCTTTTCTCCTTGGAGCGACGGAGGATGAGAGGTGACCTGAAAGAGATGTATCAGATGATGAGAGGCATTGATCATATGGATAGTCAAAGGCTTTTTCCCAGGGCTGAAATAGCTATCATGAGAGGGCACAGCTATAAGGTGCTTGGAAGTAGGCACAGAGGAGATGTCAGGGGTAAGTTTTTTAGGCAGAGAGTGGTGAGTGCGTGGAATGGGCTGCCAGTGACGGTGGTGGAGGCAGATACGATAGGGTCTTTTAAAAGACTCCTGGATAGATACATGGAGCGCCATGGGTAACCCTAGGTAATTTCTAAAGTAAGTACAAGTTCGGCACAGCATTGTAGGCTGAAGAGCTTGTATTGTGCTGTAGGTTTTCTATGTTTATCAAGGTTAAGATCTTGACATTTGCCAAGACTCGTTTGAACATTGTGCAGTAAGTCATTTTAACAGCAGGACATGCAGATCTTCCAGCACTTCCAGTGCTGTCAGCAAAAAAGACAATTTCAGCAGGATTGAGTGATCTTAAATAAATATTAGTAATTAAAGGAAACGTGTCATGTATTGAGAACAAGAGGAAATTCTGTCTTGGGAGACTCTTCTGGCATCCCTGATGGAATGAACAATTAGCAGATTAATTTATTATAAGTGCTGTGGTGTTTTGCATAAGTAAACCATGTCAGTTCCAGGATACAATAGCTTGCTTGCAAATCCATGATATAAACCGTTGAACAGATTTCATTGGTCTAGCTATACCGTCTGTCACAATCAAGCTCAATTCAACCAGACATCAAAATGACACTGGAGAGGTAGTAATGGGAACACAGAAATTGTGGACGAATTTAATAAGTATTATTCATCAGTCTTCACTGCAGAAGACACCAGCAGTATGCCAGAAATTTGAGAGTGTCGGGGGGTTGAGTGAGTGCACTTGCTATTACTAAGGAGAAGTTGCTTGGGAAGCTGAAAGGCCTGAAAGTAGGTAATTTGCCTGAACTAGATGGAATACACCCCAGGGTTCTGAAGGAGGTGGCTGAAGAGAATGTGTAGGCATCGCTAATTATCTTTCAAGAATCACTAGATTCTAGAATGTTTCTGGAGGACTAGACAATTGCGAATGTCACTCCATTTTTCAAGGAGGGAAGGAGGCAAAAGAAAGGAAATTATAGGCCAATTTTAGGGAGCTAGGTAGAAAACTGAAAAGGAGGACCTCCAGAGTAGTAATCTCTGGGTTGCTGCCTGTGCCACGTGCCAGTGAGGGTAAGAACAGGATGATCTGTGGCTGAGAAACTGGTGCAGAGGGCAGGGATTCACATTTCTGGATCATTGGGATCTCCTCTAGGGAAGGTACAACCAGTACAAAAGAGATAGGTTACACACCTGAACCCCAGGAACTTGTAGCACAGTTACAAGTTGACATGTATGACATTGTAGACATTAATGAATCGTAGCTGAATGAAGATTATAGCTGGGAGCTTAGCGTCCAAGGGTACATATTGTATTGTAAGGACAGGCAGGAAGGCAGATGCAATGGGTTGACTCTGGTGGTAAAAAAAATGATATCAAATCATTAGAAAGAGGAGACATAGGATCAGAAGGTGTAAATTCATTTTGAGAAGAGATAAGAAATGGCAAGGGTAAAAAGACCGTGATGGAAGTTATATACAGACTGTCAAAAATACTAGCAGTATGCCGAAAGTTCAGGAGTGTCAAGGGGCAGAAGTGAATGAAGTTGCCATGACTAGTGAGAAGGTGTTTGAGAAACTGGAAGTTCTGAAGGTAGATAAGTCACCTGGACCAGATGGTGTACACCCCAGGGTACTGAAAGAGGTGGCTGAAGAGATTGTGGAGGCAGTAATGATCTTTCAAGAATCAATAGATTCTGACAATGTATCAGAGGACTGGGAAAATGAAGATTTCACTCCACTTTTCAAGGCAGAAGAAAGGAAATCATAGGCCAGTTAGTCTGACCTCAGTGCTTGGGAAGATGTTGGAGTCGATTGTTAAGGATATGGTTTTAGGATACTTGGAGGCACATGATAAAATAGGCCAAAGTCAGCATGGTTTCCTGAAGGGAAAATCTTGCCTGACAAGTCTATTAGAATTCTTTATAGAAATAACAAGTAGGATAGACAAAGGAGAATTGAGTGATGATGTGTACTTGGATTTTTAGGTAGCGTTTGATAAGGTGCCACACATGAGGGTGGCTTAACAGGTTACGAGCCCCTGGTATTACAGGAAAGATACCACTATGGAGAGCATTGGCTGGCTGGCAGGAGGCAAAGAGTGAGAATAAAGGGAGCCTTTTCTGGTTGGCTGCCAGTGACTAATGGTGTTCCACAGGGTCTGTGTTGGGACCGCCTCTTTACACATTTTAGATGTCAATGATTTGGACGACAGAATAGATGGTTTTGTGGCCCAGTCTGCAGACGATATGAAGTTAGGTGGAGGGGCATGTAGTTTTGAGGAAGCAGAGAGGCTACAGAAGGACTTAGGCAGATTAGGAGAATGGGCAAAAGTGTGGCATATGGAATACAGCGTTGGGAAGTGTATGGTCATGCATTTTGGATGAAGAAATAAAAGTGTAGGCTATTTTTTTAAATGGAGAGAAAATTCAAAACACTTAAGTGCAAAGGGACTTGAGAGTCCTCACGCAGGATTCCCTAAGTGTTAGTTTCCAGGCTGAGTCACTGGTGAGGAAGGCAAGTGCAATGTTAGCATTCATTTCAAGAGGACTAGAATATAGAAGCAAGGATGCAACATTGAAACTTTATAAAGCACTGGTGAGGCCTCACTTGGAGCATTGTGTGAAGTTTTAGGCCCTTTATTTATAAAGGATGTGCTGACATTGGAGAGGGTTCAAAGAAGCTTCACAAAAATGATTCCAGGATTGAAAGGCTTATCATATGGGGAGTGTTAGTTGACTCTGGGCCTGCATAGCCGGAATTGGGAAGAATGAGGGGAGATCTCATTGAAACCTATCAAATACTGAAAGGCCTCAATACAATGGATGTGGGGGGTGGGGGAGCATGATTTGTATGCTGGAAGAGTCTAAGACATTTCGGAATATTGGGATGTCCATTTAGAACAAAGGTGAGAAGGAATTTCTTTTGCTGATGAGTGGTGAATTTGTGGAATTTGTTGCCACATGCAGCTGCGGAGGCCAGGTCATCGGGTATATTTAAGACAAAGGATAATAGATTCTTGATTAGGCAGGGTATGAAGGGATATAGAGAGAAGGCTGGAGACTGGGGCTAGGAGAGAAATGGATGTGCCATGATGAAATGGCAGAGCAGACTCAATAAGCCAAATCACCAAATGTTATGGTCTTATGACTGGCTGACTAGCAGGGGGCAAAGAGTTGGAATAAAAGGGGCCTATTCTGCTTAGCTGCCTGTGACAAGTGATGTTCAGCATGTTTCGGTATTGGGACAACTTCTTTTCAAGTTATACAGTATGTCAATGATTTGGATGATGGGATTGATGGCTTTGTGGCCAAGTTTTCTTATGATATGAAGATAGGTGGAGGGGCAGGTAGTATTGAGAAACCAGGGGGTCTGCAGAAAAACCTGAACTATATGGGAGAAAGGGCAAAAAAGTGTCAGATGGACTGTAGTGTAGGGATGTATTTGGTCACGGACTTTGGTAGAAGGAAATAAGGCATTGACTGTATTCTAAATAGGGTGAAAATTCAATAATCAGAGGCACAAAATGATTAGGGAGTCCATAGTGATTTCGAGACCCCTGGGTGCCATGTTAGTGTAACAGTTAGCGACACGCTATTTTAGCTTGGGACATCCCAGAGTTCAGAGTTCAACTCTGGCTCAATTCTGTAAGAAGTATGTCCTCCCCATGGGATGCGTGGATTTTCTTAGGGTCCTCTAGTTTCTTCCCACAGTCCAAAGACATACTGGGTAGGTTAATTGGTCATTGTAAATTGTCCCGTGATCCCGTGATTAGGTTTGGGTTAATCGGGTTTGTCGGGGCAGCATGGCTTGAGGGGCAGAATGGTCTACTCTGCACTGTATCGCGAAGGAAATGAATAAATAAATAGATTGTGTAGGATTCTCTGAAGGCTAGTCCGCAGGTAAAGTTCGTGGTGAGCAAGGCAAATGCAATGTTAGCATTCATTTCAAGAGGCTCCAAATATCAGAACAAGATTGTGATTTTGAGGCTTTATAAGGCATTGTATTGTGAGCAGTTTTAGGCCCCTTATCTAAGAAAAGATGTGCTGGCACTGGAGAGGAGCCGTGGGGGTGGGGGGTGTGGCGCGTTCATGAGAGTGACTCCAGGAATGAGGAGGGTTTGAGGGACCTGGGCCTGTACTCGCTGGAGGTTATAAGAATGAGGAAGGATCTCGTTGAAACCTACCAAATACTGAAAGAACTAGACAGAATTGATGTAGTGAGTCTATGACCGGAGCGCACTGTCTCATCATAGATACATGTCCACTTTTAACAGAGATGAGAAGGAATTTCTTCCACCAGAAGATGGTGAATCTCTGGAATTAATTCTCACAGATGGCTGTGGATACCAAGTCAGTGAATATATTTAAAATGGATGTTGACAGGTTCTTGATTAAACATGGCATCAAAGGTTACAGGGAGAAGGCGGGAGAATGGAGTTAAGAGGGATAATAAATCTACTATGATGATTCCATGGAGCAAATACAATGGGCCAAGCGGCCTACTTCTACTCCTATGTCTTATGGTCTTATGGAAAGTGGTATTCCATTGAGATAGGCTGCACCTGAAGCAAGCCGGGACCCACGTCCTAGCAAGTGGCATAAGCAGGGTGGGAGACAGGGCTTTAAACTATGTAGGAGGGGGAGGTCTCCAAGGACAGTATATTCAGTAAGTAAAGTGGAAATGAGAATGTGGCGTTGTAGGATGGTGAGGGGGAAATTGACAAGCAAAGTGTGCAAAGCTGGGGCAGAAAACGTAAGTAAAATCAAACCTAGTCTTTAAGAATGATACATGAAGTTTTACAAATTAACTTCAAATTTTGTTCTCTGCAATGTCTATTGTATTAATCCATTTATCACTATATGTATAACAAAATAACAATTTGTTAAGAATGTTCCGTGCATGTAGGAAATCTTTGATTTGAACACATTAGCTATTTTTTTAATCAAAATCAAAATCAGTTACATTCCAGTGCTAATGTCCTTCCTATCATACTCTTAAGACCATGAGACATAGGAGCCAAATTAGGCCATTCGGCCTATCGAGTCTGCTCCACCATTTCACCATGGCTGATCCATTTTTCCTCTCAGCCCTGATCTCCTGCCTCCTCCCAATATACCTTCATGCCTTGACCAATCAAGAATCTATCAACTGGTTCCTTAAATATACATTCAGATTTGGCCTCCATAGCTGCCTGTGGCAATGAATTCCACAGATTCACCACTCTCTGGTTGAAGAAATTCTTCCTCATCTCCATTCTAAAAGGACACCCCTCTAATCTGAGGCTGTGTCCTCTGATCATAGACTCTCCCATCATAGGAAATAACCTCTTGACATCCGCTCTATCAAGGCCTTTCACAATTTGATAGGTTTCAATGAGGTCACCCCTCATTCCCCTGAATTCCAGTGAATACAGCCCCTGAGCCATCAAACGGTCTTCATATGACAAGCCGTTCAAACCTGGAATCATTTTTGTGAAACCCCTTTGAACCCTTTCCAGTTTCAGCTCATCTTTTCTAAGTTAAGAGGCCCAAAACTGCTCACAATACTCCAAGTGAGGCCTTGCCTTACAAGTGCTTTATGAAGTCTCAACATTGCTTTTGTATTCTTGCCCTCTTGAAATGAAGGCTAACATTACATTTGCTTTCCTCACCACAGACTCAACCTGTAAATTAATCTTTAGGGATTCCTGCACAAGCACTCCCAAGTCCCTTTACACCTCAGTTTTTTTGTGTTTTCTCTCCATTTATAAAATAGTAAACTCTTTCATTTCTTTTACCAAAGTGCATGACCATACACATCCTGACACTGTATTCCATCTGCCATTTATTTGCCCATTCTCCTAATCTGTCTAAGTCCTTCTGTAGTCTCACTTCTTCCTCAAATCTACCTGCCCCTCCACCTATCGTCATACCATCTGCAAACTTTGCAACAAACCCATCAATTCCATCATCCAAATCATTAGCATATAACATAAAAAGAATCAGTCCCAACACAGGTCCCTGTGGAACATCACTAGTCATCAGCAACCAACTAGAAAAGGTTCCTTTTATTCCCACTCTTTACCTCCTGCCAATCAGCCACTGCTTTAACCATGCCAGAATTGTCCCTGTAATACCATGTTTGTAGCTTGTTAAGCAGCCACATGTGTGGCACCTTATCAAAGGCCTTCTGAAAATCCAAGTACACAACATCAACCAATTCTCCTTTGTCTATCCTGCTTGTTATTTCTTCAAAGAATTCCAATGAATTGTCTGGCAAAAATTTCCCTTGAGAAAACCATGTTGACGACAGCCTATTTTATCACGTGCCTCCAAGTATCCCAAAACCATGTCCTTAACAATCGACTCCAATATCCCCCCAAACACTGAGATCAGACGAACTGGCCTATAATGTCCTTTCCTCTGCCTCTCTCCTTTCTTGAAGAGTAGAGTGATATTTGCAGTTTTCCAGTCTTCAGGAAGCATTCTATAATCTAGTAATTCTTGAAAGATCATTACAAATGCCTTCACAATCTCTTCAGCCACCTCTTTCAGAACCCTGGGGTGTGTACCATCTGGTACAGGTGACGTATCTGCCTTCAGACCTTTCAGTTTCCTAAGAACCTTCTCCCTACTAATGGGAACTTCACACACTTGACCCCTGACACCTGGAACTTTCACCATATTGCTACTGTCTTTCACAGTGAAGACTGATGCAAAATACTTCTTCAGTTCATCTGCCATTTCCTTGTCCCCATTACTACTTCTCCAGTACTGTTTTCAGCGATCTGATATTCACTCTCAACTCTCGTTTGCACTTTATGTATCTGAAGAAATGTTTGGTATCCTCATTAATATTATTGACTAGCTTACTTTCGTATTCCATCTTTACCTTCTTAATGACTTTTTAATTGCCTTCTGTTGGTATTTGACAGCTTTCCAATACTCTAACTTTTCACTAAGTTTTGCTCTAATATATGCCCCTTCTTTGACTTCTCCTGTTAGCCACGGTTGTGTCATCTTGTTTTCATCAGCAAACTGTCATATTATGCTCAGCTCCCAGACCACATCCCCAGCTCCTCCCTCTCCCTTTCTGGCCACAACATAAAAACTATGAAGCATTTTGATTTACGATGCACAGTAAAAGAAATTAGGAATTATTAATTCAAAGCAGTGACAAATAATTGCAAAAATTATTCAAATCTATTTAAAGCTACAAATAAAATTATTTCTTTACTTAATTGCAGGAAAAACAATTTTCATCAACAAAGTCAGAGTGTACATTAATAGTCCAACTATTCACTACTTCATTGCTTTTTCACTTTTCAATGAGATGGATGGGCTTGGTGCAGTGACATAAGCTTCTCAACATCAGGCTGAGTATCACTCAGAAGGAGTCTCAGACCTCCACAATCAGTAATTTGCAGCCTGCTTCATTGCTTTGAAAGAAGTTGGGCAACTGCACTGAAACTGTGCTCCACTACATGTGATGTTGGAAAGGCAATAAAGAACATCTTGACCTTTTTTTCCACAGTACAGGATAGCGGTCAGAGATTTCTTTCTGCAATCAAAATTCTTCATATTATTTTTTGAACATCAGCTTCAGCTCAAAGCCATTTTGTAGTGAGATCCGTTCTTCCTCCATCCTTCCTTTAATTCCTCATTACAAGTGTTCAGGAATGGATTTATTAAGAATCTGGAATCTGGGTCGAGAAAATATCCTGAAATCTCTCTGACATGTCTTTGTGAAGCTCACCCAGGTGGGCACAGTATACTTGAACATCATCATCTGGTATTTTTTCTTTCTCTTCCAACTCAGAGGCTCAGAAATTTTGGAAAAGGTCGTTACAACCAATGTTGCACTTAAATACTGTTAACTTGGACAGAAAAGCGGAGATGACTGATTTGACTTTGATAAGTTTCAAACCATGTCCTTGCAACTGAAAATTGATTTCATTAAAACTTGCAAATAATTGTGACAAATAAGCAATGTCATGTCTAATATTCTTGAATTGATTACTGAATGAAGCATTTGAGTCTTCAAAGAATTTTAGCACAGTTTAAAAAAATGCATAGAAGCATCTCAGGTAGTTTCATTTGAGAGCTATCTGACTTCTGTGTGCAGTGGTAAACATTCAAACTGTTAAATTTCTCAATACAAATCTTTTAAAAGAGTTGAGAATTAGGAGCATGGGACTGGACTTTATAACAGTATTTAATAATTTATGCAGCCATTTTTTATGACAAAATGTCAGTGAATCACACAGTGTTAGGCGCTGCTTTTTCAAGGAAATAATAATGGTGGGTCCCGTCATTGATGGTGCCCCGTCTGTTGCACAAGCAAGATGGCAGAACGGCCTTCTTTTTGAAAACTTGCTCAACAACCTGAAATATTGATACCCCTTTCCTATTGTTTTCTCATTCCCTTGCAAATAGTAGCTCTTGAACCATGCTTTCATCTTTATAAAGCAAAGATAACCAAGAAGCAAAGATTTGTTGCCTGGCAAAATTGACTTGTCCAGCTGCAGAGCAAATTTTGATATCTTAAGTATATTGCACAATGTGTCTTCTACATTTTCAGACATTTCAGCTATTCGACTTTGACAGAGTTGTCATTGAGTGGAAGCACTTGAATTATTTGTTCTGGTGACTTAAGCAAATCTGTACTAAAATCTGTACTCAGAACCTCCCTTACTGCTGGTAGAAACAGTTCTTCTCCAATTGTATGGGGCTTTTCAGATTTAGCAATGAGCAATGAAATGTTGCATGAAGCATGCAAACCACCATTGTTTCATTGTGAAGTGTTGGCAAACATGTTTTGAAGAGTTTTCCGTTTCTGTAAATTTTCACAGTGACTGAAAATAATCCAAGTTCTTGCTTGCTTTATCAGAGTGTATTCTCTTCAAGTGTTCAAGGAGCCTGGATGTTTCATTGCCTCATTTGAAAGAACTGTTTTGCACAACAGGAATTTCACTGCATGATTAACATATGGGAATTGTACTAGCTAACACTGTACTCCAGAAGTGAATGCATGGGCCAGGCCTGTAGAGAGTGGTACAGACACCCCAGCACATGTGTAGATGTGACCTTCCCTCCATTAAGAACATTACAGAATTACAGCATTCCATTACAGCAGCAGGCGCAGAAAGAAGGCTTGGAATATTATCGGGGACACCAGTCACCCCAACCATAAACTGTTTCAGCTACTTCAGTCTGGTAAACGGTACCGCAGCATTAAAGTCAGGACCAACAGACTATGGGGCAGCTTCTTTCTACAAGCCATTAGACTTATAAATTCACATGTCTGTACATTGCAATGGAGTTATAACACAAAGATTTTTACTCTCTCACATTGTGCGATGGATTTAAGATTTAAATAAATTCAAATTCAAATAACACGATTTCTTCAGTCCAGATTTCTCATGATATGCTTTTCAACAACTATAACACACTTCGAGCAAAGTCTAAGAGAACAGTAAGTAAGCGAGAAATGAAGTAATTACGTGAACATTGTAATCAATTATGAGGCACTGAGAATCAAATGCTTATAAAAAGTAATTCATTTCTTAAGTTAAGCTCATAATCTCTCAGCTGTCCTACCTGCTACCGAGCATCCCGTCACACCACCCTCTACAATATCACTCACTTTGAGATCCACTGCTATACACTCTCTCCTTAAATTTATAGCTTCCCCCGGATATCAGTTCTTTCCCCAGCAGTTTCTGTTTAAAGCCTACCAATTGCTCTTGTTATCTGATTTGCTGGGTTCATGGTCCTACCATGATTTATTTGGAGTCTGTACTGGTGCCAATGTCCAACAAATCAAAACCCATCTCCCACACCGATTATTTTACTTACTTTAAATTTTTTGATCCTATACCAATTTTGACACTACCACAGTGGAAACTTAAACCTGGTTAAAATGTAAGAACATAAAACAATAAAACATAGGAGCAGAATTAGACAATTCAGCCCATTGAGTCTGCTCTGCCACTTCGTCATGCTGATCCATTTCTCTCTTAACTCTATCCTCCTGCCTCCTCCCCGTAACCTTTCACACCATGTCTAATCAAGAACCTATTAACCTCCACCTTAAATACACCCAATAACCTGCCCTCCAGAACCATCTGTGGCAGATAATTCCCCAGATTCACCACCCTGAAATTCCTCCTCATCTCCATTCTAGGGCTGTGGCTGTGTCTCTATTCTGAGGCTGTGCCCACTGGTCCTAGACTCCCCCACCACAAGAAACATCTTGTCCACATCCAGTCCATCTAGGCCTTTCAACATTCACTAGATTTTAATGAGATCCCCCCTCATTATTTTAAATTCCACTAAGTACAGGCCTACAGCGTTAAATTGCTCTTCATACGATCAGCCTTTCATTCCTGTAGTCATTCTCGTGAGCATCCTCCCAACCTTCTCCAATGTCAGCACATCCTTTCTTAAATAAGGGGCCCAAAACTGCTCATAATACTCCAAGTGAGTCCTCACCGGTGCCTTAGCATTATACTCTTGCGTTTATATTCTAGTCCTCTCAAAATTAATGCTAACATTGCATTTTGCCTTCCTCTCCAGGAACTGAATCTGCAAGTTAACCTTTAGGGAATGCTGCATGAGCTCTCTCATGTCCCTTTGCACCTCAGATTTTTGAATTTTTCCTCATTTAGAAAAAAGTCAAGCATGACCATACACTTCCCGACACTGTATTCTATCTGCCACTTCTTTGCCCATTCTCCAAATCTATCTACATCCTCTGCAGCCTCCTTCCCTCCTCAACACTATCTGCCCCTCCACCAATCTTCATATCATCCACAAACTTGACCACAAAGTCATTAATTCTGTCATCCAAATCGTTGGCACATAACGTAAAAAGAACCATTCCCAACGCAGACCCCTGTGGAGCACCACTAGTCAATGGCAGCCAATCAGAAAAGGCTCTCTTTATTCCAGCTCTTTGCCTCCTGCCAATCAGCCAATGCTGTCATGTTAAGCAGCCTCATGTGAGGTAACTCATCAAAAGCCTTCAGAAAATCCAAGTACACAACATCATCCGATTCTTCTTTGTCCATCCTGCTCGTTATTTCCTCAAAGAATTCTAGGAGATTTGTCAGGCAAGATTTCCCTGACTTCGCTGACTTTGGTGTTTTTTTACCATGTGCCTTTTTTACCTTGAGACACCATCCTAAACAATTGTCTCCAACATCTTCCCAACTTTAAGGTCAGTCTAACTGGCCTATAATTTCCTTCCTTCTGCCTCCCTTCCTTCTTGAAGAGAGGAGTAGCATTTGCAATTATCTATTCCTCCGGAACCATGACAAAATCTAGTGATTCCTATAAGGTCATTATTACTGCCTCCACAATTTCTTCAGCTCCTCTTTCAGAACCTCTGGGGTGTAGTCTATGTGGTCCAAGTGGCTGATCTACCTTCAGAGCTGTCTGTTTCTCGGTCACCTTCTCCCTAGTAACAACAACTGCACTCACTTCTGGCCTCTGACACCCTCAAACGTCTGGCATAACTGCTACTGTCTTCCACAGTGAAGACTGATGCAAACTGAAGACTCCTGAACAAGCCACTGCATCAGCCTGGTCCCAGCTCAAGTTCACCTCTAGCTGCAAGACCACGTCCTTAACACAGCTTTTGGTACTCTTAGTCATGAGACAAAGGAGTAGAATTATGCCATTCAGCCAGTGATCCAAGACGCTTCCAGACTTTTTGTCCCAAAAGTCCATTAAAAGAGGATTTAAAAAATTTTTATTTATTCATTTACAAGATATGGGTGTCGCCAGCTAAGCCAGCATTTATTGCCCATCCCTGGTTGCCCTTGAGAAGGTGGAGATGTGCTGCCTTCTTGAACCACTGCAGTCCCTGAGGTGTAGGTACATACACAGTGCTGTTACGGAGGGAATTTCAAGATTTTGACCCAGTGACAATGAAGGAACGTGATATGCTTCCAAATCAGGATGTTGAGTGACTTGGAGGGGAATTTCCAAGTGGTGGTGTTCCCAGGTATCTGTTGTTCTCGTCCTTGAGCCAGTGGTCGTGGCTCTGGAAGATGCTGTATAAGGAACCTTGGTGTGTTGTTGCAGTGCATCTTGTCGATAGTACACACTGCTGCAACTGTACGCCGATGGTGGAGGGATTGGATGCTTGTGGAAGGGGTACCAATCAAGTGGGCTGCCTTGTACTTGATGGTGTCAAGCTTCTTGAGTGTTGATGGAGCTGCACTCATCCAGGCGAGTGACGAGTATTCCATTACACTCCTGACCTGAGCCTTGCAGATGGTGGACAGGCTTTGGGGAGTTAGGAGGTGAGTTACACGCTGCAGGATTCCTAGACTTTGACCACGGTGTTTATATGGCTAGACCAGTTCAGTTTCCTGTCAGCAAGGAGAGTCCTTATGAGTTGGTTCTTCCTGCCAACAGTTTACCCTAATCGTGCAATGCTCCCAGCTTCCTTGTCATGGGGGTCTTAGATGCATGAGCTTCAGCCGATATTGACTCTGGGGCAACTAAGATCCTCTGTGGCTCAGAGATGGTGAGTTCTGACTCAGCAATTGAGAAAGAATATTGACATCAAGGCTCTGAACAGTGGGCTTCTGGGTACCAGCAAGATCCATCTTTCCACAGAACCCCTCTAACTTGTGCTGGAAGTGACCTTCAGGAACGGCTCTCCTTCTGTCTGGTTGAACTGCCGCCGGTGCTTGGCCCTCCCTGGTTGTCACAACACAACGGTAAAGGCGCTCCAGGGGTGGAGACTGGCATGCCTGTCTACCTGTCTGTCAGCATATCCCTCCTGTGCCAACTGCCAGTATGGACCTGCCATTCCAGTTGAAGATACTGCTCCATGGAGGACGAGTACCAGGTAAGAGGTCAGTGGCACAGTCGGTGACTGGTGTGGAGGCAGGGAGGTGGCTTTGATTTTACTGAAGACTTCAAAAAGGTCAGTCTCTTTCTCCCTCTCATCCTGAAACAGTGGCCATGGAAGAGTACGTCAAGGAGGCATTTGGCCTTCGCACTTATCCATCTATCAACCTCGCCAGTAGGGACGGGCTCCTTCCTTATGAGCAAGAAGGATGGCAAGCTCTGTCCCTGTATTGATTACTGGCCCCTAAACAAGACCACAGTGAGGAACTGCTACTCTCTTCACTTGCTTGCCTCCGTGTTCAAACACTCCCAGGGAGCAGCCATATTTTCCCAGACAGATCTGCACAATGCTTACAACCTGGTTTGTATCCAAGGAGGGGACAGATGAAAGACAGGGTCACATATAGACTGTGCTTTCCATCCTCAATGTTCCATGTTTCCCAGCTCAAGCTACTGATAATCCCCCCCACTGGCTCCAGTCACCCATTCCCCCTCCTCCACACTTGAAGAATGGATCCCTGGACCATTCTGTGAGGCCCCTCCTGGCATCTCGCAGGGTGCGGGGCAGAATTTAGTGTCTCGTAGATTGGGAGGGGCATGGCCCTGAGGGACGTTCTCTGGCTCCAGCCCACGACATCCTGAACCAGTCTCCCATCTGGGACTTCTGGCACCCACGGTTCTCAAATTCAGGTGTGACCCATCTCTTTTGTATAGGTCATAACTCCCCAGGAGATAACTCAATTATCCAGAAATCTGAAACCTTGCCCCCTGCACCAATTCCTCAGCCACAAATTCATCTGCCAAATTATCTATTCTTATCCTAACCGGTGTGTGGCACAGGCAGATTACTACTCCTGAGGTCCTGCTTTTCAGCTTTCTACCTAACTCCCTATATTCTCTCTTCATGACCTCATCCCTTTTCCTACCTATGTCACTGGTGCCAACATGTACGATGAGCTCGGGCTGTTCACCGTGCCCTTTTAGAACACTGTGAATACAGTCTGAGATTTCATGGGTGCAGAGGAAGCTATCCCCTGATTATATTGTCCTGGATTGCCAACAGGCTCTATTTAATTCCACCCCACGAGTTATATTGGTCATAACTCCTTTCCTTCTATTTCATACACATAGACAGTTTCAGCTCAAGCATACACTCTCACAGATATTTTAATCTACAAGGGGTGATTGATAAGTTCATGGCTTAAGATAGAAGGAGTCAATTTTAGAAAACCTAGCACACTTATTTTTCCTACATTTACACACTTAGTCCAGCGGTCATGGAGCATACGGATCTCTTTCTTGTAGAAGTCGGCGTCTTGGACCTCCAGAAAGTGGTCCACGGCAGGGGTGATTGATAAGTTCGTGGTCTAAAGTAGAAGGAGATGAGGAGAAACTTCAAACGTTCTGCATTTTCACTCAAAGAGTTGAAATGCATGTGCATGTAACAAGAGCAGTATAACTCATCTCCTTTTACCTTCGGCCATGAACTTATCAATCACCCTTGCTGTGGACCACCAGGAGGTCCAAGACGCTCTCGTTATATGCACATGCAGTTCACCTCTTTGAGTGATAATGCTGAAAGTTTGAAGTTAATAACTCATCTCCTTCTACCTTAGGCCATGAACTTATCAATTACCCCTGCTGTGGACCGCTTCTACAAAGAAGGGATCCGTATGCTCCACGACCGCTGGACTAAGTGTGTAAATGTAAGAGGGGACTGTGTTGAAAAATAAATGTGCTAGGTGTTCTAAAATTGACTCCTTCTACCTTAGGCCATGAACTTATCAATCACCCCTCGTATGTGTTTCATTTTGTAAACATGTCTAATGCCTTGCTTTTACAAGCAAACTGAAAGTGCTTTTTCAGGAAGTCAATCATAGATAATGTTAAATGCTGGATGCAGATGCATCTCTGCTGGAGAGAAATTTAAACAGAACTATAAATAAAGGAAAGCTTCTCAGAAATGTTTTGCAACTGCTTCAGCTCAGCTATAATAAAGCAGTCCAAACCACACTGAGCACATCTCTGATCGTTTCTTTTTCCTTACTTGTTTCTTCACTGAAGCAGGTTTTGTGAAACTTCCCGATGTAGAACTCCAGACCAATAATGGCAAACATCACGATTGCAAAGAACAGGAGAAGTCCAATCTGAAGAAGGGGGACCATCGCCTTCATTATCGATTTTAATACAACTTGCAAACCTGATTGAAGCAAAAAACAGATTGAAGAGTTTCAGTTAAGCAAGGGTAATAAGGACAATGAATCTAATGCGGACAAGGCTGAGCTATAGATTGGATATGACTTGACTGAGCAGCATAAAAGGTTCAAAGGCAGAATAGACAACCTATGTTCCCAATATACTAAAGTAACTGTTGTTTATTATTCCATCAGTTCAAATTACATTCAACCTATTTATATTTATTTCATTCAAAGCTGCATGTAAAGATTGTACTTACCAGATACAATTGTATGGAAATGATGGTGTTTATGAAATGTTGCACTGATCAGGAAATTAAGTTATTAATTTTTTTTTGCCTGAAGCAAAGATACACGAAATGCAAAAAAACAGAATAGAATTGAAAAACCTTAATTGCCATCTTTCCAGCAAAAAAGGTAAAAATCCCATCTGCAATAGAGCATAAATTGTGCTGAAGTTTTGTATAATGTACTTCAGGTAACCACGAGTACCAATTTTGGCGACTAAAGCAGAAATTCAATTTTTAAAAAATGAGTAAAAAACATGAAATGTAAAATGCTGTCAAAATTTTGCTTTAATTTGTTTAAATGATTTTCTTAGGTTTTACACTCTGTTGATTTTATTATTTTCTGCTTCTTCTCTTAAATATAGTGTTCTCCTCAACCTTATGCTGTTAAAATTTTATGTTCTTCATTGAGGAACAAATTACATGCTCACAGGGAATTAATTCTTGCCTGAACATTCTCCTTGAGATGCAAAAATCCAACTTAGCATCAGCTTAATAGGTAAAAGGGTCCGCTTATTGGCAATGAAGAGTTCATGCACCAACTGAGGATGGCATTAACCTACCAAACACTAGGTTCATTGCACATTTGAGTTCAGAAATAAGGGATTGCTGCACCTGTAAAAAACAGATGAACCTATCATTTGACCTTATTGCACTTCTTTGTGTATCACCAAATGCCTCAAATTAATTAATTTACTGCATTCATTAAAACTGAGCTATTGCTTTAATTCCTAGTTTCTTATGTTTCAAAAATAGGCCCATAGCTCTTAATATAATTTGAACATTCTCCAATGCATCTATCATGTTAGGGGGCAGAGCTAAGATGTCGCCAGAGGCCAGCTTCTTTCAAGCTCATCCGCAAAGCAGCTTAACTTCTTCCCTTTAATGCCTCTTTTTTTTTTCTTTTTCAAGGTGGATGGGGTTCTGTTGGAGTCTGTGATCTACAGCTACACTCAAACTCTGGCTCTTCACGGTGATGGTTTACACGCCTGGAACTCACCGATTAGCCGTTTTCGATATGCCCAGGATGAGGCCTGGAAAACACATGCCTTCAAGGTGCAGCTCTGCGGGTGAACCAATCCATGCCAGTATCGCTGACCGAGGCATCGCAGGAGAAGGGATGCAACATTGCGACAATGGACGCGGCTGTCAGAGACCCCTGTACTCAGGCGATCACGCTCTCTGTCTCTCTCTTTCCCTTGAGGGTGGGGGAGAGTTTGCTGCCGATTCTTGAGCCAGAGGACTCAGAATAAAAGCAATGCAGAAGACTGTAACATCATAATCAGCAGGCAGTCTTGAGTCAACAGAGGATGCCATCTCCACGGCACTTCAGTCTGCCCTGACCCACATGGACAGCCCCAACTCTTACGTCAGAATGTTGTTCATTGACTTTAGTTTGGCATTCAATACTGTGATCCCCTCCAAGCTGATCACCAAACTTCGCCAGCTTGGTATCAGTGTATCCTTCTGCAATTGGACCTTGGACTTTCTGACTAACAGTCCCCAATTAGTTAAGTTAGATAACCTCTCCTCCTCCACTCTCACCCTGAATACCGGCGTGACTCAAAGCTGTGTGCTGAGCCCTCTTCTGTACTCCCTTGTCACCTATGACTGCGTTCCTGTACATGGTTCTAACTCCATAATCAAGTTCGCAGACAACACCACGGTGGTTGGTCTGATCAGAGGGGATGACGTGATGGCCTACAGGGATGAGATTCAGCACCTGGCTGTGTGGTGTGCCGACAACAATCTGGCCCTTAACACCCAGAAGACCAAGGAGATTATTGTGGACTTCAGGCATGCTAGGAGTCACACTCACGTCCCCATCTACATCAACGGAGCTGTAGTGGGGTGTGTATCAAGCTTCAAATTCCTTGATGTCCACATTTCCAAAGATCTCACCTGGTCCCTGAACTCCTCCATCCTGATCAAAAAGGCGCAACAGCGCCGTTATTTCCTGCGGAGCATGAAGAAAGCTCACCTCTGTCCCAGGATACTGACGGACTTTTACCTCTGTACCATTGAGAGCATACTCACCAACAGCATCTCAGTATGGTATGGCAATTGTCCCATATCAGACCGCAAAGCGCTCCAGCGTGTGGTGAAAACTGCCCAGCGGATTATCGGCACCCAATTGCCGACCATTGAGAACATCTACCGTAAACGCTGCCTGGGCAGGGTGAAAAGCATTATCAAGGATGCATCTCACCCTAACCGTGGACTTTTTACTCTCCTCCCTTCCGGTAGACGCTACAGGAGCCTCCGCTCCCGCACCAGCAAACACAGGAAGAGCTTCTTCCCTGAGGCTGTGACACTGCTGAACCTCTCATCACAGCACTAAGCAGTATTGCATCTGTATTGTACTGTCTCAGTACTTCTATATTTGTGTGCTGTAGCACTTTTTTATTCACAATTATTTTGTAAGTAACACTATTCCTTGCATTTCTGGTCAGATGCTAAATGCACTTCATTGGCTTTGTATCTGTACTCGGCACAACAACAATAACGTTGAATCTAATCTAATCTAAAATCTAATTTTTGTAGATCTCCCCTTTTGCTGTAAAAGAGTGACTCCTCTCTGTCCCTTGTTAGGGAGAGAGAGAACCTGTGGCATGTCAAATTGTTGAGTGAGCAATTATATTTTGTTGGACTGCAGATCGTGGTCTCTCTTTGAGGGCTTTGCTATAGCTTGCTTGGTGGATGGTGGGTGCTGATGCTCCTGCTGAAAGGAAGTGGAGAGGAGGTGGGGAGATTTGATGCTTTCCTGCTGCTTGTGAATGGGGGGGGTGGGTTTGGGGTTCTAACGTTTTACTGGCATTCATTCTTTGGGGTTCTCTTCTGTTTTAGTGGGTGTCTGTGAAGAGCAAGAATTTCAGGTTGCATACGATATACCTTCTCTGATATTAAGCGAGGCTTTGGGCCTGCTCCAGAGTGCTCCAGGGTTCAAATCTAAGGACTCCATTTTGGTTTGGATGCTGTTGCTCGCTTCAATTATTTACGCGACTTTAATTTATTTTTCTCTTTCTCGATGCGAGTGTTGGTCCTTTATACTTTTTTCTTTAATTGGATTCTTTGAGTTTCTTGTTTTATGGCTACCCGTGAGCAAGCAAATCTCAAGGCTGTGTAAGTTACACATAAATGTACTTGAATCTTGAATATTAAATGGAACCCTTGAACGACAGAACCAGGATGGGACTGATCCAAGTACTTGAAATGAGCCTATTCATTCAGACTAGACTGGCTTTGATCACATTTGACTGCAGAGTGTCTAATTAATCAAAGCCTTATGACTGATTATTTAGGATTAACGATGTGTCTTTGAACTGGGGAGACTGGAATCAAGCATGGAAGGTGCTGACAACTCCTGCAGTGAAACATATTGCCTGGATGAGTTCAGCCTGCTTGTTAGAAAATGAAGATTAAATGTCACTAACTGATTGAGAGATCTCTGTTACTATAAAGCCTGATCAATTGAATCATGTTCGAAATGATCCCTTGTGGTGCTGACAGCTGTAAGTGCTGTCTGATCTTCATTTTTGACAGAATGAATGGTCACAGGTCTTGGCACCAGCTGCAAATTCATTGCAACACCTTTCCAGTCCCAGTCATCAGCAATTACACACATCTTCCCATTCTTTGCACTATGTCTTTTCATCATTCTAAGTCATTAACTTACCAATATATATTGCATTGCCAGTTAAGATTGTATACAAGTTATTTAATAAAAGCAACTAAAATCCAGAGGGTGGATTTAATTCAACAGAAACCAGGTGAGGTTGAGTTTTAGAGTCATACAGCACAGAAACAGGCCTTTCGGCCTACGTATTCATGCCAACCAGCAGATACCCATCTGCACTAATCCCATTTACCAGCAGCTGGCCTGCAGCCAGCAATAAATCCACCAATGCACCCACCCAGTATGACTCCATCTTCCCATCAGCTGGTTCCACATATCAGATCCATTTTCAACTCCCTCTGCTCCAAGGAAACTGGGAATTAGTATCAATCCCCATGGAGCACCATTCTATCATCCAGGTGTCTATCTAAGAGCTTCTTAAATATCCTGAATGTATCTGCCTCTACAATCACACCAGCAGGACTTGCCCCGCCCCCCAGCCACCACTCTGTGTAAAGAACTTTCTTCTGACATCTGCCACATTTAAGTTTGTTGACGACACTGCTGTCTTGACCAAATCAAAGGTGGTGATGAATCAGCATACAGGAGGGAGATTGAAATTCTGGCTGAGTGGTGCCACAACCACAACCTCTCACCCAATGTCAGCAGGGTCAAGGAGCTGATTATTGACTTCAGGAGGAAGAAACCGGGGTTCCATGAGCCAGTCCTCATGGGATATATGGAGTTGGGGAGGGTCAGCAACTTTAAATTCCTCAGTGATATCATTTCAGAAGATCTGTCATGGGCCCAGCACATAAATGTCATTACAATGAAAGTCCAGCAGCACCTCTGCTTCCTTAGAAGTTTATGAAGATTCAGACTTCTATAGATGTGTCGCGTAGGGTGTATTGACTGGTTGCATCACGGCCTGGTATGGAAACATCAATGCCCATGAATGGAAAATCCTACAAAAAGTAGTGGATATAGCCCAGTCCATCATGGGTAAAGCCCTCCCAACCATTGAGCATGTTTACACAGAGCATTATTGCATGAAAGTGTCATCTATCATCAAGAACCTCAACCATCCAGGCCATGCTGGTTTCTTGCTGCTGCCATCAGGAAGGAGGTACAGGAGCCTCAAGACCCACACCACCAGGTTCAGGAACAGTTATCACCCCTCAACCATCAGGCTCATGAACCAATGGGGATAATTTGACTTCACTTTCCCCATCACTGAACTGTTCCCACAACATATGGACTCACTTTCAAGGACTCTTCATCTCATGTTCTTGACATTTATTGCTTATTTATTTATTATTATTATTATTATTATTATTATTATTATTATTATTATTCGTATGTTCCTGTCAGGATTAAAGGCAAATTGAATAGGAATAAGGAACCTTGGTTCTCAAGGGATATTTCAACTCTGATAAAGAAGAAGAGGGAGTTGTATGAAATGTATAGGAAACAGGGAGTAAATCAGGTGCTTGAGGAGTATAAGAAGTACAAGAAAATACTTAAGAAAGTAATCAGGAGGGCTAAGAGAAGACATGAGGTTGCCTTGGCAGTCAAAGTGAAGGATAATCCAAAGAGCTTTTACAGGTATATTAAGAGCAAAAGGATTGTAAGGGAAAAAATTGGTCCTCTAGAAGATCAGAGTGGTCGGCTATGTGCGGAACCAAAGGAAATGGGGGAGATCTTAAATAGGTTTTTTGCATCTGTATTTACTAAGGAAACTGGCATGAAGTCTATGGAATTGAAGGAATCAAGTAGTGAGATCATGGAAACTGTACAGATTGAAAAGGAGGAGGTGCTTGCTGTCTTGAGGAAAATTAAAGTGGATAAATCCCCGGGACCTGACAGAGTGTTCCCTCGGACCTTGAAGGAGACTAGTGTTGAAATTGCGGGGGCCCTGGCAGAAATATTTAAAATGTCGTTGTCTACGGGTGAGGTGCTGGAGGATTGGAGAGTGGCTCATGTTGTTCTGCTATTTATAAAAGGATCGAAAAGTAATCCGGGAAATTATAGGCCGGGGAGTTTAACGTCGGTAGTAGGTAAGTTATTGGAGGGAGTACTAAGAGACAGAATCTACAAGCATTTGGATAGACAGGGACTTATTAGGGAGAGTCAACATGGCTTTGTGCGTGGTAGGTCATGTTTGACCAATCTATTGGAGTTTTTCGAAGAGGTTACCAGGAAAGTGGAGGAAGGGAAGGCAGTGGATATTGTCTACATGGATTTCAGTAAGGCCTTTAACAAGGTCCCGCATGGAAGGTTAGTTAGGAAAATTCAGTCGCTAGGTATACATGGAGAGGTGGTAAATTGGATTAGATATTGGCTCAATGGAAGAAGCCAAAGAGTGGTAGTAGAGAATTGCTTCTCCGAGTGGAGGCCTGTGACTAGTGGTGTGCCACAGGGATCAGTGCTGGGTCCATTGTTATTTGTCATCTATATCAATGATCTGGATGATAATGTGGTAAATTAGATCAGCAAATTTGCTGATGATACAAAGATTGGAGGTGTAGTAGACAGCGAGGAAGGTTTTCAGAGCCTGCAGAGGGACTTGGACCAGCTGGAAAAATGGGCTGAGAAATGGCAGATGGAGTTTAATACAGACAAGTGTGAGGTATTGCACATTGGAAGGACAAACCAAGGCAGAACATACAGGGTTAATGGTAAGGCTCTAAGGAGTGCAGTAGAACAGAGGGATCTGGGATTACAGATACAAAATTCCCTAAAAGTGGCGTCACAAGTAGATAGGGTCGTAAAGAGAGCTTTTGGTACATTGGCCTTTATTAATCAAAGTATCGAGTATAAGAGCTGGAATGTTATGATGAGGTTGTATAAGGCATTGGTGAGGCCGAATCTGGAGTATTGTATTCAGTTTTGATCACCAAATTACAGAAAGGATATAAATAAGGTTGAAAGAGTGCAGAGAAGGTTTACAAAGATGTTGCCAGGACTTGAGAAACTCAGTTACAGAGAAAGGTTGAATAGGTTAGGACTTTATTCCCTGGAGCGTAGAGGAATGAGGGGAGATTTGATAGAGGTATATAAAATTATGATGGGTATAGATAGAGTGAATGCAAGCAGGCTTTTTCCACTGATGCAAGGGGAGAAAAAAACCAGAGGACATGGGTTAAGGGTGAGGGGGGAAAAGTTTAAAGGGAACATTAGCGGGGGCTTCTTCACATGGAGAGTGGTGGGAGTATGGAATGAGCTGCCAGATGAGGTGGTAAATGCGGGTTCTTTATTAACATTTAAGAATAAATTGGATGGGAGGTGTATGGAGGGATATGGTCCGTGTGCAGGTCAGTGCGACTAGGCAGAAAATGGTTCAGCACAGCCAAGAAGGGCCAAAAGGCCTGTTTCTGGGCTGTAGTTTCTATGGTTCTATGGTTCTATGGTAAGGTAGGCCAAAGCCAGCATGGTATCCTGAAAGGAAAATCTTGCCTAACTAACCTACTGCAATTTTTTGAGGAAATTACAAGCAGGGTAGACAAGGAGATATAGTAGATGTGGAGTACTTGGATTTTCAGAAGGCCTTTGACAAGGTGCCACACATGAGGCTGTTCAGCAAGATAAGAGCCCATGGAATTACAGGGGAGTTCCTAGCATGGGTGGAGCATTGGCTGATCGGCAGAAATCAGAGAGTGGGAATAAAGGGTTCCTATTCTGGCTGGCTGCCAGTTACCAGTGGAGGTCGGTGTTGGGACCGCTGCTTTTTACAATGTACGTCAATGATTTGGACTATGGGATTAATGGATTTGTGGCTAAATTTGCCGATGATACAAACATAGCTGGAGGAGTGGGTAGTGTTGAGGAATTAGAGAGTCTGCAAAGAGACTTAGGTAGTTCAGGGGAATGGGCAAAGAAGTGGCAAATGAAATACAATGTTGGAAAGTGTATGGTCATGCACTTTGGTAGAAGAAATAAACGGGCAGACTATTATTTAGATGGGGAGAGAATACAAAATGCAGGGATGCAAAGGGAATCCTTGTGCAGGATACCCTAAAGGTTAACCTCCAGATTGAGTTGGTGTTGAAGAAGGCAAATGCAATATTGGCATTCATTTCTAGAGGTACAGAATATAAGAGCAGGGATGTGATGTTGAGGCTCTATAAGGCACTCGTGAGCCCATACTTGGAGTATTGTGTGCAGTTTTGGGCTCCTTAGTTCAGAAAGGAAACGCTGACATTAGAGAGGGTTTAGAGAAGATTCACGAGAATGATTCCAGGAATGAAAGGGTTACCGTATGAGGAACATCTGGCAGCTCTTGGGCTGTATTCCCTGGAGTTCAGGAGAATGAGGAGGGATCTCATAGAAACATACCGAATGTTAAGAAGCCTGAACAGATTACATATGGCAAAGTTATTTCCCATGGTAGAGGAGTCTAGGACAAGAGAGCACGACTTCAGGATTGAAGGATGTCCATTTAGAACAGAGATGCGGAGAAATTACTTTAGTCAGAGGGTGGCAAATCTGTGGAATTTGTTGCCACGAGAGATTGTGGAGGCCAAGTCATTGGGTGCATTTAAGCCAGGGCATCAGAGGGTATGGGGAGACGGCAGGGGAGTGGGGATGACTGGAAGAATTGGATCAGCCCATGATTGAATGGCGGAGCAGACTCCATGGGACGAATGGCCTACTTCTGCTTCTATATCTTATGGTCTTATGGTCTTAAATGTTGAAATTGAACCCGCATCCACCACTTCTGCAAATAGCTCATTCCACACTCTCACCACCCTCTGACTGAGGAATATTCCCCTTAAACATTTTTCCTTTCACAATTAACACAAGACCTCCAGATCTAGTCTCACCCAACCTCAGTGGAAAACTCAGGTAGAAGGAGATGAGTTATTAACTTCAAACTTTCTGCATAATCACTCAACGAGTTGACCTGCATGTTCATGTAACGAGAGCTGTATAACTCACCTCCTTCTTCCTTAGGCCACGAACTTATCAATCACCCCTGCTGTGGACACTTTCTGGAAGTCCAAGATCCGTATGCTCCACTACCCCTGGACTAACTGTGTAAATGTAGGAGGGGACTATGTTGAAAAATAAATGTGCTCGGTTTTCTAAAATTGACTCCTTGTACCTTAGGCCATGAACTTATCAATCACCCCTCATATCTGTATTCCCATATCCATCTGTTCTACCATATTCCTCAGTGTCCTACTGCTCATTGTGTAAGTACTACACTGGTTTGTCCACCCAAAGTACAACCCCTCACATTTGTCTGCATTAAATTCCATCTATCATTTTTCAGTCCATTTTTCCTGCGGGCCCAGACCCCACTACAAGCTCTGATAGCCTTCCTCGCTGTCCACTACACCCCCAAACTTGATGTCATCTGCAAATTTGCTAGTCCACTTTACCACATTATCATTCAGATCGTTGATATTGATGACAAACAACGATGGACTCAGCACCGATCCCTGTGGCACTCCACTAATCACAGGTCTCCAATCAGAGAGGCAACCATCTACAAACCCCATTTCCAGAAAAGTTGGGATATTTTCCAAAATGCAATAAAAACAAAAATCTGTGATATGTTAATTCATGTGAACCTTTATTTAACTGACAAAAGTACAAAGAAAAGATTTTCAATAGTTTTACTGACCAACTTAATTGTATTTTGTAAACATACACAAATTTAGAATTTGATGGCTGCAACGCACTCAACAAAAGTTGGGACAGAGGCAGGTTTACCATTGTGTTACATCACCTTTCCTTTTAATAACACTTTTTAATCGTTTTGGAACTGAGGATACTAATTGTAGTAGATTTGCAATTGGAAATTTTGTCCGTTCTTGCTTGATATAAGACTTCAGCTGCTCAACAGTCCGTGGTCTCCGTTGTCTGATTCTCCTCTTCATGATGCGCCATACATTTTCAATAGGAGATAGATCTGGACTGGCAGCAGGCCAGTCAAGCACACGCACTCTGTGTCTACAAAGCCACGCTGTTGTAGCCCGTGCAGAATGTGGTCTGGCATTGTCCTGCTGAAATAAGCATGGACGTCCCGGGAAGAGACGTCGCCTTGATGGCAACGTATGTCTCTCTAAAATCCTAATATACGCCTCAGAGTCAATGGTACCTTCACATACATGCAATTCACCCATGCCGTGGGCACTGATGCACCCCATACCATCACAGATGCTGGCTTTTGCACCTTTCTCTGATAACAATCTGGATGGTCGTTTTCACCTTTGGTACGGAGAACTCGACGCCCGTTTTTTCCGAAAACTAGCTGAAATGTGGACTCATCTGACCACAGCACACGGTTCCACAGTCTTTCGGTCCATCTGAGATGGGCTCAGGTCCAGAGAACTCGCCGACGTTTCTGCATAGAGTTGATGTATGGCTTCTTCCTTGCGTAATACAATTTCAAATTGCATTTCTGGATGCAGCGACAGACTGTGTTGAGTGACAATGGTTTTCCGAAGTACTCCCGAGCCCAGGTGGCTATAATTGTCACAGTAGCATGACGGTTTCTTAGGCAGTGCCCCCTGAGGTCTCGAAGATCACGCGCATTCAACAGTGCTTTCAGACCTTGCCCTTTACGCACTGAGATGTTTCTGAATTCTCTGAATCTTTTCACAATATTATGTACAGTAGATGTTGAAAGACCTAAATTCTCTGCAATCTTGCGTTGAGAAATGTTCCTTTTGAACTGATACTTGAATATTCTGTGCACTTTTCAATCTTATTTTAACTCTGTCCCAACTTTTGTTGAGTGTGTTGCAGCCATCAAATTCTAAATTTGTGCATATTTACAAAATACAATTAAGTTGGTCAGTAAAGTTATTGAAAATCTTTCCTTTGTACTTTTGTCAGTTAAATAAAGGTTCGCGTGAATTAACATATCACAGATTTTTGTTTTTATTGCATTTTGGATAATATCTCAACTTTTCTGGAAATGGGGTTTGTACTACCACTTTGACTTCTCCCACAAAGCCAACATCTAATTCAATTTACTACCTTATCCTGAATGCCAAGCAATTTAACCTTGTTGACCAATCTCACATGCGGGACCTTGTCAAAGGCCCATGTTGACACATTCCCCTCAGTAACAAGTATGACACCTGAATGTTGTTAGGGGGTTGACCTACCAGGGGAAAGCCACAGCAGCCAGATTTCTGGCACTGAGTCTGGCTCTGTGGGTCAGAAAGGAAGGGGCGGGGCGGGGAGTGGTGACAGGGGATTCAATAGTTGAAGGAGCAGACAGGAGACTCTGTGGATGTGAAAGGGACACCCGGATGGCATGTTGCTTCCAGGTGCCAGGGCCAGGAACGTTTTCAATCTTCAATCTACAACAGGCTAAAAGGGAGGGTGAGCAGCCAGAAGTCATGGCGCATATTGGTACCAATGACATAGGTACCAAAAGGGATGAGGTCCTGAGGAAAGAATGTAGGGAGTTATGTAGGAAGCTGGAAAGCAGGACCTCAAGGGTAGTAATCTCTGGATTACTGCTTGTGCCATGCATCAGTGAGGGCAAGAATAGGATGAGTTGGCAGAAGAATGTATGGCTGAGGAATTGATGCAGAGGGCAGGATTTCAGATTTCTGGATCATTGGAATCTCTTCCAGGGAAGGTGCGACCTGTACATAAAAGATGGGTTACACTTGAACTTGAGTGGGATCAATATCCTTGCAGGCAGATTTGCTCCAGCTGTTAGGGAAGGATCTACAGTGATAGGACAGAGGATGGGGCAGTCGGTATACATGTGTGGGATTTTGTGAATAAACATGCGAGTCATTCAATGTGCTTAGCAAAAGCAGCAGCCCATTAATTCCATTACAAATAAACTAAAAGCAGTTACCTTATATAGATGATATTACATCAGACACCATCTCTTAAAGTGAAAGCAACAACTCAGTGATTGTGTTTGTGAATTATGTAGAAGAGTTTCTATTATGAATAATACAGTAAATGATATACCTCTATATAAGAACCAGGAAAACCAAGGAATTCATTATGGCCTTCAGGGAGGGGAAGTCAGGAAAACACCCACCATTCGTCATTGAGGGGCTAGTGGTGGAAAGGGTGAGTAGATTCAAGACCTTTGATGTCACCATCTCGGAGGATATTGCAATGATACAGCACAAAGAAGCCACAGCAGAGGCTGTACCTCATTAGGACTTTGAGGAGACGTAGTGAGGGCAGCATGATAGCATAGTGGTTAGCAGACTGGTTTGCAGTACCAGCGACCCGGGCTCAATTCCCGCTGCTGCTTACGGGACTATGGGGAGAGGGCCCCCGGTTGAGACATCGCACGGGAGAGCAACTCCTGTGTCCCCGAACTTGACGTCAGACAACTGCAGGCCTGTAAGCCTGGACCTCAGGGTCGGTAGTTCGGTAGCTGCCATGCTGACAAGAGTCAACCCTGATGCATACAGCATCGATGACAGGTCATGAGAGGCAATCAATCACAGTAGTGTTTCTGCAGTAGCTGAGAAAGTGAAAAGTAGGCTACCTGAAATGGCATTTAGCAGAGTTAATAATCAGCCCAGGTTGGTTTGAAAAATGTGCGGAGATATGATAAGTGTTTGCATTTGGATGCACTGGTGACAAGTGTGCCGTCCAGGTATACAAAAAGAAAATCTAACGCTTTTATCACAGAGTTTTTTAGTCACTGGAACATCTGTGCGGCATTTTCAGCCCAAGCAGTGTGCACAGAAACTCAAATTGGCCAAATGGGGTTATAACAGCCACTTTGGGAACATCTTCAGTGCACACAGGCACCTGGTACGGAAACACCAATACCCTTGAACAGAAGTTGTGGATGAAAATCCTACAAAAGTAGTGGATACAGCCAAATCCATCACAGGTAAAGTCCTTCCCATCATTGAGCACATCTACATGAAACACTGTTGCAGGAAAGCAGCATCCATCATCAGGGACCCCCAGCATCCAGCAGCTGCCATCAGGAAGAAGGTACAGGAGCCTCAGGGCTCACACCACCATGTTCAGGAATAGTTACTACCCCTCAACCATCAGGCTCTAGAACCACTGGGGATAACTTCACTCAGCTTCAGTTGCCCGTTATCGAAATGTTTCCACAGCCAATTGACTCACTTTCAAGAAATTTTCATCTCATGTTCTCAATATTTATTGCTTATTTATATATTATTATTATTATTTCTTCCTTTTTTATTTGCCCACTTTGTTGTCTTTTGCATGCTGGTTGAACACTGAAGTTGGTGCAGTCTTCCATTCATTCTGTTATGGTTATTATTCTATAGATTTATTGAATACGCCCACTTGAAAATGTATTTCAGAGTTGTATATGGTGACATATATGTACTTTGAAAATAAATTTACTTTGAACTTTGAACATTGCTAGCCCCTGACTAATTCCGCTTTAGAAAAAAATATCTTTTCAGCTAAATGTGCTGAAAAGTCTTGTATATGTGGGACTGGGTGATGATCAGGGGTGGTCAGCAGTAACCGTCATTGGGCTAAGGGACCACAAGCAGGGCTGAATCCTGAGGGCTATTTGACCTTCATATAATACCAACCATTTCCATGTTAGCAAACTCAGCCTTCGCGCTGGCCAACTTTTCTGGGTCCAGCCGACGCGCACGGGAGTGGACCAGCGAGTCACTTATGGAAATGCTCGACCACGTGCTTTGTGACTGTAGTGGAAACTGTGGGTTTGGTGAGGTTTGGGAATTCGCCCAGCAGGCAAGTGAATTCACATGTGATGGTGCATGCACTTGACAGGGTCATCGTGGGGAACTTAGTGGCGATATAGGGTAACAACCCAAAGTCCCTTGTGTCCACAAGCTGGAAATGCTTAAGCTCACAGGAAATCTGCACCGAGCAGAGGTCGAGCAGCTTTAGCCAAGACAAAGTCCCATGTGTAGCATCATCCACCGAAGCAGAGCATCGCATGTCGTGTCCCTTAAGTCTGGTTCCTGCTGCCATTGGCAGCTTCCAGCGAGGGTCCGTCGTTCTCTGCCTTACAATCAATGGGTGATGCCAGCAGCACACTCACTCCAGCGTCCGTGTCACACACGAAGCACCACCCTGAAAGGCTGTCCGTAATGAACAATAGATGACCCTGGCAGCTGGAACCCACTGTGTTCACAGATCTCCGCCGTCCCAATAGACTAGCACTGTCGAAGCTGTATGACGGTCGGCATTTACTGGTGTTTGTGCTGAATCATGCATGGTAAAAACATAGACCCAGTGTTGTTTGGCTCAAAGCCGCTGACAGGGCTTATTGAGAAAGGGAAAGGAGGGGAGGAACAATGCACCTCTGCCTGACTGAGTGTAGACTATCAGTATCTTAACAAGCTCCCCACAGTCCTTCATGGGTGTATTAGCTAGGGCTGTGCGAACCTGATCAGGAACTTGTTGCATGAAGAGTTCTTTAAAAATTGAGCAAGGATGGTTATTGTCCAGGAGATATAGCATGTGGTCCATTAGTCTTGAAGACCTATCGTCACCCAGGCCGGGCAAGGAAAGCAACTGTTTTGTGTGCTCAGACTCAAACGGTCCAGAAGTCAGGAAAAGATGAGTTTTCAGAGTGATATATTTATCACGTGCAGGCAGCTCTTCCAGTAGACTGACCACCTTGGCTGCAGTGGAACTACTTAGTAATGCTACAACGTAGTAAAACTTGGCATTGTCCGCGGTGTGAACTGGGATTCCGCCTGTGCAAACTACATGGTAGCGTGCTGCTCCCAAAGCTCCAGCAGCTTCTGAGTGACTGCATTGGCCAACATGTCACTGGGTAACTCCGGAATCACCTGAGAGTGTTGGTGTCACCAGTGTAGGTGCCCAATATTTAACTCTCTCTGCTAGCATCCCTGCAGTTTCTGCGTGAGCCTCCCACACAGTCTGAAGGAACACCTTGTCAGGCTCTGGGAATTTCTCCACCTTAATCTCCTCAAGACAGTAAACACCTCCTCCTCTGTAATCTGTATCGGGTCCATGACCTCGCTGCTGCTTTGCCTCACTTCTGTAGGCACTGTGTCAGTCTCCCAAGTAGAGATGCAATAAATCCAGTTCAAATCTCCCCCATCTTGTTTGGCTCCACACATGGGTTACCATTCTGATCTTCCAGAGGACCAATTCTGTCCCTTGCAATCCTTTTGCTTGTAACTGTAGAAGCTCTTGGGATTCTTCTTCACCTTGCCTGCTAAAGCAACCTCTTGCCTTCTAATAGCCCTCCTGATTTCTTTCTTAAGTGTTTTTTAGCATTTCTTATACTTGTCAAGTACCTCATTTGTCCCTATCTGCCTATACCTGCTGTGCACCTCCTTTTTTCCTTAACCAGGGCCTCAATATCTTTCGAAAACCAAACCGGTTATGAGGTGTTATAACTAAACCGGTTATCCTAGCCTTTTATTCTGACAGGCTCATACAAACTTTGTATTCTCAAAATTTCACTTTTGAAGGTTTCCCGCTTACCAAGTATACCTTTGCCAGAAAACAACCTGTCCCAATTCCTGACTTGGTCTGAGGTCTTAACATCTGTCTCCACAACCACTCTACTATCTGTCTGGGCACTCTAGTTCCCGTCCCCCTGCAACTCTGGTTTAAACCAACCCCCTCTCCCATGCAGTACTAGCAATTCTTCTCAATAGGATGTTAGTCCTCTCCAGTTTAGGTGTAAACTGCCTCTTCTGTATAGGTCAACCTTCCCTGGAAGAGAAGCCGATAATCCAAAAATCTGGAAGAACTAAATCTGACTTGGTTGCAGGAAGGGTAGGACCGGCAGCTCAATATTCTGGGGTACTGTTGTTTCAAGCATGATAGAGTGGGAGGGATTAAAAGGGGAGGGGTGGCATTACTAGTCAGGAAAAATGTCACAGCAGTGCTCAATCAGGGCAGACTAGAGAACTCCGGTAGTGAGGCTTTATGGATGGAACTGAGGAATAAGAAAGGTATGACCATGTTAATGGAGCTACATTATAGCCCACCCAACAGTCCGCGAGATTTAGAGGATCAAACTTGGAGAGAGATCGCAGATTGTTAAACTGTATGATCTTCCTATTTCTGACCCCACTAGCATGTGGTTCAGGTAGCAAACCTGAGATCACGACCATGGCCCTGTCTTTTAACAGCACCTAGCTCCCTGAACTCACTTTGCAGAACCTTGACCCTCTTCCTACTTATGTCGTTGGTAACTCCATGGACCACGATTTCTGACTGCTCACCCACCCTCTTAAGAATGCTGAGGAACACTCACAACACGCTGGAGGAACTCAACAGGTCAGGCAGCATCCGTGGAAAAGATCGGTTGACGTTTCGGGCCGGAACCCTTCGTCAGGACTGTCGGGGGAAGGGGCAGAGGCCCTATAAAGAAGGTGGGGGGAGGGTGGGAAGGAGAAGGCTGGTAGGTTCCAGGTGAAAAACCAGTAAGGGAAAAGATAAAGGGATGGGGGAGGGGAGGCAGGGAGGTGATAGGCAGGAAAGGTATGTCCATACATGGCCTCCTCTACTGCCATAATGAGGTTAAACTCAGGTTGGAGGAGCAACACCTTATATACCATCTAGGTAGTTTCCAGCCCCTTGGTATGAAAATAGAATTCTCCAACTTCCAGTAATTCCCTCCCCCTCCTTTCCCCTATCCCTATTTCACTCCGCCCCCTCCCCCAGCTGCCTATCACCTCCCTCATAGTTCCGCCTCCTTCTACTACCCATTGTGTTTTCCCCTATTCTTTCTTCACCTTTCCTGAAGAAAGAATTACCGGAAGTTGGAGAATTCTATGTTCATACCAAGGGGCTGGAGACTACCTAGACAGTATATGAGATGTTGCTCCTCCAACCTGAGTTTAGCCTCATCATGGCAGTAGAGGAGGCCATGTATGGACATATCTCCCCTCCCCCACCCCTTGATCTTTCCCCTGACTGGTTTTTCACCTGGAACCTACCAGCCTTCTCCTTCCCACCCTCCCCCCACCTTCTTTATAGGGCCTCTGCCCCTTCCCCTGACAGTCCTGACGAAGGGTTCCGGCCCGAAAAGTCAACCGATCTTTTCCACTGATGCTGCCTGACCTGCTGAGTTCCTCCAGCGTGCTGTGAGTGTTGCTTTGACCCTAGCATCTGCAGATTATTTTGTGTTTAAGAATGCTGAGGACTTGATATAAGATGTCCCGGACCCTGGTGCATGGGAGACAATGTACAATCCTGGAATCTCGTTCTTGTCCACAGAACCTCCTTTCTCTTCCCCTCACTAACGAATTTCCTATCACCACAGCTCAAATGTTCTCCATCCCTTCGCTTCTAAGCCACAGAGCTGGACTCAGTGTCAGGGATCTGACCACTGTGAGTTTCCTCTGCTTGGTCACCGCCCCACCCTACAGCATCCAAAGTGGTAACTACAGAGCATGCAGCGGAGATTTGCCAGGATGCCACCTGGATTAAAGAACATATCTTATGAAGGAAGGTTACGCAAGCTAGGGCTTTTCTCTTTGGAGTGACAGTGTATGAGAGGCAACTTAATGGAAGTATGTAAGATTATGAGAGGCATAGGCCAGCATCTTTTCCCAGGGCACTGCAATGGCCAATATCAGGGCACATCCAGTTCAGGTGAGTCAAGGAAAGTTTAGATTTGAAAGATTGTTTCTTTACTCAGAGTGGTAGGTACCTGGAAAACAATGCAGGGGTTGGTGAAAGAGAATCATGTGATGACCTCCGTCGGTCAGAGCTGACCATGAATATTGAGTCCTAGTTGTCTAGATATGCAGGCCTGGACAGTACGATATGGAGAGCCACCTCCCCCTCTCCACGCAACCACTGAACCCAAAGAAATGGCAGAGACAAAAACAGTCGGTACCAGCAGCATCACAGGAATTGCCAGTCATCATTGAACTCAGTGTAGGACTGCCTCAGGGTCTCCAGCTCCGGATTCTTCCCTCGGGATTTACTCCTGAAGCCTTCCCCCTGAGTGGGTATAGCCACAAGAGAGTGGAGGTTTGAGATCAGACTTTTCCTTCCCCTAGACGAGCTGCCAACCTCAGCTAACGAGCCCCATCTGCCTAAGAGTAATACACTAAGGATATTTAAAATACTCTGAGGTAGGCACTTGGAGGTAAGAGGGTCATGAACTGTGTAGGAGGGAAGGGTCAGATTAATGGTGCAGTAGGTTTATATTAGAAAGCACTGCATGTTCTAAGTTCTAAATGTGGAAGAACTGCCAGACATAATTGCCCTAATCCCGAACAATTACACAGACAGAACTGAGGAGGGGTTGGTAACTGGCTTTTCACTGTTGCCCCGTTCAAGGAAAATGACATTTAATGATCTTTGTACAGGTAAGTACTTACTCACGAGCACAAGCTCCAAAGGTTGGGCACAAGTGGTCGAATCACATAGAGATTATTACCTCATCAGCATACATGGACGAATTGTTACTTGGCATGTTTAGGACGATTGGGTATTGGGCACCTGTTGGATTTTCTCAGCATCACATTGAGTACCAAGGCAAACACACAATAAAGCTTTGCACGTGACCATTAAGAAACAACTAAAATAAATAGCAATCTTGTGTAATCATCACAATCTAAAATGAAGTGTGAATTTTTCAGTATGTAATGGTAAAACCCATCGTGCTGTATATAATTTTCACCCACACAGTCTGAAATTGAATATACCACAGGAAATTTCAATATATGAAATAATCGTCATGATTTGGCCATTCGACTAAGTCTGGAGTATGAAGCGACTGGATATGAAACTTGATTATTGGCTTGTTTTAATACAGCCATTCCTCTTTCTCCAGTTGTCACTTTGAGGGCGAGAAGCAGATGAACAATCCATTTGGGGATAATACTGGCTACAAGCAATTCAGTCTATGTTCTGCCTTGTAGAACATATCCAATCAGTTTTAAAAGGCAGGTGGCAAAAACTTAAAACACAACAAATAATAACTGGTAAATTGCAGGATTTCTTGAACCATTTCAGCAGTCAAACCAAAGCATATACTTATCACTTTTCAGTTCAAACTTCTGTTGTTAAAGGTGAGATTTAAGCAAATGGACTATAATTAAAATGTGTACAATTAGGTGGTTAAATATAAACCAGCAGATAGTTATTTTACTTTAACTAGTAACTTAAAAAAGTAATGATTGATGATGAGTGAAGGGAGCAATATTAGGTTTTAAATGGCATATTGCACATTTTTCACCATTTTAAATTCACAATAACAGAATAATGTGGTCATGTTCAATGTATGAAGCTTTTACATGAAAAATGAAATTTACATAAATCCTCCTTCAGACCAGACGTAATGGCAATTGCTCAAAAGAAATGTGTAACAGTGAGGCATTTGGTCAACATACTTGGAATTCCAGATACGAGTTTCAGTGGTCGCAGTACTCGCACAGCCCTCAAGGTTCGCAGGTCAAAATCCGTCCCGACAGTGGCTAAAATTCTGTGCAAAATAACAATCACACTATTAACTTCCTTGTAAAAAATCTGGCTTCAAACAGTTACACCAACAAATATGTCCAAGTTAGTTAAAGTTGGGAGCAGATTATTCTTACACCCGCCCCCCCAAACAGAGTATTTGTAAAGCAACACACACAAAATGCTGGAGAAACTCAGGAGGCTAGGCAGCATCTTTACTTTATACTTTATTGTCGCCAAAACAATTGATACTAGAACGTACAATCATCACAGCGATATTTGTTTCTGCGCTTCCCGCTCCCTGGATTACAAATCAATAGTAAATATTAAAAATTTAAATTATAAATCATAAATACAAAATAGAAAAATGGAAAGTAAGGTAGTGCATAAAAACTGAGAGGCAGGTCCGGATATTTGGAGGGTACGGCCCAGATCCTGGTCAGGATCGGGATCAGTTCAACAGTCTTATTACAGTTGGAAAGAAGCTGTTCCCAAATCTGGCCGTACGAGTCTTCAAGCTCCTGAGCCTTCTCTGAGCTGGGTGGGTCGTGTCCTTGATTATCCTGGCAGCACTGCTCCGACAGCGTGCGGTGTAAAGTGAGTCCAAGGACGGAAGATTGGTTTGTGTGATGTGCTGCGCCGTGTTCACGATCTTCTGCAGCTTCTTTCGGTCTTGGACAGGACAACTTCCATACCAGGTTGTGATGCACCCTAGGAGAATGCTTTCTACGGTGCATCTATAAAAATTAGTGAGGGCATCTATGGAAAAGTGTACAGTTGACGTTTCCGGCCGAGACCTTTCGCAGAACTGTCCTTCCGAAGGGTCCCAGCCCGAAACATTGACTGTACTTTTTTCCATAGATGCTGCCTGGCCTGCTGAGTTCCTCCAGCTTTTTGTGTGTGTTTCTTGGATTTCCAGCATCTGAATGTAACCCAGGTTAATTAAACCCAAAGATGTAATGTTAGAAAGTTTCACCTGTGGAGGTTTACCGATTTTTTTTAAAAAGGAGAATTTGAAAAAATCACGATGTGAGGGCGCAGGGCGTGGCTGACACAGGACGGACAAGGGGAGAAACGCAGCAACGATTAGAAGCTGAAGACATGAACTATTAAGAGTGGAATTACCCTTGAAAACCTCAGGGTTAAACCCATGGAGGAGAGACAATAGCGATAAGCTATGGATATAACACGCAGCAGCTATAACGAGACAATATTGGCACAGACCAGTGTCCAAAATCCCTACTGTGTAGTTGGGAATTAGTTCTGTAAAATCACACCAAGGCATTTGGTCAAGTTTGTGAATTGACTTTCTGTTAAACGATTTCATTCCAATGAACCAAGAAACAAGATGGTAAGCCGCCCAAGATGAAGAACCAGCGCGGGAATGGAATGATGATGCAGAGGATGTATACGTTTATTTTTGTTCGAAGAATCTGAATTTGATTTTCTGCAAGAACTGATTATTTTTGCAAAGACGTTGATAAGTTACTGCATGAGATTTACTTTGTTTAAGAGTTGTGACGTTGGAGAATTGTCATGAAAGGAGTTAAACTGTACATATATAATTGAATTTGAATTTAAACTTGTAGATATACTGCCTGGAACTGAAACTGAAGTTAACTATAATACTTGAGAATAGGAATTATATTTGGTTTTCTAACTAACTAGGGATAAGTAAAATGGAAAGTTTAGTCTATAAATTTTTAAATAGAGAATAACACTAGATCTAACTAGTTGGAGAAATTGGAGTAACAAAGGTATTCTAATCAATATCACTGATTCTAACTAAACAGGGATTTGGCTTTTGTTGACATCTAAGATTTGGAACTTAAACAGAATGTTTGAATTTTGAATTTTTCTTGCTCATGTAAATACTTTGCACATATTGTTTTTTCTTATAAACAAAACCTTATTTCCAAAAGTGTGTAGTTTCTATTCACTGCCTCCTTCCGATACCTAGAACCTTCTGATGGCCTGCTGGCACCTGAAGTAATTTGCTTTTCTCAAAAGTGTGGGGACTAGTCACACACAATAAGACCAGTGCTACACAGGTGTTACATGCAGATTTTCACTTCTTCAATATTTGTAATGAACAGCCCTCATAAACTACACCCTGATCTTTGGTGAATTGTGAGTTTGTTGGTTTACGCTGACAGGCATAGTTTTGTATGTTGCATTTACTCCCTGTGCAGCAATGAGATATACCTCACACTTCCATTACAAGGGCTTTGACAGGACACAGTGAGGGAGAGGGGGAATGTAGCACAGAAGCCGCCTTGTACTGGGCAAGGTCACCATTCATAAAGGTTAGACTAGCAGGCAAAGCAGTTCTGTTTCTTTGCAGGTATTCCTCACTAACCTGGCAAGTTTATGTGAGATCACTGCTGGCCAAACTAGTATAAAGTCAGCTGGTCGTGCTGAGTGTTCTGCCTCTAAAGGTGCTGTTCGTTCTGTATGCAGTCGCTTCGTACAAACATCACTTCCTGTTCATAAGCTATTTTTTGCATCATTTCCTGCAGGGGTGAAACCCCCTGGTTTCCCTGGCTGCGCAAGTCTAGGGAAAACACTCTCTGGTCCCAGCAAACTCGTGAGATTGAGACAACCCTCCCGCCCCAAACCCCGGTTTGTGAGGATGCTGTGTCATTTGCTACCTTGTTACAAATTAGTGCCATAGGATTAACGGAATTATATTCATGAATCTTAACTTAACTAAAGAGTTAGTAAAGAAAAACAAAAAGAAAAGGGCCCATTTTAATGTGCACACATTGGAGCTCATCTTGAACTTCTCTGTCACTCACGCACTGGGACCTCGGTCAGCGTGAAAGCACACACCACCTTCTGAACGTCACTCGCAACCCATCTCGAACAAACGGGTCTCTCACCGGGTCGTACCCTACAATCGGTTCTCCCCAGCATCTTCTCTCTTCATCTTCTACCGAACAAAACCTTATTGTCCCTCACCAAGAAAACCTCCCCCCGATTGGATGACACACATTCCACATCATCCTTTATCTTCAACAATAACCCAAACAGGCTGAAAGCAAAACAGACTCTTCTTACAGAGCAGCAAAATGAAATACCTACAGCATAACAGTGAGGATGTGAACCAGGGCACTACACAGGTTAACTTAAATTTTGACTTGGAGCAAAGACATCCATTTCCATCCACTCTTCATTTGCCCTTGAAACAGCAATATCTGTGAGTCTTAAGCTTCTTTAATATTGGTAATATTTAGTAGATGTACTTTGAAGGAAGTATTATGTTTATCATTCATCGCTAATAACCTGTCATGCCACAAGATCACTCCAAACCACTGCATAGCTATAGAATGTTGTATATGCGTATTACCTTGTTTAACACTGATTGTGAGAATAGTCGATAATATTAGTATATTCAGACGTGTGACGATTCTGTATTGAATCTAATTTGTGTCTTACTTAATTTTCTGCAGTTCTACAAAGTTTCCTCATTAAAAACCCTGAAGAAAGCTTCCAGCTTGGGTGATTTTAGAGGTGTTTAACTTCCTGGCTAGCTTTGTATTACAACACACCACAGGGCCAGCAGACTAGGGTGGACCTGGTCATCACCAGCTCTGTGATACAGGTGCTCTATGAAATGGCTGCAGTTTACTCCATGTTTCAAATATTTTCCCAATGACTTCATCTGTACAGTAAGTAAAACAGATTTACTGGAGATGACTTTGTGCTCCTCATGAAGATAATCTCTGTCCTTTCCGTTATTCAGGTGGGTTCAGATCCACATCCTAGGGATAACTTCTAACAACTTCACAAATCCAGAAATTCCTAGATTCCATTCAACTTGCAGCACAGAGTTGATAAATGTTGTGGTTCTCGTTTTCTATATTCCATTGATTGATGACATCAATGGCCAACGCTACCATGGGGAACATTCTCCAGATGGGCGACAGACTGTTTATTTCATTTATTTTATGTCTTCTTTTTTTTTTTAAATGTGACTCTGTTACTGTTGGAGCCTGTGATCTACAGTTTAATGGCATGTCTTTGAGCGATCTGGTGCTTTGCCATCTCCGAGAAGGTCTGGGAAGTGAGCAGCCTCCAAGCCAAGAAGTTTAAAGACCAGATGCGAGCCCATGATCAACTCCTTTTCTCGCCAATCTTGTCAATTAAAGCATCAAGGAAGATTGAAACATCAAGGCGAGTAAGTGTTCAGTGCCGTCTTCCATCCTCTCACTCACTGCTGCCAGAGGATTGATCTGCATGTGATGCTCTCTCTCTCGCTCTCTCTCTCTCGCTCTCTCTCTCTCTCTCTCTCTCTCAATTCAATCAATTCAAACAGATAACTCAATTACTATAACCTTTACATAAGATAGATGAAATGTGTACAAAAGACTCAAATTAGAACAATCTATCCTCCAAAGGCACCACTCTGGCTTAAAGGATCAATATCTCACTTGCCTATAAAATATCTCACAATATATACACAATATCTCACTTGTGTATTCCTATCAAGTAAAGGATCAATATCTCACTTGTGCATTGTGTTATTGGGAAATTGTAAAAGACAAAACTATTCTCCAATTAGAGTAAGGCTGTTTGTCCAAATGAGAAGATGAAGGTTTTGCACAACGCTCTGCAAATCCCAGATGAGCTGACAGTGACCAGCAGTTCAGATGGGAACGGCCTGCACTCAGCTCTTCACAGGTGTGACCCATCCTTGAGTGTCTCCATTGTGCCTAACTGATGCTGATGGACCTGTCACTATGCTTGGCTCCATCAACAGGATCTGACAAAGGGTCTGAATCCTAATTCACTTCAATGGAGGTTTGCAAGTTGGAGATTAAAAAGAATGCAGAAAATGAATCTTTAGTGACACGTTACACTTCATGGTTTTGTATGCTTGAAGCATGTTATCAACCAGCTGCATGTAGTTTTATGCTCTGTAGTTGTCAAGAAAGTTTTCAACAACATCTTTGAATGCCTTCCATACAATTTTCTCCAGTCCAGCTAGAAGTTCTTCAAATTGCCTGTCATCGATGACCTGTTTGATTTCTGGGCCGACAAAAATGTCTTCCTTAATTTTGGCATCAGTTATTCTGGGAAACATCTGCCTCAAATATCAAAATCCTTCATAGAAATTTTTGTGCCTGGTGACAGCAGATTCCATCTTTGCAATCCTGAACCCAGTAATTCTGCTTTTGCCTTTGTCTCCAGCCAGATCATTTAGGTCAGATTGAGTTCTCAGGTGAGGCTCACTTGACATAAAGGGTTCAAATCTGTATCAGTATCAGTGTTGTTTTCCATTCCTGGCTTGTGCATCATGGCATCTTTATCTGCCTCCTCTAGACTCCATGTGTCTGGTGGCTTCGGTACTTGGAAGAATATCGTCATGTGGCACAGGTCTCATATGAAGGGAGATTAGGATTTCTTGATTTAAACAGAGAAACCAGACACACTGGTCAGATCAAAGTCACATGATTTTTCTGCACACACCACATCATCAAGACAGCAAACAATATTGATTTCCGAATACCTCTGTACCTCTAAGATTGACAACGCATATTGTGCACAAATGCGAAGAGTCCAGGCTTTGTCTTGATCACCAATTTTACACCCAAAGTAGAGCTCATAGGCGTTCTTAATAAGAGGAGTCATGCTCTGTCCTTGAGATTTAGGCGTATACTCACCACAAATATAACAGAAAGTATCATGGCTGTTGCAACGTTGGTGAGACATTTTGTTATCACAAATACTCCTGAAAATACAATTACTTTATTGTAAACAGTACACACAATATACTATGCGCATTAATGTCATCACAAACCAATCTACATGTAAACGCAATGCATAGAACAGTGCGCACGTGATGCTAATATTGCCTTTCTAAAATCTGTCCTGCTATGCAGTATCTGCCCTGCCTAAGCATGTCCAGGAATGCCTAGACAAGATAGAAAACTTTTCAGCTTACATTGTGGGCAATATTTTAATTGGCTTGAATTATGAACTGAAATAACAAATATAGGCGATTTGAAAAAAAAATGGTGCACGGAGGGAAATTTCATGATGATTTTCATGATCAGCAACCTAAAATCGATAAGATATACCCAGAAGTATTCAGGAAACGAAATCTTTGTTGTCCGATGTTACCAGAAGTCGAGGATGATTGGAACACCTATCTGGACAGGCTTTGCAAATGCATGAGGACACCTAGTCCAACAGCTTTCAAAGATCAAGACACAAGAGACTAAAGGTGCTGGAATCTAGAGCAACTAACAAAAAAGCTGGAGGAGACCAGTGGGTGGGTAGCAGGAGGAAACGAGGCAGTCAAAGATTCAGTTCAAGATTCATATTCAGGACTGGAAAGGGATGAGAGGGCCAGTATAGACAAGAGGAAGGGGTGAAGCAAGAACTGGTAGGTGATAGGGAGATCCACGTGAGGAGGGTAATAGGCAGGTGGGGGAGGGGAGAGGCCAGAAGCTGGGAGGCAACAGGTGGGGTTGATGAAGGGTTGAAGATGATTGAATCTGATAGGAGAGGAGGGTGGGCATAGAAAAAGGGAGGGAGAGGGATGGCCCTCCCATTTGTGAATTGTCGTTCAACAATCACCTCACTCCTCTGATTCTAGCCTCTTGTAAGTTCTGATTCTTATCACAGCACCAGTGGCTCTGGTATCAGCTTCCTTGATCTGAAGCCCTTCAATTCTTTCCTTAAAACTCTCCCCTTTTTGAGGTGCTCTGTCCCAAATGGCTATGTGTCAGATCTTGAGAATGACACTTCGGTAAAGTGCCAGGGCCTTCTTTACGATGAAAAAGGCACTATGTAAGTACTACTGACTGCTCAACTTTATATAGGAGTATAGGCCGAGTTGCACCTTTCATGTCCACAGAGCATGTCAAAGAATTTCCGAGTTAGTGCTGTTGCTGTACCATAGGAGATGTGGCAGATAAATTGTACAAAGCAAGGACCAATGTTAAAACCAACATCATTAAACACAGTATCAACTGTACTTTGATGTTGACTCACTAGCTGTCAAGACCTTTGAGATAGTCCTTCAAGAACGGAAGGGCCATTCTTTACAGCCTCAAACAAAACTCTACAACTTGAAAAGTGGCTTTTTGGGTGATAACCCACCTAGAACAAGTAGCAAGTGGGTCAAGTGAACAAACATGCCACCTGTCTCTGCACTGGTAACAGGCCGCTCTGGGTTTTTTTTTCCATACAGACACTACAAGCCTGGCTGTGCAGAGGCAAAACACCTCAGTGAAATCCATCCCTGGTCAGAGGTTAGATCTCAGTCTTTGAACTCTGTTTTCACTGTGGTCAGTGGAACCAAGGCTTGCAAGTGGCTTCACCCCACAAAACTGGGACAACGCTGCGTGACTCCTGTACGGGATCAGAAAGAATTGCTGCATCGTCCTCTTGCCCCCGTGCTAATGAAACACCGAGTTTCACCCGGGATCACATTCAGTAACATTCACGCCTGTCAAGTACTCAACCAGTCAACAGTGTGTTTACAACAGTTTCTGTTTCCTAGACCTTTGCAGGAGAAACAGACGATGTTAAGTGAAAGAAAACATGTTTTATTTTAAAAGGAGATGTGCCAGCTAAAATGAAACAAGGCTTATGACAAACTGGAGCCTAGAACATAGAAGAGTAAAGCACAGTATGGGCTGTTCAGCCCAAAATGTTGAGCCAACCTGTATAAGTCTACTCCACATCAATTCCTCCCGCACAGCAACATAACCCCTCCATTCTCATTTCATCCATGTGCTCATTTAACAGACTCTTAAATGTCCCTTTTGTGTCAGCCTGTACCAACACCCCTGGGCAGGATGCTCCAGGATCTCACCACTCCCTGTGTAGAAACCTACCTCTGATATTTCCCCTAAACCTTCCTCCACCAGTTTCAGTTTCCATTAAGCTGGGTTTCACAATGACATCCATAACCTTCTTTACAAGGAGCAAAATGTTTTCAGTCATTAATGTGATTATGCTTTTTACCTGTAATCGACACTAAAAAGTTATGTGCAATGTGGTGTTCCTGCCTTCAATTCCAGAAGTACAGGAGAAGTGACTGACTATTGGGTGCCGAATATTACTGAGCGCTCGCTGTCTTTAAGGGAGTGCTGGCAAGCCACCGTATCAACTGCTTCTGTCTGTTTTTTTTAAGGGAGCTTCTTAACTAGATCCCCTCCTCTTCCTATTCCCCAGCACGATGCACATTTAACCCCTTCAGAATTATTACTAGATGTTCTCCATCACCCTTCTGGGAGATTTCCACATCTTGTCTCGGCTTCGTTTGCAGGCGAAGGAGACAAGTAGGTTATTGAGAATTCTTCGCCGCACTATTGCGCAACGCCTGTTAAGTGTCGTTCTACTTCAAGCATTAACTAGAGAGTAGAGGGAAACGTTTGGCTGGATTCAGCCAGGATTGATTCGTTGGTCCCCTGAGTGAAGGGGGATTACTCTTCGTTCTCTTGAAAAGCTTACGCCTCAAAAGTAATGAGTAAAATTAATTGGTGCTGAGTGCAAAATCTCTTTTACCTTCTGCCTTCTAAAAGCAATTAGGAAACACAATACTTAAGAACAATTGAGACCTCCAACCACTAACCACATTTGTACAGAGAATATTGAGAAAGGATACAGCATCATCTCCTTGACTCATGAGCTGCTCCTAACCAGATGCAGATCCTTTTACACTTGAATCCTGAAACAAGGCTTGTAAATAAAATATTAACCCCATCATATCCCCGTGTTCCTGATGCTGAAGGTCACTCCTCTATTCCCCCTCTTTCACACACATGCACATTCTCCCCAATGGAGTTGGCAGTTCTTATCGCACTCGACAGCAGCACACGATGTGGCAGCTGCCTGTCAGATTCATGTCACGGGGACCAAAGCCAAGGTGTGACTGGTGCACTTGCTGCTGCCCACTCAAGGTGTGTGTGTGTGTGTGGCATCCGTTAGTCTCGTGAGACCATGGATCTGCGCCTGGAAAGTCTGTGTCCTCTCCAGGGTGCAGGCCTAGGCAAGGTGGGATGGAAGACCGGCAGTTGCCCATGCAGCAAGTCTCCCCTCTCCACGACACCGAAGTTGTCCAAGGGAAGGGCAAGGGCCGATACAGTTTGGCACCAGTGTTGTCACAGGAGTTGCCAGAACAAGGTTGAAGGCAACGTTGGACTGCCTTAGGGACTCCAGCTCCGGATTTGTCCTCAGGGTTTACTCCCGAAGCCTTTCCCATGAGTGGGTATGGCCGCAAGGCAGCGGTGGTTTGAAATCCTCTCCTAGATGGACTGCCTTCCCAGGCTGACAAGCTCCATCTCCCACTCATGATGAATCACTAGGCAAATATATTAAACATTTGAATCAAGTTAAGCCATCAAAGCTCACAGCATTACCAGCACTAATGAAAGCCCAGATACTCAGAGCAGAAACTTTTAACTTCTCCGTTACAGAGGAATCAGTTGTTACATTTTGAAAGTGATCATGCCTTCATAATATCTCATGGTTATTGGAATAATTGTGACTGAAATTGCTAAGATAGGATGTTCAGGAATTGGGCTGAGTATTATGAATGAGTGTATTATAAAGAGGTTGGGAACACAAAAAAACAGGAAAAAGCCGGAAGCAGTCCGCAGATCAGATAGCAGTGACAATGAGGAGGGCAGAAATTCAATATTGATCGTGAATGTTGGATAGAAGGTTGAATGAAAAGGGAAACTGGTTTAGGAAATCAGAGCCATCTGCCTGTCTGGGTGGGGGATGCTGATGCATGTGCTGGGCCCCGTGGTCCAGTTCACTGTGCAGAATTTGTCCTTGGTCAAGGGGACCAAAGGCATGTGCATTCTCACCCCACACATTCGGTTCCTATGGGAAGTACTAACCAAAGAGGAATTCCAGTTCCCTGCCCAGCGCCCTCCCCTTGTTCAACACAGCAGAAAGAAGAATTGCTTTGAAGCCCCCAGCAGTGTCGAAATCACCCGGAGGAAAACAAGAAATCCATTTGCCTTGTGATTCAATTTTTCCTTCATCTCAAACACAGCATCACATTTCATAACGTCGGTGTGATTACTGATGCAGGTGACTACTGTGCATCTCTGAATCTTACATCAATAACTGCACCAGCAGCTCCAATCATTTTTGCATAACAAGTATACCCAAATCACATATCCACCATGTTGTTATATAAATTGCTATTTTTTCCTTTTGGAATATAAAAAAAACAGCTAGATCTCCCAAGTTGTATGTTTGAGGTTGCTCTTGAAATATCTTCATAAAGGCAAGGAAACGCGTTGCCTTGAAACGGTCCGTATAGGATATCAGTGGAATTGGTCACTCTATGAAAGGCAAACGGTGAGCAAAGGTGAACCTGTTTTTTACCTAGAGAAATTAAATGGTGCATAATGAGTCACAATGAAAGAAAGACTTCAATGAATGAAGGGCTTCGCTTCCAGATGAGCTCAATGCCTTCTATGCTCGCTTTGATCATCAAAACATGGAGAAACCATCATGAACTCCCACAGCCCCTGATGATCCTGCAAATTCAGTGTCAGAGACCAACATGAGAGCATCCTTCAAAGGGGCAAACCCATGGAAAGCAACTGGCCCAGATAAGGTACCTGGCCAAGTTCTAGAGACCTGTGCTGATCAACTGGCTGGAGTGTTCACTGAGATCTTTAACCTCTCACTTTGGCAGTCTGAGGTACCCATCTGCTTCCAGCAGACTTCACTCATACTGGTGCCCAAGAAGAACGTGGTAACCTGCCTCAATGACTATCATCCAGGAGCACTTACATCCACTGTGACGAAGTGCTTTGAGAGGCTGGCGATGAAACATATCAACTCCTGCCTGAGAATCAACTTGGATCCACTCCTACTGGCGCATCAGGTGGCACCTCATTGGTTCTTTACTCAACCCTGGAGCGTCTGTCATCTTTATCAATTGCTGATCAGCATTCAGTACTATGATCCCCTCAAAACTAAACAATAAGCTTCAAGACCCTGGCCTCAATATCTCCTTGTGCAATTGGATCCTTGATTTCCTCCCTTGCAGACCCCAGTCAGTTTGGATTGGCAAGAGCATCTCCTCCATGATCTCCATCAGCACAGGTGCACCACAAGGCTGTGTGCTTAGCCTCCTGCTCTACTCACTTTACACTTTTGACTGTATGGCTAAGCACAGCTCCAATACCATATTCAAGTTTGCTGATGGGTACCTGTTGAAGGCTGAATCAAAGGTGATGACGAATGAGCATATAGGAGCGAGATCCTAAATCTGGCTGAGCGGTACCACTGGTACCACAATAACAGCCTCTTATTCTCAGCAAGCCCAAGGAGCTGATTATTGGCTACAGAGGCAGGAAACCAGAGGTCCGTGAGCCAGTCCTCATCGGTGGATCCGAGGCAGAGAGGGTCAGCAACTTTAAATTCCTCAGTGTTATCATTTCAGAAGATCTGTCTTGGGCCCAGCATGTAAGTGCAATTATGAACAAAGCATAGCAGCGCCTCCACTACTAGGGGTTTGTGAAGAGTCAGCATGACATCTGAAACTTTGACAAACTTCTATAGCTGTGTGGTGGAGAGTATATTGGTTGTCTGGCTGATTCACAGCCGAGAATGGAAACACCAATGCCCTTGAATGGAAAATCCGACAAAAAGTAGTGGGTAAAGGCCTCTCCACCACTGAGCACATCTACAAAGAGCGTCGTCACAGGAAAATAGCAGCCATCATCAGGGACCCCCACCACACAAGTCATACACAAAATACAAAGAAATCTGCAGATGCTGGAATTTCAAGCAACACACATAAAAGTTGCTGATGAACGCAGCAGGCCAGGCAGCATCTCTAGGAAGAGGTACAGTCGACGTTTCAGGCGAAACATCCTGACGAAGGGTCTCAGCCCGAAACGTCGACTGTACCTCTTCCCAGAGATGCTGCCTGGCCTACTGCGTTCACCAACATTTTTTATGTGTGTTACACAAGCCATACTCTCTTTTCACTTCCCCCATCTGGAAGAACGTACAGGAGCCCGAGGACTCACACTAGCAGGGTCAGGAACAGTTATTACCCCTCAAGCATCAGGTTCTTGAACCAAAAGGGATAACCACTCAACTTCATGTGCCTCACACTGAAATGTTCTCACAACCTATGGACACACTTTCAAGGACTCTTCATCTCATGTTTTCAATATTTATTGCTTATTTATTTATTACTATTATTTCCTTCCTTTCTGTTTGCACAGTTTGTTATCTTTTGCACACGGGTTGAACGATGGTCTTTCATTGATTCTATTATGGTTATTATTCTATTACAGATTTATCGAGTATGCCGACAAGAAAATGAATCTCAGGGCTGTATATGGTGACATATATATACTTAAATAATTGATTTCACAGCAGGCTCGCATCATATACAGGGATAACAACCAGAAAAACCAATCGACTGCCATTTTATCATTTTGTGATTCCAGCATCCCCTTCAGCTTTATTATTAGAACCACAGAACCATAGAACACTACAGTACAGGAACAGGCCTTTTGGCCCTTCTTGCCTGTGCCGAACCATTTTTCTGCCTAGTCCCACTGACCTGCACCTGGACCACATCCCTCCATACACCTCTCATCCATGTACCTGTCTAAGTTTTTCTTAAATGTTAAAAGTGAGCCCGCATTTACCACTTCATCTGGCAGCTCATTCCACACTCCCACCACTCTCTGTGTGAAGAAGCCCCCCTTAATGTTCTTTTTAAACTTTTCCCCCTTCACCCTTAACCCATGTCCTCTGTTTTTTTTCTCCCCTAGCCTCAGTGGAAAAAGTCTGCTTGCATTCACTCTATCTATACCCATCATAATTTTATATACCTCTATCAAATCTCCCCTCATTCCTCTACGCTCCAGGGAATAAAGTCCTAACCTATTCAACCTTTCTCTGTAACTGAGTTTCTCAAGTCCTGGCAACATCCTTGTAAACCTTCTCTGCACTCTTTCAACCTTATTTATATCCTTTCTGTAATTTGGTGACCAAAACTGAACACAATACTCCAAATTCGGCCTCACCAATGCCTTATACAACCTCATCACAACATTCCAGCTCTTATACTCGATACTTCGATTAATAAATGCCAATGTACCAAAAGCTCTCTTTACGACCCTATCTACTTGTGACGCCACTTTTAGGGAATTTTGTATCTGTAATCCCAGATCCCTCTGTTCTACTGCACTCCTCAGTGCCTTACCATTAACCCTGTATGTTCTACCTTGGTTTGTCCTTCCAACGTGCAATACCTCACACTTGTCTGTATTAAACTCCATCTGCCATTTTTCAGCCCATTTTTCCAGCTGGTTCAAGTCCCTCTGCAGGCTCTGAAAACCTTCCTCACTGTCTACTACACCTCCAATCTTTGTATCATCAGCAAATTTGCTGATCCAATTTACCACATTATCATCCAGATCATTGATATAGATGACAAATAACAATGGACCCAGCACTGATCCCTGTGGCACACCACTAGTCACAGGCCTCCACTCAGAGAAGCAATTCTCTACCACCACTCTCTGGCTTCTTCCATTGAGCCAATATCTAATCCAATTTACCACCCCTCCATGTATACCTAGCGACTAAATTTTCCTAACTAACCTCCCATGCGGGACCTTGTCAAAGGCCTTACTGAAATCCATGTAGACAATATCCACTGCCTTCCCTTCCTCCACTTTCCTGGTAACCTCCTCGAAAAACTCCAATAGATTGGTCAAACATGACCTACCACGCACAAAGCCATGTTGACTCTCCCTAATAAGTCCCTGTCTATCCAAATGCTTGTAGATTCTGTCTCTTAGTACTCCCTCCAATAACTTACCTGCTACCGACGTTAAACTCCCCGGCCTATAATTTCCCGGATTACTTTTCGATCCTTTTATAAACAACAGAACAACATGAGCCACTCTCCAATCTTCCGGCACCTCACCTGTAGACAACGACATTTTAAGTATTTCTGCCAGGGCCCCCGCAATTTCAACACTAGTCTCCTTCAAGGTCCGAGGGAACACTCTGTCAGGTCCCGGGGATTTATCCACTTTAATTTTCCTCAAGACAGCAAGCACCTCCTCCTTTTCAATCTGTACAGTTTCCATGATCTCACTACTTGATTCCTTCAATTCCATAGACTTCATGCCAGTTTCCTTAGTAAATACAGATGCAAAAAACCTATTTAAGATCTCCCCCATTTCCTTTGGTTCCGCACATAGCCGACCACTCTGATCTTCAAGAGGACCAATTTTTTCCCTTACAATCCTTTTGCTCTTAATATACCTGTAAAAGCTCTTTGGATTATCCTTCACTTTGACTGCCAAGGCAACCTCATGTCTTCTTTTAGCCCTCCTGATTACTTTCTTAAGTATTTTCTTGCACTTCTTATACTCCTCAAGCACCTGATTTACTCCCTGTTTCCTATACATTTCATACAACTCCCTCTTCTTCTTTATCAGAGTTGCAATATCCCTTGAGAACCAAGGCTCTTTATTCCTATTCAATTTGCCTTTAATCCTGACAGGAACATACGAAGAATAATAATAATAATAATAATAATAATAAATAAATAAGCAATAAATGTCAAGAACATGAGATGAAGAGTCCTTGAAAGTGAGTCCATATGTTGTGGGAACAGTTCAGTGATGGGGAAAGTGAAGTGAAGTCAAATTATCCCCATTGGTTCATGAGCCTGATGGTTGAGGGGTGATAACTGTTCCTGAACCTGGTGGTGTGGGTCTTGAGGCTCCTGTACCTCCTTCCTGATGGCAGCAGCAAGAAGCCAGCATGGCCTGGATGGTTGAGGTTCTTGATGATGGATGACACTTTCATGCAATAATGCTCTGTGTAAACATGCTCAATGGTTGGGAGGGCTTTACCCATGATGGACTGGGCTATATCCACTACTTTTTGTAGGATTTTCCATTCATGGGCATTGATGTTTCCATACCAGGCCGTGATGCAACCAGTCAATACAACCTACGCGACACATCTATAGAAGTCTGAATCTTCATAAACTTCTAAGGAAGTAGAGGTGCTGCTGGGCTTTCATTGTAATGACATTTATGTGCTGGGCCCATGACAGATCTTCTGAAATGATATCACTGAGGAATTTAAAGTTGCTGACCCTCCCCAACTCCATATATCCCATAAGGACTGGCTCATGGAACCCCGGTTTCTTCCTCCTGAAGTCAATAATCAGCTCCTTGACCCTGCTGACATTGGGTGAGAGGTTGTGGTTGTGGCACCACTCAGCCAGAATTTCAATCTCCCTCCTGTATGCTGATTCATCACCACCTTTGATTTGGTCAAGACAGCGGTGTCGTCAACAAACTTAAATCAATGGAAAGACTGCGTCAACTTGGGCATTCGACCAATGTGCAAAAGACAATGACAAGGATGTTGCTGGGACTTGAGAAACTCAGCTACAGAGAAAGGTTGAATAAGTTAGGACTTTATTCTCTGGAGCATAGAAGAATAAGGGGAGATTTGATAGAGGTATATAAAATTCTGATGGGTATAGATAGAGTGAATGCAAGCAGGCCTTTTCCACTGAGGCTAGGGGAGAAAAAAACCAGAGGACATGTGTTAAGGGTGAAGGGGGAAAAGTTAATATCCTTCCTGTAATTTGGTGACCAAAACTGCACACCATTTATTTTTAATTCACAGCCAGGTGCTCTTTTAAACTTTCACCTGTTCAACCATTGCCCAATGATAGTAACTGAGGAATAACGGCCAAGATAATGTGGCAAACTCATCTCTGACTTGGGGAGAATTCATCCATCTTAGTCACCCCATCCAACCCAAATCTCTTTGATCTATCTCTGCAAATCAAAACTCATAAGTTTTCTCACTTTCTAAATTCTGATGAAGGGGCACTGATCTGCGACAATGTCACAGATGCTGCCTGACCTGATGTGTATTTACATACCTTCTGCTTCTGGTTCATTGAGGACAACTCCCCTGCTCTTTTTCAAAAATATATCAGGAAATTTTATCCACCTGAGAAAGTAGATTTATGTATCCAAACATCAGAACTGCCTCTGTTTCACGCTGCATTGTTAGTTTAGGTCTTGTGCCCAAAGCCATAGAATGGCTCTTCTGATTCAGAGGTGAGATTACACCCAACTGGACCAGAGCTGATCCTCTATACCAGATGATTCTCAAACTGGAATTCAGAAGAATGAGAGGAGATCTTATAGAAACATATAACGTTATGAAAAGGATTCATAAGATGGAGGCAGTAAAGTTGTTTCCACTGGTAGATGAGACTACAAGTAGGGGACGTAGTCTCAAGATTCGGAGGGAGTAGATTTAGGACGGAGATGCTTTTTCCAGAGAGCAGTGAATCTGTGGAATTCTTTGTCCAATGAAGCAGTGGAGGCTAACCTCAGTAAATATATTTAAGACAAGGTTGGATAGATTTTTGCATAGTAGGGGAATAAAGGGTTATGGGGAAAAGGCAGGTAGGTGGAGATGAGTCCATGGTCAGATCAGCCATGATTTTATTGAATGGCGGAACAGGCTCGACAGGCCAGATGGCCGACTCCTGCTCCTATTTCTCATGTTCTTATGTTCTTGTGCCTGCATCACCACCTGGTACAGATGCTTCAATGCTCAGCATCACAAGAGAATGCAGAGGCTGCAAACTCAACCAGCTCCAACATCGATACAATCCTCCTTACCAACAAGGACATCTTCAAGACGTGGTGCTTTAACAAGGTGGCATCCATCATTAAGAGCACTCTCCACCAGCGATACGCCTTCTTCTCGGGGATCAGGGAGGAGGCACTCAACCCTGCAAGAACAGTTTCTGCCCCGCTGCCATCAGATTTCCGAATGGCCCACGAATCCACGAGCACTACCTCAAAAGTGTTTTTTTGCACTATATATTTGTTTTGATTAATTTTATGACTTTTTGTTACAGCAAAAACACCAAGTTTCACATCATATATGTCAAGCATTGACAGAACATTGACAGACTCGCCTGTCTTAGTGACAACCTATCCCTCTTTGTCCCTGGACAATGAAAGGCAGAAGTTAAACTAAAAAAAGAGAAACATTTGCCTAATATATCATGAGAATATCGGTTGTTGTTTTTCAAGAAACTCAATTCGAGAGTATAAAGGTGCAGTAGTGTAAAATATGTTGGTGTTTGTAGTGGCAACTTGTCTCCTGTAAAATCAAGTGTATGGCAGCTTTAAAATAAACTCCCTTCCCAGCAACATTGGTGGTTAAAGTCATCGATCAATACAGCACAGATACAAGCCCTTCAGCCCAACAAGTCCATGTCGACCAAGTTGTCTACCTAGCTAGTCCCAATTTCTTGCCTTCGGCTCATACCCATCTAAGCCCCGTCCCTCCATTTTTATGTATCAATTGAGATACAGCACAAAGAAGGCCAGTCCGGCCCTTTTAGTCACGTCACTTCAGTAACCCTGATTAACCCTAACCTAATCACGGGACAATTTACAGTGACCAATTAACCTACTGGATACATCTTTGGACTGTAAGAGGAAACTGGTCTCCTGGAGAAAACCTACGCATTCCACAGGGAGGATGCCATTACGGAACAGTGCCAGAATTCAACTCCGAACTCCAAAACGCCCTGAGCTGTAATAGCATCAAGCTAATCACCTCGCTACCACGGCGACCGAAACCATGTACCTGGTCATTACTGTGTGTGGCCGTTACTGCCCGTTTTCCCTCTTTCGCAATGAAATGAAACACAGCTGCATTTGTTGGTATTCTGTCCAAAGGAGCGAACTTCTTGGTGACCCGTTTATACATAAATACACCCTCACATTGCTCGTCACCTGCTTCACTTTCACCAGAAGATGTGCAAGAACATAAATCAGCAATGCAGCAGATTATCCAGGTAAGAATGGAGTATGGTTTAAAGTGATAAATTCAGGAAAATACCACGGCTCATGGGGAAATGATTATCAGTGCTTTGGCAATGTATGAAACTACGAACTGAACAACCCAAACCCAGCAACACCTATTATCTCATCCCCTCTATCTACCATTGAACTTTGCTTTTCTGAGAAGGTAAATACTATGGGGATTTGCTGCCACAGATTAGCTAATGTAACATTAAGATGACTGGGTCAAATGTCATACTGGCAGCCAATCACAATGTAAAGGTGGGGCTATAGGCTTGATTTCATTATCCCTCTTGAATCAATTCTATTTGAGATATTGCTTTATTTTATACAATGTGCTTCCAACAGCTAATCGGGCAAATTCCATAAATGATTTGACAGAATTTTAAGTTAATCAACCAGATACCAAACCAAAAAAATATATCTAAAGGGTGCGCTGAGTTTTCTGTTTTGGAACCACAAAAACAAAAAAACTAATTGAAAAGAAGACAAGAGAGCTGGGAGAAAAGTCGTGTACTTCACGTTTACTTGAAGCGAGGCGCGCACGTATCGCGTGATAGCGTCATGACTCTTATTTTTACATATAACCTGGAATGAAGCATTTAAATGAACAAGAATGCTTAATGAAACAATATATTTACAATATTACTCAAATACTACTGAAACATTGAATACACAACATTCCTCCCTGCTTAGCCATAAACTCCTCCGCGGTGGTTGACTCTGAGACTGCAGGAAGTGGTTCTGACAGCTCTGGACACTTTCTTTTCCTTCCTTTTCCTTCTTGGATGCATATCTTGATCTTGGGAAGGTGCACTGACTTTACCAGAGCGTTCTCTTATTAATCCTTCTGTTGTCCCCTTTACAACCTGATCTCTCTTTATTCACAACATTATCTGACAAATACTCTGTTTTCGTATCTCCATTGACTCCTTTCCTTTTCGCCTCCCATTCATCGAGCTGGGCCTTGGTCTTTGCATCTATTTTTACAAGCAGCTTTTTGCCTCCCACTTGAAGTTCATGCAATAATCTTAATGCACGCAGAGTAGATTCTGGTTCTTTGTACTCACAAGAGCTGAATGTTTGCAAGTTTCCTGAATCTCCTTGAACTCTCTCCCAGTTTAAAACCGAGCCACATTCCGCAAGTCACTGCCTGGTTAACATATCAGAAGTTTTCTTAGGTACGTTACCTACAAAAACTGTTGTAGTCGGACCAGTGCTTTCGTCACTTTCACACTTCCTCTGAGCAGCATGGTCCTTCCTTGGACAATATGTCGTCAAGCTAGAGGCACAGAGGTTGGCACCAACACCTGTTTGCCCTCTGTTGTGGTATGATTCATGGTGTACAGTATAGAGACAGATGTGGCATCATCCAGTACCTTCCTTAATTCACTTTCGGTTGAATCTATTGCAGGGAATGTGGCAAGTAAATGGTGGCTGGATTGCAAACCAAGTTGTAATTGCCTCAGCCACTCACAACCCTACAGTGTTGGCCCTCCTGTTTTTACCACATACAAGCACAATGTGGCTTGTTGGTTGTTATATTTCACTGCTATGAATGTCATTCCCACAGAAGTTACCTTTCCTCTAGTATAAGTTCTTAGTTGGATATCTGTTGGCTTCAGTTTAGTTTCTCTGAAATGCCATTCAAACTCATTTTGTGGAATGACTGAAGCAGCTGAGCCAGTGTCCAGTTCCATTTTAGTTCTTTTGACATTCACTTCTGACTTAAACCATACTGCTTGACTATTGTTAGTTTTCACACTGAAAATCTCAAGGCTAGGCAGTCCTGCGTCACTCGCATCATTATCAGATTTTTCAGGCAGATTGGTGCTCTTTTTGAAATCATAACGACTTTTTATCTTTTTCTCTTCCCTGTGCAGTTCATTTATTTTTGTCTGTGTATGTGTCCTACTTTGTTGCATTTTCTGCAAGTTTCACCTTTAAACCTGCATTGGTCTGATGTGTGCGAGCCCCTGCCACAATGGTAACATCTGTTCAGCCAGGCAGGTTTCTGCTTAGCTATTGCAAATTTTATTCACGTTCACTTTTATTCCTGACTGCAACTCAGTTGGGCCTCTGTCAGCTGTTTCCATTGATATGGTGATTTCCATTGCTCTTTTAAATGTAAGTTATGCTTCAGTTAAGAAATGTTTTTGAATGCTTTCTTGTAAGATTCCACAAACTAAATGATCTCTCAGTGTATCATTGAACCCATTACCAAACTGACAATGCTCAATCTTTTCAATTCAGACACATACACTGAAATGGACTCCCCTTCCTTTTGATATTGCTAATGAAACCTAAAGCGTTTTGTAGCCAATAATGGTTTCGATTCTAAATGTTCTTGCATTAATTTTACAGTATCAACAGAACTCATTACTAATCCACTCAGCAAAACTAGTACTTGTTTCTTGATGGCTATTCCATTTGCTTTAAAATATGCTGAATCCGATTAGTATATAAGATCTAGTTAACTGTTGTGAAATCAAACGCGTTGAACTTTCCAATGTAGCCAGACATTTCTGCCTTTTGATTTATGATTATTATCACCTGGTATTTGCTGTTTATGAAACTGTGGATTTGTCCATTTTCCGCCTTTTTTAAAAACTCAGTCGTGTCTCTCCTTTCAAAGAACATGTGCTGCACTGCTTTTTCTTTTAACTCACACGACTCACTCTGCTTCAACAGGTCGGAGGCTATCTTGGGTTTTATTTTAAGAATACCTCCTCACCACTGATACGTTCAGTTACTCCAAAATATAAAAAAAACTAGTTGAAAGGAAAACTGGAGATAAGTCATGTGATTCATGCGAGGCACACACGTATCACGTGATTATGTCATGACATGTGCAATTCACATATTTTTGCATATAACCCATAATGAATTATATAAATGAACAAAAATGCTTAATCAAACAATATATTTACGATATCACTTAAATACTACTGAAATATTAGGGACACACCAGTGAGCATACTCCTGGTTATAGGTGGCATGTAGTGAATTCAATGGTTGGCTCAATGAACCAATTTTCTCATCTCTGCATGACCATGTTACCTGTACCCAGCAGGTATACAAGAGCATCTAACTGTTAACACCACAAGACACTCGTAAAACTCGCTGAACAGCGGGGGTTTGGAAACCCAGGCTGTAAATGCTGATTGCTCATTTCAAGGGGCCACCCTCCAGAGTTTACATCAGTTTCAGTTCGACATTTGCTGTCAAGCAGTGGAATATCAGAAACAAAATGTGATTTATCATCACTGACGTATGTCATGATATTTGTTCTTCTGTGGCTCCACTACAGTGTGAGACATTAAAAAAAATACTCTAAGTTACAACATGAAATAAACAAGTTGAGCAAAAGAGGAATAGCAAGGTAATGTTTCTGACTGATGAACCGTTCAGAAATCTGATGACAGGGAGAAGAAGCAGTTAATAAAATGTTGTGTGGGTCTTCAGGCTCCTGGACCTCCTCCCCAATGGAAGTAATGAAAAGAGGCATGCCCCAGATGGAGAGGGTCCTTAAATGACGGATCTTCGGCACAATTAAGCTCCTTTTATGAAGATTAATGCACAGGAAAACAGAATTAAACTCTAACTATCGGGCTTTTCAAATCAAATTTTATGTACCACACAGCATATTACTGACATTAACATTGCCAGCCTTTGCATGAGATAGTATAACATGAGTAAAAATAACTCAGATGGTAAGTTTCCAAAAGCAAAAATTTGCTTGGGCAGAGGATGAGTTCATCGGTAGCACTCACTATCATAAATCAAAAAGAGCCCTGAAAGTTGAGACAGAATTGCTCTGTGCCTCATTGCTACTTCCCAGATCCATTTGGTTACAAATAACACACCCCTGTCAGTCTGTGGAAGATCTCTGACATGATGGAATTGAATATCTTTGTTTTCGAAGTGGCACTGCTCTGCTTGAGGTGACGCAGCCCTCTCGAGATTTCAATCTGTCGTCATGCATTCCAGCCTCCTCCTCAGGCAAGAGAATGCCAGGACACCTGCCGACTGCAGCACCGAGGGGATTCGAAAAACCCTGCTAACAGAAACCATTGGAAGCCAGTGAGAAAGAAAAGAAACACGGAGAATTTGTAATGGTGGAGGCACACTGCTGTCCACACCTTACAAAACAGAATCATGTCTGCTCCACATGACAGATTCCTGGGCAAAGCTGAGAGACAGAAGCACACTTCGGAGTCAGCAAGCGGATTCTGTTTTGTGTTGTTGCTTTAATGAGCTTTGTCAGTTGTGTGCATCAAACTTCCCTCCCCCCCCACCCTCGACTGAGTGGTATCAAGGGAACTGCAAGAAGCTTCTGCCTTTATTGCAAAAGGTGGTTCTGCTCACGATGCAGGGCAGGGAAGGAAATGATTCAACCCAATGAATCTCTGCTGACTCTGAGAGCAAACTAACCAGTGCCGTTTTTTGCATGTCCTTCACATGCCATATCAACTCACCCTGATTCACTTGTCACCCACATACTACCAGGGTAATCTGAAGTGATTCAACAGCACACAGAGTCATTCAGCATAGAAACTGGCCTTTCAGCCCATCTGGTCCATGCTGACAAGATACTCCTTCCAAGCTAGTCCCATTTGTCTCCGTTTGACCCATAACCTTCTAAACCTTTCCAATCCATGTACCTGTCAAGCTTTTAAAAGCTTTTAATACACCTGCTTCAACCACATTCTCTGGCAGTTCAATCAATATACATACGATTGTATAACAAAACTTGCCCTCAAGTTCCCATTCAATCTTTCCCTCTTACCTTAAACATGTGCCTTCTATTTCTTGATTCCCAAGCCCTGCCACACACAACTCTGAGTCACCAGGCAAGGTTATTTGATTCCAAACAATTGGTTCATTGATGATTCCCACTCTCTCCCCCTCCCTTCCCCTTTTTCCAAACGCGATTCCCCTCTCCCTGCCCCCCATCCCACTCTCAGTCCACAATAGAGACCCATGTCAGAATCCCACCATTGAAAACATCTACCATAAACACTCTACACTATCACTACCATAAATGCTGCCTGGGCAGGGTGAAAAGCATTATCAGGGATGCATCTCACCCTATGCATGAACTTTTTACTCTCCTCCCATCCGGTAGGCGCTACAGGAGCCTCTGCTCCCGCACCAGCAGGCGCAGGAAGAGCTTCTTCCTGTGCCTGTGACCCTGCTGAACCTCTCATCACAGCGCTAAGCAGTATTGCATCCGTATTGTACTGTCTCAGTACTTTTATATTTGTGCGCTGTAGCACTTTTTTTATTCACAGTTATTTTGTAAATAACACTATTCTTCGCACTTTCGGGGCAGATGCCAAATGCATTTCATTGGCTTTGTATCTCTACTCGGCACAATAAAGTTGAAGCTAATCTAATCTAATCACTTTTATCATTACTCACATACTGTATGTCATGAAATCTGTTTTCTTTTTGTATCAGCGGTACAGTGCAATATATAAAATTACTACAGTATTGTGCAAAAGTCTTAGACGCCTTGCGATATACATGTGCCTAAGATTTTCGCACAGTGTTGTATATTCAACGCCCTGACTGATGGAGGCCGGCATTACTGAAAGGCTTCACCAAGCTGTTTACTTGCGACTCTATTTTCAGTGAACATTGTACTTGAAAGCTGAGGTCCCTCTGTTCTACAGCACTTGCCAGGGCTTTCGCATTCCCTCTTAAAATCCAGCCTGGATGTGACTTTCCAAAAACGCAGTGCCTCAGACTGATCGGAACATCCTTGAGCTGTGTGAAGACATGGGGGCTACACTACCACTTGTCATTTTCATTGACCCATTTAAGTTGAGAAACATCTATTTTATTTAGCGATACAGTGCAGAGTTGGCCCTTCCGGCCCTTTGAGACATGCCACCCCAGCACCCCCAATTAATCCTAACCTAAACCCAGGACAATTTACAGTGACCCATTAACCAACCCAGTATGTCTTTGGCCTGTGGGAGGAAAGTGGAGCACTGGGGAAAACCCACCCATTCCACAGGGAGGACGTACAGAGACTCCTTACAGAATGGCACCGGAATTGAACTCTGAACTCCAGACCACCTAAAGCTGTAAAAGCAGTGTGCTAACCACACCATGTTATAGGGCGGTGGTTAGGAACGGACCCAAGTGCAAGACACGGACACTGAAGTACGAGGGAAAGGACTAGGATACAGGCTGAGGGCAAGGACATGGACACGAAAACCAGGAACCAGGAACAGGACTGAACAACAGAGCTAGGAGCCTGGGCTTGGACTCCGAGCCAGAGACTGGACAAGGACCCAGTATCTGGGTCTTGCCTCTGGCTCGGATCCCAGAACTAGGCAAGGACGAGGCTTGGCAGGCAGGCAGGACGAGGCTGGAGTCTTCAGGCTGGAGGCTAGAGGCGAGGCTTGGCAGGAGGTAGGAGGCTGGAGTCTTCAGGCTTGAGGCTAGAAGCAAGAATTGGCAGGAGGCCGGAGGCTGGAGTCTTCAGGCTTGAAGGTAGAGGCTAGAGGCTAGAGACTTGAGGCGAGGCTTAGCAAGAGGCAGGAGGCTAGAGACTTGAGGCGAGGCTTGGCAGGAGGCAGGAAGCTAGAGACCGGAGGCGAGGCTTGGCAGGAGGCAGGAGGCTAGAGACCGGAGGCGAGGTTTGGCAGGAGGCTGGAATCTTCAGGCTTGAGGCTAGGCAGGAGGCTGGAGTCTTCAGGCTTGAGGTTAGGCAGGAGGCTGCAGCCTTCAGGCTTGAGGCTAGGCAGGAGGCTGGAGTCTTCAGGCTTGAGGCTAGGCAGGCTCCTTCTGGGCAGGGCGCGGTACTCCTCGGCAGGGCGCAAATCACCACCCGACGGAGGCATAGGACAGGAAGGGACAGAACCAACCGCAGGTAACGGCAAGACGGCCAGGCTTACCTGACGGAGGCAAGGGACAGGAAGGGACAGAACCAACCGCAGGTAACAACAAGACGGCCTGGCTTACCCGACGGAGGCAAGGGACAGGAAGGGACAGAACCAACTGCAGGTAACGGCAAGACGGCCTGGCTTACCTGGGCGGAGGCAAGGGACAGGAAGGGAGCTAGGTACACGGTGGCTCCAGGACAAGACTGCAGGTGAGACAAGGCAAGAGTTACCAGCAAGACAAGGCAAGGTTCAGGCAATGCAAGGCGAGACGAGAACTTCAGGTGAGGCGAGAGTTACCAGCAAGACAAGGCAGGGCCTCAGGCGAGGAAACAGAAGGCAGAGGAAGGGATACAAGGAGTAAGGACAAGAACAATCCAGCAGCCACGCCCTGGTCTCTGAAGGTATTTATGCAGCCAGCCCCAACGAGCATCAGCTGCCTCAATTAGAGCTCAACAAGAACAGAAACAGGGTAGACAGGAAAACCTGAAGCAAGGGTCAATGGACCGGACCGGACCATGAACCGGAATACGGACATCACAGACTGGACCATGACACACCACTACCGCGTCTAGCAAAAAGTTATCATTATAGTTCCCTATAAGTCTGATCAGGTAAAACAACAATGAATTCGAGGTCAAATTAAAACCACAACAGTGAACAAAAATGGATAAACCCCGAGCCAGCTGACTTATTTATTTTAACTTCATGGTAGATTAGAAACTGCTACCAGAAGGCAGAGTGGATCCAAGCAACCTGGGACTTCTAATCCATTGATCCCAAAAGTTTTGAGCTGTTCTTCCCAGTCTGAAGTTACTCCCCATAAGACAAAGTTAAGACAGTTTTAAGAATAAAATGCTAGTTCTATTGGAATAAAAATAATGCACAATTCCTGACACTTGCGATCAGTATTTGTTTTAAAAAGCCAACAATTTGTGGGAAAGATATTATACAAACTCAAAATAATGTTCTGTCTTTGACAGGGAAATCTCGGGCAATGACCAACCTCTGCATAAATGCCCAGAAATTATAGGAAGTACATTACAGAAACAGCTTTATTTTCCACTTAACACACACAAAATGCCGGAGGAACTCAGCAGTCCCGGCAGCATTTATGGAAAAAAGTACAGTCAACATTTTGGGGCGAGGCCCTTTGCCGGGACTGTACTTTTTCCCATAGATACTGCTGGGACTGCCGAGTTCTTCCAGCATTTTGTGTGTGTTTCTTGGATTTCAGCATCTGCAGATTGTCTGGTTTGTGATTTCCCACTCGGATGCTTTTGCTATTCAGTCACTGGATGCTGAGATCACTGGCAACACCAGCATTTATTGTACATCCTTAATTGCCTCGGAACAATGTAGGTTCTGGCAATCCAAAGTTTCAGAGTATACTTATTATCAAAGAATGTGCAAATTATACAACCTTGAGATTTGTTTGCTTACAGGCAGCCACAAAGCAAGAAACCCAAAAGAACCCAATTTAAAAAAAATAAGATTAACATCCTATGCACAGAGAAAGGGGAAAAAAATACACAAATCATGCAAACAATAGAAGCAAGCAACAACACTCTGAACCAAAACGAGTCCTTAGATCCAAGCCTCAATATCAGTTCATTGTATTAGCAGGTACTGAGCATGGCAGCCAGGGCAGTTTTCATAGCCTCAGCACCATGGAGAGAGGAGTGAACATCATGGGAGAGTGAGTGAAATCGGCTCTCACCTCTAATCCCAGACATCCCACCTCCCCCGGAACTCCCGGGAGTCTCCTGCATATTAATAGTGGCTCCCTGATGCCCACAAATTATATACAATATCATGGAAATCAATTTTTTTGAGAGCAAGTGAGAGAAAAGCAAGAGAGAGCGTGCGAGCGACCACGAGAGAGAGTGCGCGCGCGAGAGAGAGAGAGAGCGAGAAAGCGAGCGAGAGCAAAAGCAAGCGAGAGAGGGAGAGAGAGCGAGCGACCACGAGAGAGAGAGAGAGAGAGAGAGAGAGGGCCATTGCAGAGTGTTCCAAAAAAAATAAAACGTACGTCACCCCAGACTACACTGAAGTGTACCCCTGCCTAATAGGGGTCAAAATAATGACAGTGTTCCTCGCTGCACTGTTTGCAACAGTGACTTTTCTATTGCCCATGGTGGGTTAATACTGTAAAAGACATGCTGAGGTGAGTTTAACAGGTGTCATTCATTCATTAGCATTGCTAACGTTATTTAAACTAGTTGGCCAGCTGCTAAGGAGCTACTCTATTGCAGACATCCCACCTCTCCCGGAAGTCTCCCGCAAATTAATGGTGCTACCTCCCTGAAATGAGTTTTTGCAGGGTGGGATGTCTGCAATCCCGGCACCTTGTCTTTCCAGTCTATCTGGGCCAGCGTTTAAATTGTCCGAACAGTCTCATACCTAGCACTAGGACCCAGGCACCACTGCAGCGAAAGGCTCGGAGCCTAGATCACACCACCCAGCAACTTGCTCCGGGCCCAGATTTCACCGCCCAGCCCAACGTTGCTCTCAATTTCTCCAAATCGGAGTAGTTCAGGGATTACCAACACTGGGACTAACATTGTGTCAAACTCTAAATTACTAAAACAATAAAATTTAAACTTTGCCAGATGCATGGTAGGACTTGAACTCATGTCTCTGGCTGGCTGGCCTAGATCATCAGCTGGCAGATCAGTTGTGCAACCCATATACCATTGCACAGAAGCAGGTACTTCATGTTCTAAGGACTGTGACCAATTACCATATAGTCATTGCATGAATCATACTTTTATGTGGTGCAACACCAGATAAACTCTGGTTCGTATATTTTAGGAGAATTAAGATACAATGGACCAAAAATAATTTTTAAAAATTCTATTCTACTCTGCAACTATACATTTTTATGCTGGATTAAGCATTGATGGTGCGCCATCTGAATAAAAGCACAGCATTCTGGACCATATCAATTCTCACCAGACACTGCACTCCTCACAATACAATTGTCTCCTTCACAATTACGATAAGAATATTTAGCATTTATTTGTTAAGTTTCAACATTTCAGTTAGATATTAATTTATGCATACACCACCTGTGCAAAGAAGATTTGCAAATACGTTTGAAAAGAAGGCTTTTCAAGTCAATAATAATATTAGAAAGAAAGTGTACTTTGGAATGAAGCAGATCCTTTGAAAATTAATGTATCACCCTTGGAAATAAAAATATACCATCTTAATTCATGATAAAAATTAACATTTTCATAATATTAAAGCCTTAAAATATGAATTCTCTAGGCAAAACAAAGTGGATTTCAATCATTAATTTCACTAAAATTTAAAACAGAAGTAAAATTTAGTCAGAAGCAGGCCCATTCTGCCCTTCTGCCCAGCTCATTCATGCCCATTGTTATCCCGTGTGCCCATGTTTTGCCCATGTGCCTCTGAACCTTTACTACCATAAAGTTTAACTGTATTTTGAACACTATAATTGTATCTGCCTTTACCACTTCCTCAGCCCTTTGTGTGAAAAAGTTGCCCCTCAGATCCTTTTTAAATCTTTCCTCTCTCACCTTAAACCTATGCCCTCTAATTTAATGCTCCTTTACCTGGCAAAATAGACTGACTATTCACCTTATCTATGCCCTTTGTGATTTTATAAACCTCTATAATGTTACCCCTCATCCTCCTATGCTCCAGGCAATGAAATCCCAGCCCATTCAGTCTCTCCTTATCATTCAAGTTCTCCAGTCATGGCAACTTGCTCTGGAATCTGTTTTATACACGCTCCAGGTTAGTGACCTCCTTCCTGTAGCTGGATGATGAGAAATGCACTCAAAATTCCAGGTGTGGTCTTACCAGTTCTTTCCTGATCACCGATGACCCGCGCAGTTGCCATGTGATGTGCCAAGCGCCTATACTGCGTGTTCGTCCATTGCCGATGAGGACCTCGACGCCATTATGATGGTGTTGACACTAGCGCATGATTTGGATTTAAGTGAGGGAGAGTTGCGTAGTGTCAGCCTCACTCTCTCTTCCCAATTCCCATCTGGATCCAGTGGCAAGACAGAGTTGAGATGGCTGGAGGTGGGACTAGGCGCAATGGATGACCAGGATGTCTTCTGTGTCTTGTCCTGCTCTACATGTTCCACGACGCTTGCAGAGACCGCCTTCTTGACCATTGGACATTCCATTGGTCTCGTCCGCTCAATCCGCCGGAGTCTGTCTACACATGCTGGGATAGACAACCCCTTATCTCACCAAGGGTTTGAGACCCGTCGGCTACCCTCACCTGGTTTAGCCAGCTTGTCGAAGCCGTTGCCCGGGTTGTGGCTGCTGTCGCATGCAAACAGGTACAGGGAGCCACAGGTGAGAGCTGAGTGCCAGGTGGGGACCAAAGGTGGACTAACCGCCTTGAAAAGGACGTGACATGTTCTCCCACCAGAGATGCTACCCCTCCCTGACACCCCATGTCAAACATCTCCTTCACCACCTTGTCTACCTGTGTTGCCAGTTCCAGGGGACGAAGGATTTGTATCTATCAGGGTCTCAATACTCTCCTGAGCCCTACCATTTGCTATGCAAGTCCTCACAAAGCACAATACCTCAATACCTTAAATGCCAAGTGCCATTCTTTGGCCCCCTACATATGGTCCTTATATGGACAACAGGAAGGAATCCAATAAAGCCCCACAACAAATTGCTAGCTGATGTTAAAGATTATGGAATAGAACATAAGTTGTTAACCTGGTTAAGGAATTAGGTAAATGACAGCAGACAAAGAATGGAGAACATGGGCAAGATTTAATTAGAAGTGTTCAGCATTGAGAACTCAACAGCACCTCACTTTGTTTAAACGATGTTGGTGATCAGGTAGAAAGCCACGGACTAAAGTTTGTGCAAAGGACTGGATGATTTATAAGCGACGTAAGTGGAAGCATTAAATACTAGATCACATAATGGATATTATTTGTCTGATCTGTGGTTATCCACTTTGTGATCAGAACAAAATAATGATGATAAACTGGAAGCAACTGAGCTCCAAATAGAAAAAGGTAGTCCACGTGTATAGATTATTAAATTGTCATAGAAAGATGAGAGGAATATTCTGAAAAGCTTGTGCAACATTGGCTAATTTGTACTAGTAGAAGTTAGGCTGAGGGTTTTCCAAGCCCTGTTATAACCATTGGAGTGGTGTGTATCAAACAATAGAAAGAATAAACTCTTCTCAGGTTTCCAGCCACGTACAGTTATCCATTTTAACTGACGTTTCAATGACAAACTTTGCCGTCTTCATCAGAGATGATGCCTGGGCACATCAAGTCCAGTGGTATTTATACCCCCATAGTCCATCCCTCTTGATTGGTTAATCCTCATCCAATCAGCTTTCCACTATCACACCTTGTTTACAATCAAATTCCAGTTCTTACTTAGAGCGAGACCTTCATCTTTGCTAAAGTTCTTGTCCTCTAATTCCTCTAATTGTGGGTAAATACCATCAACAAACCCATAAGAAGCTCAAATCACGGGTTATGCTTGTCAAAGACGACCTGGGACTCAGGACAGCTGGCATGTACAGGATTCCCTGTGAATGCGGAGCAGCGTATAATGGCCAGACAGGACACACGGTGGAAACCTGTATCACAGAGCACAGGGGGAGTATCCGTTTGGGTTTCCCAGAGAAACTGGCGGTAGCAGAACATTGCATTCACAGTAACAATAGGATTGACTTCAACAGAACAAAATTATTGTGCCGCGCCAATGGCTTTTGGGTCTGCCTGGTGAGGGAAGCCATTGAAATAAAACAAAATGACAAGATCAAATTCAATACAACAACTAATGGAAATGTTGACAGATTGTCCTGTTTACCCTTGGAAAAGGAAATATCTGAAAAATGTACAAAAAATGACACTTCTCTTGATGTATTTTCCCTAATGCAAATTGAAAGTCTCCCTATTACGGCAGCGATGATACAAAGGGAAATCAGAAAAGGCCCCACACTGTCTCAAGTCCACAAGGCCACACAAAATGGCTGGAATGTGCAGCAGAAATCCCAGTTCCGCCATTTTTACCAGCACCTGGATGAACTTGCCCTTGACTGGTTTGCCTTACGTAGGGATTAGAGGTTGCTGCACGATCCAGGCTGAGAGCTAAAGCGTTGGAGGAGCTACATGCCAGTCATCTAGGCGTGGTCAACATGAAAGTGTTGGCACAAAGCTTTGTCTGGTGGCCTGGAATAGATCAGCAGGTTGAGCAGCTTCCGTGCACTGTTCAAGATGGCAGCACGTCTAGAAGAAAGGTGTCCCGAACCAGCTGAACCACTTACTGCAGTCCCAGAGTCAACTCTCACAACCACCACACAGCAGCGAGATTATTATAACTGAGATTATTTCACAGCCACATCTCACCTGCCAAGCAGGGTCACACCCCTGGTCAGGAAAGACATTATCCCCCAAGAGTAGGGAATCCTCCACAGCAATTAAATCTTTAGGCTTGAATGGGATGGAATATATATATTGCTCTCTAGTCATTATATGTGCATACATATTGTGTATATAAATATATATGTATATTGACTGGAGAACAATATGTTACATATTTCAGTATAAGTGCATTCTATACTGAGTTGGAGTTTATTGCTAAGCAGGGAGGAGTATTGTGCATTTAATACCTGTGTAATATTTGAGTAATATTGTAAATATACTGCTTGAGTAAGCATTCTTCGTCTGCTTATATAATTCATTACAGGTTAGATGTAGAAGTATATGAATGGCGGAAGTTATTACGCCACTACGTCATATGCACGTGTCTCACTGAAAGTCAAAACCAAACTAAAACTCATTATTACCGGCCCTGTTTCCTTTCAATTAGTTTATATGTTTTGGAGTGTGACAAGAATACACATAGATTACGATGTAGCTGTCCTGTGCTGGCACCAGTGGGATCAGCAGTTGGTCTGCCACCTGCCTTCAGGAGAGAGAGAGATAAGGAAAACAATGGAGCAGCATTTGGAGATGTTAATGAAGGAAGGAGAGCTGTCAAGATCGGCTCCCCCTTTGAACCCTGAACTGTTTGAAGTGATGGACAGGCGATACCCCAGCAGGGGGATAAAAAGGGACAGGTTCACTAAGGCAACACACACACGACACCCGAGGTAACGAGACCCTGGAAGCGGTGCGCCTCTCACAAGTCGGTGGGAAGCTTTTGGACGGCTGGTCGCGGGATCAAGCCATAGACGCTCAGGGTGGAAAGGCACGATCGGCGGGAACCTGGTGTGTGTCCGCCCTTGCCTGGATGCCAGGTTCACCGCAGAGAAACGATCGTATCTGGAAACGGAGGGGTCACGGTCGGTGACCTCAGATGACATCACAAAGGACTCGCCCGAAAGCTGACTGCGAAGGTCTGTATGGAAGCCTTGAATATTCATTCGTTTTGCTCTCTCCCACCTTCCCCCCACACTGTCCATCGCCACGGCAGCGATTACTGCGAACTGAACTGAACTAAATTGAACTGAACTTGGCGTCACTTTGAAACTGGTCATTTACCCCTAGACAACGATAGAGCTTGATTGATCCTGTTATCTTAATTCTGTGCACATGTGTGTTTATCATTGCTGAACTGTTGCATTCATTATCCTTTTGATTAGAGTACTGTGTTGCTTGTTTCTTTAATAAAACTTTCTTAGTTCTAGTAATCCAGGCTCCAACTGAGTGATCCATTTCTGCTGGTTTGGCAACCCAGTTACGGGATACGTAACAGGAGTTACAAAACATAACAAGCAGCATTTCAAATAGAATAGTTAAAAACAGGTTAAGGGATAATTCTGTACAAAAGATGCAGAAAAGGGGAACTGGAATAATAATTCTCAGCTTATAGGCCCCACATGCCATGACACTCACTTAAGCAAGACAACAGTTCCATCTGCGCCATAGCAACCAATACCTGATAGGATAATGTTTATTATCTACTGTATGACACAGAACTGAAATGTCAGGTAGGCTCTCCAGGGTAACATATGTTATTTGGTAATCCCATGGTATTTGAGTGCAGAGTTCAGATTGCTGCATTCTGATCAGGATCTCCACTGTGTCCTTAGTTTCCCTGCTCACCAAGCAACCTACTAAACTCACTTTTATTCCCAATTTCTAGCATCCTGCTTCTTAAAATATCTACACTGAGTTACAATCTACTTAGATGAAAAACCTGCTTCCCACACAGTCATGGGGAAGTACAGCACAGAAACAGGCCCTTCAGCCCATCTAGTCCATCAACCTGCACCAGGACCATAGACACCCATAACCCTACCTTCCAGGTACCTATCCAAATTTCTCTTAAGCACTGAAATCGAGCTCACATGCACCACTAGCACTGGCAGCTCATTTCATACTCTCACAACCCTCTGAACAGTTTCCCCTTATGTTTCCCTTAAACTTCTCATCTTTCACCCTTAACCCATGACCTCTGGTTGTATTCCAACCCAACCACAGTGGAAAATGTCTGCTTGCGTTTATCCTATCTATACCCCTCATAATTTTACATCCTTCTATCAAATCTCCTCTCAATCTTCTACATTCTAAAGAATACATTCTTAACCTATTCATCATTCCTTATAACTCAGGTCCACCAGACTCAGTAACAGCCTTCTAAATTTTCTCTGCGTCCTTTCAACCTTGTTTACATCTTTCCAGTAGGTAGGTGACCAAAACTGCATTCAATATTGCAAATTCAGCCTCATCAAAATTTCATTCAACTTCAACATAACATCCCATTTTCTGTACTCAATACATTGATTTATGAAGGTCAATGTGCCAAAAGCTTTCTTTATCACCCTATCTACCTGTGATGCTATTTTAAATAATTATGGACCTATATTCCCAGATCCCTTTGTTCTACCACACTCCTCAGTGCCCTACCCTGGTTGATCCTACCAAAGTGCAAAACCTCGCACTTGTCTTCATTAAATTCCATCTGCCATTTTCCAGCCCATTTTTCCAGCAGGTCCAGATCCTACTGTAAGTTTTGACAGTCTTTCTCACTGTCCAGTCCACCCCCAAACCTAGTGTCATCTGCAAATTTGCTGAACAAGTTAACCACATTATCATCCAGATCATTGATATAGATGACAAACAACAAAGGACCCAGCACCGATCCCTATGACACACCACTAGTCACAGGCCTCCAGTCAGGCAGGCAACCATCTACTACCACTCACTGGCTTCTCCCACAAAGCCAATGTCTAATCCAATTTACTACCTCATCTTGAATGCCAAGCGACTAAACCTTCTTGACCAGTTTCCGATATAGAATCTTGGCAAACATCTTACTAAAATCCATGTAGACAACATCCACTGCCTTGCGTTCATCCACTTTCCTGCTAACTTCCTCGAAAAACTCTGTAAGGTTGGTTAGATGTGACCCACTACATCTTAATCAGTCCGAGTCTATCCAAATACTTATATACCCTGTCTCCTAGAGTATATTACAATAACTTTCCCACAACTGGTGTCAGACTCAAGGGCCTATAATATCCTGGTTTTTATCTAGAACCTTTTTTAAACAGGCAAAGATCTTTGGCTACCTTCCAGTCCTCTGGTTCCTCTCCTGTTGCTAAGGATGTTTTAAATACCTCTGCTAGGGCCCCAGCAACTGCTGCACTTACCTCCCATAGGGTTCGAGGGAACACCTCGTCAGGGTAGCAAACAACTCCTCCTCTCTAATCTGCACAGAGTTCATGACATTGACACTGCTTTGCCTCACTTCTATAGACTCTGTATCCATCTGCCAAGTATATACAGATGCAAAGAATTCATTTAAGATTCACTCATCTGTTTTGGCTCCACACATGGATTACCATTCTGGTCTTCCAGAGGACCTGTTTTGTCCCTTCCAATCCTTTTGCTCTTAACATATCTGTAGAATCCCTTAGGGTTCTCCTTCACGTTATCTGCTAAAGCAACTTCATGCCCTCTTTTAGCTATCCTGATTTCTTTCTTAAGTGTTCTCCTGCATTTTGTACTCCATCAGCACCTGCTATGCACCTCCTTCTTTCTCTTAACCAGGGCTTCAATATCTCTTGAAAACCAAGGTTTCCTATGCTTGTTACCTTTAACTTTTATTCTGACAGGCACATACAAGCTTTATACTCTCCAAATTTTGTTTTGAAGGTCTCCCACTTTCAGGTACACCTTTGCAAGGAAACGGCCTGTCCCAATCCACACTTGCCAGATCATTTCTGATATCATCAAAACTGGCCTTTCTCCAATTTTGAATTTGAACCCACAGACCAGACCTAACTTTTTGCATATTTACTTTGAAACTAATGGCACTATGGTCACTGGGTGTAAAGTGTTCCCCTACACAAACTTCTGTCACCTGCCCTGTCTCATTCCCTTACAGCAGATCCAGTATCACATGCTCTCTCATTGGGACTTCAATGTACTGATGAAGGAAACTTTCCTGAACACATTTGACAAACTCTATCCCACCTAGTCCTTTTACAGTATGGAAGTCCCAGTCAATATGTGGAAAGTTAAAATCACCTACTATAACAACCTTATGTTTCTTGCAACAGTCTGAGATCTCTTTACATCCCTAGGACTGTTGGGTGGTCTGTAATAAGTAAAGGCATCCGTTAGTCTTGCGAGACCATGGATCTGCGCTTGGAAAGTCTTCACTCTCCAGGGCGCAGGCCCGGGCAAGGTTGTATGGAAGACAGCAGTTGCCCATGCTGCAAGTCTCCCCTCTCCATGACACCAATGTTGTCCAAGGGAAGGGCATTAGGACCCATACAGCTTGGCACCAGTGTCGTCGCAGAGCAATGTGTGATTAAGTGCCTTGCTCAAGGACACAACACGTTCCCTCGGTTGAGGCTCGAACTCACAACCTTCAGGTTGCTAGTCCAATGCCTTAACCATTTGGCCACATGCCCACATGGTCTGTAATACAGATCCATTAACATAGTCATACCTTTCTTATTTCTCAGTTCTACCCATAACACCCCACTAGTCAAGTTCTCTCGTCAGTCCGCATGTAGCACTGCTGTAATATTTTCCCTGACTTGTAACACCACTCTTCCTCCTTCAATTCCTCCTGCTCTGTCACATCTAAAGCAACGGAACCACAGAACATTGTGCTGCCGGTCCTGCCCACAGGCACACGTTGTGCTTGGTATCACCCCCGGTTATCAGCTTTGGCCATGCCCACTGGCACAAACAATAATAAAGTGGCTGCCAGCAGCAACAAACAACTTCTAAAACATCTGGGCAGAATTTCGTCCTCTTTTTCAATGTATAAACACACCACCTGAAACAAATTTCAGGAGAAGAGTTTAACGCACTTCCATTATTTAGCAGAAAAGGACAGCAAACAAATTTCTATCTGAGAGTGCACTCTATATTACGATACAACCTGTCAAAAGATATCAGATTGAATATCAGAGTTTTAATAACATTGAATGATCACTGCAGTTTCGCTCCCAACAGAAATATAAAATCGGATTTTGTGTTCATTGGAAGCTGTCTACACACACTTGCTGACTATGAAGCAGGCTGGCATTGGTCTGGTTTTGTAAATCACCACTGCTGCCCTTATTTTGCCAATATTGTAAACTGTTGCAAGCAGGTGCACACATCTCACTCCAGAGTTGTTTAAATTCTCTTCGCATATCAATATATCACATGCTACAGCTCAAGTGCAAAACTCTGATACTCCGGAATAGTTTATGTATTCTTTTTTCCTTTTCAATCTAGATTACTTTGCACATAATATTTTCTCAGTTGTACAGTCACAAATTACACAGAACAAGTCATCTATTCCTGAAGGACTGTTTTTAAAAATGATCGCCCATGGCTCTTCAGCATTTCCAAACAGACACTGATGATTGATTCCTGTAATGAATAAAGGTCAGGGAAAATTAAGGAGGTGGGCCTGTGAACGTTGGAAAGGCAATAAAAGAACAAATTCCCGTACCCCTGTCAGGAGCTCCAGTGAGCTGGAAGTAAACATGCTGCATCAGGGTTGGGTTTCTACAGGGACCACTGAAACAGAGGCTGGATACAGATGAACCAGCCCCTGGCTCCCTGTGGTCACCGCTGCGGACTCACAGCTGGGCCAGTGGCATAATGGGGCAGGCAACCCCAGGCTGAGGGTCCAACACCGCCCCTCCCGTCCTGGGGCAGTCTGTACACCTGGAGAGTTCAGCTATTTTCATATGATTCCCAAAGGTGCATACAAATGCATTGTGTAAATAAACCAAAGGTCTTTCAAATAAATCAACAAATTGCAAAGCAGTAAGTAATTAATCTATTCAAAAAGATATTTTGATGTCGATGCAATAAAAATGTAACAAACCATGTTATATCCGTTGATACTGGAACTCTAAAATAACAGCAAAATCTGCTGGAAATACTGTGTTTTGATTAAGGGTCTTTGACCTGAATTGTTAACTGCTTCCCTTCTGTGGCTCCAGAATGCTCCGTCCTCTGGTGTTGCAATGATAATAAATATAAGAGGGTGATCACTTTGATGGGATCAAACTATCGCCCCCACCCTCACCAACGTCAGTGGGAATTAAAGGAGCAAATAAGTAGGGTGATCACGGATAGGTGTGGGAATAATGGGTGGGGAAGCAGTGATCATTCTTCAATTATCTTCAAGATATTTGTGGGAAAAGATAAGACAACATAAGCAACGCACACAAAATGCTGGAGGAACTCAGCAGGCCAGGCAGCATCTATGGAAAAAGGTACAGTTGGCGTTTCAGGCTCCAGGACTCCATAGATGCCGCCTGACCTGCTGAGTTCCTCCAGCAATTTGTGTCTGTTGCTTCAGATCTCCAGCGTGGGCAGATTTTCTCTTGTTTGTGAGACTTGAACGTACGTTGAAGACCAACACTTGGCAGAGCTAATTTCAATGGCAGCAAGGCATAAAGGTTGGGAGAGGCCGTTGGCCGTTCAGGGGACCTCTGGCTAGTGAAAGGCTTTCAATAATGAGATAGGGAGAGCTACGGCCATGATCTTTCAGTTAGGGTGAAGGGAACAACTGGCTAGATTAGGGAACCATGGTGAATGAGGGATATTGAGGCTCCAATGAGGTAAAAAAGGCATATTTTAGGTATAGGCAAATGGGATCTGGCAAGTCCCTTGAGGAGTAAAAGGGACGTAGACTTACAATTAAGAAGGAAATCAGAAGGTCATAAAGAGGACATGAAATGTCCTTGGTATGCAGGGCAATGGAGAATCCTCTAAGTTTCTCAAAGTATATTAAGAGTGAAATGGTAGCTATGGAAAGAGTAAGTCCCCTTAAAGGTCTTTGTTGTCATCCGTGTGTGCAGCCATGGGAAATGGACTAAGACTTAGATGAAAACTTGTCATCTGTATTTCCTGTGGATTGACATAGCTGCTACTGCGTTCAGTAGAGGGAACAGTGGTATCCTGGAGCATGTTATGAAGGAAGGGGTGTTGCAGGTCTTGAAGTGCATAAAGATAGACAAATCCCCGGGAACTAACCAGGAGCATCGAGGACATTAAGTGAAGCAATAGTGGAGATTGCTGAGCCATGGAAGAGAATTTTTAATTTTTTTAGCCACAGATGAGGTACAGAGCCAGTGTTTGATCATTACTTAAGAAGGGCAGCAGGGATAAGCCGGTAAACTACAGGCTGGTGAGCCCCATATCAGTGGTGGGAAAGTTGCTGGAGGGGACTCTGAAGGACAGGATTTATGCGCATTTGGAAAGGCAAGGGCTGATTATGGATAGTCAGCATGTCATTGTGCATGGGAAATCATGTGTCACTAATTTAATAGACTTTCTGAAGAGGTGACGAAGGGCCAACATAGTAAGCCTGTTCAGAGGTTAAAACACCTGGGATCGGGCCGGCTGGTGGCGCAATGACATCGGTGCTGGACCCAGGAGCGGAGGTTCCCAGGTTCGAAACTAGTCAGGTCTGCTCCCGAGTATGCTTTCCATCCGTGCCAGGTTGAGTGTCGAGATCACAACTCGACCTCATAAAATAAAGGGAAAATACTGCGAAGATGTCTTTGTGAAGAGTGGTGCGCCACACAATCTCTCTATCTCTCTCTCTCTTGCTCCACACCTTGTAAAAAGCCATGAAAAAGACAACATCATGGATACACAGACGCACACGTACAGGCTCGCGCACACGCAGGCACACACCAAAAAAAAATTAAAAAAAAAATAAAACACCTGGGATCCAGGGTGAGTTAGCCAAACAAAGGCAGTCTCTGCCCAAGGGTCTCAGCCCGAAACGTTGGCTGTACATGTTTCTATAAATGCTGCCTGACCTGCCGCGTTCACCAGCATTTTGTGTGCGTCAATTGAAGACAAAATAGAAGAACTCATCTGGTGGTAGTGGGAGATTGCTTTTCAGATTGTAGACCCGTGTCACTGTTACCTTGTTATTTATTTAGAGTTACGGCACAGAACAGACCCTTCCAGTCCTTCAAGCCGTGCTGCCCAGCAGCCCACTGGCCTAATGACAGAACAATTCACAATGACCAACTAACCTACTGACCCGTACGCCGTTGGGCTGTGGGAGGAAACCACAGCACCCGGAGGAAACCCGATGCACACACGGGAAGGAACGTGCAAACCTGCTTACAGCGGGCTCTGGAATTGAACCCCAACTCCGACGCCCCAAGGCGTAATAGTGTCGCGCTCAGCACTGCGCTTCTGTGACGTCCCACGGGGACCAGCGCTGTTTGTGGACGTCTTCATGATTCCTATCAGAATGCTGGTGGCACGGTCACTACGTTTGCAGAATGCATCAGAATTGGTTAGAAAACGGACAAAGAAGATGATTGTTTAAGGTTACAAATGATCAAGGTTTACTGGGAAAGTGGGCAAAGGAACCGCAGATGGAACTGAACTCAGACATATGTGAAGGAATGTGTTTTGGGAAGTTAAACTCAGGCATCACTTACACAATGGATTTCCAAGCCCTTGAGACTGTTGTAGAGCACAGACTGAGGGGTAAAGGTATACAGTTCTCTCAGATTGGTAACAGAGGTCGACGGGGTGATATGGAAGGTGTGTGACACAGCTGGCCTTCATCAGAAGGCGTACTGAGTACAAGAGCTGGGACATCGTGATACATTTGTTATGCTGCACTCGGGGGTGTGTGTGTGCAGTTCCCTGCAGTGCGGGAAGGGGACGTGAGGGTGCACTGAAGATTCAACAGGGATGTTGCCTGGCTTGAAATGTTAGGAAGGTTTGGATAGGCTTGGTCTGTTTCCTTGGAACAAAAGATACTTTAATGATAAAGGTGTGTACATCTATGAGAGACACTGATAAAGTAAGGACCCAGAGTCTGTTCCCTGTAAACACGAGGAATTCTGCAGATGCTGGAAATTCAAGCAACACACATCAAAGTTGCTGGTGAGTGCAGCAGGCCAGGCAGCATCTGTAGGAAGAGGTACAGTCGATGTTTCAGACCCAGACCCTTCGTCAGGACTAACTAAAGAAGAGCTAGTAAGAGATATAAAAGTGGGAGGGGGAGGGGGAGATCCAAAATGATAGGAGAAGACAGGAGGGGGAGGGATGGAGCCAAGAGCTGGGCAGGTGATTGGCAAAAGGGATATGAGAGGATCATGGGACAGGAGGCCCAGGGAGAAGGAAAAGGGGGATGGGGGAAACCCAGAGGATGGGCAAGGGGTATAGTGAGAGGGACAGAAGGAGAAAAAGGAGAGAGAGAGAAAGAATGTGTGCATATAAATAAATAACGGTTGGGGTACGAGGGGGAGGTGGGGCATTAGCGGAAGTTAGATAAGTCAATGTTCATGCCATCAGGTTGGAGGCTACCCAGACGGAATATAAGGTGTTGTTCTTCCAACCTGAGTGTGGCTTCATCTTTACAGTAGAGGAGGCCATGGATGACATGTCAGAATGGGAATGGTATGTGAAATTAAAATGTGTGGCCACTGGGAGATCCTTTTTTTTTCATGCCATCAGGTTGGAGTTCTGTTCTCTGTTCCCTGTGTTGGGAGTGTCTAATCCTGGCAGGCATGGAGCTAAAATAAGAGGATCTGAGGGGTACATTTCTCACACAGTGAGGACATGGAATCATCTAGCAGGCAGGAACAGTAATGACATTTAAGAGTTATCTGGATAGATACTTGACTGAACAGAGCACAGAGAGATGGGGAATTAATGTAGACAACTGGAATAGTATAGATGAGCATCTTGGTCATCATAGAGCAGATGGACTGAAAGGCCAGTTTCTATTCTGTACAGCTCTTACCAGTTTTCAATCCATGCTAACACACTACTTACAATGCCATAGATGCTAAATGTGCACCAGCCTTTTGTGTGGCGATTAAAATCCCTTTCGTAAATCTAAGTGTACTGCATCCACAGGTTCCTCTCAATTGACACAAGCAACCCGAGTAAATGTGTCTATGTCCTACATGCTTCGGAAGAGAATGCTCATTACGTTTTGTGATGAAGCTTGGTCAGGCCTCCATGTCAGAAATGAGTAAACAGTATTCTCCTTTATCACGTAGTTGCTGCCTTTCAGAAAAGCAAGTGTTGTACTGTGAATGCAAATACCAGGCAACAGCAGATAGCCAAGTTATCAGCGAATGTATGCACAGTTCCTTTGCAGATCACTTAAATCATCACCATCGACAATGGTGACTTTCAAGTCGAAATATTTGCTTTAAAACATCACTCTGGTTGCTAAAACATTTCAATCGTAATGATATGTTATAAACCCCGTATGACAGCAAAGTGTGCAAGAGAGGTGTAAAGCCTATTTCCTCTGTGTATACAAAATCTGGAGCAGTTAAAATTAATTTTTATTAAAAACAAAGTCAGCGTTTCACAGAGCACACTCTGGAAATGTGGCAACCGTTTGCTGGTGCCAGCTTCTCTGAAATGTTCTGTGGTAGGATGCGCTATTCCCAGTCTTTGCCAGCAAAATAGCCATTTTCCCCATCCACTGTGCTTGGCAAAAGGTCCTTTGTCAACATTGCCTTTGGGAAAAATGTTCTCAGTGAATAGAACACACCTGGCCAATTACCTGGTGTACGAAATGCACTGCTATTCCCCTCCCTTAGAAGGAGACCACCCCCATCTCCCTCTACTTGAAACAGCACAGACACAGGCCCTTCGGCCCAACTCATCCATGCTGACCAAGGTGCTTTCAAAAGTAAGGGAGAGTCAAAATCAAGAGTGCATATAGGTTTAAGGTGAGAGGGGAAAGATTTAAACTGGCCCTAAGGGGTAGGTTTTTCCACATGGAGATAGTGGGTATGTGGAACAATCTGCCAAAGTGAAGGAGACAAGTAAAATTACAATGGTTAAAATACATTTGGACAGGTATATAAATTAGAAAGTTCTGGAGTGATATGTGCCAAAGGGAGGCAAATGGGACTAGGTCTGGTAGATCTTGATCAGCATGGATGAGTTGAGGTGTGACCACCCGCCTTATCGAAGCCCCTTTGATTTTATAAACCTCCTTCAGGTCACCCCTCAGTCTCCATTGCTCCTTGGAAAACAGTCCCAGCCTGTCTAGTCTCTCCTAACTCAAACCCTCCAGTCCCAGCAACATATTTGTAAATCTCTTCTGCACTCTCTGACACTCTTATATCTTTCCTCTATGACAGCAACTGGAGCCATACACAATACTCCAAGTGCAGTCTCACCAGTCTTGTGTAGCCTAGCTTCTGCGAGCAATGGTCCATTCAGTGAAGACAAGCATGCCAAATGCCTTCTTTACCACCTGGCCTAACCACGTCACCACATACTTGTACCCTGACATCCCTCTGTTCTACAAAGCTCTCCATTTACTGTGCAAGTCCTGCATTGTTTAACTTCTGAAAATGCATTACTTCTCACTTCTCTATCTGACATTCTTTTGTCCACTTTTCCAAATGGTCTAAATCCTTTTCTAACCATAGACAACCTTCTTCACTATGCACCTTACGACCAATTTTGGTATCTGAGAGCTTACTAATCATGCCACCTACATTCTCACCCAAGTTATTAATGTATAACACAAACAACAATGGATCCAGCTCTGATTCCCGTGGCAAATCACTGGTCATGGACCAGTGATCTGAAAAAATAAACCTCCACTACTAGCCTCTTCCTCCTAGCAAGTCAATTCAACATCCAATTGGTCTAATCAAACTGAATCTCTTGTCATCTAACATCCCAACTAGTCTATCATGGGGAACTTTGTTAAAAGCCTTGGGCTTCATCCTGGGCTTTTTAGCAAAGGTGGAGATGCAAAGTCATTTCTGCCTAGAAACCTTCAACAGTGTGTCCACATAGGCAACAGGCTGTTACCAGAATCATTGAGCACACAATTTTCCAAACAGTGATTTGCTTTTCCATACACACAGCCTCCCAACTAGCTGGACAATATTGATTACTACTCAATTGGCACAACCCAGCACTGCTACTTATTTTGGAACAACCAACCATTAAATGAAAGCCTATGCATTGGATGAGGTTTCAGTATCACAACAAAGGATTCAACGGGTGTGTTGTTTCGGGGAGTAGCACAGTACCAGTTCCTGCCTCACATCGCTTTCCTTTACGTTCACCTTTATGTCTTCCATCACTGCAGCTACAATTAAACAATTATCCTGCTACAATATTTAAACACCCTCCTTCGCAACAGCTGCTAATATTTGCACATAGCTCTGAGGTAAAGTAGCTGAACTTGACGGTAAAACTTGCTAATTTACCATCTTGGAAATCTTAGACACAGAACCATACAGCACAGGAACAGAACTTCAGCCTGTTGTAACAAACTAAGTAAACCAATAATCACATGTCCGACTAAATTAATCCTGTCTGTATATATTCTTCTCCAATTCCTGCATATATCCACACCTATCTAAGAACCTCTTAAATGTTCTTATTGTATTTGCCTCCACTACCAACTTTGGCAGCACATTCCTGGCCCCCACCATTCTCTGTAAAAACTCTGCCCAACACATTTTTAATTTACCCCTCTCACCTTAATATCTTCAAGTATCAGACATTTCAATCCTTGGGAAAAAAACGCTGGCTACTCTGTCTACGCCTCAACGCCCAAGCACAGGTGATTACTGGATTGCAATTGACAAAGGTAAATGAAGCTTGCACTCAGTTCTTCCTAGACATCCCTGGCTAAAGCAGTATGTGTACCCAGAGGGTCAAAGTCATTCAGCACAGAAAACAGGACTTTCGGCCCAACTTGCCCACTCCTAACACGTGCTCCAGCAGCTACCTGCTATTATCCTTCTAAACATTTCCTATTCATGCACCTGTCAAAGGGTATTTTAAATGTTGTAATCATACCTGCTTCTACCACTTTCTATAGCAGCTTGTTCCACTCTCCCTCTGAATGATAACTTACTCCTCAGATTTTGAATTTCCCCCCTCACCTTAAACCTATGACCTCCAGTTTGAAGCTGAGAAAAAGATCCCTGACCATCCACCTTATCTGTCTGCCCTCATGATTTTATAAACCTCCATTAGGTCTCCTTGAACTGAGTGAAAATCTTTTTAAAAACTGCAGATGCTGAAAATCTGAAACAAAACCAGAAAATAATGGGGAAAACTCAGCAGGTCAGGCAGCATCAGAAAAAGAAGCAGTTAATGTGTCAGGTCAGGGACCCTCATCAAAACTGGCCTTGTGTATACAGCTGATCTCCTTCATGAAAGGAATTGGGTGGGATTTACAATAATTCAGCCACCCTGCCTGACAGAAGCTTTCCAGATTTATTTAATGTTATAAATTTATATTCCCTAGTTGTCATGGTGACACTCAAGCTCATATTTTTGGGTCAATTGCTTACAGGTCCAAAACCTACCCACTGTACTACACTATCCTTGTCCGGTTTTGACTTAGAGATAGTCCTAAAGCATGCTGTGAATGGGACTGAATAGAAGACAACATTACACACCAGAGATCCAGGACCAATCCTGAGTTTGGGTAGGCTGACACGGATTATTATCAACAGTTCAGGCTTCAGTCAGATCCACTGCAGTACATTCTTCTGGATGACAAATTTCAAAGAGTGGTTCAGAAAAGCTCTCTGATGGTTATGGACTGCACTGTTCAGGTAATCTTGGGTTTCCTTGCAGTCTTCCGGGGAATGAGAGTCGATGAAAGGGACAGCAGATGTCTCCAGATTATCTCTGATTAATCTGTCAGCATCAGGACTGAGCTGGAGAGATGTTAACATTCCGCATGTGATATTTTTAAACTCATCAGAATTCCTCCTGGCGGTGTTGGAAAGGTAAGAGATAACAAGTAATTAATTGTTTTATAGTCTAAAAACAGCTTCAAGACGGCCTGTTAAAGGAAGTCGTAAAATCAACTTTTCTCGGTCATGAAGGAAAGCGCATATCTGGCACTATTCAGTAACTCTGCTAATGAAGACGTTACGTGCTTTAGCAATGCTTGTTGAAGGACAATGTCAGATGGCAACACTGCCATTCTTTTCCTGTTAACCACTGAGGTCCATGAGATAATGGGCAGAGGGTGGGCAGGAAAGGACAGAGTGTGGATAGGGCAGGGCAGGGCACTGACCAGTTCTCATTGCTGATACAAGGATAGTCCAAGGTTTAGACTTTGATCAAACCCTTTACATCCTGAAATTTAAGTCTTTAATGAGCTCTCTAAATTTCCAAACCTGCTGATCCCAGCAGGCACACCACAATTCTATATCAGAATACCTCTCAGTAGTATAGAAGATTACTCTTCACTACAACACCTATTTGTGGCTGTCATACTAAGAAGAATGTGTTTACAAGTCTGAAGCCCCTGAATGACACAGATCACGGTACAGTTATTCATTCAGTACCTTCTCGGGATGTGGACAACCATTATAACAGGAAGGAAAACGGTGAAGAAGAATGTTTTCTTTCATTTGATTCGGGGTAGATGGGAGGTTGCAGGGGCAGAAGTCAGGATTGAGGATAGATTGAGAGCAACTGTGTGCCTGAACTTCAATATACACAAGGGCTCCAGGTGGCACCATTGCGTGAGAGACAGGTAGTGGACCCCAAGATCAGTTTTAGTTGGTAATAGGCGATTAACAAAAATCGGTCACCACAATTGTTCTCCGAGAATTCAGACACAATGAGGATGTACAACCCACATGTTTTTGTCAGCCAGATCCAACCAAACAACCTTAAATGGAAAATTATTCACTTGCCAAAATACAGGTGACAATTTGAATATCTATAACTGGTAAATCGCGAGATAACCACAGAACTTATCAGCAAATTATTTCTAATTAATTTCTAAATTCTTAATGCATGCATTACTAAATGACAATAAAAGAGGACTGCGTGTCCTCATAATCTAATCTAATCTAAACTACCCATGAAGATGAGATGAGCACTTGGAAAAATGGGAATTTTAATATGGATTGTTTCATGGAGTCACAGAGCACAGAAAAGACTCTTCAACCCAACTAGTCAATGCTGACCACAGCATCTGCCCTACTAGTGCCACTTGCCCACATTTGGCCCATAACCCTCCAACACCTTCCCCTCTACCTACTACCCAAATGGCTCTTCAATTTTGCTGTTGTATCTGGCTCATCCACTGCTTCTGGCAGGTACTCACTTTCCTCTCTGAAAAGAAACCTGGACAATTAAAAGAAAGACTGTCCCTCAGAAACAAATGGCACGGGTGGGAAACCAGATTCATTAGGTTCATATTTATAGTTGGTAGTCGTGGAACTTCATTTATTAGAATTATTCCCCCCGTCGGTGCTAATAACTTTGTCCTAAAGTTTCCAATGAAGTTTTTCAAAATCAGAATCAGGTTTAATAATGCTGGCATATGTTGTGAAATTTGTTTACACATAAATAAATTAAATAAGTACTGCAAAAAGAGTGCAAGAATATATAGTGAGGTAGTGTGCATGGGTTCATTGTCCATTCAGATATCTGATGGCTGAGGGGATGTAGCTGTGCTTGAAACATTGAGACTTTGTGCTTTCAGGCCCCTGTACTTCCTCCTTGATGATAGCAATGAGGAGGGGGTATGTCTTGAGTGATGGGGGCCCTTAATGATGGATGCTGCCTTTTTGAGACATCACCTTTTGAAGATGCATTCAATGCTGGGGAGGCTAGTGTCTATGAAGGAGCTGACTGAGTTTACAGCTTTCTACAGCTTCTTCTGTTCTTGTTCAATGTGCTCCCCCCCCCATATTAGACAGTGATATAACCAGTTACAATGTTTTCAACGGTGCATCTGTACAGATTTGCCAGAGTCTTTGGTGACACACCGTCTCCTCAAACTCTTGATGAAATATAGCCACTGTCGTGCCTTCTCTGTAATTGCATCAATATGTTGGGCCCAGGATAGATATTCAGAAATGTTGACACCCAGGAACTTGAAACTGTTCACACTTTCCACTGCTGATCCCTCGACGAGGACTGGTGTGTGATCTCTTGTCTTCCCCTTTCCTGAAGTCCACAATCAGTTCCTTGGTCTTACTGATGTTGAGTGCGAGGTTGTTGTTGTGACACCACTCAACCAGCTGATCTATCTCACTCCTGAACACCTTCTCATCACCATCTGAAATTCTACCAATAGGTGAGTCTTAGAGATGGCGTTTGAGCAGTGTCTTACCACGTAATTGTGGGTGTAGAGAGGGTGAAGTAGTAGTATTCAGATAGATGTTCCAAAAATGCAACCTGGCAGACCTAAAAGTGTGCCTCTTCAGGCTTGTGTCCAGGACAAAATTTCTTATCCACAGCAAGTTCCAAGGCTGTGGGGGAATAAAGCTATTGTATTGTCATATATCAATTCTCTTTTGATCACAGTTAAGAGAGAGGGAAACGCTGGGGGGTTAGTGCTTCAATAGAGAGCGGGGGAAGGAAAGAGACTAGCTGAGGAATGAGAGAAGGGAGGAGGAGGAGAGGGGATAGAAGAAAGAAAGGATGAAGAGAGAGAGGGGAGGAAAGAAATTTGCAAAGGTGGGGGGAGTGAGAGGAAAAAGAATGGGGGAAGAATGAAAGAGGATGAGAAGGAGGGAGGAGAGACAGAGGGAAAGAGAGGGGTAAAATCGAGGGAGAAATGGAGGGAGGGAGGAAGGAAAGCTAAGGGAAGAATAGGAAAGAAAGTAGAGGGAAAGGTGATAAAATGGGGAAAAGAAAGGTGGAGAAAGGGATTATTACATACATACAGAGCAAGAATGACAACAGAGCAGCAGTAGTAAAAGCTTTTACTCAGTAATATTAGCCACGCTATATGCTGGTCAACTTACAGTGCAAGAGCAATGAAGCAGACCCACTGAGACAAAAACATGCCCACACAAAAAATTCTGGTGCATAGGAGGGCTGATTAATACACCGCACTATCAAACCAGCCGGCGCGCACATTCTCACAATGGGTCCGATACGGTTCAGCGATAAAGGGGAAAGAGACAGAAGCGAGGAAAGTGAAGGGAAGAGGAGAAAGAGATAAGGGGAAGAGAGAAAGAGAGAGAGGGAGAAATTTTTAAGGAGGCTTTGATCCTACTCCGGGTTACCCTGGGAATTTGGATCTAAGGATTCAATTTGGTTTGGAATGCTGTTGTTGTTGCTTATTTCTGTTGTTTGCATGATTTGTTTTGTGCTCTTTTTCTCTTTCTCTAGGGGCACTGAGAGCTGGTTTGATGTTTTTAATTGGCTTCTTTCGGGCTCCTTTCTTTGCGGTTGCCTGTAAGCAAACAAATCTCACGGTTGGATAATTCATACTTTCTTTGATAATAAATGCACTTTCAATCTTAGAGAAAGGAAAGAGAGAGGAGAGACAGAAAGTGGGAAAGGATGGGGGAAGATGGAGAGTGGGAGGGAGGAGAGAGAAGGGTAAAGAGGGTGAAGAGGGAAGAAAGAGAAGAAGAGGGAGAGAGAGGCTAGGAGAAAGGGGTTGAAAGGGAGAAGGAGAGAAAGTGAGAAACTAGAAAGAAAGAGTGCACAGAAGAGAGATTTTCTGTTATCAGCTGTTTGTGTGCTGAACGTTTCAATGTTTCTCTTCTGAGAGAAATGGGCAATTTAGGTTTTGGGAGATGACCTTTCTTCTGGACTGGAAGGAAAGGGGTAAGATAGCCAATTTAAAAAGTTGGGATGAAGGAGTGGAGCTGTAATGGTCCGGATCGGGGTCCCTTTAAAATTACCTTGTTTATGTTATGATCCAGACTGTTGATTCCCTGTTTTCCCGTGTCCCTCGACTTTGGTGATTAGAGGCAATTAACGCTCGGCTGAACCGGTAGTTTATAGTCTCCGGCTTTCAGCCGTTCGGCGCGGGAGCATCTGCAAAGTCACGGCATGCCAATGTCATCTGGCCGGAGCAAGCCTAGACTCTGCCGAAGTGAGTGCCGGTAATTCGCCCTTCCTCACCGGAGCAACCCTGTCCAGTTACCTCACCAAAGTGAGCCTGCAAAGTTTCCTCATCAAGGTGGGTCCGTCAGTTAACTCGCCGGAGGAAATCAAGAACCACTGTCTACTGTTCCCGGGCTGAGTCGAGAGCTCACCACTACCTGGAGGCTCCAAGTCAAGTCCTGGCTCCGGGGGCATTCAAGTACCAAGTCATTTCCTGGCCCTGGCAGCATTCAAGTACCAAGTCGAGTCCTGGTCCTGGCGGCATTCAAGTATCAAGTCAAGTCCTGGCCCTGGCGGTCTGTGATTCCTGTCCTACCCCCCTGTCTGAATCCCTTCTCTGACCCTCTCGCCTCTAGCCCTCATCTGCAGCCCCCGCCTGCATTTCAGTCTAGCTCCATTGCCAGAGCTAGATAGGTACTGTCTGGTGTTCATTCGTGTTGGTCTTGTCTTGTCTTGACCTCGCCTCCGTGGGGTAAGTCTGGCCGTCTTGCCGTTGCCCCGCGGGGAGTCATGTCTTGTCCTGTCCTCGCCTCCATGAGGTAAGTCAGGCCATCTTGCCGTTGCCCCGCGGGGAGTCATGTCTTGTCTTGTCTTGTCCTCGCCTCCATGGGGTAGGTCAGGCCATCTTGCCGTTGCCCCGCGGACGGTCATGAGTCCCGGCCCTATGTCCTGCACCCAAGGAGGGGTCCCGACTCTGTGTTCTGCATCTGTGTCCATGGTTCCATGTACCTGCTCTCCCGAGACGGAGGCTCTGTGTTCCCATGTTCCTCCTCCCCCTAGCCCATGTCATGTCCATGCCTGGTTCTGGGGTCCGAGCCCGAGGCAAGACCCAGGTACTGGGTCCTTGCCCAGTCTCGGGCTCGGAGTCCATACCCTAGCCTCTTCATGTCTCCTCTAGTTCTGGGAGCCAATTCCAAGTCCTAGCCCAGACCCTTGGTCCCAGCCTAGTCGTAGTCTTGAGTCCTTGTCCAGTTTGCTATTTCCTGCTCCTGCCTTGCTCTCCTGGTATCGAAACAATAAACTAAATCTAAGTAATCTCACAAGATGTGTCTTGCATTTGGGTCCACCCTTGCTCCCAATGCCCCGCCACTGTGACAGGAGCAAGAGCTGGCAGGTGGTAGGTTGATCCAGATGGGGGTGTGATAGCTATATGGGGGAGGGGGAAGGGGGGCTGATAAGGGGTGGGGAAATGGGGTAGCAGGAGAGATGGGGTGGGAGCAATGGGAGTGGAGGGAAGGGGATGAGGAGAATGAGGGAGATGGAGAGGGTGGAGTTAGAGGGGGGAGGAGAATGGGAAGGGTCAGAATGGTGGCAGAAGCTAGGAGGTGATTTCCCTTGTCCCACCAGCCTCAATACCCCTTTTCTGTCCACAATCCCGTGCTTCCAATCTACCCAACATCCGCTCACTCTTCCTACCGGTTCCTCTCTTCATCTCCCTCCCTATATGCCATGGTCCACTGTTTTCTCCAATCTGCCCCGATCTTCTTCAGCCCTCTGTCACTTCCACCTCTCACCTGCCAACTTCTGATGCAGCCCAACTCTCCCCCTTCCACTCCTACTGATCACATCTTCACTTGGATGCACCTATCACTGGCCAGCTCCTGAAGGAGGATCTTGACCCACGCGACCTGACCGCTGAGTTGCCCAAGTTTTTTGCGTGTTGCTTCAGATTTTCAGCATCTGCAGTCTCCTGTGTCTTAATTTTTCTGACTTTTTTGTCATTGCCCCTTCTGCAGTTTTTCTGCAGGTAACCTTTTCAAAAATTAATATATTTTATGCCAGTAAGAAAGAAATTATTTCACTGCTTCAATGCACAGGAAAATGGTGTCAGTTATATTAGCAATATGTTATACGACACACGTGTCTTAGTTATAATTATTTGTACTGGTACAGGGTTCTTTAGCACTATTACCATCTGCGATGTACAACTGAGCAGTTCTTCAGAAGGGATATCTTTTGTTAAAGACAACTTGACCTGCAGCAAGCAATTGCATCTCTATGTACACATTCCTTTGCCCATTTAAACCAACAAAGTGTATATTATACAATCTACAGGGTACATATAACACATGTGCTAGTGAGGCCAGAACTAGGAAGATTATCCAGTTTAACATGTGGTTAAGGAGTTTGTGCAGGAGGGAGGGCATGAGATTTTTGGGTCATTGGATTCTCTTCCAGGGAAGGTGGGACCTGTACAGAAGGGATGGCTTGCACCTGAACTGTAGGGCGACTAATATCCTAGCAGGAAGGTTTGTTAATATTGCACGGTGGAATTTAAACTAGAGGTGCAGGGCTATGGAAACCAGAGCGCCAGAAAAGTTACTGGAGAGGTGGCAGAGGCAGATGTTGTTAAAGCGTCAGACAAAGTCAGGAATCATAAGGTTGAGCATGGTGCAACTAGTGTCCTGAGCCACAATGTTAGAAGTATCATAAGGAAGGCGGACAATAGTGTTGAAGATGAGGTAGCTGCTTTATGAAAGGAGACAATGTGTAGTGAGGAGCGGCTATGATAGGGCAAAATTGTAGTCAACAGGATGCGTTGCAACATAAAAGGTGGGCAAAGTCAAAAAGGGTGAATACAGGATTGAAGACGCAGCATTTGAATGCACATAGTGTACAGAATAAGGTAGATGAACTTGCAGCACAGTTGCAGATTGGCAGGTAGAGCTAAGGAATTGCAAGGGCACAAAGACCCTGATATGAGTTGCATATAGACCCCCAAACAATAGTAAGAATATGGCCTACAAATTGCAATGGGAGATAGAAAATGCATGCCGAAAGGGCAACACCACAGTAGGCAAAGGGACTTCGATATGCAGGTAGATTGGAAAAGTCAGGACGGTGCTGGATTCCAAGAGGAGGAATTTCTAGAGCAGCAGTCCCCAACCTCCGGGCCACAAAGCATGTGCTACCAGGCCGCTAGGAAACAATATGAGCTGCACCTTTCCTCATTCCTTGTCACGCACTGTTGAACTTGAACATAGGGTTGCCAACTGTCCCGTATTTCCCAGGACATCCCATATATCAGGCTAAATTGGTTTGTCCCGTATTTCCCCTGCTAAGGTAGAGCGTTCCTGTGAAACCTTTCATGCCAAAATGGCGGGAAGTGAAGAAGCAATTACCATTAATTTATATGGGAAAAATTTTTGAGCATTCCCAGACCCAGAAAATAACCCACCAAATCATACCAAATAACACATAAAAGCGAAAATAAATAACACTAACATATAGTAAAAGCATGATTGATGTGATAAATACACAGCCTATATAACGTAGAAATAATGTATGTACAGTGTAGTCGGGAAGATGAAGACAAAACCAATGTGTGGGAAAAAAAATCGGCACGTATGCGCATGCGCTCGCACACAGGTGCCCACGCAAGGCTTCATGGTCATGGTAGTCTTTCCTGGGGTAAAGTGTCCCTGGATTTGACTGCTACTTTTGTCCCTTATTTGGGAGTGAGAAAGTTGGCAACCCTCACTGTAAAAGACATGTTGAGGTGAGTTTAACCCTACTTGAACAACCCCCCTACCCCCAGTTGGCCGGTCCACAAGAATATTGTCAATATTAAACCGGTCAGCGGTGCAGAAAAGGTTGGGGATGGGACCCCTGTTCTAGAGTGCCTAGGAGATGACTTTTTGGAGCAGCTTATAGTTGAGCCCACAATGGTATCAGCTATTCTGGATTGGGTTTTGTGCAATGAAGCAGAATTAATTAGAGAGTTTCAGGTAAAAGGATCCTGAGCAGCAAGTGATCATAATATGATTGAATTCACCCTGAAGTAGAGAAGGAGATGCTACAGTCAGATGTATCAGTATTACAGTGGAGAAAAGGGAATTACAGAGGCATGAGAGAGGAGTTGGCAGAATTGATTGGAAAAGGACACTGGCAGGGATGATGGCAGCGCAGCAATAGCTGGAATTTATGGAAGCAATTCAGAAGGCACAGGATATATACACCCCAAAGATGAAGAAATACTATATAGGAAAGATGACATAGACGTGGCTAACAAGAGAAGTCAAAGTCAAAATAAAAGCTGAAGAGAGGGCAAATAATGGAGAAGAATTTAGTGGGAAGTTAGAGGATTAGAAAGCTTTCGAAAGGCAACTAAAAAAGTCATTAAGAAGGTAATGATGGATAACGAAAGTAAGCTAGCAAATAATTTCAAAGAGGATACCAAAAGTTTCCTCAGGTACATAAAGTGTAAAAGAAAGGTGGGAATGGATACTGGACTGCTAGAAAATGACGTTGGAGAGGTAGCAAAGTGAAGCATGGAAATGGTGGATGAACTGAACAAGTATTTTGTAGCAATCTTCACTGTGGAAGACACAAATAGTATGGTAGAAGTGCCAGGTCATGAAATATGCAAAGTTACCATTACTAGAAAGAAGGTTCTTTGGAATCTGAAAGGTTAGAAGGTAGACAAATCACCTGGACCAGATGGTGTACACCCCACGGTTCTGAAAGAGGTGGTTGAAGAGATCACTGAGGCATTAGTAAAGATCTTTCAAGAATCCTTAGATTCTGGAATGACTCCAGAAGACTGGAAAATTGCAAATACCACTTCACTCTTCAAGAAAGGAGAGAGGCAGAAGAATGGAAACTATAGGCCAGTTAATCTGACCTCGGTAGTTGAGAAGATGTTGAAGTCAATTATTAAGGATGAGGTCTCAGGATACTTGAAGGCACATGATAAAACAGGCTGTAGTCAGCATGGTTTCCTCAAGGGAAAATCTTGCCTGATAAATCTGTTGGAAGAAATAACAAGCAGGATATACAAAGGAGAATCGGTTGATGGTGTGTGCTTGGATTTTCAGAAGGCCTTTGACAAGATGCCACACATGGGGCTGCTTAATAAGCACTGAGCCCTTGGCATTACAAGAAAGTTTCTAGCATGGAAAAAGCAGTGACTGGTTGGCAGGAGGTAAAGAGTGGGAATTAAGTCTTTTCTGTTTGGCTGCCAGTGACTAGTGGTGCTCCACTGTGGTCTGTGTTGGGACCGATTCTTTTTAGGTGATACGTCAGTGATTTGGGTGATGGAATTGATGGCTTTGTTGCAATGTTTGTAGACGATATAAAAATTGGTGGAGGAGCAGGTAGTTTTGAGGAAGTAGAGAGGCTACAGAAGGACTTAGATTAGGAGAATGGGCAAAGAAATGGCAAATGGAATATAGTGTCAGGAAGTGTATGGTCATGCACTTTGGTAGAAGAAATGAAAGGGGTGACTGTTTACTCGATAGAAAAATTTAAAAAAACTGAGGCACAAAAGGACTTGAGAATCATTGTGCAGGAGTCCCTGGAAGTAAATTTGCAGGTAGAGCCTATGGTGAGGAAGCCAAGTGCAACGTTAGCATTCATTTCAAGTGGACTCAACACAAGGACGTAATGTTGATACTTTATAAAGCACTGGTAAGGCTTGGAGTATTGTGAGTAATTTTGGGTCCCTTATCTTAGAAATGATGTGCTGGGACTGGAGAGGGTTCAAAGGAGTTTCATGAAAATTATTCCAAGTTTGGATGGTGTATCATGTGAACAGCACTAGATTTCAGAAGAATTGCGGTGACCTCATTGAAACCTATCAAATGATGAAAGGCCTTGATAGAGTAGATGTAGAGAGGATGTTTCCTATGGTGGGAGGGACACAGCCTCAGAATAGAGGGGTGTCGCTTTAGAATGGAGATGAGGAGGAATTTCTTTAGCCAGAAAGTGGAGAATCTGTGGAATACTTTGTCACAGGCAGTTGTGGAGACCAAGTCATTTTTGTATATTTAAGGGAAAGGTTGATAGTTTCTTGATCGGTCAGTGCATGAAGGCATAAAGGGAGAAGGCAGGAGATTGAGGCTGAGAGAAAAATTGGATCAGCCATGATGAAATGGTGGAGCAGACTTGATACGCCAAATGGCCTAATTCTGCTCCTATGTCTTATGGTCTTATAAAATACATGCCCTTAGATAGAACATACCAAAAATATGTCTAACACTAGATGGGTACATTTGGTGTTATTTGAAGTTCAGATGTACTGCAACTCTGTCAGCCTACACATGTCCCGGTACCTGGACACAGACCTTTCCTTTCCAGAAGGTAGAGGGTAAAATGACTGATTCTCCACACTCAGACATGCCTCCCACAAGGTGACGAGGACGCCAAACAGTAACAACACCTCAGGCAGTGTACCACTGGAACGCAGTCCCCAAAACACCCAATGGCCTTACACAGCTTGTCATTGTTTCGAACAGGTTTTCAAACTCTCTGATAGGACCCTTTACAATTTCTTCAAATGGCTAATAATTTAAAAAATACCACAGAAAACTGTCAAAGAGCTAAAACACTGTAAAGTAATTGAAACAGCTGCACGGACTTTTTCCACACTGGACAGTGACTAGATTCAAATGAATAAGTTGCTATCATGTCCTGGAAAGATACATAGAAAAGGGCCCTTTGGCAAACTAGGTTCATATCAACCATTAATCACCCATCTGCACTAGTCCTACACAGGTCCCATTTCATTCTCCCCACATTTCCTACCACTCAGCTACATACCAGGGACAAAGATTTCACCAACCCAGTTTGTTGCTGCAACAGAGCACTGGCAGCAATGCTGCATCGTCCAACAGCTCAGGCTTAAGGGCACTGGATAGACTTTGCTGTCAATCCCTCTCATCAGCTGCCTGCCCCTGGACTTGGCGAGACTTGCAGAGTGGGAGGTTAGAGCCCACGTTTCACACTTCCACATTGGACGTGAAACCAGCCGGGCCACAGGCAAGAGACATAATGCCACCGGTTGAAACTCATAGGGTGTGCCACAGACCTTCAAAGCTGCAAAGCAACAAATTTCACAACATACGTCAGTGATGTTGAACCTGATTCTGAGGTTCAGTTCAATTTGGAACTATGTTTGCACTGTCTGACATCAACAGCCTCTGCTGTGAAATTGCGAACACTTTAACCAGAGCTAGCGGCTGCTGCTTGCATATGGGCACAACTACACTTCCTAGATTCGTACAGACCCTGAACCAGAGAGAAGGAAGTAACTGAACTTCTAACACATCAACAGTCAGCACTCACAAAACCAGGCATTTTCCAATGCAGTCAACAAGAAATGATTGAAAAGAAATAGATGCAAATGCACCTCCTTTTGACCAGTGAGCTTTGGACTTTAGACGATGCACGTGACCAACAACAATCAGCCCCTCAGTGTTGTGTTCACAGTTCTCTTCGAAGCAAGTGATCAATAAGGGTCACTAGAGCAGCTACACTAGTTCAGGTGAACAACTTTATTTTGGACCACTTTATGAAAAATCATTCTAACATTTTCATTTTCTATTTTGGACCACTTTATGAAAAATCATTCTAACATTTTCATTTTCCAATATAGCGTTGAGAATATTAATAGTGAAACATCTCACTTTTTAATCAAAAGAAAAAAAGTACACCCGTCACTCCTATCCAATAAACCTGCATAAACATACACAGAATTCATTTGTGTCAATTAGATGCCAAGTGATATTTAGTCATATGGTCTATTCATATTTAGGAGTTTCAGTTCAAACATGCATTGCGGAAATCCTTAAGATGTAGAGTTCCATCTTGATTTCGCGGCTCCACTGGCAACCTCAAACAAGAGAAAATCGGCAGACGCTGGAAATCCAAGCAACACACCCAAAATGCTGAAGGGTCTCGGCCTGAAACGTCGACCATATATAATCTCCATAGATGCTGCCTGGCCTGCTGAGTTCCTCCAGCATTTTGTGTGTGTGTTGCTTCCATTGTCAACCTATAAGCTTGGAGCAGTCCATGAACATTCACTGCCTAGTCCTAAAGGATATGCTAGGAGGAATCTAGACAAGCCACTGCCAATGAAACAAAACACTGGAAGGTCTTCTCAAGAGTGGATAAGGGTAAAAACTGGAGGAAGTGATGAGTAAGATGAGTACCTATGATTGGAAACTACTGTTTCACCCTGAAACTTTGAGTGCAGTAGCAGTTAAAAATTGCTTTGGGAAGTTCCCTCTTTTCACTCATGTTCATTATTACCTTTCAACAGAGGTGAAGAATGAGAGGCAGCAGAACAGCCACACTCCCCTCAAACTCTCCAAATACACCCCAGAGCGACTGTACATTCTCTGCCCACATTACATCCCCCTCACCACTGTGCGTCATCCACCCACTGGACACCCTCCTCCACCCACTGCACATCCGACCAATTTTTAACCCTCTCCATTCACCACCAATAATCTTGCTTTATGGATCTGTGGAAAGACTTGCAGTGTTCAGTGTGTCCAGCAGTATTAAACGTCTATTGTAGGACACTCTTAAGAATTGACAAGATTGAGAGAAAAGCTTCCTCAGAGACAGCAAAGTTGGCCAGAGGAAATAAACAGAAACTATGAAACTTAAGTCGATTTTGTCTGTAACAGCAAGGCAATAAATTATAAACTGCAAGTACATTTGTACAATCCAATACACTGAACAAGAGAAAAAAATAGACATTTGTGTATTTAATACTGGAACCTGCAGCTCAGATAAAATACCAGAAATTTATCACTGTCAAATCCATTTAGAACTTTAGGAACAATATAGGTCATTAACTGTGCTAAATTATCCCTGCATGTCTCCTATTCTTGAAACACGTCTACTGTGACAGGAATGAGATTTGAAGCCCATGTCACAGTAGTCAAGATCAGTAGTTGCTTCTGATGACTGCAATCTCAGAGGGTCCGATTTTCCAAATAACTTACACGGCTCCAGCTAAATGCAGGGAGCTCTGCTCTACGTCCAATTAGAATCAGAAGTATCTGTCTGCTTCTTTGAGAAACCAGGCTCATGGTGTGATAAACAGCAGATTCTCTTTCAAAGTTACGGTGCACATCCTGATTAAAACAATGCAGGTCATTGACCAGGAACTGATCGGTGTAGGTATTCAAACTGAGTGATAGGATGGGGTAAATGAACTGCAGCTGCAAATCCATGATTTAATTCCTAATTCTGAGAGCACCAACATTTGCCATTTTATTTTCACCAGTCAGTGGCAAAGAACAGCAATGCCCGAGCTCAAGAGGTTTCAGACGAGCGCATTATTACTTCTATTGTTCTTGCAAAAACACTTCTGTGTCATCCTAAAAAATAGAGCAGCTGCTCTTTGTGCTGGAATTCCCAAGTAACACACAAAAAATGCTGGAGGAACTCAGCAGGACAGGCAGCATCAATAGAATACAGTAAACAGTTGACATTTCAGGCCAAGACCCTTCAATAGGACAGGAAAAAATGAAGAGGTCCGAGTAAGAGGATGGGGGGAGGGGAGGAAGAAGTACAAGGTGGTGGGTAATAGGTGAAACCAGGGGAGCAGGTGGGGTGAAGAAAAGAGCTGGTAAGTCGATTGGTGAAAGAGATAAAGGGTTGGAAAAGTGGGAATCTGATAGGAGAGGGTAGAAGATCATGGAAGAAAGGGAAGGGGGAGGAGAACCAGAGGGAGGTGACAGGCAGGTAAGGAAATAGGTGAGAAAGGGAATCAGGAATGAGGAATGGTGATTGAGGGGGTGGTAATTACCGGAAGTTCGAGAAATCGATGATCCTGCCAACAAGTTGGAATCTACCCAGACGAAATATGAGGTATTGCTCTTCCAACTCATCGCGGTTGGAGAGAACCCATGGACTGACAAGTTGGAGTTTTCCTCTTGTTTGTGCTGGGATTCCTATCTGCTCATCCTCATTTTTGCCCCACATCATATATTGATCTATAGGGAATCTGATCTCCCTTCACCCCATTACCAGCTCTGTAACTGATTAACATTAGGCTCCATTCATCCTCAGCTTCTGCACACACATGCACACACATACAGGCTCAAACACACACACATGCTCAAACATACACACACTCAAACATACACAAACACACACACACGCTCAAACACACACAAACACACACACACGCTCAAACACACACACATGCTCAAACACACACAAACGCACACACACATGCTCAAACACACACAAACGCACACACACGCTCAAACACACACACACATGCTCACACACGCACTCATGCTCACACACACACACACACACACACACACACACACACACACACACACACACTCAAAGATATGTCTGCCATAAAACTATGCATGAAATTAGCTGATGGATTGATTCAAAATGAGTGCAAACCCAATTTTGAATTGGATTTAGATTACAACTCTGAACAGAATTGGAGGCAGGAAGCAGAGAATACTCTATTATGCTCAATTTCAAAAGCAAATTCCAGACATTGAAAACAGGACTCATGAAATTATTTCTGAGAAGTTATATCATTTTGAAATTTCTTTTATTGCTCTGGAATTTACAGTAATGGAATTCACTGTGCTCAAAAATAAACTCATTTCTGGTGAGATTGGATCAGGATGAATTGTTTAAATAGAACACAGAACACAGAACAGTACAGTGCAGAAACAGGGCCTTTGGCCCACAAAGTGTGCCAAACTAATTAATTTAGTAATTAGATACCTAACTATATAATATTACTTATGCCTTTGCAATATCCCTCTCCGTCCATTCTCTGCATACTTATAAGGACCATAAACAATATAAAATATAGGAACAGAATTAGGCCATTCAGCCCATCGAGTCAGCTTCATCATTTCATCATGCCTGATCCATTTTCCCTCTCAACCTCATTCTCCTGCCTTCTCCTTGTAACCTCTTACGCCCTTGCTAATCAAGAACCTATCAACCTCCGCCTTAAATACATCCAATGAATCCCACAAATTCACCACCTTCTGGCTAAAGAAATTCTTCCTCATCTCCATTCTGAATGGATGTTCCTCTAGTCTGAGGCTGTGTCCTCTGGTCCAGGCCTCCCCCATGATAGGAAAGATCCTGTCCACAGCAACTCTATCTAGGCCTTTCAACATTCAATCAGTTTCAATGAGATCCCCCATCATTCTTCTAAACTCCAGTGAGTACAGGCCCAGAACGATCAAACGCTCCTCTTACAATACACTTTTCATTCCTTTAATCATTCTTGTGAATCTCCTCTGACCCTCTCCAATGTCAGCACATCCTTTCTAAGATAAGGGGCCCAAAACTTCTTACAATACTCCAAGAGAGGCCTCACCAAAGCCTTATAAAGCCTCAGTATTGCATCCTTGCTTTTATGTTCTAGTCCTCTTGAAGTGAATGCTAATATTGCGTTTACCTTCCTTACTACCAACTCACCCTGCAAGGTAATGTTTAGGGGAATCCTGCACAAGGATTCCCAAATCCTTTTGCCCCTCAGATTTTTGAATTTTCTGCCTGCATAAAATAGTCTATGCTTTTGTTTCTTCTACCCAAGCACATGACCATACAATTCCCGACACTGTTACTACTACCCTCCTCCTCTCCCGTCCTTCCCTTCTGAGCCACAGTGCCAGGCTCATTGCCAGTTGCTTTGGCTCCCCTAGTTGGCTGACCCATCAACAGTATCCAAAGCAGTTCACCCATTATTGAGGGGAATGGCCACAGAGGTACTCTGTATTGGCTGTCCATTTTCTTTCTCTCTCCTGACAGTCACATAGGTACCTGCCTTCTGCAACTTCGGAGTGACTACCTCCCTGTAGCTCCTATCTATCACTTCCTGATTTTTCTGTATGAGCCAAAGGTCATCGAGAAACTGCAGCTCCAGTTCCTTAAAATGTTCCCTTAGGAGCTGCAGCTCAGTGCAGCTGGTGCAGATGTGGTTGTCCGGGAGGCTGGAGGTCTTTCTCACTGCTCTAACTGATGAAGAATGTAGAAGAAGAAATTTACCACGCCCAAGCCTGTTGAGCCAAAGCCTCACCACTCTCACACTGGTCCACTCACACAATGGCCGCTCCACTTGTCCCTACTTTATCTTTATTTGCCAAGACTAATGAAGTGCAATTTGATTGGGCTGCTGGAAAAAGCAGAAAGCCTACGAACTATTCTTCTTAAATCTTTCAGCCTGACCTGTGAGAGCCTGCTCTCTCAATTCAATTGGGCCACTGAATCCTTTGATAATGTGGCTTACCAAAGAGCCTCTTAAATACCTCTATCATACTTGCCCCTACTACCATCACTAACAGCACATGCCCAGTATTCTCTGTGTAAAAAACTTGACCCAAACATTTCCTTTGAACTTACTCCCTCTAACCTTAAATGCATGTCCTCTAGTATTCAACATTCTGTCACCAGAAAAAAATACTGGCTGTCTACTCTATCTATGCCTCACATAAACTTATAAACCTCTATCAGGTCTTTCCTCAGCCTCCGCCACTCCAAATAAAGCTGTCTAAGTTTGTCCAGCCTCCTTACAGCACATGCTCTCTAATCCAGGCAGCATTCTGATGAACCTCTTCTGCACCCTCTCCAAAGCCTCGACATGCTTCCTATAATGCAATACTCCAGATGCGGCCTAACCAGAGCTTTATAAGGGTGGAAGTTAACTTCCTGGCTCTTGAGCTCTTAACTAATAAAAGCAAACATGCCATTTGCCTCTATATCACCCTTTCAACTAGTGTAGCGACCTTCAGGAAGCTATGGACTTTGGCCACAGGGACCCTCTGTAAATCAGCACAGCGAAGGGTCCTGGCATTAACAGTGCACAATCCCTTTACATTTAATGTCCCAAATTGCATCCCCTCCCCTCACATTTGGATGGGATTAAACTTTATCCGTCATTTCTACACCCACATCTGCAACTGACGTATATTCCCGTACTGTACATGCTTTAGCAATTGTCTACACTATCCACAACACCACAACCCTAAGTGCAGAGTACATCTGTGGCCATTTCCCTCAATAATAAGTATAATGCTTTGCCTATCGTCCGTGAATTTACTAATCCACGCATCTACATTTTCACCCAGATCACTTGTATATCACAGATGCACAGATACAACGGTAACATTTAAGAGTGCATTTAAGGAGACAAATGCTACACCATCAGTAGAACAACCACTATGTGTTCCAAACACACCAAGAATTTGATAGATTAAAGATTTTCATTTTCCTTTTGAAGCTAAGATCCTGTCCTGAAAGCGCCCTTTAGATGTACATGTAAAGAGTTCCTGAATCCTCTAGTACAAAGAGTTAGCAATCTTGAATTTGGACAATAAAGAGACTTCATGAATTTTATCACTTCAGAATCAATAATGTTTATCAAACAGCTCGCATGCAGTTTCTATTGTTTCTGTTCTTTCATATTCAAATTACCTGCATAACTTGGGATTACATATTCACTTCATCTTCCAGTAAAATGGTGGCGCACTCAGATGCAGAGGCTTCTACAGGGCCAACCAAACATATTTGTTACAATACATTAGGAACTTAAAGTACTGCAGGTCTACCTCATCAGCGAGTTGATTGTTGGCAGAGAAACCGAAGGAGCTGGACTTGGTGCGGACCGTTATATTGCCCGTGACAGAGAGGCATCGGTGCACAAAGGAGGGGTGCAGTCTTAGAGTGAGTGACTGTCTGAGTTGCTTTTCTTGTGATCGCAAGACCCTGTTGGAAGTAGGTAATGCGGAGTGCTGCAAGAACAATTCACCGCTTTGTTGGCGTATGGTGGGGGAGCTGCATAGCCTCAGCTGTCAAAAGGACAAGGCCTCAAACTGCAGTGTTGTCTGTTTGCAGCCGCCCAGGAGAGAGGCCTTGGAGATGGTGTGCTCCACCAGAGGCAGTGTGGTGTGGTGTCCACGCTGAGGCCAGTGCTGCCTCCAGTGTTCGCTCGGCAGAAGACAAAACGTATTCTGTTAGACTGCAGACTGCCGCAACATTCAAGGATTCAAGGACTTGGACTATTTTTTTGTGTGTGACTGCATTTTACTACTGCCTTGTGTGTGCTATGTCTACCTTGTGCTGTTAATGACCGTTGGTACTGTGTTTTGTATCCTGACCCCAGAGTAGAATGTTTCACTTAGCTGTATCCATAACTATTCATGTATGGTTGAATGACAATTAAACTTGAACTGGAAATTGATTTCTACCCAAGGTTAATTATCCACGTACAGATTTTCTGTGAGGAAATATGAGATCAACTTCTTGAATGACAGCTCAATCATGCCTAGTGTGTAATGAAACACATCAAATGTTTCAAATGGAGTTACAGTAACAATCATGGAGAGAATGGGTGGACATTGACTTGCTAACTTCAGTGGAACTTTATTGCACTGAACCTCCTAACAGCTTTGCTGGCTGTCAACTCAAGTGCAGTTCTGGACAGCACCACCCGTGTGAGCGGTGGAGGCTGGGACCCTTGCGACGCACCACCCGTGTGAGCGGTGGAGGCTGGGACCCTCGCGACGCACCACCCGTGTGAGCGGTGGAGGCTGAGACCTTGATAACATTTAATAAATATCTGAAGACGCACTTGAGTCACCAAGCAACAAAGCAAGGGCTGGTAAAGGGCATGAGTGTAAGTGGTTGCCCAACTGTCAGCATGGGCGTGGTGGGCCAACAGGCCTGTTTCTGTGCAGTCTGAATCAATGATTCCACAAAGTAATCTCTCCAAAAGCTAAAACTAACTCTATGACAAGCCAGTAAGTGAGCGATTGGGAGCTTGGCCTATTAGACCTGGAGAGAAATGATTGGGAAAGGAGGATTGGTGCAACTAAAAGCTATGTCTCTGGGAAATGGCACCGGAATTCCTCAGGTGGCTAAAGGGAAAGCTAAAGGGATTAGAGAGATTAAATAATCTTCTCATGTTGCTCTATCTTGGTAACAATTTCTTTGGAGATTCCAATTAAAACTATGGGGTACAACTTGGTATAAATTGCAAGCAAAGTATGGGCACATATCAGTCATTGTCACAGATTAGTTTCAACCGACAGAGATGATTGCTCTGCCCCCATAGGGTCCTTTTTTTTTGGAAGGGTCCTGGGCAGAAATTTAGAACAGATATCTTGCTGCTTTGCAAAACTGATCAGCAATTAATGACCATCAATGGGGCTACTGAGGAGTTAGCAAAGGGATGGTCAATTAACCCAGCATCCACCACTCCAAGAATAAGATGGCAGTGGTACGTGCTTTTGTATCCCATAGCAAACTGTAAAGAAGCCAGAATGAAACAGTGGGTTCCTCATGAATTCACAGCCATGTTAAGACAACTCCCTTCTCATGCTTGTCCAATCCAGCCTCTCACCCCAAGAGTTGAAGATGCAGTTCAGAATGAATAATACTGTATTAGATGGATTATTTCAGGTGTTGCTGAAGCACTTTATTAGCATATAAAATATGACTTGTGTGATGAAGCCTGATAAATCCACACCCCACAATGATAAAGATGTCCAGTTTTTTTTGTGTGAGGGCCTTTACCCTGTGATAGCACTCTCCCCTTTGGACCAGAAGAGGGTGCTTGAAGTCCCTTTCCAGTTAAATGTTCCTGGCACTTTTAGGTAATGCTGAATTAGTTCTCCCTCTCAACTATTGTCTCCAAATGAATATTGAATCAGTCTAAAATTGTTCTTGATCCCTTTTGTGCCTTGTGGCGCATTGGGTGGCATTTTTGCCAATTTCCGTAGCATTTGACTATTTTTTTAACAAGGCTGAGTTGCTAACTCAACACTCAAACTAGTACGGATGGAAAGTGTGCAAGGATCCGATGAGATTCAAGCTTGGAAACATTTGTTTTGAAGTCCAGTGTTGATGCCACTAAACCACTGGCCAGCTGATTCTCAAATTGGGATTCAAAAAATCACGTCAATTTTGGAAAAGGATTGTAGCAACTTTTCCATTTTTGGATCAATAATTATCTTTCTAACAGCAGCAAAAGGAGCAATACCTATTTCACTGCTATTGTAGGAGTTGGTGGTTGTGTTCCCCAACTAATGATGCTCTACACTTCAAAAATGGCATCATTAATGCCAAGCACTTTGGGGCAGTCCAAGGTTTGTAAGTAGAAAAGATTCAGTGAAATATTCTTTGGGAAAGAAATCTCAAGTAGAGAGACTGGTCAAGCTGAGATTGCCCTCCTTAGGCAAAGAAATTTATGAGTTGGTTGCCATTGACAATTCACACAAAGTCAATAGAGAGGAACTGTTTCCACTGATGATGGGGGTCAAGGACCAGGGAGCACATATTCGCACTGCGGAAACACACCGTCAGAAGAACATGAGGAAGGATGTTTATTACAAAGTGATAAGAATGGTCCAGGGTTGGGGGAGTCCAGAACTATGGGGCCCAGGGTTACAGTGAGAGGGGAAAGATCTAAAAGGGACTTGAGGGACGATTTTCTCATGCAGAGAGTGGTGAGTATACAGAAAATGCTGCCAGGGCAAATGGCTGAGGCAGGTACAATAGTATCATTGAAGAAGCACCTAGGTAGGTACATGAAGGGGCGAGTCTGACAGATATGGGCCGAACTCGGGAAATTAGGACTAGCTAAGTGGAAACCATGGTTGGCAGGGACTTCTTGGGCCAAGGGGCATGTATCCATGCTGTGTTGCTCCACGAGGGCCTCAATGTCAGGTGGAATCAATGTTTTCAAATGGATTTTATCATACCATAAACGCTGCCTGGGCAGGGCGAAAAGCATTATCAAGGATGCATCTCACCCTAACCATGGACTTTCTACTCTCCTCCCATCCGGTAGGCGCTACAGGAGCCTCCGCTCCCGCACCAGCAGGCACAGGAAGAGCTTCTTCCCTGAGACTGTGACCCTGCTGAACTTCACATCACAGCGCTAAGCAGTATTGCACCCATATTGTACTGTCCCAGTACTTTTATATTTGTGTGCTGTAGCACTTACTTTTTATTCACAGTTATTTTGTAAATAACACTATTCTTTGCATTTCTGGTTAGATGCTAACTGCATTTCATTGGCTTTGTATCTGTACTCGGCATAATGACAATAAATTTGAATCTAATCTAATCTAATCATCTAATTTTCACAGACACGTGGGAGAAATTGGTGAAGAATGGAACTGACTGAACTGTACTTGCAATGATCCAGCACGGAATCATACAACCAATAGATTTCATTCATGCTCTAATATTTCTTGGAGAGATGCTATGTGAATAAGAACTCTCTTGCTCGGTCTCACCAACCTACCCACTTGCCAAAGAAGCATGATCACCATTTAACTGGTTAACAACCTGATTTTAAAATATTAGGCAACTGTATTCACTTGTTCCTAAGACAAAGTAGTGCCCCAATAAAATTTAGGGAGGATGAAAGAAGAAGCAAGCACATACTGAATCACCCAAACGTCTTCATTAGTATCCCTGCCATTGCCAATATCACTGATGAAACTGCCTTACCATCAGAGATTTACTTCTGTAATAAACTGCTTCATATGCAACCAGCATATTAAACCTATTAAATTTCAGACCCACCAGTGTGGGCATCTCTTAAGTGCCCCCCTTAAAGGGCTCAGCAAGACAATCAGTTCAAGCTTAACTAGGGACAGGCAACAAATGCTGGCCTTGTTAGTGACACCCAGATGCAAAAACTGAATAGAAATTGCTTTTAACCCAACGAGTTCTTCAAGCAAACTGTGTGTAGCTGCAGATTCCAGCACCTGCAGTTTCTGTGTCTCCAGATTAATATATCACTTTACTGCCCTTTAATATCCTGTGGTTCAGGCCGTCAGAAAAGAATGAAATTCTATCAGAATAAGTCATTGAGAATGTTTTTGTTTGGGAAACATATTTTGTGTTTTTCTACTAAGTTATGAAATCAGATTATTTGAACCCTTCATTGCTCAGTGTCTTTTTGTTACCTGTCCAGTTCCGCATGTCACTTGTTGACTGACTAATGTGTCACTGCTGGATGCCTCAGCATAGAAGCAAATGCTCACACATCAGCCACGTCCTGTCACTTGCCCATAATTCAACTCTGACACTGTGTTGCTCCTCGGCAAGTCAGCGTTAATGAAATCCGTCTGCTGTTCCTGCATTCTCCAAACATGGCAGATTAAACTAATGCTCAGCTTCCCATAGCAACACAGGTCCGGCATTTTGTTCAATGCCAGATCATTTTTGGGGAAAATTCATAGTGTACAAATTGCCTTAACCCCATTTTAATGGATAATAATGTACTACAATGTTGAAATGAAAATGAGGCATTCTATATGTGTTGCCTTTTGCCTGAATTCGGTTATTATTATGTATTTTTCCAATGTTTATATCTTTATTGATGTACAGCACAGAGATGCTGTTTTCATCTAAATCATATTTTTTAAATAATGAAAAAAAGACAGGGCAAAGGCAGCTAACAATACCAATAACCTTTTATCAATATTTCTAAACCATGGACCATTAAAAAAAAACCATGAGATGCTGGAAATCTGATGTAAAATCAGAAGATGCTGCATTCATTCAGCAGATCAGGCAGCGACTGTGGAGAGAGAAACTGAAAGATGATTCTGATGAAATGTTAACTCTCTCACCGTCAGCACAGAGGAAATTACAAGCACAACCAAAACACAGGATCATGGGAGCAGTTACTTATACAAGGAGGACTTCTGTCATTTCATTAAGTCACTTCGTAGTATGCATCTTTCCACAGGATGTGACAGGACCAAAATGTATTGCTCAGCTCTGTTGCCTTCAACCTTCTCAAGCCACTACAGCTCAAGAGGTATTTGTTTAATGTTGCAATGCTGAGTAGGCTCTTCGAGCCACACCGTGCAACACCTGACAGACCCGATTAACCCTAGCCTAATCCAATTAACCTTCCCGGTACGTCTTCTGCCTGTGGGAGGAAAACGAATCACCCAAGGGGGACCTGTGCATTCCACTGGGAGGACGTACAGTCCCCAGGATAGAATTCCAAACTCCAGACTGCCCGAGCTGTGACAGCATTGTGCGAACCGCTGTGCTACCGTGGCTCCTGTTTGTAACAGAACAAAAGGATCCAGGTCTCTGGACGAACGGGTGACTGGCCTCTGTTCAAAGTACCTCTTGCTTCCCTTTTATGAACATGAATGTAGCTGATCAGTCGTTAATAGTGCTGAGATTCAGGTACTGAAATATTTTGTCAATTCCCCAGTACCACTGAAAAGAAATTAGAGTAGATAATCAACCCTTGGTCCAGAAAATGGAATAACTTACCCTTATTTAAATACTTTAAGTCCATTTAAACAGCATGGTAAAAGCCACTGACCTTCCATCCTCAACAGTTCCTGGAGAGTATATTTACACAGAAACGACAGAGTTTCCTGCTTCATATTGATAACATTATTGCGTAACTCCAGCCCATGGACAATGCTGGTCCCCAAGAACTGAGTGTCCAACAATGAATTTCACATTAGTCCAGCACGGCTTAAGTTAGAGTAAAATCCTAGGGTCCACCCTCGACAATTATGAATGTTAGGGGACCCTTGCAATTCTCAATCAGCTCTTCAAGGTCAGAAGAATGTGAATGCTGCCAGTTACACACACAACTCTGAGGTTCAGAATGCTGAGAGGTATGTGCTTTGCAGACTATCAATTGTCTCCCCTGGGCTACAGTCCTGGAGTTAAACCAGTACAGGCTCAACAAACCATTCCCTGGGTACAATTATCTACCTCCATTACAGCACAAAGAACCGGCCCTTCAGCCCATGTTGAGCCAAACAAATTCAGTTAATGGCACTAATTAAACTAATCTCTTCTGCCTGCACATGGTTCACAACATCACATTTCCCACACATTTATATGCCTGCCTAAGAGCCCCTTAAATGCCTCAACCATATTTACCTCCACTCCTACTCCTGGCAGTGCAGCACAGGCACCCATCACCTTTGTGTGAAATAAAACTTGCCCCACACATCTCCCTTGAACTTTATCTCTCTCAGTTTAAATGCATGCCTTTGAGGATTAAACTTTTCAACACTTGGAAAGAGATACTGGCTGTCTATTCTATCTATGCCTCTTACAATTTTATAAACTTATATCAAGTCTCTCCTCATCCTCCACTGCCCCAGAGAAAAGAACCCAAGTTTATTTAGAGATATTTTTCGTGGAAGGCTATGGTATTTGCTGATACACACTTGCAACACTGCATGCTTCTGTTATTAATGATATGATCAGGCTAACATGAAAGCTGAGATGATAGCGAACCAATTTGCTCCAGAGAAAACAGCCCAAAGTTTTCCCAACCCCTCCTTATAGCGCATGCCTTCTGAACCAGGCAACATCCTGGTAAACAGCTTCTGCGCCCTCTCGAAAGCCTCTACATCCATCATATAATAGAGTGGCCAGAACTGAGTGCAATACTCCAAATGTGTCCACCTAGAGTTTTATAAAGCTGCAATATAACTTCACTGCTCTTGAACTCAATGCCTTGACTAATAAAGGCAAGTATACCATATGCCAGAAATAGGAAGATCGTACAGTTCCACACATGACTAAGGAGTTGCTGCAGGAGGGAGTATTTCAGATTGGGCTCTCTTTCAGGAAAGATGGGACCTGTACAGAATGGATGGTTTGCATCTGAATTGGAGGGGGACTAATATCCTAGCGGAAAGGTTTGCTAGTGCTGCACAGTTGGGGGGGGGGTGGAAGGGTTTAAATTGGAGTTGCAAGGGGTTGGGAACTAGAGTGACATCACTAAATTGAGTGGAAAAGCAAACTGTGCAGAGGATATGGAGAGTCTGCAGGGAGCTAAAGATAGGTTAAGTGAATGGGCAAGGGTCTGGCAGATGGAGTACAATGTTGGTAAATGTGAGGTCGTCTACTTTGGAAGGAAAAATGGAAGATCAGATTATTTAAATGGTAAAAGACTGCAGCATGCTGCTGTGCAGAAGGACTTGGGAGCGTTCGTGCATGAATCACAAAAGGTTGGTTTACAGGTGTAGCAGGCTATCAAGAAGGCAAATAGAATGTTGGCCTTCATTGCTAGAGGGATTGAATTTAAGAGCAGGGAGGTTATGCTGCAACTGTATAGGGTACTGGTGAGGCCGTATCTGGAGTACTGCGTGCAATTTTGGTCTCCTTACTTGAGAAAGGATATACTGACTTTGGAGGCAGTGCAGAGGAGGTTCACCAGATTGATTCCAAAGATGAGGGGGTTAGACTATGAGGAGAGATTGAGTTGCCTGGGACTGTACTTGCTGAAATTCAGAAGGATGAGAGGACATCTTACAGAAACATATAAAATTATGAAAGGGATAGATAAGATAGAGGCAGGAAAGTTGTTTCCACGGGTAGGTAAGACCAGAATTAGGGGACATAGCCTCAAGATTCAAGGGAGTAAATTTTGGACAGAGATGAGGAGGAACTTCCTTTCCCAGAGAGTGGTGAAACTGTGGAATTCTCTGCCCAATAAAGCAGTGGAGGCTACCTCAGTAAATATATTTAAGACAAAGTTGGTTAGATTTCCATAGAAGGGGAATTAAGGGTTATAGGGAAAAGGCAGGTAGGTGGAGATGAGTCCAGATCGGCCATGATCTTATTGAATGGAGGAGCAGGCTCGACGGACCAGGTGCTCCTATTCTTATGTTTCTTATCATAGCCATGAGTGAGATTTGGCTACAGGAGAGGCAGGACTGGTAGCTCAATGTTCCAGGGTTCTGTTGCTTCAGACATGGTAGAGCAGGAGGGAGGAAAGGTAAAGGGATGGTGTTACTAGTCAGGAAAAGCGAAACTGCGGTATTCAGTCAGGGCAGACTGGAAAGCCCATTTAGTGAGCCTTTATAGATAGAACTGAGGAATAAGAAAGATACAACCATGTTAATGGGATTATTTCTCTTCCTCTTACAGAAACATCTGCATGATGCTAAGTTAGGGCACATCATCAGTGATGTTACCTGGGGTCATTGAGTGTTTCAGGTCGTTCAACATCGTACACCCTCACCCAGGCGACCCGACTGGGGTTGATCAGACCACCCGACTGGCCGTGGGATTTAGGGGAACAAACTTGCAGAGAGATCACAGACTATTGCAAGAAACGTAAGGTGGTGATAATTGGTGATTTTAACTTTCCACATATTGACTGGTACTCACATACTGTAAAATGGCTGGATGGGAAACAGTTTGTTAAATATGTACAGTTAAGTTTCTTTAATCAGTACGTAGGAGTCCTACTCAGACAGAATGCGATACTAGATCTCCTGTGACAGCAGTCCCCAACCACCGGGCCGCGGACCGATACTGGGCCACAAAGCATGTGCTACTGGGCCGCGAGGAAACAATATGATTTGGCAATATGAGTCAGCTGCACCTTTCCTCATTCCCTGTCACGCCCACTGTTGAGCTTGAACACACGCAAGGTCATTACCCACGCATCATCCATGTCAGCGTGGGAAAGAGATCAACTCCTCGAGCTTGCAAATGATGGCGGGCTGAAAGGTATGTTTGACATAACATCTCTGCCGGCATTCTGGATCAAAGTCAAGGCTGAATATCCTGAGATAGCCACGAAAGCACTGAAAACGTTGCTTCCATTTCCAACATATCTCTGCAATGAATGCAACGAAAACTAAATTGCGGAATAGACTGGACATAAGGAACCCCCTTCGAGTATCGCTGTCTCCCATCACCCCTCGATAGGACCGTCTTGTTGCAGGGAAACAAGTCCAGGGCTCCCACTGATTCAGCGATATTGGTGTGTTGCAATGATTTTATATGTTCATACGGGGAAAATATGTGCTGTGTGTTTAATATCCAAACGTTACTTAAAATGTTATGATGCTATTGACTTATAAGTGACCTATAAAACCATATAACAATTACAGCATGGAAACAGGCGATCTCGGCCCTTCTAGTCCATGCGGAACGCTACTCTCACCTAGTCCCACCAACCAGCACTCAGCCCATAACCCTCCATTCCTTTCCTGTCCATATACTTATCCAATTTTTCTTTAAATGATAATATTGAACCTGCCTCTACCACTTCTGCTGGAAGTTCGTTCAACACTTACTCCAAGCTCCTCTGTCCTCCCCTAATAATTGACTTATCACTATATTCATGCAAGGAAAATGTGCTGTGTGTTTAATATTAAATTCATTAGATAAACTCTTTTAGAAACGAAATTGAGTGTATTAGCCACTTATCACCTATATTCCAGTCGTGATTAACACTCCCACCCCCCCACCCCAAACAGAATCGCCAAAAACTATTTGTAGGGAAAAAAAGCGACACGTACACGCATGCGCACTGGTGCCCGTGCAAGGCTTCATGGTCATTGTAGTCTTTCTCGGGGTAAACGCAATGTACTTGACTGCTACTCTCGTCCGTTGGCAACCCTACCCCACCCCCCCACACCCCGGCTGGCCAGTCCGCAAGAATATTGTCGATAATAAACCGGTCCGCAGTGCAAAAAAGGTTGGGGACGCCTGTCCTATGAGACAGGGCAGGTGACAGAAGTTCGTGTAGGGGAACTCTTGCAACTAGTGATCATAATGCCATTAGTTTCAAGGTAGTTATGGAAAACAATAGGTCTAGTCTAGTTAAAATGGAGAAAGGCCAATTTTGATGGTATCAGAAATGATCTGGCAAGTGTGGACTGAGACAGGCTGTTTGCTGGCAAAGGTGTACTTGGTAAGTGACTTCAAAAGTGAAACTTTCAGAATACATGGTCTATATGTTCCTGTCAAAAAAAAAGGATAACAGGTTTACAGAAGCTTGGTTTTTGAGAGACATTGAGGCCCTGGTTAGGAAAAAGCAGGAGGTGCATAACAGGTATAGGCAGGCAGGAACAAATGAGGTACTTGAGGTGCATAAGAAATGCAAGAGAAGATTCAAGATGGAAATCAGGCAGGAGGGCTAAAAGAAGGCATGTGGTTGCTCTAGAATTCGGGGTGAAGGAAAATACTTAGGGCTTGTACCAATATGTTAAGAGCAAAAGGATTGCAAGGGACAAACTGGTCCTCTGGAAGATCAGATGCGTGGAACCAAAAGAGATGGAGGAGATCTTAAATGGATTTTTTTCCATCTGTATTTCCTCAGGAGATGGACATAGAATCTATTGATGTGAGGATATGCAGCAGCAAGGTCATGGGCCATATACAGATTACAGAGGAGGAGGTATTGGCTGTCTTGAGGCAAATTAGGGTGGATAAATCCCGGTGTTCCCTCGGACCCTGTGGGAGGCAAGTGCAGAAATTATGGCAGAGATATTTAAAACATCCTTTGCCATGCGTGAGGTGCTAGAGGATTGGAGGATAGCTAACGTTCCACTATGTAAGAAAGGCCCTAAGAAGAATAAGTCATGAGATTATCGGCTGGTGAGCCTGACATCAGAAGTGAGAAGGTATCCGGATTTGGATAGATAGGGAATGATTAGAGATAGTCAGCGTGGCTTTGTCTGTGGGAAGTTGTATCTAACCACTTTAGAGAGTTTTTAGAGGAAGTTGCCAGGAAAGTTTATGAAGGCAAGGCAGTAGATGTTGTCTACATGGACTTTAGCAAGGCTTTTTACAAGGTTCCAGAAGGGAGGTTGGTCAAGAAGGTTCAGTCACCTGGCATTCAAGATGAGGTAGTAAGTTTGATTAGACATTGGCTTCACTGGAGAAACCAGAGTGTGCTAGTAGATGGTTGCCTCACTGACTAGAAGCCTGTGGCTACTGGTGTGCTGCAGATACTGGTGCTGGGTCCGTTCGTATTTGTCATCTATATCAATGACTTAGATGGTACTGTAGTACACTGGGTAAGGAAACTGGGGTGTAGTGGACAGCGAGGAAGACTATCAAAGCTGGCAGTGGTATCTGGACCAGCTGGAAAAATGGGCTGAAAAGTGGCAGATGGAATTTAATGCAGACAAGTGTGAGGTGTTGTACTTTGGGAGAACCAGCCAGGGTAGGAATTACACAATGAACATTAGGACATTGAGGAGAGCAGTAGAACAGGGAGATCTGGTAATAAAGATCCATAATTCTTTGAGAGTGGTGTCACAGGTAGATATGGTCGTAAAGAAAGCTTTTGGCACGCTGGCCTTCTTAAACCAATGTACAGGAGTTAGGAAGTTATGTTGAAATTGTTTAAGACATTGGTCAGGTATAATTTGGAGTACTGTGTCCAGTGTTGGTCACCTACGTACAGGAAAGATGTAAATAAGAGTGAAAGAGTGCAGAGAAAATTTACAAGGACTTGAGACCTGATTTATGGGGGAAGGTTGAATAGATTAGGACTTTATTCCTTAGAATGTAGAAGATTGAGGGGCGATTTGACAAGGGTATCCAAAATTATAAGATGTACAGATAGGGTAAATGCAAGCAGGCTTTCTCCACTGAGAATGGGTGAGACTATAGAACAACCAGAGGTTATGGCTTAAGTCAAGTCAAGTCAAGTCACTTTTTATTGTCATTTCGACCATAACTGCTGGTACAGTACACAGTAAAAACAAGACAACGTTTTTCAGGACCATGGTGCTACATGAACAATACAAAAACTACACTGAACTACGTAAAACAACACAAAACTACATTAGACTACAGACCTACCCAGGACTGCATAAAGTGTACAAAACAGTGCAGGCATTACAATAAATAATAAACAAGACAATAGGCACAGCAGAGGGCAGTAGGATGGTGTCAGTCCAGGCTCCGGGTATTGAGGAGTCTGATGACTTGGGGGAAGAAACTGTTACATAGTCTGGTCGTGAAAGCTCGAATGCTTCGGTGCCTTTTGCCAGATGGCAGGAGGGAGAAGAGTTTGTATGAGGGGTGCATGGGGTCCTTCATAATGCTGTTTGCTTTACGGATGGAGCGTGTGGTGTAAATGTCTCTAATGGCGGTAAGAGAGACCCCGATGATCTTCTCAGCTGACCTCACTATCCGCTGCAGGGTCTTGCGATCCGAGATGGTGCAATTTCCAAACCAGGCAGTGATGCAGCTGCTCAGGATGCTCTCACTTTAAATCTTTTTATTAATTATTATTGAAAATTGACAAAAAAAGATTAAAATAATCACGTCAATATAGCAATATGTATAATAAGAGTCAAACTATTAAGAAAGCTAAACAGTATATCAATAATAATAAGAAGAAAAAAACAAAATGTTAAAGCTATTTTTTTTGGAAAAAAGAAAGGGAAAAAAAACCCTGCTAACAAAAAAAAAACAAGAAAGAAAACCCATTTGGAGCACAAACCCGGAGCTATACGTCATACAAGCTTCCATAAAAAAAAAATCAATCTGCCAACCAAATCCATTTACCCAAGAATCAGAAGGGGACCATCTTAATTAACTCAAATCAAATGACAGTAGCCGGCAAAAGCGCCCCACCTTTTCTCAAAGTCAAATCGAGGATCAAAAGTTCAACTTCTAAATTTTTCCAAACTAAGACATAGCATCACCTGAGAGAACCATTGTATAGAAGTGGGAGCAGAAGCATCTTTCCATCTTAATAAAATAGCCCTTCTAGCCAATAATGTAACAAATGCAATTACATGTTAGTCTGATATAGAAATACCATGAATATATTGAGGAATTATACCAAACAAAACTGTCAATTTATTAGGCTGTAAATTAATTTTTAAATCTTTAGAAATTGTAGAAAAAATAGATTTCCAAAACTGTTTCAATGCAGAACACGACCAAAACATATGTGTCAATGTAGCTATCTCAGTTTTACATCTGTCACACTATTAACATTAGGAAATATTTTAGACAGTCTCTCCTTTGTCAAATAATAACGATGTACAATTTTAAATTGAATTAAAGAATGACTGGCACAAATCGAAGAAGAGTTAATCAACTTCAGAATTCGCAACCAATCCTCTGTTATCAGGATCATGTTAAGCTCTCTTTCCCAATCTTTCTTAATCTTAAATAGAGGATAATTATCTTGTTGTAATAGTAAATTATAAATTTTCCCAATAAAACCTTTCACTAAAGCATTCATTTTTAAAATAATGTCTAACAGGTCAGAATCTTGTATATATAGAAAATTACTTAAATATTCTTGTAAAAAATGTCTGACCTGAAGATATTGCAAAAAGTGTGAGTGTGAAAGAGAGTATTTAGTTACTAATTTCTCAAAGGACATCAATCGGCCTTCTTGAAACAGATCTGTAAAGGAATAAATTCCTTTATTCCTCCAAAGAGAAAAGGTAGGATCACTAAGTGAGGGTTTAAATAAATAGTTTCGATAAATTAAACTAAGAAGGTTAAATTTTTTAAGATTAAAAAACTTACGAAACTGATACCAAATTCGTAATGACTGCTTAATCATAGGATTTATATTTAAAATAGAAATTTTAAAGTTACGGGTCCTTTTAAATATTTAGGTATTATCATCACTAAAAATTATGGAGATCTTTACGGAGCCAATTTAGTTCCCTTAGTGAATTTTACGAAGCAATTAGTTTCTAGATGGAATTCTCTTACACTTTTGTTAGTTGGTCGAATTCATGCAGTTAAAATGATGATCTTACCAAAATTTTTATATATATTTCAAAATATTCCTATTTTTTTAACTAAGAAGTTTTTTGATCAAGTTGACTATTATTTCATCTTTTGTTTGGAATAATAAAAGATCAAGAATTGGAAAATGTCATTTACAAAAATTAAAAAAGGATGGAGGTCTTGCTTTGTCTAATTTAAGAATGTATTATTGGGCGGTTAATATATGCTATGCGTGTTCTTGGTTATATTGGACCGATAAAAATGAATGACCACCATGGGTTGATCTGGAATTGAAAGTTGTGGAACAATTTTACTTAAGTTCGTTATTAGGAGCTTCTTTACCTGTACAACTAGGATGCTCTCAATACAACCTCCGTAGAACGTGGTGAGGATGGGGGGTGTGAGATGGACTTTTCTCAGCCTTCGCAGGAGGTAGAGACGCTGCTGGGGTTTCTTTGCTATGGAGCTGGTGAATGGTGAAATGTTTAAGGGGAACATGGGGGGGGGGGAGTTTTCTTCATTCAGAGGGTGGTGACTGTGTCGAATGAGCTGCCAGTGCAAGTGGTGACTGCAGGTCAATTTCAACATTTAAGAGAAATTTGTATATGTATATGGATGAGGGAGTAGGAAAGGTCGATAGTCCAGGTGCAGGTCAATGGGACTAGGCAGATTTATGGTTTGGCACAGACTAGATGGGCTGAGGGGCCTGTTTCTGTGCTGTGTTGTTCTATGACTCAATTCTATACCTTCTTTACCACCCTACCAAACAGTGCAAGCACTTTCAGGGAACAATGAACCTGGATCCCAAGATCCCTCTGTATCCAAACAGGGTCTCCCTCCTGAATGCACCACCTGTGCCATCCAGGGCAAGGACAACAGGAGACAGGGTCACAACCACCTTCTGGCTACCTTACAAAGCTGAAATCCCTCATGTACCAGGACCGGGTTTACGTTCAACACATAACCACAACAGTCAGCTCATCAAGTCAGTTTTTATGTTGGCCTGATCAGAACATTAATAAAACAAGCATGCAGAACTCCCTGAGTACATTAGCCTGCCATGAAATATAATGTTTTGCAAATGTCAATGAGATTCATTCCTCTCTTTGTCAACATTTATCAATTTACAAGCCATCCTTATGCATTTCTTTGCTGCTGGTCAATCAGTTTAAACCTGTACTGGGCTTTATGTATTTACATCTCTGCCTTCCATCAGTGATTCTCAGACAAACTGTCCTTTTGCATTATCCACACCCACAATTACAGCCTCACGTCAGCACTCACCCCGCCAGCTATGCACTCGATAAACTTTCACTTTTCTAACATATTGTTTTTATCATCAGAAGCACAATCAGAATCAACAACAAACTCTAGTTGCTGTTTTATGACACATTTTCCAGTGGCTACTGATATTTATAATCAAACAATTAAACCAAATTATCAATGAATGAAGTATTTTTCTGGTTTAAGACAAGATTGGATAGATTTTTCCATAGTAGGGGAATTAAGGGTTATGGGGAAAGGCAGGCAGGTGGAGATGAGTCCATGGTCAGATCAGCCATGATCCTATTGAATGGTGGAGCAGGCTCGACAGGCCAGATGGCCAACTCCTGCTCCCATTTCTTATGTTCATTTGATGCTGGAAATGAGAACAATATAAAATACTGATCAACTATTTCTGTTGGCAGATGCAATACCTGTAGAGACTTACGGGACAACAGATATTAATTATTTGAGTTCGTGCCCAGTTACCTCCTGCAAGTGCCAACAGTTGGTGTCCCATGGCCCTGCAACCAAGTGGTTCGTATATCGCAACCAAATGGTTAATTATTGTTCATTTGAAGAACACTCACTTGGCTCAAACCAAAGGGAGAAGTGGGGAAGAACGTGTAAACCAAGACCATGACTGTCAACAAAGTAAGCGCAGTGTTTCACAGCTAGACCTCGTCCAATGTACACACGTAACCCCTTCCCAACAAAAGTCAGCTGGACAAACCCTATGTCCAAAACAGGACTTTGGTAATGAAATTAGACACACAGACATACCTCCAGCAAAAGATCACCCTAAGGGTATTTTGTCACCCTTACCTGGTTCAATTAATGAGATAAAATGCTAATTAATTCATGAGGCATGTGTCCTTTTGTGTGGGGAATCAAGGTGCAAGAACATAGCATGGTGATAAAAAGAGTCCGTTTTTTTTTGCAATAATTGTGACATCTGTTTTGAATCCTCCTGAAAGATCCACTATTCCTATTCAAATCACCAAACTGTTTCTCCTGATGGTAGAACCAAAACTAATTCAAGGCGATGTGTGTGGAATCACAGAACATGGCACATTTTGTCGGACAGTACAGGGCAGGGACAGGCTCTTCTACCCAGAGTACAGTGCCAAACTAATTAAGCTAATCCCTCCGTGCATTGCACATTCGTGTGCCAATCTAAGAACCTCTTAATCTTCTCTATCATACATTATGGACTGTCCGGATAGGCCTATCGTCTCGGCCTGCTCCTGCCACACTGAATTCATGTTCTCATACCTCGATTCTGTTCTATCCCCCTTGGCTCAGTCCCTTCCCACCTACACCTGCGACACTTCTCACATCTTTGATCCCCTCAGTAACTTTCAATTCTCTGACCCTGACCGCCTCATCTTCACCATGGATGTTCAATGACAATACACTTCTGTCCCCCATCAAGAAGGCCTCAAAGCTCTCCAATCCTTTCTTGACAAAAAAGACAACCAATCCACCTCCACCACCACCTTCCTCCATCTGGCAGAACTGGTCCTCACCCTGAACAATTTTTCCTTTGGCTCCTCCCACTTGCTCCAAACTCGAGGGATAGCCCAGCTTTGCCTGCCTCTTTGCTAGCTACAGTATAACGGTTCATGTGCAAAACCTTCCCCAGCTATACTCCACAACTGTTTCTCCACTACATCGATGACTGCTTCATCAATTTTATCAACTTTGCCTCTAACTTCCACCCCGCCCTTAAATTCACATCGTCAATCTCTGATACCTCCCTCCTCTTTCTCGATCTCTCTGTTTCCTTTTCTGGAGACAAACTGTCAACTGACACCTTCTATAAACCTACTGATTCCCACAGTTATCTTGACTATACCTTTTCCTGCACTATCTCCTTTGAAAATGCTATTCCCTTTTCTCAGTCCCTTCACCTCTGCTGCATCTGTTCACAGGATGTGGCTCTACATTTTAAGACATCAAAGATGTCCTACTTCTTTAAAGAATGGGGTTTCCCTCCCTCCACTATTGATGCAGTCCTTATCCACATCTCTTATTTCCCATACAGCCCCCCCTCACCCCATCAGCCTCCACATCCAACACATTATCCTCTGCAACTTCCACAGTCTCCAAAGGGATCCTACCACTAAACATATCTTTACCTCCATCCTACTCGCTGCTTTCCACAGGGATCGCTCCCTCTGAAATTTCCATTCCTCCCTCCCCACTAATCTCCCTCACGGCACTTATCCCAGCAAGTGGCCTAAGTTCCACACCTGCCCGTTCACATCCTCACCTCCATTCAGGGCCCCAGGCAGTCCTTCTGGGTGAGGCAACACACCACCTGTGAATCTGCTGGGGTCGTTTATTGTGTCCAGTGCTCCTGATGCGGCCTGCTCTACATTGTGGGACCCGTCGTAAAGTGAGGGACCACTTCGTCAAGCACCTCGGCACCATCGGCCACAAGTGGGTCTTTCTGGTGGTCAAGCATTTTAATTTCCATTCCCATCCTAACATGTTAGTCCATGGCCTCGTCTTGTGCCATGATGAGGCCACCCTCAGGGTGGAGGAGCAACACCTTGTCTGGGTAGCCTCCAACCTGATGGCACGAATATCGATTTCTCCTTCTGTTAAACAATTCCCTCCCCAATTCCCCAATCTGACCTTTTACCTCTTCTCACCTGCCTATTACTTTTACCTAGGTGCCCTCCTCCTTCCCTTTGTCCTATTGTCCACTCTCCTCCCTGATAAAATTCCTTCTTCTCCTGCCCTCGACCTTTCCCACCCACCTGGCTTCACCTATCCTCCTCCAGCTAGCCTCCTCCCCATCCACCCATCTTTTCATTATTCAGGCCTCTTCCCCCTTCCTTCTCAGTTCTGAAGAAGGGTCTTGGCCCGAGACATCAACTGTTTACTCATTTCCATCGATGTTACCTGAGCTGCTGAATTTGTGTGTGTTGCTTTGGATTTCCAGCACCTGCAGAGCTTCTTGTGTTTCTGATTTGCTCCTCTTTCATATCTGCCTCTCCTACCACTCCTGACAGCGCATACCACTCTCTGTATAAACACCTTGCCCGGCACATCTCCATTCAACTTCCTTCCCTCATCTTAAATGCATGTTCTCTGGTATCAGAAGCTTCGACTCTGAGAAAAAGATACCAACTGGCTGCCTTATATATGCCTCTCAATATTTTATAATCTTCCATCAGGTCTCCCCTCAGCCTCTGCACTCCAGAGAAAACAATTCTGCAGAAAGTTTCTGTTGTGCACCTTGGATAATGACTTACAAAGAGGGGAGGATTGAGTTTCTCCAGGGTCTCTCTTGTTTCTTGGCTGTAACTCCAGTGATCAGCCCAATACCCATGAGGTGCATTTCAAAAGCAAACTGCAAAGATGCTTCTAAGGAGTATTACCATACAACAGTTGACATCAAGGTGCTGTTTGTGAAGGCGAAAGGTGCTGGATTTTCAGGGGTGTCCCAAAGGATGAAAGAAGCTACAGAGAGTGTATGATTAACGAATGGATTCTGGAGATGATGATGATGTGTGGCACGCAGAACTGGAGGAGTGCAGACATTTCATAAAGGAGGAGGAATTTGCAGGAAGGGACAGGGCAAAGTGATGGATTGGTACCAAACTATTAACATCAAGGAGATGGCAGACCAAGAGCCAATGAAGTCTTGTGCATGCTTTGAGCAAGCGCAGTGAGGGAGGAGAGGCCACTGGTGTTTCTGATGCTGCTGTGGCATCTCAAAACAATTCCACAAATGTGTAATGTTTATCATCATTGATGGGTAATCTGTAATATCAGATGGTACCATTTTGAAAACTATTGCATGTGACCAATTACTTCGTTATTACAGAGTTTAATTTAGAACTTGCGAGAACTGGTTTGCTTGTGTGAGAGCCAGCACAGAAAGAATGCTGTTCCTCACTGACAGCTTTTCTGTTAGCTTACTAATAACTCAGCAGGAAATATTGAGACAATGAGGCCTTTCTTTAATAAGCATTCTTGTCTGTTGGAAATCGAGGTTTGGGTGGCTTGTATTAGTTATACAGACAAAGAATGGATGCAAGCTCATCAATAAATGGGTCAGGGTGTTTTTCTCCAGAGCCCTGTTCCCCTCACGTTTGTCCAGTAGCACAGGAACCCTGCAGAAAAGACCATAAGATATAACAGCAGAACTAGGGCATTTGGCCCATTAAGTTTGTCCCACCATTTTATCATGATGTGCATGGTGTATAAGATGATGAAAGGCATTGATCATGTGGATAGTCAGAGGCTTTTTCATAGGGTTGAAATGACTAACACGAGAGGGCACAGTTTTAAGGTGCCTGAAGTAGGTACAGAGGAGATGTCAGGGGTAATACTTTTATGCAGAGTGGTGAGTGCATGGAATGGGCTGCCGGTGCAGATACAACAGGGTCTTTTGAAAGACTCTTAGATAGGTACATGCAGCTTGGAAAAATAGAGGATTATGAGTAACCCTAGGAAAGTTCTAAAGTAAGTAAATGTTTGGCACAGCATTGTGCTGTAGGTTTTCTATGTTTCTGTGTTCCTATGACTGATCCAATTCAGCCCCAATTCCACAGATTCACCACTCTCTGGCTAAAGAAATTCTTCCGCCCCACTACATTTGCTCAAACCATGCACAAGGCTTCATATCTGCAAACGTCCTCAGTTGTTGTTTCGTCAAAGATCGGAATGAATCCAAAAATATTTAATGTCATTGGTAGTTATTCGTGTTTCTCCTGTAGGAGCACACTAATCTTGCCAAAACCAGCTTTTAGTTGGTATGAACCAGCGGTGGAAAGTGAACGTGCCTTGGATGTGTTCACACTGGCATGTTTATGCATCTTAGTCCATCTGTTTTTTTTTACTAAATCACTTTATAATCAGAGCAAAGAGTCTGAGATCAAATTCAAAAAATTTTTTTCTATCCCAGACAGTAATTTGCTGTGTGTGTTTTAAGTCCCAGCTATATTTAAATCACATGTACATACCTCCTGTCAATTGGTACATATTTCTAAAGATCCTTTCCTGGTTGTTTAAGGATTGAGCAACGTAAGTTCAAAAGTCAGCATAAGGGATCTGTGAATCACGAAAAGAGTGTCGTCTCTTCAATTTAACTCAATGCCACTTTGGCTCATTTCAGGAAGAGTGAACAGATTAATCTGTAAGCCCAAAGAGATGGGACTGTAAAAATTACTCATCTCTCATTCATGGTGACAATAAGTTCATCCATACAGAGGGTGATGTCATCTTTTTACAGTCAATTGTTTGGCTGGATAAAATATTCAACTAAGAAGCAGAAGATTTCAGAAGCAATCACCATTATACCAGTCTCCCGCTTTGTCTGATCACATTCTACTTCAAACAGCAGCAACCTTTCGATGGGAACAACCCAGAGGGAAGAGCAGGCGTCCATCAGCAATTGAAGAGTCTTTGCAGGAATACTAAAGTGCAGCTGGGGGCCATCTGAACCTTCATGAAAGCACTCACAGTTCAACAAAGACATGAGACGATGCTGTGGCACGATGAAACGTTCTTAAAGCAGTGGGGAGCACGGAGGTCCACTGAAATACAAAGTAGCTCTGGCACTCACTCTCCTACAGCAGCTAGATTTTTGCTCAATTTCAGTGATGAGAACTCAGCTTAAAGCGGACACTGCTTCCCTTTGAGCAATGTAGACTCAGGCAGCAAGAATTATTGTTGCATTTACACAGAGTTATGGCACCGTAATACTGCACACTTAACCGCGCTTCAGAATTAATGTGATTTTAGATCACAATACCATCACACATATGAGTAGGGTTAGGCATTCAGCCCATTACATCTGTTCCACCATTCCATCAGGGCTGATTTACTATCCCTCTCAACACAATTATCCTGCCTTCTCCCCGTAACCTTTGAGACCCTTACTAAACAAGAACCTATCAGCCTCCATTTTAAATATACCCAGTGGCCTGGCCTCTGGTCCTGGACACCTCCACTGTAGGAAATATACTCTCCAGGTCCACCCTGTCTAGACCTTTCAATATTCAATGCCTTTCAATGAGATCCTTCCTCATTCTACTCAACTCCAGTGTGTACAGACCCAGAGCCATGAAAAACACCTCAAAGATTAACCCTTTCATCCCGGAATCTCCTCTGGACCCTCTCTAATGTCAGCACATCCTTTCTTCGGTATGCACAAAACTACTCACAATACTCCAAATCGGCATTACGTTCTTGCTTTTATAGTCTGTCCTCTCAAAATTAGAGCTAACACTGCATTTGCCTTGCTTGCCTCTGATTCAACCTGCAAGTTAACCTTTAGGGAATCCTGCACGAAGACTCCCAAGTCTCTTTGCACCTCTGATTTCCGAAATATATCTCCATTTATGGAATAGTCTACACCTTTATTCCTTCTACCAAAGTGCATGACTGTACACTTCCCACGTTGTATTCCATCAACCACTTCTTTGTATATTCTCCTAATCTGTCTGACTCTTTGGATTTTCAGAAGGCCTTTGACAAGGTGCCACACATGAGGCTGCTTAACAAGCTACAAGCCCATGGTATTACAGTAAAGATTCTAGCATGGATAAAGCAGTGGCTGATTGGCAGGAAGCAAAGAGTGGGGATAAAGGGTGCCTTTTCTGGTTGGCTGCTGGTGACTAGTGGTGTTCCACAGGCATCTACGTTGGGACCAATTCTTTTTACTTTATATGTCAATGATTTGGGTGATGGAAGTGATGGCTTTGTTGCAAAGTTTGCAGACGATATGAAGACAGGTGGGGGGGGTAGGTAGTTTTGAGGAAGCAGAGAGGCTACAGGAGGACAGATAGATTTGGAGAAATGACGGGTGGAATAAACTGTCAGGAAGTATATGATCATGCACTTTGTTAGAAGAAATGAAGGGGTTGACTATTTTCTATATTGAGAGAAAATACAAGAAACTGAGACGCAAAGGGACTTGGGAGTCCTGGTGCAGGATTCCCGAAAGGTTAATTTGCAGGTTGAGTCATGGTGAGGAAGGCAAATGCAATGTTAGCATTCATTTCAAGAGGACTAGAGTATAAAAGCAAGGATGTAATGTTGAGACTTTATAAAGCACTGGTGAGGCCTCACTTGGAATATTGTGAGTGGTTTTGGTCCCTTTATCTTAGAAAGGATGTGCTGAAACTGGAGAGGGTTTGAAGGATGCTCATGAAAATGATTCCAGGATTGATGACTTGTCATATGAGGAGCGTTTGATGGCTCTGGGCCTATATTCACTAGAATTCAGAAGAATGAGAGTGACCTCATTGAAACCTATCAAATGCTGAAAGGCCTGGATAGAGTGGATGTGAAAAGAATGCTTCCAATAGTTGGAGAGTCTGAGACCAGATGACATAGCCTCAGAATAGAGGGGCTTCCTTGTAGAACAGAGATGGAGAGGAATTTATTTGAGCCACAGATTGGTAAATCTGTTGAATTATTTGCCACAGGAAGCTGTGGGGGCCAAATCTTTACGTATATTTAAGGCAGAGGTTGATAGATACTTCATTGGTCAGGGCATATGGGATATGGAGAGAAAGCGAGAGATTACGGCTGGGAGGAAAATTGGATCAGCAGTCGTGAAATTGCAGAGCAGACTTGATGAGCCAAATGGCCTAATTCTGCTCCTGTATTTTATGGTCTTATGGCAATACCATGGGTTCTTATCTTGTTTAGAAGCCTCGTGTTGGGCATCGAGTCACAGGCTTTCTGAAGATCCAAGATGCTAGAAACCTTGAGCAAAATGGTGGAGGAACTCAGCAGGTCAGGCAGCATCGATGGAGTGAAGTGAACAGTTGACGTTGCCACCTCCATTTACTCCTGAGAAGCTGCTGCTCATTGAAATACTGTAGTCCATTTGTACTGAGTCCTCGAAGAGTGTTGCTGGGTGGACCATTCCAACATGAGAGCATGCCATCGGACAGACAATACAAAAGCCTGAAAGTGTGTACCACGACACTCAAGGACAGCTTCACCCCTGGAGTTAGAAAGCTTTTGAATAATTTCCTACTATAATTAAAAGGACTCTCGACCTCACGATCTATCCCATTATGACATTGCACCTTAATGTTTACCTGAACTGCACTTTCTCTGCAGCTGTTATACTTTATTGTGAATTTTGTTATTGTTTTACCTTGTTCTGCCTTCAAGCATCGTGTAATAATCTGATCTGTATGAGCAGTATTAAAAATCAAGGTTTTCACTGTACCTCAGTATGTGGCCAGTTCCAATATCAAAGCAGAATGAAGGGTAATTGATTTATTCATGAGTGAGAACGTTGAACTGCTGGAGGAGAAAAGCAGATAGTGGTATTATTTGTACACCTGCTCTTTAAAGCAGGGGGCCATGGAGTGCTATTGAAAGAGCCCACGTGAGTTGCTTCAATGCAAGTTGTTAATCAGTGGAGGATGATAAATGGTGTGAATACTTAACCTGAAGGATTCCAATCGAGAGGACTTCCTTATCCAGGTTGGTTCTAAAATAGTGTATGAGCCGAACTCATCGAGGTAGGTTGAGAGTATTCCATCAAATTTCTGGTGTGCATTCTGGATGATGGAAAGGCTCTGGGGAGTCAAGTGTTAAGTCGGGTTCTGTAAAAGAGAAGGCCGGGAGAACACACACCAGTTCTCAATGATGGGCAGCAGTGAGCAGTGTCAGTCCTGGGAGTCGGCATGCCAGAGGATCTATCCTGTGCCCCTCCATGTGGATGCAATCATGAAGAAGGTACAGCAGTGGCTGCACTTTGCTAGGGGTTTCAGGGGAGTCAGTATGTCACCGAAAGCTCGGACAAATTTCTGTAGATGCATGGTGGAGGCCATTCTGACCGGTTGCACTGCAGGATCGCAGGATCAACAGAGGGTGCAAACGATTGATGACTCAACCCACTCCATCCAGGCACAACCCTCAACATTCCTGAGGATATCCTCAAGAAGGTGTCATTCATCACTACGGACCTTCACTATCAGGGGTATAATTTCTCATTAAGTGATTCAGGAATAGCTTCTTTCAAGATTCAAGATTCAAAAAACTTTATTGTCATTCTAACCGTACATCAGCTCTGCAGGGCAGAATGAGGCAGCGTTTCTCAGGGGAAGTGCAATCATAACATAACAAACGCAACACTAAATAATAAACATAACAATAAATAGTAAAACACAACAGCCACATGTCAGTTAAAATCAGTTATAAGTGTCCAGTGCAAGTTAAAAGTGTCCAAAGCGGAGTCAGGTGGAGCAGCTATTTAGCAGTCTGACTGTCTGTGGGAGGAAGCTGTTTAGTAGCCTTGTGGTTTTAGTTTTGATGCTCCTGTAACGTTTGCCTGATGGCAGAAGAACAAACAGTTCATGGAGAGGGTGTGAGGGGTCTTTAATGTTGTACCGTGTCTTCTGGAGGCATCGACTCTGAAAGAGGTCTTGGACAGAAGGTAGGGAGACCCCAATAACCCTCTCTGCTCCCCTAACCACTCTCTGCAAGGCTTCTTTGTCGACAGCACTGCAGCTGGAGTACCAGATTGTGATGCAAAAGGTCAGCACACTTTCAACCATGCCTCTGTTGAATGTAGTTAAGATGTTAGTGGGGAATGATGCTTGTTTAAGCTTCCTCAGAAAGTGCAATCTCTGCTGGGTCCATTTCACAATCCCAGTGGTGTTCCTGGACCAAGTGAGACTTTATAATCAGGTTCCTGAATGTTTCATGAACCTATAAATACTATGTTTTTTTTCTTTTATTTTACACTGTTTATTTGTTTTTGTAGATCATTAAAAAAATGACTTGTACTGTTGCTGCAAAAGAACAAAATCTCATGTCATTTAAGGCAATGTTAAAAAAACTGAACCTGATTCTAATTCTGATAATAAAAACAGTTTTGGACCTGCTGCTGTAGCCAGGGATTCTACATGAGAAGGCTAGGTTTCTGGTCATTGCTGACTCTCAGGATGAAGAAGAAGCTGGCCATGGTACTTCTTCCGAGAGGCTAGGAGAGCCCGAATACTGGGCAGGTCGTGTTGTACACGTTCCCAGAACTTTAACTAGTAATGTCTTCACTCATGGAGAGCAGTGAATTATCTGCCCAGAAGGTCTGGGGAGGTTCATGCAGTTCATTTAAATCCAAGATCAACAAATTTCTGGATCTCTGGATATCAAGGGATATGTCAGCAATGCCTGAAAATGGTACTAAGGTAGAAGATTCAACTGTGATCCTGACAAATCTCAATGAGCAGCCTCAGGGGCCAAATGACTAACTCCAACATCCATTCCAGATGTTGTTCTGCTAATTGTCTGTACTCTGTGCAGTCCTCAAGGTACATCACCATGTCTGACCATAAGGTGGAAGGGAAGTCTAGCAAGTGGCTTTCAGGAATTTCTACTCTTGGAATGATGGGCTATGACTGTGGGAGGCCAGTCATCTTCTACACTGAGAGTCATGGCCCCAGAATGTCAAGGTCTTCTCCAATTTGACTTCAGTTTTACTGAGACTCAGCCAAATTTGACATCAAGGACAGTCACTCACATTGCCCATGTAATTTAAGGTGTTTCCTCCATTTTTGGATCAAGGATGAACGTATCTTTGGGCAAGTCTTCAGCAACCTCATAGGGCTCAGCCTTTGGTGTCATCAGCATTCTCATCCTTGACCAGGAGAGCCAAAAGACACAATGCCTTGAGTCGCACTGTGTTGCTTTAACAGTCTATGAGACTGCTCCAGTCCATTATCCCAGAGACTGGCGCTGAAGTGTGGAGGGCTAATTGCATGGCTGTTCCTTCACCTTTACGACATCAAGGGTTCAAAAGTGGTTCATGAAAATGATTCCGGGTTTGAAAGGCTATCATAGGAGTTGTGTTTAATGGCTCTGGGCCTGTACCCGCCGGAATGCAGAAGAATGAGGGAGGATCTCATTGAAAACTATCGAATGCTGAAAGGCCTAGACAGAGTGGATGTGGGGAGGATGTTTCCTATGGTGGGGGAGTCTAAGACCAGAGAGGGACACAACCTCAGAATAGAGGGACGTCCATTTAGAATGGAGATGAGGAGGAATATCTTTAGCCAGAGAGTGGTGAATTCATTGCGACAAGCGGCTGTGGATGCTAAGTCATTTGATATTTTTAAGGCAGACATGGATAAATTCGTGATTAGTCAGGGCATGAAGGGATACAGGGATAAGGCAGGAGATTGGGGCTGAGAGGGAAAATGGATCAGTCTTGAAATGGCAGAGCAGACTCAATGGGCCAAATGGCCTAACTCTGCTCCTATATCCTATGGTCTTACCTTTTGCTGAATAAGCTATTTGATTTAATTTCTTATTCATTAAAACAATTCAGTACAAGTAAATTCTTTGCTGCTGCAGTTCAGTGGGCATTTAAAAGTCAAGCACGTAGTTGTGTGCCTGCAGTCCGAGACACAGGAGATTAAGTGAGAGAGGTAGATTTACCTCCTGAAAGGGCACGAGTGAACCAAGTCATTGTTACATTCAAGATCCACAGGACAGAGTCTGCCTTTTCCAAGTTCATTTAATTAACTGAACTCAAAAGCGCTAGTGGACATGGTGACATCTGACTGTCTCTCTGTGGGCCAGCAGTTCACACGTTTCAGTCACGAGCTTGGAAAGCAAACCAGTGCAGAGGAATAGAGGCAGATTAGTACAGATGACAAACTAAAGCGAAGCTTAGTGAACCAGAGACATACGCAGCAGGGGGAGTTTGTAAGGTAAATGTTCTTTTCTATCACAGAACCGAATAATAGAATGGATTTAGCCTGTGGGGACATTAACCACAAAATGACAAGATCCTAGTGTCGGCATCAATCTATCATTTTACATAAGTAGCCAATAACCTTGTAGAGTGCCCTTTCTTATAACTAATGCACACTTGGACTTCACTGTTACCTTCCTTTTACTAATGAGGAGAGCGGCCAGAGGCATAGCCTTTCCGTATTTCTCAGCCAATGGCTGACACTTACTATTTCATTCTTTAATTAAGTAATTTCAGCTTGTCCCCTATTGTACAAGTGCTGAGCTATTTATTGTCCTGAGATTGGAACTTGACTACTTTTTTTTAGTAACTTAAGTAGGGACTCGGCTGTGGCACCATTGTGGTTCAGTAATCCCGGAACAGAGGAACAAATGTGAATCTGTAAAGCAATACACCCTCAAAATATTCCAAAGCAATTGGCAGCAAACTTCCTAACAACCTGCATTCAGCAGCACACAAGCAAAGGAGAAACCCTGCGCTCAGCAAATGATGTTGAGGTTTAAGTGAAATGCTTTTGGATGAGATAGGATACAGGCTAGGAACAGCATTTTAAGAGATACTGGAGACAGCTTTGTGAGCACTTGCTGATGCAGATGGGGCGTTGGGTTACCTCCTCTTCTGAAAGGCAACTTTTCCATTGACATACGATCCCCAGGATAACAATAAAATGTCAGCCTGGGTTATAACTCATAAACTCATTACTACTTAATTACACTTGTATGTCTTTATGCCAGCTAATGATGGGGGCCGCATAGACACGCTGCTAGTGAGTGCACGTTAAAGGTGAAGACCGTGCTGAAATATGCTGATTCCACGCAAGCCGACGATGACAAGAGCTACACGAATGAGTTAACACACCAGCAACTGTGAGCAGCCCCCTGAAATCATGAAGCTGAAGGGGTCACATCAAATTAACCGGGAAGCTTGATCACTTAGCTAAAAATCAAAAAGCATAAGGTGGTGGAAATCTGTAAAAACATCAGAAAATACTGGAAATGCTGAGCAGGTCAAGGCAGCATTTGTGGCGAAACAACTAGAGTTGGTGTTTCAGGTGTGTGTCTTCAGCAATGATTTTTCCCTCAGACCTTTAACCCATGCAGCTGAAAGAGATAGGATTTATCAGCATTTGGAAAACCATGGCCTAATTAGGGGGAATCTACATGGCTTTGTGCAGGGAAAGTTATATCCTACTAACTTGATTGAGATTTTCAAGGCGGTAATGGAGGTGATTGATGAAGGTTGAGCTGTGGATGGTGTCTTCATGGATTTTAGTAAAGCATTTGACAGGGTCCAATAATGGAATCTCGCCCAGAAAATTAAGATACATGAGATGCTCAGTGACTTGGCTATTTGGTTTCAAGTCAAGTCAAGTTGCTTTTTATTGTCATTTCAACCATTAACTGCTGGTACAGTACACAGTAAAGATGAAACAACGTTCCTCCAGAACCATACTTAGTTTACCCACAGAAGACAAAGTGTGGTGGTAGATGGGGCTTATTCTGCCCGTAGGTCCATGACTAATGGTGTAGTGCAGGGATGCATACAGAGATCTCCGCTGCTTGTGATAAATATAAATGATCTGGATGAATATGTGGATGGTAGGTGAGTAAGTTCACAGACAATACAAAGATTGGTGGCATTGTGGATACTGTAGAAGATTACCAAAGTTTACAGTTGGATACTGATCATTCCCAGATATGGATGGAACAATGGCAAATGGAGTTTAATCCGGCCAAATATAAGGAGCTGCACTTTGTGAGATTACATGTAAAGTGACAGTACACTCTCAATGGGAGGACCCATAACAGTTGTGATGTACAGAGGGGCCATGGGACCCAAGTCCACAGATCCCTGAAAGTGTCTGCAAAGGCTGATAGCATGGTAAGAGGCATATGGCATGCCTTAATTGGGGCTCTGAGTGCAAGAGTCAATAAGTTACGTTGCAGCTTTATAAAACACAAGCTAGGTCACATCAATATTGCAATCAATTCTGGTCACACCATTACTGGAAGGCTATCGAGGCTTTGGAGGGGGTGCAATAAACTTTTACCAGGATGCCACTTGGATTAAGAGGGGAGGTTAAACAAACTTGGGTTGTATTCTCTGCAGGCTGAGAGACGTTTATGAAGTTATGACAGGCATACTGTAGATAGACAACTGATAGCTTTTGTCAGTACCTCCAATTGAACTCTGTCTTTTTGTGTGTTTTTCCCTAGCTGTCAGTCTGTGGTTTTGTATTGCCATGTGCTCCTGACCCCACTCCCGCTCTACTCCGGCCCCTGTATTACTGAGTACTCCGTCTCTCACCTGTTTCTCATTATTACCTGTATTGCTGCCACCTGTGTCTCATTGTGCTCCACCTATCATCTGCCTCTCTGTTTATTGCTCAGTGTTTTTCAGTCCTGTGTTTTCCACGTTTTATTTTAATTCCACGTCCCATTCCCATTCTGACATGTCTATCCATGGCCTCCTCTACTGTAACGATGAAGCCACACTCAAGTTGGAGGAACAACACCTTATATTCTGTCTGGGTAGCCTCCAACCTGATGGCATGAACACTGACTTCTCAAACTTCTGCTAATGCCCCACCTCCCCCTCATACCCCATCTGTTATTTATTTATATACACACATTCTTTTTCTGTCTCTCCTTTTTCTCCCTCTGTCCCTCTCATTACACCCCTTGCCCATCCCCAGGGCTTCCCCCATCCCCCTTTTCTTTCTCCCTGGGCCTCCTGTCCCATGATCCTCTCATATCCCCTTTGCCAATCACCTGTCCAGCTCTTGGCTCCATCCCTCCCCCTCCTGTCTTCTCCTGTCATTTCGGATCTCCCCCTCCCCCTCCCCCTCCCACTTTCAAATATCTTACTAGCTCTTCTTTCGGTTAGTCCTGACGAAACGTCGACTGTACCTCTTCCTAGAGATGCTGCCTGGCCTGCTGCGTTCACCAGCAACTTTGATGTGTGTTGCTTGAATTTCTAGCATCTGCAGATTTCCTCATGTTTGCATTTTTAATCCAGAAGACACACATTTAAGGTGAGAGAGGGTCAGTTTGTGGTCTTTTTTTTTTCTGACATAGAGTGGTGGGTGCCTGGAATGCACTGCTAGGAATGAAAGGGGAGCCAAATATGGTAAAGGAATTCAAGAGTCTATGGTGGGATATGGACATTGTGTAATCTGAAGTGATTAGTTGTTTTAGGCATTTAATTACTAGTGTAGCTCAGTACAATTTAGTGGGCCAAAGGCCTTTAACTGTGATGTGCATTTTGTCCCAAGCTTAGCAATAGCACAGACATTGGTATTGTGTATGTACATTAAATCCATTTGAGGTCAGTTAACTTGCCTCTGTAGTTACAGTGGAAGTGACCCTAAAGGTACCACAAAGTGATTGCATAAAATGGTCATCATGAGCCAGAGAAATAGTTGAGAGCGATACCAAAAGCTCGGTTTCTTTAGATTTTGAAAGTGGAAGGGAGACGCAATGGTGAAAAGGTTGAGGAGATGAATTTCCAAATCACTGACTGATATGGCTGTAGGCAAGTCCGTCAGTGGTTAGATGAAAGGACGGGATGAAACAAGAGATTAAAAGTAAAATGAGTGCAAAGGTTGCTTATCAAAAACAGAAAATACTGGAAATACTCAGCAACCTCTGTGGGGAAAAGAGACAGGGCGAACGTTTGAGGTCAAAACTGGGAAGAGGACAAAAGAAGCCTGTTAAGCTGCAGGGATGTCTCTGATCGGGTAAACCTGTGTGTGTGGGTGGGGGGGGGGGGGGAGGGAACCATGAGACAAGGTGTAACCTTGTCAGCGAGTGAGTGGGAAATGTCAGAGTCAGAACGTTACCCAGCACAAGATGAGGTGCTGTACTTCAACTTTAGAGTGGGTACAGCTGTGCCTGCCGAAATGAACATGTAGGAATGCACAGTATTTAAATACTGACTGTAATATCAGCTGCATAATATTTAAAAAAAAATCATGGAAATCATGGAAATCATGGAAAGCACATTTTGTGAAGTGCAACATTAAAACAAGGAAACTAAAGTACAAGACTCAGTGTGTGTACAGTCCACAGCATGAATCATTCAGGTGTCATTGAAGTTAATGATAAATTCAGTAATGCTGTAAAAGACATACTAATATAGAATGGTTTAAGGATAATTGCTCTTGTTAATAATGACCTTTGGGTGTATGACAGGTTATTGCTTCATTGTAATTCACTGCAATAATTTAGCAGTGTCACAAAGCAACAGAGTCAACAAAAGGTTAGAAGCAATTTGCGGATGAGTGGCAAATGATTTTTCTTTAGAATTAGTCACTTCCAATTTATTCATAAACATTATTTTTATCTGGTGTAAGACACATTAAATTCACCTGCCATTCAACTCTATCAATCAGAAAACAACTGAGGACATCCCTTAAACCATACATTGTTTACAGGGAAAGGGTGCAGAGATTTTGTGGGTGTACTCAGTGCAAACAGAGCTTCCAGGGACGTTCAGCAACCCGGGAGGAAGGGAAGGTGAGAATGGCAACCAGTGGCTGACAGGGTAGAAAGGGAAGATCTATCTGATTCTCATAAAACATTTTAGCATCGAATCCATATCATGCCCTCTTCTCACCATCATCATCTGGAAGCCTGAAGGCACACACTCAGTGATTCAGGAAGAGCTTCTTTCCCTTTGCCATCTGATTTCTGAATGGGCATTGAAACCATGAACATTACCTCACTATTTTTTATTTCTGTTTTTGTGCTACTTATTTAATTTGACTATTTGATATACATATACTGTATATACTTTAACTCATGGTCTTTTGTCCTATTATCATGTATTTCATTTTACTGCTGCTGCAAATTAACAAATTCCATAACGTGCCAATGCTACTAAACCTGATTCTGAGATTTATTATCACTGATGTATAAGAAATTTGTTATTTTGTGGCAGCAAAACAGTGCAATACGTTACTATAATAATAAATAAAAACATATTTGTGCAAAGAGAACAGAACTAGTGAGGTAGTGTCCATGCGTTCGTGGTCTGTTCAGAAACCTGATGGCAGAGGAGAAGAAACTGTTTCTAAAACTTTGTGTGTGTCTATCTTATTTCATTGTCATTGAATAGCTAATGATGTTGTTTTTCTCAGAATAAACCATCTATTTGCATAGTTGAGTCCCATGGTATTACACAAAGTGAGCCAGGGAACATAGTCACACACTGAACATAAGGTCCATGCCTCTTGTGTGGATCTTTGCATATAAATTGTTGTGTAATAATGTGCAGTATGTGTTTCTTTGTGACGATATGTCTGTATGTCCTATCAATGAAGTTCCACATGATGCGGTCAAAGCCAGTCCCAGGACCAAACATCCTGGAGCCACAATTTGAACAGTATCCAAGGACTTTGGATTAAGGAAACCGCTTCCTTGTCTTAGAAACATAGACAACCTACAGCATAATACAGGCCCTTTGGCCCCCAATGCTGTGCTGAACTTGTCTTGCTAGATGAAAACAAGTATCAGACTTGATGATACTTTCTCCCACTGTTAACTAGTGAATTAGTTACGAATGGAATTCCACCTGCATGTCCCTGCTTCTACAGGCGTACTCTATTCAGTTTCAGTTTCCTGAGGGCAAAAGTCTGAGTGCTTTGCTTTCCAGTTGGCTTCGGCAGCTGGACAGAAGTCCATGACTAAAACGACTCAAGCCTTGCAAGCAATATCAGGTAAGTTAACCAGATTGTGGTTCAGCCTTTATTGCCCAATATTAGTTATCAACTATTTCCTTAATGTGCTGTTCTTATTTACCATGCACAATAGGAAACGAATAATTTCTCAGATACTGTTAAATTTTGCTACTCATGGAGAACGAAGGTTTATGGTCTCTCAGTATATATTGAGTTACATTAAATGATGCATTTGCTTTCAAATTAAATTATCAAGGCAATCATTTCTAATCACATACTGGCAAGTCCACAATGTTGCACATCCTGGACATTCAAACACCACCTTAACTAGAATATTGCACGGCCAGCTAAAGGACTAATGCAACACAACCAAAGTAACACTGTTAGTGCTCTGCTGAGGGAGTGAATTGTCACCATTCCGATGAAACCTTAAATGAGAAGCCGACTCCCTATCACAGAGTCTTCTAAGAGGAGCAAGGAGTTTATCCTAGTGTCTTAATATACTCATCTTAACTAAAACTGGTTATCTGCTGATTCACCCAGTGTGGTGCTCTAGTGTGGACACTGGCCATCATATTTCTCTGTATCATAGTATGTGTTACACTTTGTTCATTTAAAACATTTTGAGACATTAAGAGTAAATGAAACCTCATTAACTTGTCTGGTTTTACTTAGTGTAGTACCAAATGTAGGTTGTGACCGACTAGATACTTGGTGATGCAGTCTCAACAAGGATAGATTTAAATGGTTCATTCATGGATGAAACTGTGTTCAGAGCAGCCAACCCTTCTGGACTGACCTTGACATGTAGATCCTAACTGGAAAGTGCTGGTGGTCAGAGTTTGAGCTCAGTTGCTGAACGAAACATACAGAAGGTTGGGGACTGAGAAGTTCAGAACCCTTCAGTGATTTCCTTCAATTTGTTGAGGGCATGTATGATGTATGCAAATACAGGGAGCAACTTAAAGTGATATCTGTCCAAAGGTGTAACAGTGACAAAGAGTGATCCTTTTGAAACAACATTATCCCCACTGACTTGGAGAACAACACATCTATGGTATGTTACTCCATAAACTGTGCACATTGCAATACTCCACTCCCTGAAGCTAACACTACATTTCATAACAACTTTCAAACAGGTTGGAGACCCCCTCCCTCTGGTGACACATCTGGGTTGTGCTTCACACTCCACAAGGTGTTCCTCGTTTGCCTTGTCTGCAGTGGAAATCTTCTCCCACCCAACCATCACAGAAGAGAAGCACTTTTGCCACTTCCTCTGATTTCACTGACCTTTTGGATTTCAGGTAGGGAATCGGACAGGGGTCCCCAACCTTTTTTGCACCGCGGACTGGTTTAATATTGACAATATTCTTGCGGACTAGCCAACGGGGGGGTGGGTGTTCAAGTAGGGATAAACTCACCTCAACATGTCTTTTACAGTTAGGGTTGCCAACTTTCTCACTCCCAAATAAGGGACAAAAGTAGCAGTCAAATCCCAGGACACTTTACCCCAGGAAAGACTACCATGACCATGAAGCCTTGCGCGGGGACCTGTGTGCGCATGCGTGATGTGCGCATACGCGTATGTGCTGATATTTTTTCCTCCCACAAATCGGTTTTGCCTTCATCTTCCCGACTACACTGTACATACATTATTTCTATGTTTTATAGACTGTGTATTTATCATATCATTCTTGCTTTTACTATATGTTAGTGTTATTTATTTTCGATTTTATGTGTTATTTGGTATGATTTGGTAGGTTATTTTTTGGGTCTGGGTTGGTAGGTTATTTTTTGGGTCTGGGAATGCTCAAAAATTTTTCCCATATAAATTAATGGTAATTGCTTCTTCGCTTCACGCCATTTCGGCACAAAAGGTTTCATAGGAACGCTCTACCTTAGTGGGAGAAATACGGGACAAACTAACTTAGCTCAATATACAGGATGTCCTGGCAAATACGGGACAGTTGGCAACCCTATGTTCAAGTTCAACAGTGCGCGACAGGGAATGAGGAAAGGTGCTGCTGGCTCGTATCGTTTCCTCACAGCCCGGTAGCACACGCTTTGCGGCCTGGTACCGGTCCACGGCCCGGTGGTTGGGGACCGCTGGAATAGGAGACTAACGTTGATGTCAATTGCTCACTGTGAGCAGCACGCTGGACATTGTCCGGTTACAGACTGCGGTATAATGTGGCAAACCAAAAGCAACCAAAGGCACTCTGATGTCAGTACTGCCTTCATGCATTGTCTTTATTCTTTCTTTACAGGTTAGGACAGTCCCCTCTGCCAATTCAGTAAATGAACTGTGAAATGAGCGAGATGTTACATCATTTAAACTACTTCTTTTCAGGAAATCCTTAAATTTTACACTGAAGAAACAACTTTCAATGTCCATTATCCCCATGTGAGGGAATCCACAAACAAACTTGGTCTGGGCTTTCCACTTGCAACCCTTGATGATGAAGTTCCGATCCATCCTCTCTGAATAAACATCACTTATTAGCAGGAGCCTCTTCCCTCCAGAAAGGTTTAATATACTCAACATGCAATCTACTCCCCATCACTTCTACAGCCACTCCCAAGGGCACAGGGAAGAGAAACAGATGGAGTTCTGCTTTCTTGATTCCATTTCTCACTTGGGCAGCTGCATGTTCTGTCTGGGAATTCCAGGGCGTATCTGATACAGCTGTTTCAGATTTCATCACCTTGTAGGGGAACAATAAGTCCAGCCCCCCTGACCACCCCCCCATCAGACTCTACCTCACCTTGTAGGAGAACAATAACTCCAGACCCCCCCCCCCACATGATCCATCCAGCCTCTACATTCATACATTCAGCTCTAAATTCCAGGACTGGTCAGGCGAAGGATCTGTTCTCTCTTGGTAGGACACCATGCCATGACATATCAACGGAACTGAGAGAGTTTTGCTGTCCACTGTCTAACTTGCACAGTTCTCACATGTGTGGTGCCTTGGTGATCAATGATCACCACATAACCCTGTATTTATGCATGAAGAACTGGAAGATGACTAAAAGCAGCTGTTCCTCCATAGCATTTCTTTGTTTATAACTGTGGGAGGAAACCGGAGCACCCAGAGGAAACCCACGCAGTCACGTGGGGATAACGTACAGACAGTGGCAGGAATTGAACCTGGGTCGCTGGTGCTGTAAAGTGTTGTCCTAACCCCTATGCTACCGTGTCACCCGTGAAGTAGATCAGATATAAAGGTCCCATCAAGCAATCACGACTATTGCTGCGGCTAATTTCCTTTCCTTATTTTTTTCCACAAAGTGGGTGCTATTAAACTCAAACATAAGAAAATCTGCAAATGACAGAAATCTGAACAACACACGCAAAATGCTGGAGGAACAGCATGCCCGGCAGCATCTAGGAAAAGAATACTGTTGACGTTTCGGGCCGTGAGTCCTGCCGAAGGGTTTCGGCCCGAAACATCATCTGTACTCTTTTCCAGAGATGCTGCCTGGCCTGTTGAGTTCCTCCAGCATTTTGTGTGCATTGCTTGCCTATTAAACTCCCTTCACTTGCCTTATTATTTTTTTTTGAAAAGGAGGTTCTCCCATCCTCGTTCAATGCAGGAAGCCACTCCCCATGAAACGATTAATCAGAAGGCTAAAGAGAAGCTGCTCAAGCTCTAGTAGCTCAGCTGCTCCAGTAGGGGAATTAAAGGTAATGGGGAAAAGGCAGGGAGGGGGTGATGAGTCCATGGCCAGATCAGCAATGATCTTATTGAATGGCAGAGCAGGCTCGACGGGCCAGTTAGCCTACTCCTGCTCCTATTTCTTATGTTTGCAGACCAATGGCACACAAGGTCTGAGCTCTGCAGTTCTGATACAGGAGGTTGACCTTCCCTGTGCCTCCCCAGATGCTGTCTGATCTACTGAGTAGTTTTGGTCTAGGTGTTGTTCACAGGGGGAGGCACAAGTGGTTCCAGTGCCATTGGATTACAGAGGGAACAACTGGAGGAAGACCCATGGCTTATGGGAATCTTGTTACCAATCCATGTGTAAGTTGAGTTGAATTGAATATCTATATAATTATCCTCCCAAGACTACCAGCAGCCTACTCAGAAAATTGACAGCCATGATGAAACGAGCCAATCAGTGCCAGGCAAAAGGGTTGGTGATGTGGGCAAGGAGGAGAAGTTCCTGAAAACGAATTGATAAATTGAACGTGAGCCCAAATCTTCAACCATCACTTTACTTCATCACAATCCCCTCGACAGAAGCCTCATTCAGTGGATTACAAGCTCCTTAAATTATAAGCACAGGCGCTGCACAGAGACCGACCGACCCCGATTAATCACAGATAAATGGCAGCAGAACCTCTGCAGTTAGTACAAGTTGCTGAGTCATCTGGAACAATAGCCGTCAGTGACTGATGGCATGGTACTTGCAGGAGTAGTCAGGATGCAGGCACATCCTGGGGTCCACAGTACCGTGGGTGGTATGGACTGGGAGATTCCTACCAACTGATTGCGTTAACAGTGCTCTTCTCCCGAGCTTTGGCATGCAAGGGTGATACCAAATCGTATGCCAAGGATCAACCTGCCCTCACTCCAACATCTAACAATAAAGCAAGCTCCAACACTTTCTGGAATCCAATCATAGTTTGAGCTAGAGACCAAATAATACACTTACATCAAAGAAAAATGATTTTGATGTCTTTCAACTGCAAAACAATTTTGTTCCAGTAATGATACAAGAATTTTATAATGTTTTTAAATTATAAAATGGAGACACTTCAGTGAATACAAAGGAAAGATACCCGAGGTATCTTCAATGATTCGCAGCTCAGTTTTTTTGCACAATTCGATCACTTCACATTGCAAATGACTTTTATGTGAGAACTTCCGTTGACAATGCAACTTCAAGGCTTTCTTTTGACTTCAAACAAATAAGGCCATCCCCTGCTTATCTGATTTCTCTCCTTCTGTACTTCCCACATAAATACAGGGTGGACTCCCTGCTGGCATTGTTTTAAAATGCTCGGCTGTAATTGAGATGGAGAGTGGAATTAGAGGCACAGGAGAGATGGCCACTTCTTACCGCTCAAAGCGACATCTCACCAGGGGAGAAAAAAAACACTTCACCCTTCACAATCCAGATGTAACCAGAGCTGAGATTAACAGTTCAACGAACTTGGAAATGTGCACAAACTTCTTTCTAATCTATGACAAAACACTGCATTCACCAGTCTGCTCTGATGTGAGATCACACTTCTCTGCCTGCTGTTCAAAGGAATCCTCCGCAATTCATTAGAAAATGCTGACTTCCAACTTGCATAATTGAAATCTGTACAGAAAAGAACAGTATTCCCATAACCATTTTATTTATATGTACATCATAACACAATGAACTGCACCGTTTGCATTAACAACCAACACAGTCTAAGGATAACTACGTTAGCCATACAGGCAACTTTGAAACAAGAGACGCTGTGGCTGGCTACTGACCTCTTGACTCTCCAGGTCATTTACAGGGCACAGGTCAGCAGTGCAATAAAACATCCACACTAGTTGGGATCAGTGTAACTCCAACAACAAATCAGAGCTATTTAAATGTGAATATTATTGCAGTATCACCCTGGATAAACAGCCATGCAACTCTTGACATTTCATCTCTCTACCACTTGGGTATTTATAATCTGCACTGCAGTTTCCTGCCAAGGCTTTTTTGGTTGCGTCTGCCAAACAAGGGAACCACAAGGACAGAGATAGAGTGAATACACTCAGTCTTTTTTTCTCAGCACTGGGGACTCCAACCACAGAGCACAGTTTAAGGTGAGAGAGGAAAGATTTAATAGGAAATTATGGAGCATTTTTTTTTGCACAAAAGGTGGTATAAATGCAGAACAAGGTATCAGTGGCAGTGGTCGAGACAGATACAATAAAAACTTCTAAAAGGTAGTTGGACAGGTATTATGAATAGGAAATGTCCAGAAGGTTATGGGCCAGATGCAGGCGAATGAGACTAGCTTGAATGGTGCATTTTGGTTTGCGTGGACCAGTTAAGCCAAAGTGCTGAATGACGCTATGATACTGACGGAAAACACATGGAAGCACCACAGCCTGCAAAACCCTTCCAATTTACAGTATATCCCAATTGTTAATGTGCATTTGTTGGCCACTTTATTTGGTACATCTGTACACATACTTGTTAATGCAAATATCTAAATAGCCAATCATGTGCAGTAACTCAATTCATGAAGCATGCAGACATGGTCAAGAGGTTCAGTTGCTGTTCAGTCCAACATCAGAATGGGGAAGAAATGTGATCTAAATGACTCTGACAGTGGAATGGTTGCTGGTGCCAGATGAGCTGATTTGAGTACCTCAGAAACCGCTGATCTCCTGGGACTTTTAAGCGCAACAGTCTCTAAAGCTTACAGAGAATGGTGCAAGAAACAAAAGGGGAAGTTCGGTGCACTAAAAAAGTCTTGTTACTCAGAGGGATCACAGGAGAATGGGCAGACTGCCTCAAGTAAATAGGAAGGCGACAAAAGCTCAAAGAACCACATATTACAACAGTGGTGTGCAGAAGAGCACCTCTGAACACACAAACATCGAGCCTTGTAGTGGATGGACTACAGCAGCAGAAAAAAATTTTGAATTTGAAAATTTGAAATTTGAATTGAATTGACTTTATTTCTTACATCCTTCACATACATGAGTAAAAATCTTTGTTATGTCTCCATCTAAAAGTGCCATGTACAATCATAGTAACTTATAATAATTTATAATAAATAGAACAGTCAATGTAATATAGAGCACACTCAAATCAGCATGAGTTAATCAGTCTGATGACCTGGTGGAAGAAGCTGTCCCGGACCCTGTTGGTCCTGGCTTTTATGCTGTGGTACTGTTTCCCAGATGGTAGCAGCTGGAATAGATTGTGGTTGGGATGACTTGGGTCCCCAATGATCCTTTGGGCCCTTTTTACACACCTGTCCTTGTAAATGTCCTGAATCATGGGAAGGTCACAACTACAGATGCGCTGGGCTGTCCGCACCACTCTCCGCAGAGTCCTGCGATAAGGGAGGTACAGTAGCCAACATACACTCAGTGGCTACTTTGTTAAGTATCTCCTATACCTAATAAACTAGTTACTGAGTGTATCATTGTTCCTCCATCATCACTTAGTCAAATTTCAGGATTGCTATGCCCGGCAGGCAACTTTGCCTCCTGGGTAGCAGCTACTCCAGGAGAAAATAGTTCTGCAGAGCTTCAAGAAAAAAACTTACAATAGGAATTAAATGCCGCCCACCAGCAGTGTTAACATTCATAGTCCATGTGTACATTAATCAGGCATTTAACTTTGAGAATAGTTCCATCATATCTATCATTGGAGCTTATAACATGGGAATATCACTGCGGTATCTACACTGGCAACGATTCTTTGCAGCAGGAATTATGATATCCACATTACATTTTGGGTATCCACGTTTAAAGGTTACTCACATCTGTCCTTTCCTGGTACAAAGTGGGTAGACTCAGGTTCCCCATTCAATATTTCAAACCCATTTTGCAGTTTCTTGCTTCTGTCCACACAATTTTCTATGCTGTCAATTCTTGCATTTTTAGAAAGCTCAATATGACCCACGATAATTCAGTAAGAGTTGGGGGGTTTCTGGAATCCACAGCCTGCAAAGATGGTCAATTCACATAACTGGGGAAATACTCCAAGTATCATCAAACTGCAGAGATATACATAGGTCAAGGACAGTGAAGTGGAATTAATCAGAAATCCATTTCAGGATGCTGTGAGACATGCTAAGTCCCCCATGTGTGTGGCGAATTTGAAATAATTCTGGGATGAATCCGTTGAATTGACAGTCAGCACAGATGTTTCTGAGATATCAACAACCATCTACTTGCAATGCACGCATGCACACTAGTTCACTAACTCTGTCATTTACAGACATCTAAGTCAAAACCAACAGGCTTTTATCTGCAAGTGCACTGAATGTGACATAAAATGGGTTCCCACTTTAATGCAACAACTCGGGGAACCTTGATATCGCTCGATCCCCAAGGTCCAAGCCTCCCTAGGGTGACGACTCTGACCTTTGACCTTGCCCCTTTCTTTTCTACCTTCAAGCCATCCCTACCCCAACTCCGAAAAAGACTGACCTTTCAGTATGCAGTCGCACAAAGAGCCTTGGCAAAACAACTCCCAAACTAAACTATCACAAACTCTCCTCACGAAGTCCCATTATTGCGCATAAATTGGCACATCGATTTCAAAGCATGTAGAGAATGGTTATATAGAACCTTAACGATTCTCTTTAATTGCTAAATAATTTGCTATCAACACGATGGAATCCTCGCCAGTCAATGAGGGACCAGCAAAGAGCAGAGCAGTTTTTTCTTGTGTGATGCTCTTCTTCCAACATTAGAATGCCATGGGTATATAGGCTTTATAACTACAGCATCCTCTGCTGGGTGGCATCAGCACATCAGCCCAGCCCTAGCTGTTCTAGTAAGCCACAACTTGAATACTGTGTTACAAGCTACGACATTTAAAACCAGAGTGCGTAGGAAATTCTTTTCATAAAGGGCATTGAAACTTTGGAATTGTCCCAGAAAAGCTGAGAGCTCTGGGGAACTGGCACAGAGGAAGAGCAGCAACATGGTGCACCGGGGCCTTGAACGTATTAAATGGCAGAGCAGGACTGAGGAGCAGAAGAGGGCTGACTCCTGCTCTTATTTTTTTTTTGTGTTCTTAAAAGTGAAGTAGAAACTAAGAAAGCTGCGATGAAATGATAGTGGACTCTGGTCAATTTATTTCCTGAATTCTGCATTCTGCACACCTTTGAGCAACAGATGTTTAAACTTCATAATATTTAAGTAAATGACGGTGTAAACATCACTGTCAAGGGTTTGAGTTTTGGAGAGAAATTGAAGAAACAACAGATATACTGTAGAAAAGTTGAGCTTTCTTAAGGTTAATGATATGGAAAAGATACACCAGAAAGGTAGCAATGATAGTAGTTTCTTCTCCTTGCAGACGACCAGAAAGCAAACTGAGTGACCAGTTTTGCATGAAGTGGGATGGGTGTACAGAGGGGAAGGAGGAACTCAGAAAATATTTTTTCCACTGACATCTCCGGAGAACCAACTTCTTCCAAGGAAGGAAGTAATAGCAAATACTGAACAAAGGAACTTCGAGAATTGGCAAACCAACAGGTGCGAAAATCCCGCTTCGTCTGTAACTCTCTCTCCACTTATTCAAGTCAATCAGTGGCAGCATTATTGCAAGACAGCTTTGACAAATGGCAACTTAACTACAAACTTCTAGGTATCCCCAAAGTATTCCAGAAGCTCCCAGGAGCTAAGATGAGACTGCATAACTCAATTTGCTCAGCATTTTTATATTGAACAGAAATAGGCTTGTATCTCTACGCCAGTCAATACTTCAGTGCTAGCAGAGGATACGTAAGGAAAATGCTTTGACTCACCAGGCCAGCAGAACCACCAGAAAGCTGACTCATTTACATTTTATATAGAACAAACGCCCCCAAATCAACATACTACTGCAAGCATAGGCCTAATTTTAGCATATATTATATTTAATATACTTATTTATTAGTTATTTTTTATTTATCTAGAGGGCTCACAAAGGCCATTTTTCAGTGTCAATAAAACATTAAAGAGTTGCTTTCTCTGAAGTGAAATGCTACGCATACGCGGTCTATTATTTATGTGCTTCTCTTTTTTTCCTTCAGATGAAGCTGCTTTGATTTTGTTCAAAGGGATGGCAATTTTGGTGCTAATACATTCTAAGGTAGAGGAAAGGGCTTGCATCTATCAGAGATTTTACATGCTCTTGAGTTTATGGTGTTCAAGCCATGAAACCTTCCCAATATCCACCAAGGAGCTGGCAGAGCACTCAGTTACTTAGCTCCAAAGCATCAGACGCCCTACCCCTGGGTAACATCTAGTTGTCTATTCCACTCTCCATACTGACGGGATGATGAATAACAAATACTTACTTCTTCAAAAAAAATTGCAACCAGATTCAGAACACTGGTTCTAACATGTCACATATCACAGGAACTAAATGTTTGAACTGAAAAAACATAAGAGTAAAATGATAAATTTAGAATAATCAAATAAAAGATAACATTTGCCCAATTTGTTTGCTCTGTAAATAGGAAGATTCTACATAGGGACTTGGAGTAACAAGAAGAAATTTGGGCTTTATTGGAGTGAAGCAGTGGTGTCATGGTCTTCATTGTTAACGTGAATGGCAAATAAAACTATATTATACAACATGCGCAACTGACGATTTAGAATATACACAGAACTACTTTTTTCTTTTGATGGATACTCAAACTAATTTCGAGCTGCAATGTAAACCGTTGTTCTCAAGATCAGTCTTCAAGATTCCTCTCAGGAAAATTCATTATCTGTTTCTGCCAAATAACTGCTTTTACACTTGAGCCATAGTTCACCCCGGAAGCAGCAGAATTTCCCCAGAAACAACATTCCGTCCACACTTTCTGCTGTCTCAGCAATCAAAGGCACCGCGTGTCCCAGGCATTGTCTCTTCTCCCCCTCCTATCAGGCAGTAGAGAGACCTGAAAGCACATACCACCAGGCTCAAGCATAGTTGCTATTCCATTTTTAAGAAGGCCTTTTGAATGATCCCCTAGTACAATAGACTCTTGACCTTTCAATCTACCTCATCATGACTTTGCACCTTATTGTCTACCTGTATTGCACTTTCTCTGTAACTGTAACACTTCATTCCACACTCTTATTATTTTCCCTTGTACTACCTTAACGCACTTCTGTAATGGACTGATCTGTATGGATACCACACGAAACCACCTTTCTCTGCACCTCAGCACACGTGACGATAATAAAACAATTTACCCACTGCATTGATGTTTTCCTGTCTTTGAGAAAGGAGAGCGCATGGACTCATACCGCCCCTCTCACAACAACCTCACTACGTTCCACAGCCAGCAAAGTGGATTTGAAGCTGCATCTCAGTTTGGAAACATTACAGTTTGCAAGTCCCACTCAAAGTTCAAAGGTCAAAGTAAATTTATTTTCAAAGTACATATATGTCACCATATACAACCCTGTGATTCATTTTCTTGCCAGCATTCACAGGACAACAAGCTATGCAAATACAAAAAGAAAATATATAAAAATAAGCAATACATATTGAAAACATGGAATGAAGAGTGAAGTTATTACCTTTGTTCAAGAGCCTAATGGTTGAGGGCTATTCTTAAACCTGGTGGTATGGGTCCTGAGGCTCCTGTACCTCCATCCTGATGGCAGCAGGGAGGAGACATCATGACCTGGATGGTGGAGATGCCGCTTTCCTGCAACACTGCTCCTTGTGGACGTGCATAATGGTGGGGATGGATTGGGCCATATCTACTACTCAATGGTGGGGATGGCCTTACCCATGACGGACTGGGCCATATCCACTATTTTCTGTAGAACAAGCTCGAACAGTAAAGTGCCGAAACCCAGATATCCTGCTTTTTTAAAGAAATGTTGATGATGGAACCATGTTGTCCAGAATATTTATTCCTCTTCCAAACAGTGTTAAGGGTTGTTTGACATCCACTTGAGAGAGATGGCGGGATTTGCTTTAAGTTTACTTGAGAAAACTGTCCTCCAGCTCTACAGTAACCCTCATGACTACATGTATCAGCCTAGACTTTTATGCTTAATTGAAGTGATCAAAGTCAAGGTAAAATTTATTATCAGAGTACATGTCACCACATACAAACCTGAGATTCTTTTTTCTGCGGGCATATTCAGCAAATCTATAGAATAGGAACTGTAAACCAATCACAAACAAGAGAAAATCTGCAGATGCTGGAAATCCAATTAACACACAGAAGATACTGGAGGAACTCAGCAGGCCAGGAAAAAGAGTACAATCGATGTTTCAGGCCAAAGCCCTTCGGCTGGACTGAAGAAAAAAAGCTGAGGAGTAGATTTAAAAGGTGGGGAGAGGGGAGGGAGAAACACAAGGTGATAGGTGAAACCTGGAGGGGGAGGGAGGGTAGTAAAGAGCTGGGAAGTTGATTGGTGAAAGAGACAGAAGGCCATGGTAGAATGGAAAGGGGAAGGAGCACCAGAGGGAGGTGATGGACAGGCAAGGAGATAAGGTGAAAGATAAGGGGATGGGAAATGAAGGAGAGAGGGAGTGGGGGGCATTACCAGAAGTTTGAGAAATCAGTGTTCATGCCTTCAAGTTGGAGGCTACCCAAATGGAATACAGGGTGTTGTTCCTCCAACCTAAGTGTGGCCTCATCACAAGAGTTATGGATGGACATATCAGAATGGGAATGGGAAGTGGAATTAAAATGGGTGGCCACTGGGAGATTTCGCTTTTTCTGGTGGACAGAGCACAGGTGTTTCCCCAATCTACGTCGGGTCTCACTGATATACAAGAGGCCACACCAGGAGCACCAACTACAGTACATGACCCCAACAGACTCACCTCACCTGGAAGGACTGTTTAGGGCCGTGGATGGTAGTGAGGGAGGAGATCTCACTGATATACAGGAGGCCACACCCGGAGTACCAAACACAGTATATGACCCCTATAGACTCACATTTCACCGATATACAGGAGTGAACAGGATGTGTAATAGTAACTGTAAACAGGATCAATGAAAGAGCAAGAGCATCGAAGACAACAAACTGTGCAAATGCAAATGTAAATAAATAGCAATAAATAACGAGAGCATAAAATAACAAGGCAAAGAGTCCTTAAAGTGAGATCATTGGTTGTGGGTACATCTCAATAGATGAGCGTCGTTATCCTCTTTTGTTCAAGAGCCTGATTCCTGAGGCTCTTGTACCTTCTACCTGTTGGCAGTAGCAAGAAAAGAGTATTGCCTGGGTGGGGAGGATCTTTGATGATGGATGCTACTTTCCTATGACAACATTTCATATAGATGTTGGAACAGCTTTACCCTTAACGTACTGGGCTAAACCCACCACCTTTTGTAGGATATTCCGCTCAAAGGCCTTGGTGTTTCCATACCAGACTGCGATGCAACCAGTCAATACGTTTTCCATCGCACATCTATAGAAGTTTGTCAAGGTGTTTGATGTCCTACCAAATGTCTGCAGACTTCTGAAGAAGTAGAGGTGCTGTAATGCTTTCTTTGCGATAATATTTATATGATGGGTCCAGGACAGGTCCTCCGAGATAATGGCACCCAGTAATTTGAAGTTACTGACTCTCTCCGCCCCAATCCTCTGACGAGTACTGGCCTATGGACCTCTGGTTTCCCTCTCCTGAAGTCTACAATTAGTTCCTTTGCCTTGCTGGTAATGAGTAAGAGGTTGTTGTTATGACAACACTCAGTCAAATTTTCAATCTCCCTCCAGTATGCTGATTCATCACCACCTTTGATACAGCCCACAACAGTGGTGTCACAGGCGAACTTGAATATGGTGTTGGTGCTGTACATAGCCATAGTCATAGGGGTAAAGCGGGTAGAGCAGGGGGCTGAGTATACATTCCTGTGGTGCACCTGTGCCAATTGTGGAGAAGATGTTTTTGCCATTCTGAAATGACTGGGGTCTGCAAGTGAGGAAATCCAGGATCCAATTGCAAAAAGGGGTATTGAGCCCCAGGTCTTGGAGTTTATGTTAGTTTTGAGGGAACGATGGTATTAAATGCTGAGCTGTAATCCATAATGAGCATCCTGATGTATGCATCTTTGCTGTCCAGATGTTCTAGGGTTGTGTGAAGAGCCAATGAGATGACATCTGCTATGGACCTGTTGCCTCAGTAGGCAAATTGGAGCAGATCCAAGTTGACACTCAGACAGGAGCTGGTATGTTTCAACACCAGCCTCTCAAAACAATTCATCACTGTGGACGCAAGTGCCACTGGGTGATCGTCATTGAGGCAGCTTACCACAATCTTCTTGAGCAGTGGTATGATTGAAGCCTGCTTGAAGCAGGTGGGTACCACACATTTCCAAAGCGAGAAGATGAAGATATCCGTGAACTCACCAGCCAATCAGTCAGCATAGATTTTTAGTACTCGGCCAAATACTCCACTGCATTTAATCCAGTGAATGCGCTAGAAACTGGTCTACAGTTTAGCCAAGGCTTTAAGTCCCCAAAAGTTAAGATAAAGCCTTATGGAAGGTCACTTGAAATTTGTGATCATGGCATTCTGCAATGCAAAAAACAGCAAAAAAATCTAAATTTTGAAGTTTGTAGCCAACACTATCACCTGGGTATGAAACCGATAAAACTCCCTCGACTTACAGCTAAGTAAACTAAACCAGTTGAGAATAAAATCGAACTGTAAAATCAGAAAAAAATTCTGCAAATGGTGACAAGCCCAGATCAACCCTGCTACGTTCTTTTCCCTCTTCTGCAGCAGAAAGTTTAATCATTTCAGAACAAAAGACAAGGATTAGCCCAACTGGGAAAAGTCTAGCTCTTTGATAAACTAATTTCATGTAGCCTCTGTAGATTTTAACAAGGTGCTTGGCAAAGTCCAATAGTGCAGACTAATCAGGAAAGAAAAAACCTCAGAGACCTAGGAAGATGAATCAAGAATTGATCTACTGGCAGGAATGGGACCATTGTTGGTTTCTGTTCCTGGAATGTGGCTCAGACCACAGTCCTGCTGTGTCTATTGTTTGATCTTTTGCTTTTCCTGGCAAATGTCAATGATTCAGATTGAATAAAGTAGTTGTGAGTAAGAAATAGGCAGTTACCAGAAGTGTCAAAGTCTCCCATCGGCTGGAGGAAAGCCGCTGATGGTAGGAAGATATCGATGTTCAAGTTTAAGCTTATCGTCATTTCAGTCGTATAAAGTACACATAGAGTGACTTGCAAAAGTTTGGGCACCCCGGTCAAAGTTTCTGTTACTGTGAATAGCTAAGCGAGTAAAAGATGGCCTGATTTCCAAAAGGCATAAAGTTAAAGGTGACATATTTCTTTAATATTTTAAGCAAGATTACTTTTTTTATTTCCATCTTTTATGGTTTCAAAATAACAAAAAAGGAAAAGGGCCCAAAGCAAAATTTTAGGCACCCTGCATGGTCAGTACTTAATAACACCCCCTTTGGCAAGTATCACAGCTTGTAAACACTTTCTGTAGCCATCTAAGAGTCTTTCAATTCTTGTTTGGGGGATTTTCGCCCATTCTTCCTTGCAAAAGACTTCTAGTTCTGTGAGATTCTTGGGCCGTCTTGCATGCACTGCTCTCTTGAGGTTTATCCACAGATTTCCGATGACGTTTAGGTTGCGGGACTGTGAGGGCCATGGCAAAACCTTCAGCTTGCACGCCTTGAGGTAGTCCATTGTGGATTTTGAGGTGTGTTTAGGTTCATTATCCTGTTGTAGAAGCCATCCTCTTTTCATCTTCAGCTTTTTTACAGGTGGTGTGATGTCTGCTTCCAAAATTTGCAGGTATTTAATTGAATTCATTCTTCCCTCTACCAGTGAAATGTTCCCTGTGCCACTGGCTGCAACACAAGCCCAAAGCATGATCGATCCACCCCCATGCTTAACAATTGGAGTGGTGTTCTTTTCATGAAATTCTGCACCCTTTTTTCTTCAAACATACCTTTGTTCATTGCGGCCAAAAAATTCTATTTTAACTTCATCAGTCCACAGGACTTGTTTCCAAAATGCATCAAACTTGTTTAGATGTTCCTTTGCAAACTTCTGAAGCTGAATTTTGTGGTGATGATGCAGGAAAGGTTTTCTTCTGATGACTCTTCCATGAAGGTCATATTTGTGCAGGTGTCGCACAATAGAACAGTGCACCACCACTCCAGAGTCTGCTAAATCTTCCTGAAGGTCTTTTGCAGTCAAACAGGGGCTTTGATTTGCCTTTCTAGCAATCCTACGAGCAGTTCTTTCGGAAAGTTTACTTGGTCTTCCAGACCTCAACTTGACCTCCACCGTTCCTGTTAACTGCCATTTCTTAATTACATTACGAGCTGAGGAAACGGCTACCTGAAAATGTTGTGCTATCTTTTTATAGCCTTCTCCTGCTTTGTGGGCATCATTTATTTTAATTTTCAGAGTGCTTAGAGGAGCCCATGGCTGCTGATTGTTGGGACTAGATTTGAGGAGTCAGGATATTTATAAAGCTTTGAAATTTGCATCACCTGGCCTTTCCTAATGATGACTGTGAACAAGCTATAGCCCTAACAAGCTAATTAAGGTCTGAGACCTTGGTAAGAGTTATCTGAGAGCTGAAATCTCTTGGGGTGCCCAAATTTTTGCATGGTGCTCCTTTCCTTTTTTTCACTCTAAAATTGTACAAAACAAAAATAATACACTAATCTTGCTTAAAATGTTGAAAAGCATGTTTCATCTTTAACTTTATGACTTTTGGAGATCAGTTCATCTTCTACTCACTTAACTACTCACAGTAACAGAAATCTTGACCAGGCTGCCCAGAATTTTGCATGCCACTGTATACCACCAAACTAAACAATCTTCCTCTGGACCAAGGTGCATAACACAGTACATATAACTCACACACAATGCATAAAAGTAAGGTTACCACAAATGATGTAAATTAACAAACAATAAGGTGCATCTATATCACAAGTAAAAAACTAAACAATATAATACTACTGTTGAAAACTGGATGTTGACCAGGAATTCTGTCATTTCACGGCTTGGGAAAGAAGCTGGTTCCCATCCTTACAGTCGAGCTGCAGTACCTCCTGACTGACGGGGGTGGGGGGGGGGGGTTAAAGAGATTGCCTGACAGGTGGGAGGGATCACCGGCAATGCTAAGGGCCCTGCATATGCAGAGCTCCTGATAACTATCTCAGATGGGTGGAAGAAAGGCTCCAATGATCCTCTCAGCAGTCCTCACAATCATTTATAGAGTCTTGTGGCCAGGTGCTTTGCAATTCTGATACCAGATGATGATGATGCAGCTGGTCAGGACACGCTCAATGGTGCTCCTGCAGAAATTGGTTAGAGTTGCGGGAGGGACCTCAATCACCTCAATCTCCTCAGGAAGCGGAGACACTGCTCTGCTTTCTTGACTAAAGAGGTGGTGTTTAGGGACAGGACAGGGTGAGATTGTCCACTAAGTGCAATCCCAGAAATTGGAGTTCCTAACTTTCTCCATGGAGGAGCTGATTATGCATAGCGAGGAATGGTCAGCCTGCACCTTCCTAAAGTCCACAATTATCTCTTTAGTCTTGTCCACGTTGAGACTCCTGTTGCTGTGCTCACACAATTCGACTAGCCACTCTACTTCCTCTCTGCACACCATCTCGCTGTTGTTTTTGATGAGGCCAGACACTACTGTGACATCAGCAAACTTGAGGAATCAGTTTGGAACTGGATCTAGCAGTACAGTCATGTGTCAGTGGTATGAACATCAGTGGGCTGAGCACGCAACCCTGAGGGCATTGGTGCTCAGCATGATATGATGCTGCCCATGCGCACTGATGATGGTCTTTCTGTCAAGAGGTCCAAGATCCAATTACAGAGAGCGGCGGTGAGACCCAAAGCAGACAGTTTACCCATCAGGTTCTGAGAATGATGATATAAGATGGCAAGCTGAAGTTGGTAGACAGCATTCTGGCATACGAGGCACTATTTTCCAGGTGGAATAGGACGGAGTCGAGGGCAGAGGCAAAGGAACATGGGGTTGGGGGGGTGAAGTAACGGAATTCAATCTAGGAGGAGATTAGATCGTACATTCAGACAGAAGAAGAAACAAAGGATTATATAACAAATAACATGGGACCAGGAAACCCCGAGGAAAAAATGGATATGAACTGTCTATCAAGAGATATTTAAAGATAGCAGGACAGTTAGATAAGCTACCTATAGTTAAGTAAGCCTGTAGGATAGTTGCCTTTATTATTCTAAGCACCGAAAATAAGAACTGGCAGATCATGCTGCAACTACATAAAGTTCTTGTTAGACCCCAGCTAGAAGACTGCATGCAGCTCTGATTACCAGATTATGACAGCACTAGAAGGAGACATATGGATGGTGATTTCAGCTGTATGACACTGAGACCATACACTTTTAGTTGGAGGAGAAATTAGCTCAGACAGAGCAGTTGCGAAGGAGTCTGGGGAGATTTATGTGTATAAAGCATTGACAGCCCTTGAAAGAGGAGGAACAAGATGGACTATTTCACTGTGGCAGAATCAATAGACAAGGGACATAGATTTTAGTGAAGTGGTAGAAAGATTAGAAAGAAGTTGAGCAGAGGGTGTGAGGTCAGGAATCTACAGCCAAGGACAAAGAGGGTAGAACACGTGTCATGCTTTGGATGAGCATCTGAAATATCCCAACATTGAGGACCAGTGGGGAAATGGGAATATCTTGAGTGACTCCCGTCATGGTCAGTGTGTCACAGACTGTAAATCTGAATGGCTTGGTGCTTCGAGCCTGTTGCAGCATTTGGTCGTAATGTGAATTAAATCCTTTCTCCCGTTCCATATAATTTGAATTCAATAACCAGAAGTATTCTTTCAGCACAACAGGAAGAAAACTCCACATGGCATCTCAAATGTTCTGAAACCCTTTTGCACCTTAGAACTGCTAAGGGTTTAGAAACTGACTTGATTCACCAGCATCTTTAAAAATTACTTAATTTCATACCCCTCGCCATCTACTATCGTCAGCAGGCATCCCATCACAGGCTGTCTAGCCGACCTTTATCAGGGATAATTATTATGTGGCAACGTGTCAACAGCTCTCCGCAGAGCTAAAGTACGGTAAACAATGATCAGCAATTAGCAAGTCATTTGTGCAAATCACTCCATTTCCAAAGGTCTCCTTCAATTCAGAAACCAGATTCACAATAGCCAGATAGCAAAGAAATGTAGAAAGTTCGGAAAACATCAGTAAAGTTTCTGATCAATATGTTCTCATATCTCATAATAAGACATTTCACCAAGTGTGGTTTCAAAGTGGCCTGACTAAAATGAAGTCACTGGGCGTTAATGGAAATACATCGATGGTCAGAGTCACATCTCACACAAAGAACGGTGGTTGTGGTTTTCAAAGGCTCAGGATATCTCAGCAGGGGTTGCTCAGGGCAGTCCCCCTGGACCCACTCTGCTCCTCAGCTCCTTCTATCATGCAGTCAGAAGGATTTGTTCATGATCGCGCTGTGCTCAGTTGCATTCACAACTTCTGACCAAATGAAGAAATGAATGCCTGCATAAAGGCAGACCAAGAAGGTCCAAGCCAGACAATGACCACCAGAGAGGTCCAACCACCCACCTTCGCCATTCAAAGTCATTACCTTTGCTGAGGTCCCCACCATCAACATCCTGGGCTCACTAGGGAAGACCACTGGTCCAGCTGCATTAGTCCAGTGGCTACAACGGAAAGTGAGACGCTGGGTACCCTGCAGCAGGTGATTCATCTGCTGATACTCCAATTTCATTTCTCACCTGCAAAGCCTAAACAGGGAGCATGATAGAAACGTCATCTATCTGGAAGAGTGTGGTATCAGTGAACCTCTAGACACTCGCCATATTCCTGGACCAAACAGCCCACCCCGTCAAAAGTTTTCACCCTCACACCAGAACATTGACACCACACAGAGTGTAGTGGCTTGAGAAGATAGCTCACCCACCAGCTTCTCAGGGCCAGTTAGGAATGGTAATACCTACCAGGTTTACCATCCACTCTCTGGTATAAAAAAAGAGTCAGATTTTGGAATATCTGACAACCCATGCATGTTCTTTCATTCACACTGCTAACCTCCGACAGGTCTGGTTTAGGGCCATTATTATGCCCTTGTTCCAGGAATTCCCGGGTAGCAGGTAATAAAGTCAGCGCCAGGTGCGGGTAGGGTACTGGAGAGGTTAATGGTATTATCATCAAATGCAACGTCTCAGAAATTGCACTGCTTGCCTCGGGACACCTGCATATTGGATCCACTGTACACCACAAGCTCTATCCACCATAATCAACATCCGTACACTCCCTCACACCCTCCCCTCTTCCCCATCACTCACATCCACAACGCATAACCATGCTGGTTTGATAGACCTGGTTAGGTGTAGGTCCAGCAACACTAGAGAAATCTGGCTGATTGTCGATGAGGCAGCCTGTTTGATTGACACCTTCACCCACCACCCTTGATATTCCCTTCTTGCGCCACCAGGGCAGAATGTGTGCACAGTCTACCAGGATCATGACAGCATCTGTCCAGGGTTTCCTCAATGCTTCATTGACATAGCTCAGGTCTAAAACACACACCACTCGAACTCAGAGATCTGAGATGGGTATAACACAGAAATCATCCGTTTGGGAGGAAACTAGAGCAAACAGAGGGAACATGTGAGGCCACGGGGAGAATGTTCGTACTCCACATAGACAGCACCCAAGATCGAGACTGAACCAGAGGGTCCGGGTCAAAAGTTTGCCTTGTCCTCCTTTCACAGCAACCACTGCAGTGGGTTAAAGCCTGATTTATACTTCTGCGTCAAATCTACGCCATAGGTACCGCGTACCCTACGCCATACCTACGCCATACCCTATGCCGCAGGGTGACGTGCACCTCCCAAAAAAGTAACTCACGTGTCGTGGCGACGCAGACCGCAACAACTGTGATTGGTCTGCTTGGTAGCATCGCATTTCCTCATACGCATTTCTGGTTGCTTTTCTCTGCCATGTCTGTGCACTGATGCAAAATAAATGGTTGGAGACGGTGAACCAAATTGTCAAATCTACCTGCCAACATCTGAAAATATTTGAAATGCATTTCCTTGTCCATGTCTCTCATGAAGAAACTCAACACAGTGGCATAGAAACCCCACCACCAACTAGCGTTTTGGCAGTGAATTGCAGAGCGACACAGACACAACAAAGCATGCTCGCTACGGCGTAGAGCTACGCACAAGTATCAAACAGGCCTACGGCGTAGGCTATGGCGTAGCCCGTACGCAGAAGTATAAATCAGGCAGCAGCTCCCCACCTCAACCCAAGTTTGGAGAGAAGAACATTCACCTGCAATGAAAACAAATCAAAGAAAAAAAAATTTGAAGTGTTATTGAGGGACAGGATTGATGAAGCATCTCACATAAAGATGGTGGCATTGGACTGGAGCAGCAGGACATGCACGGATGCACAGCTCCACTCGCCTACATTCGATCCTGGCCTCACCCTGACCGGGTGCTGTCAGTGGGCAGTTCTTGAGACTGCATGGCCTTCTGCCCTAAGCTGGCACCTGCTCCCACTTCCCAAATGCACTCATGTGAAGGAGAATGGGTAACAGGGAGATGGACGTGGGAATGGGACTGGAAGGAATTGTCGGACCTGGAGATGGTATTGTCCGGAAGGTTCTTCAGAAGTCAAGAAATCTTGAGGCTACAGCCATCTTATTAGATGCTCATTACAGAGAAATAACAATAAACACAGCAGCAGGTAACTAATTCTAACCGTAACTACTCACTCTAATAAAGAGCCTGTCTTATGCCCTTTCTTTATTCTGCAAACTCCTTCAGATTGGAGAGATAAGGGAATCTTCTCTGATAAGGACAGCCTGCAAGTCGACAAGGACAGTCTTCATTTACATTGCCAGGTTATCCCAGGTTTACAGACAAAAAGCTACAAAATGTACTGAACTAACTATACTATCAAGTACTGAAATCCACTGAACACTTACAGACAAAAGGATGATTATAAAAACAGATAAACAAACATAAAGCGAGTTGAACTGCAAGAAAGATAACAATTTGGTCCCTAATCCAACAGAATGTTCCAAGAGACCTGATGGGCCAAATGGCATCCTCTATGGTTTAGAGTCTGTACTGGAAGACAACATGGGATTACACTTCAGAAGGGCAGGTGGAGGCAGGAGGAAGTGGAGAATTCCAGAATTAGTAGCCTTAGGTAAACTTCCAGTAGTGGAGCAACTACATTCAGGCTTGAGCAGAAGTCTAGATCTATGAGCCTGGAATTATCTAAGACTGAGAGATTGCTGAGACATAAGGACAAAGAAGGATTGGATAACAAGGTGGAGAATTTTAAAATTAAAGCCATGCCTTGTAAGAAGCCTTGCAGATTACCACATGCAGCAGTGATGGATATGTCAAGTTTCAGTGAATAGGTAAGACCATCAGACCATACGATATAGGAGCAGAATTAGGCCATTTGCCCCATTAAGTCTGCTCCGCCATCTCATCATGACTGATCCATTTTCCCTCTCAGCCCCAATCTCCTGCCTTCTCTCCATATCCCTTCATGCCCTGACTAATCACGAATTTATCCATGTCTGCCTTAAAAAAATCAAATGACTTGGCCTCCACAGCCGCCTGTCGCAATGAATTCCCCACATTCACTACTCTCTGGCTAAAGAAATTTCTCCTCATCTCCGTTCCAAAATAATGTCCCTCTATTCCAGAATTAGTAGCCTTAGGTAAACTTCCAGTAGTAGAGCAACTACATTCAGGCTTGAGCAGAAGTCCAGATCTATGAGCCTGGAATTATCTAAGACTGAGAGATTGCTGAGACACAAGGACCAGAGGCTGTGTCCTCTGGTTCTACCAGGGGAAACATCCTCTCCGCATCCACTCTATCAAGGCCTTTCAACATGTGATAGATTTCAATGAGGTCACCCCTCTTTCTTCTGAATTCCAATGAGTAGAGGCCCAGAGCCATCCAACATTTCTCATATGATGAATCTTTCAATTCCCGAATCATTTTTGTGAACCTCCCCTGAATGCTCTCCAATGTCAGCACATCCTTTCTAATATAAGAGGCCCAAAGCTGCTCACAATACTCCAAGTGAAGCCTCACCAGTGCTTTATAAAGCCTCAAAATTACAACCTTGCTTTTATATTCCAGACCTCTCAAAATGAATGGTAACATCGCATTTGACTTCCTCACCACCGATTCAACCTGCAAATTAACCTTTAGGGAATCCTGCACGAGGGCTCCCAATCCCTTTGCACCCTAGATTTTTGAACTGTCTCTCCACTTAGAAAATCATCTACGCTTTTATTTCTTCTCTCAAAGTGTATGACCATACATTACCCGACACTGTATTCCATCTGCCACTTCTTTGCCCATTCTCCTGATCTATCTACATCCTTCTGTAGCCTCTCTGCTTCCTCAAAACTACCTGCCCCTCCACCTATCTTCGTATCGTCCACAAAGCCATTCTGTCATCCAGATTGTTGGCATTTAAAGTAAAAAGAAGCGGTCCCAACAAGACCCTTGTGGAACATCACTAGTTACCGGCAGCCAATCAGAAAAGGCTCCCTTTATTTCAACTCTTTGCCTCCTACCTAAGTTTTGTAACTAGCAGAACTTTGGATAATCATACATTTATCAAGTGTGGAACGAGTAGAGTTAGTATACATTTTGTTTGAATAGTGGGAAAGGAGGTAACAAAGTTGCAGTTGTTTCAATCATTAGTGAGGTCACACTTGGAGTACTGGGTGCAGTTTTGCTCACCCTGTTATAGGAAAGACATGGTTAATAGAAAGACTGCAGAAAAGATGTTGCCAGGACTAGAGGGCCTATGAAATAGGGAGAGGTTGACAAGGCTAGGTCTTTATTCTAAGTCAGCAACAACACGTCAAGAAATTGGCACTGAAAACATAAGAACTATGCAATCCAATTTCATGGCCTATCTAATTATATAGTGCTCTCCCAACTCAGTGAATTAACACCCAGCATCATAAATCTGAAACAGAAACTCTGAGTCAAAAATGAAGGGAGATTAAAAGAGTAAATCTGAAGTGTTCACAACTGTGCTCATTTTCAAGCTCTTGTTTAGGAACAGGATGAAACGGAGGCAATTTAAGCATGTAAGGTTTAAAATCTCAGTGGGAATGCACGTAAAGCATACATCTATACTGAATATAAGCAATCCCTGTGTCACAACGGTGCAGGGTAATGATATTTTTAAATTGCTGCCCAAAAAGTGGAGGTATGGAAAATAAAATTCATTCTCATGGAATTTATGTGAAAATTTTTCAACTTGTGCTTCTTGCTGCATGTGCAGAAGACACACTTTCACGTTACAGAAGATGATGAGACAGACTGTATTCGAGGAATGTAACCTCTCTCCATAATGCACATGTCACCCGTATAAGAAAATTGCCATCAAAGCTGAAGGGATTTATTTTGCTAAGTGCCTTTGCAAAGTAGATAATTCCAACCAAACGTGCCACAGAGTAGTCATCAGCTAGATAGAACAAAGACCTGTGAGCACAACCATTACCATTGGCTATTCAACTTATTCCAATAGTGGAAACAGGGGGCTTGTCCTAGCATATAGCCTCTGGAAATTCTGAGGGGAAACCTCTGCTTCCACTTGTAGTGACTGATTCTGACATTGTTACCATGACTGTTGAGAGCCAAGAATTACACGCCCTCTTGACTACTGCTCATTGTTACTTACATGTAAACAAGTCTCAATAATAACCTCTACGTGAGAATTCAAGATGAGGCATTTTAGATCTACAGCTTACTATTCATTTATTGCAACTGAACTTCAAAAGCCTCAGGGCATATTTGGTTATTTCACAGAAATATTATTTTCATCTGCAATACCGGCAACAAGAATATCAGAGGTGGATGGACCTTCAGTCTCTGCTATTTCCAGGCTCATGTGAATAAGTTTAATGAAGCTAATGGTCTGCTGGCATTCAAGCAAAGAAGATTCATTGAACATAATGGCCATTTGAAATGTAGGTTGGTTTTTTTTAGTAGCATATAATACCGTGCAAAAATCTTAGGTACATATAAATAGCTAGGGTGCCTAAAGACGTTTGCACAGTACTGTGTTTGTCAATGTGGAGCGGAGAGCGAGTTTGAAAATCTGGCCGGAGCAAACGATGTTGGGAATGGCGAGGGTGGAGCTCCACAGAAAGAACGTAGGGCAGGTGGCGTAGAAGGAATGCCAGGGGCGGGAGGGGTGGTGTGGGTGCAGATATACTCAGCCCCAAGAGACCAGGCAAAGTCACTTGATTCCAAACAATTGGTTTATTGATCATTACAAGATGTCTCTCTGGTGTTTCCCGTTTCCTTCCCCTTTTCCCAACCACGATTCCCCTCTCTCTGCCTCACCTGGAAGGACTGTTTGGGGCCCTGGGTGGAGGTGAATGGGCAGGTGTAGCACTTAGGGTGCTTGCAAGGATAAGTGCCAGGAGGGTGATCAGCGGGGAGGGACGAATGGATGAGGGAATCGCAGAGGAAATTATTCCTGCAGATTGTGGGGTGGTGCGGGGGGGTGGGGGCGGAGATATGTTTAGTGGTAGGATCCCCTTGAAGATGGCAGAAGTTGCAGAGGCTGATGTGCTGGATGCAGAGGTTCATGGGGTGGTGGGTATGGACAAGATCAATCTATCACTGTTAAGGCAGCCAGAAGATGGGGTGAGCGTACATGTTCATGGATGTTCATGTCCCATTCTTTGAAGGAGGACACCTCAAATGTCCCAGAAGGGAAAGCTGCATCCTGGGCACAGATCTGGCAGAGGTGAAGGGACTGAGAAAAGGGAATAACATTTTTACAGGAGACAGGGTGGGAAGAGATATAGTCAAGGTAACTGTGGAAATCAGTAGATTTATAAAAGATGTCAGTTGACAGTTTGTCTCCAGAGATGGAGACAGTGAGATCGAGAAAGAGGAGAGAGGTGTCAGAAATGGAGCATGATGAAGTGCTTTCCGAGGTTGATCATGAAGCATACCAATTCCTGCTTGAGGAGTGGTGAGGATTCTGCTCCAATTTGCCCACCATCATGACAGGTCAACAGAAGATGTCATTTCATTGGCCCTTCATTTAGCCTTAAAACATCTGAACAAAGATGCTCTTCATTGATTACAGCTCAGCATTCAACACTATCATCCTCTCAAAACTAATCAATATCTCCAAGACCTAGGCCTCATCAGCTCCCTGTGAACTGGATTCTCGACTTCCTCACTTGCAGACCTCAATCAGCACGGATTGGTAGCAACATCTCCTCCACAATAACCATTAGCACTGGTCCACCGCAAGGCTGTATGTTTAGCCCCTTGCTCTACTCGCTTTACACTAATTATTTTATAGTTAAGTAAGCTCAAATGGTTCCTTAAGGTTGCTATAGCTGGGGTTGGTAATGGGGACAAGCTCCCACTACCTATTAAATGCTCCCAATGGCGTGCACCCTCAAAAGAGCCCCTAACAACCAAGTCCAGCTGCTGGCATTCACGTGTGGCTTAGTTCTAAGCCCAGTGGAACCATTTCTACTGACAGAAGAAGAGGCAAAGGTGGGTCACTGGTGCTCTAAAACCAGTCACTTCGGGCAGATGGGGATTATCGGCCGTGGTTGGCAGCTCATCTGGGAGAAGGGAAACTCTGATCCCAAACCGCCACTGCCTTACGTCTATACCCACTCATGGAGAAGGAGTTGGGAGTAAACCCCGAGGAGAAAATCCGGAGCTGGAGTCCCTAAGACAGCCCCACGTTGAGTTCAATGCTGACTGGCAACTCCTGCGATGCTGCTGCTACCAAACTGTATCGGTCTCTGCCATTCCTTTGAGTTCATCAGACGCATAGAGAGGGGGAGCTTGCTACGTGGGCAACAGCTTTCTCTCCATATCGTACTGTCCAGGCTTACATATCTAGACAGCTAGGACGCGATATCCACGGTCAGCTCTGACCGACGAGGCCTCACCTCACAGCTTCAATGCCATATTTAAGTTTGCTGATGACATCCCCGCTGTTGGCTGAATGAAAGCTGGTGAAGAATCAGATTATACTGTAGGGGAGAGTTTGAAAATCGGGCTGAGTGGTTCCACAAAGCAGCCTGTCACTCAGCAGCAGCAAAACCAAAGTACTGATTATTGACTACAGGAGAAAGGAGCCTGAGGTCCATGAGCCAGTCCTTATGAGGGGATCGGAACTGGAGCTGGTCTGTAACTTTAAATTCCTTAGTGTTGTCATATCAGAGATCTGTCCTGGGAACAGCACCTAAGTGCCATCACAAAGACAGCATGGCAGTGCTTCTCCTTTCTTAGGAGTTTGCATAGATTTGGCATGCAACTTCAATAGATGCACAGTGGAGAGTATCCTACTGTGAGATGGCTTGGTATGGAAACTCCAGTCAATGCCCAGGAACAGAGTAATTTACAGAAAGTGATAGATACAGGCCAGTCCAGGTTCATGCAAAGGTCTCCCTACCCATTGAACGTATTTACAAGGAGCACTGGCACAAGAAAGCAGCAACCATTATCAAAGGCTTCCACAATCCAGGTCATGCTTTCTTCTCGCTACTAACGATAGGCAGGAGTTACAACAGCCTTAAGTCCCACACCACTAGGTTCAGGATCAGTTTTTATAGGCACCCGTTAGTCTCGTGAGACCAGTGATTTGTGCCTTGGAAGGTTTCCAGGGCGCAGGCCTGGGCAAGGTTGTATGGAAGACCAGCAGTTGCCCATGCTGCAAGCCTCCCCTCTCCAGCCACCGATGTTGTCCAAGGGAAGGGCATTAGGATCCATACAGCTTGGCACCAGTGTTATCGCAGAGCAATGTGTGGTTAAGTGCCTTGCTCAAGGGCACAACACGCCGCCTCAGCCAAGGCTCGAACTAGCGACCTTCAGATCACAAGACGAACGCCTTAACCACTTGGCCACGTGCCAACACAGGATCAGTTATTACCCTACAAACTACAGACCCCTGAATCGGTGTGGATAACTTCACTCACATCAATCAACTCTGTACTGATTACACAACCTACCTGCTCACTTTCAATTACTCCAAAAATCATAATCTCAGTATTATTTATTATTTTATTTGCACATTTGTCTTCTTTTGCACATTGGTTGCTTGCCAATCTTTCTTTATGTGTAGTTTTTCATAAGTTCTATTGTTTTTTTTTATTTTCCTATAAATACCTGCAAGAAAAAGAATTTCCAAGACAGGGCATGTGATAGAAGGTTGTGATAGGGAAGATTTAGCATTTAATGATCACAATGCCATTAGTTTCAAGGTAATAATGGAAAAGGTAATTCCGCCGTTCCTTTGGGTTCATCCGATCCGTGGAGCCGGGGAGCTTGCTACGTAGGCAACAGCTTTCTCTCTGTATCATACTGTCCAGGCTTGCGTATCTAGACAGCTAGGACACAATATCCACGGTAACTCTGACCGATGAGGCCTCACCTCACAGCTCCAATGCCATATTTAAGCTACTGGGACTGGAGAACCTGAGTTATAAGGAAAGATTGTATTGATTAGGACTTTATTCTCTGGTCTGTGGTCTGGTCTTTCGGTTGAGATACTAAATTGGAAAGAGGCCAATTTTTATGGTAACAGAAAGGAGCTAGCATTTGTTGATTGGGACAGGTTGTTTTTCTGGCAAAGATGTGCTTGGTAAGTGCAAGGCCATCAAAAGTGAAACTTTGAGAGTACAGGGACTGTATGTTCCTGTCAGAATAAAAGGCAAAGATAACAGGTTCAGGGAGCCTTATTTTTCGAGAGATATTGAGGACCTGGTTATGAAAAAGAATGAGGCGCAAAGCAGGTTTAGGCAGGAAAGAGCAAATGAGGTGCTTGAGGTGTATAAGAGATGCAAGAGAACACTTAAGAAGGAAACCAGGAGGGCTAAAAGAATCTCCCCCTCCCCCTCCAACTTTTAAATCCCTTACTCACTCTTCCTTCAGTTAGTCCTGACGAAGGGTCTCGGCCTGAAACATCGACTGTACCTCTTCCTACAGATGCTGCCTGGCCTGCTGCATTCACCAGCAACTTTGATGTGTGTTGCTTGCATTTCCAGCATCTGCAGAATTCCTCGTATTTGGGGCTAAAAGAAGCAATGAGGTTGCTCTAGTAGACAAAGGAAAGAAGAATCGCAAGGATTTCTACAGATATGTTAAGAGCAAAAGGAGAACAAGGGGCAAAATTGGTCTTCTGGAAGATCAAAGCAGTCATCTAAGAGTGGAACTGAAAGAGATGGGGGAGATCTTAAATGGATTTTTTTTTTGCATTGGTATTTAATCAGGACACAGACACATAGTCTCTAGATGTGAGGCAATGCAGCAGCGAGCTCGTGGACCCTTTGTAGATTACAGAGGAGGTAGTGTTTGGTGTCTTGAGGCAAATCAGAGTGGATAAATCCACAGGGCCCAGCAAGGTGCTCCCTCAGACCCTGTGGGAGGATAGTGCAGAAATTGCAGGAGCCCTCGAAAAGATATTAAAAACATCCTTAGCCTGAGGATTGGAGAATAAGCCAGGAAATTATATCGGTAGTAGGAAAGTGATTGGAAGGTGTTCTGAGGGACCACGTACATAAGTATTTGTATAGAGAGGTATTGATTAGGGATTGTCAGCATGCATTGTGCGTAGTAAGTTGAGCCTAACCAAACATAATTTTTTTTCAAGGAAGTTATCAGGAAAGTGGATGAAGGTGAGCCAGTGGATGTTATCTACGTGGACTTCAGCAAGGCCTTTGACAAGGTCCCGCATGGGAGGCTGGCCAAGAAGGTTCAGTCACTTGGCATTCAGGATGCGGTAGTAAATCGGATTAGACATTGACTTCGCAGGAAAAGCCAAAGAGTGTAAGAACATGATCGCCTCTCTGACTGGAAGCCTGTGACCAGTGGTGTGCCACAGGGATCCGTGCTGGGTCCGTTGTAGTTTGTCATCTATATCAATGATCTGGATTATAATGTGGTTAACTGGATCAGCAAATTTGCAGATGACACCAAGATTGGGGGTGTTGTGGACAGTGAGGAAGATTAACAAAGCTTGAAGCAGGATCTAGGCCAGCTGGAAAAATGGGCTGAGACAGAGCAAATGGAATTTAATGCAGACAAGTGCAATGTGTTGCACTTCGGTAGGTCTTACACAGTGAACAGTAGGGCACTGAGGAGTGCTGTAGAACAAAGGTATCTGGGAATACAGGTACATTATTCCTTGAAAGAATTGTCACGGGTTGAAAGGGGTATAAAGAAAGATTTTGGCATATTAGCTTTCATACATCAACGTATTGAGTGCAGGAGCTGGGATGTTATATTGAAATTGTATACGGTATTGGTGAAGCCTGTTTTGGAGTATTGTGTACAGTTCTGGTCACCTACATACAGGAAAGCTGTAGGTAACATTGATAGTGTGCAGACAAAATTTATAAGGTTGTTACTGGGACTGGAGAACCTGAGTTATAAGGAAAGATTGTATTGATTAGGACTTTATGCTCTGGACTGTAGAAGATTAAGAGGAGATTTGGTAGAGGTGAACAAAATTATGAGGGGCATAGATAGAGTAAATGGAAGCAGGTTTTTTTTCACCGAGGTTGAGTGCGACTACAACTAGAGGTCATGGGTTAAGGGTGAAAGCTGAAATATTTATGGGAAACTTCTTCACTCAGAGGGTGGTGAGAGTATGGATTAAGTGGTGGATGCAATTTTAGTTTCAACATTTAAGAGAAATTTGGATAGGTAGAGTACATGGATGGGAGGGATGTGGAAGATGGAGGGGTGTGGGTGCAGGGCTATGGGACTGGGCAGATTAATGGTTCAGCATGAACTAGATGGGCCGAATGGCCTGTTTCACGATTGTACTGTTCTATAACACTATGACACAGTAACAGACTCTTCCGATCCACCAAGTCCGTGCTAACCAATTGCATCCATGTGACCAATTAACCTATTAAACGCACGTCCTTGGAATATGGGAGCAAACCAGAGCAACTGGAAGAATCCCCTGCAGTCATGGGCAGCACGTACAAACTCCTCTCAGACAGCAGCGGGAATTGAACCCTGATCTCTGGCACTGTAAAGCATTACATTATCTGCTACGCTACTGGTGGTCCCATTAGGAATCCCCCCACGTCATGTTGAGTGTCCATTTCCCTAAACATTCAACATGATCTTGCCTGACCTACTGTTACATACCTTGTGGGTATCTTGTGACTGTCTTATGACCATGATGTAACTGAGTATCTTATGAGCATGATGTAATGGTCTTGTGATGGTCGGGTGATGTGGTTTTCCTACCAGTGTGAGGTCACGTGATGACATGTTCTCAACAAGTATATAACGGGAAACCCCTGTTGTTACACAGTTTAGTTCGTTGTTTAATTCATCAGTTACGCCGTTATGTTGCATATTTGTCTCATGATGCAGTTTCATTTTAAAGTGGATTTTTACTTTCTATTGTAAGTCTAGTATTGGAGAGTAAAGACCTTACTAAAGTACGGGAAGCTGAAGTATTGAATAAAGTTGGTGTCGTTCGGCGGTTTCATAAATGGTCGACCTGATTGAATCTTCGTTCAGAAATAGTGACCTGCAACAGAGGTAACCCCTGTAAGATCAGGAAGGTTTTTTTGCAATGATCATTCGCCAAGAAAAGGTCAGTTCCTTTAAGCTGTTTTATTTCCTTCGTCGTGAATCCTTTGGACAGAATCAGCAGTAATGTCACGTCTGCGAAGAAATCCATTTCCAGAGAAGTCTCTCCTTATTGACTGTGTAAATCACTCGGACTTTCGAATTTACCATTTTAAGAACTGTGTTTGAATTTACCACTTTAAGAACTGTTCCAGAGTTGCCATATAGCAGTTAACTTCCAGTTACGTTAGTCACTGAATACCTTTCGCTATTGTTGAGCAGAGTTTAATAAATATTTATGTTTGTTTATAAAACTTGACTGAATGATATATTCATTGTTGCTGGTCATGTGACACTACTGAGACCCTCCAGCCCTTTGTGTCCTGCTCCAGGTTCTAACATAGATTGGCATTTTGCAGCTGACCAAGTCTGGGTGAGGGGCAACTGTCAGCAACAAGCTCACATCTACAAGGTCTCATCTATTAATATTTTCTTAAATTTCTGTAAGGCAATTTTATTTTTCTGTTCTAATTTATCACTGAACACATTCTAAATATACTACTCTGCAAATCGGTGTTGGACTGCCTAAACAATAGACCTCAGATAGCCAGGGTGCACAATCGCTCCTCGTTCCCCATCATCGTCAACACGGCTGCTGAGCCCATTGCTGTACACTCTGCTCACACAAGACTGCATGGCCAAACACCCGATTAAATCACATTGTCAAGTTCGCTAGTGACACCAGTGGGGCTCATCGCTGATGATGTGATAGCCTACAGAGAAGAGATGGAAGAGCTCAAGGCCTGATGTCATGCAGGTAACCTCTTCCTCAATGTCAGCAAGGCATAGGAGATGGTTATTAAACTTCAGGAAAACTCACACCACTCACACGGCTCTTTATATCAGTGGCACAGCAGTAGAAACTGCGAGCAGTTTCGAACTCCTGGGAGTGCACACCTCGCACAACCGTTCATGGGCCCAGAACACCTTCTTCAGTACCAGGAAAGCTCATCAATGCCTCTACTTTCTGAGGAGGCTGAGCAAGGCCAGACTATTCACACCTATACCCACGTCATTCTACAGATGCGCATTGGAAAGCCTCCTCTGCGTGGTGTAGAAACTGCTCTGTGACAGACAGGATGGCTCTACAATGGGAAGTTAAAACTGCCCAACGCATTATCGGCACCACCCTACCCGCCATCAAGGATGCAAACATAGAAATTACCGGAAGAGGGCCAGTAATATCATGAAGGATCACATCTAGCCTTCCCATGGACTGTTTGTTCCACTCCCATCAGGGAGCAGGCTACGTAGCATCCAAGCCAGGACCACCAGACTCAAAAGCAGTTACTTTCCCCAAGCAGAAAGACTGATCAACACTTCCACCCACTAATCCAACCCTCAATACACCTCCCCCAATCATCACTACTTTATCACTTCCTGACAGTCACCTTATGTACAGACACTCCTGTGCCTAGCGTCACTTTATGGACTTACAATCAAACTATGCAGATAAGCTACTTTATGTATTTATATTTATCATGTTTTTTTATTATTATGTTCTTTATCTTCTTGTGTTTTTTGTGCAGCATCAGAGTGGAGTAACAATTATTTTGTTCTCCATTACACTTGTGTACCAGAAATGACAATAAACAATTTTGAACCTAGTTGGCCTACAAATCTATAATTCTCTACTGGCTAACCCTAATTCAGAAGTCTACCAATTTATATCACTACTGGTAAGCTTCAGGAGAAAATGAAACAATCGAGCAAACCTGATAACCATCTACAACAACAGACAGAAAATGCTGGAGGAACTCAGCAGTATCTATAGAAAAGAGTACAGTCGACATTTTGGGCCCAGACCCATCATCCCATCCATTCTATCTTTACGAGATAAAGAGTGCACTTTCTCTGTGTTAGATATAAATATTTTCATGTAATTAATGATGACAAACAACACCTATTTTCCTCACACAGTCTAGGCCTTGCATGTAGTTGTCACATGCATGTCAGAGTAAATTACTGTCACAATACAAATACAAAACAAAATTCGTAGAACAAAAAATGTATTTTTAGCTATGGATTAAGGGGGTTAAAAGCTGTGTAGTAAATCTGCATATTTCTAAGTCACAAACTGTCAAAGGGAAAGGAAAAAAGAGCTGAATAATCAAGCATTGTTTTCGAGCATGCTGTCGTCGGATGCGCTTCCTCCTAATCTCAGTCGCACTGGTATTTTAAGTTGCTAATGAACAGTGCAGGTGTGAGGATTTTATGCTGAAGGTTGTCTTCAGCTTTTGCCTGTGAAAGCTTGACTCAAATGAGTTGGCACAAGTTTTATACCTGCAGTATGACAGTGTTTCCAACTCAGGTACCTTGCACAGGCAAAGAACAAAAGGTATCTCATATATACATCCCGGCAATGAAAGATGTTTAACGATTGAAGGAATTAGGCCCCGACATTAGCCATGCTTACATTGCTCTCCGCAGATTATAGTAGAGATGTCAACCTGTGCAAAAAACAGTTTAGCAGCTCCTTGAGAAGAGAGCAGAAAAAAATATTCAGCAAATGCTTGTCCGTGATTATTGGCAGCAGAAATTTCTAGGCGATACTGAGTAGGAAAATAATTTGTTCAACAGATGCAGATCCCTCCTGATTACAACCAGAGATTACTTGAAATGTAATTTAGTAACAAAGTAATTTGTTCAGGATTGACTTTTCCCTGGAAAGATAATGGACGTAACCAAGGTACCTGTTACTGACAACTTTAATCAAGAATGATTTTTCCCAGCAGGAGCTTGAACCTTAAGTCTGATCACTGCTTCCTCCACTCATTATTCTATCTCAATTAATACACATTTCAATCCCTAATGATCTAAAAAGAGCAAATGTTGTCTGCGCTCTTGGATAAAGTACAGGCTGCTCCATATTAATTTTATATTAATGCAAATTAGCCCACTTTTGGACCCACTGCTGCTCTCAAATATCTCTGCACTCTGGTTAAGTTCCCTCCAATGAGGGTCGTGTTAAGATGCTGTTCTGTGTTATGGAAGTGCTAAATATATCAGGTTCACCTCCTTCCCCCCCACTCCCTCTCCTCCCCCCGACAACACACACCTCTTTTTCCTACTCTTTTGCTGCTTCTTAACGTTCCGAACAAAAAAATGCTACCTTTGTCCAACACGCCAACTTCACTTGCCAGTGAACGAATTCCTTTACTCGGGACGTGGCGGTGCTGAGGAGTGTGCGGAGGAGACTCACCGGGGTGTTGCCTGGGATGGAGTGCTCTCGTAATGGAGAAGCGACTGGAGAGGCCCGGTCTGCTCTCCCTGGGCTGGGAGAGGTTAGGGAAGGACCTGACTGAGGTAGATCAAATTGAGGGGTGGAAATTAATTGCACAGCTGGAAACCTCCCCCCCACACATCAGAGGTGAATGGAATTGGAGGATAGAGATTTAGAGGTAAGAGACTTAGAGGGGATCTGAGGGAGACCATTTTTTACCCAGAAAGCAGTGAACACTGGAACACACTGCCCAAAGGAGTGGTGGATGCATTTAGGATAATGGGGGAAGCAATTCAAGGAGCAGCCAGAGACACAGCAAGCCGGGTGACAAATAGAGTGTTACAGCACAGCAGCTGGCCCTTCGGACCATCTAGTCCATGCTGACTAGATCTGGCAGCATCCCCTGGCAAGATAGTAAAAAATGCTGCTTCACCACTCAACAAAAGCTATTGCACTTATTGTGCAGTGACAAAAGTCAGCACAACTAACCTCCAGCTCCCAAGAGCCTTTCCCAAACCCGGCAGGATACAAAAGAAGGGGGCAATGGGTTACTCTCCACGGGCCAGATGTAGTCAGGCACCTGAATCGTGCAGGCATGGAAGGCTAGAGGACAGGGGGGAGGAAACAGGATTAATATGGTGGGCTTGAAGACTTAAAAGATTGAAAGTTTAGCTTTATTTACCACGTGCCCATTGAAAGATACAGTGAAATGCGTTGATTGTGTGGCACCAACCGCTACGCAACTGTGCTAGCCAGTACCGTACCGGGCAGAATGGTCTACTTGCAGGCTTCATGAATCTGTGACTCCAGCAAATGTGAATACAGACCTGCCCCTGCTGTGATTGAGAAGAAACCAACTTAATAGAAAAGAAACTCTCATCACTGGAGGAGGAGAGGGAAAGGAGTTTTACCACTCTGCTGAGACTGCAGATTACAATTGAACTGGATAGAATATTAGAATTGAACAATGCGCTTCAGCACTCGGGCAGCTTAGAAGTTTCTCCAGTGGAGTGGGTGCCCTGGTTATTGACAGCATATCAGTCCTCTTCCTGCCTTGGCTGAACTCCCCCAACTTGCTGGGACTCAAGATTACACTTGGTCATTTTAGGCATTGGGTTTGAATGCCTGAGCTGGTGAGAGCCGGCTGAGCAGTTGAGTGGTGGAGCCTACAGAGGTGAAACCAGACACTCAGTTGAAGCCTCAGCCTGCTCAGTCTCTGGAGAGATGGACACTATATTTGGTATATTATTGGCTAACCCAGGCATTGGCTTTAGGTGTGTACACATAGAAACAGGGGATTATCCTGACCTATCAGAGACCCGCAACGTGGCCGTGAACTTGTCTCCTTATGAAATGCAGCAGAGCAAGTGGACTGTCAGCGCAACTTGACCTTCTCTCTGACAGCTCACCACATTAAGGCATGGGCACAGGACGGGAGCAGCGTTGAGAGAGGGTTAATTATGCACGTTGCTGATGGCATGTAAAGTTTCTTAAAGTACCTCTTAAAGGAGAGGTGCATTTTGGCTGCAGGCAGCAACTGGTAACTATCTTATTCAACAGCTGTTGCAGAGGTCCTTCCACATACCATCCCAGATTTCCAGTGCTCCATACCGTAGGGGAGTTTGTCAAGAAATGTGGGTCATCCAGTCAACAAGAATTGGAAGAATAACTAAGCAGAAAATAGTCAGAGGTAGCACGGTGCAGGGTGCCAGAATCATTGCTCGTACACATGGCCGCAATACCAGAAAAGATTTGAAGGCCAAGCTCACTGCTTCTTGTCAGGCTGCTTGCTGGCCCTGTATTCAAAAACCCTTCTCCTCTGGTTATTCATCCAGTCCCAGCCCCTCACTTCTCTCCTCCTTCTGCTGTACCTCGAGCAGGGTGCTGCACCCAATTCCTTCACCTGCCTATCGCCTCGATGCCCGCCATCTTGTCACAGAGCAAGCTCGCGCCCAGCAACAGGGGTGGGCGCCCCTCACTCTCTCACCGTGGCCCGAGGGCTGAAGGTGGGCATCGGGCTGACGGAGAACGAGCAACCTGCTGGAGTGACGGCCGATCGAGCAGCATTCCGCGGGGGGGAGCAGGGATTGTTGCCGATTCGGGTCGAAGCTGTGTCGCCAGGGTCGGCGGGGGACAGGCTGCTGGATGCCCTGTAGGGTTTTGAACCACAGTTGCCTCTCAGCCCTCTATGTACAGGACGGAGTGTTTACTCTCTACCCTGCTCAATCGACAGTCACCACAGAAAAGGCTACTGACCGGAGATAACAAGTCACCTGCGGCCACCGTAGAATACAGCCCATCGATGGTGATGTACCAGCATCATTCACCGCACTTACCTTCCCATCCTGCTTACTGCCAGTATTTTAAACACTTTCCCTCTGGATTGTAATTTTCATTTCTGTCACTATAATTAACCAAAACAACAAATAAAACAAAATCCGTTTCTTATTTACGAGCCAAAGACCTGTACAAAGCTGTGAAAGGAAACACTCAGGGCCTGCATCCACATCCATTGCAGCAGCTGGACAATACCTGACGAGCAACACAAAGACATTACAGGCTGGATTTCTCTGTCACACAGCAGCACTGGCCTTTGCCGTTCTGGCTGAAGACAGAGAAGGTGAATGGAGCATTGAAATTCTTTCTCACTTCTTCACAGTTCAGGAGCCCTAACATTGTCGCCATCTGACAGCCTTTGTGCCGCACAAATGGTCCCATGAATAAAGTGAGTGACTACACTTTGAGCTGAGCCGCCAAAATATTTTCAGAATAGTGATTGTAGAGAAGTAGAATAAATCCCAAATAAAAACAGAAAACGGTGGGCAAAATCAGTAGGTCAGGCTGCACCTGTAGGAAGAGGCATCCAGACAAAGGAGTTTCAATTGGAAACGTTAACTTTGTTTCTTTTCCCACAAAAGTCTGACCCCTTCATGTTGACAAACACAGTAAAGTCTGCAGATGCTGGAAATCCAAGGCAACACACACAGAATGTTAGAGGAACTCATCCCCTTCTCTCAGTTCCTCTGTCTCCACCGCATCTGCTCCCAGGATGAGGCTTTTCATTCCAGAAAGTGGCTTCAAGTTCTCTGGCCCCAGTTGTTTCATTTTCACTGTGGATGTCCAGTCCCAGTACACCTCCATCCCCCAGAATGAGGGCCTTACAGCTCTCCACTTCTTTCCTGACAACAGATCCAACCAGTTCCCCTTCATCACCACTCTCCTCCATCTGGCAGAACTGGTCCTCACTCTCAATAATTTCACCTTCAATTCCTCCCACTTCCTTCAAACAAAAGGTACAGCCATGGGCACTCGCATGGATCCCAGCTATTCCTGCCTTTTTGTTGGCGACGTGGACTATGCCTTTTCTCACCCTCTCACTTGCAAAAGTGCCTCCCCCTTCTCTCCGTTATTCTGTCTCTGCCACATCTGCTCTCAGGATGAGGCTATTCATTCCAGAACTAATGAGACATCCTCCTTCTTCAAAGAAAGGGGCTTCCCTTCCTCCACCGTCAGCGCTGCCCTCACCCGCATCTCCTCCATTCAACCCATCCTCCCACCACACCACCACGGATAGAGTTCCTCTTATCCTCACCTACCACCCCCTTAGCCTCCCTATCCAGTGCATAATTCTCTGGAAATTCCACCATCTCCAACGGGATCCCACCACCAAGCACATCTTTCCCTCCCCAGCCCCCCAAACTTACTGCTTTCCGCAGGGATCGCAGGAATCCCTTGTACACTCGTCCCTCTCTACTGATCTCCCTCCTGGTACTTATCCTTGCAAGCAGAACAAGTGCTACACCTGCCCCTACAACTCCTCCCTCACTATCATTCAGCACCCCAAAGAGCCCTTCCAGGTGAGACAACACTTCCCCTGCAAGTGTTGGGTTCATCTACTGTACCCAGTACTCCTGGCGTGGCCTCCTGAATGTAGGTGAGACCCAAAGTAGACCCAAAGAGACTGCTTCTCTGAGCATGTATGCTCCATGCGCAACAAAAAGCGGGATCTCCCACTGGCCACCCATTTCAATTCTACCTCCCATTCCTATTCCAACATGTCAGTCCATAGCCTCCTCTACTGCCGCGATGAGGCCACACCTTATATTCCATCTGGGTAGCCTCCAATCTGATGGGATGAACATTGATTTCTCTGACTTCTGGTAATTAACCCCCCCTCCTTCACCATTCCCCATTCCCATTTCGTTTTCTCACCTTATCTCCTTACTGGCCCACCACACCCCTCTGGTGCTCGTCCTCCTTCCTTTCTTCCACAGTCTTCTACTCTCTCCCATCAGACTCCCCGTTCTCCAGCCCTTTATCCCTTTCAACAATCAACTTCCCAGCTCTTTCATTCATTCCCATCCGCCTCTCCCAGTTTCACCTTGTACTTCGTCCCCTCCCCCCACCTTCTTATTCTGACTTCTCCTCTTCCTTTCCAGTCCTGATGAAGGGTCTCGGCCCGAAACATCGACTGTTTATTCCTTTCCATAGATGCAGCCTGACCTGCTGAGCTCCTCCAGCATTTTGGTTTCTGTTGTCTGCTTTTATGTTATTGGCTTTAGAAGTTGCGAAGAATTTCTAAAATCTCTTAGACATTATTTGCATTAAACGCACCTCCTATGTCTAAAAACTAAAGGAGCACAGCAGTCAATCTCCAATCAATCTTAAGCATTTTATCTTCTTGTCGATGTGCATTCATTAGCATAGTTCAGGCAATATCTGGCTTCATAATCCTCTACTGGTGCCTTCACGCTAGCACTTGCTGAAACATTATTGAGGTTACCATTTTCTCCCGTGGCCAGTGCAGAGCAGAAATATTCGTGCTGCTCATTTTTATTGGTCCTGAACTGCACGACCAACTAACAACATACTTCAGAGGAGCTGCAGCCTGTGAAGCACCAGCTTTTGAGACCTGAAGATTAGGCAGCTGGCTGATACTTGTAAACCTTCTGTTTCATTGGTTCTGACTGATTGGGAGAAAATTAAAACCTCTCTCAAGGACGGCATTGATCTCTTGATAAGCTTTGAGTTTGCTCATCCCATTTTCTTGAGGAGACAATTTTATATTAAGCTTGAATAATTTGATTGCAGGATAGGTACTCGAGGAAATTCCGGCTGAAATGGTATGAAATCTATTCACAAGAGATCAGTGAGCGGGCAGGATTAATACATGCCGATGGCCTGAAAAACACATTTAAAAACTGTGATAGTAAATGGACAAATAAAAAATAGTCAGTATAAAATGTTACTGCAGAACACACAAAGGCAAAAGGAGTAAAAACAAACCAGAAATCTGCGTATTTAAAGACTACATTTTGTGACTTCTCAAGTCCTCTTTAAGAGCTGTGTGGCACAAGTCAGCGGTGAGGTGCAATACTCCTCCCTTGAATTGGTGTCTGCTGCACTAGGAGCATAGAAAAAAAATGCAACTCTACTCTGGGACTGAGTATCCCATTTATCTTGCACCCAAACCATCTCCCTAAACATCCACCACTGTCCCTCCGTCGCTACAGTAGGCATCACATATAAAACTTGCCGAGGCCTCCCAAGCCTACCTCCCAAAATAACGGCTGGATTATACATTATATTACCATCTGCAAATCACACAGAATTCCAACCTTGAGGGTTATTACAGTTCCCTTGTCATTACTGAGTCCAAATAAAGGAAAACCACATTACTCGTCAGCAACGTGAAAGCACCTTCTCCAAGAGGACCACGAGCAACTTCTCAAGACAACCTCGGCTAAGGAATAAATGATGAGAAAACAAGTGGTGCCCAGTTCCTATCCCTTGAAGAAAGTTGAGAGCAACAGTGAACAAACCTCTTCATATGGCAGCTACAAGAGAATATTTATGGAAGAACCAAAATCCCTTCCAGACACAAGTTTTGAACTAGATTATTGACTTCCTTCGACAGGTGAGTCCTGAAACACGTGCCACACACCATGACAGCAATTATTTGAAGCAATCCTGTCTTGCCTGTTCTCTGTCAATCACAATTATTTAATGTTCCTTGCATTATTTCTTTCGAGAGACCTTGAGACTTTTTTTTTACCGTGCCCATGGTCTGTTCTTCATCAAATTACGGTATTGCTTGCACTGTTGTAACTAATTGTTATAATTATGTGGTTTTTGTCAGTTTTTCAGTCTTGGTCTGTCTTGTGTTTCTGTGATATCACACAGGAGGAACATTGTATCATTTCTTAATGCATGCATTACTAAATGACAATAAAAGAGGACTGCGTGTCCTCATAATCTAATCTAATCTAATTATTTGGGATGGGGTGGGAAATTAAACAGAGGAGATAAAGCGTTCACAATAGTTTCTCCTGCACAGTGGCTTCATATTGGCTTGCACTACTACTTTTGCACCTGAGCAACCTGAGTTCCAACGTACAATAGCTCGTTGGGAAATGTAGGATCATGCACTTTGGCAGAAGAAATAAAAGTGTAGTCTACTTTCTAAATGAGGAGCAAATTCAGAAATCAGAGGTTCAAAGGGACTTGGGAATCCTAATGAAAGATTCTCTAAAGGTCAACTCGCCAGTTGAGTCAGTCGTAAGGAAGGTAACTCCAAAGTTAGCATTCATCTCAAAAGGATTAGAATATAAAAGTAAGAATGTAATGCAAATGCTTTATAAGGTGCTGGTCGGCACCTGATCACAATGCTCTAAAATTTAGAGTATTGTGGTGTTTCGGGCCCTATATCAAAGAAGGGATATGCTGGCATTGGAGAGGTTTCAGGAGAGATTTACAAGGATGACCCCAGGAACGAAAGGGTTGAAGTATGATGGCTGTGGGCCTGTAGTCACTGGAGTTTAGAAGAATGAGGAGGGATCTCATTTAAAGCCTACCGAATATTGGAAAAAGCTAGATAGACTGGACATGGAGTGGATGTTTTCAGTATGGAGGAGTCTAGAACCAGAAGACACTTCCTCAGAGTAAAAGAATGTTCCTTTAGAACAGAGATGAAGAGGATTTTTTTTTTCGCTAGAAAGTGGTGGTGAATCTGTAGAATTCATTGCCGCAGATGGGTGTGGAGACCAAATCGTCGGTGTATTTAAAGCAGAGATTGATAGGTTCTTTATTATTAAAATGTTATAGGCAGCGTGGGTTTGAGAGGGAAAATAAACCAGCCATGATCAAGTGACAGAGAAGACTAGATGGGCTGAATGGCCTAATTCTGCTCCTATTTCCTAAGACTGACATCATAATTCAAGACAAATTCCAAAGTGTTTTCTGTTAGCGTGGGGACCATCCAGCGAACAAATCCTTCAACACCATTCAGTTTAGGATATATCAGCGGTCAGATAGTGGATCTATGTGCTGCATTAATCTAATTTTCAATGTTTTAAATGCAAGGAAAGGGCAGAGGTTCTAACCTTCATTCCCCTAATAACAATCTCCATGGAGCAGAGCTGATGCCTGCATGTCCAGGAATCCGTGACTAACTCCAGTCACACAGCAATTCACTGCTCCAGTGACCTGGCTTTAATCCTCACATCGATCCTGCCCATGTGAAGATAACACGTTCTCTCTAAGACCGTGTGGATTCCCTCTGGGTGCTCTGATTTGGCATTAGAATTGATTTATTATTGTCATATGTACTGAGGTGCACAGTTCCCTCCACATATATTGACCGGCTCATGTCAATTACTCCTAGAGTAAATGGGTGTCAGGAGAATGAGGGGGACGATGTGAAGGAGATGCCACAAGGAAAAGAAGACTTGGAAAGATGAGGTTTGATGGTTAGTACAGATATGGTGGGTCATAAGGCCCATTGCTGTGCCGAACAGGCCTACGACATCTTCCACTTCACAGTCAGCAATTCTCTGGAGTTCACAGGTATCAATCCAAATTCATTGCTGCAGTTCAACATTACTTATACTGATTTTAAAACAAAAATCAAAGGTTTAGTGAGTACTAAAGGATGTGCAGTGATGCAGATACTTGCGAGATAAGCTACCTGGAATTTAAAATGTTTGTGACTCTTAGACCCCCCCCCTTGTTATTTTAACCTCAGATAGATCACAGCTTGTGCTGTGTGAAATGGTGTATGGTGGACCTGTCCTATTGATACATTTACCATCGAAGGTGTAAAAGTGCCCAAGGTCTTACAGTCTTTATAAACTGCTTGTTTCATTATCTTACAACAATCCTTTACTATGAAAGAAACATCGATATTGACAGAAGCTATGAACAGGTTATCAGTGCAAACACGAGGAAATCTGCAGATTCTGGAATTTCAAACAACACACATAAAAGTCGCTGGTGAACACAGCAGGCCAGGCAGCATCTCTAGGAAGAGGTACAGTCGACGTTTTGGGCCAAGACCCTGCGTCAGGACTAACTGAAAGCAGAGCTAGTAACAGGTTATTAGTTCCTGTTTTTGGTTATCATTTTGGCAATACTGTTATTTCAGAGACTACAGCTACGTCAGGATTATAAAACACGTCTCAAACGGAAACCGGGGCACTTTGGCCTGGAACCTCCAACTAATGAGTGACAGCTCTGCAGCACTATCATCCATTTACAAGATAAACATGAGATCCCCCTGGGTAGGCAGTTAGCCCAAACTTCTGCTCAGTGACCACCAAGACAGAGCAAACGTGCTCCAGTGCTGACCTCCTCGCGGGTTCAAGTGGGAAAGCACACACTGACGGATGCCCCAGGCTAAAAATCTCAGTGATCCTCGCACACCCAGCAAGACGATCCAAGGCAATGCAGGGAGCGCAGGGCAGTGCAGTGGCACTGCTGATAGATCTGCAGACTGGCAGCTCTGGTGGCCCAGGGCTCCACCCTCACCACTGGTGCATTCTGTGTGCAGTTCTTCCTGTGACCACGTAAGCTTTTCTTAGATGCTCTGGTCTCCTCCCATATCACAAAGATGTGCACAGTGGTACGTTCACGGGCCACTATAAATTGTCCTTGACCGGTAGAATGTGGGGGCAGCCGATAGGAATAAAGAGGAAAGTAATGTGGGACTTCTGTAAGTGGAATTAATGTGGGACTTGTGCAAAAGGAATTTCTTGATGGTCAGCACAAATCTATTGGGCTGAAGGGCTTATTCCCGTGCTAAATGACTCTGTGACTGTGTGACCAGTTAAAGAGAAAAGGAGATATACAAGGTCATTTCTAGTTTGAATCAACTATGTTGATTTAATTATATTTAATCACTGTAATTGTTTCCAGAAGTCTTTAGATATTTCGGTGCATAATTATGCAACTTTCCATATAGAATTTTAAAACTTGTTAAAGTGCTCTTGATTTGTGATAGTTTTGAGGTTTGGGAAAGTCCACCTTTGACTACTGCAGAGACTGGGACTGGGAATTAACAGCCACTCAAGGCAACACTTGTGAGTAATTGGAAAACTTTGACCAGGGCTGAGCTCTCCTCACTGAAGCTTCCACTGGGGAGCATGATTCAGGTACAAGCCGGGTTCAGGAGCAGGTGACTCATTCGTCTCAGCACACACCAGGGCCAATACTGCAACATTTTAAGTTCCAAAGCCCAGCTTGCACCCTGTAACTGGGAGATGGGAAACATTAGCTGAAGACCAAAGTCATATACCACTGAAAAACAGACCCTTCAGCCCATCACGTCTATGCCGATCACCAAACACCCATCTACACCAATCCCATTTATCGGCACTAGGTCTATAGCTTTTCTTTGCCTTTGCAGTTCAAGAGCTTTCCTAGATATTGTCATGCATACAGAGGTACAATGAAAAGCTTATTTTGCATTCTCTTCATACAGGTCAATTCATTACACAGTGCACTGAGCAAGAACATGGTAAAACCATAGCAATACGGAGTAAAATGTAAAAGCTGCAAAGAAAAATGAATGAAAACAGTAAGGTACAAATTCATAATGAGGCAGATCAAGTTCAAAATAAATGTATTATCAAACTCTATGAATGCAACATATATGGCTTGAGATTCAGTTTCTTGCTGACATTTAGAGGGAAAAAGAGTTTTATGAAAACCTTGCATAAACAGACAAAGGCTGACAAACAACCAATATGCAAATGAAGTCACACTGTGCGAATAAAAATAATATTGAGAACATGAATTGTAAAGAGTCCTTGAAATTGAGTCTGCAGGTCGTAGAATCAGTTCAGGTTAACGGTGAATGAAATTATCCGCTCCTGTCAGGAGCATGATGGTTGTAAGGTAATAACTTTTCCTGAACCTGGTGGTGTGGGTCTGAAGACTTCTGTATCTCCCACTCAATGGCAGTAGCAGAAGGGGGCACGGCCTGGATAGTGGGGGTCTTTGATAATTGATGCTGCTTTCTTGGGGCAGTGCTCGATATAAAAACACTAAAGATAACTAAGGAAGTGGACAATCCACACCAAGGCTTGAGACTGAGATTTTAAAGGCAGAGTTTCACGGCAGTTGAGGAGCGACCAATCAGCAAGAGGGATTCATTAGAAAGAGCCAATAAAAATAGCATATAAATAGCATCTCTCCCCTCCCCCTCCCCCCCTTCCCCCCCTCCCTCATCTGTTATGGCACAGTAGATTAGTGAGAATGGCTGCAGGGGCAGTATTCTGTACGCTGTGTGGGATGTACAGCTTCTGACAGAACATATTCCAGAACTGGAACTGCAGCTCGATGACCTTCAATTCACGTGGGAAGAATGAGGAGATGATAGACAGGGACGTGGTCACCCCGATGTCGCAGGAGACAGGTAACTGGGTGACTGTCAGGAGAAGGGAGGGAAATGCACAGCCAGTGCAGAGTACACCTGTGGCCTTTCCCCTCATTAATAAGTATACAAGTTTGGATACTATTGAGTGGGATGACCGAGCAGAGGGGAGCCACAGTGAATCTTTGGCACTGAGTCTGGTGCTGTGGCTCAGAAGAGCAGAGAGGTGACGAGGACTGCGGTGTTGATAATAGATTCTTTCATCAGAGGAACAGAGACAAGGTTCTGTGGCCACGATAGAGACATCGGATGGTATGTTCCTCCCTGGTGCCAGGATCAGGGATGTCTCAGATCGAGTTCATGGTATTCTAAGGATGAGGGTGAGCAGCCAGATGTCTTGGTACATATTGGCACCAATGACATAGGTAGGCAAGGTGAGAAGGTCCTGAAGAGAGATTTGAGGGAGCTAGGTAGAAGGCTGAAAAACAGGACCACCAGCATAGTAATCTCTGATTTGCCGCCTGTGCCACGTGCCAGTGAGGGTAAGAATAGGATGATTTGGCAAGTGAAAGCATGGCTGAAGAACTGACACGGGGGCAGGTGTTCAGATTTATGGGTCATTGGGATCTCTTCTGGGGAAGGTATGACCTGTACAAAAGCCATGGGTCACACCTGAGCCAGAGGGGGTCCAATATCCTTGCGGGCAGCTTGGCTAGAGTTGTTCAGGTTGCTTTAAACTAATTTGTGGGGATGGGAATGACAGTCATAGTGCTGAAGATGAGATAGTTAGTTTACAAACAGAGGCAATGCGTAGTGAGACTCCCAGCAAGAAGAGGCTGATGAAAGGGCAAAATTTTTCTGGAACGGTGATCTTTCAAGAATCACTAGATTCTGGAATGGTTCCGGAAGACTAGAAAATTGCAAATGTCATACCACTCTTCAAAAAGGGAGAAAGGCAAGAAGAAAGGAAATGATAGGCCAGTTAGTCTGACCTCAATGGCTGGGAAGATGTTGGAGTCAATTGTTAAGGATGTGGTTTTGGGGTACTTGGAGGCACATGATAAAATAGGTCATAATCAGCATGGTTTCCTCAAGGAAAACCATGCCTGACAAATCTATTGGAATTCTTTGAAGAAATAACGAGCAGGATAGACAAAGGAGAATTGGCTGATATCGTGTACTTGATTTTTAGAAGACCTCTGACAAGATGCCAAACATGAGGCTGCTTAACAAGCTGTGAACCCATGGTATTGCAGGAAAGATTCTAGCATGGATAAAGCAGTGGTTGACTGGCAGGAGGTAAAGAATGGGAATAAAGGGAGTCTTTTCCAGTTGGCTGTTGGTAACTAGTGGTGTACCGTAGGGGTCTGCATTGGGATCGATTCTTTTTACGTTTTATGCTAATGATTTGGAATATGGTATTGTCGGCTTTGTTGCATCATTTGCAGATGATATGAAGATAGGTGGAGGGACAAGAATTTTTGAAGAAGTAGAGAAGCTACAGAGGACTTGCACAGATTAAAAGAATGGGCAAAAAAATGGCAGGCGGAACACATTGTTGGGATGTGTATGGTCATGCACTTTGGTAGAAGAAATGAAAGGGTTAACTATTTTCTAAATGGAGAGAAAATACAAAAAAAAAACTGAGGTGCAAAGGGATTTGGGAGTCCTTGTGCAGGATTCCCCAACAGTTAATTTGCAGATTGAGTGTGTGGTGAGGAAGGCAAATGCAATGTTAGCATTAATTTCAAGAGGACTGGAATATAAAAGCAAGGATGTAATGCAGAGACTTTTATAAAGCACTGGTGAGGCCTCACTTGGAGTATTGTGAGCAGTTTTGGGCCTCTTAACTTAGCAAGGATGAGCTGAAATTGGAGAGGATTCGAAGGGGTTTCACAAAAATGGTTTCAGGTTTGAACGGCTTGTTATATGAAGAGCATTTGATGGCTGTGGGCCTGTATTCACTGGAATTCAGAGGAATGAGGAGTGACCTCATTGAAACCTATCGAATGCTAAAAGGTCTTTAGATAGAGTGGATGTGGAGAGGATGTTTCCTATGGTTGGAGAGTCTAAGACCAGAGAACACAGCCTCAGAATAGAGGGGCGTCCTTTTAGAACAGAGATGAGGATAAATTCCTTTAGACAGCAAGTGGTGAATCTATGGAATTCATTGCCACAGTCAGCTGTGGAGGCCAAGTCTATATGTATGTTTAAGGCAGAGGTTGGTAGATTCTTGGTTGGTCAGGGCATGAAGGGATATGGGGAGAAGGCCGGAGATTGAGGCTGGGAGGAAAATTGGACCAGCCATGATGAAATGGTGGAGCAGACTCAATGGGCCAAATGGTCTAATTTTGCTCCTGTATCTTATGGTCCTTTGGTAAGGAGAGCTTTGCCCATGATGGACTGGGCTATATCCATCACTTTCTATAGCCTTTTCCATTCTTGGGCATCGGTGTTTCCATACAAGGCTCTGAGGAACCAGGTAAGAAGTTTGTCAAAGTATTTGGTGATATGCCAAATCTATACAAACTTTTAAGAAAGTAGAGGCATTGTGTCTTTGTGATGTCACTTACCATAAGTGCTGGACAAATCCTCTCATATGTTATTGCCAAGGAAGTTAAAGTTGCTGATCTTCAGCACCTCCATTCCCCTAATGAGGAATAGGTCGTGGACCTTAAGCTTCTTCCTTCTGTAGTCAATAATCAGCTCTTTGGCTTTGCTAACATTGGGTGAAAGATTGTTGCTGTGGCACCATTAAACCAGATTTTCAATCTCCCTCCTAAATGCCAATTCTCACCACCCTTGATTCACTCATTAACAGTGGTATCATTAGCAAATTGAAATATGACATTGGAACTGTTTTTAGCTATATAACTATAAATATAAAGTGAATAGATCATGGGTAAAGCACTATCCAATTGTCCTGGGGAATCATCAGATTGTCTTATGACAGCAAGGTAGAAAGTGTCCTTAAACTTGGTGGTACTTGCTTTCAGGCTTTTGTATCTTCTGCCTGAAGAGAGATTGGAGAGGAGAGGTTGCCTAGGATGGGTGTAGACTTCAATCATGCTGGCTGCCTTACAGATGCAGCAAGAAGTACATGGATGGGAGGCTGGTTTCCGTGATGTGTCCATAACTCTGCAGTTTCATGTCACACCAAAGCTGGATTGCATCCAGATAGGATGCTTTCTATGGTGCATTGATAACAGTTGGTAAGGGTCGATGGGGATAAGGCTAATTTCTTTACCCTAAGTATCATGTGCACCTGCCTCCACTGCCCCGCACCCCAGGCTGTGTGTTCCAGATTCCAGCTACCCTCTGGGTGAACATGATTCTTCGTCGGATCCTTTGTGCAACTCTTACCCCCCACCATAAACTTGGCCTCCAGCTTTAGATACTATCCAACCTTACCATGTCTCTCATAATTTTGTGCATCTCTATCAATTGCCTGCTCCATACAGGGAGAATAAACCCGGCCTCTCAGTTCCACCCCAGACAATGTTCTGGTAAACCTTGTCTGCACCCTCACCAGCACAATCACCCCCTTCCTATAGCATGGGGACCAGAGCTCCACACAGTACTTCAGGTTTTCCAGAAAATATATTCTTAAATAAATCTTAACAGTTCAGAATTATTTTATTGTATTTGCATATATTAACAACAACATTATCACAAAGAGTTACACAGAGACTGCTCCTTATGGCTCACAAATCACACAAATTTTCAACATATTTAGTCAGCGTTAATATGGTGCGACGTGGGCGTGTCACCATACATAGTCCATCAGTAATCAATTAGCAAGGGTATTTTCAAAACCTTCACTTCATTGTCACTACAAGCTATCAGCATTCATTTCTTCGGATTCCTCCTACAATATCCCACTGGGAAGCTGGCAGTACAGCTTCAATAATGAGCTACACAAACACAGGTGGCTCCGTGGTAAACTGAGGTGCTGTCTCACACTTGTATTCAACTGATCAACCATCTGTCTGACCACTTGGATTCTGCTTCTGGCAAGACTCTTGTAATCATACCAACCAAGTGTCAGGTAAACAAAATATCCAACAGCTTAAACAGTCATTTGTAACTCTTTGAATATTGCACATGCCTTGTTTTACATGGGATGAAATAGCTACACTTCTCAGAGGAATCCGTACCTCCTAAGTAGCATTGACACAGCAGACATCACTCGTGTGTCATGATAATTAATGCAAACTTCTGAATTCTGCTTTCAATTTATTGCCGTCTTTTCTTGGGCTCTTCTGCCAAAGTTCCTCAGGGAAATAGTACAAGTAAAGGTATGGTCTCCTCTAAGCAACAACCAACGGACAAAATTGTCAAATAGAAGCAAAAAAATACAGGAAATCTACACCAGATCAGCTGGCATCAGTAAGGAGGTAAAACAGATGGAAGACGAGGGGTCCTGACGAAGGGTCTCAGCCCGAAATGTTGACTGTCTACGCTTTTCCACAGATGCTGCCTGGCCTGCTGAGTTCCTCCAGCATGTTGTGTGTGTCGCTCTGATTTCCAGCATCTGCAGATTTTTCTCTTGTTTGTGGAAGGCTTCCGCAGAACCGGCACGTGGTGCTGATGAAGAAGGAAGTTCTGTGACAGGACATGAGCGATAGATAGGGGTAACATTTACCGCTCAGCTGCGAGACAGGTGAAAAACTGCATCTCAGCAGCAGCCACCCCATACTCTGTGCTGTATGTTAAATGTATACAGTAAAGCGTTAGAGACGACTCTGTATGGTACCAAGAACCTGCAAATGGAGGGAAAGTTGGAGCGAAGTCTATAAGTCCTCAAAAACCTGGAGAGGGAACAACGGAACTTTTGGAGCCTCACTCACACTGGCACGAAATAGTTCTGACAGACTTCTCCATTTTAGGTTTTCGGGTAATACTAGCATAAAATAGGCAGAGCCAAAAGTGATGTGCCTGTCTAGAAACACAATTTAACAGGCCCGTGTTTTGGTGAGTAAAGGTGGAGGGCTAACAATGGGGTTCGTGAGTCACCAAGTAAAAGGAACTGGGATGGGGCACGTGGGGACATGTTTTGTCCTTGCCAGGGTGGGCCATACCGTGCGTTAACCAGCCTTGTAGCAGTGAGCTTTCCATGCCTTACCAATGCTCCCAGGCCAATCCAACCTTACAACTAAAGAATTCTCTCGCAGAAACAACCTGATTACATGAGGTTCAAATCTTTCTTTACATTGTGGCAACTATCTCTGAAATTCTTGTCTCATGACTTCTAACAAAGTTTTTAGAATCCAGCTCCCCAAAGAGTACTTAAAATGTGCAGAGAAGTACCTCCGCAATAATATTGCTCAGCGAAGTGTGTGTCAAATGTCCAGAGTTCAGTGCCTTCGACATATAGCCCAAGGGTCTATTCTCACTAATTTATGTCAATCTCGGCTACCGATCTCAACAGTAAACTTTTAATTAGCAAATAACTAATACTGAAATTTTGTGACCTGAATGGAGGTTAACCTTTCACTTACTTTATCAATTCACTTGACAAGTTATTCAAAGACTACAAGCTGTATTTTCAACATTAATGAGCAATGGTTGATTTTCTGGTTTCAACTTTAACAAGAACAGTTAAGTAACTCTGTATGGATGTTAGGTTACTAATGCAAATACTCACATAATCTTGCCTGATTAATTCATGGCAGATTATAAAGCCAATCCTAGCTGGGTATAAACAAACTTTGTCAAAATTCTATAGATGTTTGGTGGAGAGTATACTGACTAGCAGAATCATGGCCTGGTATGGAAACACCAATGCCCTTGAACGGAAAAGCCTACACAAAAAGTAGTGGATACAGCCCTGTCCATCATGGGTAAAGCTCTCCTGACTATGGAGCACATCTACACGGAGCACTGTTGCAGGAAAGCAGCATCCATCGTCGAGGACCCTCAGCATCCACACATTGCTCTCTTCTTGCTGCTGCCATCAGGAAAAAGGCACAAGAGCCTCAGGACTTGCACCATCAGGTTCAGGAACAGTTATTACCCCTCAACCATCAGGCTCTTGAACCAGAAAGGATAATCCTACTTAACTTCTCTCGCCCCATCACTGAATTGTTCCCACAACCAATCCACTCACTTTCAAGGACTCTTCAATTGATGTACTCGATATTGATTGCTTATTTTTGTATTTGTACAGGTTTTTGCACATTGGTTGCTTGTCCATCCTGTTGGGTGTGGTCTTGTATTGATTTCTATTGTGTTGCTTGTATTTACTGTGAATGCCAGCAAGAAAATGAACCTCAGGGTTGTATATGGTGACATATATGTACTTTGATAATACATTTACTTTGAACATTGAACTTTGAGTGGAAGATCTCAGACTATTCCATAACTAAGAGTTACAGTGAAAGATTTGACCTTTGATCTTAATGACTATTCTTGGTAGAGTTTGTATCGTAGACTTCAGACAATGATAATTGGGATATTTTTGATAATTGCAGAAAATAATTAGTAGATTCTTTAAAATAAAAGTAAAATTAAAATATTGTCCACTCAATACTTCTGTTAATATGGGCATGCAATTAACGCCTACATTGTCTGTATCAGTGGGCACGTGGCCAAGTGGTTAAAGCATTGGACTAGCGACCTGAAGGTCGTGAGTTCGAGCCCCAGACGAGGCAACGTGTTGTGTCCTTGAGCAAGGCACTTAATCACACATTGCTCTGCGACGACACTGGTGCCAAGCTGTATGGGTCCTCTTGCCCTTCCCTTGGACAATATTGGTGTTGTGGAGAGGGGAAACTTGCAGCATGGGCAACTGCTGGTCTTCCATACAACCTTGCCCAGGCCTGTGCCCTGGAGAGTGAAGACTTTCCAGGTGCAGATCCATGGTCTCGCAAGATTAACGGATGCCTTTAATTTAGTCTGTATCAGTTCTACTAACTATGAAGTATATGCATCAATGGGAAAGTAAGGAACACATTTCATGTAAACATTTTCTTTTGAAGATTTCCAAGGGAAAATGTGCAACAGTAATTTTAAAAGTTTATTCCAAGTCCTGCTATCTTCAGGATAACAGCCCCTGAATTGATAATACTAATTCAGCCGTGGTTCCAATAAGTTATTCAACTCTTCCAATATAATTTCTCCCAGAAGATCTATATTAAGTTTCTCCACAGGAATGGAGTGAAATAAAGACTCTAGTTGGCTGTTGAAGATTACCTGACATTTGCTGACCGGAGGAATTGATCACCAGTTGTAGATCTGGCAGTGAATTCACATATGTTGTGTGAAAATGAAATTATTCTGTCAGTATTCCAAAAATGAAGGCAATGAAATCCAAAATAAAATGGAAATTACCATTTTTGTATATTATGAAAGCATTATTTACTTATGCAGACAGTCAGGGACATGGATCTTGGAAGTTTAAGTCATTAACTGTAAAATATAATCAGTTGCCTCAGTAAAGCAGCCAACATAATCAAAGATCCCACCATCCCAGACATTCTCTCTTCTATTGGGCAGAAGATAACAAAGCCTAAAAGTATATACCATCAGGTTCAGGGACAGCTTCTACCCGGCTGATAAAAGACTATTAACATGGTCCATGGGTATGATAAGGTGCACACTTAAACTTACAATCCACCTCATCATAATCTCACACCTTATTGTTTACCTGTACTGTACTTTCTCTGTAGCTGTAACATTCTATTCTGCATCTTTATTGTTTTTACCTTGTTCTTCCTCAATGCACTTTGCAATGAGCTGATCTGTACAAACAGTGTGCAAGGCAAATTTGCTCTGTAACTCACTCACAAAACAATAATAGGCCAACTCCAATTCAAGTTGATAAGTTTAAAGTGTAAACTGCCCACAGCACTGCGCACATGCTGCAAAAGGAGTGCAGATTCTGGCAGTGCAGAGATAAAAAATTCACGGTCAATCAAGCTTGGTGAGCACACAACTGGAGGTAACAGTGACTGATTAAATGCACAGAATTTTGAGTGTTCCCCTCCACTCACTGCAGTTTGCAGGAGAAATTACCCTGCTTTTATCAGGAGAAGCTGCTGTAGCTTCTGCTTCCTTTGTTCCATTTTCCGAACAAATTTATTTTGTTTGCTATGCAATAGACATTCTGCAGAGATACACATGCCCTATGTCAATTGCAAAGATCGGCTTGATGTTCTTATTAATAAATACTATCGGGAAAATAGACATCTGATTTCAAACTCGGACAATTTTTAATGACTTCAAAAACCCATTCCTCAGAGCCATCTAGTGGCACGAGCTGAAGATACAATGTTACAAACATGAACAGGAAACACTAGCATGGCTGTTCACAATGTCCAATTCAATGACTCAAATGTCAGCATGAAAATAGACAGTGTAACAGCTTAACACATAAGGATGGTATCTAAAAATTGAGAAACACAAATTAGAAAAGTCACTCCACCATCTGATTCTCAATCGTTTCATGAAAATGCTGCCACCATAAGCTGATCACTCAGCGGTTGTCTGTAGTGGAATATATTCCCTTTTGAGAGTGTGTTCTAAACAAATCCTGGGTCAGTTTCAGGTTCAATGATGGAGAAACTTGTTGTCAGGTGTACTAGTTCCACATCTCAATGTCTCAGTATAGTACTCAACATCATCAAAGACCCATCCATCCTGGACCATCTCTCTCTCCCCTCCCATCAGGCAGAAGATACAAAAGTCAGAAAGCATGCAAAACCAGGCTCAAGAACAGCTCCTACCCTCTTGTTATAAGACTCTTGGACACACCACTTGTAAAATAAGATGGACTCCTGACCTTACAAATTACCTCGTCAAGGCTTTGCATCTTAGTGTTTGCCTGCGTTGCACTTTCTCCGCGACTGTAACACTTAATTCTGCATCCTGTTATTACCTGTCTCTTGACCCATTAGACCATAGGAGCAGAATTAGGCAATTTGGCCCATCAAGTCTGCTCCACCATTTTATCACGGCTGATCCAGTTCCATCTCAGCCCCAGTCTCCTGCCTTAGCCCCGTGTCCCTTCATGCCCTGAATAATCAATAATTCATCAACCTTTGTGTTAAATATGTCCAATGACTTGTCCTCCACAAATTCCACAGATTCACCATTCTCTGGCTAAAGAAATTCCTCCTCATCTCCATGTTCATTCGATGTACTGATGAAATCAAATGATCTGTATGGACAGCAGCCAATACAAAAGTTTTTCACTGTAGCTCAATACACATGACAACAATAGACCAGTTCAGATGTCTGTAACCATTTGATTTGATTGTCATAGTGATAAAGACAATTACTTACTTCCTTCTAATGCATTTTGATCTTGTGAATTGTTAAGAGTTTGAGAACTATAAAATATAAATCAACAAATAAAAAGTTTCAGTGCTCGAACTTTCACTTCTGTACCTGAGGGGTGTGTAGCCTCTTCAAATGAGTATATTTAAGACACAAATTGCTGGTTGGATATCAGGGAATTCAATGGGATAAGGGGTCTGCAGAAAAATAATAATACTCACATTTATGAAATCTGCCATAATCATTAATGAATACTTGCTTCAGTATTCACTATGGAAAAAGGATCTTGGCGATTGTAGGGATGACTTACAGCGGATTGAAAAGCTTGAGCATATAAATATTAAGAAAGAGGATGTGCTGGAGCTTTTGGAAAGCATCAAGTTGGTTAAGTCTCTGGGACAGGACGAGATGTACTCCAGGCTACTGTGGGAGGCGAGGGCGGAGATTGCTGAGCCTCTCGCATTGATCTTTGCATCAGCAATAGGGACGGGAGAGGTTCCAAAGGATTGGAGGGTTGCAGATGTTGTTCCCTTATTCAAGAAAGAGAGTACAGGTAGTGGTTGGTAAGTTGATGGAGAAGATCCTGAGTGGCAGGATTTATGAACATTTGGAGAGGCATAATATGATTAGGAATAGTCAGCATGGCTTTGTCAAAGGTAGGTCGTGCCTTACGAGCCTGATTGAATTTTTTGAGGATGTGACAAAACACTTTGATGAAGGTAGAGCAGTAGATGTAGTGTATATAGATTTCAGCAAGGCATTTGATAAGGTACCCCATGCAAGGCTTATTGAGAAAGTAAGGAGGCATAGGATCCAAAGAGGACTTTGCTTTGTGGATGCAGAATTGGCTTGCCCACAGAAGGCAAAGAGTGGTTGTAGACAGGTCATATTCTGCATGGAGGTTGGTGACCAGTGGTGAGCCTTAGGGATCTGTTCTGGGATCCCTACTCATTGTGATTTTTATAAATGACCTGGATGAGGAAGTGGAGGGATGGGTTAGTAAGTTTGCTGATGACACAAAGGTTGGGGGTGTTGTGGATAGTGTGGAGGGCTGTCAGAGGTTACAGCGAGACATCAAAAGGATGCAAAACTGGTTTGAGAAGTGGCAGATGAAGGTCAACCCAGGTAAGTGTGAGGTGGTTCATTTTAGTTGGTTAAATATGATGGCAGAATATAGCATTAATGGTAAGACTCTTGGCAGTGAGGAGGATAAGAGGGATCTTGGGGTCCGAGTCCATAGGACACTCAAAGCTCTGCGCAGGTTGACTCTGTGGTTAAGAAGGCATATGGTGCATTGGCTTTCATCACCCGTGGGATTGAGTTTAAGAGCCGAGAGGTAATATCTTGGCTATATAGCACTCTGGTCAGACCCCACTTGGAGTACTGTGCTCAGTTCTGGTCACCTCATTACAGGAAGGATGTGGAAACTATAGAAAGGATGCAGAGTTTTACAAGGATGTTGCCTGGATTGGGGAGGATGCCTTACAAGAATAGGATGAGTGAACTTGGCCTTTTCTCTTTGGAGCAACGGAGGATGAGAGGTGACCTGATAGAGGTGTATAAGATGATGAGAGGCATTGATCGTGTGGATAGTCAGAGGCTTTTTCTCAGGGCTGAAATGGCTATCACAAGAGGGCACAGTTTTAAGGTGCTTGGAAGTAGGTACAGAGGAGATGTCAGGGGTAAGTTTTTTATGCAGAGAGTGGTGAGTGCGTGGAATGGGCTGTCGGCGGCGGTGCTGGAGGCGGAAACGATAGGGTCTTTTAAGAGACCCCTCATAGGTACATGGAGCTTAGAAAAGTAGAGGGCTATGGGTAACCCTAGATAATTTCTAAAGTAAGTACATGTTCGGCACAGCATCATGAGCCGAAGGGTCTGTATTGTGCTGTGGTTTTTCTTTGTTTCTATGTTTTAATGTTTCTATATCAAGTGCACAACAGACAGAAAGGGCTAAATGGTCTGATTCCGTTTCTGTTCCTTTTGTTCCTACAATGTGACAACAGTCACACAGGGGTCCCCAATCTGGTCCACTGACCCCCTTACTTGATGGTATTTGGTCCAAGGTATAAAAAAGTTTTGGAACTCCTGCAGCGTACCTGGCTGACCCCGAGAGTTCACCTGCAGGGTATCTAGCTTGAGCTCCTGCTCAGTAGAAAGGAAAACTGTGAGATGAAGGCACGGAATTGCCCAGCTGAGTTCCACAATGTACAGTTATATGAAAATGCTCCATTAGTTACTCAGCCGATCCTGAGAATGATATAGAGCCAATGCTAATGAAATAATCATTCTTTTACAGCACCATTAGCTCATTGCAGAAAACGATTCAGGCTTGTGTTGCCAATGCTGGCTCAGCCACAAGATCAGTGTGGCTTTAGGACACAGAACGTAACGATGAAGCAGCACAGCACTGAGATGGGTGCTTCAGCACACCATATCTGTGGCAACCATGCAAATCTGCCTGCTCAAAGCCCATATCCCTCCATTCCCGGCCTGCTCAGGTGTCTGTCCTAATTCCTCTCAAATTTACTGTCACATCTACTTCCACCATCTCCCCTTGCAGAATGTTCCAGACATCTACCAACCCTCTGTGTAAAAGAACACTTGCTTCGTAAATCTCACAGAGACACAGAGGTACAATACAGGAACAGGCCTTTGACCCAGGCTGTCTGTGCCGAGCAAATTGCCTGCATTCAACCCATATCCCTCTCAACCTTTCCTACCCATGTAACTGCCTGAAACCCTTTTAAATGATCAATAAGATGGCTCCAGCGATGTTCTGTGGGCTACAGACAATAGCTCTAAATATACTTTTAAATATACCTCTGTCAAATTATTCTCACCGCAATCTGCAGCATGTAAATTCCCTCTATGCAGGGGAGTTTTAAATCAACTTAATGGTCTACAGATCTCACAATCGTCTGAAGGACTTGGCAAGTAAGTAAGTAAGACAAGTAAGGCACCATTAAGTGGACAAAGGTTCATCGCCATGGCTGAAAGTGAGGCAGGAAGGGGATCTCCAAGTCAGGCTGAAACACAGAGCAATGAAGCCTCCTCTACCCAGCACCTTGTTGGCAAACGTGCAGTCGTTGGAGAATAAAACTGAGGACCAGAGGACAAGATTGCTGATTTGGGGAGAAATGGGAGACTGTCGTATTCTATGTCTGACCAAGATGTGGCTTTCTCCCAGCACACCAGATACAGCAATCAGACATGAATGCTTCCCTATTTACAGAATGGACCAAACTGCTGATTCAGAAAAGAAAAAAAGAAAAGGTGGAGGTGTGTGTTTCATGATAAACTCTCAGTGGTGTTCTGACGTGGTGGTTTTGTTGAATTCATGTTCCCCCAACTTGGAACACCGAACGGTCAAATGCAATCCATTCTATTTACCTAGGGTGTTCTCATCCATGACCATAACCACAGTTTACATACCACCAGCAGCCGACTATAATCAAGCACTTGTAATCCTGCATGATGCCATCTCCAAACAAGAAATAGTCCATCCCAACACTTTTCAAATCACAGTCAGGGATTTCAACTAGGCTTGTTTGAAGAAAACCTTGCCTAATTACCATCATCATATAACCAGTAGCACCGGAGGTCCCGATATACTAGACCACTGTTGTACTAAGATAAGGAAAGCCTACCGTTCCATGCCCAGATCACGTATTGGTAAATCAGATCACTTGGCTGTCCTTCTCCTACCTAAATACAGGCAGAGGCTAAAGAGCAAAGCTTCAGGGATTTGGACAACAAGGAGATGATTTTGAGGGCAAGGAGCAGCTATGGGACTGGTTCGAGTCAGTGGATCGATCCGTGTTCAAGGACTCATCTGAATGTGTACACCAGGTTGCAACAGACTTTACTAAAACAGCTGTAGACGAGTGTGCCCCTACGGAATTATTCAGAGTCTTCCTGAAACAGGAGCCCTGGATGAACCAAGAGATCTGAAATATGCTGAGAACCAGGTCAGAGGCCTTTAAATCCTTCTATCAGGAAGGAGGTACAGGAGCATGAAGGCACATACTCAACGATTCAGGAACAGCTTCTTCCTCCTGCCACCTGATTTCTCTATTATTATGTACTGCTGCCACAGTGTCAACAAATTTCACGACATATGTTGGTGATATTAAACCTGATTCTGATCGAGGAATCTAGATACAATCTCCAGCAAGCCTTCTCACAGGCAAAGTGGAAATTCTGGACCAAACTTGAATCAACAATGGATTCTCGACAGTTGTGGCATGGGTTGAGTACTCTCACCTCTTATAAAGTTAAACCAAGCAACATAGGAGACAGCAGGGCTTCGCCTCCAGATGAGTCAATACCTTCAATGTTCTCTTTGAACCATCATGAACTCCCACATCTCCCAATGATCCTGTGATTTCGGTCGCTGAAGCCGATGAGCGAGCAGCCTTCAGGAGGGTAAACCCTCATGAAGCATCCAGCCCAGATGGGGTACCTGGTGAAGCACTAAAGTCCTGTGCTGATCAACTAGCTAGCGTGCTTAATGAGATCTTTAACCCCTCGCTTTGACAGTGCGTGGTACCTATGTACTTCAACTGTTCCGCTGCCCAAGAAGAGCATGGTGACCTGCCTCCGTATCTATTGCCCAGTACCACTTACATCCTCAGAGATGAAGTGCTTTGAGAGGTTAGTGATGACACATATCAACTCTTGCCTGAGAAGCAACTTAAACCCACTCCAGTTTGCCTACCGGACAACAGGTTCACAGCAGATACTATCTCACTGGCTCTTCACTGAACACTAGAACATCTGGAGAGCAAAGATGCACACGTCAGGAAGCTCTTTATCATCGACAGCTCAGCATTCAATACCGTCATCCCCTCAAAACTAATCAATAAGCTCCAAGACCTAAACCTCAATACCTCCTTGTGCAATTGGATTCTGGATTTTATCGCTTGCAGATCCTAATCGGTTTGGATTGGCAACAACACCTCCTCCACGATCTCCATCAGCACAGGTGCACCACAAGGCTTTGTGCTTAGCCCCCTGCTCTACTTGCTTTACGTTTATAACTATGTGGTTAACCACAGCTCCTATTCCATATTGAAGTTTGCTGACAACACCACTGTCAGAAGGCAGAATCAAAGTTACTGGCATCATAACAGCAACCTCTTAATCAAGATGGAGGAGCTGATTACTAACTTCAGGAGAAGAAGACCAGAGGCCCATGAGCCAGTCCTCATTAAAGAATCAGAGGTGGAGAAGGTTAGCAACTTGAAATTCCGAGGTGTTATTATTTCAGAGGTCCTGTACCGGCCCCGGCATGTAAGTGCAATTGTGAAGAAATCCCAGCAATGCCTTTACTTCCTTAAGGAGATTCAGCATGACGTCTAAAACTTTGATAAGCTTCTCCAGATGTGCAGTGAAAAGTATATTTATTGACTGGCTGCATCACAGCCTGGTAGGAAAACACCAATGCCCACGAATGGAAAATCCGACAAAGAGTAGTGGATACGGCCCAGTCCATCGCGAGTAAAGCCCTCCCAACCATTGAGCACATCTACATAAAATGCTATCGCAGGAAAGCATCATCCGTCATCGGAGAACCCCACCACTCAGGACATGCTCTCTTCTCACTGCTACCATCAGAAAGAAGGTACAAGAGCCTCAGGACTTGCACTACTAAGTTCAAGAACAGTTACTACCCCCGAACCATCAGGCTGTTGAACCAGAAGGGCTGACTTCATTGGCTTCATCATTGAAATGTTCCTACAACCAATGGACTCACTTTCAAGGACTCTTCGCCTCATGTTCTCTATATTTATTGCTCGTTTATTTATTATTATTATTTCTTCTTTTGTATTTGCACAGTTTGTCATTTTCTGCACTCTGGTTGAACGCCCTGGTTGGGCAGTCTTTCAATGATTCTGTTATGGTTATTATTCCATAAAGTTTTTGAGTATGCCCACAAGAAAATGAATCTCAGGGGTTGTATATGGAGACATATATGTACTTTCATAATAAAACTTACTTTGAACTTTGAACTTTAAATGTTGTTAATGTACCTGTCTCCACCACTCCATCAGCAGCTCGTTCCATAAACGAGCAAACTCCTCTGTGGAAAAAGTTGCCCCTCAGGTCCCTTGGAAATCTTTTCCCTCCTGCATTAAACCCGTGCCCCCTAGGTTTGATTCCACTCTGCTGGGGAAAAGACTTTCCTGATTCACCTTATTTATGCCCACATGATTTTATAAACCTCTGTGAGGTCAGCCTCAGCTTCCTACACTCCAGGGAAAAAGGGCCCATCCTATCTCGTCTCACTTTATAACCCAAGCTCAACAGTCCCAGTAACATCTTTGTAAACCTTTTGTGCACACACTCCAATTGAATGCCATCCCTCCTGTAGCATAGTGACCAGCACTGCACAATGTACTCCAAATGAAGCCTTATCCATGCTTTGTACAGCTGTAACACGACGCCTCAGCACCCGCACTCAATATTCTGACTGATAAAGGGCAGAATACCAAACACCTTCATCACCACCCTGTCTACGTGTGTGCTCATTATGCACCTGGAGCCCTAGATCTCCCGACTCAGCACTCCCAAGGGCCATACCATTTTAACACTGCTGTAAACTTGCTCCCCTCACCTTAAAGCTATGCTTCTGTGTGTGTGTGTGTGTGTGTGTGTGTGTGTGCGTGCGTGTGTGTGTGCACGCGCGCACACGCGCGGGCTTTGTAAGGACATAGAAAATCAGAACATTCAGCAATCCTGCTCCACAAGCTTACCTCCTATTATAAGGTTAGAGAAACAGAAACCAGAAAGAATTTGTCTCACTCTTTACCCATCTGGAGTACTCGATGAGGTGCCAGGGACCCATAAAGAAGTAATGCACACTGTGATGTAATGTTACAGCTCAATAAAACTCTGGTTAGGCCACATTCAGAGTATCAGACAGTCCTTCCAGGTGAGGCGACACTTCACCTGTGAGTCGGCTGGGGTGATATACTGCGTCCGGTGCTCCCGATGCAGCCTTCTATATATTGGTGAGAGCCGACGCAGACTGGGAGACCGTTTCGCTGAACACCTATGCTCTGTCCGCGAGAGAAAGCAGGATCTCCCAGTGGCCACACATTTTAATTCCACGTCCCATTCCCATTCTGATATGTCTATCCACGGCCTCCTCTACTGTAAAGATGAAGCCACACTGAGGTTGGAGGAACAACACCTTATATTCTGTCTGGGTAGCCTCCAACCTGATGGCATGAACAGTGACTTTTCTAACTTCCTTTAATGCCCCACCTCTCCCTCATACCCCATCTGTTATTGCCCATCCTCTGGGCTTCCCCCTCCCCCTTTCTTTCTCCCTGGGCACAGGATTAGAGCACGTGTTTTATGAGGAAAAGTTGAGTGAGATAGGACATTTCTCTTTGGAACAAAGGAGGATGTGAGGTGTATTAAATGATAAGAGGCCAAGATAAGAAACCCCGCTGGTTTCCTTGGCTGCGTAAGTCTAGGGAAGACACACTCCAGTCCCAACAAACTGGTGAGATTGAGACGGCTCTCCCAGCCCAAATCCAGCTTGTGTGGCTGCTGTGTAATTTGCAGCCCTGTTACAACTCAGTGCCAAGAAACAACAGAAAGCCCACTGCATACGATTAGAGGAATTATATTTATGAATCTTAACTAAAGGGTGAGTAAAGAAAAGGAAGAAAAAATAAAAAGGGCCGGTTATAATTGAACAGTCAAATGTGCACCAGTTGGAGCACAATTCACCGATCCTCAGTCGATCTCGGCATCCGGCTTCATCGAAACACGATCTCCCTCCCACGTCGTAGCCTACGACCGGTTCTCTCCAGCATCTTCTCTCTTCATCTCACGCCAAACAAAAGCCCCAGCTCACATTCCAAAGCATCTGTTGTCTCTCACCATAACACAAACACTGCTTCTACAGAAAGGCCATTACATTAGCGGTGAAACCTTTCCCAGGGTGTTACAGATACAATGGACAGCCAGTATCTTTTTTTTTCAGGGCGGCATTAACTAATACAAGAGATAGGGCAACTGAAGGGAAGTATCAGAGATAGAGATACCACTGTCTGGTGCGGAGCAGGAGCAGATTCATTACGGACATTTATGAAACTCTCTGGTAGGCACACGGATGATAGAAAGATGGAGGGTTATGAGAGAAACAAGGGTGTGATTGGCCTCAGAGTAAAAGGTTGGCACAACATCATAGGCTGAAAAGCCTGTACTGTGATGTACTGTTCTACACTAAGCTGCCACTTTATTACGTACACCTGTACATCTGTTCATTAATGCAAATATCTAATTGGCCAATCAATTGGTAACAACTCGATGCATCAGAGCATGCAGACATGGTCAAGAGGTTCAGCGTTGTTTAGACCAAACATCAGAACTGGGGAAGAAATGTGATCTAAGTGACTTTGATCATGGAATGATAATTGATGCCTGACAGGCTGGTTTGAGTATCTCAGAAACTGCTGATCTCCTGGGGTTTCCACACACAGCAGTCTCTGGAGTTCACAGAGAATGGTGTGAAAAACAAAATAACATCAAGTGAGCAACAGTTCTGTAGGCAAAAATGCCTTGCTAATGAGAAAGATCAGAGGAGAATGGCTAGACTGGTTCAAGCTGACAGAAAGTTGACAGTAACTCAAACACACAGTACAAGAACAATAGATAGAAGGATATTACAGATATACAAGAAGTTCAGGTATGACCCATGGAAGGTTATCTTAAGAATGAAAAAAACAATTCCAACTTAAGTTGGAGAAGGAATTGGATGCACATCAGCTCTGGTAGGGTTTGCAGGCCATTACTTCCTACAAGGCAAAACCTAACATCTTGAATGGTTCTGATGCCACACTCCCAAATGAGCTAAATACTTTTTATGTATGCTTTGAAAGGGAGAATAAAACTAAAAACTAACATTTGTATGAGTCCCTGCAGCGTCTGGTAATGCCGTAATCTCTGTCTCGGAGGCTGACATCAAAACGCTTTTCACAAGGGTGAACCCTCACAGGGTGTCAGGCCCTGATGGTCTACCTGGCAGGTACTGAAAATCCATGTCAACCAGGGATATCTCCAATCTCTCACTGTTGCAGTTGGAGGTTCCCAACAGCTTCAAAGGGTGGCATTCATTCCAGTGCCCAAGAAGAGCAGAGTGAGCAGGAACATCTGCCTGCCAAAGCTTCTTTAACCACACTTTACAAATCCAAGTTGGATGTGGTCTTTGTGCATCTAGGAACACAATAACCTGCAGGCATCCCTCCAAGTCACACATCATCCTGACTTGCTTTTCTTCATCGGCACCAAGTCAAAATCCTAGAATGGAGATTACCTTCACCAGTTCAACTGCAGATGTTTAAAGTGATGACCCTCACCAGCATAGATTGAGATGGGCAAACTATTTGTGAAAACCTCAAATGAATGAAAACAGACTGAGCCCCTTCCCTATGAACTCTTCTGAAGCTTGAATGCAGTGAAGAATCAAAGTCATAAATGTCTCTTCTCTCTGTCATTGCCGAGAGTCCACGACAAAATGAAATGAACAGTCAGCAACAGCATTTACATTCATACAGATCTGCAATAAAATGACTAACTGCAGCTTTGTGCAAATCAGACTCAACCATTGACCTAAAGTTTCTAAAAAGGACAGCAGAGAAAAGGAGAACATTGACACTGTTATAGTGACAACTCATCACTGTTGTAGCTAACATTCCTAGTTACCCTGACAACTGAATGGCTTAAGAGAGAACAGTTATGGGTAGGCCTGGAAAAATACATCTCAGACAGAGAATGGTGGCCCTTTTCCTTCTCTAGCTGAGTAGTCTATTCATCTATTATATTCTTCATTTTCCCTTCAATTGCCCTATAGTCCAGCTTTGGACAACTTATGCTGTAACCAATAATGGTTCTTAAGGCTACCAAGAGAGTTAGAGAAAATCGTTTTCAATTTCTTCTTAAACTGCTGGCCTTCTCATCACCACTTCTGATTATCTGGCAGATTACAAACTCTGACCATGATTCCAAAGCTTACTGTTATTGAGTCACCAAGTTACACAGCATGAGAATAGGCCATTCAGCCCATCTTGTCCATGCCAACTATCTGATCTGGTCCTATTTGCCTGCATTTGGCCCACGTCTTTCTAATTATTTCCTATCTATGTACCTACATATTGGAATTGGAATTTGATTATTATTGTCACATGTACCAAGGTACAGTGAAAATTTTACTTTGCATGCCACCTATACAAATCAGATCATTACACAGTGTATTGAGGTGGTACAAGGAAAAACAATAACAGGATGCAGAATAAAGGGTTACAATCACAGAGAAAGTACCGTGCAGGCAGGCAATGAAGTGCAAACCCTTGATGAGATGGCTTGTAAGGTCAAGAGTCCATCTTATTGTACCAGGGAACCACTCAATAGTCTCAGAACAGCAGGGTAGGAGCTATCCTCAAACCTGGTGGTACATACTTTCAGCCTTACCATAGAACCATAGAACCATAGAAACTACAGCACAGAAACAGGCCCTTTGGCCCTTCTTGGCTGTGCCGAACCATTTTCTGCCTAGTCCCACTGACCTGCACACGGACCATATCCCTCCATACACCTCCCATCCATGTATCTGTCCAATTTATTCTCAAATGTTAAAAAAGAACCCGCATTTACCACCTCGTCTGGCAGCTCATTCCATACTCCCACCACTCTCTGTGTGAAGAAGCCCCCCCTAATGTTCCCTTTAAACTTTTCCCCCCTCACCCTTAAACCATGTCCTCTGGTTTTTTCTCCCCTAGCCTCAGTGGAAAAAGTCTGCTTGCATTCACTCTATCTATACCCATCATAATTTTATATAACTTTATCAAATCTCCCCTCATTCTTCTACGCTCCAGGGAATAAAGTCTTAACCTATTCAACCTTGCTCTGTAACTGAGTTTCTCAAGTCCCGGCAACATCCTTGTAAACCTTCTCTGCACTCTTTCAACCTTATTTATATCCTTCCTGTAATTTGGTGACCAAAACTGAACACAATACTCCAAATTCGGCCTCACCAATGTCTTATACAACCTCTTCATAACATTCCAGCTCTTATACTCAATACTACGATTAATAAAGGCCAATGTACCAAAAGCTCTCTTTACGACCCTATCTACCTGTGACGACACTTTTAGGGAATTTTGTATCTGTATTCCCAGATCCCTCTGTTTCACTGCACTCCTCAGTGCCTTACCATTAACCCTGTATGTTCTACGTTGGTTTGTCCTTCCAACGTGCAATACCTCACACTTGTCAGTATTAAACTCCATCTGCTATTTTTCAGCCCATTTTTCCAGCTGGTCCAAGTCCCTCTGCAGGCTCTGAAAACCTTCCTCACTGTCTACTACAACTCCAATCTTTGTATCATCAGCAAACTTGCTGATCCAATTTACCACATTATCAGCCAGATCATTGATATAGATGACAAATAACAATGGACCCAGCACTGATCCCTGTGGCACACCACTAGTCACAGGCCTCCACTCGGAGAAGCAATTTTCTACCACCACTCTCTGGCTTCTTCCATCGAGCCAATGTCCAATCCAATTTACCACCTCTCCATGTATACCTAGCGACTGAATTTTCCTAACTAACCTCCCATGCGGGACCTTGTCAAAGGCCTTACTGAAGTCCATGTAGACAATATCCACTGCCTTCCCTTCATCCACTTTCCTGGTAACCTCCTCGAAAAACTCCAACAGATTAGTCAAACATGACCTACCACGCACAAAGCCATGTTGACTCTCCCTAATAAGCCCCTGTCTATCCAATTGCTTGTAGATTCTGTCTCTTAGTACTCCCTCCAATAACTTACCTACTACTAACGTTAAACTCACCGGCCTATAATTTCCCGGATTACTTTTCAATCCTTTTTTAAACAACGGAACAACATGAGCCACTCTCCAATCCTCCTTCTGTATCTTCTGCCCAAATGAGAGATTGTCTGGGGTGGATGGGGGTCTTTGATTATCCTAGCTGCTTTACTGAGGTAGACAGAAATATAGACAGGGCCTAAGGAAGGAAGGAAGGCTGATTTCCGTGATGTGCTGATCTGTGTGCACTTTTCTCCAAAGTGTCTTGTAGTCAAGTACAGAGCAGTTGCCATAACAAGCCAGTATACATCCAGATAGGATGCTGCATCTATAAAAATAGGTAAGAGTTAAGGGTAATGTCAAATTTCCTTTGCCTCCTTAGGAAGTAGAGGCATTGGTGAACTTTCTTGGTTGTGGTGTTCTCGTAGTTGGATCAGTGCAGGCTATTGGTGAGGTTCACTCCTAGGAAATTGAAGCTTTCAACCCTCTCAATGTCAACGCCATTGACGTAGTCAGAGCATGTGCATCGCACCACACTTCTCCTGACGTCAACAAACTGTAAGTGTCTTTTAAATACAGTAATTATATCTGCCTCAGTGCTTCCTCTGGCAACTCATCCTGCATATCCGTCACTTTCTGTGTCAAAAATCTATGCCTCAAGTCCCTGTTAAGTCCTTTCCCTCTCACCTTAAACCTGTGCCTTCCTCTCTTCGACTTACCTACCCTGGGAAAAAGATTGAGGTCATTCTATGTCCTCAGGAGTTCATAAACTTCTACAAATCTCAGCCTCCTTTTCCCCAGGATAAGCAGCCTCGGTCTCCCATACACGTCAAGCCCTCGAGTCCCAGCAACACTCTTATGGATTTGTCTTGCATGCTCTCCAACTGAATCACATCTTTCCTATAAAATGGTGGCCAGATCTGCATACAGTCTCACTGTCTTGGAAAGTTATAATGTGAAATCCCAGCTCTTGTCCTCAATGCCCCATCAGAGGATGGTGAAGATGCCATACCTGTGTCACCACTTTCAGGAACTATAGACTTTTATCCCAAGGATTCTATGATCTACAGCTGTCCAGGGCCCTACCATTCACTGTGTATGTCCTGCTCTATTTTAACTTTCAAAAATACATCACTTATTTGAGTTAAATTCCATCTGCCATTCCTTTGCCCAGTTTTCCAATTGATCTAGATCGTGTTGTAAGCTTCTTTGTTGTCCATTAAACCACCAATGTTAGTGCCATCCACAAACCTACTAATCATGTCACCTACAGTACTTTCTCATTCCAATCATTCATACATATGACAAACAGGGGCCCAGCACTAATTCCTGCAACATACTATTGTCAAGGGTACTTTTTCTCTTGTGAACCTGACTGGTGGTGGTCAGTGGCCCAAACTACTGTGACGTTGCTAAACGTGGGCGTCATCATACCACCTCGGTTTTTCCCTGGTGTTGCTCTGAAAGATGCAATGCAAAATGGTGTCGGAAAACGACACCATTTTCACGAGCAGAAGCAGGGAGCATGGTCGGATTCCAGTTTGACATCAAGAAACTGAAGGTCGGGTCAAGCACACTACGTTGCAGGGACCTGAGAACAAATCCAAGATACGATGCCTCTTCTGCTTTTCTCCTCCCAATGTCTCACATTATTTCCTTTATCCCCCTCCTTTACCCTTTGATTTCCCTCTCACCTGGTCTCCCCATAACCTGCCAGTTTGTGCTCTTCGCCCTCCCCGTACCTTTTTATTTTCGATTCCGCCCTTTCCTTTCCAGTCCTGATGAAGGGTCTCGGCCCCAAATTCTGACTGCTTATTTCCCTCTTTAGGGGCAATCTGACCTTCCGAGCTGCTCCAGATTTCCAACATCTGCAGAATCTGCATTCTCCAGGGTCACTACGCTCTGGAGAAACACGCTGAGGCATTGATGGGCAAGCTGTGCTTTCACTTACTCGTTCTGTTGGAAAAGGTAGAACTACCCCTGCGGGAAATCACACACCCCGATCCCAAATTGACAACATCCTGTCAGAGAGACTGGATCAACTGGCCAGTGTAATGTGGGTCAACTCTTTGAAACGGCTCTGTCCTGCTCTGCTTCAAGGACCTGAAAATATTTCCCCCTTAAAGTATTAATGCAATTCCCTGATATTTACATCCAATCATTCCTCCACCATCCCATCCAGATTAAAGCCACCAAGTTGTTTTGTGCAAGCATTCACACTCTACTTGAGTGGGATGTTGGTGTGAACAGACTAAGCGTCCTCCACAGCAGATTAAAAAGCACTGACATGTAAAAAGGCAATGCAATGTAGATTATGTCTCACACCTGCTTCTGCCTGCAGCAAAGCCACGTCGGTTTCACACTGAACTGATGATCAGATACCATCTGGTGGCAAGATCCGCTCCAGGACAGAGGTGAGCATTCAACATCATGAAGTTTCATTCAGATCACATCAGCTTGAAAACTGCCGGCTGCTGGAAATTGAATCCTACAAAATATCACATTACTCACTATTTTCTGCTAAATTGTTTATGCCTGCCCATTCCTTCAACAAATATCCACTTGTGTGGACTGTTACGTATCAGTAATATTTACTTGCTGCCATCTCGTGCAGCAGAAATATAAGAAAGATTTATAAAAAAAATTTAAGCACTGCTTGAACTGAGAGCCTATTAATGTCTTCATTATACAGCTGCTGCAGATTGTTTAATCAATCAATCATTTCAGGATGTGGCTGCCAAATTGGATTTGTGGCAGATGGCAAGACAGCTAACAGGAGATAGCAGCCTACTTGACCTTGTCCTCCCCAATTTACCTATTACAGATACATTTGACTATGACAGTAGGCTACATCATGCCACAATGTCAATAAACAATCTCACAATTCCTCAGATGTCAAACAATCCTATTTCTCACAAGACGTGTCGCTGCAAAAGGAGTTGGAGTGAAGTCTGGGTTTTTTTCCGGAGCAAAGCTGGAGCAGCAGTTGGGTACAGTGGTCCTGCAGTATGTGGAATAGAGTTTTATATTTAACATTTCATAAATGCTGCAATTTTCAACATCACAGGAACTTTTAATTTATCTCATCTCAACTGGAAACCCTCACCATGGAATCCTAGCAAAATGTCTCTTTATTTTACACCACTAAGGAATATTTCCCAGCATATTTTTAAGCTGAACATTGGCTTCTCAACTACCAAAGGTACTGGTTTATTTTTTTGCATTATTGTTGCAGAAATAAATTAATTCAAGAATATGGGACCAAGGTAAAAAAGTTAAAAATCACAGTCACAGAGTTATGCAGAATAACAACAACTCATCCATGCTAGGCAGCATCTATGGAAAAGAGTAAACTGTCGACATTTCGGGCCAGAACCCTTCATCAGGACTGGAGGAAGAAAGATGAGGTCAGAGTAAGAAGGTGGGGGAAGCGGGGAGGAAGAAGGAGAAGGTTATAGGTGATAAGTGAAACTGGGAGATGGGGAGGGGTGAAATAAAGAGCTGGGAACTTGATTTATGAAAGAGATAAAGGGCTGGAGTAGGGGGGGAAATCTGATAGGAGAGGACAGAAGGCCATGGAAGAAACGGAAGGGGGAGGTGGGCCAGAGGTAGGTGATGGCAGGTAAGGAGGTAAGGGGAATGATGAACCGGGGAGGGGGCATTACCAGAAATTTGAGAAGTCAATGTTCATGCCATCAGGTTGGAGGCTACCTATCACTCTACCAGCCTCTGCATTCAGTGCTTCCACCCTGCCATCAATTTACCTGGTCCATTTCCAACAATTCCCTTTCTTTTCTTGATCTCTCTGTCTCTATCTCTGGAGACAGCTTATCTACTGATCTCTTTTATAAATCCACCGATTCTCACAGCTACCTGGACCGTACAGTACCTCTTCCCACCCTGTAACTTGTAAAAAGTGCCTTCCCATTCTCTCAATTCCTCCATCTTCGCCGCATCTGCTCTCAGGATGAGGCTATTCATTCCAGAACTAATGAGACATCCTCCTTCTTCAACGAAAGGGGCTTCCCTTCCTCCACCGTCAATGCTGCCCTCTCCCACATCACTTCCAATTCGTGCATGTGTCTGCCTCACCCCATCCTTCTGCCACCCTACCAGGGATAGGGTTCCTCTTGTCCTCACCTACCTCACCAGCCTCCGCATCCAGCATATAATTCTCCCAAACTTCTGCCATCTCCAATGGGATCCCACCACCAAGCACATCCCTCCTTCACGCGCGCCCCCCCCCCCACTTTCTGCTTTCCACAGGGATCACTCCCGATACAACTCCCTTGTCCTTTCATCCCTCTCCACTGATCTCCCTCCTGGCACTTCCACTTGCAAGCAGAACAGTGCTAAACCTGCCCCTACAGATCCTCCCTCACCACCATTCAGGGCCCCAATTAGCCCTTCCAGGTGAGGCAATACTTCACCTGTGAGCCTGTTGGGGTCGTTTACGGCATCCAGTGCTCCCAGTGAGGCCTCCTGTATATCAGTGAGACCCTGCGTAGATTGGGAGACTGCTTCACTGAGCATCTACGGTCCATCTGCCAGAAAAAGCGAGATCTCCCAGTGGCTACACATTTTAACTCCACTTCCCACTTCCCACTTCCCTTCTGACAAGTCAGTCTACAGCCTCTTCTACTGCTGTGATGAAGCCACACTCAGGTTGGAGGAGCAACATGTTGTATTCTGTCTGCGTAGTCTCCAACCTGATGCCATGAACATCAATTTCTCAAACTTCTGGTAGTGTCCCCTCTTCACCATTCCCCATTCCCACTTCTCTCTCTCACCTTATCTCTCTACCTCCCTCTGGTCCTCTTCCTCTTCCCTTTCTTCCATAGCCTACTGTCCTCTCCTATCAGACTCCTCCCTTCTCTAGCCCTTTATTTCTTTCACCAATCAGGTTCCCAGCTGCTTATTTCATCTCTCCCCCTCTCCTGGTTTCACCTATCACCTACAACCTTGTATTTCTTCCTCCTCTCAACCCCCTCCCCCTTACTCTGACTTCTCATTTTTTTCTCTTAGTCCTGTTGAAGAGTTTTGGCCTGAAACATCAACATTTACTCTTTTCCATAGACGCTGCCTGGCCTTCTGAGTTCCTCCAGCATTTTGTGTGTGTTGCTTGGATTTCTAGCATCTGCAGATTTTCTCTTGTTTGTGATTGGAGAACTCAACCATCCTGACCAAGTTGCCTACCTGAGCTAATGCCACTTGCCTCCATTTCGCACATTTCCATGAACCTTTGTTATTCATGATTCTGTCCGAATGTCTTCAAAAACTGTAATTAATCCTACTCTACCATTTGCTCTGGCAGCCCATTCTATATACCCATCATGGAAAAACCTGCTCCTCGTTTCTTTTAAATCTTTCCCCTCTCACCTTAAACCAATGGCCTCCTGTTTTAAACTCCCCTTTCCTGGGAAAAGAGCTATGACCTTTCACCTCATCCATATCCCTCATGATTTTGTAAACCTCCAAATGGTCACCTCTCAACCTGCTTCTCTTTTGGGAATGCAATCTCCGTCTCCCTTTACAACTCAAGTCCAACCCAGGCACAGCAATGTCCTTGTGAGTTTCTTCTGCACCCGCTCAGTCTTAATTACATCTGCTTCCTACAGAATGGTCACCAGAATTGCACATAACACTGTATTCCTGGCACACTCTCACCAATATTTTGTACATCTTGAAATATGGCAGCCCAAGTCTCGTACTCAGTGCCCTGCCTGATTAAAGCAAGTATGCCATACACCTTCCTCGCCACTATGTCTACTTTGGTCTCCATTTTGAGTATCTCTAGGTCACCATGTACTTATACTCCTAAGTCTTTGCATTCTACAATTCCCCCAGGTTCTGCTATTTAATTGTGCAAGTCCTACCCTGATTTAACTTTTCAAATTACAACACTCACACATGCCTGAGTTAAATTTCATCTGCCATTCCTTAGCCCACTTTCCCAGTTGATCTAGGTCCCATTGAGACACCTTCGTCTCTATCATCAACAAGTTTACTGTTATCTTCAAACTTACTGATCTTGCCACTAACATTTTCCTCACACTGGTCAATATACTGTATATGACAAACAGGTGGGGATGGGGCACAAATCCCATCAGCACAAGCCTCCATTTTGAAATATAGCCATCACTACCACCCTCTGACTCCTTCCACCAAGTGAATTATAAATCCAGCTGGCTGGTTCACCCAAGATTCCATGTTGCCTTATCTTCTGGACCACTTACCCACGTAGGACCTTGTCAAAAGCCTTCTAAAGTCCACGAGGATAACATCTACCATGTTACCCTCACCAATTCACTTCAAAAATCTCAAATTTGTGAGGCATAATTTACCACGCACAGAGCCCTATCTGTAATCTCTTCTTGCCTTTCTGACCACAAATGGATCCTGTCTCTCTGAATCCCCTCCAGTAACTTTTCCATCAGTGATGTTAGGCTCATTTAACCATAGGTCCCTGGCTTGTCATTGCAGCCCTTCTTAAATGAAGGAACAACATTAGCCATCCTCTTGTCTTCTAGTACCTCACCCATGGCTAAGGGAGATACAAATTTCGTTCCTGTCCCACCAATTTCTTCCCTTGCTTCCACAACATCCTAGAGTGCATTTGGAGTGATGCATCAGAGTGTTACCCATGGACTCAAGACCAAGCTAAACAATATTGTTAGTGTCCGTGCACAGTTTCCCACTGTTGCTGCATCACTCTCCTCTTGCCAACATCTGATGGTGCTACAAGCTGAGAAGAGGCATCTGTTGAGGATTCCTTGTTGATCATGTACAATGATGCATTTTGGAAAAACTCTCATAAACGTTGAGGATGAATGGCCCAGGGCAGATAAAGTATTCTCCATGCATACTGACTCGAAAGTCATAATGCCTTCAAGAACACTTCGCATCACCAGTTTTAATAAACAAAAGTTTTCAGAATGCTGTTACCACAAGAAGTTGATAAAGAGGTTGAGAAAACACACAAAATGCCTGTATTTTGTTGACTGCGAAAAGTAATATAGTAGCACAGCACAAGTGAACAGATCGAGCCATAACATCACAGCAAAGGTGTGATGGCGCTAGAAGGATACTGGCAGGACTGGAGAATTTTAGCACAATGATTTGACTCAGCTGGAAGTGAATGATAGGAGACTTAATTGAGGTGTGCATGTTACAGGGTGAATATAGTTTCCCCTTAGCAAACTGGTCACTAAGTGGATGGGGATGGAGGAAGATCCAAAGTAATTATAGAGGAACTGAGAGACGATTAGGAAAGAAAAATCACCCAGAGGCAGTTGTGGTCTGGAACCCACTGTCGGGATGTTGAGAAGAGGCAGAAGCCCTCAATACATTTAAAAAGTACGGTACCTAATGAATATTTGGTGTAGTGTAAACAATAGGAACACAGAGTTCAGAAGTGCCATGAAGCTTCATTGTGCTCATGCCAGTTTTACATAGAAACATAGAAAATAGGTGCAGGAGTAGGCCATTAGGCCCTTCGAGCCTGCACGGCCATTCAGTATGATCATGGCTGATCATCCAACTCAGAACCCTGTACCAGCCTTCCCCCCATACCCCCTGATCCCTTTAGCCACAAGGGCCATATCTAACTCCCTCAACTGTTTCCTGTGGCAGAGAATTCCACAGATTCACCACTCTCTGTGTGAAGAAGTTTTTCCTCATCTCAGTCCTAAAAGGCTTCCCCTTTATCCTCAAACTGTGACCCCTCGTTCTGGACTTCCCCAACATCGGGAACAATCTTCCTGCATCTAGCCTGTCCAATCCCTTTAGGATTTTATATGTTTCAATAAGATCCCCCCTCAATCTTCTAAATTCCAACGAGTATAAGCCTAGTCGATCCAGTCTTTCATCATATGAAAGTCCTGCCATCCCAGGAATCAATCTGGTGAACCTTCTTTGTACTCCCTCTATGGCAAGGATGTCTTTCCTCAGATTAGGGGACCAAAACTGCACACAATACTCCAGGTGTGGTCTCACCAAGGCCTTGTACAACTGCAGTAGTACCTCCCTGCTCCTGTACTCGAATCTTCTCGCTATAAATGCCAGCATACCATTCGCCTTTTTCACCGCCTGCTGTACCTGCATGCCCACTTTCAATGACTGGTGTATAATGACACCCAGGTCTCGTTGCACCTCCCCTTTTCCTAATCGGCCACCATTCAGATAATAATCTGTTTTCCTGTTTTTGCCACCAAAGTGGATAACTTCACATTTATCCACATTAAATTGCATCTGCCATGAATTTGCCCACTCACCCAACGTATCCAAGTCACCCTGCATCCTTTTTTACTTGGCATGGGCACAACGAAGCAGATGACCTGCTCTGCACTGTAAATTTCTGTATATCAACAGTATTTCACAGAGTTGCCTATTATTGCACTATGGTGAGTGCGTGTAAACTTTAGATAAGTTGTTAACAAATCAATTTTATAACCATTGACATTGACAGAAGAATATGACCAAAATGGTGAACAGCAGGAAGAAAGTTTTTAGATGCAGACTGTACATCTGCACCAAATCTTTAACCTTTTGCGCCTGTCAAATAAAAAAAGTGAATATTTGGAACTAACATTATTATTGAGGGCTCAAGCCTGCCCAAGATGTAGGCAGCAAATGTAGACGTGACAACAGTCTTATCTAATGTTATAAGATTGTGAGAGACATAGTAAGAGTGGACAAACTTCACCTTTTTCCCAGGGCAGCTGTGGCCAACATCAGAGGACATCCATTTTAAAGTGAGTCGTGGAAAGTTTAGAGGAGATATTGATCTGGGAAATTTGAAGTTTGAAATTACTTTATACTTTATACTTTATTGTCGCCAAACAATTGATACTAAAACGTACAATCATCACAGCGATATTTGATTCTGCGCTTCCCGCTCCCTGGATTACAAATCGACAGTAAATGTTAAGAATTTAAATTATAAATCGTAAATAGAAAAATGGAAAGTAAGGTAGTGCAAAAAAACCGAGATGCAGGTCTGGATATTTGGAGGGTACGGCCCAGATCCGGGTCAGGATCCGTTCAGCAGTATTATCACAGCATTAAGCATATTGTTTAGTTAGTTTTATGCCCCTTTTTATATTCCAAAATTAAGTCTTTAAAAAAAAACAATTCAAAGTGGATTTGGGTCTGAGTTAGATGATGACTACATCCCAAAGGCTACCTTCAGTCCATATCTAACCACCAACCCTGTTCTACACCCATCCTCAACACATATCACAAAAGCAATCTACCCAGGCCCACCACCGCCCAAACCTGCACCTAACTACCTTCGTCAAGAAAGCCATTTTTCTATCCGAGGTTCAACTCGTGATAACACCAACATTTTTTGTCAGTGATGGGCAAATTATTGGAGAAAACAAGATTTATGTTAATTTGGAAAGGAAGGACTGAGTGGTAATAGTAATGGCTTTGTGAGGGCAAAATCACGCCTCACTAATAGGAATGACTTTTATGAAGGGGTAACAGTGGAGATTGTCATAGGCAGAGCAATCTGCGAAGATTTCTTCTTGCAGAGGGTGGTGAATCTCTGCATGAGCACGGGTTGAAAGCAGATCATGGGAAGTATTTTTGACTGATGAATAAAGAGGTTTGGAGCAGATGGTACTGACGTTAAGGCCAACCTAAATCAGCCATATTAAATGATGGGGAAGGCTTGATAGCTTTCTCTTGCTCCTATTTTCTTGTGTATTCTTTATATGCTCTAGAAGTGATGTTCTCTATGTTGTCTTCAGCAAGGCATTTACAAGGATCCACATGGTAGCTGATCCTCAAGGTTAAGGTACGAAGGATCCAAGGGGCACTGGCCAAAAGCTGGCTTAATGACAGGAGGCAGTGCAGAGAGGATGCTTTTCTGATTGGAAGTCTGTAACCAATGGTGTACAACAAGCACTGGTGCCATGCTGTCACCGTATATATTAATGAGTTTGATGTGTATGTAGAAGGTATTGTTGGCAAGTTTGTAGGTCACGTGAAAATTGATGGTGTTGTGGTCAGCGTGGCAAGTTGTCACAGGCTACAGCAAGATCTCGATCGTCAGAAGGTTGTGTGAACTACTAACAGATGCGATTTAATCCCAACAAGTGTGAGGTGATGCACTTAGAGAAGTCAAATAAGGGAAGGGCATTACAGGAAATGGCAGGGAGCTCAAGAATATTAATGTACAGATGGATCTAGGGATTCAACGAAGTACCAATACAGGTGAACAGAGGGTGAAAAAGGCACGTGGTATGCTTGCCTTCATAGGCCAAGTCATAAATTACAAAGCTTATGACGTTATGCTCTTCACTCTCCAATTGGATTCCAAGTGGAACTCAAAAGTGCAGCATGGGAAACCCAAGAGAGCTGGAAATGGCAGCTGGACTTCAGCCTGACAACTGCGTGGTCTGGTGGCTTCTGTTTCATTCCTCTTTCCCCTCCCCCCTCCCTCGACATTCCCTCCCCTCCCTTCAATCACTTCCCCCACTTCCCGTCGATTTGCAGTGGATTCCAGATAATTGGGACACCTCAGGACTCAGGACTCATTTTGGCCCAAATAAGCGGCTGCCTCAATTAGCCAAAGTTTCATGCAAAAAGTTACAAATCTACCATTTAACTGAGTAACAAATTATGTATTCAAATTAAATGCAGAACAAATTAAAACACTACCAATGCTACTACAGTACTATAACACTGTGTATTAGTTCCCAATAGTTAAAGAGTTATCGATGGAGAAATTCATCAGTGTATGCTTTTGTGAATAGGGTGGCCAGGGAGGGGTAGCACCTCTGGTGAAAGGGTTTGTCATGTCCATTCTGGGACAGCTCTCTCACCTTTGGTCCCCATCAGACACTCAGCTCTCACCTATGACTCCAAATAGCTGTTTGGGGCCGCACCCTTGTATACCAATTTGACAGAAGGGCTAATCCAGGTGAGGATAGCTTGTGTGCCTCATGCCCTGGTGAGATAGGGACATGCCTGTCCTAGCATGTGAAGTCAGTTCCGGTGGACTGGGTGGCTGAGATCAACAGTGAGATCCAATGACCAGGAAGGTGGTTCCACAACACTTCATGGAGAACGAAGGGCATGATAAGGCACACAAGTCATGGTTATCCACATTTTGTGATGACTACTCATCCCAGTGGACCCGGACCTCCAAGGTCGAGAGAGTGGAACTGTCCCAGTGCATCAGCTTTTCCACTTTAAAAACTCTCTCATACAAGTTTCACTGTCATCGTCAGATACAATGGACAACCAACACACTGCCATGTCCCTTTGATTGACTGTAAATGAGCAAAGTTAGCACAGGCACCTGGTGCAGATAACGGACTGCCTTTATACAATGCTTGTGATGATTGCATTCCTCCAAATCTTTATTTTCATTGTAACATTCAAGATGATTGTCGATACTTTCAAATTCTTTGTAGATCCTAACATGTTAAAGTAGTGAAATCATTTCACTTTCACTCCCCAACATCTCTGACATTTCTAAGCCTGAATGTTTGAAACTACAGTGAACAAAACCAAGCAACACACACACAAAATGCAGGAGGGCCTCAGCGCAGGCCAGGCAGCATCTGTGAAAAAGAGTACAGTCAACAGTTCAGGCTGGGACCCTCCAGCAGGACTGGAGAAAAAGTGCTGAGGAGTAGATTTAAAAGGTAGGGGAAGGGGAGGGAGAAATACAAGGTGATAGGTGACACTGGGAGGGGGAGGGATGAAGTAAAGAGCTGGGAAGTTGATTGGTGAAAGAGATATAGGACTGGAGAAGGGGGATTCTAATAGAGGAGGACAGAAGGCCATGGAAAAAAGAAAAGGGGGAGCACTAGGAGGAGGCAATGGTCAGGGATGGAGATAAGGTGAGAAAGGGAGAAGGAGAAGGGGAATGGTGAAGGAGAAGCGGGGTTGGGTCATTACCGGAAGCTTGAGAAATCGATGTTCATATCTTACTGCTTATTTCTCACCAACTATCATTGAAAAAAATCACTGGTTTTTGAAGAGAAACTCATGCAACTAATGGTATTTAAAAAGGGTTCACTAGAAGCACGGTGTAGTGTCCAACAGCCACACAAGTTCACACAGCTGACATGAGTTAGAAACTGTTTGACAACAGTCTCCTGCCCCAGTTAAGTGACACAATGTCCCAAATAAACAAAGGCAATCCCAGTTATTTTCTCGATTAGTTGTTGTTCTTTAAGGATTGTCCCAAATAAGCGCTGTCCCAATTAACTGAGGGACCAATTAAATGGAATCCACTGGACATCCCAACCCCATTTCCTGCTGAACTGCCCCTCCTGCCTTCATTGATCTTGCTCTCTCTTTACACCATACGCACTGTCTTCTTCACTCTCCAAGTAAAGTGTCATTTAAAGGATCACATCTGAAATGAGCTGAGATAAGACTCTGTTCAATTCATTATGGACATACACTCATAGCATAAACTTCTTAAAACTTAGTGATAAATTAATGAAAAGTTTAAAAATGTGCAAATGTAATAAATCTGAAATTAAACAGAAAATTATGATCATATGCAATATGTCAGGTAGCATCTGTGAAAAAAAAGAAACAGAATTAACATCTCACAAAAATAACAAATTAGTGATTTAATTCGGTGAGCCTTCTGGCTGATTTAAGGTGTTGGTGTATGCAATCGCCACCGAAATTATGAGAAGCTGAGGCAATATTGGACTTCGTTTCCCCCAACTCGTTGACAGCACTGGCTCAAAACATATTTAATCTACAGACAGACTGTCTATTTAAAGGGGCTTAGTGTATCTGACTGGCTGACAACTTGCAGAGATCGCTATTCTGAATCAAGCATTAAATCTTCAGCGAGTATAAATGGCACAATGGCAACATCCCTCAAGGAATGAATTAACTGCAGACTGCAACTAAATTTTACACGGTTTTCTGGATAGAAAGCATTCATAATGCTGTTTCCATCTAACAGGAAAGGCCGATAGAAAATTCATATAAATGCTGCAGGAATTGGTAAAGGTTACAGTCCTAACAGAGTGCAAAGGGAACATGAAGATGAAGGGTATTGTATCTCCAAGTCCAATGTAACTAAGGTTGCTTTACCCAGAGCAGATCCCATTGCAGCGAGCCTGGCACCTGCCATCAGTCACTAACTCACTTGCTGTCAAAGCCCGTGTTGTAATCCTCCTGAAGTTGACCTCCAACACTGTCTCTGAGTTTCTTTAACCTGTTCCAGGCTGGACAAGGCTTCAGTCAGTCAACCTGTGGCACTAGAGAAATCCAAAGCATACAACCTGTAGTTGTGATACAGCCACTGCCATGGCAACATTGTGGGACAGTGTGACTAACCTACACTTCACTGGCCATGAGTTCCCACCAGCTGTTCAACCGGAACTAATCTACTCCTGATCTTTTTTTCTCCAGTCCTGCTGAAGAGTCTTGGCCCGAAATGTCTAACTGTACTCTTTTCTGAATCTACTCCTCATCTTTTTTTTCTCCAGTCCTGCTGAAGGGTCTCGGCCTGAAACGTCTACTGTACTCTTTTCCATAGATGCTGCCTGGCCTGCTGAGTTCCCCCAGCATTTTGTGTGTGTTGCTCACCAAGAACTCTTCCATTTGGTTCCAGGACCGGGCACGTTTCAAATAAATAACAATTCTGTTCTAAATAATAAATGGAATGAAATTTCAACTTTAATGGACACTAAGACATTGATGTTTCTCCCCCCCAATTCACAATCTACCATTAAAATTCCACTTTGATGGTTTTGTGATTAAAGGAAATATTCACCTGTTATTAGTCGTGAGAAGAGGAAGGCATCATTTCAATCTTCATTAAGACCTAAATTTAGCTTCTTAAAGTTTTTGTAAAGCTAATTATCTCTTGCATTTCTGCAAACATTAATATCTTAAAGCTAGGTATTTATTATTATTATTTTTAACAAAGATTTTTTTTGAACCCAAATACAATTTACCTCCAAGCAGTGTTAGCTGAAGATCTGCAAGCTTGAGAAGTCTAAGTTTCAGTTTTAACCCCTATGGTGGCATTATTTACGATTATAATTGCCCAATCTTCTTGACCTCTTTTCCTTACCAACTAAGACACAAAAATGAGTATTGCTACCTTATTTATTTCATTCTGCTTACTGGGCCATAGAAATGGCTTTTATACAAGAAGCTGTTCAACAAGCAGCCCCACATTAACTGCCACTTAGCATGTCACCAAAAGAAAATCAAACAAATTATACTTAAAGTCTCAAATCAAATACTCCTTGTGAGTTCAGTGAGATTCCGTTAGGTTTGAAGTGTACAGCAGCATGACTGGTTTAGAGCAAATGGAGGGAGCTGTTCCTATTAGCAGGAGTGGTGCAAGGACTGGGAGAACAGATTTAACAACTATCCTTCGGTATTCTAGCAAAATCTTGCTATGATCTGAAACTCACAATCCGTAAGGATCTCTGAAACAGAGAAGGAACTGGATAAACATTTGAAATGAAATAATTATCATGGTAGAGGGGAAGAGTAGTGAATGGGGTTGACACAATTGCTTTACCAGCTCCTGGCACAGACTTGATGGTGACCTCCTGTGTCATGATAATTCTACGATTTTGTGAAATGATTTGTTATTTTTCCACCTATCAATATTTTCAATGACTTCTTTTCTGGCAAAGATTTATAAATCTACGCCAATCCTCCAAGACGTGAAATGTGAAAGAAGTGAAGTCTGCTGAAGAAGACATGAGGCCACCACCCACCATCTCCTCAACTCCCCGCATCTCCAAATACAGCAGAGAGTCCACAGGACATTCAGAGCACTGCTAGCAATTGTTGCTCGACAAGAGCACAGCTCACCAGACACGTTCTTAAAGAAATAAAAGTGATACTGTATGACTTAAGGTATCAAAAGTGATCTAGATGAGTGGGCATCAACTGAGCAAGAACTAATTAGTATCTCCAGAAACAATCAACAGCTGTGGCTAGATAATTATCAGTTAGAATGCATACCAACAGATAATATATTTAATGGTTTACAGATTTTGCATTTTTCTGCAATAACTAAAAATAATAGTTTTCAACATGTAAAAGTAATGTCAATGCTAATTGTTTCCAGCTAATACATTATTTACTGATTGCATTAATCAAAACTCTTAGATCCCAATGACGAATAATCATATTAATTTCTAACTTATGTAGCTATTAATTCCGTATCTTTCCACTGATTATTCAACTGTGAATGCAAAATATCAGTGTGGCTAATTGTGGAAGAACATTTGACTATTTCAATGGCAGTGGTCTGGCGTCCTTACAGAGGAGAAGTCATTCCTGATTGTTTCATGAAAGAGCCTAATGCCATCTGCTAATCTGATTTAATTATTCCAGTGGGGACAAAGCAATTTTAGCCTCAACTATTTTCCTTCTAATTGTGAACACAAATACATAATATTTAGGTGCAATTTGAAAGGATAAATTCATCTCTCGGCAATAATACTTAATTGTCAGATTTAAACCTCAGTAAACAGTGGGGGAGAGAGAGAAAGTGGGAGGGGGGAGAGAGAGAGGGAGAGGGGAGAGAGGGAGAGGGGGAGAGATAGAAGGGGAGAGAGAGAAAAAAAGGGAGAGAGAGAAAGAGAGCAGAGAAAGAGAGAAATAGAGATAGAGGGGGAGAGAGAAAAAGAGAGGAAAAGGAGAGAGAAAGAAAGCAGAGAGAGGGAAAAAGAGAGAAAGAGATAAGGAGAGAGAGAAAGAGAGGGAGAGAGAGAGGAGAGAGAGGAAGAAAACAGAGAGAGAGAGAGATAGGGATAGAGAGGGAGACACCGATGGTGGGAGACAGGGGTAGATGTCGGGAGGGAGGGAGAAGGCATCAGGAATTATGTGACATCCGTGACCAATTGGAGACCTTCACAAACATGTATGAATAGTTCTGAAGTCTCTGAATCTGACCCTTTCAGACTATTTCTCAGTCACACTGACAGTGTTTCCCTTTATCAATGAAGCTGCAAGCCATGGCCTTATCATATCAAAGACGAGCATTTCAAATATTCTTCCTATAAATCATCACCTCCTCCCAACATCCAGCCAAGCTGCCAGCATTTACAAATTCCAGCTTATCAAATATTCAGTAGCTGTATCCTTGAGCAGACCTGAATACAAGAAATGCTCCTATATCTGGGTCAGGTTTAGACTTGTGTGTGCTGATATAACAGTCCTTACCGTGATTGAAAACCACTTCACATTTGCTCCTTCAGAAATCCTACTGGAAGAGTTCCCTACTCCTCCAATCTTCTTTAGCTGATTGAACTTTCTTCAAAAATTCAGTCCTGCTTTGCCTTCTCAACATTTCTCCCTAAGTCGCTGCATCTTATCATTGCCTTGAAAATCTCTTAAAGCTCATCATCTTGTTAGTACTGTAGTTTCTTCCCACAAAGTCCTTCAATCATCTGCTCAGTCTCCACCTTTTAATTCTATATCACATCTCTTTTGATGTGGAGCGAAGCTGGCTTTCAAATCAATGCTCGTCTCCCTCTAACCTTTCCTCTCACATGATCACTAATGTCACGCCGATTCTCCCACAACTCAGCTACACACTAGGGGCAAATAGCCCATCACGGGGGGGAAGCAGTGGCGGCCAGGAGAATATGCAGACTCCATATGGTCTGCACCTAAGCTCGTTCAAACCTGAGTCACTGGAGCTGAGAGACAGTGCTCTGCTTCAGAATTATATTGCTGACTAAACAAGGGTAAGATTTCTCTCCAGGTTTGGCACTGTACACACTAGAGTTTAAAAGAATGTGGGGGGCAGGGGAATCTCATCGAAATCTATCGAATATTGAAAGGCCTAGATAGAGTGGACATGAAGAAGATGCTTCCTACAGTAGGAAAGTCTATGAATAGAGGGTACAGATTCAGAGTAGAGGGACGTCCATTTAGAACAGAGATGAGGAGGAATTTCTTTAGCCTGAGGGTGGTGAATCTGTGGAATTCATTGCCACCGATGATTGTGGAGGCAAGTCATTGGTTATATTTAAAGAAATGGTTGATAAGTTTTTGATTAGTCAAGACATCAAAAGTTACAGGGAAAAGTCATGAGAATGAGGTTGAAAAGGATAATAAATCAACTAAGATGAAATGAAGGAATAGACTCGATGGGCTGAATGGCCTAACGTTGCTCCTATGTCTTATGGTCTAATTATGTATGCAAATCAACCAACTGAAGTAAAAGAGATCAGTTTCTTTATTTAATTTATTCAGACAGCACCTTGCTGAGTGTAATTGTGGAAGATATATATGTCTCTATACAGAAACAATACCGCACACCGAGAGAAGTTCCTTGTTGAGAAGCATTTTGAGAAGTCCTGAAGTTGTGCAGTCTCTTCCTTCAGTTGTCTAGTCAAAATACTTTCCATCTCATTTCTCATCAGTGATGCTCAATGGTGCACGGGGCAAAGGCAGCTGGAAACAATTTATAAACCAGCAAAAATCTGCAGATGCTGGAATTCTGAGTTGTGCACATAAAATGCTGGAGGAATTCAGCAGACCAAGCAGCAGCTATGGAAAAGAGTCAACAGTCAACATTTTGGGCCAAGACACTTCATCAGGACTGGGAAAAAAGTCAGAGTAAGAAGGTGCCGGGGGGGCGGGGGAGGAAGAAGTACAAGTTAGTAGGTGATAGGTCAAACTGGGAGAGGGTGAAGGTGAAGTAAAGAGCTGGGAAGTTGATTGGTGAAAGAGATACAGGGCTGGAGAAGGAGGAATCTGATAGGAGAGGACAGAAGGCCATGGAAGAAAGGGAAGGGGGAGAAGCACCAGAGGGAGGCGATGGGCAGGTAAGGAGATAAGGTGAAAGAGAAAAATGGGAATGGAGAATGGTGAAGGGGGGGGCATTACTGGAAGGTTGAGAAATTGATGTTCATGCCTTCAGGTTAGAGGCTACCCAGACAAAATGTAAGGTGTTGTTCCTCCAGCCTGAGTGTGACCTCATTGCAGCAGTAGAGGAGGCCATGGACTGACATGTCGGAAAGGGAATAGGAAGTGGATTAAATTGGGTGGTCACTGGGGAGATCCCATTTTTTCTGGCAGATGGAACATAGGTGCTCGGTGAAGCGGTCTCCCAATATGTGTCAGGTCTCACTGATACAGTAGATGACTTCTGTTAATGCCCTACCCCCTTCACCATTCCCCATACCCATTTGCCTCTCTCACCTTATCTCCTTGCCTGACCATCTCCTCCCTCTGGTGCTCACCCCTTTTCTTTCTTCCATGGCCTTCTGTCCTCTCATATCAAATGCCTTCTCCAGCCCTTTACCTCTCTCACTAATCAACTTCCCAGCTCTTTAATTCAACCCCCCCCCCCCGATTTCACCTATCTCCTACGACCCTGTATTTCTTCCTCCCCTCCCCCCACCTTCTTACTCTGACCTCGTCTTTTTCTCCAGTCCTGATGAAGGGTTTCGGCCCAAAACGTTGACTGTTTACTCTTTTCCATAGATGCTGCCTGGCCTGCTGAGTTCCTCCAGCATCTTGGGGACAACTTATAATTGGTTTTTGGGTAAAACATTGCAGACCAGAAAGCAAAGCATTTTAATAAAGGACAGTAGTCTTGGAATCAGATCCCAACTACTCGTTAAGAAAGTCTTAAGAAACCCTTGCTTTTTGCTTGATATTCCATACTACATGCTTAAACATGGTGAAAAGTGTTACATAATGTGATGCCAGACAAATCAGGTTTATAATGTATGCCAATGGAGTTAAAGACCACTTACACCACAGACATTCTTTTCCCCTCTTCCATCAGGCCGAACATACAGAAGCTCGAAACACACACCATCAGATCCAAGCACAAACAAGAGAAAATCTAAACAACACACAAAATGTTGGAGGAACTCAGCAAGCAGGCAGCATCGATGGAAAAGAATACAATCGACGTTTTGCACCGAAAGCCTTCAGCCGGACTGGAGAAAAAAGATGAGTGGAGTTGAAAGTTGGGGGGAGAAACACTTCCTTCACCATTCCCCAACCCCTTTTCCCTCTGTCACCTTCCCTCCTTGCCTGCCCATCTCAGGCGCTCATTCCACCCCCTTTTCTTTCTTCCATGGTTTTCTGTCCTCCCCTATTAGATTCCCCCTTCTCCAGCTCTGTGCCTCTTTCACCAATCAATTTCCTGGCTCTTTACTTCAGACCCTCTCCCTCTTGGTTTCGCCTATCACCTCACACAACACACATCAAAGTTGCTGGTGAACGCAACAGGCCAGGCAGCATCTCTAGGAAGAGGTACAGTCGACGTTTCAGGCCGAGACCCTTCGTCAGGACTGTACCTCTTCCTATAGATGCTGCCTGGCCTGCTGCGTCCACCAGCAACTTTGATGTGTGTTGCTTGAATTTCCAGCATCTGCAGAATTCCTCGTGTTCGCCTGTCACCTCGTGTTTTTTCCTCCCCTCCCCCCACCTTCTAACTCTGACTCCTCATCTTTTTTCCCTCCAGTCGTGATGAAGGGTCTTGGCCCAAAACGTCGACTGTACTCTTACCCATAGATGCTGCCTGGACTGATGCGTTCCTCCAGCATTTTGTGTGTGTTACATCAGATTCAAGGACAGCTTCGCTCCTGCAGTTATAACACTCCTGAATGAACATCTTTGTACAATAAAGATGTCTCAGTCTCTCAGTTTACCTGGGCACGGCCCTTGAACCTTATTATCTACCTGCACTGCACTTTGTAGCTGTAACATCATATTCTGTTACTGCTTTTCCCTTTGTACCACCGTGATGTACAGTATTTATATTTGGAAGGATCTGTCTGGATGGAAGGCAAAACAAAGCTTCTCACTGTACCACTGTACATATGGTAAGAACTCAGTGATCAAGAAAGGAATTTAAGTACAAATTCTTTTAGAATTTCCCCACTGATATTAAGCTGTGCAGTCTGATCAGCTTGATAATTTTATAGGCTCAATATTTTGTTTCATTAAGCTCTTCCAATCCGTGCCTAGGCATACTTTTAAAGAGATGGAGGCAGGGCAGCAGGGTATTGCTGTTGTGCTGGGAGACAAATTCCCTTCAGAATGTGCTTCACATTTTAAATAGTCTACCAGGGGAGCAACAAAATACAGGCCAGATGGTTCCACACCAAGAGAGAAGGGTGGAATTAAAAGGAGAACAGGAAAATGATCTAACCAGCTCCACGGTATACCCAAGAGTACAACTGGGAGAAACTTGGGAGCAGTTGTAGCCCCTCTGAAAACAACATGTGCCTTCTTCCATCTACTTCCTTGGGATTTTTTTTCCCCAGTGGTTTAAATGACAGGTGCCACTCAATAAGGAAAACTTATGCTCAGATTTGTTGTTGCCTCAAGCCGCATTTCCATTTGAAACAGGAGGGAATGCTCAAAGATCTGTGAGCTTCAATAATCAGCGGTGAGCAAGATTTTGTGTCATCCATTCATCCATCATGTCAATGGGGTCTCCAAGCTGAAAATACATTGAAAACATGCGTTCTCCAGTACTGCTACACAAACAGCTCTTATTTCACCTTTGTGCTATCTTTCCATTTCAATGAACAGAACTGCACTGTAAAGAAGCTCTGATCCCACTCAGCCAATGTTACACACAGCCACCTTTCAAAAAACTTCATTAAGGAAAAGCAGGGAAATTAATTTATGTTACTGAATCCAAAATGCATCTTTACAAAAATGTCAGTTGGGCTGGGCACACAGTCATTACTTGATTTAAAGACAGAGGCATTGCTGTGTCACACTGATTATGGTGATCTTCCTTCCTCTCTCTTCATCAAAAAATACATAGCAAGAATTATACCACATACAATTCTTTATTTGAATTGAATATAAATTCTATCTTAAAGCAACTGGATCATTGCCGTGCCTGCTAACAAAGATATTTTAGCGGAGTCATAGATTATTTTACTCACCCTGCCTCCACCCGATTATTTTACTCACCCTGCCTCTACTTCATGCTTAAGAAGTTGTAAGATTCTTCCAGTTCTGAGCCCAAGTATGCTTTGAAACTTCCTCTGTTCATTCGCCAAATACAAAGTCCAAAAACATAGCAAATATAAAATGGAATGGTGAATATACACATAAATGAACAATGCATCATTCTCTCTCCCAGAGAGAATGAACTTTGTTCTCCTCAGCCTTGAGTATTTTCACAACTTGCAAAAGGAAAGTTTGATATATTTATTAAATGTAATATATTTATTACATTTTCAAGGCACAATTGTGAGAAATAATACTGATTTGCCATGTTATTGTGAAAGGAAGGGTGTACTTCCTTCATTATTTCTCACCATTGCCTCACTCTCATACGTACACTCACCAGCAATCCTAGTTATTGACAATAATGTTGGCTTTATGGCCATTGTTTCTTCAAGGATTGCGTCATGTGACTGTCTCCTCTCTGGGTTGCCATTCAAATAAAGTTCCAGGGAGGGAGTCTTTAATAAATTTTTAACACCTGGGGAAACAATGTATCTTGGACTTGTTCTGACAATTTGCTTGTATTTTCTGCACACGTGGCCTTTGTTGGGTGTCATGGATTCTCATACACATATATCTCTCAGAGATATCATGGAGTCTGGTACTGTGCCAGTCTGAGTTGCCACAGCAACCAGGGAAGGAGATCCTGTACAGAGGTCAGCCTTAGGGATGATGGCTCCTCCAAGAGGACCACACCCTTGTCATTGGGTTTGGAGGCTTACATGCCTCAATGACCCAGAGAGCTATGTTGGCTGGAAGCAGGGCTTTATACCTTGGCTCTTGGTAGGGTCACCCATGCCGAACAGGTCAAAAGGTAGAGGTCAGACTAAGAGTGGTCCACTGGTCCTCCAGGTTCAGGGGTTCAGCTCAGGGCCAACAACTCGGCACTTTAGGCATGTCCATTGATCACTGTCCAGAAAGGAAGCATGTCATTTTGATTTAAAAAAGCCTGCTTAATCTAGTCACTGAGCTTCCAAGTTTTAAGCTTACAGCTTTAAAAAACAAAGAGATTTATCAGAGTAGTGACGATTGTGATGGCAGGGGCATCTCTCCATGACTGATACCAAGTGGTGGATCTCAGGACTTTGCTCAATGCAACACCTTCAGCAATATCACCCAGCTTTCCAATTCCAGCATCACAGACCATCTGTTGCAAAGAATTCAGTTCAAGCTTGCCAGTGGTCAAATACCCAGCAAAACTAATTCCTTCTGCCAACACAATGTCCATATCCCTCCATTTTCTGCATATTCAGGTGCCAATCTAAGAGCTTCTTAAATGCTTCTGTCATATTTGTTTCCACCACCAACCCTGGCAGTGCAGTCCAGGAACCCACGCTCTCAGTGGTAGGAAAAAAATTCCTCACACATCTCCTTTGAACCTTAAATACATGTCCTCTGGTATTAGACATTTCAACCTCACTGTCCCAGCTACTCCAATAGGAAGAGTATTTCTAAAGACGACTTTACCTGCACATTCCCAATTCCTTTGCTGTGCCTTGACTCACCAAAGAATTATGAAGCATAAGATCATGTCTTTTGAGAAAGAGCTGAGCAAGCCAGGTCTTTTCTTCTTGGTGCAAAGGAGGATGAGGGATGACTTTATAGAAGTGTATAAGGTGACAAGAGCCAGCGTCGTTTTCCTAGAGCAGCAACGTTAAGAGAGCAAGATTTTGAGGTGATTACAGGAAAGTATAGGTGGGATGTCAATTGTAGGCTTTTTTTCAGAGAATGGAAAGGCTGCCAGTGGTGATGATGGAGGCAGACACGATAGGGAAATTTAAGAGACTCTTATATGGGCACATGGATGAAAGAAAATGGAGGGCTATTGGGAAGGAAAGATTAGATTGATCTTGGAGTAGGTTGAAAGTTTGGCACACCATTGTAGACTGAAGGGCTTGTTCCATGTTCTATGTTACAATCCCAGCAAGGCATTTACTGCTCAAACACAGCTACTCCCAAACAACCACTCGCTAGAGCCTTCCTGTCTTTTGTATCCACCAAACCACTTTTAAAACTTCCAATATCCTGAAAACAGAGTGCCTGTGAAAACGGCGGGAGGAGAAGATGGCAGCGCGCCACATGTGCGCAGCTCTCCCGTGAAAATGATATCGTATCTGTTAAATAGGGGCCATGGACAATTCTAATTTGATGCAGAATGGACGTGAAAGCACAGAGGAACATCTGGAGAAATTACCAAAACGCCCGTTCGCTGCTATCGTTACTGTGTGGTCGTGAATCTTTCGGCGGGTAGGCCTCAAAATCCACGGCCTTGCCTGCTTTTGGCGACTGAGAAGGAGGTCAAATCGTTCGGACAGAGGTGGCGCTTGGTACTCGGTGTCGGAGAGCTGAACAGAGCTCAAAGTTTTCGGATGACTCAGAGTCGGATTGTGGTTGGCATGGCAGGGAGAGTTTTTCTTCTTTCTCCCGTCCGCGTGAGATGTGGGACACTTGAGAAACTTTGAACTTTACTGTGCTCACGGACTTCTTCATCAAGTTATGGTATTGTTACACAGTTTGTAACTATATGTTATAATTATGTGGTTTTGTCAGTTTTTTCGGTCTTGCTTTGTCCTGTGTTTTGTGATATCACACCGGAGGAAATAATGTATCATTTCTTAATGCATGCATTACTAAATGACAATAAAAGAGGACTATGTGTCTTCATAATTATCATCATCATCATCAAAACCGCATAATGGAAAACGCAAGAGACTGAGCTTTATGCCTGCTTGATCAGCTCTCCTCTTCCCAGCCCAGAAATGTGAGGCCTATTCAAGCAAATCTCAAAGCTGATCTCAGACAATGCGGGTGGGGCTCACACCAACCACAAGGGAAACGGCAATTTATGGCACCATGAAGAGCAAATAAATGGAAAAATGTAACATATACTTAGTGGGCCTTCCCCGGAAATGTCACCTGTGGCACCAAATCGAATGGAATATTTCTACTTTGTAAATGAGGGTCGTTCCTATCTGGCTGGTTTTAACACAGGCCAGAGTAGAATTGCAGCAATGGAACTACAGCAGCACCCAGCCTGCTGGGGAGCTCAGCAGGTCACGCAGCATCGGTGAGGGGAAAGAAACCGTCAAAGTTTCAGGAAGGCACCCTACATGTATTACCATACAAAATGGAGAACAGTATTGCAAACAGCCCAGTACATTATAGATTTTTCAACACCAGCCGGTAAAATAAACAAGCTCTCTGATGAGGACAGGAGAGAGTGCAGATACTAGATGAACTGAGTGGATCAGGCAGCATCTGTGGAGGCAAATCAACAGTTGACGTTTCCAGTCAACTGTCCATTTGCCTCCAAGAAATGACCAGAATGTCAGCTGTCATTTCCCCACAGAGATGCTACCTGACTTATTGAATTCCTCCACCAGTTTGTTTTTTGTTCTAAGCTACTTCATGGGAGTGGTCAGTACTGTGGAAGGTGTCACCTCTGCAGCTTCAATGTTCTTCAATTTACTTTTAAGGCTAATTTACAATAAATTTCAGATCAGCTCCAATTAGACTAAGCACACAGAAGAGATTTCAGTCATTCTAAGTCAGCTGCCACTCGAATTTTTCATGGATCTGTCTCCAGACTCACTGTGTCTTTGGCAGGCTTTGAGGCTGATACTGAATGACTGTTGTTCAAGATAGTGATCAGGAGAGGGAGAATGTCGGAAGAAAAAGGAACAATTCGGACATTTCATTCCAGTGGTATTTAAATATCTGCAGATGCTGGGAATCTGAAAGAAGAATAAAATATGGTGGCATCACAAAGCATCAGAATGAAGGTTCTGTTACCCAAAATGTTAACTCTGTTTCTCTTTCCACAGATGCTGCTCGATCTGCTGAACATTTCCAGCATTTTGTGGTTCTGCTTACCTCCCAGTAATGTCCCATGATAAGACCTAATTTCATCTAGAGGGGTTCTGAGGGAGGGTCCCTGCCCCAAAATATTGACAGGTTTCTCTTCCCACAGATGCTGCTGGACTAGCTGAATATTTTCAGTATTTCTGATTTTGTTTCGGATTTCAGCACCTCTATTTTTATTTGTTTCTCAGTTTCGTCATCTTACCTTCAGTTCTGCTGGAATCATTGAGTGGCCACTCCCTCTATTGGCCTACCATGATGGAGAAGAAACATCTCACATTCTATCTGGGTAGCCTCCAACCTGATGGCATGAATAGTGATTCCTCCTTTCAATAAAAAAATTCCCTCCCCCTTCCCTCTTCTTCTATTCCCCACTCTGGCCTCTTACCTTTTCTCACCTGCCTATCACCTCCCCCTCCTCCTATGGTTCACTCGCCTCTACTATCAGATTCCTTCCTTTCCAACCCACCTGGCTTCACCTATCATCTTCTAGCTATCCTTCTCCTCCCCACTTTCCCTTCCAGTCCTGAGGAAGGGTCTTGGCCCGAAATGTTGACTGTTTGTTCCTTTCCATAATGCTTCCTGGCCTGCTGAGTTCCTCCAGCATTTTGTGTGCATTTCTCTGGATTTACAGCATCTGCAAAATTTCTCATATTTAACATTTTCTGCTTAGCTTGGTTATGCCTTAATCAGCACTATCTTTAATCATCATTCTTAGAGTCGGCCTCAGTAATGTATGAGGGAATGATAGATAAGCTGAGCTATGTATTGCCAATCATTAAAACCTTTTGACAGGAGAAGGTGACAACTGACACCAGGACTTCCTGCGTACAATGGTTCTTATTCACCAAAGGGATTAGAGGGCAGCAACAGATACAGAGGAAGTACTCATATCATTAGAGGATACGTATGAATTCCGTAACAAATCAAGTAGAGTCAGAAGAATCTCTTGTGTTCAGAAGGAAAGAATGCCTGTACAAGACTTTGTACTATCAGTGCTCTGGTTGGCCAAGAGCATTCAGGGAATTTTCACATTTCAGTATACAGTAATGTGCTCCTTTACTGGGTTGTTAAGTATGGAGGAAAAGATGTTTGTTTTGATTAAAAGCAAAATATAATCTAATAGTTAAATGAGTTGATCTAAGATGACTTTGTAGAGCAGTGCAAGATGGGGATTGCTCAAATGTTATGAAATACACATATTATTTGGAGATCACTTAATCTCAAAAGCATGTAAATTACTAGACTTTGACCATCTTTTGTAATTTTTACTTTCAATTTTATCCATTGTAGTTACTTCACCCACAAAACCGCAGATTATTACAAATTGAATATCCCTTATTCGAAATTCCAAACTCTGAAAACTTCCCAAATCCAATTTTTTTTTTGAGCACTGATGTCACAAAAGGAATATTCCACAAGGTGCGGGAAAGATACCCAGGCAGTACGCAGGTCACTGCATACCATGGACAGCTCTGAAGAGTGGCCTCACCTATGTAATCAACAGAAATTAATGAAAAATAGAAAAACACTGCATAAGGCAAAAAATGAAGATCTCGATCGTGTATCGTCTGTGTAGGAGTGAATATGTGCCACTTAACAAAACGCATATCATGACACAAGCAAAGACCTATCATGAAGAACTGAAAATTGAAGATAATTGTGAATATTCTGCAGGCTGGTTGCAGAAATTTAAGAAAAGGCACGACAGTAAATTTTTTAGGTGTCTGCTGATCACGAAAATCTAGCACCAGGACAAGTCTACAATGCTAACTGTTTTAATACCTTACATAACGGCATTAAATTTTAAAGCATCCATCGCTGATGAAAATCTGACCCCAGTACAAGTCTACAATGCTAATTGTTTTTAAAGCTTACATAAAACCTGACAAAAAAGTAAAATACAAATACATTGTACTATAAACTTTCAATCGAAACATGGCATTGTAGGTGGAGACTGAAAGCCTACCATTGTTAGTTGTTGTTCAGCAGCAGGTTCAGGTATTCTCTCGATTCAGCTGTGCTGCTTTTGTTACCTGACACACATTATATATTCATTATATTAAAGGTTTGTAATAATTTTTTATTGTTAAGGACATACGTGCGATGAACAAGTGTAAGGCAAAGACTGCTTACTAGTAGCATATAAATTCTGAGTCCGAAATGATGACAATCCCAAGTTATCACAATTTATATTCCAGAATCCGAAATCCAAAACACTTCCATCCCCAAGCATTTTGGATAAGAGGTACTCAACCTGCACTGGAGCTTTGTTTGCCAAACTTGGGAATGAAGGTGCTATGACACTAGTGAGAACTTCTATCACATTAGGTGACAGAAGCAAAGATACTTCAAATGAAATATCACAGATTCCAATAATAATTCTTCAGTACATTATGTCCAAGCAAGAGTTAGCCATTCAACTCAGAGAATTGTGAAATTTTTTGTCCAACTTCTATAAATCAAGACCTCATAAATGTCGACACAGTCTCACAGAAATATTGTATTAACATCAAGATGTTTGTTTACATTTGATGAAGAATGTCCTTAAGGGGCATGAGCTGGGAAATCCTCTACCTTTCTCACGTACACTTACTCTAATTCAAGTGGGAACCAAGTGAAAGGGTTAGGAAAGTGCCCGGCACTGGGACATGCGAGAACGTGCTGTAAGTGAGTTCCTTTTCCTGAAATGCAGAACACTTCCTTGTTTTGTAAGGAAGACAGCTTTGTGGGGCTGGCGCCTTTTGCATTACTGTCAAAGGGCTCGGGAAACACCTGACAACCAATCCACTTCAGCCAGGACAGAAGTGAGGTCCGACAAGGGCTCAAACATTGTCTGAGCTCATGGAGATATATTTCTCGACTCCCTACAACAGGGTCAGTCCTTGGCAAGCGATGGGGCAACAATTCACCAACAGCTTTGGCCATGCTTCAGTACCTGGGCCTGCGTATCTCCCTCTGCATCTGGATTCTTGACCTCCTCATTGGGTGACCACAGTCAGGGCAGATCAGTATTAACACCTTCTCCTCACTACCGATCAACTCAAGCACCGCACAGGGATGCAGGGTTAGCACACTGCTCTACTCTCTACACTTATGATCTGTGTGGCTAAGCACAGCTCAAAACACCATCTATAGATGATGTCACCTCTGTTGTTGGCAGAAACTCAGATGATGTTGAAGAAGTGTATAAGAGCGAAATAGATTGGGTGGTTATGCTGCATCTCCATAAAAACTATGCACTTAACAGCAGCAAGACCAAGGAATTGATTGTGGACCTCAGAAAGGGGTAATCAAGAGAACATACACCAGTCGTCATGGAAGGGTCAGCGGCGGAAAAGGTATGCAGCTTTAAATTCCTGGCATTCAAATCTCAGAGGGTCTATCCTGGGCATGTTGATGCAATCACAAAGATGGCAGGCCAGTAGCTATACTTCATTAGGAGCTTGAGGAGAAAGACTCTAGCAAAGTTTTACAGACATATGGCAGAGAGTTTTCTGACTGGCTGCATGCCTGGTGTGAAGGCTCCAATGAACAGGATCAAAGCAGGCTGTAGAGGATCGTAGATTCAGCAAGATCCATCATGGGTACAACCCTCCCCTCCATCAAGGATATACCAAAGAATCGGTGTCTCAAGAAGGCAGCATCCATCATTCCTGACCCTCCCCGCCCAGAACATGCCCTCTTTTCTTTACTCCTGTCGGGGATGAGGTACAGAAGTCTGAAGACCTACAATCAATGTTTTAGGAACCGCTTCTTCCGCTCTGCTGTCAGGTTTCTGAACATTCCACAAACCCAAGAACACTACCTCACTACTCCTCGTTGATATGATTTGGTTATTTATTGTTTTTGTAACTTATGGTCCTGTTACCACAAGCAACAGAGCTCACAACATACAGTGTGCCAGTGATCATGAACCAGATGCTGATGTCTTCCTTGGAAGGCTGGAGTCTTCAAGTGAAAGTACCTGTCCAGGATAGACAGCTCAATTGAACTTTGCCAATGCCATAGGTTTCACGCAAACACCAGGAAATCTGCAGGTGCTGGAATTTCAAGCAACACACATAAAAGTTGCTGGTGAACGCAGCAGGCAAGGCAGCATCTGTAGGAAGAGGTACGGTCGATGTTTCGGGCCGAGACCCTTCATCCTGTACTGTACCTCTTCCTATAGATGCTGCCTGGCCTGCTGCGTTCACCAGAAACTTTTATGTGTGTTGCTGTAGGTTTCAGCTTGGTCTTGGGCAAAAACCAGTACAGGACTACACCAGATTTACACCAATCCAAAGACAAAATACCTGTCTTGTGACAGAAGGACATTCCTGTCTTCTTGGATTAGTACAAGCTTGTTATTTGCAGCATTGAAAATATAACACAGTGATAACAGTTATTCAAATACCAGTTTGTTATAACTGCAATTATTAATATGCACTTTGAACAGTCTTCTTTATTAGTGTATTTGCAGTCTGTGCTTTTCTTATTTTCACCTTTGGTTTATATATTTTCTTATTTTCTACACATTTGCTCTGTTGAAACTGTTAAACCAGCAGGGGTGGCGAAGTGCCACGACTGGTAGAGCTGCTGATCCACAGCTCCAGAGGCCCAAGTTCACTCCTGACCTCGAGAGCTGTCTGTGTAGAGTGTGCACGCTCTCCCTTTGACCACACGGCTTTCCTCTGGATTCTCCGGTTTCCTCCCACGTCCGGTCGGTTAACTGGCCACTGCAAATCACAATTCGTGAGGAATAGACTCTGGGGAGAGCTGATGGAAGTGCGGGAGGACTAAAGGGCATTAAAGTAGGACTAGTGTAAAACCAATAGGTTGATGTTTGGGACAGATTCAGTGGGCTGTTTCTGCACTACATTTCTCGATGAGTTTTTCTTCCCAAAACTTATAACAGAAGCTTGGCTCTACCTTTTGTATAATATTTTATCCCCCTCCTCATTTATTCTCTGGCCAGTTGCCAGGATTCCCTTCTAAAAACAGGGCACGACGGAGGTAGATTAAGGCCTTCTCTCAATGAACAATCGCTGGACTATGTCCACACCAACTGAGAGCTCTAAAATCCTGTGCATTGACAGTCCAGAAGGAGCCTTTTTTATCCTATATATACTTTCTGTTCTTCTCCCAAGAACTGAGAAAATACTTTAAACAATATTATTATGTTTAGAATACACAATATAATACATCCATTGAAGAAGTGGGCTAAAGAACAAGACCCTTCAGCCCTCTAGTCCCAACCTAGATCATGGCTAGAATAACCTAGTTTCTTCCCCTTGTTCTTTCCTTATGTTCTATTTTTCCCCTTTTGGAATTTAACCTTCTTCAGATCCCCTCAGTAAACAGGAGGAGAAGATGGCGGTGCGCCTGCACGTACGCAGCCCTCCAGTGAAAAATGATATCATATCTGTTAAATAAGGGCCGTGGACAATTCTGACTTGATGGAGAATGGACACGAAAGCACAGAGGAACACCTGGAGAAATTTCTGAAATGCTCGTTTCACTGCTGTCATTACTGCGTGGTCGGGAATCTTTCTGAGGGTAGGCCTCAAAATCCCCGGCCTTGCCTGCTTTTGGCGACCGAGAAGGAGGTCGAATCGTTCGGACAGAGATGGCGCTCAGTACCCAGTGTCGGACAACTGAACAGAGCTCGAAGTTTTTGGATGACTCAGAGTTGGATTGTGGTCGGCATGGCAGGGAGAGTTTTTCTTCCTTCTCCCGTCTGCGTGAAATGTGGGACATTTGAGAGATTTTGATCTTTACTGTGCTCATGGACTTCTTCATCAAGTTATGGTATTGTTGCACTGTTGTAACTATATGTTATAATTATGTGGTTTTGTCAGGTTTTTTTAGTCTTGGTCTGTCCTGTGTTTTGTGATATCACACCAGAGGAACATTGTATCATCTCTTAATGCATGCGTTACTAAATGACAATAAAAGAGGACTGCGTGTCTTCATAATCTAAACAAAATTTCAAAGAGTCATTACGTATTTCTGAGACACAAGGGGACTGCAGATGCTGCACATCTGGAGCAACACGCAAACAGTGATGCAGGATTTCAGTGGGTCAGGCAGCTTCTTTGCAGGGAAATGGAAACTCTGCATTTCAGGTCAAAACTCAGGAATGAGATGGAGAGGCAAGATGGTTAGTAAAGAAGAGAAGGAAATGGTGAGTCGGGAGTCTGATCATTTATTCCTCTGTAGCCTCCTTAAAACTTATTTTGCAACCTATTTTGGTGTCCCAGGAAATCACATCTCTGTGTATTCTTCCACCAAGAAGTTGGGACACAAGCACTGATCCTTGGTACTCAATTTTGCCACCAGTAAAATACACACTAACGCCTACTCTCTGCTTCCCTGTTAGCCAGTCAGTCTTCTTTCCTCAGCAATATGAACTTATGAATTAGCAAGGCTTTTGGTCTGCTTGACTCCAGGAGAAAATACAGTGACTTCAGATGGTAAGCTCCTCAGTTTATGATAGCCTAACACAATGTCACCATGAGGGCAGGTGTCAGAAGAAAGACTGCAAATGCCGGAAATCTGGAGACACAAAAAAAACTTTAAAAGTTACATTGAGAAATAAGCATTTCTGAACTAATTTAAACTTCTTAGGTAAAGAGATGCCAAAGTCAGTTTCACACAACAGAGAATCTCATCAAATAACTCGGCTTTAATATGATGGCCCCAATGAACTATGAATTCAGTGACTTGGGACTGAATGTTTGCAATTACCCACAAAACATCTAGGTGTCTACCCTCAGGTGCACTGCAGATATTAACAGAGTCATATGTAACCCTCTCACCGGGGCTCGTATACAAACTTGGCTCGTTAGCTAACTCTGCTAACAGCCTCGCGACTCAGTGGTGAGAAGTCCACCTTCCATAAGCATCACATGTCTAGGGTTGGTATGATTTGGGTTCAACCAAACAGGAACGTTGAAATATTCCATTGAGGAACATTGACTGTCGTGAATGCTGTGTAAATACTGTCCCATGCAAAGTTATTGTTTGCCAGAAAAATAACATATCCTACATCGGTATGAAACCAATATTTCAACTTTAACAAACAGTTAACAGAATAACAAGAGAAAAATAAAAGGCCCCATTACAGTTAAACTAGTCCAAATATGCACATAAACGTTGGAGCTCGTTTCTCGAGTAGTCGGGATGCTTCACTTTGATTGTTCACACACTGAACCCACATTCTGCGTGAAAGACACCAGCCGCAGTTCGAACTTCCCTTGAAGACCATTTTGAGTGAACTGGTTAACTCAGAGGCGTTGGCACTTCCTCCTTTGAACCATTCATCGGCACAAGGCACTTCTCTCAATCGGGTCTCCCCTTCAGGTGGGATCCTCTGGAGCATCTTCCCCTGTGATCAGCTCTGCAGCTTCTGCCAAAAGTCCCCAAAGCAGACTTCTGTCCTTCAGAAATCTGATCCACCCAGCTCTCTAGAACCTTCTGTCACATCCCACTGGTCAGAAAGTTACAACACGTACCAAGACAAACCCGACTGGGTGACACAACAGTCCTAGGTTGGACAACATGGCTTCTTCTCCTTCGCCGATGCCAAAACACACTCACAAACTGGACACACTGCTTTTGCAGAGAGCTGCTAAAATAAAAATACCTTACAGCATAGCAGTAAAAATCATAACCAGCGTATTACACATATTTTGAATTTCTGTATTAAAACTGGGAATAATAAAAGATTTATATCAGCACTGATGTGGCTACCTCCCACTGCAAAAGACAAGGCTGCTAACATGGTACACAGCAGTGGTGTTTCCTCGGCTGCTTGTTGCTAAGGACCAGGTCTGTCTGCCGACTCCTTAGGTGGCAACAATGCCAACACTAACTCAACATGTTGGCGGACTGAGGCAAACTACCGTTGATGTAAAGATCTCCAGAGCTGTTTGATCTTGTAATATTGATGCACAGCTTATCACAATAAATACTTGGGATTCAATAGCAGATGTGTAAAGCCATGAGGTTTCTCATGAGAAATTGCTCACATTCAGAACGCACCTTATTGAGACGCCATCTACCAATGTGCAGAGGAAGTAAAAAAAGGAATAGAGCCCAATATTTCTGCGCGTACAGGGGGCTGCATACAGAAGCATTACGTTTAGATGAGGGGTTCCATAGGAAAACAGAAACAAGAGTAGGACACTCAGTGCCATCCTGTCATTCAACAAGCTCCAATTTCCCAGCAGGCAGTAAACCAATCTTTCAAATTATTGTCTACTTCCTTATTGCAGGCCTCAAATAACCTAGACGCCATAATCACCCAGGGTAGAGAAATGAAGTGATGCATTAACTTCTGCAAGAAGAAATTCTTACACACTTGTTTGAAATCACCACATCTTTCTCTTGTAACTCTGTTCCTTCTTTCACTCAACACTCTCCCACTCACGGAATCATCTCAACCTCTACACTCGTTTTAATAACATCAACCTTCATTCATCTGATCTCTACTGTAAAAATACTTCCCTATTTCTAAACTTCAGCTCATTTGCCATAAAGACCATGGGTCTTCCTATGGCAATGGAAATTAACTGACACCAGCACTGGTCCTAGCTAGGTGTTGTTAATTATTCAGAGTGTATAATTCAAAATTATGAAGTATATGTCATTAGAACAAAGTGTGACCAGTGGCCAAATTGTTTGGAGGTTCACAAGTCAAATGTGTACATGCCCCATCTCTGAAAAGTAATCTTATTCAAGTTTTGAGGCCTAATCCATTAACACCGTTAAGAATGTGGTGAAATGTGATCCAATATGCCTGTTTAACCCTTGTCTTGTGCAAACTCCATACAGCACACGATAATATTCTTCAAGACTCTCATTAGCATACCACTTAAACATAGGAACAGGCAGATGTTGTAAAAAAAAGTTGGCATTGTTTTATTGTTGGGAAAACTTTTAGAGAACAAAACTAAGCACAATGAACAACAGAATATACAAATGGAAACACAGAGAAGCAATGAGAATGAAGGAATGTCCAAATTTATGTGCTTTTTCAGAAATACAATGTCATGAGCTTCCAATTTACCTGGGCCTTTGACAAATTATGAATCAATTTGGACAGAAAGGGTGTAATAATTGAATTATTTCATCAGATACCACAAACCCTGACAAAACCTTAAAGAAATGAGATTAACAGGAAGATGTTGTTTCCTGTCTGGCATTGCTGCCTGTCACACCTTGAACAATCTTCTTCAGTCAGCTGCAGGGTCGTCAGCCAGGGACCACCATTCATTGATGGTTCACTCCCTTAGCTCTGGTACACCTCCAGGTGGTGGAGCAGTGACAGGGAGATGTCCCTGCCACTTTCAATGGGGTTAGTCGGTCCCCCAACTTCTGTCCTTCCTCTTCAACCACAGCCAAAAGCTGCCCTTTCTGCCTCTTCAGTCAACTCTCTGGTGGCTTCATCTAGTCACTGCCATATCATGGAGTAACCTTATCATCAATGCACTGACAAAGCCCCGACTTCCTAATCCACAGGGTAGAAGATGGTCCTCCAGCCAACCTCCTGACACTCAGCTGCCAGGTTCTGAGTACGTCAGCCTCTTCTGCTTGTGGGCGGCCTCCATTCCCTCCTCCCATGAGATGGTTAACTCAAGGAGGGGGACTGTCTTGGCCACTATGGACCACAGTACTATGTCTGGGTGGAGCGATGGGGTGGTGCATCCATGGGGAACTGTAGCTGTCTGCTGAGATCTACCCTCATGTTCCACTTCCCGCCTGTGGAGAGGAATCCTGAGGGAGCTCCTGGGCAGATGCATTCAGCACCCTTACCAGCCTTAACAAATGGGGTGCGCTGCCGCCCCGCTGGGGAAAGGCTGCTTCTTGCATCCCGCCTGCAGGTCTCTAAGATCACCGCCAGCTTCCTTAGGACCTGGTCATGCTGCCAACTGTAGCGCCTTTGGGACAGCGCAGTTTTGCATCCTGCCAGGACGTGTTGGAGGTTGGCATTGGTGGTATCACACTGGGAGCAGCTATCCTCACTGCTGAACCACTGGTGAAGATTTCAGGGCAGGGCAAGGTGCCGTAGTTGCAGATGGTGCCCTCCCCTGGTGTCCAGCTTCCCAGGTGGCTCTGTGCCACTGCCTTCACCCTGTCGTGCTCAACTCTGTCCTTGTCTCCTCCTCCACTACCATGGCGTTCCTCTCTTTCTTTGCGGCCTTGGACCAGTAATGTGTTGCATTTCCCCAGCCAAGTAGAGATATAGCAAATAAAATATAATTTTTAAGTTCATATCTTCTGAGATTGTACTCAAGCAAAAATATACAGAAAATAAATGTAAATTATGGGAGAATAATGGATGGTATCTTTCAAAAAAAATCTGATCAAGACACAGGTCTACCATCTCAATTAACTAACATCTGGAAAATATCACTGCAATGGTATTTTCTCTCGAAAGGGAATGCAATTTAGTATTTCTTCCAGCTGAGTACACATCTCAAAAGGAATGATTACCAATGTTCTTGTCAGTCACTTCATTTATAGTGACTCACATCTGAAACTATACGAATCCATCAGACAATGAACAACATCAGCAGCAATGTCAGTCAAATATTTCTGAAATACTAATCACCAGAGGGTAGTGTTAAATCCTACCGCTGGTCATGCTGAATATTCCCATACAATTGGTATACCTTTGCTAAAGTACAGATGCAAGCCATTATTTCAATTTTGATCAGCAATGGAGAAAGCTTGAAATATCTTCATCATACTGCACATGGCACAAAATCAAAGATTTACTGGAAGTGGCTAAAAAGTACACTTAATTCTTCCTGGATGTATAGTGGCTTGGTATTGAAACTGCTCTGCGTGAGACTGCAAGAAACTACAGTGCATTGTGGAGACAGCTCAACGCATCAGAGAAACCAGCCTCCCCTCCTTGGACTCTGCCTACTCTTCCCACTGCCTCAGTTAACCAGGCAGTATAATCAAATAACCTGCCCACGCTGGTCATTCTATCTTATAACCATATAACAATTACAGCACAGAAACAGGCCATCTCGGCTCTTCTAGTCTGTGCCGAACGCTTACTCTCACCTAGTCCCACCGACCTGCACTCAGCCCATAACCCTCCATTCCTTTCCTGTCCATACAGCTATCCAATTTTACTTTAAATGACAATATCAAACCTGCCTCTACCACTTCTACTGGAAGCTCGTTCCACAGCTACCACCCTCTGAGTAAAGAAGTTCCCCCTCGTGTTACCCCTAAACTTTTGCCCCCTAACTCTCAACTCATGTCTTCTTGTTTGAATCTCCCCCACTCTCAATGGAAAAAGTCTATCCACATCAACTCTATCTATCCCCCTCATAATTTTAAATGCCTCTATCAAGTCCCCCCTCAACCTTCTATGCTCCAAAGAATAAAGACCCAACTTGTTCCACTTTTCTCTGTAACTTGAGCGCTGAAACCCAGGTAACATTCTAGTAAATCTTCTCTGTACTCTCTCTATTTTGTTGACATCTTTCCTATAATTCGGTGACCAGAAATGTACACAATACCCCAAATTCTTCTCCCTTCTTCCATCATGCAGAAGGTACAAATGCCTGAAAGCGCCTACCACCAAGCTTAAGGACAGCTTCTACCCAGCCACTAAATAGTTCACTAGTACAGGGCTCTTGACCTCACAACCAACCTTGTTATGATCTCACACCTTATTGTTTACCTGCACTGTACTTTCTCTGTAGCTATTAATACTTAATTCTACATTGTTATCGTTTTACCTTGTTCTACCTCAATGTACATGGTAATGATCTGATCTGTATGAACTGCACACAAGAAAAGCTTTTCACTGTATTTCGGTTACATGACAATAATAAATCAATTTCAATTCCAATGATTATTACATATGGCAACTTCGTGAAAGGATATGATTTAGTATTATTTTAACAGATGAAATTTTACTGATGATAAAATGGCCAATGCTGGGAATCTGAAATGAAGACAAAATGCTAGAAGTGCTTGAGCTGGGAAGCATCAGAGGAGAAACAGCAAAATTGCTGTACCAGAGGGACAGCAGAGACTGTTATGTACTTTGCTTCATGGAGACATGGCTATCCTCTGCCATTTCAGAGGCAACACTGCAGTTCGATGGCTTCACCAGTTTCTGCAATGACAGGACAGCTGAGTCTTCAAAAGGCAGAGGAGGTGGAGTATGCTTTATGATTAGCTCATCATGGCAGTTCTGCCTCAGTTCTGCTCAGCCAACCTGGAACATCTAGTAGTCAAATGTTATCTATTTTATCTTCCAAGAGTTTTTTCCCACCATCATTCTGGTAACATATACATTCTACCTAAGGCCAACGTAACCAACAGGCATGAAACAGCTCACCCTAATGCTTTCTCTATCATTGAAGAAGATTTCAATCGGGCTAGCTGGAAGAAGTATCTGAACAACTACCACCAACATATCACCCATGGAATCAGAGGAGCCAACACACTTGACCACTGTTTGACCACCACCAAGAATGCTTACCTTGCTATCCCATGTCCACTCTTTGGCAGTTCAATCACCTGGCTGTAATTCTACTCCCAGCGTATAGGTAGAATCTAAAGACGGCAGCAACAATGGTGAGGATGGCCAAGAGAGGTGGAGGAGCACTTACAGGGCTGCTCTGAGTCGGTGGAATGAACAACATTCAAGGATTGAACTTCGACTCTGAATGAATCCACCACAGTTGTCGCCGACTTCATCCAGTTCTGTGTGGATGATTGCGTGCCTTCGAGAACATGCCAGACAGACCTAAACCAAAAGCCATGGATAAACCAGGAGGCTCAGAGTCTGCTGTGGGATAGATCTGTGGTATTTAAAACCGGTGATCCAGAACTATGTGGGAAGCCCAGGTATGACCCATGGAAGGTTATTTGAAAGGCAAAGAAACTTCTGATCGAGGTTAGAAATGGAATTGGATGCACGTCAGCTCTGGCAGCATCTGCAATCTATTGCCTCCTGCAGAACGAAACCAAACATCATGAACGGCTGTGATGCTTCACTCCCAGATGAACCCAATGCCTTTCAAGCACACTTCAGAAGGGAAAATAAACTGCACTCATGAGAATCCCTGCAGCACCTGGTGACCCTGTGGCCTCTGTGTTGGCGACCGATGTCAGGACACCTTTCAAGTGGGTGAACCTTCTCAAGGCATCAGATCCTGATGGTGTACCCAGCAGAGCTCTGAAAACCTGTGCCAACCAACTGACAGAGGTGTTCAAGGGTACCTTCGATCTCTCGCTCCTGCAGTTAGAGGTTCCCACCTGCTTCAAAAGGGCAACAACCGTATGAGTGCCCAAGAAGAGCAGGGCGAGCCGCCTCAAGATTGTGGTTGGGATGGCTTTGGTCCCCAACAAACCTACAGGCCCTTTTTACACACCTGTCCTTGTAAGTGTCCTGAACCATGGGAAGTTCACAACTACAGATGCGCTGGGCTGTCCGCACCACTCTCTGCAGAATCCTGCGATTAAGGGAAGTACAGTTCCCATACTAGGCAGTGATGCAGCCAGTCAAGATGCTCTCAATTGTGCCCCTGTAGAAAGTTCTTAGGATTTTTTTTTTTATATAAGTTACTTTAAATCTTTTTATTGAATAAGTATACAAAAAGGTAAGCCATATAGGCACTAATACACTGTTAGAATATAATAAAATTACAGGAGATATTAATACAGAAAAAAAATGATACAAACAATGTAATTTAAACATAACATACTAAGGTAACATAGTATACTAATTTTTATATATATATATATATATATATATATATATATCAATAGAGAAAAGGAAAAAAAAACCCAAAAAAAACCCACCGTGCAACTAACTAAAAGCAAAGCAAAGCAATGGGCTAACCTGGAACCAAGTAGAGTTAAAGAACTTAAAATCACATCCTCAAACCCGACCTCCATTAAAAACAGTAAAAAAAAAACAAGAAGGATATATGAATATGGAGTAAAAAAGAGAAGGAAAAAAAATTACATTAAATGAAAATATTGAATAAAAGATCTCCAGGTCTGTTCAAATTTAAGTGAGGAATCATAAAGATTGCTTCTAATTTTCTCCAAATTCAAGCATAATATCATCTGAGAAAACCAAAAAAAGGTAGTTGGAGCATTAAGCTCTTTCCAATGTTGTAAAATACATCTTTTCGCCATTAAAGTAAGAAATGCAATCATTCTACGGGTTGAAGGAGAAAGATTACTGGAAATTTCAAGTAGTCCAAAAATAGCAGTAATAGGGTGAGGAGAGAGATCTATATTCAATACCTTTGAGATAATATTAAAAATGTCTCTCCAAAAAGTTTCCAGAGTAGGACAAGACCAAAACATATGAGTTAAAGAGGCTATCTGCCCCGGACATCTATCACAAAAAGGATTAATATGAGAATAAAAGCGAACTAATTTATCTTTGGACATTTGTGCTCTATGAACAACTTTAAATTGAATTAGGGAATGTTTAGCACAGATAGAGGAAGTATTGACTAATTGTAAAATCTGCCCCCAGTCATCCACGGAAATGATAGAACCCAATTCCTGTTCCCAATCTACCCTAATCTTATCAAATGGAGCTTTCTTAAGTTTCATAAAAATATTATAAATAATAGCCGATGTACTTTTCTGACCTGGATTAAGGTTAATTATAGTATCTAAAATATATGTAGGAGGAAGCATTGGAAAGGAAGAAAGTATAGTACTTAGGAAATTTCTAACTTGTAGATATCTAAAAAAATGTATTCTTGATAAATTATATTTATTAGATAATTGTTCAAAAGACATAAGGGAACCATCTAAAAATAAATCCAAAAACCGTGAAATACCCTTAGTCTTCCAAATTTGAAAAGCACAATCCGTAAAAGAGGGAGGAAAAAATACGTTACCTAAAATAGGAATCGCTAGCCCAAATTGGTTAAGATCAAAAAATTTTCTGAATTGAAACCAAATACGTAGGGTATATTTAACTATCGGGTTAGAGACCTGTTTGAGGCGTTTCAAATCAAAAGGAAAAGAGGAACCTAAAATAGAGCCAAGTGTATAGCCCTGAACAGATTGTAATTCCAATGCTACCCATTTAGGAATGGATAGTATATCCTGGTCAAGTAACCAAAATTTCATATGTTGAATATTAATCGCCCAATAGTAGAATCTAAAGTTAGGTAATGCTAAACCTCCATCTCTCTTAGCTTTCTGTAAATGTATTTTACCCAGTCACGGGTTTTTATTTTGCCAAATAAATAAAGAAATTTTTGAGTCAACTCTATCAAAAAAAGATTTTGGAACAAAAATCGGTAATGCCTGAAATAGATGTAAAAATTCTGGCAGAAAAAAACATCTTAACTACATTAATACAACCAATCAAAGTTAAATGTAATGGAAACCATTTAGATGAAAGTTGAATAATATGGTCAATTAAGGGTAAAAAGTTAATCTTAAATAAATCTTTGTGTTTACAAGTAATTTTAATCCCAAGATATGAAAAATAATTATTAATCAATTTAAACAGAAAGTTATGATATAAGGGAAGTTGTTTATTAATCAGGAAAAGTTCACTCTTACTAAGATTTAACTTATAACCTGAAAAAAGACTAAATTGTGCTAATAACTCTAAAACAGCAGGGATGGATTTTTGAGGATTAGAAATGTATAAAAGTAAGTCATCAGCATAGAGTGATATTTTATGGGACTTTAAGCCCCGAGTTATCCCAGTAATATTTGGAGATTCTCGAATGGCAATTGCAAGAGGTTCTAATGCAATATCAAATAATAAAGGACTAAGAGGACAAACTTGTCGAGTACCTCGAAAAAGAGGGAAAAAAGGTGAGCTTAAAGAGTTAGTACGGATCGAGGCCACAGGAGAATGATGTAACAGTTTGATCCAGGATATAAATTTCGAGCTAAAATTAAACATTTCAAGCACCTTAAATAAATAAGGCCATTCTACTCTATCAAAAGCTTTCTGTGAGGGGGTATAAACAATATTTAACAGTGTACAAATGTACAAATTAAATGTACAAATAAAAAGAGTAACGACCTTTAATAAAACCCGTTTGGTCTTCTGAAATAATAAAAGGAAGTACTTTTTCTAATCTGTTTGCTAATAACTTAGAAAAAATTTTAGAATCAACATTTAATAAAGATATTGGTCTATAAGATGCACATTGAGCAGGATCTTTATCCTTCTTTAATATTAGAGAGATTGACGCTCTATTGAAAGATTCGGGAAGTTTACCAAGTTTTAATGAAGCCTCGAAAACCCTACAGAACCAAGGGATTAATGAAGGTGCAAAACATTTATAAAATTCTGCGGTAAACCCATCAGGACCAGGAGCTTTCCCCAGGTTCATAGAGGAAATAACATTCTTAATCTCATCAGTGGTAATGGGAGTATCTAGCATAGAAGACATATACTGTGAAATCTCAGGGAAGTCTAGGTTATTTAAAAAATCATTCATATATTTAGAGTCTCGAGGAGACACTGATTGATATAAGGAAGAATAAAAATCAAAGAAGGCTTGATTAATCCCTGCATGATCAAGTATCAGTCGATCATTTTGATTATAAATCTGATTAATTTGAGATTTAGCATAATTAGACTTCAATTGGTTAGCCAACAGTTTGCCAATTTTGTCACTGTGTACATAAAATTCACTTCTTGTTTTCTTTAATTGGTTTACAGTCGAGGACGAAAGTAATAAACTGTGTTCCATTTGAAGTTCAGTTCTTTGTTTATGTAACTCCTCAGAGGGAGCTGTAACATATTTCTTATCAATTTCCTTAATCTTGTCCACAATTACCAACTCCTCCTGCTTCAACTTCTTCCTCAAAGCAGCAGAATACGAGATAATCTGACCACAAATATAAGCTTTAAAAGTATCCCAAAGAATGTTCACAGAAATATCCTCTGTATAGTTAATTGTAAAAAAAAGATCAATCTGTTCATTCATAAAGTTAACAAAGTCCGAGTCCTGAAGCAACAGCGAATTAAAACGCCATTGTCTATTATTTTGTGTATTGGCCTGAATTTTAATAGAAAGCTTAAGTGGAGCATGATCCAAAATGGTTATAGAGTCATAATCACATTTAATCACTGAAAAAATAAGACGAGAGTCAATAAAGAAATAATCAATTCTTGAATAGGAATGGTGAACATGTGAAAAAAAAGAAAAACCTTTTTCCTGAGGATGCAAAAAACGCCAAATGTCCGTTGACCCAGAATCAGAGAGGAATGAATTAATCAAAGTTGCAGATTTATTAGGTAAGGTCCGTAGAGGAGCCGAACGGTCCAAAGCTGGAGATAAACAGGTATTAAGATCTCCGCCCCAGATCAATGAAAACTCATTCAAATTCGGGAACTGATTGAATAATGATTTATAAAATTCCGGACAGTCCATATTGGGAGCATAAACATTAACCAAAACTACCTTTTTGTTAAATAGTAGACCACTAACCAATAGAAGTCTACCATTCGGATCAGAGATAATATCATGTTGTATAAAAGTAACTGAGGAGTCTATAAAAATAGAGACGCCTCGAATCTTAGCGTTAGAGTTCGAATGAAACTGTTGTTCCTTCCAGAATTTAAAAAAACGTAGTCTGTCCCCCCTCCGCACATGGGTCTCTTGTAAAAATAGAATTTGTGCTTTAAGTCTCCGGAACACTTTAAAAACTTTTTTTCCTTTTAATAGGATGGTCAAGACCATTAGTATTCCAGGAGATAAAATTAATAATAGACTCCATAAACCCTAAAGTCAACCCGCAAAAAGAAGGATTGACGATAGGCTCGACCCACGAACCCGGAAAGGGAACAGAACAAATAAGAGATACCGGGAAGGAGAACGCAACCAATACTTCAATAGTGTAGATAGCCCAAGAAGAAAAAAACTAAAACGTGAAGCCCCTCCCACCACCCCCCACCCCATGACCCCAAGGCTAAATCTAACACAGACCAGCCAGAAAGAAGCAAGCACTAAAACTACCCCCATGACTTCCGATAGACGCTCCCTAAAAAAAGTGTAAATATAAAAGAGATCAGCTAGTTATAAAACAGTAAAAGAACAAAAAAAGTAAATCAATTAAAACAAACACTTAATATAACAGAGAAAAAGCCAGAAAATATAAAAAAACCGCAACAAACCCCAGACCCTATGAATAAACAAAAAACGAAATGAAATTATTAACATAAACTAGTTATGAAAACCTACAAAATAAAGTAGATTTAAAAACTACAAAATTTAAGGCCTCAAAGGAAATACGTAGAATGATGCTGAGGAAATAACCACCCAGAATCCTCTGGGAAAAAGAAAGGAATGACGCAGATAGAAAGAAAGTTTAGCAACCATATTAATTCATCAAAAATAAACTTTTCTGCCCAGATAAGGCAAAAAAAATTAAGGCCGACAGATTCACAACCTCCGATCAAACGGAGATAATTAAAAATTACGATTAAGATGTTGAAGGTGAAAATTGATCCAGATAACTCTGGGCATCCGATGGAGATTCAAAAAAACGGAGGGCTCCATCCAACGTACGGATCCTTAGACGTGCTGGGTAAAGCAGCGCTGGTTTTAAATCCATCTTGTAGAGTTCCGACATCACAGATCTGTAACGAACCCGTTGATCCCGAATTGGTTTACTGAAATCCTCCACAAACCGGAAATGAAGATCCAAAAAATCAATGAAACCTTTAGATCGAACGACTCGAAACAGTTTCTCCTTGTCTTGAAAGTAATGAAAACGTAAGATGACATGTTGAGGTTTATCTGACTTAGACGAGTATGATGGAACTCTGTGAACACAATCCAATAACAGTGGTTGGTCAGGAAATACAGTAGGAAATGCATCTTTTAAAAGTTGAGAAAAAAACTTCATTGGGTTGTCAGATTCAGCGGCTTCACGCACCCCAATCATTCGAAGATTCTGCCGTCGCATTCTGGATTCTAAGTCAGAGTTTTTAAAGGTTAGAAAGTCAAGTTTCTTCTTCATTATATTAATTGTTTCTTCAATTTTCCCCATCTTGAGTTCATTTTGTTGCGTGGATTTTTGAAGATTAGATATAGCCGACTGATGTTCCGTAATAGATGTTTGTATTTTATCGATTGAATCGGCAATTTTCTGGAAATTAATTGAAATTTCTGCACGAATCAGCTCCGTAATAGAGGTTGAAATTTCCCTTTGAATTAGATCCAATATAGCTTTCAAAGTCACCGGTGGTTCAGTCGGAGGAAAATCGGTACCTTTCGGTCTAACCGGAGGTTTGCCATCCTTCCCATTTTTTCCATTCTTAGACATGGCAGACCTTAGAAGCATCCGATTATCAAAGAGCCCAATTTGTTTCAAAGTATTGTAAAACTCGATGCCTTAATGGTTAGTTAAAATATAGCTGATCATAAGAAGAAAAACTCAGAGGTAATGGAGCAAGTCAAGAACACGACTTCACTCCATGAGCTCTACCGGAAGTCCCCCAGTTCTTAGGATTTGAGGACCATACCAAACTTCCTGAACAGTCAGAGGTGAAAGAGGCGCAGTTGTGCCTGTTTCACAACACAGCTGGTGTGTATAGACCATGTGAGGTCCTCGGTGATGTGGATGCCGAGGAACTTGAAGCTGTTTATCCTCTCAACCCCAGATCCATTGATTTCAATAGGGGTTTGTCCGTCTTCATTCCTCCTGTAATCCACAACCAGCTCCTTTGTTTTTGCGACATTGCGGGAGAGCTTGTTTTCTCGACACCACGGTGTCAGAGAGATGACTTCTTCCCTGTAGGCCACCTTGTTATTGTTTGAGATTAGGCCAATCAATGTAGTGTCATCGGCAAATTTAATTAGCAGATTAGAGCTGTGGGTGGCGATACAGTCATGGGTGTACAGGGAGTAAAGGAGGGGACTCAGTATGCAGCCCTGAGGGGCTCCTGTATTGAGAGACAGAGGATTGGAGGTGAGGAAGGCCACTCCTACCATCTGCTGGCGATTTGACAGGAAGTCCAGGATCCAGCTGCACAAGGCAGGGTCAAGGCCGTGATATTTGCCTATGATATTAAACTTGATTCTGATTCTGAGGACGGTGGTAGGGCAGAGAGTGATTGACACAAGGACTGCTGGTGATGGCTCAGGAGGAAGGAGTGATCACAACTCCTCTGACTGGAAGAATACTAAAGGAGAAGGATAGGACAGGAAATGGATGGAACTGTAAAATAAAAACCATGACATTTCCTGAGAAATACGAAATAAAAATGCAGGTTGGAAATGCCCATTGTGTCAGGCACCATTCATGACAGGAAGAAAACAGTATTAATGCAACAGATAGGGTTTTCTCCTCAGGAATGACCAACTCCAGTGTAAGCTGAAAGGGCTGGTTATTTGAGATTGTTAAATTCAGTGTTGAGTCTTCTGTCTGTAATGTGCCAATTGGAAAGATCAGATGCTATTTCTGGCACTTCTGTTGAGGTTTGCCGGAATGGTGAATGAGGCCAAAGCAGAGTGGGAGTGGAATGAAGAATTCATGTGACCTCTTGAAACATGCTCAAGAGTTCCATGTCTTTCAAAACCGCGCAGTGCTCTCCGTTTGTGGTTAATAAACAGCTTCCATCTTCGTTAATAATGATTTAACACTATTTATCCCAAAAATTCCTTTTTCCTCCTAAATTTCATGGTGTGCTAAAACCATCAAACCCACCATCAAGGACATATATGCAGTAAGGTGCCAGAAAAGGTCTAGTAACATCACACCATACTTATGGACTACCTGTCCCACTCCCATCAGGGAGAAGGCTACGTCCTACCGCCAGACTCAAAAACGGTTACTTTGCCCAAGCAGTAAGAGCGATCAACACCCTCACCCAATACCCAACCTACCACCACTACTTTATGATTTCCTGTCAACCATCATACGTACAATGCCTAGTGCCACTTAATGGTTATACGATCAATCTATACATGCTATCTTATGTATTAATATTTATTATGCTTTTGCTATTATTACTAGCAACACACACAAAATGCTGGTGAACGCAGCAGGCCAGGCTGCATCTATAGGAAGAAGTACAGTCGACGTTTCGGGCCGAGATCCTTCGTCAGGACCCTCCTTGGCCCGAAATGTCGACTGTACTTCTTCCTATAGATGCTGCCTGGCCTGCTGCGATCCACCAGCATTTTGTGTGTTTTGCTTGAATTTCCAGCATCTGCAGATTTCCTCGTGTTTGTGTTATTACTACTATTATGTTTTTTTGTACTGCATCAGGATCAGAGTAACAATTATTTTACTCTCCTTACACTTGCGTACAGAAAATGGCATTAAACAACTTTAAATCTTGAATTTTGAATCTTCACACTTCCCCTTTATCGATGATTTCAAGAGAGTTAGATTCTAAATTCTACCTACTCAGACAGAATTCCTATCGTTGACACAAGCCCAGCCTATCCTATCTTCCCCCATAACTAAAGTCCTCCAATCCAGACAACATCCTACTGACTTTCCTCTGCACTCTGTCCAGCACTATCATCTTCTTCTAGTGTGATGACCAGAACTGCACACAGTGCTCCACCACAGTCACGGTTGTGGATGTAAGGTCAGTTGTAAGGGCAGTGAACCCACAGAAAGCACCTAGTCTAGATGGTATCCCCGGCCATATTCTTAGATCCTGCACGGATCAGCTGGCGACAGTATTTGTGAACATTCTTAACTTAAAGCAGGTTCCCAGCTGCTTTCAGAAGACCACTATCGTCTCAGTACCCAAGAGAAACAAGGTAACGTGCCTTAATAACTACTGCCCAGTGGCTTTGACATCCACCATTGTGAAGTGCTTTGGGCGGCTCGACATGGTGTATATTAACTCCAGACTCTCAGACAACCTTGAACCACCTACTTCCAAAATAGATCCACAGCTGATGTCATCTCCCTGCCCCTACACTCATCTCTGGAGCATATGACAGCAAAGGCACCAATGATAGACTATCATTTATTGACTACAGCACTGCCTTCAGTACCATAATTCCAGGAAAACTCATCTCCGAACTCCCAGACCTGGGCCTTCAAGACGGGATCCTAACCAACAGACTGCAATCAGCAACACCTCCACCATGATGATTCCCAACACTGGTGCCCCACAAGGTTGTATCCTCAGCCGCCTATTCTACTCCCCCAAACACTCACCACTGTTTGGCCAGATCCTGCTCTAACTGCACCGAAATGTTTGCAGATGACACCACTATAGTGGGCTGTATCTCAAATAATGATGGGTCAGAGTACAAGGGGGAGGCAGACGCACCACAGAAAGCATCCTAGCTGGATGTGCCATGGTTTGGTGTGGCAATTCTCTGCCTGCAACTGCAAAAAAAACTCAGCATGCCACAGGATCCAGCCTCCCCTTCCTGAACTCAGTCTGTACCTCGTTACCTCAGTAAAACAGCCGACATAATCAAATGCTTCACCCACCCCAAGCATTCCCCCCTCCTATCCGGCAGAGGATACAACAGCCTGAAAGTACATACCACCACGTTTCTATCCTATCCGGCATTTATAAAATTATTCAACACTTCTCGACTAGGTTACTATCTTGCACCATTTTGTCTACCTGCACCACACTTTCTCTGTAACATTTTATTCTGCTATCCGTTATTGTTTTATCTTGTACTACCTCAATGCACTGTGCAATGAATTGTTCTGTCTGAACAGTACGCAAAGCAAGCTTTTCACTGTGCCTTGTACACCCAATAAGCCAATTTACAAGAGTCCAAGTGCATTGTCCAGCTAAAATTTTGTAAAGTTGTAACAGAGCATCGCAAATTTTATATTCTGCACCCTGCCCTATGAAGGAAAGCATTTCATATGGAGTTTGTTACCACCCTATCTGCCTGTGTGCTACTTTAAGAGAATTATAGACTTGAACCTAGTTCCTCTGTTCATCAAAACTCCTTAGTACCCTACCATTTATTGTATTTGTCCTACCTCTATCTGACTCCCCAAAATGCATCACTTTGCACTTGTCCAAAAAACATTCCACTTTTCCATCTGCCGCGGCCTTAAAGAATCTTCCCTCACTATCCACAACACCACCAATTTACTAGTAACACCTCCTATATTCACATCCAAATCGGTAACATATATAACAAACAAGAATGGGCTCAGCACCAGTCCCTGTGCTATACCACTGCTCATAAAATTGGAAAAGTATTCTTCCACCATGACCTCTGCTTCCTATCACCAAAACCTTTTTGAATCCAATTAATAACACACACAAGGTCGTGCTGAAGGGTCTTGGCCTGAAATGTCGACTGTACTCTTCCACAGATGCTCTGTGGCCTGCTGAGTACCTCTAGCATTTTGTGTGTGTTGCTCGGATTTCCAGCATCCGCAGATTTTCTCTTGTTTGTGACTGAATCTAATTAGCCAGCTTGCTTGGATCTTATGTGCCATAACCTTCCAGACTAGCCTACCACATGGGAACTTGTAAAATGCTTTACACAGACAAAAGTCTACATAGGCAAGCCCTGGTCTTGTCAATCACCACAAAAATTTCAATCCAATTAGTGAGGTAGGATTTCCCCTGCACAAAGCAATGATATTCCTGGTCAGCCCCGTCCTTTCAGAATCGAATCAAAGTCAGGTTTAATATCACTGGAGTACAGCGTGATAAAATTTGTTTTGTGGCAGCGGTACACTGCAATACATCATAATAAAAACCTATAAATTACAACAAGAAGCATATATAAAAAAAGAAAATTTAATTCAACAAGTAGTGCAAGGAGAGAGGAAAAGACATACTGAGGTGGTGGTCACGGGTTCATCGTGCATTTAGAAATCTGATGGCCGAGGGGAAGAAACTGTTCCTGAAAAGTTGAGTGTGTGTCTTTAGGCTCCTGTACCTCCTCCTGGATGGTAGCAATGAGAAGCGGGCACGTCCTAGGAGATGGGGTCCTTAATGATGGATGCCCCCTTTCTGAGGCATCGCCTTTTGAAGGTTTCCTCGCTGCTCGATGTTGAGGAGGCAAGTGCCCATAATGGAGCTGGCTGAGTTTACAACTTTCTGCAGCTCTTTCTGATCCTGTGCGGTGGCCCCTCCATACCGGGTAGTGATGCAACCAGATACAATGCTCTCCACGGTACATCGATAGAAATTCGCGAGTGTCTTTGGTGACATACCAAATCTCCTCAAGCTCCGAATGAAATTCCAAGTATATGTAACTCCTCTCTCTTAGAACTTCCTGAAGGCATTTCCTTACCACTAATGTAAGGCTCACCAACCTGTAATATCACCGTATACAAGTTGCTGTTCAGTTCACCACAAATCCAACTTGAAAATATACTGCTGTTTCTTCATTGTCTTCGTACTGGAATTCCCTGCCCAATAACCGCTCAGTAGGAGAACTCCAACGGTTCCATGTGCAGTTTCATAACCACTGCTGGGTCAATTATGGGTGAAAATGAACTACATAGTCACAGGGGACATAAAGAGCAGATACCGGCACTCAGTCCAGCCATTTCATGCCAGTGTACACAGTCCAAGCTTTTCCTGCCTCTCTGCAATAAGAATATCAGTTTAACCCTCTGATTTTGTCCCTCATATTCTGGTCCAGCCTTCCCCAAAATCATGGATTCCCAACCTGTGGTTCATGGACCCTAAATCAGGGGTTCTCAACCTACGGTCCACAGACCCCTCGGTTAATGGTGGAAGTCCACGGCGTAAAAAAGGTTGAGAACCACTGCCCTGAATGAATCGACACTACCTTCTTGCCCGCTTCACGATCTGACCATTCTTTGCAACAATAATTTATCTCATTATTCTCACCGAATTTCTTCCCCCTTCTCTGCAAGTTGAAAATATTTCCCGCATCCACTCTGTCAAAGCCTGCCTGAATTTTAAAGACCTCTGTAAGGCCTCTGCTTTCTTGAAGGCAAACAGACGTTGACACAGTGGGCAAATCTTAGTTTTGTGTCTATAAACAATTAAAAATAAAACCCACAGGAATGAGTATCTGAGTGGCATAACTAGTGGAGGCGCAACCTTGCAACACTGGAGACATGGGTTCAGTCTGGATTTGGGTGCTTTCTGTATTGAGTTTCATGTTCTCCCTGTGACCAGATAGGTTTCTTCCCAGTGGTCTGATTTCCTCCTACATCCTAAAGACCAGTGTGAATGACTGATGCACAGGTGAGTGATAGAACCTGGGGAAAGTTGATAGGAAAGTAAGGACAGTATATTCGGATTAATGTAGGATTGGTGTAAATGTGTAGTTGATTATCACCATGAACTTGATGGGCTGAAGACCCTACATGTGCTCTGTCTCCAGATGGCTCTCTCTGTTCACTTGATCAAAGTGTCAATTTCCATCTGACAGGTACTGACAGAAATGGGACAACTCGCTGACTGGTTCCCTTTGCAACAAACTGTGTTAAATGCTCCAGCGTCGAAGCTCATTGCTCACAATCATTTGCACAGTAGTTCTTCAAAAACTGATTTACATAACACTCACAAAACAATGCAGAGGAATTAAACAAGAGGTGGAGATAGGGGAATGAATTAGTCTGGTTCTCCAAAGAGTCCTCACAGGAAACAAACATCAAGTCGCAGTGAGAAACTGTCAACCAAACCGTAACTATGTGCAAATGTGTCATCATCAGAAGAGACAGGAAATGACAAACGAGTAGCCAAGAAGGCAAATCATCATATTCGCCTGTTGCAACAGCCTGACTTTTGCAGTCAAGATAACTAATAAAAATTCCTCAAAATCATAACAACTTGTTGCTTCAAGCATTTGAACATCTGTTCCTTGCTACAAACAGAATTCTGACCCATCAATGAACCTTGTGAAATCTCAAAGTGCAGTTCTATTCGCCAGAGGGAATGTCAAACTAGACAGTTAAACCTAATAAAAATTTTTGCATCGACAATAAGACATTAGTAAAGCAACCCAAATGCACTTTGGAAAGAGTTTCCGGCCTTTCGGAGGAGAAATGTTGCATCATTGTGTCTAACACCAGACATCTCTCAACAGACCTCCACACATCTCCAACTCAGCCAGAAATACGTTTTCATACTGGCTGGTAGGATATTTGACTCAAGTTCACTGGCATCAAGCAATGGCAAGCAAAACAATCATACAAAAGGGGTCCTTGAAGATGAGATGGTTTTGGTGTACTCTATTCACATACCAAAGGAGGGGCCAGCAGAGAAAACCGAGTAGGACAGAATTTGGAGAACAAGGGAGTATATGGCATATATCAGGTTAACAGTGAAGTCAGAAACAGATTGAATGTAGAGAGGATATGAAAAAAGAAAAGTTCAGAAGAAATGAGAACAGACTCATAAGTACGTAGAGAGTAAGTGAGAGGGTCAAGAAAAAGAAAGAGGCTTGGATCAGATATAGACAGCTGGGATCATGAATCACTGGAGCTATTATGGAGGAAGTCAGCATTTACTCAAGAGGGAAGTTAGGAGGGCCAAGAGGATCAATGAGGCAGCTTTGGAAGAGAAATTTAAGGAGAATGCTAAGAGGTTTTTAAGTATACAAAGGGAAAAAGAGTGGCTTGTGAGAGAATAAGGCCTCTCAAAGATCAGTGGAGAAATCTCTGTGTTGAACAGCTGAAAATGAACTGAGTTTAAAGATAAACTATCTCGTTATTACTCTTATATTAATCCAATATGTGACAGATGTCATTCCGAGATAGCTTCTTTAACCCACATGTTTTGGTCATGTCCCTTGTTGGAGAAATATTGGAAAGATATTTTTGATATTATTTCAACGGTCCTAAATAGAGACTTACAACCTCATCCAATTACTGCTATCTTTGGACTACCAATGATAGATTTAAATAATTTAACCTCTTCATCACGAAGGATGATTGCATTTCTTACTTTAATGGCTAGAAGGTCCATTTTGTTGAATTGGAAAGAGATTAACCCTCCTAAGGTATTTCATTGGTTTTAACAAACTATGGTGTGTTTGAATTTGGAGAAAATTATAAGTGCAGTTTATGACCCTTCCATTAAGTTTGAAAAAACTTGGAGGCCATTCATTCAGCATTTTCATTTGACGTAATTTGATCATTTCCAAACTTGTTTTATCTCTCTGTACTGTTGTTGGAGGGGTATGGAGTCGTCGGCACTAAGGTTTTCTTCTTTTCCATTTTTAAGTTGTTAGTTTTGCCCAAGTCTTTTAGTTTAGTTGATTAATTCTGTTTTTCTTTGGGGATGGGGTTTGTTTTTTTTTTGTTTTGTTTTTTTTTCTTTTTCATGTTTTTTTTCCAGTTTTTTTTGCTTTGCATTATCTGTTGTTAGTTCTACATGATTGGGAGCTTCGTTAATTTATACTATTTGGTTTTGCAATTACTTTTTTAAGTGTAACAATATATCTCCTACTATTTGTATTATTGCTATGTTTTGTTTCTATATTTTGAAATTAATAAAAAGATTGAAAAAGAAAGGAAATGAATTGTGTTTTCAACAATAATTTCTTTTCTGTTTTTACCATGGAGAAAGATGTGAAGACTTGAAAACCTGGCAAAGTTAATGGAGATGTTTTGGGAAAAGTGCAGCAGAAGAGATGTTGCTTATTTAAGATGTATGAAAGTAGCCAGGTCTAGGTGAGCTATCTCCAAGAACAGAGTTCAAAGTACATTCATTGTCAAAGTGCATATATATCACCATATACAACCCTGAGATTCATTTTCCTGTGGGCATACTCAATAAATCTATAGAATAATAACCATATTAGAATCAATGAAAGACCACATCAACTTGAGCTTTCAACCTGTGAAAACACAAAATTAAAGTAGTAATGATAATAAATATATAAGCAATAAATATTGAGATGAAAAGTCCTTGAAAGTGAATCTATAGGTTGTGAGAACATCTCAAAGTGAAGTTATTCTGTCTGGTTCAAGAGCCTTATGGCTGGGGGGTAATAACCATTCCTGGGTCTGGTGGTGTGAGTCCTGAGGCTTCTGTATCACCTTCCTGAGCAGTGAGAAGAGAGCACGTCCTAGGAGGCAGGGATCTCTGATGATGGACGCTGCTGTCCTGCGACAGGGTTTCATGTAGACCTGCTTAATTGTGGGGAGGGCTTGTGGAGAACCCATGATGGACTGGGCTGCATCCACTAATTTTTGTAGGACTTTCTGTTCAAGGACATTGGTGATTCTATACCAGCCTGCGATGCAGCCAGACAAAATACTCTCCACAGCACATCTATAGTAGTCTGTCAAAACTTTAGATGTCATGCCAAATCTTCACAAACTCCTAATGAAGTAGATGCGCTGCCTTGCTTTCTTCATAACGGGAAGCTAGAAATTGCAGAAGCTCTGGCTGAGTTGCCTCAAACATCTCTATCCTCCAGCAAGACGTCTGAAGACTGGACGATAGCAAATACTGTGCTTGATTTTAGAAGAATTGTTTGGATAGACCCAGTAATTATAGGCCCATTAACCTATCATCCATCATAGATAAGTTGCTAGAAAGCATTCTGAGGGATAAGATATAGGCATGGGTTAATTAGGGGTACATAGCATTGCTTTGTAGATGAAAGATCTTGTCTTACAAATGTGACTGTCCATTTTTTCAATGCAGTGTTGAGGAAGGATGATGAAGGGAGGGTGGTAGATGTAGAATAAATAGATTTCAGTAAGGCTTTTCTTTGGGTTCCACATGGTAGGCTGCTATGGAAGGTTAAATCGCATGGCATCCAAGGATCTCTAGCAAACTGGATACAACGTTGACTGAATGGTAGGAAACAGAGGGTGATGGTTAAAGGATTTTTTCTCATACTGGAGATCTGTGACTAGTGGTGTGCCCAGGTGTCAGTGCCGAGCCGATTGTTGTTTGACATCCATTTAATGTCCATAAAATGCGTGGTGCTGGAGACATTGAAGAAGAATATTAAGAAGTGCAGCAGGATCTTGATCGACTGGGAATGGCCAAATGGAATTTCATTCAGCTAAGTACAAAATGTCACATTTTGGAAGGACAAGTCAAGGTAGGACTTTTACATTGAATGGAAAGGCCCTGGGTACTGTTACAGAACAGACGGATCTTCAAGTGTAGGTGTATGGTTCTCTTAAAGTGGAGTCACAGGTAGATATTACAGTGAAGCAGGCTTTTGCAACACTGGCCTTCATAAATCAGGGCGATGAATGCAGAAGTTGCACGGTTACGTTGCAATTGTACAAGATGTTGGTAAGGCCACACTTTGAGTATTATGTTTCATTTTGGCCACTCTGTTATAGGAAGGATGTAACTAAAATTAGAAGATGACAAAAAAGATTTTCAAAGATATTGCCAGAATTTGACACACTGAGTTATAGGGAGAGATTAGGTAGAGTGGGCCTTTACTCCTTGGAGCATAGGAGGGGTGATGTCAAAGCATGTAAAATCATGAAACGCACAGACAGTGAGCTTTTACCAGGGTTGGGGAGTCCAAAACTAAAAGAAATAGTTTTAAGGTTAGAGGTTAAAGATATAATAAGCTCCTGAGGAGCAACTTTTTTTTAATCTGGCTGCCGGGGTAGTGGTTCAGGCAGGCACATTAGATACATTCAAAAGGTATGTGGACAGGTATATGGATGACGAGCATTTAGAGAGATATGGACCAGTGCTGGGTAAAAGGATGGATTAGTATGACCTAAAGAGCCTTTTTCCGCATGAAAAACTCTGTAAGTTATGGATTTGAGGGAGTCAAATAGTGACTGGAGGTCAAGAGTAAATGACAGGCATCTTAGAAGTGTTGATGTATAGTGGGGTGCAAGTCCATACCTCCCTGAGAGTGGCATCACAGTTAGATAGGGGAGCTCAGAAGACATTTGGTATGTCTGCATTCACAGAATAAGAACTGGAATGTTGTGCCAGTGCCGAATAAAACATTTGCTTCGACCACACTTAGCGTAATGTGCACAGTTCAGGTTGACACACTACAGGAAAGATGTAGTATCAATAGAGAGAGTACAGAAGAAGAGATTCACCAGGATGTTGCCTGGAATGAAGGGCTACTGTTATGAGAGACTGGTTAGACTGGGTTTGTTCTCACTGAAAAGTAGGAGGCTGAGGTGTGATCTTTCATTGGTTTCTGCATTTCTGAAGCGCACAGACAGGTTGAATTGGTAGTGGTATATAAAATTTTAAGGGTCATAAAGAAGATAGAAAGTGATTTTTCCCCATTATATGGGCATCAAACAAGACAGAATGGGCTAGTGAGGAGTGTTAAAGGGGAGTTGCGGGGAAAGTTTTTATTCTCATTGATGTCTGCAACTTACTGCCAGAGGCCGCGGTGGAATCAGAGAAATTGTTATGTTTAAGAAACAACTAAGCAGGCACTTCAACAGGCAAGACACAGAAGAGTACCAGCCTATTGCAAGCAAATTGGATTAGTGTAGAGGAGCACTAAGGTTGGCATATTTCTGTGCTGTACAAATCTACAACTGGGTAAGTAATGTAATGGCTGGTTGACTATTTGAGAGAACACGAAGGAGCTTGCAGCATGGGGACGTTTTACGTGGATGTACAGTAATGGCCAAGGTTCAGCAGTCTGAACTGACTGGCTAGGCTCTTGCTCAATCACCAACACACAGTCACACAAATATTTCAGAGCAGACATTTACTGTGGTTAATCATTCCCCTTGGAAGTTCTCACAGTTTGAAACAGCATATTGTGATATAAATTGCAACTGGTTTGTTGGAGGGTGGAGACCTACTGCGTTTCAAATAGTATTTTCTTGCATCATCTTGTATTAAGGCCATAAGACAATCATAAAAACTGCACTGGTGAACAATACTGTCCCGATGCACTATTCTCCGTGACGTTAATCTGACAGCATTCGCCTGACTTTGGGTGGCTGTCATGTAGCAGAACTGCCAGAGAAGAAAGATCTAGTCTGTGTTTTTAAAAAGTGGCAATGTAATTTACTGTCCACCCACCCCCATGTAATATAATCAAGAGAAGCACATCTCTTTGTAGGATCCAACAATAATCATACTTGATTATCAAAGGCCCAGAAGGAAGGTCTGATGGAAATACCAAGTCTATTTTCGGTGGAAGCAAGCACAAAATATGCAGCAGGTCGGGCAACATCTGTGCAAAGAGAAACAAAAGTTAAGCACTTCTTCATGCTGACCTTTCATTGGAAGCTGGAAGTCACTAATGTCAAACACTAAATGATCTTCCCTCTACACACTTGCTTCCTAGCTGGTTTTCCAGAGTACTCTATTAACACTGTACATTTATTAAAATATTAAAAATTGTGATCTATGTGGCCTGCAGTTTTCTATTGTTGGAATATCTGACCAGGTGAGCAAACGGATTTCTGGTTTATTTTCCCCTATTTCCTGTCTTCTCTCCCCCCCCCCCCCCCGTTCTTAGGAACTCTGGAAGGGGAAGAACCTTTCATCCTCCCTCATCCCAATTCCTCTTTTCTTCTCTCACACTGATGAGAACAGTTGGTAAGCAGTTTGGAGAAATTGCACCAAATCACCAATCAAACCAGACACAGTCTGCACAAAGGACCTAGGGTCCCCTGACTCTGAATCAAACTATCAACAATTCCTCTGTCCCAGCAGGTGCTGTTTGATCTGCTGAGTCCTCCTAGCAGCTTATTCACTGCTGTAGCTTCAAGCATCTGCAATCTTGTGTCTTATCTGTAAGGGACTGGTTGCTTTAGAAGGATGCAGCCTATCTGAGATCAAAAAGGACATCAAGACTTTGAACAACTTTTGCTCAAGATATTGAGCAAGGGAGGAGTAACAGACTTAGAGATGGTGCTTGGATTGTGGACCAAAGCTAATGACATTAGTTTAACTGAAATTAAAAGAAATTTTGCAGTGTGCATTTGTTGAGAAGGCATTATCATCATCATCATCAGGTGCCGTGCCCAGTTTGAGCTTTGACTGCCATGGCCCACACACTCTTGTTTCGGGTCAAGTGGATCAATTCATTGGTATTCATTTCCAGTTCTCTGGCTGCTGTCTCCATCATCATTTGTCTTTGTCTTCCTCTTGCTTTCTTCCCTTCAATCTTTCCTATAATTACCGTGCATTCTAACTCCTCTTTCCTCATCACATGTCCAATGAAGTTACGTTGCCTTTTCATGATCTCATACATTATTTCTCTTTCTGTGTTTGCTCTGTTCATGACATCCGTTGAGAAGGCAATAGAGGCCAAATACATTGGCATAAAAGCTGAGGTAGAATTAGCTGCTTTTCATGTATAGAATGCAGAATTGGAGATAGAAGCCCAGATTGACCTTTGAGGAGCTTAAGATGATAACTGTGGAATGAAAACCCATTGCTAAAAGCATGATGGAATGGCAAGAGTGAAATCAAGTAAGGGATGTCTCAGTGAGCTAGGTTACAAAGAACCATGCAGTCATGTTAAAAAATGCAGATAGGAGATGAGGAACAAGGAGAAATAGGTATTCGGTGTCACGGTCCAGTCCATGAAGTCTGCATTCCGGTTCACAGTCCGGTCCATGGATTCCGTGCTCTGGTTATTCTGTTTTTCCTGTATTCTGTTGGGTGCCTTGATTGAGGTGCCTGATTCTCGTTTGGGGCTGGCTACATAAAAGGCTTTGGGTTACAGCAGCTCTTTGCTGGTTCGGCATCAGTAAACTTCGTCAGTCACCTCGGCAGTTCCCCGTCAGAATCCCATCAGAACCCCGTGAGTTACCTCGTCTGGAACCTTGTCTGCGACTTCATCAGAATCCGTGTCAACTAACCCACCGGAGTGAGACTGGATCCTTGTCGCATCAAGATAAGGTACAGTCTATCGTTGTTTGGAACTGTTTCTTTGTGTCTTCACCTTCGCTAGATAGGTCCAGCCGTTTGTCACTACCTTGAGTTGGGAACCGTCTCTTTGTGTACTCACCTCTGCTGGGTAGGTCCGGCCGTTTGCCACTACCTTGAGTTGAGAACTGTCTCTTCATGTTCAGTGTTCTGTGTATAACAAGAGTCCCGGCCCTATACCCTGTACCCAAGGAGGGGTCCTGACTCTGTGTTCCGTGTCTAAGAGGAGTTCTGGCTCAACGTCCTGTATCCAAGGAGGAGCCCCCGCTCAGTGTTTTGTGTCCTGTGTCTAGTCTGAGTCGAGAGCCGAGTCCAGTCCAAGTCAAGGCTTCGTGTTCAAGTCTGATCCAAGTCCCAGTCGAGCTTCAAGTCTGATCCAAGTCCCAGTCAAACGTCAAGTCCGATCCAAGTCCCAGTCGAGCATCAAGTCCAATCCAAGTCCTGAGTCCTAGTCAAGGTCCTAGTCCCAAGTCCTAGCCTAGACCCATGTTCTGAGTCCGAGTCAAGACCCAGGTTCCGAGTCCCTATCCAGCCTCTGGTTCGGTGTCCTTGTCCAGGCTCCTAGTTCCAAGTTTCACGCCTGGGTCCCGTGTTCCAAGTTCAATTCCTAGCCCAGGCCCTGAGTCCCAGTCTTGTCCAGTGCTTGTGTCTGTGTCTAGCTACGCTTCTTCCCGCTTCTGCCTTGCTCTCTCCTGGATTACCCTCTGATCAATCCTTGCTTCCCGACTTCCCTTGCTTTCTTGATAAACTCATTGCCCAGTTCCTAGTACGTTTGTACTTCAGTGACTGTGTCTTGCATTTGGTTCCGCTCACTAAACACCGCCTTGCAATATTCGGGTTATAATTATAGATTATATAATTCTACCCCTGAGTAGAGGTCCTTCACTCTTTTTGGAAATTTGGTTGAAGAGATTCAGATTTGTTGTAGGAAAAAGAATATTGCAACTGATACAATACTGCAATTCAATAAACTCCTTTTGTTATATTAAAATAAGTAGGCTACATTTGTACATAATTTACAAGGTAGTGTCAATAATACAGCTGTACCTGAAGCAAAAAGAAATCAACTCTTTCTGGTACCGAGAATATTTTGAGCAATAGTAACCTTTGACATTTTCAATGCCAATCACTATTATTAGAACGGAGTATGGCAAAGTACTGGCGCATGGCCAAGTGGTTAGGGCGTTCGTCTAGTGATCTGAAGGTCGTTAGTTCAAGCCTTGGCTGAGGCAGCATGTTGTGTCCTTGAGCAAGGCACTTAACCACACATTGCTCTGCGATAACACTGGTACCAAGCTGTATGGGTCCTAATGCCCTTCCCTCGGACAACATCGGTGGCGTGGAGAGGGGAGACTTGCAGCATGGGCAACTGCTGGTCTTCCATACAACCTTGCCCAGGCCTGCGCCCTGGAAACCTTCCATGGTCTCATGAGACTAACGGATGCCTATTATTAATTGCAAAGTAAACTTTCCAGCACTTCCCAGATCAGTAATGTAAATAATATAATTCCCATAAAACTGAAATAAACTAGGGAAAGTTATTTGACAAATTAAAACCTATTCTGGACTCTTTCATTGCTACCCTCAACACCACAAGCAATGTACCAAATCTTTAATATTAACTTAGTAGTAGTCATTTTATAGCTTCTGAAGGGTGAGGGAGTGTGGAAAGCTCTGTGAGGCAGCACAACCAGTTGAAGGAATCATACAGAGTTGGGAAATTATACAGCGCCCAGAAGAAAGTTTATTATTCAATTCAACCTGTAGTTTGTTCAATTCAGCTAACTTGATAGAACTAAAAAGTGGTTGTGAGACAAACCACTTTCAAAGTGCCCAAGGTAATGAAGTTGTGGTTTACATTAATGGCACCAGCTAAGCCTAGCCTAATGTATGCATGTGATGAGAGATTCCAAATTCATTTTTAAACTCGTTCAAATGAATAGCACAGGATGTGCGAGCTAATATAAATTGCCAGGTTTACAATAGATATCAGATAACAAGAACATGCCTCACCCTTCTCAACCTCCATAAAACACATTAACAACAAATGCACGTGTACAAACTCTCCTATCTTGTCCTTGTCACCTGACCCGAGTCACCTCAACCACAAACTGTTCCAGCTGCTACCATCCAGGAAACGGTACCGCAGCATAAAAGCCAGGACCAACAGGCTCCGGGTCAGCTTCTTCCACCAGGCCATCAGTCTGAATAATTCACTCTAATGCAATTGTATTTCTATGTTATATTGACTGTCCAGTTGTACAAATTATTACAAATTAGTATAAATCGCACATTGCACATTTAGACAGAGAAGTAACGTAAAGTTTTTTTATCCTTATGTATGTAATAAAGTCAATTCAATTCCAGTAAGAGACAAACCTAAATTGCTACATGGACTTCTAAACCTTTAGAAATTCCTTGGAAGTGAAGGCAACCAAGAAAATAAACTTCTTCAAAGGAATCGACACTCCTGAGAGAAACAGTAAGGAATAGCAAAATAAAAGCATAGAAAGCAATAACACTGGACAACAATTTTTTCAAAAGTGTTGCTTCCTCAGAATGTTTTTTTTGTTTATGATAGACTGCTTGAAGATGAACACAAATATAATTTCAGACTTCTTGTATCACGTAGGAATTTGAAGATACGACAAATTAACTTTTATTGAATATAATGTGTTTAATTGTATAATGGTGCTGATGCTTTGCAATAGTTCAACTAAGTTAAAAACATTTTGTTAATGATTTTCATTTGTACTCAGTGTCTGAGGCTTCTCGCTTAAGTATCCAACAATAATTCACCAGCATTGATGGATTCCAGTTCCCCTACTATCTTTTCTCCATGACCGCAATGTCCTGGTGAAACCTTTCACCATGCTCGTCACTAACAGCACCAAGATTTGCTGGGAAGAAGTCTAAATGGGAATGCAGAAAATGAATCTTTAGTGACATGTTGCATTTCATGGTTTTATATGCTTGAAGCATGCTTTCAACCAGCTGTATGTAGTTTGGTGCTCTGCAGATGCCGAGAAAAATTTCAACAAATTCCTTGAATGCCTTCCATGTGATTTTCTCCGGTCCCACTAGAAATTCTTCAAATTGCCTGTTATTGATGACCTGTTTGATTTGTGGACCAACAAAAATGCTTTCCTTAATCTTGGCATCAGTTATTCTGGGAAGCATCTGAAGAATAAAGCCCTAATGCGGGAAAATGCGATTGGTAGCGATGGGCAAAATTGTCAGCATAAGTGCGACTATGACTCCATACACCAAAGAAATTCAAATGCTTAATTATAATTTGTAAAGAATTTTCAGTCATTTAAAACCAGACTGCTAGTTATTCTTATTAAAAGTGTTTTACTTTTGTTTGATCCATTTTCAGTACATCAATGGAAAGACTAAAAAGAAAATTCTATGAGCTTGTTTGAATGTTTACTCTGATTCTCACAGAGGATTTAAATTTCTGATTATGCAAATAAGCTTTGGCGTAACATGGCTTCAAAAACCCAGTTCTATTTCAAACCTAAGTTATGGTCAGATGGGACATTGGACCCTCTGAAGAAATTCTGCCCCAGAAAGTTTGTTGCTCTTTCTCATGCTGACAAGTTTGCTTTACAGTGTCTTATTGTCCAAATTAATAGATTTCAAAATAAAAGATTTGAAGTTTCTTTTATCCTTAAAAAGTCATAAATGTGTCATGTTTAGTCCTGGCAATGTTCCAGCTGCAGATCATCTCAAGATGCAAACACCAAGTGACAGCTAAAGGACAACCAACCAGTAACAATGGTCTTGTTTATTTAATTGTCTCCTAAGATAGTTGAATATATTAAAGACAATAAAGTGATAGGTGTGTTGTGGTTGAGTGTTTCTGTCTAGTTCCAGTTGCAGATATACAAAGCAATATGCTACTCCAGAGATCTAAAGGATTAAGATTTGAGTTCGGGACCTGGGTTGTGAGGGGAGGTGGACTTCTCTCAGCTTTGACAGGGAGTTATTACATGAAGCAGATAATGTGCTGAACGTAATGGAAAAATGTTCAGAAATTAATGTTCAAACAAATTTGAGACAATAAAATTACAAGGTGTAAATAACAAATAGCAAACAAGATGTTCAATTACACAGAATGGTGTTATCTGCTAGGCTCGCAGGTAAAAAGGAACAGATATTATCTCTTCTGGCAACCAATTAGACCCTGCAATGGATTAGGAGAAAATAAACATATCATTCATGTTCACCTTGTAATTTTACAATAAGAGAAACCTGGTAAATGGATTTAAACAAAAGCAAATGTCTAGTTCATTTTGTACACTTAAGTCAATGAGAAGCACTAAATCCTTTTTTTAAGCACTACTGTAGATTCTTTTAAGTTACTTTAGTTACTTCATATGATGCAGTCTAGTCAGAACACAGATGGCCTGTGATTACTCCTTTAGTCACACTTATAATGCAGGTTTTAGGTGTTCCAGTGTGAAACTGAGTTTGCACAATGTTCTCCAGGATCGCTCTAGACATTCACCTGCATTTATGTTAACTTTTAGACTACCGCTACAATTCACTCTTCTCCACAAGGAGATGGCTACTAAGATGCAAGTCATTGCTCTTGTCTGAAACCAAAGTGCCACATGCTCGTTGTGCCCCTAGGTGAGACGTTGCGAGTCATGGCTGAAAGAAGATCACGGTTGGGAGCTAAACACCCAAGGATACACATCCAATCGAAAACAGGGGGACAGGGAGTGGGTGGCTCTTTTAATGAGATATGAAAAAAAAATCTTAGCAAGAAGTCACATAGCATCAGCAGATGTAGAATCTTTGTGGGTAAAGTTCAGGAACTCCAAAAGACCCTGATTGGAGTTACACACAGGCCTCCATATAGTTGCCAGAACGTGGGCTACAGACTACAACAGGAGATCGAAAAGGCAATGTTCCAAGGTCATGAGGGGTGCTAATATGAAGAATACTGGGAAAATCAGGTTGGTACTGGATCACAAGAGAAGGAATTTGTAGAATACCTACAAGATGGCTTTTTGGAACAGCTTGTGGTTGAAATGAAGGGAAAGGCAATTAGATTAGTGAGTTTAAGGTTGAATGAAGCCTTAGGGCGCAGTGATCATAATGTGATAGAATTTACCCTGCAGTTTGAGAGAGAGAAAAGCTAATATACTTAAAGTAGAGGCATTACAGTTGAGTATAGCTAACTGCAAAGACATCAGAGAGTAGCTGACCAAAGTCGATTGAAAGGGAACAATAGAAGAGATGATGGTGAAGCAGCAATGTCAGGAGTTTCTGGGAGTAATTTGGAAAATGCAGAATCATTTCATAAAGAAGAAAAAGCATTTTCAACGCTGGAAGAGGCAGCTGTGGCTAATGAGGGAGAAGGCACAGAACATTACAAAATTAGTGGGAAGCAAGACAATAGGGGAAGTTTTAAAAAACCAACAGAAAGTGAAAAAAAACAATAAGGGGAGAAAAGATGAAATATGAAGGTAAGCAAGCAATAGTATAAAAAGGGATACCAACAGATTTTTTTAAATATAAAGAGAGTACAGGAGAGGCAAGAGGGGGCATTGGACTGTTGGAAAATGACACTGAAGATGAACAAAGAGATAGCAGATGAAGTCAATAAACACAAGAGATTCTGCAGCTGCTGGAAGCTCAGAGAAACACACACAAAATGATGGAGGAATTAGAAGACACCAGCAAAATGCCAGAAATTTGATAAGAGTCAAGGGAGAGAAGTGAGTGTAGTTGCTATAACTAAGATGAAGGTGCTCGGGAAGCTGAAATGAATCACCTGAACCAGATGGACTGCACTCCGGGATCTGAAAGAGGTAGCTGAAGAGATTATGGAGTCATTAGTAGTGATCTTTCCTGAATCACTGAAGACAGGGAGGGTCAAAGACTGGAAATTACAAATGTCACTCCACTCTGCAAGAAGAAAGAAGGGCAGAAGACAGAAAAGAATACCCTGATTTCAGTGATTGGTAAGATTTTAGCTTGCATTTAGGGTACATGCTAAACTGGGCCGAAGTCAACATGGTTTCCTTCAGGGAAAAACTTGTCTGACAGATGTGTTGGAACTCTTTGAGGAAGTAACAAGCAAGATAGACAAAGAGTCAGTGGATGGTGTTTACCTGGTTTTTCAGAAGGTCTTTGACAAGGTTCTTGCACATGAGGGTGCTAAACAAGACAGGAACCTAAGACACTGCAGACAAAGTACTAGCATTGATAGAAGATTGGTTGATTGCCAGAAAGCAAGGAATATGTACAGAGAGGACATTTTCTGATTGTTGCTGGGGACTAGTGGTGTTCTGCAGGGCATGGTGTTGGTCCACTGCATTTCAGGTTATATGTTGATGATTGCAAATGATACAAAGTTAGGTGGAGGAACTGGTGGTATTATAGAAGCAAGGAGTATGTAAAAGGACTTGGACAGGTTTGGAGAATGGGCAAAGAAGTGGCAGATGGAATACAACATAGGAAAAGGTATGGCCGTGCATTTTGATAGAAAGAATAAAGGCATAGACTATTTTCTGAATAGGGAAAAAATTCAGAAATCAGAGATGCAGATGGACTTGACAGCCCCAGTGCAGGATTCCCTAAAGTTTAACTTGCAGGTTGACTCAGTAGCAAGGAAGGCAAATGCAATGTTAACACTCATTTCGAGACAACTAGAAATTAACAGCAAGGATATAATGCTGATGTTTTTTAGGCAATGGTCAGAGCACACTTGGAGTACCGTGAGCAGTTTTGGGCACCCGAGGATGAACCAGGAGATTCATAGTATGTTGAGGGCTTGATCTGTGGCATTCAAGACCCATAATTCAGAGCTATACAAGAAGTCTGGGAATGACCTACAAAAGGCTATTTTAAGGGTGAAAAGACAATTCCGATTGAGGTTAGAGATAGAATTGGATGCATGTCAGCTCCAGCAGCGTTTGCAGGCCATCACTTCCTACAAAGCAAAACCTACCATCATGAATGAATGGGCTGCTTCACTCCCATATCAGCTCAATGCCTTTTTTGCATGCTTTGAAAGTGCAAATCTCTGCAACGTCTAGTGACCCTGTGACCTCTGCCTTGGAGGCTGATGTCAGAACATCTTTCAAGAGGGTAAGTTGTCAAGCCCTGATGGTGAATCTGGTGGGGCTCTGAAAGCCAGTACCAACCAACTGGCGGGTCTGCTCGAGGACATCTTCAATCCCTCGCTGCAGTCATAGATTCCCACTTACTTCAAAAGGGTGACAATCATATCTGTGCCCAAGAAGACCAGGCTGAGCTGCTGAACGACTATCACCCAGTGACAATCACATCTTCCGTGATGAAGTGCTTTGAGAGGTTGGTCATGACTAGAAGCAACTCCTGCCTAAGCAAGAACCTGGACCCAGTGCGATTTGCCTATCACCACAATAGGCCTACGGTGAATGCAATCTCACTGGCTCTCCACTCGGCCTTGGATCACCTGGACAACAGCAATACCTACGTCAGGCTTCTGTTTATTGATTACAGCTCAGCATTCAACACAATCATACTAATCACCAATCTCCAAAACCTGGCCTTCTGTGCCTTCTTCTGCATCCTGGTCCTTGACTTCCTCACCAGGAGACCACAGAAGGGGCGGATCAGAAATAACATCTCTTCCTCACTAACAATCGACACAGCTCCACCTCAAAAATGAATGCTTAGCCCACTGCTCTACTCTCTCTACACCCTTGACTGTGTGGCCAGGCACAGCTCAAGCACCATCTATAAATTTGCCGACGACACAGCTATTGTTGGCAGAATTTCAGATGGCGATGAGGCGATGTACTGGAGCAAGATAAATCAGCTGGCTTAGTGATGTCGCAGCAACGAACTTGCACATAATGTCAGTAAAGCTAATAAATTGATAGCGGACTTCAGGAAGAGGAAGTCACGGGAACAGACACCAGTCCTCATTGAGGGATCAGAAGTGGACAGGTTGAGCAGTTTCAATTTCCTGGGCGTCGACATTGTTGATGAGCTACCCTAGGCCTAACATATTGATGCAATTACAAAGAAGGCGCAAGAGCGGCTATATTTCATTAGGAGTTTGAGGAGAATTGGCATATCACCAAGAATACTTGCAAATTCCTACAGATATACTGTGGAGAGGATGTTTGCAATAATGGGAGCATCTAGGAACAGAGGGCACAGACGTAGAATAAAGGGACATCCCTTTAAAACAAAGTTGAGAAGGAATTTCTTTACCTAGAGGGTTGTGTAGCTGTAGAATTCATTGCTGTGGAGAGCAAGTCATAGAGTATATTTAATGCAGAGGTTGGCAGGTTCTTGGTTAGTAAGTGTCAGAGGTTACAGGAAGAAGGCAGGAGAGTGGAGTTGAGAGGGAAAAAAATAAATCAGTCATGATCAAATGGCAGGGTAGGCTCATGGCCCCGCCTCTATTTCTTATGGTCTCATGGGCTACAGCTTGTATTAATTGTACAGAATAACATCCTATTACTGCTCATAAAACAATGGCAGCACAGAGCTGCGAATCTAAACATACTGAACATAAGCTAATTTTACAAAATGAACCTAGGTACTGACAGTGAAAGCCCTAAGTCAACCTGAGCATACTCTTTAGAATTACATTTCTCCCCATTTGATATAAAAACATAAAAATAAAGTGACCAATCTCAAAATGGCATCCATTATAATCACTTCATGTGTACAAGATCCTAATATTGATTGTCTCATCCATGCTGGAGGGAAAATTGCTCAGGTCATTGTATCAAATACCATCAAAAATGAATAGAAAGTTAGATATTTATAATTCTATTATATGTGGAGACCAAGAACCATTTTACAATGTCAGAACTTCAGCATCTGATTATCCACCATTGGCTGTGTGTAAATTTTCTGCTCGGTTATAGCTGTCAAGTTAACAGGCCTACATCTTCTAATGTTGTGTGTCTAAGGTTTTCTTTTCCAAGACTGTAATAACATTAGCTATTTTCAATCTTCCTATAGTCGGAACCCAATGAGCCATGAAACATTTTCTGCTATAGCTCTCCAATGCCTTAAGCATTCTTGAATACATTCCAATGCCTAATTGGAAATACCTAATGATTATTCAAAATTTTCAGTGTTTTTAAGAGAGCAACACATTCTTAAACATCCAGTTTCATCATGAATTATCACTGCTCAGTTAACAAACAAAAATTATTTCAATGCTTCCTACACTCAATGATGAATAAGCAAAAACTTCATTCTGTCCTGCTCACCACATGAAGTCCATTCTTGGTGCTCTGCAAACACTTCCATAACATTCCTCCATGATCTTATCTACTTGATATTCCTTCCCTATTTCGTATCCCTCCTCTTCCAATTGAAACTTTAATTAGTCAACAATTTTCTGAGTATTTCATAGTTTCAACCATTTAGGCTGAAAAACCCTCACAACTGCACATAGAGTTTGAACCAGCAAATGTAAAGACTGTACTAACAAATATATTTAAAAGATCCAAAAAAGCATCTTATAAGGTGTGATTGAAAATTCTGAAGAATTCACTTAAATGAGATAGACTAACAGATTGTCTTCCTGGAATGAATTGAAGACTTGTGTGCTGGAGAGCATATTGACTGATTGCACCATGGCCTGGCATGAAAACGTCAATGTCCTTGTATGGAAAAGTCTACAAAAAGTAGTGGTTTCGGCCCTGTCCATCACAGGTAAAGCCCACCCTGCCATTTTGCACATCAACATGGAGCCCTGTCATGGGAAAGCAGCGTCCATTACCAGTGATCCCATCACCACCCAGGGCATGCTGTCTTCTCACTTCTGCCATCAGGAAGAAGATACAGGAGCCTCAGGACCCACAGCACCAGGTTCAGGAACAGTCATTACCCCTCAACCATCAGGCTCCTGAACCAGTGAGAATAAATTCAATCAACTTCACTCAACTTCACTCACCCCATCACTGAACTGTTCCCACAACCTATGGACTCGCTTTCAAGGACTTTTCACCTCACGATCTCGATATTTATTGACTATTTTTTTTTCTCTTTCTGTTCGTACTTGCACGGTTTGTTGCTATTTGCGCGTTGGATTTTGTCCACCCTGTCGGGTGCAATCTTTCATTGATTATACTGTTTCTTGTATGTACTGTGATTGTCTGCAAGAAAATGAATCTCATGGTTGTGCATAATGACATAGATGTAAGACCGTAAGACAAAGGAGCAGAAGTCGGCCATTCGGCCCATCGAGTCTGCTCCGCCATTTTATCCTGAGCTGATCCATTCTCCCATTCAGTCCCACTCCCCCACCTTCTCACCTTAAACTTTGATGCCCCGGCTACTCAGATACCTATCAATCTCCGCCTTAAATACACCCAATGACTTGGCGTCCACTGCCGCCCGTGGCAACAAATTCCACAGATTCACCACCCTCTGGCTAAAAAAATTTCTTCGCATTTCTGTTCTGAATGGGTGCCCTTCAATCCTTAAGTCATGCCCTCTCGTACTAGACTCCCCACCATGTAGTCTGATAATGAATTTACTTTCAAGAGTGTATATCATTTTTCCATTAGATGAGGAAAAATTCCAAAACCAAATGGTCCCAGAAGAACAATTACAAGAGTTTTAAGTGAATTTGGTTCAAAAGAGTTTAACTTCATCCAGTTAAAATAAATAAATAAAATAAAGTGAAATTGGCAGCTGTTGCTTTGAGAATTTCAACATAAAACCATGCATAGTCTAACTAAAAATATGGGAGGTTGTGACTTATAGACAGATGTAATGTTGGCTGGAGTTAGATTAGCTTTTAATGTATGCTTTATCAAAATAGTGAAACAGTCATCTTACAGCTTCGTTGGTGGAGATTAATATTTTAAGACTGGACTCACAAGAGGATGCAGATGCAGGAATCTGGGGCAACACAGTGGTCAGGCAGCATCTGTGGGGGCAAATGGGTTCCAGGCTGTGACCCTGCAGCAAGGCTGAGAGTGAAGAAGACAGGTAGTACAGTACATGTTCGTAAGAGTGAGGAATGAGACAAGGGCTGTTAGGTGATAGGTGGAATTGATGGGCAGGTGTGGTGTAGAACAACCTTGATAATGAGAAGGTCAATTGTAAAGGTGAATAAAAGTACAGCATCTCTGAGAGTTGGAAAGGAACACAGGGGAACAGGTTATATGAAGAATTTGGTGTTATTGTGAACTGCTGTACCACAAAGGAACACGAGGTGCTCTTCTAGTTTGCAGTTGGCTACAATGTAGCTTTGGGAGAAGGCCAAGGACCGACAAGCCGGTGTGGGAATGGGAAGTGGAATTGAACAATTGGGCGTTTGACAAGGCCACTGCAAGCAGAGCACAGAACCAGTTGGCTAGTCTACGCTTGGTCTCGTTAATCCAGAGGAGGCCACGTCGTGAGCACTGAGTGCAAATGACCGGACTGGAGGAGGAGCATATGAATGCCTGCCCTACATGGCTGGGCTGGTTAGGTCCCCGGATAGCGTGGAGAGAGGAGGCAAAGTGACAAATGTCACACCTCCCATTGTTGCAGGGGAAAGTGCCTCGGGGCAGGGATAGGTGAGCGGACCAGGGAAATCACAGGGAGAGAGGCACCTGTGGAATTGGAAAGGGTGAAAATAGTTTAACCTTACTAATTAATCTTACCAATTTAATCACTATTGTCAAGAAAAGCCAAATTAGAGTTCTGAATAAGTAACATTTCCCTACCAATAACATAACTGGAAGTTCTTGGAATATCCTTCATCAAGAGAATGTAAACAATAATATAACTGTAATCGTCTAAGAAGTCTTGACCCCCGGACATCGGAAGAAATGAGGATCCCTGCACCTCCACCTATTCCTCCTCACATGACTCCTGCCCCTCAATCTGCTTCAAAATACCATCTGGCCCACAAATGATTGCCAGGGCATGCAACCTGGAGTCACATCCCAGGAGACTTCATTTTCTGAAAATAAATATTTAATGTAAATTTTTAGAAGAACAACCACAAAAACAGTGTAAATAAAACAACAAAGGATTGTAAGACAACACTGAAAATATCACAGAGTCAAGAGATCTGCCGATGCAGGAAACTTTGAGCAACTCACACAAAATGTGGAAAGGACTCTGCAGGTGAGGTCAAGACCCTTCATCAGGACTGGTGTAGCGAAGCATCGACTGTTTATTTCCCTTTATAAATGCTGCCTAACTTGCTGAGTTCCTCCAACATGTTGTGTGTGTTACTGAAAATATCTCTCTACCTGTAACTGCAAACACCTCTGCCTCCAGACACCACTTACTCAGCAAGCTAATCACTTAAGACCTCAAGCCCAGTGTATAATCAGTATGAATCTTAATGAGGCTTCTTTATTTCCCTGTTCAGCTGTGTGTTAGGTGTCACAGCAACAGAATGCACCTGTAGATGAGGACAGATGTTTCAGAGAACTGAACCGGCTGGTTGCTAGGAGCTTGTAATCATCTTGAATTGATTGTACCTTTGATGCAACAACCTGCATCCTGAGCCAGAAACCCATTCATCAGGAATATTTTACCTCAGTGATACATACCGTACAATATGGAGTAGGCTCCAAAAGGATCCTATGGGTGATAACTGATGGAGCAAGTAGATATAATTCTTGTTTTCTTGGAATGGACCAATCAAGCTCTCTCACAGACCCAGGGTAGCAATGGATAAGCAGAGAAGGCAGTGGCATTATATGATTGACTTTTAGCTGAGGAACCTCGTCAGGACACAATATTTACCAATGAAATGCCTGTCTTCATGTACAGTCACTCGGACTTAGAGGCAAGGCTACATCAAAGGTACACTGTGTACGCAATTTCTTCCCTCAGTCAAGGTGGCTAGCATAATGCATTACAATAATTAAAAATATTCATGAGGAGGTTAGCAGATAACTGCTAGCAACTGCAATAGAAGACACAAAGACACAGTATGGATTGGCGATAACACCTCCTCATTGACAATCAACATAGGCACACGTCAAAGATGCGTGCTTTGTACACCGCTCTACTCTCTCTACAATCGTCACCATTGGCTAAACACAGCTGAAACACTACCTTCTCTCAAGAAGGTGGCATCAATCATTAAGGACCGTCAACAACCAAAACATAACCTCTTCTTATTTCTACCCCCAGGGAGGAACTACAGGAGCCTGATGATCCACTCTCAATGTTTTAACAACAGCTTCTTCCCCTCAGTCACCTGATTCCTGAACGGTCCATGAACACTACCTCACTATTCCTCTTTTTCACTATTTATCTATTTTTATCGCACAGTACTGTAAATGGCAAACAGGTTCAATGGCGATCTCGATGTTTTTTATGTTAGGGAGTAATCTGGAGTTACGTGAATATAGCAGATATTAATTCAAGCAAGAACCAGTCTTCAGTTCTAAATATAAATTGTAAATTGCAAGCAGTAAACTGAAGTTGCAGTACTGTGCAAAAATCTTAGGCGCCTTAGTTATGTATATTTGCCCAAGACTTTTGCACAGTACAGTAGCTTTATAGAAATGTATCATGTACCACAAAATAGCAAATGTCATGATCAGTGCCAGTGATTCTGATTGAATTGCCACAATGGAAAGAAATGGATTCAATGTCGATAATCATGCAGAGAAACGGAGCTGTGCCTTTGGTTTGAAGTGGCAGTGCCCAGGAGAGGGAGGCTTTGAAATCATTCTCTGTGAGATTCCTAGAAAGTGAAACTCAATCAAGCACTGTGTGTGATGGTCTGGCTTTCCACACTTTGACAGGATTAATCAATGATTAGCATGACATGATTGCATTTAGCATTGCTCTGAGTTGGAAAAGTTGGAATCACTAACCAAGGCTTAAAGTTAAGAACTGCCATCTTCAAAAGGTTAATTAGCCACAGGGTGAAACTGCTGAACGAGTAAAGCTACAAAAAGTAGGAAGCATTCATAAAAGCTCGGCGCAAAATAAAACCAGTATTTGATGGGGGATAACACACAAAATGTTGGAGGAACTCCTACGGAGGGGCATAAATAATTGACGTTTCAGGCCGAGACCCTTCGTCAGGACTGGGGATGGGGAAAGGAAGGGGGATGAAGCCAGAATAAGAAAGTGAGGGAAGGGGAAGAGTAAAAACTGACAGGTGATAGGTGAAGCCAGTGCAGGGGAAGATGGATGGGGGAGCGGTGATGAAGTAAGAAGCTGGGAGCTTGGGTTAAAAAGGTAAAGGGCTGAAGAAGAAGGAATCTGATAGGGGAGGAGGGTGGATGATGGGAGAAAGGGATGGAGGGGCACCAAAGGAAGGTGGTAGGCAGGAGAGGAGAAGGGAAGGGTAAGAGTTAAGCCAGAATGGGAAATGGGAGAAGAGAAAAGGAAATGGGGGGCGGGGGTGGGGAATTAACAGAAGTTAGTGAAATCAATGTTCATACCATCACATGGGAGGCTGCCCAGATGCAGTATATACCGCTACGTTGGAGGCTACCCAGACCGTATATGTACCATCACATTGGAGGCTACCCAGACGGAATATGTACCATCATGTTGCAGGCTATCCAGATGGAATATGTACCGTCACGTTGGAGGCTACCCAGACGGAATATGTACCATCATGTTGCAGGCTACCCAGACGGTATATGTTCCATCACATTGGAGGCTACCCAGACGGAATATGTGCCATCACATTGGAGGCAATGGGTTCTCAAGATTGATTCCTAGGACAAATGAATATGAGAACTAGCGAGCAGCTCACTGGAGTTCAGAGGGATGAAAAGAATGCAAGATCATGACAGGATAATCACTCCAAGGATGATTCCATCTTGGGAGAATCAAAAATCTGGGGATGTGATCTCAAAATCAGGACTGTCCATTTAGCTCTTGAACCAGAGGGGATAACTTCATTTGCCTCATCAGTGAACTGTTTCCACAACCTCTGGACTCACTTTCAAGGACTCTTCATCTCATGTTATCAATATTTATTAATTTTTTTTTGTATTTGCACAGTTTGTTGTCTTTTGCACATTGGTTGATTGTCTGTCCTGTTGGGTGTGGTCTTTCATTGATTCTGTTGTGATTCTTGGATTTACTGTGATGCCCGCAAGAAAACAAATCTCAGGGTTGCATATGGTGACATGCATGTACTTTGATAATAAATTACTTTGAATATTTTGGGTTGGAAACTTGTCTTCTCTTCAGTGCCCTGGATAGCTGTGAAGGTGCGGTCACAAAATATATCTGAGGCTGGGCTGGACTTTCAAAGTCAAGGGTTATGGAGTTGAGGACGTCAGATCAGCCATGATCGCACTGAATGGTGAATCATGGTGAAGCAGCAAAGTGACCTACACTTGTTTCCATTTCATATATTCATAAAGGTTTCCAAAGGGAAAACATGAAGACTTTACAAGTGCATTAGTCACCAGTTTTTTTCCTAAAATTGGCAGACTATATACATTGTGTTTTTTGGGCTGAAATTTCCGAAATGCAACTCCATTATTCAAAAATGAATGAAAGAGTAAATCAGTCGATCAGTTGTTCTGTTCAAGTGATCAATACCTATCAGATATATGGAGACCAAAATTGAGATCAGTAGATATAGAATAATCTATAAAAAGGCAGTTGGTGTCCAGTTATTCCGAGCAAGAGGGGAAGTCATTTAGAAAAAGGATATTTGTGAAATCTGGTACTGTTCAGATTGATTAAAAAGACTGGACTTCAATTGCGAGGACAGTAATTACGACCCATCCCTAATTCTCTTTAGAATGACTGGAGGGTGTTTTCAGAGGATCGTTTGGTATGTGCTTGAAAACAGAGACCAGAAAGGACATTTTCTTTCATTAAGATCATTAGTACCCGAATGCTCTTTTTAATGACAGTCCAACAGTTTCATGTCACTGTTACTGCTAATAGCTTTGTATTCCAGTCCTGTTAATGTGACTGAATTGAAACTGTTTGGCTACGTATTCAGATTAGAATCCATGTGTCAACAGCCTGTGTCCTGATCTCCAAATTATTAATCTAGTAACATAACCCCACTATATTACTATATGACAAAGCAAAGTGTCCTGAAGATAGTTCTTTAACGGTAAATGATAGAAAACATACTATATTAATAATTAATACTATATTCTATGCAACAAGGAGCTTATCCCCAGTTATAATCGCTATTAGTTAGTTAATTCATTGCTTAGACAATGAATAACATTTTTAACAGAAGAAAACTTAAAGCATACGTTCCAATCCAAGGTACACTCCAAATATTATACCCCAGAGGTTGATAAATTTGCATGCATTTGCATCTAGTTCATCTAAACACTTTCAACACAGAAAAATATATTAATCAAATCATTTTCAAGCACAGATTACCATCTACTAATAAGCTGGGTTTCAAAGTGATGGAGTCAGGGTTTCAAAGTGATGGTGTCAAAATATAATGGTTACTTTGGGCAACTGAATGACATCCCCTTTAATGAGAAGAACAAATTGACAAGACTGGATGAAGTAGCAGAAAGGGTGCCAACGATCTCTGGGTCACCATGGTAGTTGAGGGTGCCACAAAAAATGGTAGACAGTGGGGGTGTGCTGCAGCAGAGAGGGCCGGGGCGTACACTTTACATAAGTACTTAGCTCTTTGTGTATGTTTAGTGTCTGCTTTGTCCTGCCACACCGGGCGCTCATTTAGTTAAGTGTCTGTAACACAGTTTGGCTTGAAGAGTTTACTGAATGTTTAGTGCCTGTCTTGTCTTGTAAATAAGTCATTAACTCACTTATCAGTAGTGAGTGTCTTCTGTCCCCACTTACCGAATCCGTGAACCAGATTTCACACAACACCTTAGCCCTCCAATAAAGACATGCCCTCACTTATAGAGACAGCAGTCTGACACATTGATGCGGGAAAGGTAGCAAACCTGCAAAACTGGTGATAATTCAAACCACCTTCTGAAGACCACCCACTGTAGTGGCCACACCTGACAAGATGCCGTTTGTTTTCTGTAACCAACACTTGGCATGGTTTCACCCGTCAAGAGTGCCTGTACAATCATTATCCTGTGGCAAGAAACAATAATCTCCTATTGTCGAGATACAAGGCACTACAGACATTTAACATCCTTGCCACTAAGAAATAAATGACTGAACCCTCAAAAGCATAACCTATCATTCCATCAGTTGGACGAGCAGAGGCTAAACACAGATTGGCTACAATCCTGCGCTCCTTTCTGGATGTGTTCCAGGATCTGGGGGAAAGGATAAGAGGCAGACTCTTGGTTTTGGCACGGGTTGGTACATGGAACATTGCCGGCACTCGCACCCTGGGCTCAAACACTGCTTCACACTCAGGAGGTGCTACCCTGTCTTTGGGATACTTATCTGGGACTGTGTTTGACTTTTCCATTTGTTGTAAACAAACTTACTGAAAGATCTAACTATTCCTTCCACCAACTCCTCAAGAACTGTTTAAATGATATTTTAGGGAACAGGTCAGATCACATTCACACACTGATGACTTAGAGACTGCAACATGCTGGAATCTGCAACAAAAACAGAACACTGGAAAAACCCAGGAGGGCAAGCAGCACCTGTTCAGGCAAAAGGTGCACGTCAACTTTTTGGGTCAAGACCCTGCATCAGAACTGAGAAGCAAGATGAAAGATTGCCAGTGTACGGCAGTTTGATGGAAAAAGGCTGGTGAGTGATAGACGATAGACAGATCTATTTCCACCTATCACAGTTTAGAGTGTCTCTCCCAGCCCCCTGCACACTGCTATACACCAGCAATCCTTCCCCTTCCTACTCAGTCTTTGTGTGGGTTCTCACCAGCTGAATTCTTCCAATGTTCTGCTTTCTATGGCAGTATTGACCGTGCTTTATAAAATTAATTTATTTTTGTGAAGTATCTGAAATTGTAAAAAGGGGTGCTAAAATGCAAATTACCTTTCTTTTGAATTTGCATGGACGTAGTCCTGGGAAGAACATTCATACGGTGATAAAAACACAGTGTCAAATATTGAGAGCTTCCTACATCCACACCCAGCACACAGAAGGCAAATCAGGAAAAGCAGTGAGAGATGCACAAGTATCAACTCCTACGGTGACTAATAGAGTCACAGAGCTACACAGTATGAAATCAGGCTCTTTGGATCAACGCACCCAAATCTGCCGACATGCCTATCTATGTTAATCCCATATGCCTGGGTTTTGGCCCTTAGCCCTCTAAGCTTATCATATTGATGTAGTGTGCCTATCCAAATACCTATTATATGTTGTGATTGTATCCACTTCAGCCACTTCCTCTGGCAGCTCATTCCAAATGCCATAAAATATAGGAGCAGAATTAGGCCATTTGGCCCATCGAGTCTGCTCCGCCATTTCATCATGGCTGGTCCATTTTTCCTCTCAGCCCCAATATCCTGCCTTCTCCCCGTATCCCTTCATGCCCTGACCAATCAAGAATCTATCAACCTCTGCCTTAAATATACATAAAGACTTGGCCTCCACAGCTGCCTGTGGCAGAGAATTCCACAGATTCACCATTCTCTGGATAAAGAAATTCCTTCTCACCTCCATTCTAAAAGGACGCCCCTCTATTCTGAGGCTGCGTCCTCTGGTCTTAGACTCTCTCACCATAGAAAACATCCTCTTCACATCCATTCTATCAAGGCCTTTCACCATTCGATAGGATTCGATGAGGTCAAACTACATTCTTCTGAGTTCCAGCGAATACAAGCCCAGAGACATCAAGCACTCAATACCTACCACACTCTGTGAAAATAGTTGCTCCTCGGGCCCCTTTTAAATCTTCTCCCTCTGTACCCTCTAGTTTTAGACTCCCCTGCCCTCTGGGTGATAAGTCTCAACCAGTCAAAGATGGGATGGGAGATTAGTCGGACCCCTCCAGATAATGTCAACCAGATGGCCCTAGCATTGCCTGTCCTCTTACACTCGAAAGGGAGGTGATCATCAGTGATCCCTGGACATGACCACCTGGTCTCAATGAAAGCATAAATAGTAGACAGACTTGATAACTTCTGAATGTCTGTGCTCATGCAGAAAGCACTGTGGTGACATTTAAGATTATTACTGTTCTCTCCACTCCAGAGAGGGATCCCAGTGGATAAAATGCCAAAGGCAAATATCTAGACTATTTCAAAACTGAAGGAACGATGTGGGCTGAGTGATGTTTGGCAAAAGATACATTCTGAAAACCGCCGAGATGACGCCAACACTAAAAAGGGAATTGGTTAAATATTTGAAAAGGAAGAATAAAAGAAAAGATAGGAGCATAGTAGAGAAAATGTATTGATATCTACAGTTTGAGAGCTTTCATTAGCTCATCCACATGGGATAAGGGGGGAACTTCAGCATTACAGCGGGCCATTATGGAATGAGCAGGGGCATTTAAAGTCTATCATCGTACAACAGATAAAATTGAAAATAACTATCAATTTTAATGGAAGTATTCACCAACTGGGTCTTACTCGCCAAGTTTTATTTTGAAATTTCAAAGTAACAACAAAAACAATGAACATGAAAGAACTGAGATTGTGCCAAAGAAACAAACCCACGAATCAAGAATCTCAGAATAAATTCATCTGGCTCATTGGGTCTACAGCAGCTACTGATAAACACAAGCCAGCCAGTCTCATTTACCTCTCTGCTTATTCTCATGACTCTGTTAATGTCATTGAACCATCCACCAATAGGAACAGCCTCTTTTTCTAACCTCTACAAAAAAAAAGCTAGATGCTAAGCTTGTAATAAAAACTGAAAACGCTATATGTGTAAATGATTCAAGTCAATGATCCTTCTTGGGTTTAGGGAGAACACCCTAGCTTTTCCTTATAAAATACTTCATTCATGGAACCATTTCAATATTTTATCCTTGAACCATTGCTGGGATCTTCACATTCTTCCTAAAGTTTGCTGACTAGAATTTGGTGGCCTAACTTGCAGGGTCAAAACTTTGCTGTTTTTATGCACAGCTTCCAGTGTATCCAATCTGTTCTGCACATGGATGGAACAATCTCACAGTACCAGCACATTTCTTACAATCAGAAGGAAAATGAGCTCACATATTCAGTTTCCTAGGAGGTTCAGGTTGTCACTGAACAACCTAACAAACTTGTACTGATGTCCTGTTAAATGTATCCTCACTGGTTGTATCATGGCCTGGCACAGCAACTCAGATGCGTAGGAACACAAGAAGGAGGCAACAGAGGAGGCAACATCCATCATCAAAGATCCCCACCATCCAGGCCATGACATCTTCTCACAGCTACCACTGGGCGGGAGGTACAGAAGCCTGAATGAAGTCCCACACCACCAGGTTCCGGAACAATTACTTTCCTTCAATCATTCGTTCAGTTCATGAACCAAATGTCAAAACCCTAATCACTGCAACTTAGCAACAGCATGCCCATTTTGATCACGTAGCACCAAATTTGACTTTGATTTTTCTTTTGCTCTGATTGTGTTCTCTTTGTAAAAGTGATGTATAATTTATGCTTTTTTTCCCTGTGAATGCTGCTTGCATGATGCTGTGCTGCTGCTGCAAGAAAATTTTTCATTGCACCTCTGCATCCGTGTACTTGTGAATATGATAAAGTCGATTCCGATTTTGATGTAGTCAGCATTCACAGTAGTCTGTGACTGATTCTTGTAAACTTAACAAGAACATTTAAAGAACAACCAACTTCTACTGGACTGAGGACCTGCATGACAATGGCTCAGGTTAAATTCAGCCTGAGACTTCAATCATCATTTGTAGATTGTTAAACGGCACCAACAGCCTGTAAAATAACCAAACAAGGGGCATTCTAACATTACACTCTGCTCTTTTATTCACACTTTAACAAGGTACTTCTTCCATGGACAAAGGGCAACTTGGTTGATTAAAACAAAGTCACAAGGAAAGTTGATCACTCTTTACAATGAGACCATTACTGCGATCAATGAATCAGATTTGGTTTTTGTAATGCTCATCGGTTGATTAAAGTTCCAAAATACATATTAATAAGAGATCAAATTACATTTTAGTCTTGCTGCTAAATCCGCATTTTGTCTACCATTGTTGCACTCATAAATAGCTCTCTCACCAAAGAGGCTGAGAACAGAATGAGGAGTGAGGGATATAGAGTCAAATCATCTCTACCTGTGGCCAGATGTTCCACAGGGAACCGCTGGCATTCAGTCACTCCTGCTCCCCCATCCCAACCCTCCATAACCTGCAAGCTAAGTGTGGGTAGGGGAGGGTCCCGGGCTGTGGGCCACAACCCAGTATGGACTGGATCATCCAATACTGAGGTTGCACATCACAGGTGAGCAGTTCCACCACCACTGTACAAATATTACCTCTACACCTACCCGAGATAAGACCCCGCCTGCGCTCACTTATCCAGTCATAACCAAGTATCTCTTTTGATTCAATCAACCGAAGTGCTATTAAACTGGAAAGGGTGTAGACACGATTCACTAGGATATTGCCTGGACTTGGGAGCCTGAGTTACAAGGAGAGGAGGCATAACTATTCCCTGGAGATTGAGGAGTGACCTGACTGAGGCACATAAGATCCTAAGAGGTATAGACAGGATAAAGGTGCATAGTCTTTTTTTTTCCCCAAGAGGGGCGCAGGTTTGAGATCAGAAGAGAGGGATTTAAAGGCTGGAGCACATTTGGGATAATCTGCCAGAAACAGTGTTTGAGGTTGGTCCGTCAGCAACATTTAAAAGCCATCTAGATAATTATGCAGATAGGAAAAGTTTCGAGGGCTATGACCAAATAGGGTCAGACGGAACCATCTCGCTGGGCAGCATAGTCAATGAGGTTGAGTTGGGCCAAAGGACTTGTTTCGATGTTGTATTACTCTATGGCTCCATCACAACATTCAGTCTGATCTGACAATTTTAATAACAAGTTATGACAGGAAACTGTATGGCCATGGTGTTAAGATTTAAAAGGGTCTGCCTATTATCACACCTTCGCATATTTTCAGAAACATGTAAAAGTTCAAATAGAGAAGCACTTAAAAGCCCTCAGAAAAAAAATTAAATGTCTAACATCTTTATTACAAACAGGAGAAGATCTGCAGGTGCTGGAAATCCAAGAAACACACTCAAAATGCTGGAGGAACTGAGCAGGCCAGACAACTTCTACGTAAAAGAGTGAACAGTCGATATTTCAGACTGAGACCCTTCATCAGGACTAGAAATAAAAGATGAGAAGTCAGCTCTTTAATGTCTAACATATTTATAATTTTTTTCCATGAAAAGAAAAAGAGAAAGAGCAATGACAATTTGCACACCAATGATGCTAATAATAACTATTATACAGATTGGTATGGCTGGTTGAAGTCAATCATCTTGACTCCAGGACAGTGGCAGGTATATACATTCATGTGGGGCATAGTCAGGCTGAACTTGCAATCCTTCCCCAGGGAAAGGGATCTAAAACTAGAGGGACTAGGTTTAAAGCGAGAGGTGGAAGATTTGGAAAGGACTTGAGGGGCAATCTCACAATACAGGGGGAATGTGTGTATATATAGAATGGGCTGCCAGAGAAAGTGGTGGAGGCAGGGGCAAGAGCAATGTTCAGCAGACATTTGAATAAGGACATGTATGGGATGGGTTTGGGCCAAAAGTGCAAATGGGACTACCTTGGTATGCACCATGGTCAGCATGTATATCTCTATGACATCACTGAAAGGTATTCCACAGCATTCCAAGGTTCCAATTTCCTTAGCTGTTACATTAATCTTCACCCCTCCACCCCACAGTTCCATTAGAGGTTCAGGTTCATTTCTAAACTCCACAGAAAATGGAGCAGTTCATGCCTGCAGGTATCAAGGCCCGGCCAGGGCACAGTCTTGAGCTGATATTTGCCACAAAAACAAATCAGTGACCATCCAGCACAAAGCAAAGTGTAATCAACTTTGCTTGACTGACAGAACTGTCACCATTGACAATGGGCCGTTATCTGGGAGGGCAACATTTAACACACAGGAGGAAACCTGAAGATGCCAGAATATCAAGCAACACATTTAAAAGTTGCTGGTGAACGCAGCAGGCCAGGCAGCATCTCTAGGAATAGGTACAGTCGACGTTTCAGGCCCAGACCCTTCGTCCGGACTAACTGAAAGAAGAGCTAGTAAGAGATTTGAAAGTGGGAGGGGGAGGGGGAGATCCGAAATGATAGGAGAAGACAGGAGGGGGAGGGATGGAGCCAAGAGCTGGACAGACACTTTCAAATCTCCTACTAGCTCTTCCTTCAGTTAGTCCTGACGAAGGGTCTCGGCCCGAAACGTCGACTGTACCTCTTCCTAGGGATGCTGCCTGGCCTGCTGCGTTCACCAGCAACTTTTATGTGTGTTATTTAACAGACACCTTATTTTGTTTTTTTTCATTCCTTTCGAATGGGGTGGGGGAGGGTAGTGTTTGCCCAGGCAAGTTTAGTGCTTGTCATCCACTTCCAAATTTCACATATATTGCTGTTATGAGTTGCAACAAGGAACCCAGTTTTTGACTCTGCAGTGGGATGCTTCAGCAAAGCACAGGCTGATGGGCATGTTGGAACAGTCAACATTATCTAGAAGATGACAGTTTTTTTTTGATTGACACCCCTCCCAATAAGCTTCCGATCTTCCTGTTGAGCCTGGAGAACACGATTTCCAACGCTTACCGCCATTCCTTCAATCTCCTCCACCAGGGAGGACCACGGCAGCAAACACAGAGACAGAGAAAAGTCCACCTCACGTCAATCAGCATCCTCACATGGAACCATGTCTAACGCCGTCTCAAAACCTTCACCACAAGGACAGCCAACTGCCTAAGAATCTGATGGACCTCTATCTTCTCAAGGGGAATTAGATGACAATATATGTTGTTTTTAAGCAGTAACTAACATCTCATAAACTACTACGGCAACTATTTGTGAATATGGGGTCAGAAAGAGATACAGCACAGAAACAGGCCCTTCAGCCCACCAAATCTGTGCTGACCATTGACCACCATTTGAACAAATCTTACATTAATCCCATTTTTAAGCCCACACCCCTCACATCCTAATCGAATCTCCCAAGACTTTCCCACTCACCTGCACACAAGGTACAGTGTTCAAACAACCTACTAACCTTCATGCTCTTGGGGTTTGAAAGGAAACCTACACAGTCACAGGGTGGGCATGCAAACTCCACACAAGCAGCACCTGGGATCAGGATTAAACCTGGATCAGGGTCTCCAGCATTGTGAGGCAGCAGCATACAGTGTGCTCCATGGAACAGCCAGTTGAGGACAATACACAGAATGAAAAAGTACTGACTAAAACAAGGTTGTTGATGTCTTCTACAAAACACTCAAATAGATTTAGTGAGCAGTGGTGTTCAGTAAACCACTGAAGTATAATTCTTCCCTAAAGGTGCTTAATTGGCACTTGACCTCCCAGTTAAATTTTAATTTCTGAAGAGCTACAGATTAATAAATCTATTACATCTGTCATTTGACTGTGATTGTCAGGGAAATGCAGTCATGACTTACACAGGATGCACAAAATTATAGGCCCAACATAGAGAAAAGTAAAATTCAATAAGCATATAAAAAAATTAAAAAGCAGCATTACAAATTCTCAATTTTAACAATTCTGCATTAACCTTATCTTTAAAGGATTTCTTTCAATAGACTTACATTCAGTATTGAAGACAGTTAATTCTAGTGAAAGGCTAGTCTTCTGAAATGTTAATTCCATTTCTCTCCACCCTTGTCAAGTCTTTTTCCCTTGCACTTTCTTTATTTCAGATTTGCAGACTGTAGAAGTGCTTTTGAGCTGGTATCTGCCTAACTGCTAACACGTTTGGTAATTCTGAATTCTCAGTCAACTGTAGTTCATGCATCTTGAAAGCACTGGAAGCAAATGTCCTTGTCCTCCACATTATTGTCTGACAGAGTGAAAAGGCATGGTAGTGTACCCAGTGCAGAAGGTCTGATATAGTTGAATGAAAACAGGGTTAATTCCGCACGTCCTTCAGTCAGACTTGTGAGAATATATCCCCGTGGGATAAATTACACTTTGGAAGCAAGGATGTTAAATTTTTGAGTAGTAAGGAGACGCAGGATAGGGCTTGTTTTCCTTGGAGCAGGCGGGTGGGGGGGGGGGGAATTCTGATGCAGGGATACAAAACTATGAGAGATACAGGGTAGTTATCAGAGAACTTTCCTCATGGATGAGGTGTCTAAGACTAGTGGGCACAGGTTTAATGTATGGAGTCAGAACATTGAAGGCAACTTGAGGGGTCTTGGACGAGAAACGACATTCAAGGGCAGACTGATGACGAAATTTTTCTCCCAGGAATCTGGAACACACTGACTAAGTGGGCAGAGACTTCCATTAGATCAAAGAGATATCTGGACGAGTATCTAAATCACCAAGTTATCGTACGCGGTAGACCGAGTGTTCATAATTGGGATTAGGGAAGGAGTTTGATGATTAGCGTAGGCATAGCAGGCTGAAGGCACACACAAAGGAAGCTGGAGGAAGTTATTGGGCCAGTCAGCAACTGTACAGGTTGACACCCTTCATCTGGACTGAAGGAGCTGTTTCTGTCCTATGCAAAACCATAACCAAAGCAGAACTTGCAAACAGAGTGACAGCAAACACTAAAATGCCTGTATGTTTAATACCAAAGGCCGGAGACAAATTTCTGCAGTGGGCTTTACCAATGGTCAGTGGAGCAGAGATACATGTGAAGCAATCAGTATAGTGCCACCAATGTATGTGTAAAGCAACAAAGGATTGTTACTGACAGCAGATCAGATCCAGATAACCAACCAAGTGGCAATTGCCATCTCTCTTGGTCTTAATCTAAAGGTATATAACAACATGGGATGCCCGTGCATTTCACACTAAGCACGGGAATGAAAGAACCAAAAATGAAGTATTACAGGGGAGTAAGAAGAACTACAGAGGCATGAGAGAGTAGCTGGCCAAAGTTAATTGGAAAGGGAAACTAACAGGAGTGATGGCAGAACAGCAACAGCTGGATTTTCTGGGACCATTCAGAAGACGTAGGAGAGCTACATCCCAAGGATGAAGAACTATTCAGAAGGGAGAATGAGGCATCCGTGGCAGACAAAGGCCAACAAAGAGAGCAGAAAGGCAAAAGAGAGGGCATACAGTATCGCAAAAATTAGTGGGAATGTAGAGAATTGGAAAGTTTTAAAAAATCAACAGAAGGCAACTGAAGAAAACCATAAGGAGAGAAAAGATGAAATATGGAAGAGGATATAATAATACCAAACAGGATACCAGAAAGTTTTTTTTTCAGATATACTGTGGGAAAAGAGAGGGAGAGTGGATATTGGGTCACTGGAAAATGACATTGGAGAGGTAGTAATACGAACAAAGGAAGGGTGAACTGTGGTAAACACAAGCAGTATGCCTGAAATTTGAGAACGTCAGAGGCAGAAGTGAGTGTAGATGCTACTACTAGAGAGAAAATACTAGGGAAGCTGAAAGGTCTGAGGATAGATAAGCCACCTGAATCAAATAGACTACACATCAGGGTCCTGAAAAGATGGTGGAGGCATTAATAATGATCTTTCAAGAATTGCTAGATTCTGGAATGGTTCCGGAGGACTGGAAAATTGTAAATGTCACTCCATTTTTAAAAGAAAGGAGGAAACCAGAAAAAAAAGGAAATTATAGGCCAGCTAGCCCTGACTTCAGTGGTTGGGAAGATGTTGGAATCCATTATTAACTATGAGGTTTTGGGGTACTTGGAGGCGCACGGTAAAGAAGGATGAAGTCAATGTGTTTTCCTTAAGGGGAAATCTTGCCTAACAAATCTGTTGGAATTCTTTGAAGAAATAACAAACAGGATAGTCAAAGAAGAATTAGTTGATGTTGTGTACTTGAATTTTCAGAAGACCTTTGACAAGGTGCCACACATGAGGCTGCTTAATAAGATTACAGGAAAGATACTAGCATGGATAGAACAATGGCTGATGAGTCAAAATAAAAGGGAGCCTATTCTGATTAGCTGCTGGTGATTGGTGGTATTCTGCAGGGGTTAGTATTGGGACCACTTCTTTCCATGTTATATTTCAATGATTTGGATGACGGATTTGATGGCTTTGTTGCCAAGACTACAGACGGTACAAAGATAGGTGGAGAGGCAGGTAGTGTTAAGAAAGCAGGAAATCTACACAAGGACTTAGATAGATTTGAAGATTTGGCAAAGAAATGGCAGATGGAATATAGTGTTGGGAATTTTATGGTCATGCACTTTGGTACAAGGAATAAAGGCTCCGACTATTTTCTAATTGGGGAGAAAATTCAAATATCAGAAGTGCAAAGGGACTTGGAAGTCCTTGTGCAGGATTCCCTAAAGGTCAACTTGCAGGTTGAATCAGTGGAAAGAAAGGCAAATACAAAGTTGGCATTCATTTCGAGAGGATTAGAATATAAGAGCAAGGATGTAATATTGAAACTTTATAAGGCCTTGGTTAGACCGCACTTGGAGTACTGCGAGCAGTTTTCAGTCCCTTATCTAAAAAAAGATGCACCGGCATTGGAGAGGGTCCAGAGGAGGTTCATGAACATGAAAATGAAAATAAAAGCTATACATGAAAATGAAAAGGTTAAGGTATGAGGAGCATCTGATAGGTCTGGGCCTGTACTCACTGGAGATTAGAAGAATGGGAGGGAAATCTGATTGAAACCTATTAAATATTGGAAGGCTTCAATAGAGTGGATGTAGAGAGGATGTTTCCTATAGGGGGTGAGTCTAGGACCAGAGGGCACAATCTCAGAACAGAGGGATGTCAATTTAGAATGAAGATGAGGAATTTCTTTAGCCAGACGGTGGTGTATCTCTGGAATTAATTGTCACGGATGGGTGTGGAGGCCAAGTCATTGACTATATTAAAAGAGGAGGTCGATAGGTGCTTGTGCCCTGAGGATAGGCCTCGGTCCGAAACATCAACTGTTTATTCATTTCCATAGATGCTGTTGGATCTATTGAATTCATCCAGCATTTTGTGTGTTACTCTGGATTTCCAGTGTCTGCAGACTTTCTTGTGTTTATGATAGGTTAGTCAGTGTGTCAATGCTTGCAGGGAGATGGCAGGAGAGAAGGATAATAAATCAGCAATGATGGAATGGAGGAGCAGATCTGATGGGCCGAGTGGCCTAAATCTGCTGCTAAGTCTTATAGTCTTTTACCGCTGATACCAGCACAAAGGATTGCTGTCATCAAATCTGAGCAGATGTGTTCTCTTTGTGCAAGTTTCAGGAACAATAGACAAGCTGCCCGAGGAAACTAGTCTTCAGTGGAAGCTCCCAAAAAACAAACAACAAATTAGCAGAGTCCCAAGGCAGATCGCCACAGAACACCACTAGTCACAGATCTCCAGTCAGAATAAGTCCTATCAAACACCATCCTCCGTCTACTACAGGCAAGTCAATTCTGAATCCAAACTGTAAAGTTACTATGGATTCCCATGTTCCGTAACTTTCTGAATGAGCCTCCCGCAAGGGATCTTGTCAAATACCTTACAAAAACACATGTCGACCACATCCACAGCTCATCACATTTATCATCTCCTCGAAATACTTAGTCAAGTTAGTAAGACACAACTTGCCCCACACAAAGGCATGCTGACTGTCCCTAACACTTTTCTAAATGCTCATCAATCTTAATTGCTCAAGCTTTCCTAACACTGACATGAGACTCGCCCATCTATAGTTTCCAGGATTATCCTATTTCCCTTCATGAACAATGGAATTACATTAGCAACTCACCAGTCCTCTGGGACCTTGCCTGTGGTTAGAGAGGATACAAGGATCTTGGTCGAAGCCCCAGCAATCTCATCTCCTGCCTCCCTCTATCAGTAAGGTCAGTAGACAAGACAGACAGCAACGTGGACAAAATGATGGACTAAGTTACATTTATTTCAACGCAAGAGGCCTGACATGTGAAGCAGATGAACTCAGAGCTTGGATAGATATGTGGGACTGGGATCACACAGCCATCGTGGGTACAGAAGGTGCAGAGCTGGCAATTAATTTTCCAGGGTATGGGTGATACAGGTTGGAGAGAGGTGGTGGAAAGAGTGGCGGGGGTGGGAGAGTTGCGTTTTTGATTAAGGAGGACATCACGGCTGTGGTCCAAGATGACATTACTGAAGGATCATCCAGTGGGTGGAGCTGAGAAGTAAGGGGATGATCACCAGGCTGGGATTGCACTATAGGCCCCTAAATAGTCAACGGAAATCAGAGGAACAAATATACAGGGAGTTGCAGGAATGGCAGGGTGTCATAGTAGGGGACATTAACTTTTGTAATTTAGACTGGGAACACCATGGTGCTGAGGACTGAGGTGTGTTAGAATTTAAGTGCATTCAGGAAAGTTTCCTCGGGCGACATATAGAAGGCCCTCCTAGGGAGAGGGTGAAATTCGACTTACTCTTTGGAACACCATAAGATCAAAAGACATAGGAGCAGAATTAGTCCATTTGGCCCTTCGAGTCTGACCCGCCGTTCAGTCGTGGCTGATTTATTAACCCTCTCAACCCCAGTCACCTGCCTTCTCCCCGCAACCTTTGACACCCTTACAAATCAAGAACCTCTGCTTTAAATAGACCCAGTGACTTCTCTTCCTCAGCCATCTGTGATAATGAGTTAACCGTCCACTGGCTAAAGAAATTCCTCCACACCTCTGTTCCAAATGGGAGTCCTACTACCCTGAGGCTGGTCCCTCTAGTCTTAGACTCTCCGACTATTGCAAACATCCTCTCCATGTGCACTCTATCCAGGCCTCTCAATTTTCAGTAGGTTTCAATGAGATCCCACCCCCTTATTCTTCTAAACAGGTCCAGAGCAATCAAACACTCCTCACGTGTTAACCCTTTCATTCCCTGGATTAGCCTCATAAATCTCTAGATCCTCTCCAATGCCTTCCTTAGATATGGCGACCAAAACTGCTCACAATACTCCAAATATGGTCTGACCAATGCCTTATAAAGCTTCGGCGTTATGTCCTTGCTTTGATATCCTAGTCCTCTCGAAATGAATGCTGACATCGTATTAGCCTTCCTTACGACAGCGGCCAGTTACCTTACCAACACACAGTTGGGATGTGGGGGGGGAAATCAAAGCACCTGGAAGAAACCCACCCACGGGGTTTACAGGAAGAACGTGCAAACTCCACAGAGACAGCACACGAGTTCAGAATCAAACCTGGCTCAATGGAACTGCAAGGCAACCGCACCTCTGTGACATCAGAATAGAGAACTGATTTACAATAGGGGCCGTTCCAGCCCAGTGAGTCCAGAGAGAGTATAGAACCATCCCATTCAGCACTAATTCCTCTTGTAACCTATTCATCCCTTAAACTTGCTCCCGGCCTGAGGGAAATTGCAGTGCTCCAATTAGTCTGGCAACCCACACTTCTCTGGGGTGTGAGATGAATCCACAGCAGCTAGAAGAAGCCCATGCAGCCACAGTGAGAACATGCAAACTCCAAACAGACAGCACTGGAGCTCAGGATTGAGCCCAGTCAGTGAAGCAACTCTACTAGCTTCTCCAAATGTGCTCCTCGACGTCCACCTGAGTCAGAACAGAGGTCGAAAGAGTCTATATGAGATTTCAACTGACGTTTGGGAACTCTGTCAACAGAGCATTCCCAATACTAATGACACACCAAGTTGAACAGCATGCACATGTTCTGGCACACAGCTTGGTAAACCCTTCGGTTTAGGTCAGGACAATTAATATTACAGTTCTAAACTCAACACCACCCAATATCCATTCAGTTGAGCTGCATTTTTTATTAGCTTGCTTATACTGTTGAGGATGACCAATGCTCTCCTGGTGTTATTAAAGTGCTGTAATTAAATGATCAAAATATAAATTACAGAAGACAGACTCAGACCTTACACTGAAATATAACCGTAATATTCTTAACTGTTCTTTCATTAGCAGAAAGCACTGAACAAACTTTCTATTATCTATAACTGTCATGTGACGAGGATTTAAGTTATTGTACAAAAGTCTCATGTTGTAAATGCATATGTTATTAACCTTGGAATCAGCAATTAATACAAGCAGTGCTGCAGGAATCTAATCAGCCTGTCTGGGTTAAGTCCGACAAGATGCCACATGTGGCTGCACCAGCCCTGCAGCTGAAGGACAGCAAAGAGAAAGCAAGCTCAGTCCAAATCCTGACCATTTTCTCAAAGTCTCCTGGATACACATACAGAACCAAGATTTTGGGGAGCCCATACAGTGGTCCACATGTGTAGAAAACAAAGAACTTGGGTCAGGTGCGAGATATTTAGCCCTGAAACTTCGCTGTTTGCTAAGATATGTCGCTCAATTCTTCATTAGTACCTATGACCCTCAACAGATTAGTTTAAGCAAAAGCTATCAGTCTTAGTTATAAACAGCAGGAATTCTGCAGATGCTGGAAATTCAAGTAACACACATCAAAGTTGCTGGTGAACGCAGCAGGCCAGGCAGCATCTCTAGGAAGAGGTACAGTCGACGTTTCAGTCCTGACGAAGGGTCTTGGCCTGAAACGTCGACTGTACCTCTTCCTAGAGATGCTGCCTGGCCTGCTGCGTTCACCAGCAACTTTGATGCGTGAGTCTTAGTTATAAAATTACTAAAATGGCCCTGATCAGTTGCCATTTGGAGACGAAAGTCTTAAATCTCTCTCATGTTTCCCAAACCAAGCCTGCAAGACAATAGTAGATGAGCCGGATAATTTACATAACCAAACATGATCCTATCTCCTTTTACTCAGGCTACGTCCACATTAGACCAGATAAATCCATAACCAAAGCTTTTTCTTTTCGTTTTGACCCTCCGTCCACACTGAAACGGCGCTTTCCTCCCCTGAAAACAGAGCTTTTCTGAAATGCTCTCCAGAGCATGTAAATCTGAAAACACCAGTTGGGTGATGTAGTGTGTACGGGGTAACCGGAGGTTTTAAAAAACCTGTCGTCCCTCTCACCAGTGAAGAGACTATGGCTATAGGAAATGTTTCCAGGGTGACCCCTCTGTGGGAGTGGGGAAGATGTTGGTGGAGCCACCCGGGAGTCTGTGTGTCCGTATGTGTAGCTATTGTAGTGGCTGTGAGGCTGGTATTGTGGCAGTGAAAAGTACTGGGGGGGAGCCATCATATTCCTCATCATTGCAAATCCCTCTGCAACAGAGTTAGTCAGTTTTTCAACGTTCGTCGTCAGCCAGGTCATACTGTCCGTGAACTCCCTGTCGGTTGCCTCCATACGCTCCAGTAATTGATTTTTTTAGTTTTAAGTCCTCCTGCGCAAGAGCCAACAGCAGTCTGTCATTTTACAATTTCCTTTTAAATTTTTCTAGTCTGTAACTGGACAAACGCGCACCAAGTACACCGTTTCCTCCCTGCTTGGTTTCTGTCGCTGTGTCCTGCGCATGCCCAGTAGGAGGAGATTCGCCTACATACCCGTTTTAATGTGGACGGAGGTATTTTCAAAAACGCTTGGTGTGGACGCCTATCGTTTTTACTCAAAACCGGCGTTTTCAAAATTATCCTGTCTAGTGTGGATGTAGCCTCAGCTAATTTCCAAATAAATTGAATGATATGTATAAACCTTATCTAACTGTCTCTTAGGTGGGACTTCATCAAGTACAGCACTCTGCAAAAGTCCTAGCAAAATACTGTATGTTAACAAGAGTGTCTACGACTTTTCCACAGTACTGTATCTGCCAACGTGGAGCAGAGAGTAAGTTTGTAAATCTGGCGGGAGCAAAGAATTTTAGAAACAGCATGGTTGGAGCACTGCGGGTGAGGTTTGGGACAGGGTATCGGGGCAGGGGGGTGGTACACATGCAGACACACCCAGCCCTGAGACACCAGGCAAGGTCATTTGATTCCAAACAATTGGTTTATTGATCATTACAGAATGTCTCTCTGGTGCTTCCCACTCCCTTCCCCTTTTCCCAACCATGATTCCCTTCTCCCTGCTCCTTCCCACACTCAGTCCACAATAGAGACCCATAACATATCGGAATCAGGTTTATCATCATTCACGTGTCATGAAATTTGTTTTCTTTTTGCGGCAGCGGTACAATGCAATAGATAAAATTATTACAGTACTGTGCAAAAGTCTTAGGAACCTAAGCTACATATATATGTGCTGAAGACTCCTGCACAGCACTGTAGCTTCTCAAAATCCACATAAATATCATCCACAGACATTCTCTGCCCACTGTTTAAGTCATCTCCTCAAAACTTTCAATCAGCTGTGTCTCAAATGATCTACCTTTTACAAAATTGCGAGGTAGTATCATTACGCTTCTGCATTGCTATAGGGTTCTTTTCAAAATCGTCTTTCTGGCAATAGTATAAAAACTGACCAAAGGCAGAATATCCCACTGAGGACTTCCAACTGAAGGGGTCCCAACATGCTGGAATGCAATATCTCTAAGAATGAGAATGTTCTTGGAGCCAACTCCTCCTGTTACCTGTTCAACTCCCCACCACGATATAACACCATAAGACATAGGAGCAGAATTAGGCCATTTGGCCTATCGATCCTGCTCTACCATTCAATCAAGGATGAATCCTTTGTCCCCTCCCCTGCCCCACTCTCCAGCCTTCCCTCCATAGCCTGTGATACCGTGTCCAATCAAGACCCTATTAAGCTCTGCCTTAATACACCCAACTACTTGGCCTCCACAGCTGCCTGTGGTAACAAATTCTACATATTCACCACCCTCTGGTGATAGAAATTTCTCCGCATCTCTGTTATAAATGGATGCCCCTCTGTCCTGAGTCTGTGCCCTCTTGTCCTGGGCTCCCCAACCATATCTACATCTCCACATCTACTCTACCAAGGCCTTCAACATTCGAAAAATTTCTATGAGACTCCCCCCATCCTTCTAACTCCCAGCGAGTACAGACCCAGAGCCATCAAATGTTCCTCATATGATAACCCTTTCATTCCCGGAATCATCCTTGTGAACCTACTCCGCACCTTCTCCAGTGCCGGCACATCTTCTCTTCACAATACTCAAGGTAAAGCCTCACCGGTGCCTTATAAAGCCTCAGCCTCACATCCTTGCTCTTGTAATCTAGACCTCTTGAAGTGAATGCTAACATTGCATTTGCCTTCCTCACCACCAACTCAACATGCAAGTTAACTTTTAGGGTGTTCTGCAAAAGGAATCCCAAGTCCCTTTCCATCAAGTTTTTGGACTTACTCTGCATTTAGAAAATAGTCAGTACATTTATTTCTACTACCAAAGTGCATGACCATGCATTTTCCTACAATGCATTTCATTTCCCACTTTCTTGCCCATTTTCCTAATCTGTGCAAGTCCTTCTGCAGGCTCCTTGTTTCAGAATCAGAATCAGGTTTATTATCACCGGCATGTGACGTGAAATTTGTTAACTTAGCAGCAGCAGTTCAATGCAATACATAATCTAGCAGGAAAAAAAATAAATAAATAAAACAAAATTATAGTAATAATAAACAAACAAGTAAATCAATAACGTATATTGAGTAGATTTTAAAAAGTGCAAAGACAGAAATACTGTATATTTCTGAGACACCGCTCCCTGAAGATGTCTGGGTACTTTGTAGCCTCCACCAATCTTCGTATCATCTGCAAATTCGGCAACAAAGCCATCTATTCCATCATCTAAATCACGGATATACAGCATAAAAAGAAGTGGTCCCAACACCGACCCCTGCAGAATACCACTAGCAACAGGCAGCCAACCAGAAAAGAATCCTTTTATTCCTACTCACTGCCTCCTAGCAATCAGCCAATTCTCTAAGCATGCCAGTAAATTTCCTATAATACCATGGGCTCTTAACTTGGTAAGCAGCCTCATGTGGCACCTTGTCAAAGGCCTTCTGAAAGTCCAAATATACAACATCCACTACATCCCCTTTATCCATCCTACATGTAACCTCCTCAAAGATTTTCAACACATTTGTCACGCAAGATATTCCCTTAAGGAACTCATGCTAACTTTGTCCAATTTTGTCCTGTCTCACCAAGTACTCCACAACCTCATCCTTATCAATTGACTCCAACAACTTCCCAACCACTGAGGTCAGGCTAACTGGTCTATAATTTCTTTTCTGCTGCCTTCCTCCTTTCTTAAAGAGTGGAGTGACATTTGCAATTTTCCAAATTCCAGATACGGCAAGATTTGATCTCATTTAGTGGTTGCAGAATCACAGAAAATAGCTGGGCAAGTGTCTATAGAGTCCTACAACACAGTTACACCAAGTCTTTGATTTGTCCCACCAGGTCTACATTCTTTCCCACTAGTTCTACATTGTGTCTCACCAAGTTCCCAGTCTGTCTCACCAGGTCCCTAGTGTAAGTGTTGTTCAATATAGAGCTGCACTTTTTCATTGGCTGAGGTGTGGGAGGCATCCAGCGTGAAATTTCCATACATGTATTTGCTAGAGTCCTAAGTAGGGGAATCCCAGACAATGCTCCCTCTAAGATGCGCAAGTGTGTGCACATACACGCACACACATATTTTGCTTCTAGCACACAAAGGAATTTAAACTGCGTCCAAAAGGTTGTCACCCTCTACCTCATTGGTATGTTAAGCATATTTCACAATTGAACACAATCCCATTTCCTTTTCCGATTTCTGATGCAGATGGCGTTGACAACGTGGAGTTTGCAATGATTTGTCTGCAGATTTTAGAACTGGCTTATTTATACTGTTTTAATTGAAGAAATTATTCAGTGAGCACATGCTGTTGTCATTGAGCAAAACAAAATTGCACAGCACAATATTTTTGTACACACTGCTCATTACAAATTAGAGGGAACATTGGTCCCAGACTTACAGGCCAGACTGTTCAGCTACCTTTGGGGGATCGGTGCTTGCCAATAGGACAGGGCAGATCTCGGGGTATGATGAATGATTTTGGGGCACTGTCAGAAAGGTTTGGTTCCATAAGTATGACTTTATTAGACTTTATTAGACATGGTCTGTGGAGCAGCTCTCCCATTGTTTCCACTGTGAACCACTCCACATATTATCTATACTTATACTTGTACACAGGCTTGTTAATGAAAATATTTAATTAACCGATCATGTGGCAGTAACTCAACGATGAAAGCAAGCAGACATAGTTAAGAGGTTCAATTGCTGTTCAGACCATATATCAGAATGGTGAAGAAATTTGATCCAAGTGATTTTGACAGTGGAATGATTGTTGGTGCCAAACGGGGACATTTAAGTATCTCAGAAACTGTCGACCTCATGGGATTTTCACACACAACAACCTCTAGAGTTTACAGAGGATTGCGTGAAAAACAAAAAAAATCAAAAAGCTTCCAGTGAGCAGCAGTTCTGTGGGCAAAAATGCCTTGTTAATGAGAGCGGTCAGAGAGAATGGTTCAAGCTGACAGGAAGGTAACAGTATCTCAAGTAACCATGTGTTACAACAGTGCTGTGCAGAAGAGCACCTCTGAATGCACAACACGTTGAACTTTGAAACGGCTGAGCTATGGCAGCAATAGACCACAAACAAACAAAAATACACTCAGTGCCAACAAGATGTCCCGAATAAAGTGGCCACTAAGTGTATGATGAGATCTAACAGAATAATCATGGAAAACCATCAATTATCAGCCCATGAGAAACAGGACAGTGTTTCCCACCAAACCAGGAGGTAGATTTTATGATTGGAGGACTGTGATCGTTGATGTACTACAGAGGATGGTGCTGGAACCTTTGTTGTTGGTGATGTATATCAATGACTTGGATGTAAATGTAAGAAGCATGATTAGCAGATGATACAAAAGTTTAGTTAGCCACTTTCTTCTGTACATTTACAGTAGAATGGTTGAGTGTTTATACCAAATGCTTGCAAAATCATTGTTTTTTCCATAAGGTATGTATTTCTGTTGCCTGCCACAGTGAGAGGCCACGCTCAAATATACAGTAGGACTCAAAATACATTTTTACTATTCACCTTACAGAAGAAACATGACAAATTGATTTTAATAATTCCTCATTGCACTGACATTTTAAAAACTGCAATATAACTCCCAATTTATTTTTGGTGCTTTTTATAACAACCTGATCGAGTGGATAAACCATGCACCTTCACATAACTGACCATGAAAGCAAAGCTAACTAATTTTCACACCAGCATTTATTTAAAGCCACTGCACTGGAAGGAATGATCTGTAAGGTTCCACGTGTGGTCTGTGTTGAGTTAGTAAAAGCTACCCAGAGATCTGCAAGGTTAAAACAGTTGCACTCATCATGACATCTTGAGAGCTGGGACTTAAAAATGGCAAGTATAGAATCAAACGGCATGGAAACGGGCAGGTTGACACAACCTATCCATGGAAACAGGCCTGTAAACACAACCTATCCATGGAAACAGGGCCTGTCAACACAACTTATCCATGGAAACTGCCCGTCAACACAATTCACCCATGGAAACAAGGCCTGTCAACACAATTCATCCATGGAAACAGGGCCTGTCGACGCAACTCATACATGGAGACAGGCTCGGCGACACAACTCATCCATGGCAACTGGCCCTTTGACACAACACTCATCCACACCAGCTATGTTGCCCAGTGAGCTAGTGAACCCAAATACTGCCTGCATTTGGCCCTTAGACGTCGGAACCTTGCCTGCCCATGTATTTAGCTAAATGGCTTTCAAATATTGTTAATGGGTCCACTTCAACCACTATTTCAGGTGGCTCATTCCAAATAGCTGGCCATGATATCTCCTTTAAATCTCTCATCTCTGATCTTAAACCTATGCCCTCCTGTTTTAGCAACCCTTCCCTGGGAAAAGGATGATGTACTTTCACCCTGTCTATATCCCTTCATGATCTCAGGCCACTCCTCAATCTCCTATGTTCCAGGGAATAAAGTCCCAGTCCACACAGGCTATCCTTGTAATTCAGCTCCCCAGATCCGGGCAACATCTCAGTGAATCTTCTCTGCACTCTTTCTAAGTAAAATGGTATCTTTCCTGTAACAGTCAGTGGTCTGGAAGGGATTCTACTCCTGATGAGTATTCTACAAAACAAGCAGAAGGTACATTTTTGCAGGCGTTGGTCAAAACTGCATCACTTTCAGCTGCGACATTTTCAGTGCACAAAGAAAAGCCGGCCAACTCTCGTACCAGTTCAACAAAATACTAGAAAATGGCTGCCAACCAACTGTTCCGGCTTGGATCAACACTAAACTGGGCGGTAATATCATCATGAATCAACCCCTATTATGTTACGAGAACGTAAAGCCACAGAATAATGGGAATAACCCAGTGAGTACCTTCCTGTTGATTATTCATCAGAAACACTGACATACTGGAGTGGGTGATCAGACCTGTCATGTTTTCACAAGAGAGGTGCAGTTAATAGCAGAAGACAGCCACAAAATAAAGGCTATATTTACAGGCATCTGATATAAAAGTTAATCAGGATTACTCGTTTGGTTGCCTTGTAGATTTGCTCACGTTAGGAGCAATTATTTCCCCAGAATATTTCCATATTTACCACAGCCCCTTTGAATATCACTGCCTGTGGTTTGAGTACTGAACTTCATCTGATGAGAAATAACCAAGACAGGGAGAGAACCCATGGAACATTTCCATAGAAACCAAATCAGATAGCACTGATGCACCTCTCCACAGCTAATTTGAATATGTTATCAAATAGAAAGCCTATCCAAAACCAAAAAGACTGTATCTGGAAGGAGAAAGTATTTCGTGATTAAAGAGAGGCTTAGCTCAAGGCACTTATATGAAGTCATATGAAATGGAACAGTATATATTATTTTCTGAACCATAATTTCAACCCTCCTTTCAGCCTGATCTCCTAGCTGCACTTCCTCTTGCCCTGAGGCCTGATTCTCCCTCTTGCCCCGAGGCCTGATTCTCCTTCTTGCCCTGAGGCCTGATTCTTCCTCTTGCCCTGAGGTCTGACCCTCCCTCTTCCACCGAGGCCTGATTCTCCCCCTTGCCCTGAGGCCTGATTCTCCCCCTTGTCCTGAGGACTGATTCTCCCACTCCTTCCTCCATCCCCATTTCCTATTCTCTCTCACAGTCCCAATTTCAAGGAAGGTTTCTAACTGCTGACATCCTGTCCCATTTAATCAATGAGGCCCTTGATTTTCAACATGGCCCCTAGGGTACACAAGGTTACACCTCATAGCAATACTGGGATGAGATCAAGGTGTAGTGGAGGTCAAGGTCCAAGAGTGGAGAGGAGAGGAGATCAATGGGGGCAGGGGGAAAAATCCATGATGACAAGGGGAAAGGTCGGTGAGGACAGGGGGAAAGGTCAGTGAGGACAGGGGGAAAAGTCAGTGAGGGCAAGGGGAAAGGTCAATGAGGACAAGGGAAAGGTTAATGAGGACAAGGGGAAAGGTCAGTGAGTACAGGAGGAGAGGTCAAGGAATGCAGGGAGCAAGGGTGAGTTCAAGGAACATATGGGCAAGGTCAACATGGGTATAGGAGGAGGGTCAAGGAGCAAAGGAGCAGAGGCCAAGGAGTGCAGAGGGCAAAGTCAAACAGTACAGGGGACAAGGTCAAGGAGGCCAAGGGTGAGGTCAAAAGATCAGGGGATGAATGTTTGTACACTGCTGTGGAAATTTAATAAAATGATTCCTATAAATAGTCCTGGGATATTGACCTGGAATTGTGTGTCTATCTTTCTTGACCACTAATTCATGGCTACTTTGGAATGGTGAGTTCTTGACCCAGAATCCATCACATGAACAGGAAAACCTCCATTCCAGGGATCAAATTGCAAACATCCATCCATAGGGATACAGCAATTTCTCAGTTGTGGTAGATTCTGGGTAATGGGGTTACCATTCCATTAATGAAGGGAAAAGAATGTCTCCTACCTAAATGTTGGCTCATATACTTGTGTCTCCAGCGTTTGCCAGTGGATGCAGTGAAATCTGTTGGCAGTGTCAACGCAATCCATTATTATCCAAGTTATTTAGGACAGACTCTGTTTTTTGTATGGGTGTTCAGTTTTTATAGGTGCTGATGAATGACACAGGGAAAATATTACAGTACAATCTAAATGGATGTGAAGTTAAAACAGTGAGGCTGGGGTCGGAGAAAAAATCAGAGAGGCTTCAAAGAGTCTTGGTAACCCCATAGATTGGGATAACACCACAAGACATAAAAAACAGAATTTGGCCGTTCGGCCCATCGAGTTTGCTTTGCCATTCTATCATGGTTGATTTATTATGCCCCTCAACTTTGTTCTCCTGACTTCTCCACGTAACCTTTGATGTCTTTACTAATCATTTTATTTATTGAGATATAGAGTGGTCTACTCCATGCTATATCTCAATAAATAAAAATAAAAACAAATATATCATCAAGAACCTATCAACCTCTGCTTTAAATACACCCGTTGTCTTGGCCTCCACAGCCATCCATGGCAATGAATTCCACAGATACACTATCATCTGGTCCTCATCATCTCAGTTCTAAAGCAAAGTCCTTCCATTCTGAGCAATGCCTTCTGGTCCTAGACTCCCTCACCATAGGAAACATCTTCTCTATATCCACTCTATCTCTGCCTTTCAATATTTGATAGTTTTCAATGAGATCCTCCAACCCCACATTCTTCTAAGTTCCAGCAAGTACAGTCTAGGGGTATCAAACACACCACATAAATTAACTGTTTCACTCCCAGGATCATATTCATAAACCTTCTCTGGATCCTCTCCAATGACACTACCTGCCCCACCATCTATCTTTGTATCGTCTGGATACTTGTCCACAAAGCTATCCATTCCATCATCCAGACCATTGACATATAACATGAAACGAAGCAGTCCAAATACCAACCCTTGCAGAACACCACTAGTCACTGGCAGCCACATCAGAAAAGACTCCCCTTTGCTTCTTGCCAGTCAGGCAATCTTCTGTCAATGCTGGTATTTTTCCAGTAATACTAAGGTCTCTTATCTTGTTTAGCAGTCTCATGTATAGAACCTTGTCAAGGGCTTCTGAAAATCCAAGTGAAAAACATCCTCTGAATCTCCTTTGTCTATCCTTTGCCTGTTACTTCCTCAAATAATTCCAACAGATTTGTCAGGCAAGATTTCGCCTTAAGAAAACCATGCTGACTTCAGCTTATTTTATCATGTGCCGCCAAGAATCCCATAATCTCATTCTTATAATAAACTCCAACATCTTCCCAACCATTGGTCAGGCTAATTGGCCTATAATTTCCTATCTTTTGCCTCCCTCCCTTCTTGAAGAGTGGAGCGTCATTTGTAATATTTCACACTTCCGACACTATTTCAGAATGTAGTGATTCTTGAAAGATCACTATTAATGCCTTCACAATCTCTTCAGCTACCTCTTTTAGAACCCTGGAGCATTGTCCACCTGGTCCAGGTGACTTGTTGATCTTCAGCCACTTCAGATTTCCAAGCACCTTCTCCTTAGTAATAGCATCTCCACTTTCTTCTGCCCCCTGACACTCCAAGTCCTAATGAAGGGTCTCAGCCCAAAACATCAAATGTTTATTCCTTTCCATAGATGCTGCCTAGCCTGGGGAATTCCTCCAGCATTTTGTACATATTACTCTGGATTTCCAGCATCTGTTAGGACCTCTCGTGTTTATGTTGATGAAAGCTCATGGGTTGGATGGGGAGAGTGGTTTCAGCTGGTTGCAGAGTTTGGGACTAAGAACATTGTGCTAAAAATTAGTGCTAAGCTTCTCAGTAGTAAGGTTAAGAAACACTTTGGTACATAAACAATGGTATAAATTTGGCAACTTTAATTCAGAAATAGTACGTTATGTTGTTCTAATGCTATTTTAATCTTGAGATTGATGGTGTTTTTAGATCAAAGATTTTTTTGGTATATGCGATGAAACTGAATATATGGAGTCAGGTCAGACATAATATATTAGAAGGCAATTGGACCAGTGGCTCAATATCCCACTCTTGTTAATATGGTTTTACAGCATTGTATAATTAAAAATTAATGCCGTAATTCTACAAAATATTCTTTCTGTATCTTCAATCAGGGACATTACTGGCAAACAGGATTTGCAACATATCATATAATTTACTCTTTGTCCTAGATATAATTATTTTAGAGCAGAAAAATCAATTGCAGACTTGGAAAATCACTTAGCTTCATTATTTTTTTGAACTAGAGTTGCAAGGGGATGGGAACCAGAGCACCAGAATGGATAATGCAGCAGCTGTGGAGAAGGATGTTGTTAAGCCTACATACAAAGTCAGGAGTCAACAGTCTGAACATGGTGAGACTAATGTTCCAAGCTGCCTATATTTCAATGTAAAGTGTATTATAGGAATGGCGGAGCAGCTTAGGGCATGGATCGGCCCGTGGAATTATGATTCTGTAGCCATTACTCAGACTTGATCATAGGAGGGGCAGAACTGGTAGCTCAATGTTCCGGGACTCCATTGTTTTAGACATGATAGAGTGGGAGGGATTAAAAGAAGAGGGGTGGCCAGTACCAGTCATAGAAAATGTCATGGCGGTGCTCAGACAGGACAGACTGGAGAGGCTAGTGAGGCCTTATGGGTAGAATGGAGGAATAGGAAAGGCATGACGATGTTAACGGGATTATATCATGCAACACTCAAGAGTCCACAGGATTTTGAGGAGCAAACTTGTAGACAAGTCACAGACTATTGGAAGAAACATAAGGTAGTGACAGTAAGTGATTTTAACTATATACATATTATTGAATCCCCATACTGTAAAAGGGCTGGATGGGAAAGAGTTTGTCAAATGTATTCAGGAAAGTTTCCTTTGTCGGTACACGGAAGTCCCAACTAGAGAGAGTGCGATACTAGATCTCTTTTTCGGGAATGAGGGCAGGTGACAGAAGCTTGTGCGGAGGAACACTTTGCACCTAGTGATCATAATGCCATTAGTTTCAAGGTATTGATGGAAAAGGGTCCCTGGGTTGAGATTCTAAATTGGAGAAAGACCAATTTTGATGGCATCAGAAAGGATCTGGCAAGTGTGGATTGAAACAGGCTGTTTTCTGGCAGAAGTGTACTTGGTAAGTGGGAGGCCTTCAAAAGTGAAATTTTGAGCGCACAGTGTTTGTATGTTCCTGTCAGAATAAAAGGCAAGGATAACAGGTTTAAGGAACCTTGGATTGCGAGATATATTGAGGCCCTGGTTAAGAAAACAAAGGAGGTGCATTGCAGGTATAGGCAAGTAGCAACAAATGAGGTGCTTGAGGAATATAAGGAATGCAAGAGAACACTTAAGAAGGATATCAGGAGGGCAAAAATAAGGCATGAGGTTGCTCTAGCAGACAAGGTGAGGGAGAATCCTAAGGTATGTTAAAAGCAAAAGGATAGCAGGGGACAAAATTGGTCCTCTAGAACCAGAATGGTAATCTATGCATGGAGCCAAAAGAGATGGGAGAGATCTTAAATGGATTTTTTGCATCTGTATTTACTTGGGAGATAGACACAGTCTTTTGAAGTGAAGCAAAGCAGCAGCAAGGTTATGGACGTGATACAGATTACAGAGGAGGAATGTGTGTTGCTGTCTTGAAGCAAATTAGAGTGAATAAATCCCCAAGGCCTGACAAGGTGTTCCCTCGGACTCTGTGAGAGGCTAGTGCAGAAACTGCATGGGCACCAGCAGAGATAATTAAAACGTCCTTAGCCATGGCTGAGGTGCCAGAGGATTGGAGAATAAGCTAATGTTGTTTCATTTTAAGAAAGCCTCCAAGAATAAGCCAGAAAATTATAGACTGGAGAGCTTCCATCAGTAATGGGAAAATTATTGGAAGGCATTATAAAGGACTAGATAGATGAGTATTTGGATAGACATGGATTGATTAAGGATAGTCAACATGGCATTATGTGTGGTAGGTTATGTTTAAACAATTTGATAGAGTTTTTCAAAGAAGTTACAGGAAAGTTGATAAAGGCAAGCCTGTGGGTGTTGTCTACATGGACTTTAGCAAAGCCTTTGACAAGGTCCTGCATATGAGATTGCTCAGGAATTCAGTCACTTGGCATTCATTGGTGGTAAATTGGATTAAACATTGGCTTCGTAGAGGAAGCTAGAGAGTGGTAGTAAATGGTTGTCTGACTGGAGGACTGTGACTAGTGGAGTGCTGGGACTGGTGCTGGATCCATTGTTGTTTGTCATCTATATCAATGATCAGGATGATAATGTGGTAAACTGGATCGACAAATCTGGGGATGACACCAAGAGTGAAGGTGTAGTAGACAACAAGGAAGACTATCAAAGGTTGCAGTGGGTCTGAACCAGCTGGAAAAATTGGTTGAAAAAATTGCAAATGAAATATCGTGTAGACGAGTGAGGTGTTGTACTTTAAGTGCCCTTGAATGTCGTGATGCTAACCTGATCGAACATCTCTGGCAAGACCTCAGGATTGCTTTGCACCACTGCTCCCCAACTAACCTGGCACAGCTTGAGCAATTCTGCAAGGAGGAATGGGCAAATCTTACTCGAACACATTGTGCAAAGCTAATAGAGACTTATCCAAAAATACTACTGGCTGTAATAGATACGAGAGTTAGTTCAATTATGCACTGAGCAAAGGGGGATGAATACTTTTGAACTGCTGACATTACAGTTTTTGAAATTTTACTTTTTCATGCTTTACAATCTTCCCTGATTTTGGGCTCTACTGTGAAAAAAAAACAGAGCATATGATTCACGATTAAATTTCACAGTTAAATTGATCAAAAACACTGATTGTAATACTCATTTATGTGAACAAAAGGTTGGTGGCCAAGTACTTTTTCAAGGCACTTCATATACACAGTATACTAATAAATAAATAAAGGCATCCGTTAGTCTTGCAAGACCATGGGTCTACGCCTGGAAAGTGTTCAGGGCGCAGGCCTGGGCAAGGTTGTATGGAAGACCAGCAGTTGCCCTTGCTGCAAGTCTCCCCTCTCCACGACACCGATGTGTCGATGGAAGGGCAATTAGGACCCATACAGCTTGGCTCCAGTGTCGTCGCAGAGCAATGTGTGATTAAGTGCCTTGCTCAAGGACACAACACGTTCCCTCGGCTGGGGCTCGAACTCACGACCTTCAGGTCACTAGTCCAATGCCTTAACCACTTGGCCACGTGCCCACTACACAGCATACTAAATAATACAATAACTACACAGACATCCGCAGCAGAGTAAATTTTAAATTGTCCCGTCAGGCCTCAGGATTTAATCGCTGTGGAGGATTCCTTCCTCCTGTGGGATAACGTCTGTGCTGACCAAGGAGTCACTCTGCTGGGCAGGTGAGGCTCGAGACTGTGATACAATCTCAGGTTCTGGCGACTCCTCGATGATGGTTATAGGAGTTGCCTGTGGGACTGTAGGAAATGGTTCTGACAGCTCTGAACACCTTTCTTCTCTAACGATTGATCATGTTAACAACCTGTGGACTCACTTTCAAGGACTCTTCACCTCACCTTCTTGATAGTTATTGTTTATTTTGTTTCACTTTTTTATCTGTGAAGTTTGTTGTATTTTGCACAGTGGTAGCTTGCCCTCCCTGTTGGGTGCAGTCTTCCATTGATTCTATTGTGGTTCTTGGATCTACTGAGCATGCCTGCAAGAAAATGAACCTCAGGTTTGTATGTGGTGCCATATATATATACATTGATAATAAATGTCCTCTGAACTTTGAACTGATTGATGTGCACTCTCCAGATGATATCAGACACAATCTCCACTGTGTAGGAGACTGATCCAGCTCTGTCCTTAATCTTTCCATGTACCCACTCTTCATCAACTCTGTAGTCCCTCGCCAGGACTGCTTGTTCAGGAGTGAAACATTGCACCTTCTTGTTTGAGGGGCCCTCAATTTGCCTCGGCTGTTTGTCCTGCATACTCCTTTTGGGACTGGGTTTCAGGATGATCCAAACGTGAATGCGAGGGATGAGCCAGGAACAAGCATAGCTGGTGCGCTGTCGGTTGCGGAGGCTGCTGCATTGGGGTACTCCAGGAGAGAATTGGTGAGCTCCTGATTCAGTGTCAGTGCGGTGTGTTCTACTGATATTGTTCTTTTGTCTCCGGACTAACCATTCCAGCAAGCTATTTGTAGGGTGCAGATGTAATATGTCTTCCTTCGTTCATTTTCAAGAATGTATGAAACTGTTCCACAACAAACTGTGGTCCATTGTCACTGACTAAGTGTTCTGGAGCACCAGGTCTTGAGAAGGGGCTTCCCAACATATCAGAAGTGTGTGAGACTGCAGTGGAGGCTGTTGGAAACACTTTTGGCCACTTTGCAGTTGCATCCACCACTACCAGGAAATTTGAGGCTATGAACGGTCCCGCAAAATCCACATGAATCCTCCGCCAGGGCGATGCAGGCTATTCCTAGGGATGGAGTGCTGCTTTATTAAAACAGCTATGGACACGTGTGTCCCCACAAAATTATTCAGACCCTTTCCCAACCAGAAGCTCTCAATGAACCACGAGATGTGCAATCCACTGAGGGCCGGGTCAGAAACATGCAAGTCTGGTGACCTAGAAAGTTACAAGAGGTCCAGGTACGACCACCGGGAAGCCATCTCACGGACAATGCAGCAATCCCCAACTAAACTTGCAGCGGGGCTTGAGTGCTAACATGTCTGATAAAGTTAAATCAATCGACAAAGACGACAACAGGGCTTCACTTCCAGTTGAGATTCTATGGCCACTTTGACCGTCAAAACATGAAGGAGCTACCACAAACTCCTACAGCCCCGACGATCATGTGATTTCAGTCTCGGAGGCTGATGTACGAACAGCCCTCAGGAGGATGAATCCACGAGAAGAATCTAACCCAGACAAGGTACCTGGCCAAGCACAAAAGACCTGTGCTGATCAATTGGCTGGAGTGTTCGCTGAGATCTTTAATCTCTCAGTTCAACAGTCTGAGGTACCCACCTGCTTCAAGTACGCTTCAATTGTACCAGTGCCTAAGAAGAACATGGAAAACTGCCTCAATGACTATCGTCCAGTAGTACTTGCATCCACTGTGATGAAGTGTTTTGAAAGGTTGGTGATGAAACATACCCACTCCTGCCTGAGAAGCAACTTGGATCCCCTCCAATTTGCCTACCAGAGCAACAGGTCCCCAGCAGATACCATCTCACTGGCTTTTCACTCAACCCTGGAACAACTGGACGGTAAAGGTATACACATCAAAACATTCTTTAAAAACTACAGCTCAGTATTCAATACAATTATCCCTCAAAACTAATCAATAAGCTTCAAGACCTTGGCCCCAATACCTCCTTGTGCAATTGGATCTTCGATTTCCTCACTTGCAGACCCCAGTCAGTTTGGATTGGCAACAACATCTCCTCCACAGTCTCCATCAGCACAGGTGCACCACAAGGCTGTGTGCTTAGCCCCCTGCTCTACTCAATTTACATATATGACTGCATGGCCATGCACAACTCCAATGTCATATTCAAGTTTGCTGACAACACCACTGTCTTGGCTGAATCAAAGCAGGCAATGAATCAGCATACAGGAGGGAGATTGAAAATCTGGCTGAGTGGTGCCATAACAACAACCTCTTACTCAATGTCAGTGAGACCAAAGAGTTAATTATTGACTTCAGGAGGAGGAAACCAGAGGTCCATGAGCCAGTCCTCATTGGAGGATCAGAAGTGCCGAGGGTCAGCAACTATAAGGTCTACAGTATTATTATTTCGGAGGATCTGTCTTGGGCCCAGCATGCAACTGCAATTAAGAAGAAAGCACGGCAGCACCTCCGCCTCCTTAGGCATTTACAAAGATTCAGCATGATATCTAAAACTTTGACAAACTTATATAGATGTGTAGTGGAGAGTATATTGACTAGCTGCATCACAGGCTGGTATGGAAACACCAATGCCCTTGAATGAAAAATCCTCCAAAAAGTACTAGATATGGTCCAGTCCATCATAGATAAAGCCCTCCCCATCTTTGAGCACAACTACACGAAGCATTGTCAGAGGAAAGCAACATCTATCATCAAGGACCCCCACCACCCAGGTCATGCTCTCTTCGCATTGCTGCCATCAGTAAGCCTCAGGACTCACACCACCAGGTTCAGGAACAGTTATTACCCCTCAACCATCAGGCTATTGAACCAAAGGGATAACCTCACTCAACTTCACTTGCCCCATCACTGAAATGTTCCCACAACACATGGCCTCACTTTCAAGGATTCTTCATCTCATGTTCTCGGTATTCATTGATTCTTTATTTATAATTATTTCTTTCATTTGTACTTGCAGGTTTTGTTGTTTTTTGCACACTGGTTGAATGCCAAGCTGGTGTGGTCTTTCACTAATTCTATTATAGTTGCTCTTCTAATATTGATTTATTGAGTATCTCAGCAAGAAAATGAACCTCAGAGTTGTATATAGTGACATGTATGTATTTTGATAATAAATTTGCTTTGAAGATTCCTCTTGGTATCTTCTGGATGTGTTGGCATCCGGAACAGTGCATGGTGAGCTGCCTGATCTGCTGATTCATCCCAAGCCACCAGACGAACCTTCAAGGCAAAGCCTTCATTTTCACCATGTCTATATGTCCAGCATGCAGCTCCTTCAACACTTCAGCTTTCAGCTAGGATGGTACAACAACTCTCAATCCCCACATACAGCAAAGGCAAGTTCATCCCAATGCTTGTAAAGATGGGGAAAATGGAATTTCTGCTGCACATTCCAGTGCTTTTAGATTGCCATACAGATCTGAAACAGTGCAGGGTCTTTTCAGGTTCCCTTTGGATCATCCCTGCCATAATAGGGAGACTTGCTATTTGCATTAGGGGGAATATGTCAAGAGGAGTATCCCCTTTCGTAAATTTTCCAGGCATTTCCTTTTCCAAGGGTACACAGGACAATCCATCAGACTTCCATGATTAGTTGTCCTCATGAATTCAGTCTTGTGTTTGTGTCCTCCAAGAAACTGAGCCCATCTCTGTATCCGTGCTGCTGCTCTTAGTGGAACACCCTTCTGTGGACTGAAAATAAGCACTAGTGGTTCATGATCAGTAATGACTGTAAACTCTCCTCGGTACAAGTACTAGTTAAGATGTTTTACACTCCAAACTAAACTCAAGGTCTCTCTGTCAATTTGCCTCTGCAGCTGTAGGGGAACATGATGTAAAACTTATGGGGCATTTATTTCCATCACTCATATCAGGACTGCAACGATACCATGAGGTATACCATCATGGGCAAGTTTCAATGGATGATGTGAATCATAATGTTCAAATACAGTGTCTTTATGTTTTGGAAAGCCACCTCACACTACTTTGTCCGTTGCCGTTTCTTCCCAATCTGTGATCATGAGTTCAAAGGGTGGAACACAGTAGACAGGTTTGGCAGGAACCTGTTATAGTAATTGACAAATCTTAAAAAGGACTGCAACCTTTGGCTTTGGGGCACATCCATCACTGCTTGAATTTTCTCAGCACACTTGTGTAATCCTTGTGCGTCAATAGTGTGGCCACAGTAGATGATGACTGGTTTAAAGAATTCTTACCTGTCGTGATGTGCTCTGAGCCCATAATCTTCACACCTTTTTAACACATTGTTGAGGTTTTGGAAATGTTCCTTATCATCCTTGTCAGTTACAATCATGTCATTCAGGTAACACTGAGTGCCCGGGCAGCCTTGTAACACCTGGTCCATAGCTTTCTGCCAGAGTACAGATGCAGGTGCTACTCAAAAAGTAAGCCTAACATCCCGATAAAGCCCATTCTGAGTGGTTATAGTGAGGAACTCTTCTCCCATCTCCATCTGTAGGTAGGCCTCAGCTGTCCATCTCACTGGTTTCGCTCCTGAAAAGTTTGCAAAGATATCCTCGATCCTGGGCAGAATGTATTGATCTACTTACGGTACTGTGCTGATGGTAATCTTAAAATCACCACAGATCCTGATAGAACCATTTTTCTTAGCTACTGGGACCACTGGTGTCATGTTAAGGCTCCACTCAACCTTGGGAAGAATTCCTTGAGCCCTCACTTGAATCTAGACACTGGGTACTTTAACACGGATGGTATAAGCAACCAGACCGACTTTGTAAACCTTGGGTGTTGCATTTTCATTTAACACTATTTTACCCTTGATATGTTTGAGTTTGCCAATGGCGTTCTTAAACACTGTTGTGGCATCATTCAGTACCTTTCTTAATTTGCTTTCAATTGACTTCTCAGAGGATGGGGATCTGGCATGCAAATGGTGGATGGATCTTCAATCAAGTTGTCATTGTCTCAGCCGATCACAGCCCCACAATGCCGGCCCTCCTGTTTTTACCACATACAAGCCCAATATGGCTTGTTGGTTGTATGTCACTGTTACAAATATCATTCCCACAGGAGTTATCTTTTCTTCGGTATAAGACATCTGCAGACTTCAGTACGGTATCTTTGAAATGTCATTCAAACTCATTTTGTGGAATGACTGAAACAGCCCAGCCAGAGTCCAGTTCCATTTTAATTAATTTGCTGCTCACTACCCTGCCCACCAACTCACTGCGGTTTCAGTGTCCAACTATAAGATGAACTGCAGAACCTTCCAGAGGCGCTCTTCAAGCTGCACCCAAATCAAGGGTTCGCACATTACAATAGCTCAAGGTGGCAAACCACAAGAAGATCACCAGCTGACAATTCCCCTCCACATCACACACAAACCCGACCTGGAAGTATGTCACTGCCCCTTATCGTCATTGTCACCAGGTTTTAAACTGCAGCCTGCAACACACAGACCACAAATCAGTGGCCCAGCCCAGGAGTCAATGTCAGGGAGAAAGTATCAGACTTTCCCCCGCTGACCAAATCACATTCTTAGAAGGACCATGTCAAAAAATTGGATCACACAGCACCATAGCTTTGTGCATTTAAAAACTTTAATTTTAATGAAGAATAAGACACAATGTAAATTGCAAAAAGACTGTGATACTCCCTCCGAACATTCTGTACATCTGAGTTTCCAATGCAGACTGGTTCATCCACGTACCAGGGTGTCCATCAGGACAAATCTCTGGGCTGTCACTTTCGGGGCATGCATGGCCCATGTCACTCTTTCAGGCCACTGTGTCAAGCAGTGGGAACCTACCTCAGCAAAGTGCTTTTTGAGTAAGAAACCAACCTGTCTTTCACTCCTGATTGACAGACCTAACTCCAAAAATCCCTCTTCCAAGCTCCCGGTCTGACCCCTCTACTAACTTGCTGGCTCAGCTGCCATTAACTCCCCTTTCTAAGCCCTCTGCAATACTGACCTGTCCTGCTTTACCCTGAGCACCAGTCTCACTCAGCTCACTTTGCCCAGACCTCTCTGCTTCGTGAGTCCCCATACCTAGCCTGGGTTCATCTAACAACTGCTAGTGCAAAGGTTTTTCCTGGGATAAAGACTACTTGTCATTGTCTCAGCCTTATGGATAAGTGAGTGTTACAGTGGAAGACCCACAAATGAAATACTTGTTGCTCCCTACCACCTGCTCACGGTCCGGTTTACTAACGCAGTCTGATCCATCTAAGCAGGTCAAATTCATTTCCCTGCAGAGACACAGAACAGCTTTGAGTGCTCCCATCGCTTCCCCATTTGCTTCAGCGCAATGCAAAACCAGTTTACCTTAGTGCTCCCTCCAGAGAAACATGCAAGGGAGGTGTGTGAATTAAAAGGCAGAGATCTCAAATGCTCAGATTTCTCCATTACACCAACAACCCAGGGGCGCCACATTGGCTAGTGGTTAGCACAGCGCTGTTACAGCTCGAGACATCAGGGTTCAGAGTTCAGTCCTGGTATCCTCTGTAAGGAGTCTCTGTACGTATTAGTCATTGCAAAATTCCCTATGATTAGGTCAGGGTTAAATCAAGGTTGTCAGGGGTTACTGGGCAGAGCAGCTTGAAGGGCCAATTCTGCGCCGTATCTCTAAACAAAATAAAATAAAAAGCCACTTAAAATTCATCACCAATCTTCATTTAAACCCATTTTAAAATGATCAGAAATCTAATCAACAGCTTTAGTTGTACGTCAATAACCTTCAAAGAGGTCTGACACCTTTTTGTTAGTTTGAAGATGGATGCTGGACTTCAAAGTGTGAGAATGAATGATGCATCTTTTATAATCCTGCTGCAGGAGGACTTACATCTTTAAATAAAACAGTTCTGCATTATCCAGAGTAAAGCACGAGTAATTGGCACTCTGTAATCACCCAGACTGGAACCCTTTCTGCACTCAATAATTTCCAGAGCAAATTCACAGCAACTAGAAACAGAAACATCCATTGAACTCTTGCCTAGAAACTGGATTTCACCTTGCTTAGGCATACTTAAAAATTGTTTTTGGTCGCACCTGTGTCAGATTTGAAAATCGGCTTCAAGCGTGGAATGGTTTCCACCCAAAAAGCCACATTAACTCCCCTCCCAGGTCCCAGGGGGCCACACCCTGCTCACACGGATGTACATTTCTCACAGGAGGGCATCCTGAGAGACGTCATGCCTTTGCAGCATAACACAGCCAAGCATTTCTAGGTCAGGCAGCATTTCCAAGAAGAGAACAGCCGTGTGAGTAGTTCTGAAGCAAGCCCAGAACATAACGCGCAGAAAACCCACAGAATGTTGCAAATACTTAAATTTCAGAAAGATCAACACAGCGGGAGTCAGCCTTTAAGCAGCATGACCCCCACAGAAGACAGACAGCATCAACATACAGAGTAGCTGCGATGGTGGAGATGGAGGTTAGAAAAGACAATATTTCTCTGAGACATACCAAGGTGCTGGTGACTGAGTTATCTGCTGGGAAGGTAAACCAATGGACAATGGGACAATGCTGGCAAATATATCACCGTACTTATTTGCATGATTGATTTATTTATAGTATCTGGTTATCTCCACAGTGGACTGCTCCAACAAAACAACAAATTTCCTGTCATATAAATTAATAAATCTGATTCTGATATTAACAGGTACATCAATGTGACCTCTATAACTTTATAAATTCAGCTCCTTAATGTTCAACCATTCTTACACACACACATAACCTTCAATAACCATACTCCCATATACCATCCTTACCACAAACAAGAGAAAACCTGCAGATGCTGGAAATCCAAGCAACACACCCAAAATGCTGGAGGAACTCAGCAGGCCAGGCAGCATCTTGAAAAAGAGTACAGTCCTGTGGAAGGGCTTTGGCACAGTACATCGACTGTACTCTTTTCCTAGATGCTGCCTGGCCTGCTGAATTCCTCCAGCATTTTGTGTGTGTTGCTACCAACCTTACCTTCCATTTCCCCACAAGGATTACTGAAATGATATCCTTAACAGTTAAGTCCTCCAGAGTACGCCCTTTGTCATCCGAGCGCAGTCTGACCAACCAAGTGATCTAAGCAATCCCTACATGAAGTGAGGCATTACACCTCAGACCTCTATAATCAACATCCCAATGTGGAGGTCAATGGCTTGTGCTTCATTTCTGTGAGCAACAGAGGGACAGTAAGGTAGAGAGGTAGAGCAAAGAGCAGACAGACAAATGGAAGGAGGGACAATCATCCCAGTGGAAACTAGACTTACTGGATCTCAAGCAGAATTAATCAGGCTCAGTAGCCACGGAGAAACACTTTCAACGTAGACTTTGTTCAAGCATTCTAACACATACATGACGTTTCCAACTAAGCATTAATCAGAGTAACCTCCACTCACAGACCTGAAACCCAGTGAAATGAGCTCTGTGAGTGATCAGGTCCTTAAGACCATAAGACCATCAGATATAGGAGCAGAATTAGGCCATTTGGCCCATTGAGCCTGCTCCACCATTTCATCATGGCTGATCCAATTTTCCTCTCAGTCCCGATCTCCTGCCTTCACCCTGTATCCCTTCATGCCCTGACCAATCAAGAATCTACCAACCTCTGCCTTATGTATACATAAAGACTTGCCCTCCACAGCTGCCTGTGGCAAAGAATTCCACAGATTCACCACTCTCTGTACTAAAGGGACGCCCCTCTATTCTGAAGCTGTGTCCTCTGTTCTAATACTCCCTCAACATAGGAAATATCCTCTTCACATCATATCAAGGCCTTTCACCATTCAATAGGTTTTCATTAGCTTAGTCCTCATCCTTCTGAATTCTAGTGAATACAGGCAAAGAGCCGTCAAACACTCTTCATATGACAAGCCTTTCAATCCTGAAATCATTTTTGTGAACTTCCTTTGAACCCTTCCCATTTTCATCACATCCTTTCTAAGATAAAGGGCCCAAAACTGCTCACAAGACACTAAGTGAGACTCACTGGTGCCTTGTAAAGCCTCAACATTATACCTTGCTTTTATATTCTGGTCCTCTTGAAATGAATGCTAACATCACATTTGGCTTCCTCACCACAAAATCAACCTGCAAATTAACCTTTAGGGAATCCCGTACAAGGGCTCCCCAGTCCCTTTGCACATCTGATTTTTGAATTTCTCTCCAGTTAGAAAATAGTCAACCCTTTCATTTCTTCTACCAAAGTGCACAACTGTACACTTCCGGACACTGTATTCCATCTGTCACTTCTTTACCCATTCTTCTAATCTGTCTAAGTCCTTCTGTAACCTCTTTACTTTCTCAAGACTACCTGCTCCTCCACCTGTCTACATATTGTCTGCAAACTTTGCAACAAAGCCATCAATTCCATCACCCAAGTCATTGATATATAACGGTAAAAGAATCAGTTCCAACACAGACCCCTGTGACACACCACTAGTCACTGGCAGCCAGTCCGAAAAGGCTCCCTTTATTCCCACTCTTTGCCTCCTATCAATCAGCCACTGCTTTATCCACGTCAGAATCTTCTCTGTAATACTATGGGCTTGTAGCTTGTTAAGCAGGGCTATGTCAAAGGCTTTCTAAAAATCCAAGTATACAACATCAACCGATTTTCCTTTGTTTCTCCTGCTTGTTATTTCTTCACAGATTCCAATAGATTCGTCAGGCAAGATTTTCCCCTGTGGAAACCATGCTGACTGCAACCTATTTTATCATGTGCCTCCAAGAACCCCGAGACCTCATCCTTAATAATCGGCTCCAACGCCTTCCCAACCACTAAGGTCAGACTAACTGGCCTATAGTTTCCTTTCTTCTGTCTCTCCCACTTCTTGAAGAGTGGAGTGACATTTGCAATTTCCCAGTCTTCCAGAACCATTCCAGAATCTAGTGATTCTTGAAAGATCATTACTAATGCCTCCACAAATCTCTTCACTTGTTATATAACCTCAAATCAGTGAGCATTTACACCAGTCTATTTGTGCATTTCTATCTGGGAGCACTGTACTAACTCTGGATAAGAGCTTTCCCTCTGCAGATATTTACTGTCCTGTACCTACATTTGCAGAAATACCTTTATCTTCTAATATCTTCTGATATCATTATCTCCTCTTCAAAGTCACATGGTAGCCTTGGAAGCGATGCGCATTGATTTCAATAACTATTGAACCTTTAATGGGTCAAATGCACAACATATTGGATAACTTACAGTGCTAATTTTTTTTAAAAACTCTAAGCACTAAAATAATGTACATTAGACAAATAATACTCATACTATGCTTCTACTAATTGATAAGCATATTTTTATTTCCCTACAGCTGGCAATCAGATGAAGCAGACCTTATCTCAAACTTCCTATTTGACAACAGCCTCTGTACCAACTAATTACAGCAATAAAGATGGACAACACTAAAACCAAACAACCTGTTCTGCAGCACTTCACACAAACAGTTCAAATAAAGCAAACAACATCATTTTCAAGTCATGGTTCATGAACTACTTTCGAAATTAACCTTGAATTTACAGAGTGCTGTGACCGGGGGGGGGGATTGATGTTTTGGACAGAAGCTTACGTAGACATTGAGATGTGACAACTTTCAATACAGAAGACAGAATATTGTGAAAATCCACTGAGTCCTATCATTAAAGGTTCTGGCTTCAATGTGGATCTGTATAAGGTGCCAGGAGCACAGGGGACTGGGCTCAAAGGTATCTAACACAACGTATTATTAAGGCGTGCGATTTATGGGTTGCATAGCCTAATTATTTAAAATAAGGTGTAACGATTTGTATCAGTTTTGAAAGATCAAGAAGGGCTATTATATTCAATGGAAAATCAAGCAGACCAAATATTTGGAAGCAATTGCGGAAATCTGCTTATGGTTATTCCAAAGTGATTTTTGTAAATAATGGTGTATTAATAAATCAATAATTATTACAAGAATCCATTTTCTGAAATGATTTCAGAGATAGAAAATAAAACATGGCAACAACAGTTTCAGCCGTCCCCGGAGACTGAGTCAGCAAGGATGTGGCCTTGCATGTACTGAGAGTCAGTGAGAAAGATGCACTGACTGCACGGGAGCTGCACCAATGCAGAGTATGATAATGATCCTCAGATTCCTGGAATGACTGTGAAACACTGATTCCCTGGACATACTGGTGTTAGCTATGTGTACAAAGAGAATTATTAACCTCCAATTAATTACAGACTGACACAAGAGACTCAAGCAGCTGAAACAAGGTATTTAGAAGTTTTATTTCAGACTGTCCCTGCACACAGTAAGACCCATAGTATAACACCTCTCAAATGACGCTTCCCACCTTTGTTTGCTAAACTTGAATTGGTTTAGCCATTTGTAATTTTAACCAAATAAAACTTTGTCATCTTCACAGCAGTACTGATATAACCGATCTCAAACTTGCAGATTCACCAGATATTGAGACATTCCACTGAACTCATATTGTTGTCACCTTGACCCGGCGCAAAGTCTCTTCTCCACGTTTCATTGCGAAGTTCAACATGACGCATTTCTTCCTGGCCTTTTTTACCACTGACTGACCTTTGTGCTTCCCTGTCTGAAGCTGGGTGGTACGGAGAGAGAAACGATGTTTCGTCCCATTCACTTTTACAAAATGATCAATCTAAAATGAGCAGTGGACTATTGTCTGTGGTAACCTCATCTAGAAGACCGTGGTGAAGGCAGCTATTAATTCCTTATCATGATAGTGCAAGACCCCATCCATTTTACCCCTAACTGACTAGTCAACTGTCCAGATCTTGGCTCCATCCCTCCCCCTCCTGTCTTCGTCTATCATTTCAGATCTCCCCCTCCCCCTCCCACTTTCAAATCTCTTACTAGCTCTTCTTTCAGTTAGTCCTGACAAAGGGTCTCAGCCCAAAACGTCAACTGTACCTCTTCCTAGAGATGCTGCCTGGCCTGCTGCGTTCACCAGCAACTTTTATCTGTGTTGCTTGAAACTCCAGCATCTGCAGATTTCCTCGTATTTACACCTAACTACTTTGAATAGCTGTCAATTAATGCTAAAAGGTTTTCTAAACAACTTTATATTAATTTATATAAACTGTTAGGAAGTCCTGATTCCACCTGTGCCTTAGACCACACCATGCAAAAAGACAATCTGTCTTCAAAAGAAGTCACTGTCTTCATATTAACAATGCTCAGGTCTTCTGAAAGGAGTTTTCCCAAGATCTTGCACTACAATTCTTTCAGCAACATTATCAGACACCACGGTTAGCGTGACGCTGTCACAGTTCAGGGCATCAGGGTTCAGAGTTCATTTCCGATGCTGTCTGTGAGGAGTTTGTACGTTCTCCCCGTGACCACGCGGGTTTCCTCTGGGAGGTCCAGTTTCCTCCCACACTCCAAGGATGTATGGGTTACTAGGTTAATTGGTCATAGTAAATTGTCCTGTGATTCGGCTAGGGTTGCTGGGCAATGCGGCTCATTGGCTTGGGAAGGGCCTGTGTCTCTAAACAAAAATAAATTACCCAGCACCCCCTTGTACACAACCTTGGCCGAAGTTCAACTCATAGAATGAAAGGTTTCATGTCATCAATGAAACCTGTGGCCACATTAGACCGTCCACCTGACATGCTCTTCTTGCCTTAAGATCTGGTCTCTTGTACATTTCTACCTTCGCGGCAGAGGAATCACACGCTACCTCCTGTACGATACATGATGGTGGTGCACACTGGGTTGCTAATACAGAAACCTGGACTAACAGATCAGAGAACTGAGTTCGAACCACAATGGCAGATAGAGAAATTAAAATCAGATAATGATGGCTGTAAGTAAATTGCTAAATTGTTATAACCTAACTGGTTCACTACTGCTTTCAAGGAAGGAACCTCCCACCCCTTACCCAGTCTTGTCTTTACGTAACTCCAGGTTCACTTGTGCATTTGGCCCAACAGGTCTCTCAGTTCAAGGGTAATTAGGATGAGGAATCAATGCCGGAAATGTGCCGAACTCCATCCCTCCCCCTAGATTAATTAAAAATAATCTACATCTGCAGTGGCACCTTCATGAAGAGGCATCGATAGGGCATCCACCATTATTTTTGTTCCAATACTCCCTATTCCAAGTTGTAGACACATTGAGCAAATAGACAGTCTACCTCTTTATCACCGATGCTGTTACTGAGCAGAAAGCAGAGTGACCAGCAGCAGTTTACGGTCATTAACCGCATGCGCAGCGTTCCCAGTGAGAACTGGTGAAACCTTCCTTAGCCTTTCTCTAAAGATAGTTTTCACTTTTGATTCAACGGTTCAGAAACAGCTTCTTCCCCTCTGCCATCTGATTTCTAAGTGGAAATTAAGACTATAAGACTATCAAACATAGGAGCATAATTAGGCCATTTGGCCATTGCCAGTATTGACACTAAACCCCTGAACCATACCTCACTTCTTTTTTATTTCTATTTTTGCACTACTTATTGAATTCAACTACTATATATATATATTTACTGTAATTGACAAGTTTTTTCCTGTTATTATGCATTGCAGTGCACTGCTGCCACAAAGACAGTAGATTTCATGAGATATGCTGGTGATATTAAACCTGATGTGTGTGTGTGTGTGTGAGAGAGAGAGATGAATAAGCAACAGCATTTCCACCGCAGTCTGTGATATAGCAAATAACCACTACTAGGATCATCACAGATTTCATCACTTGGTTGGTGCCAGCTGAAAGCACTCCTTCATGAGAGTAAGAAATAATTTGCTGGAGGAACCCAGCGGGTCACACAGCATTTGCAGGGGGAGTGACGACATTGTGGGTTGTAACTTTGCCTCAGATTCCAGCATCCACACATTCTTGTCTCTTCATTTCTGAGGATTCTGGGGCAGACCTTGCAGGATCTTAGCACTCCATTGCCAATGGAAACAAGTTTGGGTGATTATATTTTTTTTCTGAGGTGTCTATGCTGCTATATGTGAAGGAAGAAACCGATGGTGGTAGTTCGGTGGAAGAATATGATCTGACCAGTAGACCCACATTTTCCTATCCATTTAGAAAGATCCCAACATTCATTTTACAAAATCTAATGTTTCTGAAGTTTAGCAATCAGCAAATTCAGACCATTATATGCCAAAGGGGACTTTGTCAATGCCAGCCCTTATGGTGCCTTCAAAAATGCTGGTTTTCATAGCTGCAGGACATTGCAGGCATTTCAAAGCCTCTGGTGCTTTTTCAATGATGATCACAGTGGAACTATGGGAAGCTGCAGTAAACGATTTGCACTCAGCAAAGGTAAAGTTCGAAAGCACTGTGATGAAGTCCTGAGGGGTACACACTGGGAGAAGACACCAATCATTCAATGCGCTCTTCGCGGAGTGTGGCGGTTAGCACAATGCCATTACAACTCGGGGTGTCAGAGTTCGGAGTTCAATTCTGACATCATCTGTAAGGAGTTTGGAATGAGTAGGCTTTCTCCAGATGCTCCGGTTTCCTCCCACAGTCCAAAGGTGTACCGGTTCATAAGTTAATTGATCATTGTAAATTGCCCCGTGATTAGGGTTAAATTGGGGTTGTGGGCGGCAGGGTGCAAAGAGCTGGAAGGGTCTATTCCACATTGTAACTGAGTAATAAGAATGTACAATTGCTTAGAACCATGGCACCAGTATCAATCCGGGAGCAAGACTTTTCACTGGTCCAAACATGGGCCACCCTTGTTCTACTTCGGTATTTTAACCATAATATTGATTTTAATTACAATCGTAATAGTTGCTCATGTTTTTCCTTTAAAAATTGAACAATCCAAGTATTTTCCTATTTTTCTCACCTTTGACCGGCAGTACATGACTTCATTACCTTTAAAGCCCAAGAGCTCTTGTGTCTCAGAGGCCATGATACAGGATTATTACAGATGTCGAAGTCCAGAAGGCTGCATAGTTTGGTCATAACTAGCTTGTAATTTGTAGTTGAAATGCAGCTCAACATTTTGTGGGTGAAATTCGCTTTACTGGAGAATTCAGTATCATGTACGTGACACACTCTTTTCCCTGTGAACCAGAACTGGTCATTGGCACCAGTCATGTGTCTGATTCTGGCCCCATTTTTATTCTCTCTGTTAATGCATGTCCCATATTTTCTAAAGATGCATGACACTTCAAATGCTTTTTTGTAATATGGATATTATGAATATTTATAATGAAAATTGAAAAGTCACATACTTTCAATTTTATTTGTTAATTGGAGTACATAATTAAATGCAGAACAACAAAGAAAATCTTTCATGTTTTGTAAAGTTCTTCTTGTCTGTCTTTATTATAAATCCATTGTCTATAAACACTGTCCAGATTATCTTTGCATCCAGATAAAAGTTATGTCTTAATCCTCATTAGATCATTTATATGTTCCACTTTTAGTCTGTTTTCAGATTTACATTTGATTGAATTCGTAAGACTGAATCCATGTTTGAGTCAGCACTAGAGGCTTGAAATGTTCTAACGATGTCAACAAAAATTAACAAATTCTTCATTTCTAAGCACGTAGCTCAAAATATCAGTGAACATCTTAATTGAACTAATCTTAACTTTCTCAGAAACGACAAATTTGGAATTACAGTATTACTGCGGTACTTTTCAGACAACACTTTTGTCATAGTTCGCAATAGTAGCTAAGTTCTTTTGTCAGTCATTTGACAGTCTCTTTTCCAAATTCAAAATTGGCTGCAGTTGCAAAAGCAACAGGATCTGTGGAATTCTCTGCCCAGGGAAGCAGTTGAGGCTTCTTCACTAGATATATTTAAGAAAGTTAGATAGGTTTTTACATAGTAAAGGAATTAAGTGTTATGGGGAAAAGGCAGGTAGATGGAGCTGAGTTTACGGACAGATCAGCCATGATCTTATTGAATGGCAGGGCCAGCTCAATGGGCCAGATGGCCTACTCCTGCTCCTATTTCTCATGTTCTTATGTAAAGGCTTGCCATTCTCTTAGCTCATCATCAGGAAATCTATTATCCAAGTGTTTACACACACGTTGAATAAATCGAATAATGGTCACAGAATCTACATCAAAAATTATAGGTGCAAGTAGATCTTTCACTTTGTCACTCCAATAAATGGTATTGCCAAGAAGATACTGTGACCATAAATTGTTAATTTTGCATTTGCTAAAAATAATTATTTGAAATTTTAACAAAGTAACTAAATAAATTAATAATTTTATTAAAATAGCCACAGTTATGTAAACAATTTCATAGAAATGAATTATCTTGTTGTAACAATTTTTTATTTAAATATTTTCATTAGATTATGATTTTGTTTGAAAGATTTCTTACCAATAAGTCAGAATATAGAATTTTTCACATCAAACAAACAAACAATAACTCACAACAGCAGTAAATGATGTCAGACAATCAAAGCAACTGACAGTGTACAATGGTGAAAGTAAATGCTTTCACCAGCAGTGCCAGCATTCAGCAGGCCTGTGGTTTATTAACAATGAGCTGCTGACTTCCATTCAGTGTTTATTGTTACAATTGTAACAGTTTTGTAAATTCAAACACTGACAATGTAAAGACATTGAAGCTCTAAAATGTTTCAAAGTAAAGGTTGCAGTGTGTTTATTATTTAGAAAATTTATGGTTTATGTTCATTAATATGTAATTAATTACAGAGCATTTCACAATTATATTAGCATAGATTTCAGAATTATATTAACATTCTATAAAGGAAAATTGCAGTGGCGCAGCGACAAAGGCTATGTGCACGGGAGCATTTCAGTTATTGCGCAGCTGTGCACCCACAGAATTTAGAGGGAACAGTGTCTACAACCCTGATATTGTCAAAACATAACACAGAGCAAGAAGTAAGAATTATTCTAACTACAATGTTAATTCAATTGTTCTCACCTGATTAGAGATATTCCCATCGTTCTACCCATCACTCTCCCTCCGCTACTGAAAACTAATGTGTATTCTCTCTCTCTCTTAGTTCTGAAGAAGGGATTTGAATCTGAAATTTTGACTGTTTCTCTTCCCACAGATGCCACCTGACCTACTGACTGTTTTGCAGCATTTGCTGTTTTTATTTTCTCAGGAAAGCAAGAGCAGGGTTCAGCCACCAGACCCTTCCAGCCTGTCTCAACATTCAGCATGACCATGGCTGATCTAAGTTGGCCTTGACTCCTCTTCTATGCCATTTTTCCATAGATTGATAGATAGAGATAGATAGATACTTTATTGATCCCTAAGGAAATGACAGTGTCACAGTAGTATTACAAGTGCACAGATATACAAATATTAGAAGAGCAGTAAGAAAGAATAAAAAATAAGTTACTCAGTCTAACAAGAGGGGTCATCACTTCCCTGGCTATAGGGTGACTCATTATAGAGCCTAATGGCCGAGGGTGAGAATTGCCTCATATAGTGCTCTTTGGAGAGTGCAGTTGTCTTAGTCTATTACTAAAAGTGCTCCTCTGTTCAGCCAAGGTGGCATGCAGATGTCCAGATTTTCCATCAGGTCCTTTGTTCTACCACAGCCTCCAGTGTGCCCAGTTTGACTCCTATAACAGAGCCAGCCTTTCTAATCAGTTTATTGAGCCTGTTGGCATCACCCGTGCTGATGCCATTGCCTCGGCACACCACTGCATAGAAGACTGTACTGGCGACAGCAGACTGGTAGAACATGTGAAGGAGAGGCCTGCACACTCTGAAGGACCTCAGTTTCCTCAGGAAGTGGAGGCGCCTCTGGTCCTTGTACAGAGCCTCCATGTTGGTGTTCCACTCAAGTCTGTCATCCAGGTGCAGCCCCAGGTACTCGTAGGCCCTCACCACATCCACGCCCTCACCTTCAATAGTAACAGTAATAGTAATAGTAACAGCTTTCCTAAAGTCCATCACCCTCTCCCTTCTCTCACTGATGTTGAGCTGCAGATGATTCAGCTTGACCCATTTGACAAAGTCCTCCACCAGGGCCCTGTATTCATCCTTCCGTCTTCCATTTATACAACCAACTATTGCTGAGTCATCAGGGAATCTCTGCAGGTGACATGACTGAGTGTTGTATCTAAAGTCCATGGTATGCAGTGTAAACAGGAAGGGGCCTGTGGGGCCCGGGTGCTGCTTATAGCTGTCTTCTCCTCAATCTATCCCTTATTCAGCCCCCTCCACTTTAATACTTCCAATGATCCAGCTTCCACCTCCTACTCAATTCAATGCCCAGCATCTGCAGTATTTTTATGATTTGGTAATGGTAATTGGTTTATTAGTATCACAAGATGTAGTGAAAAGCTTTTGTTTGAATGCTGTCCAGACAGATCTCTCTATTGACAAGTACATCCAGTTTGTGCAAAAGGAAAATAATAACACAATGCAGAATATTGTGTTACATACAGAATATTTTATATCAGCAACAAGATGCAAAGGACAGGACAAAGTAGACTGATAGATCAAGAATTATCTTCCTCAAATAAGAGGTGTGTTCAAGAATCTTATAGCAATGGGATAAAAGCTGCCTTTCAGCCTGATTCTCAAGCTTTTGTATCTTCTGCCTGATAAATGGGAAAGAAGAGCGAATGACCAGGATAGGAAGGCTTCTCTATGATGTTGGGTGCTTTCCTGAGGTAGTGTGAAATTTAGCCAGAGCCACTGGGGGCATGCTGGCTTGCGTGATAGATTTGCAATGTTTTGCAGAACTTCCTTTCACGCAAATCATTAACAGTGCCAGGTGCTTTGGCTCATGGCCACTTAACATCAGTGTGCCACATTTGTGGAATCTTTCTGCAGGCAGGTCATCTGCTTACACACACCGCTGTTGTCTGGAACACGCTGCCCGATGAGGTGGTGGACTCAGATACAATCACTAGGTTTAAGAAGCACGTAGATAGACACTGAAACAGGCAGAGCATAGAAAGATACGGTCATAATGTGACCAACTGCAAATAGAATACATAGGCAAAAAGGTCAGCCTGGATGTGATGGGCTGAAGAGCCTCTTTCTGTGCTGTACAACTCTGATTCTATGTTGTGTTTGCTATATTGGACGTGTGTATGTTTCAAAATTAATTAGTGTGGAAGAACTTGGGATCACAAAAATCATTTTTACAAATGAACGCTTTCACAATGAATAGAATAAAATTAAAAATGAACCAAAAAAAGTAAAGAAATTTAGTCTCCTGATCTATTGAGATGGAAGTACATCATACAGTCATGGCTGAGTAACTGAAATTGTAACTAGCATCCACATCTTGAGTAAACATACCCATTGTTTTGGTTCATAAGAGGTGGGAGAATTGTCTCTTTGGGGCAAACTGGCTTATTAACACAGCTGGAGCCACTAACTTCATTCTGTGAGTTGGTAATTTCTGCTTCAAACGACTCCCTCCACACCATAGGCAATCACAGAACTGAAGGCAACATTACTCCAATATATCAAGAATTAAAAGTTGTGAAAGCAAGAGAACTGATATTAAAAAAAACGCACAGCACATTTATCAGGATCAAAATGGTCCTTATTCTGACAAATGGTCACAACTGAAAATATTAGCTGGTCACTTGTCCATCATGATGTTTGGACCAAGTTTATTTTCAGTTAAACCAAAGGACTTATTCTCTTCAAATACAAGATGTGAACAACATTATTGAGCAACCTCAGGGCAGAGCTTTATCGCAATGCAGTAGAGCAACACCCAACCCTTTGTCAGGAAACGTAGTGGAGGCTTCACCAAAAGCAGAGCGACAGAGACGATTCAGTGATGAATGCAACTTTAATAATAGACTGAAAAATAACAAGCCACGGGCTTGACACCCTTCCATTCTAGACTTCAGAGTAGAAGAATGCAATGATATTAAACTGAAAAGTAAAGCAGAGCACAACACGAGAATGAAACATGTAGACAAAGCACCTCAGAAAGAAAGCTTCATTGAAATGAATCTCATAAATTGGGAAAATACTCCACCCCTCAACCATCAGGCTCTTGAACCAAAGGGGATAATCATCAATTTCACTTGCCCCATCACTGAAATATTCCCGCAGCCTATGGACTCACCTTCAATGACTTTTCATCTCATGGTATCGATGTTTATTGGTAATTTATTATTATTATCATTATTATTTCTTTCTTTTTGTATTTGCACAGTTAATTGCCTTTTGCACACTAGTTGCTTGCCCAGTTGGTGGGATCTTTCATTGATTCTATTATGGTTATTGGATTTATTGAGTATGTCCACAAAATAATGAATCTCAGGGTTGTATGTGGTAACATATATACTCTTTGATAATAAATTTACTTTGAACTTTGAATCTCATTGATACATAATTATGCTCAACAAATAGATTTTGCTTTGCGTTATTGAAATCCAGGAGAATACTTGTTTTCCTGCAGGAGGAATATGGTGTCAGATTATTTGAGATTACAGGAGTTTAGTATTTCTAAAGATAAGGAATGAGGATGCCAAGGCTCTTCACATTTACAGTTAAGTTAAGGGGTGGCCCATTTGAAGAGAAGATGACAGCTTCTGATCCTACAGCAAACACTGGCAAAATGTTTACTCAAGCTGCGGAAAGTGCTTTGCCAGATAGAAAACCACACAATAGCACAGAACTGCATGCAGTTCCACAGGAAGAGATCTGGGTTATTTTTCATGAAGGGCTTGGACAGTGGAAGCAATTTAACATTCTAACTTAGTGAATCCATAGGTCATGTCACCACCAAGATTTGTTCACCTATTCTCGTCATTCTAGATATCTCATTTTATAAAGGAAATTCTATTCCCTATCACTGTGATTATATATTCACTAATTTTATGCCATATGTTCACAGATATAACATTTGATGATAGGAAATACTTATCATGGAAACCAATGAAGTTAAAAGATACCAGAATTTAGTTGCACCTCAATGAGTGCATGGGCAAACAAGGGCATAACAAAACTGTGTTCCAGATATGCCACATGTTAATAATGAAAAAACAGTAATACACAAAAAAAACAGCAAATTCTGGAAAAAGTTCAAAAACAAGTGAAAAGATACCATTCAGGGAAGTACAAAACAGAGAAAAAGTTACACGTAACTTCTACAGGAAGCATATCTCCACTTTTACATTGTCCTTGATAACTCCTGCCTTCGGAGACATTGATAGGTTAGACCAGACATCCCACCTCTCCTGGAAGCTCCGGGAGTCTCCCGCATATTAATAGTGGCTCCCTGATGTCCGCAAATTATATACAATGTCCCAGAAATTGATTTTGTTTTGAGAGCGAGCATGAGAGAACGTGTGAGAAAGCGTGAGAGAGTGAGCGAGAGCGAGAAAGCAAGCACGAGAGAGTGAGCGTGAGTGAGCGACCACGAGAGAGAGCGGGAGAGCGACAGCAAGAGCGAGAAAGCAAGCGCGCCCCAGAGAGAGAGCGAGAGCAAGAGCGAGAGAGCTCCAAAAAAGGTCAGAGTGGCAGAGTGTTCCAAAAAAAGAAAATGTAAAACGTACGTCACCCCAGACACACTAAAGTGTACCCCTGCCTAATAGGGGTCAAAATAATGACAGTGTTGCTCACTGCACTGTTTGCAACAGTGACTTTTCTATTGCCCATGGTGTGTTAAGACTATAAAAGACATGTTGAGGTGAGTTTAACAGGTGTCATTCGTTCATTAGCGTAGCTGACGTTATTTAAACTAGCTGGCCAGCTGCTAAGGAGCTACTCTATTGCAGACATCCCACCTCTCCCGGAAGTCTCCCGCAAATTGATGGTGCTACCTCCCTGAAATGAGTTTTTGCAGGGTGGGATGTCTGGGTTAGACGAGTGGGTAAAAGTTTCAAGTTTCAAAGTACAGTTATTATCAAAGAATGTATAAATTATACAACCTTGAGATTTGTTTGCTTACAGGCAGCCACAAAGCAAGAAACCCGAAAGAACCCAATCTAAAAAAATAACAACCAACGTCCAATGCGCAGAGAAAGGAAAAAAGCACAAATCATACCAACAAAAGAGTCAAGCAACAACATTCCGAACCAAAATGAGTCCGTAGATCCAAACCCCGGAACAGCCCAGAGTAGGCCCAAAACCTTGGTATCAGTTCATCATATTAGCCGGCATGGAGCACAGCTAGGGTTGCCAACTTTCTCACTCCCAAATAAGGGACAAATGTAGCAGTCAAATACGGGACACTTATGTTTACCCCGAGAAAGACTACTATGACCATGAAGCCTTGCGCGGACACCTGTATGCGCATTCGTGACATGCACATGCGTGATGTGCGCGTGCATGTATGTGCCAATTTTTTCTACAAATTGGTTTTGGCTTAATCTTCCTGATTTTGTCTAAGTGAAACTACACTGTACATATATTATTTCTACTTTATATAGGATGTGTACTTATCATATCATTCCTGTTTTTACTATATGTTAGTGTTATTTTAGGTTTTATGTGTTATTTGGTATGATTTGGTAGTTATTTTTTGGCTCTGGGAACACTCAAAAATTTTTCCCATACAAATTAATGGTAATTGCTTCTTCGCTTTACGCTATTTCTGTTTACGAACGGTTTCATAGGAATGCTCTACTTTAGCAGAGGAAATACAGGACAAGGGCGGTCCCATATAAGACAAACCAATTTAGCCCAATATACGGGATGTCTCGGCTAATACAGGACAGTTGGCAACCTTAAGCACAGCAGTCAGGGCTGTCTTCATAGCCCCAGTGCCATGAAGAGAGGAGGGAGCGCCATGAAGAGAGGAGGGAACACCATGGGAGAGTGAGTGAAATCGGCTCTCGCCTCCAATCCCAACAACCTGTCTTTCCAGTCTCTCTGGGCCAGCGTTTAAATTGTCCGAACAGCGTACCATACCTCGCACTAGGACCCGAGTACTACTGCATCAAAAGGTTCCGGGCTCGGAGCACACTGCCCAGTGACTCACTCCAGGCCCAGATTTTGCTGCCCAGCCTAAAGCTGCTCTTGATTTCTTCAAATTGGCTCAGTGCCCGGAGCAGCTGTATGTACATCAAAACTCCTCCGCTTTGACTTCTCCTCTCCGAATGGCTCACTCCACCTGCATCGACTCTGCAATGTACCTGTGCAGTTCACCCCTTGAATTGGTTTCACCTTCGCTTGCCTCTAATTTACCACAATTTACTGTACTTTCGAAAAGGAGTTATTGGTAATGTCGCATGCGTTTAGTAGTGTCATCTTAAACCAGAAGTCTGGCAAGTGAAGTATTATGCGGGGAAATGGGAAGTTACACAAAAGAACAAAGTTTTATTCAAATGGAGAAAAATGCTAGGACACTGTAACACCGAGGGATATATGATCCCTGTGTACGAAACACGGCAAGATGACATATAATATCAAAAAAAAGTTAATGAAATGTTGCCACTTATTTCAAAGGGGTTGGAAAAAATATGGTATGGGAGGTTCTCCTACAAGAAAACCTGAAATAGCTTGGGGTGTACTCAATAGAGTTTAGAAGACCTTATTGAAAAATCATAGATACTGATGAGTCCGAACAAAGAAATACTGAATGTTTCACCAGATATTAGAGTCCAGAATCAAAGAGCAGGGTCCCAGGATAAGAAGTAACATCTAAGCTGAGATAAGGAAAAACTTGCTTTCACAAAAGACCGCCAGCTGTTGTAACTTGGCATGGAGAGCTTTGGGAAGAGAACTCTTGGGTATATTTAAGGCTAAGATAGAAGGTTATGGATAATATACAGGAAAGCTAATGAGGAAGGTTTGCTTGCCCATGACCCACATGGCCCACTCCTGTTCCTACTTCTTATGGCCCAAATATGTATTGTATCATTGGCACAATGGAGGTATAAAGCAGAAGAGTCCAAAATACCCTGGTGTGATTTGACCAGGAGAAGGTCACAATCCACTCTAATAATTGGCAATCTTAAAATGCACAGCCTCCTTTCTGTTATCAAAATGAATGGACATCTGTGGACAAAAGTCCATATACCGCAGAAGACAGCTGCCCGCAGATAACTGAATGCAGTCAATAGAAGTCACCCTCAGACAACTAACGTGGCTCACCTGAATAATGTGCCTCTGTTCTTTAGACATCAATTACCAAATTTCACTTTGAGCTTTGCCTGTGTAAGCTCAAGCTCTATACCAGTTATCAACTAAAAATAAAATTCAAACTAAAAAAACTAGTTATAATCAAATCAAAAGAAAGCTATATCCTTTATTTCTGGGTCCGGACTCAACTCACAAGCAAGCTCACATGGGATTTCAATATTTTGGACTAAATGAAGGGTCTCAGCCCAAAACATCGACTGTTTATACCCTTCCATAGATACTTCCTGGCTTGCTGAGTTTCTCCAGCATTTTGTGTGTAGCAAGATTAACAGGCTGTTTAAAAATCAAAAAAAAAGTATTGAAATCTGAAAAAGAAACAGAATATGCCAAGGATACTCAACAGTTTAGGCAGCACTTGTAGAGAAAAAAACAAGGTTAAAGTTTCAAGTCAAAGAACTTTCACTGGAATTGGAAAAGATGGGAAAACAAACATTTTAAGTTGCAGAGAGGGTGGGGGGAATAGAAAAGAGGGTGGGGGAGTTGCAGAGATGGTGGGGGGAATAGAAGAGAAGGAAGGCCTGAATAAGGTGGAGACAAACGTTATTCAGATGGCTCAGTTGCTCCTGTGCTGTGTAAGGGACGGATCTGTCCAGAGTAAATGGAAGGGGATTAAAGGGGTAGATCAAAAGAAAAAGAAAGGTAGAGAAGCAGAACATAGCAAATTAAGTATGAAAGAAGGCTGGAAATATTGCAGGTCAGGTAGCATCCGTCGAGAGAGACATTACAGCTAGATGATCACATACCCAAAATGGTCAGATCCATCACAAAGAAAAAAGTCTGACTCCTGGAAACTTTGGATCCAATTTTGAGATCAGAGGGCTTTGATACTTGTTCTCTTGAGGAACTATGAGGTTGTTCCTCAAGCATACAACCATGGAGGAGGGCAGGGTGGAAATGTGATGGATGACTGTGAGGTGAAAACTTGTAGAAACTCTTCTGTTATGACAACCCAATTATCTGTTATTTTAATTCTCTTCTTTTTCCAGAAAGACCCCACTATCAGATGACGCTACCACATGGCAGATCTGATAGCCACCACTGGGAAGTATTCTGACAGGCTTGTCACGGCTCACGTTAACTCCAGCCTCCTGGATAACCTCGACCCAATACTATTCACCTAACGCCAAAACGGGTCTACGGAAGGCCTGCACTCATCTCTGGACAGTAAAGACATCCATGTTAGAGTATCATTTAATGACTACAGCTCTGCCTTCAGTACATTAATCCCAAGCAAATTCATCTCCAAACTCTGAGATCTTCCCCTGCAACTGGATCCTCAACTTCCTGACCAAAAGACCACAATCAATATAGACAGGCAACAACACCTCCACGATCATCATTCTGAACACTGGTGCTCCACAAAGTTGTATCCTCAGCTCCCTACTCATAACTGGCCAGATTCTGCTCTCACTCCATTCACAAGCTTGTAGATGGCACCACTGTCATGGGCCATGTCTCAAATAACAATGAGTCAGTACAGAAAGGAGATTAAAAGCTCAGTGACATGGTGTCATGACAACAACGTTTCCCTCAATATCAACAGAAGTGTTGGTCATTGACTTCTTGAAAGGGAATGTGCCCACGCTCTTGTCTACCCCAGTGGTGCTGAGGTTGAAAGGTTTGAGTGCTTCCAACATTAGAATCAGGTTTAGTATGACTGGTATATGTCGTGAAATTTGTTGTTATGTGGCAGCAGTACATTGCAATACATAATAATAAAAAATTTGAATTACAATGAAATAGTGCACGTGCATTCATTGCTCATTGAGAAATCTCATGGCAGAGGGGAAGAAGCTGTTCCTCATACATTGAGAGTATGCCTTCAGGCTCCTGCACCTCCTCCTTGATGGTAGCAATGAGAAGAGGGCATGTCCTGGGTGATGGGGGCCCTTAATGATGGACACTGCTTTAAAGTTGTCCTCAGTGCTGGGGATGCTAATGCCCATGATGGATCGGGCTGAGTTTACAACTTTCTGCACCTTTGTCCGATCCCATGCAGCGGCCCCTCCATACCAGATGGTGAAGCATCCAGTTAGAATGTTCTCTATAGATACTTGCTGGATTCTTCAGTGAGATACCAAGTCACCTCAAACTCCAAATACAATATAGCTGCTGCCGTGCCTTCCTTGCAATTGCATCAATATGTCGGGCCCTGGATGGATCTTTTATTTATTTATTGAGATACAGGCTCTTCAGGCCCTTTGTGCTGCTCTGCCCAGTAATCCCCTGATTTAAATGTAGCCTAATTACAGGACAATTTACAATGACCAATTAACCTACCAACTGGACTGCGGGACGAAACTGGAGCACCAGGAGGAAACACACACGGTCACAGGGATAAGGTACAAACTCCTTACAGGCAGTGGCGGGAATTGAACCTGGGTCGCTGGTACCGTAAAGCGTTGTGCTAAACACTACGCTCCCACGCCGCCTCAAACACGTTGATACCCAGGAACTTGAAACTGCTCACCCTTTCCACTGCTGATCTCTTGCCTTCTCCTTCCAGAAGTCCATAATCAATCCCTTCGTCATACTGACATTGAGTGTAACTTCGTTGTGACAACACCTCTCAACCAGCTGATCTATCTCATTCCCATACACGTGTTCACTGGCTCATTGGTGAGATGGATGTCAGCTTGACTCCTGGAAGGTAAACTAGCTTACCTTCTGAGAGCAAACACTGGAGAGCAGCCCTGATGAGAGAGCCAGCCTGCAGGGCCCAGATCCCAAACCAGAACCAACTCCAGCACACCCACTAGGCCTCTGTTCTCTCCCATACCACCTCCACTGGGTGCTGCTGCATAATGGATTGGTCCATGCAACAACTGTGGCCAAGCAATTTGTTCTGACATCAGTCTCACCAATGAAGCATTCAACCTGACTTGTACTACCAATGCCCAAAAGGGTCTTGCGATCACAAGAAAAACACTTAAGACAAACATATGCACTGTTTGTTGGACCCAAAGAGGCAAGGACCCAGTACCATGAACTCCTAACTCATGTAGCACGCTTTCTCATGGCACCCTGTCAGATGCATTGTGGGAGCACATCTCAGTTTCCCCTCTATCTACTCTGCATGTCAAATCTTCAAAAACGATAAGCAAGTTTGTCAAGCATGTTTGTCAACTTTCATCAAACCACACCAAACTGACATGAGCATATTACAAATTAGCAAATTTCTTCTTTGATTCTAGCATCTTGTGAACAATAGGTGTTGAATTACTGAGCTCACAGTGCATAAAGCAGTGCAGCACAGATCAGGGCCTTTAGTCCACAATGTTATCTTGACCTTTTCCAGGATCAATCTATCATTTCCCTCCCACATCGCCCTCCAATTTCCTTTCACCCATGTACCTATCTAAAAGTCTGTTAAATGTCCCTAATGTGTCTGCTTCTGCCATCACCCATTGATCACATTCCACTCACCTCCCACTCTCTGCAGCATTTAGTCTTGGCCTGAAAAGTCAACTGTTTGTTCATTTCCATAGGTGCTCCCGGGCCTGCTGAGTTCCTCCGGCATTTTGTGTGTGTCGTTTATAATTTCCCCTGTAAGTTCCTCCAATCACCTTAAAATTATGCCCTCTTGTATTACCCATTTCTACCCTGGGAAAAAGGCACTGGCTTCCCACTCTATCAATACCTGTCATCCACCAAAACTCAGTGAGTCGTGAAAAGCCTTAACCAATGTGCGGCCAATTCCTTTAACATTTTCGGTGCAGGCAACTGGATCGCAGGACTGTCCCTAATATCTTGTCTCTCATGGACTGTACACTTGCAGGTTCTTCCATCCTTGCCTGATATTACCATTGGGATATTTGCAGTGCCCTTCGCAGTGAATGATACAAAACAGAATCTGTTTAACATATGTACCAGAACTGACGCGGAGGAACATCTTACTGCTCTGAAAGGCAATTTATAAATGAGAATTTTTATTCTTATTTTATCTTACAAATGGTTTTTATATTCTTTTCACTCCCACATATGAACTTTTTTTAAGGCATCTATGGCATTTGGTGCATTGACTCTTAAAATTAGCAAGTTCTGTATGTTAAAATATTCTCCAGAAATTCTCACTAGGGTTAATATTTATGACACCTTATATCTACCCTATCAAAGATCTCACAATTTTAAGGAGTTCTGCTGGATAACCTCTTAGCTTTCTCCTTCCTTGAGATACCTTTCCAAAATGATAAACCCAGTTCCATCATCAACCTTATACTTCTCTGTTGCACCTCCTCTAATCCTTTCAACCCCTTTATGGTGAAGAGTTTAGGGGAGCACTTTAAATGTGGTCCAGCCAAACTTCCAGGATTAGAGTCAATTCTCTGTTTTAACTCCAGACCATTCAAAATCATGCCTTTATTAAGTCTCAATTCTTGAGGCTTTGTTAAGATTCATTTTTAAAATATGAATCTGTGGCTTCAACAGAAACATTCCCCTCTTGTGACCAGACCATGCAACTCATGATCAAAGTAATCAGCATAACGGTGACACACACAAAATGCTGGAGAAACTCAGCAGGCCAGGCAGCGTCTATGGAAAAAAGTACAGACAACGTTTCAAGCCGAGGACCTTCATCAGGACTGGAAAAAAAGATGAGGAGACAGAGTAAGAGGGTGAGGGGAGGGGAGGGAGAAACACAAGGTGCTAGGTGAAACCAGGAGGGGGAAAAGTGAATTAAAGAGCTGGGAAGTTGATTGGTGAAGGAGATACAGGGCTGGAGAAGGGGGAATCTGATAGGAGAAGACAGAAGCCCATGGAAGAAAGGGAAGGGGGAGGAATACCAGAAGGAGGTGATAGGAGATAAGGTGAGAGAGGGAAATGGGAATGGGGAATAGTGAAGGAGGGGGGCATTACCGAAAGTTCGAGAAATTGATGTTTTCATGCCATCAGGTTGGAGGCTACCCAGACGGAATATAAGGTGTTGTTCCTCCAACCTGAGTGTGGCCTCATCACGACAGGAGAGGGAACAGGAATGGGAAGTGGAATTGAAATGGGTGGCCACTGGGAGATCCCGCTTTTTCTGGCGGATGGGCCATAGGTGCTCGGCAAAGCGGTCTCCCACACAACTGCAATGGTTTTTTCCCTGCAGGCTTTAGCCAGAGGGAGAAAAAGGAGAGAGGGAGAAAGAACGTGTGTATATAAATAAATAACGGATGGGGTACAAGGGGGAGGTGGGGCATCTCCCTCTGTCCCTCTGACTATACCTCTTGCCCATCCTCTGGGTTTTCCCCCCCTCCCCCTTCTCCTTCTCCCTGGGCCTCCTGTCCCATGATCATCTCATACCCCTTTTGCCGTTCACCTGTCCAGCTCTTAGCTCCATCCCTCCCCCTCCTGTCTTCTCCTACCATTTCAGATCTACCCCTCCCCCTCCCACTTTCAAATCTCTTACTAGCTCTTCCTTCAGTTAGTCCTGATGAAGGGTCTCGGCCCGAAACATCGACTGTACCTCTTCCTAGAGATGCTGCCTGGCCTGCTGCGTTCACCAGCAACTTTGATGTGTGCTGCTTGAATTTCCAGCAGCTGCAGAATTCCTCGTGTTTGCGAATCTATTAAGGCAATAGGCTTGCTGTGAGCTCGTGATGATCCATTTTTATTCTGTCATCCAGAATCCTAGAAACAAGTGTAGATGCTCTCCAATTGTCCTTCTGTGCTGTCCATAATCGACAATGGCATGAAGATGTTCTGTCGGTGGTTGAAGGGGTAAGTGCATCTGGTGCAGTGCAGCATCACTCTTGTTGTGCTGTCACTACATTGTTTTTAAAACTTAATCTTATTGCATGACAAATGTGAAAGTAAAACTACATTTTTGCTGCACATTAAACTATCTTCAAATCAAAATCCCATATTCTGAAATTCTACTTAACTGGCAGCGATTTACGGTATCTCACAAGGGTGGTTTATCTATCAATGGTTAAAATAAAACAAGAGGGCAGAGGAACAGGCAGAATCGATTAGATAGACAAAGTATACTCCGGGTAATAGTTACGTAAGTGTGCGAGATAATTATGCACGCAAGATCACACAAATGAATAAACAAATTTCCTGTGTCTGCTTTTGTTGGTTGGGACTAGGGGAGAATGAAAATCAACTCAAATCTTCTTAATTCACATTGTGAATTAAGGTTTTTCCTCATCCACCTGCACATTAAGAGCAGACAAATATACTGTGCCCCTGTCTAATGTTTCCTGGGAGAGACATTGCTTCCCATGTAGCATGTTCTCACTGGAAAGCAGCTAGCTATTAAGTGATGATCTGTAAAAGCTGGAATCCTCAAACAATACTAAAATCAAGTACATCAACCAACTTTTCCCAATTATTTTTTTTGGTTAAATATGCAAGTTAATCAAACTGTTACAGAAGTAACAACATCTACTTTCAGCTGACCACAATGGCTTATCTCAAGGATTCATTCTTAGCCCACTGCTCTATTCTCTCTACAGTCATGATTTCATGGCTAAGAACAGCTCCAATGCCATCTGTAAGTTCGCAGATGAATCCCAGACGGTGACAATGAGGGACACAGAAGTGAGGTAGATCAGCTGGCTGACTGGTGTCACAACAACAACCGCGCACTCAACCTCAGCAAGACCAAGGAATTGATTGTGAACTTCACACTACTGGCCCTACTTTGTTAGGAGTTTGAGGAAGTTTTGTATGTCACTTAAGACTCCTACAAATTTCTACAGGTGTATGGTGGAGAGTGCCGGCTGGTGGTGTAGTGGCATCAGCGCCGGACTTCGGAGCAAAGGCTCCCGAGTTCGAATCCAGCTGGCTCCCTTGCACGTTCTCCATCGCATTGAGCTAGCAACTCGGCCTCGTAAAAATAGGAAAGTCTGCTAAAAAAAAACGTCGTCATGACGGCATCCCGATGATTCCACTTGGAGTTAAGGGCTTTCTTCTTCTTCTTCAATGGTGGAGAGAACCGTGACTAGTTCCATCATAGCCCTGGTATGAAGGTGCCAATGTACAAGATATACAAAGGGTTGCAGAGTCAGCCAGCTCTACCACAGGCACAATACTCCCCACCATCAAGGACAACGTCAAGAGGCAGTACCATTCACTCAGGACCCTCACCACCCAGGACAAGCTTTCTTCTCTTTAGTACCATCACAGAGAAGGTAAGGGAGCTTGCAGAGCCATACTCAATGATTCAGCACACCTTCCCCTCTGCCATCAGATTTCTGAACAGCTTATGAACCCATGAAAGTATCTCATTATTCCATTTTTCACACTATTTATTTATAATATTATTATGTCTTTGCACCACATTGCTGCTGCAGAGGAAACAGAATTCATGTCATATAAGTCACCAATAATAAATCCGGTTCTGATGGATGTAGATAGCACTGTTTTGTGGCAGCTTCACTCAATTCTCACTGAAAACATGGTAATGTGATACTGTGTTACTGCCCGTCTATTTCTTCTAGATACAAGTTCTTTCAGGTTTCATTTGACATGTAGCTCCCTGCTCTCTTCATTATCTCAGCCAATTCTTCCCCCATTACCAATTAAATACTCACTTTTGTCACACAATGGTACTATCAGAATTTAAATTTTCAGTTAATGATTAAAGGACCTACATTTTGCTTTTGCAAAAGGTACAGTTCAGAATTGATTAAACAACAGAGAGTGAGTTAGTCATTCATTTATCATTACAGAAACACATTTTCCATTGTTCAGAGACTGGGTGCTGACAAATTGCTGGAGCATTTCATTAATTTCGAGACCAACACAATTTGGGAGAACAACATAATACTAAAATCTTTATCAATGGAGAGGGATTGTTTGGTTGACATTATTCTTGACATCAAATGGTCTTGAGAAAATTGCCTGATAATCTCTAAAAACTTTCTGTATTAAATGTGGGTGTTGGATGTACAGTATATTCAATTTATCATTCTGCGAATAATTCAAGAGAACATAAAAAAAAGTTGTGGAATTATCAATGAGCTGGATTGAATTTCCCTTTAACCTGTTATTAAACTTCACCCCTTGTTCAGTCTGTCTCTGGTTTCAATGCTTAAGCATTGAACCTAGAAGTCTGATAACACATGGATTACCACTAATCCAGGGCTGGAAGGCAGGAATGCTGAAGAAACACCTAGAGGCATTTCAAAGACTTTCCAGGGGAACTGGGCTTCTAAGGACCAGCTGTTGCATGCAGTCCATTCCTTCTCAAGTATGGATCGTCACCTTGGGCAGCCCTCCACATCCTGAATAGGAGAAAGGATGCAGCCAACACCAGAACAAACTGTTCCAGTTGGTGGGTTTATGGAGTGAACTTCCCGAGGAAGTGGTAGAGCCAGGTACAATTACAACATTTTAAAGACATTCAGACAGATACATGGATTGAAGAGACTGAGAAGGATATGGGCAAGACAGGGAAATGGGAATCGGCCAGGTCGGCACCTTGTTCGGCATGGTCAGGTTGACCTGAAGGGCCAGTTTTTACGCTATGTAACTCTACAATTCTATATGAAGCACTCCCTCACCAATCACTTAACTTAATATTCAATGAAAGATGATAAAAAGAATCATGCAATACCTTCTGTGTGGAAATAGAAACAAGACCTATATCTGCAACAACAAAAAGATGTCATGTGAATACAACTTTAATGTACACCAGTATAGTGATAGTTGATATTTGAAATTAAATGTTTCCCGAGGCCTGGACCCACTCTTGGGTCAATTTGCACCCTTTGCAGTTTGCAAGTTTAAACACAATTAAATGATTAAACCAGAGTAAGAAACACAGCACCAGTACCGTTGACCATCAGATATCAGAATGTCATTGTAACACCTCCGCCCCTGAGAGATGCAAACCTAGCTTCATCTGTGGGCCCACAGATTGATTCCAAGCTCAGCTCAGCAACCGAAGCAGCCAAAGTGGGCACCGAAGATGCACAGCTGATTTTAGAGAAGGTTTAATAGCAGCATCTACTGACAAAATTAAAAGGTATCCAGACTTGCACAAAGTCAACCTCCGTTTAACAGTTATGCCTTGGTCATTCACAGAATTATGGATGATGTCAATGATCAGGGCAGCGAATAGGACTTGTTCACAAGTCAGTGTGTTCTATGGGACACCCCCCCCCTCGGTTTCATACCTCATTACAGGCAACTCCTGCATACGTGTAGGGTGGAGGAGGGGGAGAGGGGTTTGGTTACAGTGATGAAGAGTACTGCGATTCAGCCTAAGTACAAGGGGTGATTGATATGTTCGTGGCCTAAGGTAGAAGGAGTCAGTTTTAGAAAACCTAGCACATTTATTTTTCAACATAGTCCCCTCCTACGTTTACACATTTAGTCCAGCGGTCGTGGAGCATACGGATCTTGGACCTCCAGAAAGTGTCCACAGCAGGGGTGATTGATAAATTTAAGAGGCATTTAGACAAACACTGAAACGGGCAAGGCATAGAAGGACACAGCCTTAATGTGGACAAGTGTTGCTGGGCAAAAATGTTGGCAAGAACATGGACATGGAGATTGTAGGGCCTATTGCTCTGTGCACAGCTTGTTGACTCTGGGACACATTTGAACTCGTATCAATGAACTTCTCTCCATCACAGGGTCAGAAGTGAGGAAGATCACTGATGCAGTGGGACTTTCTAAGAAAGAGCTAAAAGTGGCAAATAGTATTCAAATTACAAGAGACCAGCAATGACCACCTCCACTGGTTCAGCACCCACCGACATTCAATGGTAATACCATCATCAAACTGCCAGCTGGTGGCCTAGTGGCATCAGCACTGGACCTCGGGGCGGAAAGTCCCGAGTTCGAATCCAGCCGGCTCCCTTGCACACTTTCCACCCGTGCTGGGTTGAGTGTCGAGCTAGCAACTCGGCCTCGTTAAAAAAAAGAAACTGCCTGCTACAGAAACGTCAACAGCAAAAAGTTGATGGCCTATGCTCGCTCGTGAGTTTAAAGGCAAATTTCTCCCTCTCACCATCATCAAATCCTTCACCAAGGCACTTCAGTGGTAATTAATTTTATTTCCTACATTTTAGCCCAACAAAGAGAAATAAGAACAAAAAGCTGCAGGTGCTGGAAATATAAGGCACAAAGCAGAAAAGTTCAAAAGCACTCAGTGGGTCAAGGAACATTTACATGGAGCGAAACAGAGCTAAGGATCCTTCATCGGAACTCAAGGGGATTGCTTTTCCCATCTGAGCTTTCTCTGACTTGTAACCTTTTAAGGAAAAAACTTGGCCAGCATGGATCAGTTGGGCCGAAGGGCCAGAGGGTGTATTGTTTATCAGTTATAAATGTCAGGTTGTTCCGCAGTTCTGAGCACCCATGTACTGATGCACCTGTGGCAGTCACATGATCGTGGGCTCTGTACACGCTGCACACTGGTACGAAGCCACCTTTTTATCACAAATGTAAACAAGGACAAAAGCGCCTTGCAAATACATATTGTATTTACCTTCAAACATGATCAGAGAGTCCTATTTGTGCAACACACAAGCCTTTGATTACCTTATGCTCGCAATTAGCTTGGTTTCAGATGTCCAATCAGCCTCCCTTCCAGTTGCTCAGTGCACTACACCCTGCCTCCTGAGTCAAAGCAGCGTCTGCTTCACTGTCTGCACCGACTAAGATAAGAGACGGGTAAATACAATTCCTCTCATGATTCCCCAGGTGGGGAGTGTGGTAAAGACACGTGAAGGCGGTGGGGAGGCCATACATGGAAAATGTAAGCAGGTAATTGTTTCCAGTTACTGTACTACAACCTCTACCAGAGAAACTAATCAGGAGCGACTGAGGCAGATCTTCCATGACTCCCTGAAAGATATTCCTCTGCATCGGTTTGCTGGGCAGCTTTTGAAACTATGCCCATTGTCAAAACATAGAACACCGAACAGTTCGGCACCGAACAGGCTGTTTGGCCCACAATGTTGTGCCAACCTTGACGCCATTTTATACTAAGAGAATTATACTATTTATACCAGAGTTGTGGATATGACTGAGCACGTCATGGAAACCTGCCTCCCCTCTATATACTCTGTACTTTTTACTGCCTCAGTAATGCACCTAGCATAATCAAAGACTCCATCCAATGGATATTGTCTCTTCTCCCCTGTCCCATTGGGCAGAAGATACAGAAGCCTGAAAGCACGTGCCACCAGGCTCAAAGACAGCTTCTCGCTTACTGTAATAAAACTATTAAATAGTTTTCTAATATGATAAAATGGACTCTTGACCCCACAATCTATCCTGTTCTGACCTAAAGACTTCATTGTCCAGCTGCATTGCACTTTCTCTGAAGCTGTCACACCTTATTTTGCATTGTTATTGTTCTAGCTCAATGCTTGTGTAATAATAGTCATAGTCATACTTTACAGATCCCAGGGAGAAATTGGTTTTCATTACAGTTGCACCATAAATAATAAATAGTCATAGAACCATAAATAGTTAAATAGTAATATATAAATTATGCCAGTAAATTATGAAGTAAGTCCAGGACCAGCCTATTGGCTCAGGGTGTCTGACCCTCCAAGGGAGGAGTTGTAAAGTTTGATGGCCACAGGCAGGAATGACTTCCTATGACGCTCTGTGCTGCATCTCGGTGGAATGAGTCTCTGGCTGAATGTACTCCTGTGCCCACCCAGTACATTATGTAGTGGATGGGAGACATTGACCAAGATGGCATGCAACTTGGACAGCATCCTCTTTTCAGACACCACTGTCAGAGAGTCCAGTTCCATCCCCACAACATCACTGGCCTTATGAATGAGTTTGTTGACTCTGTTGGTGTCTGCTACCCTCAGCCTGCTGCCCCAGCACACAACAGCAAACATGATAGCACTGGCCACCACAGACTTGTAGAACATCCTCAGCATCGTCCAGCAGATGTTAAAGGACCTCAGTCTCCTCAGGAAGTAGAGACGGCTCTGACCCTTCTTGTAGACAGCCTCAGTGTTCTTTGACCGGTTCAGTTTATTGTAATCCGAACAGGATGCAAGACAGTTTTGCACTGTATCTCAGCACATGACAATAATAAACCAATACCAAATATCCTCCTCCTATAGACTATCCATATCCTACCTTTCCCATCATAATCATGTCACTCCACCAAACTGCCCATCTCCTCTGCTACCCCATCCCAGGTACCTATCACTCTCCGCCTAGAAAAACTGCTGTTCATGTCACCCTTAAACTTTCTCCCGCCTCCCCCTAACTTTAAAAGCGTTCTCATCAAAGTTGCTGGTGAACGCAGCAGGCCAGGCAACATCTCCAGGAAGAGGTACAGTCGATGTTTCGGCCGAGACCCTTCGTCAAACGCGTTCTACTGGTGTTTGACATTTCCGCTCTGGAGAAAAGATTTTGACTGTATTAGGCAGGAACTAGGGACAGTTAATTGGGAACTGCTGTTTTTGGGCAAGTCCACATCTCACATCTGGAGTGTGTTTAAAGACCAACTGCACAGAGTACAGGGCGGGTGTGCTCCATTCAGAAGGAAAGACAAGATGGCAAGATAGGAGAGCCTTGGATGCTGAGGGAGGTGATGAATTTAGTCAAGAAGAAAAAGTAAAAGTGTGTAAAGCTTAGGAAGCTAGAATCAAACAGAGCCCTTGAGGATTATAAAGAAGCCAGAAAAGAACTCAAGGAGGGAATTAGGAAAGCCAGGAGTGTCCATGATTGTCCTTGGATTGAACAGACTCCCAATGCATTCTATACATACATCAAGAGCAAGAGAGGCTAGCACCACTCAAGGACAAAGAGGGGAACATTTGCTTGGATGCAGAGGATATGGGTGAGGTCCTCAGTGAATACCTTACATCAGCATTTACCTAGAAGGACGTGGTGGATAGCGAGATTAGTGCCAAGTGTATTAATAGGCTAGGGCATTTTGAGGATCTCTTAAAGAGAACTAAGGTAGATAAGTCCCCAGGGCCTGGTGAGATATAGATCAGGTTAATGAGGAAGGCACAAGATGAGACTGCAAGGGTTTTGACCTGTATCTTTATATTCTCTCTAGCCACAGGTGTGCTCCCGGAGGACTGGCGAGCAGCCAATGTTGTTCCATTATTCAAGAAGGGAACCAGGAATAATCCTGGAAACTACAGACTGATGAGTCTCACATCAGTGGTAGGAAAGTTATTGGAGAGAATTCTTAGGGATAGGATTCATGAGCCTTTGGAAAACCATGGCCTGATTAGGGAGAGCTACATGGCTTTGTTCAGGACAAATCATGTCATAATAACTTGATAAAGAGTTTTTTGACAAGGTGACAAGGGTGATTGATGAAGATAGAGCTGTGCACGTTGTTTACATGGATATGTACATTGATAATAAATTTACTTTGAACTCCTGTTTCATGTTCTATTGATGGCAGGGACATGGGTAAAAGTTGATCTCAAGATCCAATATTATAAATACTTTAGAATGGCCAGAGACTTTCATTCAGTTGACTTCTTTGTGCTCTCTATGCATCCCCAATATATGGAGCACTTTCACCATAAAGGCTGACCACTCCTTTACCCAGAGACTGCAGATTATTACTTTTAAATTGCTACACTGGCTCCTTCATGAAAGCTTTGATTATAAAGCTAAAGAATTTCAAGGATAGTCTTTATTAAAAACTGTATTGAGAAATGTCATTATTGCTACTAGAGCATTAGCATTTATTTCCAGAATTACTTAATGAAGGGATAATGGGTTAATGGCGCCTAACCGCGACTCCTTTGTTTGCATCTTCGGAAACAGCTCTATTTTTACCTTCAATATCTTTATTTTCCCTTTCACGGTTCTTTTGAAGACCCTGACCTGGAGTTACATGCTGACTTCGGTTCTTTGCGGGAATGGGACCCGTGGTCGGGGTTCCACGACTGACCATTATTCAACATTCCAAGGGTTTGGCCTGAGAGTCTCGGTCGTGTTTGGAAGCCTAAGATCTCAGGGCTCTGGAGACGGGCGGATCGAGGGTCGGTGTCACGGCAGGAGGCTCGTGTGTCATCGGGGAGGCCGGAAAATCTTTCGCTGTGGGCCCAAAGACCTGAGGTCTTTGCAATCTTTGAACATAGAGCTTGAAAAATGCAACGAAACGGACTTTTAACATCGTAAACCAGCAGGTTGTTGTTATGTCTCCCGCCTGCTGTGAAAATGGGGGACACCTCCCTCTCCCTTGCCAGGGAGAGAGAGAACCTGTGGTGTGCCAAATGTCGGATGAAATGCAAAGCCTTTCGGGTAACTTTGGTCTGTGTCTTTACTGTTGCTTAGCACACGCTTGGGCTCGGTGACAGTACCAATGTGCTTTTTTTTTGCTGGTGGGAGGAGGGGGGATCGTTGCTCGCTGCCGCTTATGCGCGGGAGGAACGGGGGGGTACTTTGGGATTCTCACATTTAACTGTTGTTCATTCTTTGGGGCACTTCTCTGTTTTCATGGATGTTTGCGAAGAAAAAGCATTTCAGGATGTATATTGTATACATTTCTCTGACATTAAATTTGACCTTTCAACCTTGAACCTTTGAACTTCATTAAATACCCTAACTGTTGTGGTGCAATTTGAACATATGTGTTCTGTAACATTTGTCCAGGATCTAGACACCAGTCCAGTAACTCTGGGAGAACAATTTTAGCATATATCTGTCAAGGAACATGTGGTGGCTGCCTCCCCATGTTAAACAAAGTCACACACAGGCATCTTCATCAAGGGAATCCATCCTAACATCCCGGGTTAAGTCCCATGGTAACCAGCAAGGGGGAAGGATTGTGAGGTCTGGAAGCTCCTCGGAACCACATGTGGATTCCAGATCTGTCTCTACTGACACTTGAAGACCCACCAGCAGACAAACCTTAGGAGAACATCATACTCGACTCAAGTGATCGCACTTCTTCGACAGTGCAGTGCCACAAACTAAAGTGCATTGAACTGCACAGGCTGGTTGACAACAATTTATCAAACTAGCTGAGTTGAATCAATGTAGAAGTGAAGGTCTGTGAATGCCCTGGAACTGAAGAGATGAACATACAAGGCAAAGAAAACTGATTTTGAGATATGCAGCTGTACCATAACAGGGAGTTTCTCATATAAAAGACACATCCAACACTTTTACATTTTAATCAACTATTAATGAATATGCAAGTGTATAGCATGTCTTCTAAAAGCCTCATTTGCACCATAGCTGTAAATTGAGCCTTGTTTCCCAGTTGCTAATTTACTGTTGTTTCAAATTAAACCATACCGTATAAACAGTGCAAACTAATTTCTTCCAAATTACTTCAAAGAAAAATCACTCACCTCCTGATGTTCATAATAAAACCCAAAGCAAAATAAATATAGTTAAAATCATGTTGAAAATATATTGCAGCACCTCTGTTTATGAACTACTCAGTTATTTATCCACATTATGTGATTTGATTTGGCTCCTAACTTTTGAACTGTACAAATTTGCTGTTATACAATGAAATACTAGATATTGCACAAGTCTTGTACAATTCGAATCACAATCATTGTACTGTCCTGCGGATGACAAGGGCTTCTTTGCTCTTGACACTAATGTTAGTAATAAATTTAGATTGAATTTATAGATCATCAATAACATAAACAGTTCTCAACTTCTAATCTAAACAAAAATTTTCACTGTAGTGAAAATAATTTTGACTTACTAGTGTTGGCATCTGTGGGTGGAAGAGGCAAAGATATCAGAAAGGGGCAGTCCATACTCTCTCCGCATTCGTACTGCTGTAATGATGAAATTCAACTGCACCATGTGTCACACCACAGTTCACCTCACAGGTCTACCAGATTTTAAAGGAACTAATTAACAAGATTGCAAAAGAAGAAAAGCAGCTTTGTGGGAATGCAAGGGCCACTGTTACAGAGTACAATTTCAGCCTTAAAAGAGGGTCGGAAGGCAAAGAGAAATGAGGCAATACATTTCTATTCTGGTAACATAACAAATACAAGTACATTTAAAAAGACAATCACATCACCATATGTGCCCCGTAAACTATTTTTTTTTATTTGAGAAGATCCACATTACAATCTGGTCAACCTAGGCCAAAGAATCTGAACCAAACTAGTGTAAACACCAAGGGCAAGTATAAAAGACTTATATTTTTCATTCCAGACATTGCTTACCGGATAATGTAAACAAATAACCTTTCTACAGTCCAGCAATTTCTACCTCACAGAGTAAGACCATAAGACATAGGAGCAGAATTGGGCCATTTGGCCCATTGAATCTGTTCTACCATTCAATCATGGCTGATGCTTTTTCCCTTCCTCAGCCCCCATTGTGTTAATTGCAGCAATGTCATGTCTAACAGGCTAGTACAAGGATAAGTTTGGCATTAGCCACTGGAAAGGATGGTGCATCAACCCACATGTTCTTTGGATTACTAGCCATTCATTTTCCTTTTTTTTGGCACCTTCATGAAAATCCCAGATTTCATCCAATATTAAACAGTTTTACTATAATGCTGGAGTCATCACTTTCCACAATCAAGCACATCCACTTCAGGGTCTGTTAGCATTGTAGTTATCTTTCTGCATAAGTAACCAACACCATGCACTGTTACTCCAAAATAAGCAGTCAAATCCACTAGGTTAAAATTAAATCACTTAGCAAATATGGAATTAAAGCTATTCTCAGCAACAATAACCAGGAAGTTAGCAAATTGTTCTAAAATCATATCTGGTTCACTATTGTCCTTCAGAGAAGAAAATCTACCATCTTTATTTGTTTTTCCTAAATGTGACTGCAGATGCACTTGTAGACCCCCTGGCCACCCTCAGGGTCGCTCGGCTCGCTGTCGTCTAGGGAAACAGCCTCGGCCCCGCCAAACTGGGTAATAGTTTGTGTGAGGTACCCCACCCCGCCCAAATAACAGACAATACACCAGATACGATTAAATGATTTACAGTTTATAGATATTACTGGAACTATATAATTAAGAGAGAATAAAATATAAAAGGAAAATAAAAGGCGCCACACTTATCAAAGTTCAATCTCTTCGTGCACAAAACCGTTGGAGCTCAAGGACCTTCTTCTTCACCCTGCGACCCCTCAGATCACCTCGACCGGCTGCCTGGGACCAACAACGGTGGTCGACCAGACGCTCCACACGAGTCCGTCTCCATCTCCTCGCTGAATGCCCTCCTCGGGGTCCAACCCCGTTAGCGGACATCACAGCACATCGTCAATCCTCTGTCTCGCTCTCCCGCCTTCTGCCCCAAAACGCCGCGCATACAGTATCTTCAAATACACCAAAACCATAACAACTATCCCAATTGGTTAATAGCACCCTCTTATCACACTCTAAACCAAAACAAGCTGCTAGCGCAAACTTTCTCAGCATTTAACACAACAAAGCCGCATTCCCCAGATTAACATAACAAAGATGCCATTTTAATTAGCCTCCGCAGTAACATAAAAGTCGAAACCCCCTTACACACTGTAGTTCACTTTTCACTGCCTCTTAATCAGGCTCAGGCAACATTTCCGATGATGCCTGCAACATGTCAATGAATAAATAAAATCCAAAAAGGCACAGGCAGAGTGTGTGATGTTACTCTCTGTGCTCCTATTGGAGGCTCTTGATCTGTGATATGGACTTTCCTTTCATGCAGGAAATCATCGAGCGGGTCAGGGTAACATGAATCAGCTTTAACCACTTATACATAACATACTGCTACAGAGGTCATGGTGTAAATCACAGCTTAGCTGGTAGCACCAAGTCAGGATTCCATGGGTTTGTGCCCCACTCTAAAATCCAGCTTAGCACTCCACTGGATCACTCCAACGGGAGTTCTGTGAGACCATCTTTCATTGGTCCCCTTCTGCGGTTTCTACTGCCCTCTAGTTCGTTAACCACCTTCATTCAATACCCTCAGAACAAATCAACAAGCTTCCTTACCTCCCTGTGCAACTGGATCCTTGACTTTCTCATCCAGAGACCATAGTCTGTGCGGATGGGAAATAACATCTCCTCTCACTGACAGTCACACCTCAAGGACGCATGCTTAGCCCACTGCTACACTCTCTCTACATCTATAACTGTGTGGCTCGACAACAAGACAAACGCCATCTATAAATTTGCTGTTGACACAGCTGTTGTTGGCAGAATCTCAAACGGTGATGATGCGTACAGGAGTGAGGTAGATCAACTGGTTGAGTGGTGTCGCAACAACCACTTAGCTGTCAGCGTCAGTAAGACCAAGGAATTGATTGTGGGCTTCAGGATAGGGATGTTCCTTTCCTGATGTTTCTCCATGATGTCGAGGGGTCATATGCCAGACCTCGCCGACAAATCAGCAGTGGAAATGGTGAGCAGTTTCAGGTTCCTGGGTGTCAACATCTCTGAGGATCTTCCTGGGCCCAACATATTGTCTCAGTTACAAATAAGGCATGACTGTGGCTATATTTAACTTGGAGTTTGTAGGGTACGTCACCAAAGACTCTAACAAATCTCTACAGATGTACCGTAGAGGGTATTCTAACTGATTGCATCACCATCCGGTGTGCAGGGGCCGATGCACAGGTTGTAAACTCAGCCAGCTCCATCAAGGGCACTGGCCTCCCCAGCACCCAGGACATGCCCTCTTCTCATTTCAGGCATCAGGGTGGAGGTACAGGAGACCAAAGCCACACACACACAATGCTTCAAGAACAGTGACATCATCACATTTCTAGTTGGACAATGAACACTACCTCATGCTTCCTTTTGCTCTCTTGTTTGCACAGCTCACTTAATTTGATTTTGTATATATGTATGTGTGGCATATATATTTGTCGTGATTAATAGTTTCTAATGTATTGCATCATATTACTGATGCAGAACAACAAGACTCAAGACAAACGCCAGTGATATTAAACCTGATTAAACCTGATGACTCTAAGGACAAGAGCCACGCTTGCCCATGCCATCAGGAAGGCGAAGTGAGAGTACTCACAGAAAATCCACAGACAGCTTTGTGACACCAGGAACACGCAGCACACGTGTGGTGTACAAACCATAACAGTTTACAAGTCCACCCTGCATGTCAACGACAGCGACACCTCCCTACCTGATAGACTGAATGGCTTCTATGGCATGACTTGACGTAATGAATGATTCGACACTGGGGAAAGTCCCCTCTCTCCCTGAGGAACAGGTACCCTGTCTGGCCTCAGCTGAGTTGAGGAGGATCCTAGCCAGGGTAAACCCAAGCAAAGCTGTGGGACAGACAACATTCCTGGTCAGATGCTGTGGGACTGTTTATGGACCAGCTAAGAGAGGTCTGAACAGTCATCTTTAATATCTCTTTGCAACAGTCCACTGTACCGACAGTCTTCAAAGCAGCCACCAATCATTCCGGTGCCCAACAGAGCGATGGTATCTGGCCTAAATTACTACCCCCGCCCCAGTGGCACCGACAGCAACAATCATGAAGCGTTTTGAGCGGCTGGTAATGGATGGTATAAAATCCCACCTTCCAGCTAGATTGGACCCTTTCCAGTTTGCGTACCACTCAAACTGACCCACTGATGATGCCATAGCTTCGGCCCTCCATCCCAAACTGTCACACCTAGAAAATGATGCCTCATACGCCGGGATGTTGTTTATCAACTTCAGTCGGGTGTTTTACACAACCATCTGTCAGAGGCTGGTGGGTAAAATGCCCTTGTTGGGACTCAACACCTCCCCCTGTAACTGGATCTTGGACCCCTTGATGGAAAGACCCCAGTCCGTCTGAGTTGGCAGCAACGTCTCATGCTCTATCACGCTGAGCTCTGGTGCCCCCCAGGGCTGCTCGCTCAGCCTGCTGCTGCTCACGCTGCTGACTCACGACCACACTGCCAGATCCAGCTCAAGCCACATCATCAAATGCGCTGACGATACAACAGTGGTTGGCTTCATCAGCAACAATGATGAGTCGATATACAGGGAGGAGGTAGAGAGGCTTGTCAAATGGTGTGAGAACAACAGCCTGACTCAACATGGACAAGGCAAAAGAGATGACTCTGTACTTAGGAAGGCGCAGGTCAAACACTCTCCATTGCAAATCAGTGGCTCTGCTGAGGAGAGAGTGAAGAGCACCAAGTTCCTTGTGTGCACATAACAGAGGATCTAACATAGATCCACAACACCTCCTCATTAGTTAAGAAGGCACAGCAACTACTACACTTTCTGGGGAGACAGATGCGTGCAAGGCTCCCCACCCTTACTCTAACAACTTTCTGCAGGAGCACCATCAAGTGGGTTCTGTATGGCTGCATCATTGTGTGGTACAGAAGTTGCAAGGCATCGACTACAAGACCCTACAGAGGATAGTAAAATCCGCCAAGAGGAATATTGGGGTCTCCCTCCCCGCCCACCCTATTTGTGACATTTACTGTGAGCATTGCCATCAAAGGGCCCAAAGCATTGTTAAGGATCACGACCAACCTCCTTGACCCACTGCCGTCAGGAAGGAGGTACAGGAACATTCGGACTAGGACTGCCAGATTGGGCAACAGCTTCATTCCCCAGGCTGAGAGTCTAATGAATACCCTGCCACCACTGAGGTCTCATCCCTAGGACAGTGAGCTAAATAATGCTTGCTGTTTACCTGTGCTGCACACTAAATGCATTTTGAATTTTATTTGATTAACTTTTGAATTTTATTTTATTAACTTTTTTTGTGGTAATATTTTGTTTTATTTGCTGTGTGTGATATATGTATTGTGGGTACACCATGGCCCAGAGGAATATTGGTTCTTGTGGTTGTATATATCTAGACTCAAATGAAAACTTCAACTTGAAGTTGAAGTTGAGGTGGGTCGGAGGCTCGGAGTTTTTCGGACAGAGTCGGAGTCGGACTGTGGTCGGGTGCTTCCAGGATGCTGCATCGGCAAGTTTGTGGCGCTGGAGGTTTACCGTCTGCGTGAGATGATGGGACTTTCGAGAGACTTTGAGACTTTTACTGTGCGATAGTCTATTCCTATCAAATTACAGTATTGTTTTGCACTGTCGCAACTATATGTTATAATTATGTGGTTTTTGTTAGTTTTTAAGTCAGTTTGTCATGTGTTTTCATGATATCATTCTGGAAAATCATTTTATCATTTCTTAATGCATGCGTTACTCAATGACAATAAAAGGGGGCTGCGTGTCCTCATAATCATAATATAATAATAATAAGTCTCAGGCAACACTTTCAGGTGGCCATTAAAGATCCCTGTGCATCTACATGACTTTGCAGTAGAACACAAGAGTTACCACCTGGAATCTTAGCCAATATTTATTTCTCAATCAATCAAATGACCTGATCATTGTTTTCTGTTAAAGCTTGCTGTATACGAACACGAGAAAATCTATAGAAAAGAGTACAGTCGACGTTTCAGACTGAGACCCTCCTTCAGAGACCTGATGAAGGGTCTCGGCCCAAAATGTCGACTGTTTACTCTTGTCCATAGGTGCTGCCTAGCCTGCTGAGCTCCTCCAGCATTTTGTGTGTGTTGCTGGATATAAACTGGCTGCTCTGAAAATTACAGGGAACGTGCAGTGCAAGTGGACAGAAGGTGCAATCATAATTACAGTGCAAAAGCACTTTAGCTATACAATCTAAATCTTATTTTTAGAACAATTTTCATAAACCTCTATAAAAACAACACATTTAGGTAGGATGGAGCAATAAAGGCAATAACTGGTTTAACCAAAGTTGGCACACTCAAGTTAAAGACAGCGGGGAAGACACCATCGCAATGAAATTTACACAACCCAGATAATCCCTTGTGATACTTTAATGATATGATTTACCATATACATTTATATATTAAGTTTAATTTCCAAAATGTACCTCATTCTCAAAGTAGGATGTTCATTTGTTTGATCATTATGGAAAAAGACGTGGATATTGTTTTGTGTTCATCGAAAGTTGCAACAGGGGTTGCTCATATCTGAACAAATTAGTTTAACGTTTCTCTCTCCTACTGCAAGATTTGACGTTAATTTATTAAAATAACAAAAAACATTTTTGAAGGTCTTCTCTGTTGACAGAAACAGTAGAATTTTCAGTGGTCTTTAAAATAATTAAATTATTTCCAAGAAAACAAGATCAGCCCACAAGAAGAAACTGCGAAAGTGTTAGGTATGACCAGTGTCTGTTGCCTTTTTCTTGGATTGGTGACCCCTTTCAGACTGCAACGCAATACATTAAAAATAAATTTAAATGTAATGGGGTGTTCACATACGAATCTACTTCTGGTCTGAACGCAATTGATCCCACAAATGACATTGTCCTACACCTGTCCCTAGATTTTACAATGAACTTCACAAATGCAAAACTCAACTCCACTGCCTTCTTTTGAATAATTCTTACAAAAGATGTACAAGGTTATTCCCAGATTAGATTGAGTTACAGAGTTAAAGGAACTGAAACCATGATCAAATGGAAGCAATACAAATTACAATAATGAAAATGTTCTTTACAAACATTTTTTAACGGTGGAAAATGTCTAGTAGCACACTTTCCCTTTTGCTATGAATTACTTCTGCTCCCAACATTGTACTGCAGTTAGAGTATTGGGTTATCTTCCGACAAACACAGTAACCTTCCATAGGTGGGTGGGTGGGGGTGGGACAATCAAAACGGACTGCCTGTGCTTCCACTGAAACTCACACGTCGCCCCCTCTCCACCACCCCAACTAGAGCTTGCTGGATGCATTTCTGGAAAGGTAAAAAGTAATTATGGTTTAAAGTATATAGTGAGTGTCTGACATAGACAGGGAAGGAGATGGGGAACTTTATCAATGTAACATCTCAACCTATAATTTCTGATTCTACAGAAGAAACAGCTAACTAAATGATTGTTACCATAATTCAAGATCAAAACAAGATCAAGTAGTTCTTGGTTTATAACAAATTGACAGAACACAATCTAATTTTTTTTGTTGCAACTGAGATGGAATAAACAATTCAGAACATAACACAACAACCTGGTGCATGTGGAGTGGATACCTCCCTCAGTAATAAACTGACTGTATGGTTCTGTATCTATCAGATTTCCAACATCCTTCAGTGGCTGTCGATCTTTATCTGGGGTTTAAAATTCTAAATTCACCTTCCCAATTCACCCATTCACTTAACCAATCAAGATAGACTACATGTCTGCTACCGGTAGCCATTAATACAAAGACACTCCTGAAAGACTATCAAACAAGCTAGCATTGGATTGGACAGATGCCTTTCACACAACTAAATGGATACACCTGTCTCAAGATAAACATTCTTTTTTATTTTCCAGCAGCAGAGTTTTAAACTCCCAACATTAAAAACCCAGACTGATCATCAACTGTACAAACAAGCAATACTACTCTCAGTGTGGATTTGAAGATGGAAGGAAGCATCTGACTTGTCTGATCAAAATGAGGTAACCATTAGAACAGGAACAATGGAGTAGGGGCAGGAGGCCACTCAGCCCCTCTCGCCTCTCCCCACCATTCAATAGGATCATGCATCATCAACTCTCCAGAACCAGCTCCCACAGCCCTCAATTCAATGGTCTTTCCAAAAATTATCTGCTTCTTTCGATAGCCCAGAAGGCTTGCCCCTACCACACTCAGAGGTAAGACATCCTGGAGATTCACCAGCATCTGCAGGAAGCTGTTCCTAAACATCTCAGTTTTAAAAATCCATCCCTCTGGAGTCGGAGAGTGATTATACAGTACAGAAACAGTCCCTATAGCCCAGCTCATCCACACATCAAGGTGCCTATCTGAACTTGTCTCATTTGCTAGCATTTGCCCATTTGCATCTAAACCTTTCCTATCCATGTATCTGCCCAGCTGCCTTTTATCTGTTCCTGTTGCACCCATCTCTACCACTCTCCCCAGCATTTGTTCTGTCAACTGACCACCCTCTGTATGGAAAACCTTAACCCACCCACCCCGATCCCCTTTAAACCTTCACTCTTGCACCCTGAACCTGTGCCCTTTAGTTTTAGATTTCCACAATCTGGCAAAAAGACTGTGAGCATTCACCCTATTGAAGGCCTCATGACTTTATAAACCTGTATAAGGTCCCCTCTCAGTCTCCATTCCTCCAGGGAAAACAGCCCCAACCTATCCAGTCTCCCCTTATAAATCAAGCCCTCTCGTCATTGTGGATCTTTTCAATACTTTTGCTGGCTTACTGACATCCTTCCTATTAGGTGTATGACCAGTAGTGCACACAATACTCCATGTGCTGTCTCGTATGCCTGTAACATTTCATCCCAACTTTTGTACTCAAAGTGCTGATTGGTGAAGACTTCTTATAAGCCTCCTTATTTGAGATTCTGCCATCTGAACACCTACTCTGTCCTACCCCTAAGCATCTTATATATTCTGGAATGATCACTCCTCCTTCTTCCAAACTCCAAAAAAAATACAGATTACATTTCCTTAGCCGCTCATGACAGGACACCCTCTCGTCCCAGAAGAAGCTTAGTGAAAACTCTTTTAGAATGCCTCCACTGCCAATATATCCTCTTTTTAATAAGGGGACCAAAATTATGCACAGTGATGTGGCCTTACCAATACCCTGTACAATTCCTACAAAACTTTCCTATTCTGGAGCTTCAACCCTCCTACAATAAGGCCATGATGTCATTTACTTTCCTTACCACCTGCTGTACCTGTCTGCTAACCTTTGCAATCTCTATTCCCCTCTGTACTTCACTTAACTGCAATCTTTCTTCATTTAGATAAAAATTTGCTTTTACTTCCTCTTACTGAAATGCATAACCTTGTACTTGCCCACATTAAACTCCGTTTGCCAAATTCTCACCCACTCACTCAACCTAACCTTGTTTCACCATGCCCTCCCTCCCACTTGACTGTGTAACACTTACAGGTGGCAGTGTGCTTCCCCTCAATATTCACAACAAGGTTTCACACAGAGCTTTAGATTATCAAGGTAGCAACATATTTGTTTTACTTTATAAAAAAGTTATCACTTCAAATTCAAGATTTATCACTAAAATAATTTTTTTTTAAACTTTAGTGACATTTTTGAGTGAATATGTTCATGGAACCATACGTCAGTGAGATTGAACAAGTAGACTATTGGGTGATAAGTAAGATCCACGCATTTGTAAATGGAATCAAATGTCCAATCGACTTCATTAAACTAAATACCAGTGTTTGCTCATAGCCGCCTCAGGAGAGAGAGAGAGAACAATCAAAGGCAGCAGTCTGATCACTCTGAATTGTGAGCAGCAGGACCTAACGGCAACATTTTCAAATGTATGCTTCGCACACGTGGTCACAAACAAATGACGTTTGTGCCATTTCTGCGTTAGTAAAGTGGATTTGGATCAATATCGAAACAGAGTTTCAGAAATAAAAGTCGGGCAGTCTAAGTTAGCACACGACTGGCTCTCTGGTTTTTAGCCATGCACTGTATGTTTTCAACATCAAGGGCCATACTTGAGATACATTAAAAAGCCACTAAATAACATAAAATCTTGAACATTTATTTTCAGTCTAGACGTAGACAATTTGATAAACTAACCATTGACTTGAACATCACCATTCAACAATGACATGAATGTACCTCTGATTAGACATAGGTTTATTTACTTAAGACACTGAAATAATGAATTCATTAAATTAATTACCAATTACTTGAATATTCACTGTCATAGTATTAATTAACATTGACTTGAAACAGTGAAGGTATTCCCATAGAAGAAAACTCTGAACGTTAATAATGATCTTCAAAATCATGCATATCTCTTTAATGCACCGTTTCAGTTACTGTTCCCATCAGTCTGAGAATTACATCTACTTACAACCAGGTACCCCTCTACATGTTTTATTTCTCCTGCAAATATTACCCTGCCCATGGCCCTTAACTTGGGGAACTTGCTATAGGCAAACAAAGTGTATTATGGAACACTGAATAGAGACATTTTATGACAATATGACATAGCCTTACACTATCTTTTCCCCAGGCATTTCTTTTCCAACATTTTCAAAGATGCTGTCTAGAATATTCTCTCTATAAACAGACTGAGTGCATTTACGGCATTCTTGACTTTGTTTGAAGGCCAAACACTTAATATCCTACTGCTTGGCTGGACCATGAGAAACAATCTGACAGGCCAACGGAGCCAAAAGCTGCCCACTGCTTTTCCTTCACCAGCTAAACACAGAACTGCAATTTCTTTTTCATGCAATAAAAACTTTATTGTGTGACTACTTTTGATTTCAAAGCGACATCACCATATTGGTACAAGCAAACATATATCTGGACAACTATTAAATTGCACTATTTACAGTGCAATTTTATATCCAATTACTGTGCGTTTTTGACAAATACTACACAGTGTTTGTTTTCCCATACTCTTGAAGTAACTTTGAATGCAGATTTAGAACATCAGACAAGCAATTTCACACAATTCCATTTCAGCCATTGCACCATAAGAGATACAAATCACATCAGGTAAGTCTGTGGGTGAACCTGTTATCATTCATTAAATGAAAGAAGCCCATAGGCTGAAACTGTGAGCCACAACAATAGAGACAAGTAAAATGAAAACAATTAAGTGATACTGGTTTATTCATCGAGAGAGATATTAAATAGAAGCATAAGAAACTGTGCCATGGAATAATATTTCATGCAAGGTGTTTTTTTTCCTGAAACTATTCCTTTATCCTGAAATATTCTGATAACTGAAACAGAGGTCAGATAACAGAGAACTCATTCCGTAAAGCCTCTAGCATAACAGTAAACTCAGTTCCAAAATGTCTACCTTGACAGCCTTCTGCCTGTAAAGCATTTGTGGTCCACAACAAAACAAGACGGACAGTACAGGGTTTTTCAGCAACTTACCCTGTGAGAACCACCACAAAATCCATCACATTCCAGCCATTTCGAAGGTAGGAACCTTTATGAAACACGAATCCCAGAGCAATGATTTTGATGCCAGCTTCAAAGCAAAATATTCCAATGAAATAAGGTTCGGTATCATCCTGAAAAGACAAAATTCACCCATGAGAAAGGTCATGTGATCCGGACCAAAGAACAAAGCAACCTGACTTTTTGCTGAACATCCAAAATGAGATTTGTTCATTTTCAGAGAAAGTTCTGAAAGTTCTCAAAACAATGATGCCATGATGCCTTATTACTGACCGTCAGCTCTGAAAGGTGAATTGTGTGGATTGAGAGCTTAGAATGATTGCCAGTAAATAACATTATCCGTACCATCCCGAACAAAACAAAATTTCCGGTGACATCAGGCATTTCAACAGTGTGCAGTTAATCAATCTGGCTTTCTACATTATCCCTTCAGTACCTGTTGGTTTTTCGAGCAGATTCAAATTTACTGAGTTCCACCTTCCTGTATCAAGGTCTGTTATGCCCATGCTGAACGAGCCGAAGTTGCTCAGTAGCAACACCAGTGTCACCATTGCAGTTACAGCCTGCCAGCCAGGGAGAAGGAGCGTTTCTTTGTTTCGAGATACAGCGCAGAACAGGGCCTTCCAGCCCAGTGACCTGCAGTGAATACTTCAGGACTTTATTCACTGGAACGCAGGAGGGTGAGAGCAGATCTATATAAGTACACAGAATCATGCGGATAGGTGCGTTTTAAATCTTACAGGCCTTTTCTTCTCAGGTTGGACGAGACTGGAACTGGAGGTCAAAAGTTTAGATTGAAAGGTCAAATATTGAAGGGAGTCTGAGGGGGATTCGTGACTCAGAGGGTGGTGTGAGTGTGGGATGGGTTACCAGCAGAAGAGGTAGACATGAGTTCAGTTGTTACATTTAAGAGAGGTATGGATGGATGAGAGGAGTATGGAGAGCTGAGGTAGATGGGACTAGGCGCAAGCAGGCCAACACAGACTAAATGGGCCAGAAGGTGTAGTGCTCTATGACTATGAGCAGAAACAAGGAGAGAGCAAATTAAACAATTTGGGGCCCATCTTGCCCAATAGTGAATATGAACATTGATCCATCGTCTGTGGTGGACTAGTTTTCCAGAGGATTATAATGTCCCGATTTATTCAGTAAACTGTACGCTACAAATATTCCTAAGGAAATTCATACAGCAGATCTAAAGGTTGACAGGCATTTTTGAGCTGAAATTAGTAACGTGAAGGAAATTACTATTTCAGTAAGTTCAATTTTTTGATAAACATCACTGAAAGCCAGGATCTCATTTCCTTAACAATGATTGGTTCCACCAGCATTTCTTCAATTTCCCCGTCATATTTTTAATTTCACTTTCTTTTCTACTGTTAACCCTCAAATGTCATTCCTCAGTTCCTGACGGGAGTCATTGGTCTGATCCTAGCTCAATATGATGCACGGCATGTTGTCTAAATATTTCTATTGACTCAGCTCCTCTGATTGCTGCTGCCTTGACCTACTCAGTGGCTTGCTCGAAAAGCAAACCAGAGCTTGTGTTGAACTACCGGGCACTTTCCTGCATGCTTGTAATGGGCTGAATGGCCCCTGTGCTGAAGATGTCAATGGTGGCAACAGGGTTGCAAGTACAAGCATATGTCAATAAATCATAAGTAATGCTACCAGGAACTACTTAAGAACCACAATGGCCAGAATATTTTGCCAGGTTAATAGTGTTATACATTACTTGCCATACAATCACTGTGTCTTCACAGTTACTGCAGATGTTGGATAAATACATCCTGATTCTCAAGTCAAGTCCTTTGTCTCCAAAGAAAGCTTTTGATTAATATCAGTACAATACTGTACCAAAAAAGGACTGCATGCTAACAAGATTACTGGAACCATCATTGCTGTGATGATCCGATTTTAATATTGACCTTTTATTCCTTGATTCATATATTGAGATTAGTAGGAAACTATTAAAACAATTTAAACGATGCACATTATGAACGTGAACCATGCTAGAATAATATATCAGACTGAAATTATTTCTCTGTAAGGGTCACAGTACGACCACAGTAGAGCTTCACCTGCTGGGCTAAAACATAATATGATTATAGATTACTGCTGCATTAGAAATTAGTTTTCTGTTGAGTAAAAACACAAAAACTGGAAGTACTTGGTAAGGTATCATCTGTGGAAAGACACAGAATTAACATTATTTCATCAGAACTTGGTTAACTCTGAATGACCTTTATCTGCTTTTCCCCTCCACATATGCTACCAGCACCATTATATTTTGCTCTGTTCCTTTATAAATAGTTTGTCAGGTAATTAAAAGAGCATCTCAACATCTCATTAGTTAAGGAACAATTCTATATGTATACATCAGCACTGATGCTTCTTGTGGCAACAAGAGTCTTTAAAATAACCACATCGAGTCCTTTGCAGTTCTCACTGAACATTAAGTTTTAATCACTACATTAGTGCATACAAGACAACAGCAGTGTCATGAATTATTTGCAAGATAGAGTATTGCCATTATTTTTTAAACACATGAATATTTATTCAGGGCCTTCCACTGGTTTATTTTTATCTTATTTAGAGATACAGCACGGAGCAGGCCTTTCCAGCCCATCGAGTCGCACTGCCCAACAACTCACCAATTTAACACTAGCCTAATCACAGGACACCTTACAATGACCAATTTGTCTAAAAACCAGTACATCTTTGGACTGTGAGAGGAAACCAGAGCACCCGTGGGAAACACACGCGTTCCACAGGGAGGACATACAAGCTCCTTACAGAAGGTGTTGGAATTGACCTCCAAACTTCAATGCCGTGAACTGCAATAACGTTGCACTAACTGATATGCCACCATGCATCTACTCATTGAAAGCCTGTTTTAAAAAATTTCATTAGTTTTCAAGGCAACTATATTTTTTAGGTAAAGTGTTACACGTTACTAATCATTATTTGTGACAAACATTAATATTTTGCTGCATAGAAATAGAAAAATCTGGATGCACCAGCAGGATCAGGCAACATCCATGGAAATAAAGCTCATGATGGCGTGGCCACATCTGCCCTAACCCCATCTATAAATTTGTAGATGACACCAATGTTGTGGTCTAAAGTTCAAATAACCGGAGTACTGGAAGGAGACGGAGCTCAGTGACACGGGGGTCATGCCAACAATCTTTCCCTCAGGGCCAGGAGAACAGAAAAACTGGCCCTTGATTTCTGGAAGGTGGGTAGTGCACACGCTTCTGTTTACATCAGTGGTGCTGAAGCTGAGAGGGTTGAGCGCTTCAAGTTCCGAGGAGTGTTCTGGTCCAACCACATGGACACAACTGCCCAGAAAGAGCACCAGTACTTCTGCTTCCTCAGGAGGCTACAGAAATTCTGCTTGCCCGCACTGACCCTCAGCAACTTTTAAAGTACCATAGAAAGTTTCCCATCTGGGTTGGTATGGCTCAACGAGAGCAGCTGAAACTGCAAAGAGTTGTGGACACTGCTCAGCATATTACAGAAACTATCCTCCTGTCTATGGACTATGTCTACCATTCTCACTGGCTTAAGAGAAACAGCCAGCATAGTCAGAGACTTCATCTATTCCAGACATTCTCTCTTCTCACCCTGCTCAATTACAGATTCTGTCCTGCTGTTATAAGATTATTGAACGGACCTCTTGTATGGTAAGATGGACTCTATCACCTTTACACCTTCTGTCTACCTGCACTTAACTTTGTCATTCCAACATGATATTTTGCATTCTGTTACCACTTTCCATTCTACAAACTCAATTCACTGATGTGAAGAAATTATGCAGTCATAGAAAACTAGAGCACAGAAACAGTTCCATGCTGAAATATTAATCTGCCGAGTCCCACAGACCTACACCTGGACCATAGCCCTCCAGACCCTTCCCAACCATGTACCTATCCAAACTTCTCTTAAATGTTGAAATCAAACCCGCATCCATCACTCCCACTGGCAGCTCCTTCCACAATCTCACCTCCCTCTGAATGAAGAAGTTCCCCCTCAGGTTCCCTTAAACATTTCACCTTTTACCTTTAACCCATGACTTCTAGTTCTAGTCTCACCCCACCTCATTATAAAAAGCCTGCTTGCATTTACCCCATCTATACCCCTCAAAATTTTGTATACCTCTATCAAATCTCCCCTCATTCTCCTACATACTAAGGAAAAAGTTCCTAACCTATTCAACTCTTTCCTGTAACTCATCCGCAAGTCCACACAACACCCTTTTATATTTTCTCTGCACTCTTTCAATCTTATTGACATCTTTCCTGTAGGTAGGTGACCAAAGCTGCACACAATGATCTGTGTGGATAGCATGTAAAGTTTTTCACTGTACCTCTGTACATGTGACAATAATAAAACTATTTACAAATTTAAGAAGAGTTAATTCTTCACATTGAAAAACTTTTATCAGATCTTTGTCTAACAAAGGATCTTGGACCTAAAGCATTAACAGTTTCTCCTTCCACAGATGCTGCCTGACCTTTTGAGAGTTTGCGGGGTTTTTCTGTTTTTACGTAGAATATACAACAGTTCAGCATAGTTCAGGCCCTTTGTCCCACAATGTTGTGCCAACTTTTAATGTCAGCACAACATTTAAGATCAATCTAGCACTTGTCTTCCACATAGCCCTTGATTTCTCTTTCATCTATGTACCTATCTATGTGTATCTAAAATATCCCTAATACACCTGCCTCCACCATCACCCTGGCAGTGCATTTCACACACCTACCACTCTCTGTAAAAAAAAACACCTCTGCCACCTTCCCTCACCACCCCCCCCCATACTTCCTTTCAATCACCTTAAAATTATGCCCTCTCATATGAGCCATTTCTGCTCTGGGAAAAAGGCTGTCCACTCTATCTATAACTTGTACCATCAGATATACTTCTATCAAGTCACCTCTCATCATTCCTCACTCGAAAGAAAAAAAATGAAATCTGCTTTGCACCCTCTCTAAAGTTTTTACAACACAGCCTCCCTATAATGAGCTGACCAGAACTGAACACAGTACTCCAAGTGTGGTCTAACCAAAGTTTCTTTCGGACTTCCAGCATCTGCAGTTTGTTGCAAAGTTGACTGCAAGTTCTGAAGAAAGTGATAGTCATCACTTTTCAGGTAATAATATCTTCCAGCTTAAAGTAAACCACTCTGTCAGTTTCTGCATGAGATCACCCAAGAGTTAGGTTCTGGCCTGCAATACATGTTCCAACTAATTCCAACAATGGAGTGGTGCTTTTGCCAGTCTATAGTGGTGGTTGTGAACTAAGAAACAAAAGATTGACAGAGATCTTAACTGAAAGAAACCTGTGGCAATTTTGCTCCTTACCGGAATGTAAAGTGTCCTCCACATTAGCTCTTTACTCATCAGACCATCCAGGAACACCTTCAGTGTGTGCAGGCAATGATTTACTTCTATACTAGTTTGGGGGTTTATAAGATGGATCAGGGATCATGCCCCCTCCTCCCTCCCCACCGTCACGGCCGTATGTAGGTCATATTGGAGGTTAGGGTTTGCTTTCCGTGTTTCTGACTGCGTTTCTGCATGATGCTTCCAATGAAGAGACTCTGTGCACCATCCTGAATACACCTTCTGAATGCTGATGGGTGACAGGACAAGGATTCCATGTCAGTGAGGATGTTCCATATTTCCATGCACAGCATCTTGACAGCAACCTTTCTCTGCTCCTGATAACCCCTTGTTGCTACGGATCATGAGACAGACTGCCCGCTTCATGGGTCCAGTGTGTCAGACATACAGACATTGCTGGCCTTTTTCCCCACTGGATCACTGCTTGCTGTCCTGGGAGAGGACACCCAATTGTATAACACACCACTTCTTTGGGAGACTTTTGTGGAGACAGTTTTGGCGATACCTGTCTAATGTTCTGACATGCTTTCTGAAGGCAGTTCACAACTCCAAGGCATACAGGAGATGGGTCTCACTGTCCAGAATTCTATGAGAGTGCTAGGCTCGAGGTCTTAATCATGGAAGACTTTCCCTTGATGCCACAGGCCAAGCTGGAATTGAAGCTGGAGATGAATTTTCACATCAATGTCTGTTTTCACTGAATGGTGACTCCTAAGAAATGGAAAGTGATTCACAGTTCCCAGGTCTTGTCGAGCACTTTTATTGTTAGTGAACTTTATTGTGGTGCAGCAGGAACAAGTTGATTGAGGGTTTCTGCATTATGGGTGTTTAGCACAAGGATTAACCTCCTGTTATCTTCTGAGAGCAAGCTGACCATGGCTTGGAGCTCAGTCTCTGAGTTTGCACACAAATAAGCCTCATCTCTGTGTTTAAACTATGGCTCTACAATGAAGGCAAAGGAGCTTAATCAGTTTTCCACGTCCCAATTTCAGTAAAATGGTTAGCAGAGATAATATTGCAAAAGGAAAAATTGAAAAAGTTATTAGAATCTGAAAAGTATCTTCAGTCAGTCACTCCCTTGGAGACATGACAACTTGCTTCCATGCTGATTCAGAGTGGGTTTACTCAACCTGAGAGTGCATTCGGTTACATCTCATCATTTCACAGAAAAAAGATGGAGATAAGGTTATGCAGATAACCAAATTTAGGAAACTTTAATCTTATTAATTCCTATTTTGGCAGAGGTGAAGACTTCTGTAAAATCGCAAAAGACTATGAGGATTAATTAGCACTGATTTCTGCACTTTTCTTTGAGTTTTCAGGTGATGAAGATCATTCTTCAGAGATGGAATTGGTGCATTATGAGAGGCATGACCGTTATTGCCTGACAACAGGTAAGAGCAAAGAAAGATCTCCTTTTGAATTACCAAAATGGGATTTGACTCACTTCTTCAAAAAGGCCAGCTGATAGCATCTCTGAGGTTTCCTGATTTGTCTTCTTTTTGCAGAGGTGGGAAATGGGACAGTAAATTCACATCAGTGGTTCCTTCCTGCCATGTTTTGGAACTTCAGAAGGCAAACTATCCTCCATACAGGACATAAAGTAGATCTAATCTATGACTTCAAAAATGAAGTCCATTGTGATGTCCTCTGGTGGAGCAGTTATGATATATGATGTACATGCTACCATTGTGGGTTTCTCTTTCAATAAAAGTGCATAATTTAATAAACAAAAATGCTGTAAAGACTTAATTTTTCCACATAGACTGCCTGACCCACTGAATGTTTCCAGCATTTTCTGCTTTTGTTTCAGATTTCCAACATCTGCACATTTTTTTAATTTGAATATGTTTTGGGACCGCATGAAAACTGTTTTTTGCATGCTGTAAAGCTGTTTTCTTAATAATTAACATTAAATATGTAACTTTTGTGTGAAATAGTTGATGAAAACTCTTCCCTCTGAAGTTAAAATGACACTAAAAGAAAACTCCTTGAATTGTGCAAAATCTGTATAGTATATTCCAGTAAAGAAAGTTTACTTTCTATTTGGTTTCTAGAACTATAATTTCACTGAATAATTTTGTCTTCGATGCAAAAAAAACAAATCAATAAGCTAATTGATATGCTACAGGATACAGCAATGAGTTTATCCACACATTTAGGATGATGTGTCAACCAACTATAGATGTAGTTAATAGACTCCAATTAAGTAAAGATAAAAAAGCAAACATATTTCTTAAATCAATTAGAATGGTTAACTTTCCAGATAGGTTGATGTCATTTTTTACAGCTATTGAAGTAATCTCCCAATATCTTTGTAGCTAGCATTCATGGTATGGTGTGAAAAATAACTTCACTTCTAGCCTCTTTTTCTGAGGTTCTGGTGGCTGCCCTGCAGTATTGCTCTGACAACTGGTACAATGCCAAAGTTCTATTATTCAGGCTTGGGTTTGACACTAGGCTATGTAGAGGGATAGTCTGTGGACCCACCAACTCCAGCCACCTTTTGTCACAACAAGTGGAATTTCCAAGCGTAGTTACCAGTTAAAGATCTGGAGAACCTCTGCATGATTTCTACCACCACCTGTCCCTTCAAATACAACAGCATTGAAGTTAATGATGGTACCACCAGCACCAAAGAATTCAGTCAATGTCATAAAAATTAGATTGAATCTAAAAGTATAAGAAATAATACCAAAAGTTGGTCCTTGACACCGTATCCACTTCTCCTGTTGCCTTAGTAAAGCAGCCAACATAGAGTACTCTAATCTATGGCCACTGACAACCACATCATTGTCCTCCACAACTCGCCCAACATCACCACCTTCTATTCCGCAGCAGATATAAAAGCTTGAAAACATGTACCGACCGCCATGCTCAAGGGAGCTTTTGTTCATGTTATAAGTCTGAAACAAACCTCTTGTATCATAAAGCCAAACCCTTAATCTCTTAATCTACCTCGCCATGGTTCTTCCATCATATTTGTCCACCTTCTCTGTGCACTCCACTATTGTTTTTTATACAGGGTTAAAATAATCCGCCCTGATTATAGATTTTTCCTGTCTCAATGACATGTGACACTAATAAACCAATTAATAATCCTATTATTATGCCCACTGCTTTAAAGACTATCTTTGTATTTTGCTAAATTGTGACTCCCCTTTTGAATGCTTACTTAAGTTGTGTTTTCAGTGGTGTGTATAAACTCAGCGGCCACCTGTTCATTACTGCAAATATCTAATCAGTCGATCATGTGGAGGCAACATAATGCATAAAGGCATACAGGCACGGTCAAGAAGTTCAGTTTTTATTCATACCAAACATCAGAATTGGAAAGAAATGTGATCAAAGTGACTTTGACCATAGAATGATTGTTGGTGCCAGGTAGGGTGGTTTCGGTATCTCAGAACCTTTGATCTCCTGGGATTTTCACACACAACTTTCTCCAGAGTTTACAGAGAATGGTGCAAAGTACAAAACACATCCAGTGAGCAGCAACTTGTTAAAGAGAGAGGGCAGAGGAGAATGGCCAAACTGGTTCAAGCTGACAGGAAGGTGACAGCACCTTAAACTTCCATGGTAGCACCACAGTAGCGTAGCAGCTAGTGTGATGCTATGACAGTGTATGGCATTGGAGTTCATTTGCAGCATCCTCTGTAAGGTTTGTATGTTTTTCCTGTGGGCCTGTGGGTTTCCCCTGGGTTCTTTGATTTCCTCCCACATTCCAAAGACAGACTGGTTAACCGGTTAATTGATCATTGTACATTGTTCTGTGATTAGGCTAGGGTTAAATTGGTGGATTGTTGGGCAGCATGGCTCCGTGGGTCTGAAGAGCCTGTTCCATGCTGTATCTTTAAATAAATAAATTGCCGGTGCTTTGAGTTGTTGCTAAATGATTGGCTTATTAGTCATTTGCATTGGCGAGCAGGTGTATAACAGTGCTGTATGGAAGTGCATCTCTGAGTGCACAACACATCAAACCTTGATGTGGATGGTCAACACAATAGAAAACCATGAATATGCACTCAATGGCCACTTCATTAGGTACAAGACGTATTGAATAAAGTGGACACTGAGTATGCAGTATATTGTCATCTCATTCAGAAAGTATTTTTGCTTCCAATTCAAATTTGAATCTATTCTAAATATCTAAAATCCTGCCGTTATTAAACAGTTACATCATCTGTATTTTCTAGGAATGTAGAAAAAATAGTTCTCTTCTGAAAATTTCTGAAAAAGAAAGAAAAATAGCAGAAATAATTTTTAAAATATTCCACATGCTGAAGGAGGCTCCAGTGAAACATCGACACCAAAATTAACCTGCTTTCCACAGGTGTTGCACAACCATGCTGAACAGCCTTAATCCAGTTTTTTGATTTTTTAAAGGAATCAAAAGTTTATGTCAATAACATCATCAGTGGCTTTAAAAGAAATGGAATTATGTTTAGCAGTGTGTTGAAAGTATAATCAATTCCAAATAACTAAATCTTACCAATCTTTCTGACATTGGTGTTTTATCGCCATCTGGAAGATGTTGCTCCAAGGCCAAAACGATGCAGTTTGCAATAATAGTTGCTAGTATCATGTATTCAAATGGAGTGAGCAAGGTTAAGGTAAATTAACATCATATGTGGACCTTGTTTCTCTCTTAAGCCCACAATTAAAAATATAAAGACAATTTGATCCAAGCTTGTAATTGATCACACCTCAGTGTAATTGTAGGGGTAACTTTAAATTTGTCCTTAATTCAGCACTAATCCCGAGGGTATTAAACGTCAGGGGGCGAGATCGCCCGGAGGAGATGGTTCGGTTGAATCTGCGAATATTGGTGCAAATTGGCGGGCTGCGGATCCTCTGGCTCTGTCTTTCTAACGGTTTTAACTATGGCTGGTCAAGGAAAAGTTTGAAGGGTACTGAGATGAATATTCTTTTGGCAATTCTTCTTACTCCTAACTGCATTTCCGAGGGAAAATCATCGTTACACCACGTAACTTGACGTACATGTTTAGCATTTTTAAAGAAGCAAGCAACAAACAAATATTAGCCATCGAGCGGGACAAAATCTGCATATAATAATAATGATGATAATAATAACAGTAGTAATAATGTGCACCAAGTGCATTTTTAAAAGTCTCCCTCTATCGCTCACACCTAGCCAGGGTGCCCGACCTGCCTTTCTCGCCAACAACATGGATTTTGCCATCTCTCGCCGGATCGTGGATTCCCTTCTGCGTGAAGGCGTGGGCGCATTTCAGCACCTAGGACAGCGCCTGGAAGCAGTGAACAGCGCCTCCACACCAGCGCCCTCCCTCTAAACACCATTTTAACTGTGGTGCACAAGCAGGAAAATGTGGCAACTTTCTCAGCAAACCGAAAATCTTCTGGCACTGCCGATGTACATCTGCAGTGTAAATAAATGGGCAAGGGCTGCTCCGAGGGCTGTATCTTAGAACTGTCGGGAAGAATACAAGGAAGTAAGTGTCCGGGGTGATTTCCCCCGAGCAGTATTTTTAGGAGGTACTTTTAAAAATAATAATTTAGCTGTGCACTTAACAAACGGGAAATAAGGATGATCTCTTCATGCAAATGTCAGTACACTTTAACACAAGTGATTGCCCAGACTTATAGTTGTACTAGACTGGGAAACAGGATGGGGGTGTGGGGTTGAGAGGGGAACAGTGATCGTGGGGATGCTTATGTTAAACTGAAAGCGATATGCCCGTTCCTTGCAATAGTTTGGACCACAGCACATGAGGAACGAAAGCGCGTTGATTATCACACGTCCTGATATTCATCTCAGTACCCTACGAATGAGACCCGCTGCAGTTACGAAGAATCGAAGAACTGAGATTATAGATGAAAAAAAAACAACAGCCTCCCTTGAGATACGCAGCACAAAGCACTCCCACCGGCACACGCCTTCTACATACACGCCCAGGCAACAGCTGGCTGAACCTTTGCCCAATAACCAGCAATAAACCCATGGCTGTGATTCTGCAGAGAATCTAGGCTGCCCCGGCGAAATACAAAAGGATATGGCCACTCGGTTATTCGTTTGGCATATTTTCGTATAATGTTGTCTTCGCTAAATATAAAAAGTGATCTGTTGACTGTGAAGCAGTTCTGACGGACGGGGATGGGATTGTACAGAGCCATAGTCCGGGCTCTTTGGGCCATCGACTTCGAGCCGTACATGCCTCTCTGGCCGGCATGAGGTCCACCCTGGCGGTTTGCACCTCTGCCCCCGCCCGTTGTGCTTCCTCCATAGCGAGCCGACACGTCGCTTCCGAAGCGAGCCATTCTAGAAAAGTAAACCACACGTTAAAATCCCACCTTAGATAAAACACAGGAGGAAGACGCATCACAAACGCACTGGTCGTCTATTGCTGGTTGCGGGTGTACATCAGTAGGAGGAACGAGCGAGATTGCTCTCTCTGTCTTCTAGCGATCTAAGCAGCACCAAAGCAAATATCTGTTTTTATTCCCATAACTTCCAATAGGTTCTCCACATATCCAGAGGAACAGCTGGAAATCGGTGGGTGAACAGCTGGGAAATCGGAGCAGTGGCTAAAATACACCCTCTTCCTTATATTGCTCTGACTGTATTTTAAACAGGAGCCGCGACTAATACGGGCAGTTGTCAGTTTCAAAATGCTGAAAGTAACCAATTTGCGAATCTCAGCTCCTTATAGAAACCTACCCATGTGATTCCTGGAAGCCAATCAGGAAGAAATCTCCACCTTTATCTCCAAATCATTAGATTGGGAGGGTGCCCGTTCCTGCCTTGTGAAAGATGAAAAAAAATAACAAGAATGGTTGGCTGGCTCGTTCCGCTAGCGCCGGAGGGAGCTCAGAGCCAAGGGGCAAGCTTCCCAGCAGGGGACGTGAACGGCAACCCCGCGGTCAATTACAAGAGGAACAAAACAGCCCAACAAAGACAGGCGTGTCCGGCGTGTACACGCACCGTGCACAGAGAACAGCAGGCACACCTCACCGTGTACGCGCGCAAACATATTCGCATGAAACTTTCGCACAATCTGCAAATCCAACTTCACTCTCTCTCTCTTCCGCGCCCACACAATGCAAATAGGGCTATGCATGCTGTATCGCTGGCTTTAAAAATACCGCAGTAAATTACTTTTCTCAATCATTTTAGCGTGATTCATGGTTCACTGAGCATTGATCCATTATGGTTAAAAAAAAACACAACAGATTTCTAAGGAAGCTACCGAATATTGGTCACAAGTGGGAACGAGTTCCATAAGGGTGCTGACTAGATTCCAAAGGGAATTGAATTTTGCATTCTTAAAGAAAATTTAGTAAGTTCTAACGAGCAACACACACAAAATGCTAGAGGAACTCAGCAGGCCAGGCAGCATCTGTGGGAAAGAGGTACAGTCGACGTCTCAGGCCGAAACCCTTCGGCAGGACTAGAGAGAAAAAAAGCTGAGGAGCAGATTTGAAAGGTGGGGAGAGGGGAGAGACAACCACCTGGTGATAGGTGATACATGGAGGGGGAGGAATTAAAGAGCTGGGAAGTTGATTGGTGAGATGAAGTGAGAGAGGGAAAAGGGAGAGGGGTTGAGAGGCATTGGTGGAAGTTTGAGAAATCGATATTCATACCATCAGGTTGGAGGCGACCCAAACCAAATATAAGGTGTTGTTCCTCCGATCTAAATGTGGCCTCATCATGACAGTGAGGAAGCCATTGATGGACATATCAGAATGGGAATGGGAAGTGGAACTGAAATGGGTGGCTACTGGGAGATCCCGCTTGTTCTGGTGGACGGAGCGTAGATGCTCGGCGAAGTGGTCCCCCAATCTACATCGGGTCTCACCCATGTACAGGAGGCCACACCGGGAGACCCAAACACAGTAAATGACTCCCATAGACCCACTTGGAAGGACTGTTTCGGGCCATGAATGGTAGTGAGGGAGGAGGTGTAGCACTTGTTCCGCTTGCAAGGATAAGTGCCAGGAGGGAGATCAGTGGGGAGGAACAAATGAACACGGGAGTCGTGTAGGGAGCGATCCCCGCGGAAAGAAGTAAGTTTGGGAGGAGGGGGGGAGATGTGCTTGGTGCTGGAATCCCGTCGGTGATGGCGGAAGTTCCGGAGAATTATGTGCTGGACGCGGAGGCTGGTGGGGTGGTAGGTGAGGACAAGAGGAACCCTATCCCTGGTAGGATGGCGGGAAGATGGGGTAAGAGCAGACGTGAGTGAAATGGACGAGGTGCTGTTGAGGACAGCGTTGATGGTGGAGGAAGGGAAGTCTCTTTCTTTGAAAGGGCAGGATATCCCCTTTGTTCTAGAATGAACTTCTTCCGAAATGGTTATTATTCCAAAGGTGCCAAACTTAACCACAACTTGATCTTACAATCTCCGATGGCAGGTCAGTAATGAACTACTGAAAATTAACCACAACAAAACAGAGAGTTGGGAGTACAAACACAGGAGGACCAGGTCCCGTCAATGCGTTGGGGAATCTCCAAGGATGACAGTAACATCTAGGACGAAATCAAATCTGTTGGAAGTGTAAGGTCTATTTGGGTTTCCAAAGCATCGCCAATGATCAAGTCTAAAGAGGCGTTTAGTAATGATAGAGGTGTGGTTGCACGGAGCTAAAGACCAGAAAGGAAGAGAGGATATTCAGGTCTTTAGCAGTTTTTTAGCAGCATTCCCAGTTTAAGATGGCCACCCAGCCACCCCCTCCCCCTCCCCCCATAAAGCGCGAACATAAAAAAATAGAAAATAAGAATCTGGCCACTCCGTGAAGCTTGAAGGATTTCAATGGGCGAAATCAAATTGTAATTGTAACAGATTCTTTATCGCTTTCATTTCAAATCTGCTAGTTACTCATCCAAATGAAGTCCCACGAATTTCAAGCGCTTCACTCACCCTTCCTTCATCATCACTCCCATCAACACTCCGCTTACCCAGTTTCCTCAAACTGTTGAAACGCTAACCAATCTGATCTCTAACATTCACACACTATTTTGAGGAGTTTGGTGGTGGGTAGGAAAGGTTGGCTGCACTCCAGCTTTTACTAGCTTTGTGTGGGATAAGTGTTTTCTATCTTCTTCTTCAATGGCACAGTTGTGATTTTTAGATATCCTCCAAAAGTCTGAACCTTTTGTTCTGAGTTTGTCACTTGGGGATGTAGTTTCTATGCACCTGACTTACAAAATTCTTCTGATAATAAAATCCATTGACAAGGGTTCTCCTTGTCAGTTATGTATCAGAGAATACACATCAAGCTTGTCGCCAGTCCCAGAGATTTCCCACAATCCAGTGACCTGCAGAGTTCCTCCAGCAGCCTGTTGCTCTAAATTCAGTCTGTGGATTATGCAGGAGAGGATACACACCCCTTTAAATACTCCTCATTCTGACTGCAATTGACAAAATTGGGAACAGCCCTTAGATTTAACACCTTATGCTTCTGTGTAAAAATATATTACATGATACATTATATGGTCTAGGCTATAGATAATATTTGATCTGGCGTGATAACTCCTAAGTCAAACCACATTTTAATCTGAAACTCAAGGAATACTAATATGTTGCACTGGATTTGTCACAAAACTGGGGTACGTTAATTATCCAGCTCCCTACATTTAGCTTCTCCAGAACTTGGACAAATAGGGTTCTCCCAGCATCCCAGCCAACTCTGTAAAGCACTGGAGTTATCTGAAGTTAATTTTAACTCTTGCACAACCCACCCAGACAATTAATTCATGGACCTGGTACTCAATTTAAAAAGCTGAAACTTGATATTATATTTCTTTAACTTGGCATTTTCATTATCTATTTTTTCAGCATAGTATAAATAATATTTGTGGTACAAAATGTAGGAGATCTAAATTACAATAGTAAAATCCAAGTTTACCAGCAGATATGTTATTTAATAAATGTTTTCTTGTCAAAATGTGATGTAAATTTGAAATATGGATTATTTATTATTCTCCTAGTGAAAGTAAATTTGATTTTAAATAGTATTCTTGCTGCTGAAATTGACCAACTTTTCATGATGTTTTATCACATCCATGTTTTTTTTCTCTGGTGGAAATATTGAATGTGAGTCTTGACTTGCTCATTTAAGGGTGATGACCATGCTAGTCTATTTGATGTGCTCATTAGAAACCTTTTCCAGCAGAGATGATCTGTTGAATGGGGAAGAACAAAATCTCTGAGCAATGTTTTCTGTTACCCACTCTGAAATACTAGCACTGGTTGAATAACACTCATAACTACAGCAGGGAATATACAAGGCCTGGTTAGTAAGTTTGCAGATGACACTAAAATAGATGGTGTTGCTGGCAGTAAAATTGGTTATTAGCATTTACTAGCATTATTATGGTTATTAGCATGAATGTTAATCAGCTGGGTAAGTAGGCCGAGGAATCGCAAATGGAGATTAATTTGGTTTAGGTGCGGGCTGTTGCGTTCTGGAAAGACAAATGAGGGTAGGACATTCAGAGTGAACAGCAGGGTCCTGTGGAGTGCTGTAGAACAGATGGAACATATGGTTGCAGGTAGGCAGAGTGAAGAAGGCCTTTGGTACATTGACATTCATCGGTCAAAGCACTAAGTATAGTTGTGATGTTATGCTGCAGTTGGACAAGAGGTTGATTGATTAAATAAATAAATACTGCTAAGGCCACAATTCAAATACAGTGATGAGTTTTGATCACCATGCTGCAGGAAAGATGCCACTAACTGGAAAGAGTGCAGAGGGGATTTACAAGGATATTGCCAGGAATCAAGGGACTGAGTTATGGAGAGTTTGAGCAGGGTAGGACTTTTTCACTGGAGCATCAGAGAATGAAGAGTGATCTTATAGAGAGGCACAAGTTATGAGCAGTATAGATAGGGTGAACGTGCACAGTCTTTTTCCCAGGGTTGGGTAATCAACTAGAGGGAAGAGATTTAATGGGAACCTCAGGAGCAACTGCTTCACCCACAGAACGGTAAGTATAAAGGAGGGGCAAGAGTAGAAAATATGCTGGAGAGGTAGTAATGGGGGACAAAGAAATGGCAGACAAGCAGGATAAATATTTTCCGTCAGTCTTCACTCTGGAAATTCGAAGGTGTCAGGGGGCAGAAGTGCGTGCAATTGCTGTTACTTGGGGAAAGGTGCTTGAGAAGCTGAAAGGTCTGAAGGTAGATAGGTCACCTGGACCAGATGCACTGCACCCCAGGCTTCTGAAAGAGGCAGGTGATGAGATTGTGGAGGCATAAATAATGATCTTCCAAGAATCACTTGATTCTGCAATGGTTCTGGTGGACTGAAAATGTCAATCCACTCTTCAAGAAGGGAGGAAGACAGAAGAAAGGAAATTATAGGCCAGTTAGCCTGACCTCAGTGGTTGGGAAAATGTTAGAGTTGATTGTTAAGAATGTGGTTTCAGGGTACTCAGAAGCATATGACAAAACAGGCCAAAACCAGCATGGTTTCCTTGAGGGAAAATCTTGCCTAACAAATCTGTTAGAATTACTTGAGGGACTAATAAGCAGGATAGATAAAGAATTAGTTGATGTTGTGTACTTGGATTTTCAGAAGGCCTTTGACATGGTGCCGCACTTGAAGCTGCTTAACAAGATAACAGTCCATGGAATTACGGGAAAGATACTGGCATGGACAAAATATTGGCTGATTGGCAGGAGACAAAGGAAAGGAATAAAGGGAGCATTTCCTGATTGGCTGCCTGTGACTGGTGTTGTGCCACAGGGGTCAGTGCTGGGACCACTTCTTTTTACATTGTATGTCAATGATTTGGATGATGGAATTGATGGCTTTGTGGCCAAGTTTGTCGATAATACGAAGACAGGTGGAGACACAGGTAGTGCTGAAGAAGCTGGGAGGCTGAAGAAGGTCAGGAAGTGTATGGGCATACACTTTGGTAGAAGGAATATCAGTATAGACTATTTTCTAAATGGTGAGAATGTTCAGAAACCTGAGGTGCACAGGGACTTAGGAAACCTTGTGCAGGATTCCCTAAAGGCTAACTTGCAGGTTGAGTTGGTGGTGAGGAAGGCAAATGCAATGTTAGCATTCATTTTGAGAGGACTAGAATATAAAAGCAAGGATGTAATGATGAGGCTTTATAAGGAACTGGTAAAGCCTCACTTGGAGTATTGTCAGCAGTTTTAGGTCCCTTATTTAATAAAGGATGTGCTAGCATTGGAGAGGGTTCAAAGAAGGTTCATAAGAATGATTTCAGGAATGAAGGGCTTATTGCATGAGGAACGATTGATGGTTCTGGGCCATTATTCACTGGAATTTAGAAGAGTGAGGGGAGATCTCATTGAAACCTATCAAATGTTGAAAGGACTTGATTGAGTGGATGTGGAGAGTATGTTTCTGATGGTGGGGGAGACTAGGATCAGAGCCCACAGACTCAGGCTTTCGATGAAGATGTGGAGGAATTTATTTAGCCAGAAGGTGGTGAATCTGTGGAATTCGTTGCCACAGGCAACTGTGGAGGCCAGGTCATTGGGTGTATTTAAGCCAAAGATGGATAGATTCTTGATTAGTCAGGGTGTGAAAGGTTACGGTGAGAAGACAGGAGAATGGAGTTGAGAGAGAAATGGATCAGGCATGATGATATGGTAGAGAAGACTCGATGGGCCAGATGGCCTAATTCTGCTCCTATGTCTTATGGTCTTATATGGAATGAAGAGCCAGGGGAAGTGGCTAAAACAGGCACATTATCAGTATTTAAAAGGAGCATGGATAGGGAAGAATTTGAGGGATATGGAACAAATGTGGGAAAATGGGACTAGTAAATGGGAATTTTAGTCGACATGGACCAATCAAGCTGAAAGAACTATTTCTACACTGTATGACTCTGTATGATTCAAATTAACACATCACTATCACCCATTCATTTGTAAGATCAGTCTCATGTAGCATGGGCAGGTCACTTCCTCAGCCCACTTGTTTGGACACTCCCTCCAAATAACAGTCTGCACCTCTTCTGTGGTTAGAAAGATGAAGATTACAGCACAGGAACAGGCCCTTGGCCCACAAAGTCTGTGGTGACCGTGATGCCAAGTTAAACAAATCCCATCTGCCTGCACATGATCCACATCTCTCTATCCCTCTCTTCCCTGCTTTTTCATGTGCCAATTGAAATGACTCCTAAAGATCTCTATTCTCTCTGCTTCTACCACCTCTCCTGGCAGGCTGTATTAAAACAAAACTTGCCTTGCATCTCCTTTAAGCTTCCTCCTCTCACCTTAAAATTATGCCCTCTTAAATTTGACACTTCCACCCTGGGAAAAAGACTCAGACTTACCTCCCCTATCTATGCCTCCTTATTTTTTTATACTTCCACTAGGGCTCCCCTCAGCCTCCATCCTTGCAGAGAAAACAACCCAAGTTTGTCCAGCCTCTCCTTATAGCACATGCCCTCTAACCCAGACAAACGTATGGTGAATCTGTCCTGCAGACTTTCCAAAGCTTCCACCACCTGCCTGTGATGTATCAATGAGAACTGTACAAGACCCGCACAAAGGATGGATTTGGGACAGAGAGGGGAGTTTAGATTATGAGAACACTCAGTCCTCTTTTATTGTCATTTAAAAATGCATACATGCATTAAGAAATGATACAATGTTTCTCTGGAGTGATAGCACAGAAAACAGGACAGACCAATGACTAACACTGACAGAACCACATAATTATAACATATAGTTACAGCAGTGCAAAGCAATACCATAATTTGGTGAAGAACAAACCATGGGCACAGTAAAAAAAAAGTCTCAAAGTCCCAAGTCGATAGACTCCCAAGTCCCCGATAGCAGGCGGCAAAAGGGAGAAACTCCCTGCCATAAACCTCCAGGCACCGACAACTTGTCAATACCTTGGAAGCAGCTGACCACAGCCGACACCGAGTCCATCCGTCCGAAAAACTCCGAGCTTCCAACCAGCCTCTCTGATACAGACTCCCGAGCGCAATCCTCTGCCAAACGCCTTCGACCTCTCCCCGGCTGGTGAAACACGTAAAGCCGAGGATTTTGGGGCCTTCAGTTCCGAAGATCCCAGTTACCACACGGTAGCAGTGGCAGTGAAACGGTCCCCTACTTGACAGATAACAGATATTCATCACCAGAGAGGACGCGCGCGCTGCCGTCGCGCCGCCATCTTCTCCTTCCTCCAGGTCAGATCAGGTTAGAGTTTAGGGCAGTTAGCGTTTAGAAACATGCGTGTTGGCGCTGGAATGTGTTGCAACACTTGCAGGCTGCCCCCGCTACATCCTTAGGATATGTTGAGTGTTAAAACAAACAATGAATTTCATTGTATGCTTCGATGTACATGTCATAAATGTATCAATCATAAGTATTCCAAATGCAACGTGACTTCTCAACTTCTAGTCTCATTGCTCTACTGATGAAGAACAGCAGGCTTTATTCCTTCCTGTATTCCACTTTCAGAGAGCTGTGGATTTGCACCCAACATGGTTGATGAAGTGTAATGAGTTAATGTACCAATGACTTTAGGAAGTTCACATTTCAGAAAATCTTCCATTACAACAGATTATGAAAGATTTTAATGAAAAGTTCTACTTACCTTTTAATGAGAATATTATTCTCAGTAAAACATTGAGTATAAAAGTTAAGTGTTCTCATAGCTGTTCAGATAATGCAGAATGATCCTGGAATGTATAATAGAGGGATTCAGATAATCTGTCCATAGAGGACTCGTGGAAGTAGAGTAAAAATAAACTCAGTTGTTGCAAATGTCAAAAAGTTTATCAGAGATTCAATTTGAAGGTAATCTTCCTGCCTTAACTATATAATCTTTCCTGGACTGAACACTTGCCTCAACATTTCAGTGAGAAAGCAGTGGTCAATCAAAACTCACCATTATGAAGGAATATATCCCTGAGAAGTCTTCAGCCAGCCACAAATCAGCAGTCAAACCTGGATGTGAGGAGTAGGCTATCTGAGCTGCCCTACTATTTACAAATTAGCAATAGCCCTATCTTGCCGAAAAGCATGAGAATATGGAGTTAGATTACCTAGACCGTGCACCAGGTCGCTGCCTGCATGAATTCCATAACCCTCTGTGCTTTGCTCATTCAACTACCTGTCCAGTTGTCATTTATATGTTGTTACTGTGTCTGCCTCTACCACCTCCTAAGGTAGCTCATTCCAGATACCAACTGGTCAATGTGAAAAATTTACCTTTCAAATCTCCTTTAAACCTGCTCCCTCTGACCATAGACCAAAGATCTCTAACTTTGGATGCCTCTAGCGTGGGAAAGAAACTGTAGCTCTTCACCCTATCTTGGCTCCTCATAATTTTATAAACCTCCGTCATTTCAATTCTCAGCCTCCTTTATTCCAGGGGAAACATTCTCAGCCTGTCAAATCTTTCCCTATAACTCCAGTCCATGCAACATCCTTGTGAATCTTTTCTGCACTTTCCCTCATTCAATTGCATCCTTTCCTTTGCAGTGCGATTGAACTCCAGAAAGGACTCCATGCACAGCATAAACAGTCTCTCGCACGGCTGTATCATGACTTCCCAACTCTTGTACTCAATGCTTCATCTGATGAAGGAAAACTGTACCATACACTTTTTTCATCACCCTGTCTACCTCTATCACTAATTTCAACAAACTATCTTCTTGTAGCCCTGGGTCTCTCTGTTCAACAGAACTCCCAAGAGCCCTGCAATTCATTGTGTAAGTCCTGCCCTGGTTTAACTTGCCAAAATGCATCACTTCACAATCATCTGAGTTAAATTCCATCTACCATTCCTTTTCCCACTCTCTGTTTATCAGTATCCTATTTTAACCACCTTCAACCTCCATTTTAACACTAATGTTGATGTCATCTGAAAACTAATTATGCCAGCTACATTCTCATCAAAATTGTTAATATATATGCCCAGCAACAGATATACCAGCAATGATCTTTGTGGTACACACAGGCCTTCAATCCGTAAAACAACTCCTCTTTACCATCCTCTGCCTCAAATCACCAAGCCAATTTTGTGACTATTCTTTTACGCTATATGTCAATGATTTGGATGATGGAACTGATGGTTATTTGGCAAAGTTTGCAGATGATTTGAAGATAAGTAGAGGGGCAAGTAGTTTTGAGGAAGTAGAGAGACTGCAGAAGGACTTAGACAGATTAGGAGAATGGGCAAAGAAATGGCAAATGGAATACAGTGTTGGGAAGTGTACGGTCATGTACTTCGGTAGAGGAAATGAAAGGGCTGACTATTTTCTAAATGGAGAAAAAAAATGCAAAAATCTGAGGTGCAAAAGGATTTGGAAGTCCTTATGCAGGATTCCCTGAAGGTTAATTTGCAAGTTGAGTCTGTGGTGAGGAAGGCAAATACAATGTTAGCATTCATCTGAATCAGAATCAGGTTTATTATCACCGGCATGTGACATGAGATTTGTTAACTTAGCAGCAGCGGTTCAATGCAATACATAATCTAGCAGAGAGAAAAAAAATAAAATAACAATAATAATAGATGAACAAGTACATCAATTACAGTATACATATAGAAAAGATTGTTAAAAATGTGCAAAAACAGAAATACTGTATATTTAAAAAAAAGTGAGATAGTGTCCAAAGATTCAACGTCTATTTAGCAATCGGATGTCAGAGGGGAAGAAGCTGTTCCTGAATCGCTGAGTGTGTGCCTTCAGGCTTCTGTACCTCCTCCCTGATGGTAACAGTGAGAAAAGGACATGCCTGGTTGCTGGAGGTCTTTAATAATGGACGCTGCCTTTCTGAGACACTGCTCTCTGAAGATGTCCCGGTTACTTTGTAGCTAGTACCCAAGATGGAGCTGACTAGGTTTACAACCTTCTGCAGCTTTTTTCAATCCTGTGCAGTAGCCCCTCCATACCAGACAGCGATGCAGCCTGTCAGAATGCTCTCCACGGTACATCTATAGAAGTTATTGAGTGTATTTGTTGACATGCTAAATCTGTTTAAACTTCTAATAAGGTATAGTTGCTGTCTTGCCTTCTTTATAACTACATCGATATGTTGGGACAGGTTAGATCCTCAGAGATCTTGACACCCAGGAACTTAAAACTGCTCACTGTCTCCACTTCAGATCCCTCTATGAAGATTGGTATGTGTTCCTTCGTCTTACCCTTCCTCAAGTCCACAATACCCTTCCTATTATGGGAGAATCTAAGACTCAAAAGACACAGTCTCAGAACAGAGGGGCGTTCTTTTGGAACAGAGAAGAGAAGGAATTTCTTTAGCCAGAAAGCAGTGAATCTGGAATTCTCTGCCACAGGCAGCTGTGGAAGCCAAGTCTTTATGTATATTTAAGGCAAAGGTCAATAGATTATTGATTGGTCAGGGCATGAAGGGATACGGAGGAAGGCAGGAGACTGGGGCTGAGAGGAAAATTGGATCAGCCATGATGAAATGGCAGAGCAGACTCGAAGGGCCAGATGACCTAATTCTGCTCCTATGTCTTACGGTCTTATAGTTCACCTTGGATCCCATGTGAGCTAACCCTCCAGACCAGCCTACAATGTGGGGCCTGCTCAAAGGCCATTCTATAGTCCATGTAGACAATGTTTACCATCCTGCCCTCTTCGTAACCACTTCAAAAGCACTCAGTCAAACTTTGGAGACATTATTTCCTAAACACTTGTGTAATGACAATCTCCAACTAGTCCTCGCTCTTCCAAATACAAACAAATCTGATCCTTCTAAATCTCTGCCAAAGTCCCAGCAATCCCACAGTATTCCAGGATACACCAGATCAGGTCTTGATGCTTTATCCATGTCTATGCATTTCAGCACCAACACTTCCTCTGTGGTAATGTTGATGTGTTCCAGGATACCACATTCCCTCCCATCAACTTAGTTGCTGTTGTGACCTTCACCATGGTAAACAGATGAGAAATATATGTTTAGAATATCATCCATCTCCTGTGATTCCGGACATAGATAATCACATTGATCCTTAAGTGGACCTACTATCTCCATGGCTACCATTTTACTCTTAGTACATTTAGAGAATCCCTTAAGATTCTCCTTCATCTCTCTGCCTGAGATTATTCATGTTCTCTTTTTGTCCGCATTGATTTCCTTCATAAATGTGTCCCTATATACCAGTCAAGGAACTCTTCTAATCCTTGTTCCCTATATCTGGCACATTCCTCCTCCTTTTTCCTGACCTGAGCCTCAGTATCCCTCGTCAACCAAGAGTCCATAACCTTGCCAGCTGAGCCCCTCGGGCTGGAGTGTAGCTCCTTCCTTTGTAGGCCCATCTACATATTGCTTCAGAATTTTTTCCTGGAAACACTCAGCAAATATTGCTCACCAAGGCAATCCCAGTTGGTACTAGAGAAGACAAAACCACCCTATTATTCTGTGAACTCCCTACATACTGTATATGCTCCACTATTTCCTGTTGACTAATAAGGGTCATTGGTTTAATCCCATGAACATTATTATCCCTTTTCTATTACTATATTCTAGTTACATGTCTTCATTAGACATTCTACACTCTCCCCTCTGCCCCTTTCAGAATATCCTGTCTAAGTACATCCATCATGTTCTTCTTCATCAGTATCACAACGTTACTTCCTCATCGGTCATAGTGGAAGCATCAGAACCCCAGAAGACTGAGCTGCCATTCCCTCCTGTCCTGAACCACATACTGATGCAAAAATTCAATAACACCCTCTATATTTGTCAGGCACTCTTCTGATTGCAGTTGACTATACCTGTCATATACACTTTTTTTCCTTCCGGATCAAATCTTCAATAATCTTTGTCATGTGGAGTTCCCTAATCCTGCCATCTTCTCCATTCACTCTTATGGGACATGATTTCTCTGAAGCTTTGCTCTGTTTTAAAAGACTTCCACAGTCAGTACTGATCAATAATAACATCACCTCCTCACTGATGTTCAACATAGGCACAGCTCAAAGATATATGCTTAGCCCAGTGTTCTGCTCTCTTTACATTCATGACTGTGCCTAGGCGCAGCTCAAATGCCATCAAGAAATACAAACCTGATGCCACCACTCTTGGTAAAATCCCAGAAGGTGCCGAGGTGAAATAGATCAACTGGCTGAACGGTGTCGCAACAACAAACTTGCACTGAACCTCAGCAAGACCAAGTAATTGGTAGTGGACTGCAGGAAGGAGAGATCAGGAGGACACGTGCTTGTCCTTTTTGAGGGGTCAGCGATGGACAGGGTGTGCAGCTTTAAGTTCGTGGGTGTCAACATACCAGAGTATTTATCTTGGGCCCAACATGTTGATGCAATCATAAACAAGGCATGTCAGTGCCCCTACTTCATTATGAGCTTGAAGAGAATAGTTAACCAGGTATCTACAAGTTTGCAGATGATACCACTGTAGTGGACCATATCTCAAATAACGATAACTCTGAGTATAGAAAGAATGCAGAGGGCTTAGTGACATGATATCATCACAGCAACTTTTCCATCAATGTCAACAGAACAAAAGAGCTGGTCATTAACTTCAGGAAGGGGGTGCAGTGCACATGCTCCTCTCTAAATCAACAGAGCTGAGATTCAGAGGGTTCAGTGTTTGAAGTTCCAAGGAGTGAACAACATAATAACCTGTCTTGGTTCAATAATGTTGATATCAAGGTCAAAAAAGCTCAGCGATGCCTCCACCTCCTTAGGAGGCTTAAGAAATACAGCATGTCCCCATTGACCCTTTACACTTTTATTGCTGCACCACAGAGAGTGCTTTACCTGGATGCACCATGGCTTGGTGTGGCAATTGCTCTGCATCTGACCACGAGAAACTGCAGGGAGTCGTGGCTACAGCTCAGTACATCACGGAAACCAGCCTCCCCTCCATGAACTCTATACTTCTCACTGCTTCAGTAAAGCAGCCAGCATAATCAAAGACCCCACACACCTTGGACATCCTCTCCGCTCCTCTCTCCCGTTGGGCAGGAGATACAAAACCCCTGAAAACATGTACCACCAAACTCAAGGACAGTTTCTATCCCACAGTTATCAGACCCTAGGATGGACCTGTTGGACAATAGGAAGGACTCGACCTCACAATCTATCTCATTATAATTTCGTACTTTATTGTTTACTTGCACTGAACTTTCTCTATAGATACTATACTTTTGCATGCATTGTTATTGTTTTGCCTTGTTCTACCTCAATTCACTGTGTGATAATTTGATCTGTATAAACAGTAGTCAAGACAAGCTTTTTCATTGTATCTTGGTACATGTAACAGTAATAAATCAGCGTCAATGTCACCAAAGATGCTTTTAAATTTCTATAGATGTACAGTGGAGAACATTCTGATTGGCTGCGCAACCCTCATTCTCAAGAAGGTGGACCTCATTACTAAGGACACTCACTATCTGAGACATGCCCTCTTCTTGTTATTACTCTCAGGGAGGATGTACAAGAGCTTGAAGATCCACATTCAGTGATTCACAATACCACCTTCCTGATTGCCATCAGATTTCCCTGTGGTTCTCATTATTCTTTTTTTTGTGCTATTTTATTTAGTTTCTAAACTATAGTAACTTTATGCCTTTACACCGTACTGCTGTCACAAACAACAATCTTAATCAAATGTGGTCTTCTGGGAGATCTCCACTCTCCCTGACAGCTCCATCTGCATGAAGTGCATCCAACTGCTGTTGCTTACAACCCATTTTACAGAGCTGGAACTGCAGCTGGTAGATCTTCAGCTTCTACAGAGAACGAGGAGCTCAAGTGAGGTAATTACCTCTCAGTTGCAGGAGGCAGGTAGCTGGATGACTGTCAGGAGAAGGAAAGAACAGTGCAGAGGACCCCTGTGGCCTTTCCCCTCAATAACAAGTATGCCACTTTGGATATTGTTTGGGGAGATGACTACCAGGGGAAAAGCTCAGTGACTAGGTCTTTGGCACTGGGTCTGGCTCTGTGGCTCAGGATGGAAGGGGAGAGAAGTGGATTGCAGTGGTGATAGGGGATTCAATAGTTAGAGAGCAGACCAGAGACTCTGTGGATAGGAAAAGGACACCCAGTCCTCCAACAGGACGGAGGATTGGATGGGGATTCTGAAGCTGGTTAACTCTTCTTCGATCTGTGCTAGTCATTCACTGATTCAATTTAAAATTGTACATGGTTACCATTTGATGAAGGAGAGATTGTCTAAAATATTCCCTGACGTTGATAGTTATTGTGATAGATGTAAATCTGAGACAGCTACGCTGACACACATGTTTTGGTCCTGTTCTGTACTGGAGTAGTTCTGGAAGTCAGTTTTTTGGACAATTTCTAAAGCACTTAAAATTAATTTACAACCTAACAAATTAACTGTGCTCTTTGGAATAATTCCTCAAAATATCCATGGTATTTCTGTGTCTGACCAACATGTTACTGCATTTGTTACATTGATAGCTAGGAGGGCCATTTTGTTGAAGTGGAAGGATACATCAGCTCCCACTTTGTCACAATGGTTCTCTCAAGTGATGCTATGTCTTAGTTTGGAGAAAATTAGAAGTCGAACCTTTGAACGTATATTTGATTTTGAGAAAAGACGGGGTTCATTTGCTCGTTATTATCATTTGAGTTAATTGATAGATTTCTTCCACGATCTAATTGTACTTTTTTTTTGCTGGCGGTTTGATGTTTATCTTTAGAAGTTTTTGTATGACGCATGACTCCGGGGTTGAACACCTAATGGGGTTTTTTTCTCACTTTTTCTTGCTAGTAGGGGATTTTTTTCTCTTTTTTTTAATCACCAAAATTTTTTCAATCTTTATAATAATATTTTTTTTGAGACATTGTAAGTGTTGTTTACTTCGATGTACTCTTGTAAATTTTGGATAATAATAATAAAAAGATTTGAAAAGAAAGAAAAGGGCACTCAAATAGTATATTGCCAGGGTCAGGGACATCTCAGATCAGGCCTACAGCATTTTAAACGGCAGGGTGAGCAGCCAGAAAGTATAGTACATATTGGTGTAAATGACAGAGCTAGGAAAAGAAATGAGGTCCTGAAGAGAGCATATAGGGAACCAGGAGGAAAGCTGAGAAGCAGGACCTTTAAGGTAGTAACCTCTGAACTGCTGCCTGTGCCACCTGCCACTGAGAATAAGAATGGGATGATAAGACCATAAGACATAGGAGCAGAATTAGGGCATTTGGCCCATTCAGTCTGCTCTGCCTTTCCATCATGGCAGACTTATTATCCCTCCCAACTCCATTCTCCTGCCTCCTCCCCACAACAATTGATGCCCGGACTAATCAAGAACCTATCAACCTTGGTTTTCAATAAACTCAATGACTTGGCCTCTACAGCATCCGTGGCAATGAATTCCACAGATTAACCACCCACACCTCTGTTTTAAATGGACGTCCCTCTATTCTGAGGATGTACCCTCTGGTCCTAGACTCATCCACTATAGGAAACATCTTCTCCACATCCTCTCTATCTAGGCCTTTCAATATTCGATAAGTTTCAACGAGAACCCCCTCATTCCTCTAAGCTCCAGCAAGTACAGGCCCAGAGCCAGGAAAAGCTCCTCATACATTAACCTTTTCTTTGCCGGAATCATTCTTGTGACCTGTAGTGTGCTGTAATGTTCCTTGTCCTGTGTTTAAATAATAGTGATAATAATCTTGATTCTGATGAGGTTTCACATCAATATCTCACTGTTTCCCAGACTAAACTCCAGGTTTCCACCTACTTACTCGGTTTGTTTACATCCTTTTGCACAACTGAATGTAAATAGACTGAGTAAGTAGGTCCTTCCACATACTTTAATGTCATCGGGAACTTTATTCTTCATTGAACCAACTCCTTTCCCCATTTTGGCATTAGTGTACAATCTCATCACAGGTACGCGCCAAGAAAACAGAAGAATAATATAAAATTGATGAATCAGGAAAGAAGGCTTTTCAGTCCATTGAGTCTGAAAATCCTGCCAGCTTCATGCCTCTTCTACTTAGCTCTGATAATTGTCCTTTCTCAATTCCCTGATGAGGACACTATTGCTACCAACTGTACAATCAAAGAGTCCCAGGCCGCAAATATCCCCTGAAACTTTTCTTCACACCATCCTCATATCTTTCCTCAAGAGTTTAAATCTAAATCCCCTGGATATTGAACCATTTTATCATATCCACATCTTCCCTCCATGTAGAGCTGTCTGGAACCCAAACCTACAAACTAGATCTCAATGGTCATATCAAAACATGACCTTCAATAGCTTTCATTACATTCATCTTAGTAACATAATCCAGCAACTTCAATAACTATGTGCCTTAATATTTTTTCATTTCAGAATTAATTTTGTGTAAATTTGCTAACTGCTGAGACAACCACACAGAATGCAGAGAGTCATTTTTATTAGTTCCTGGAAATAGGTGAAATCAGTAATAAAATGTTCTTAAAAATGTTTCTTCGTAGTATGGTGTTAGCAATAACAGTGTGTTCACATTTATACTGATTTTGGGTAAAATGCAAGAATTGGTCAAAATACTTTTGTTTTATAATTAAACACAACTTTGGTGTAAGTTAAGCAAATTCTGTCCAACACAGAACAACAACTCAGAGACGGTGAAATCAGTGATTATGTGATATGGTTTAATGCTATTATCAGCTTTGAGGAAGCATTTGATGATATCTCACACAAAATTGTTGCCTAAATCAAAGCACATCTTCAAAACAGATCCAAGAACTCACCTGATAACAGAAATCTGAAGCTGAACGGTTCACTTATGAAGTAGTGGAATGTTATTTAAGGGAATGTGAAGACAAAGGAGTTGAAAGTAATTTAACAATATTTTCCTGACAGAGTCTGTGCTTCAGGTTCTGTGAAAGGCTGGGGCATAATCATTGAAAAACACCAGATGTACGAATCAACTGCATGGTGGTGACTTCACTTGTAAAGAGAATATCAGGTTATCTGCAGCATGTATCCTCACAATTCAGGTTCAACAAAGTAATACTGGTATATGTAAATACTAATCAATGTGGTCTGTTTAATGCAAATAGTGTTTCCTAATCCATCATTCATGCTATTATCAATTCACATTATTGAAACGTGTGCTTTATCAGAACTACCTGTTGACAAGCTTACATGCTTTAAGAATGGAATACTAGTCATTCGCTTTTGAATATGGGTCGCTGGTACTGTAAAACATTGCCCTAACCACTGCCGCCCCAGGAATATATTGATGTGTGGATTCCTTGTTCATTTATTGAGATGCAGCACAGAACAAGCCTCGATTTAATCCTCAGCTAATCATAATGGCCAATTATCCTACTAACCAGCGGGGTTTGGACTGTGGAAGGAAACCGGAGCACCCGGAGGAAACCCACGCAGTCAAGGGGAGAACGTACAGGACAGCAGCGGAAATTCGCTCTACGTTCTATATGTAGCAGAGAAATAACTAGTAAATCCACAACTTCTGCTCAATGTAACAAGTGTTTGAAGACCTAGGGATCCCCCCACCCGTATTGAAAAGTAAGAGCTCTCTATGAACACCAGTGAACAATGTACACAGGCAAACTAGCCTGAGAGTGTGCACTCTCTGCACGGAAGTGCAATGGTTGCATCAGTTCTGCATTGCGGCTTGCAATAGCATCACAGAGGCACCATGTACAACATCTGGACCGCAGCCAAAGTAAGTAGGCTGGAAACACGTGGGGAAAGGTTGTTAAAAACATTATCAAAAACACACACAAATGTAAACTTGTTATTATGATCAAAACAGATGGTAGGCAATTGATGAACCAGGAGTAAAAGACGAACCACCTGTGGTGCACACCACATAACTCAGTCACACCTGTATAGTCTGCTATCCAATCCAAGGTGTTTGACTCAGCTCTTCTCTCAACAACAACAACTTGTATTTATAATCGTGCATTTGATAAAGTAACATGTCCCTTGGTGCTCGGCAAGAGTTTTCAAACAACATTTGAGAAGGCAAATGAACAAAGGGAGAAATCTGATGAATCATTCTGAGGAAAGGAATATTTACAGTTTGCAAGATCCCTCATGAAAAGCTAAGCCAGAAGATTGAGGTGCATGGATTCTATGGTGACGTGGGTATTTGGATTCAGAATTGGCTTGCTCATAGAAGGCAGGTAGTAGTGGTCAATGAGATGACTTCTGGCTCGAGATCCATGGCTGGCGGTGCTCCACAGGTATCTGCACTGGGACCTCCACTGTTTGTGATATATATAAACAAGTCAGATGAAAATGTGAATGGGTGTGTTATTAAGTTTTCACGGATGCTACAAAGATTGCTGGCATTGTGGATGGCATAGGAGATTGCCAAAGGATACAGTAGGATATAGATATGTTTCGGACATGGACAGAGAAATGGCAAATAATGTTTCATCCAGACAAATGTGAGGTGTTGCACTTTAGGAGATCAAATGTAAAGGCACAGCATATATACAGAGGCATGTTGTGATCCAAGTCTATAGCTCTCCGAAAGAAGGCACGCATGGCATGCTTGTCTTTATTAGCTGAGACACTGAATTCAAGATTAAGTATTGCATTTAATTTGGGTCATCCCATTGTAGGAAGAGTGTGGAGACATTGGAGAAATTGCAGAAGAGGCTCAGCAGTATGCTGCCTGGATTAGAGGCCGTATGCCAGAAGGAGAGGTTGGACAAACTTGAGTTGTTTTCTCTGGAGTGTTGAAGGCTGAGGTAGACCTGATAGGAGGAGAAATTCAAGAGGCTCTGCCAGACGATGCTGAGGATGTTCTACGAGTCTGTGGTGGCCAGTGCTATCATGTTTGCTGTTGTGTGCTGGGGCAGCAGGCTGAGGGTAGCAGACACCAACAGAATCAACAAACTCATTCGTAAGGCCAGTGATGTTGTGGGGATGGAACTAGACTCTCTGATGGTGGTGTCTGAAAAGAGGATGCTGTCCAAGTTGCATGCCATCTTGGACAATATCTCCCATCCACTACGTAATGTACTGGTTGGGCTCAGGAGTACATTCAGCCAGAGACTCATTCCACCGAGATGCAGCACAGAGCGTCATAGGAAGTCATTCCTGCCTGTGGCCATCAAACTTTACAGCTCCTCCCTTGGAGGGTCAGACACCCTGAGCCAATAGGCTGGTCCTGGACTTATTTCCTGGCATAATTTACATATTACTATTTAACTATTTATGGTTTTATTACTATTTATTATTTATGGTGCAACTGTAACGAAAACCAATTTCCCACGAGATCAATAAAGTATGACTATGACTAATAGACACATGAATGTGCAAAGAATAGAGGGATATGGACACTGTGTAGGCAGAAGGGATTCGTTTAATTAGATATTTAATTACTAAGTTAATTAGTTTGGCACTAATTCTACCATCAGTCACCTTATGTACAGCGTAGGACACTTTATGGATATCTATGTATATAAGTGATCTTATATATTTATATTTATTCTGTTTTTTCTGTTCTCTTTACACTTGTGTACAGGGAATTTCAATAAACAGTCTTGAACCTTGAACAACATGGTGGGCTGAAGGGCCTGATTTAGGGCTGTACTGTCTGTGTTCTATGTTCCATGAAGAGCGGTGAGGTGGGGAGGTGGCAGAGGGAAGGAAGGGAGAAGGAGGAGTACGATCTGAGGGAGGGGAATAAGAGGCACAGAAGTTTAAGAAGAGGACCTAAGGCAATAGAACTGAGGCAGCTGAAAGAATACTAACCAACAGAAAAGTATATTAAGAGATACAGGTTTAGGGAAGGGGAAGTTCAGGGAAAGATCTGAAAACTAAATGAGTGTTTCAAACGTGATGTAACTTTTAAAGAATAGAAGCCATTGTTAGTCAATGAGCTCATGGTGATGGTAAACAGGTGTGAGATCGGGAATCAGCAACTGGATTTCCCATCACTTCAGTTTACAGTGGTAGAAAGTTCCAGCTAAATAAGAATGGTTTGGCATGGTCGAATCTGGAGAGATCATAGCATGGGTGAAGGTTTCAGCCTAAGTCCATAAGGCAGAGCTCAACAGACTTAGGCACAACTATTCTGTCATGGCTGATTTATTATCCCTCTCAACGCCATTCCTCTGCCTTCTCCCTGCAATCTTTGACACCCTTACTAATCAAAAACCTATCAACGTACATATTAAATATACCCAATGACTTGGCCTCCACAGTCATCTGTGACAACAAATTCCACAGATTCCCCACCCTCAGGCGAAAGATATTCCTCCTCATCTCTGTTCCAAAGGGATGTCCTTGCATTCTGAAGCTGTACCCTCTGGTCCTAGATTCCCCTACCAAAGGAAAGATCCTCTTCACATCCACTCTATCTAGGCCTTTCAGGATCAAGAGGTTTCAATAAGACCCCACCTCATTCTCCTAAACTTCAGTGATTAAAGGGCCAGGACATCAAATGCCCTTCATGTGTTAACCCTTTCATTCTCAGGATTAACCTCAACCCCTCCAAATCCTCTCCAAAGAGAGTGTATCCTTTCTTAGATAAGGGACCAAAAACTGCTCATAATCCTCCAAATGCAGTCTGACCAGTGGCTCAAAAGGCTCGGCATTACATCCTTACTTTTATTTCTAGTCCTCTCAAAATGAATACTGGAATTGGACTTGCCTTCCTCACCACTGACTCAACCTGCAAGTTAAGCTTCAGGGAATGCTGCAGGAGGACTCCCAAGTCCTTCTGAACCTTTGATTTCTGAATTTGCAACCCGTTTAGAAAACAGACTACACCTTTATTCCTTCTACCAAACTGATGACCGCTTCCCTGCGCTGTACTCCATCTGCCACTTCTTTGCCCAATATCCCAATTTCGCCAAGTTTCTGCTACCTGAAAACTACTTTCCGCTTCGCCTACCTTTGTTTCATCTGCAAACTTGGCCAAAAAGGTATCAATTCTGTCATCCAAATCATTGACATATAATGTGAAAAAAGCAGTCCCAACACTAACCTCTGTAAAACATCACTAGTCACCGGCAGCCAATCAAAAAAGGCTCTCTTTATTCCCACTTTTTTGCCTCCTGCCAATTAGCCAATGCTCTATCCATGCTTGTATTTTTCCTGTAATACCAGGGACTCTTATCTTGTTAAGCAGCCTCATGAGTGGCACCTTGTCAAGGGCCTTCTGAAATCCAAGTGAACAACATCCACTGACTCTCCTTTGTCTATCCTGCTTGTTATTTCATCAGAGAATTCCAACAGAATTGTCAGGCAAGATTTCCACTGAAGGAAATCATGCTGACTTCAGCCTATCAGTATCAGTGCCTCCAAATACCCCAAAGTCTCCCACCTAATGATGGACTCTAACATTTTGCCAACCACTGAATTCAGGCTAACAGCTCTATAATTTCTTTTCTTAAAGAGTGGAGACACATTTGTAATTTTCCAGTCTTCCAGAACTATTAAAGAATCTATTAATTCTTGAAAGATCACTGCTAATGCCTCCACAGCCTGTTCCTGGGATGTAGTCCATCTGGTCCGGGTGACTATCTAACTTCAAACCTTTCAGTTTCCCAAGTACCTTTTCATTAGTAATAGCATCTACCCGTGACACTCTTGAATTTCTGGCATACCGAAGACATTTCCACAGTGAAGACTGATGCAAAGAACTTATGTTCATCCACCATCTCTTTGTTCCCCCACTACTACCTCTCCAGTGTCATTTTCCAGTTGTCCAACATCCACTCTCGTCTCTCCTTTCCCCACTATGAGACCCTCCATTGGTCGCGGTCAACCATGGGTGTTGCATCTGAGCTGTCTATGTGATATGCAAGCCTAAGGCAGTACAACATGGGAAACAAGCTGTTGTCCATGCGACAGGTTCCCACTCTCCACACAGCTGATGAATCCAAAGGAACGGCAGTTTAGCACCGGCAGTGCTCCAGGAGTTGCCAATCAGCTTGGAACTAAACACTGAACTGTCGTAGGGACTCCAGCTCTGGATTTTTCCCTTGAAGTTTACTCCAGAACCTTCCCCATGAGTGGTATAGATGCCAGACAGTAGTCTTTGAGATCAGTTTTCCTTCTCCTAGATGAGCTGCCAGCCATGACTGACGAGCCCCGTATGCCCAAAAGTGACTGGTTTTAAGGCACCAGTAACCCATTTTTGCCCCTTTTCCTGTCAGTAGAAACAGTTCCACTGAGTTTAGTAGCTAAGCCACACATGAAGGCCAGGAGTTGGACTTGGTTGTCAGAGGCTATTTGAGATGCACGCCATTGGGAGCTTTTAACAGGTAGTGGAAGCTTATCCTCACTATCTCTCCCAGATATGACACTCTTAAGGAACCTTTAATTTCCATATACTAGTTTTTGCTATATTATCTGCCATTACAAAGAAGGCACAGCAGTGCCTTGAGTCTCTTAGAGATCTGTGAAGGTTCCCATGCCATCTAGAACTTTGACAAACCTCTACAGATGAACAGTGGAGAGCATACTGACAGGTTGCATCACCACTTGGTGCAGAAACACCAGTACCCTTGAATGGAAAAATCTACAATGTATTGGATACAGCCAGTCTACTGCAGATAAAGCAATCACATATTTAATTACTTATTTAGAGATACAGCAGGGAGCAGACTCTTCCAGCTCTTTAAATCTCACTGCTCAGCACCCTACTGATTTAACCCTAGCCTAATCACAGGACAATGTACAATGAGCAATTAACCTACTAATCAGTACGTCTCATCTAACTATCTTATAGCGTCACACTAACCACTACGTTACCGAGGTGTCCCATTTACATGAAGTGTCACAGGAAAGCAGCATCCATCATCAGGGACCCCACCCGACAGCCCATGATCTCTTCTCACTCCTGCCATCAGGAAGGAGGTACAGGAGCCTCAGGTCCCACACCATCTGGTTCAGGAACTGTTATTACCCCTCAATCATCAGTCTTTTGAACCAGAATAGATAACTTCACTCACTCCAACACTGAACTGATCCTACAACCTGTGGACTCACTTTCAAGGACTCTACAACTCATGTTATGTATTATTTATTTATTATTATTATTATTTTGGTGTTTTTTTTGCATTTGCATGATTTGTTGTCTTTTGCAAATTGGTTGTGATAAAACCAATGGATTGTGATGCATATTTTGTTCTTTGGAGACAGAAAATAGAACGTAGAACAGTACAACAGGGGAACCGGCCCTTTGCCCCACAATGTTGTGCCAAACTAAGTAAATCAGTAATCAAATGGCTGACTAAACTAATCTCTTTTGCCTACACGATGTCCAGATCCTTCCATTTTCCTCACATTCATGTGCCTATCTAAATGTCTCTTAAAACTCCCTAACGTGTCTGACCCTACCACCACCCCAGACACCCGCCACCCTCTGTGTAAAAAACGTGCCTTTCACATCTCCTTCAAAATTACCGCCTTTCACCTTAAATGCAAGTGCACTGGTATTAGATATTTCAACCCTGGGATAAATATACTGTCTGTCTACTCTATCTATGCGTCTCATCATTTTATAAACCTCTATCAGGATCTCCCCTCAGCCTCTGCTGTTCCCGAGAAAACAACCCAAGTTTGTGCATCCTCTTGTTATAGCACATGCTCTCTAATCTGGACAGTTTCCTGGTGAACCTCTTCTGTACCCTCTCCAGAGACTCAGCATCCTTCCTATAATAGGGTAACCAGAACCGTACACAATACTCCCGATGCAGCCTAACTACAGTATTATAAAGCTGCAACATAACTTCCTGACCTTTGAACTCACTGCCTCGACTAATAAAGACAAGCCACCCTATCAACCTGTGTAACCACTTTCACTGAGCTATGAACTTGAATCCCAAGATCACTCTGCTCATCAACACTGTTAAGGATCTTGCATTTAACAGTGTATTGTCTCTGCGTTTGACCTACCAATGTGCAATATGTCATATGTAACCAGATTAAACTCTACTTGCCATTTCTCTGCCCCTATCTGAACTGATCTATATCCCACTGTATTCTTTGCCAGTCATCTGTGCTATCCACAACACCATTAATCCTCTTTGATTCTAGCTTCCTAAGCTTTACATACTTTCCCTTTTCCTTCTTGACTAAATTCATCACCTTCCTCAATATCCAAGGCTCTCTTACCTTGCCATCTTTGTCCTTCCTTCTGCCTGAAACACACCCATCCTGTACTCGATGCAGGTGGTCTTTAAACACCCACCATGTGTCAGATGTGGACTTGCCCAAAAACAGCATTCCCAATTAACTCTCTCTAGTTTCTGCCTAATGATCTCGTAATTTGCCCTGCTCCAATTGTGCTCTCTCACAAGGTCCGCTTATCCTTATTTATAGCCATCTTAAAACTTGGGAGTTGTGGTCGCTGTTCCCTAACTCCTCACCCACTGAAAGGTCGGTCACCTGGCCAGGCTCGTTACCCAACACCAGATCCAGTACAGCCCCTTCTCTTGGTGGACTATCTACATTTAGATTCAAGAAACCCTCCTGAATGCCCCGAACAAATTTTGTCCCATCTAAAACACTTGCACTAAGAAGGTCCCAGTTTCTATTGGGGAAGTTGAAGTCCCCCATGACAACAACTGTTTTCTGACATCTTTCCTTTATCTATCTGTATATCTGTTCTCCAATGTCCTGGTGGCTTTTGGGGGTTTCTGTAGTACAATCCCATCAGAGTGATTGCACCCTCCTTATTTTTGATTTCTAGCCATACAGACTCAGTGGACGAGCCCTCCATTATGTCCCCTGAGTGCAGCCGTGATATCGTCTCTGATTAGTAGAGCAACTACCAACCCTCCCCCCCCCCACCCCACCAAACCTTAACTTCCTTCTCTACCTTTTCTAATACATCAAAACCACTGGGACATTAATCACTCATTTTTGCTCCTGTCTCAACTGTGTCCCAGTAATGGCCAGAACATCATCATTCCATGTAGTGATCCATGCTCTAAGTTCATTACCTTTAACCGTAATACTCCTAGCATTAAAATACACACACTTCAAGCTATCAGTCCCATCGCATCTATTACTGTGCTTTGGCCTGTTTTCACTGGCCCTGACATCTACCTTGCTCTACTTCCCTCCACTTTCCAACATGGTGCTCTGGTTCCCATCCATCTGCCAAACAAGTTCAGGCCTCCTTGAGTAGGACTAGTGAACCTCCTGGCAAGGATATTGGTTCCCCTCCAGTTTAGGTACAGCCCGTCCCTTTCTACAGGTCACCTCTGCCCGAAGAAAAGGTTCCAATGATCCAAAAGCCTGAAGCCCTGCCACAGGCACCAGTTCCTCAACTTTTCATTCATCTGTACTGTTAGTCTATTCCTGCCCTGACTAGCATGTGACACCAGGAGTAATCCGAAGATCCAAGGTAGAACATACAAGGTAAATGGTAGGGCACTGAGGAGTGCAGTAGAACAGAGGGATCTGGGAATGCAGATACAAAATTCCCTAAAAGTGGTGTCACAGGTAGATAGGGTCGTAAAGAGAGCTTTTGGTACATTGGCCTTTATAAATCAAAGTATTGAGTATAAGAGTTGGAATGTTATGGTGAGGTTGTATAAGACATTAGTGAGGCCGAATCTGGAGTATTGTGTTCAGTTTTGGTCACCAAATTACAGGAAGGATAATAATAAGGTTGAAAGAGTGCAGAGAAGGTTTACAAGGATGTTGCCGGGACTTGAGAAACTCAGTAACAGAGAAAGGTTGAATAGGTTAGGACTTTATTCCCTGGAGCGTAGAAGAATGAGATTTGATAGAGGTATATAAAATTATGATGGGTATAAATAGAGTGAATGCAAGCAGGCTATTTCCACTGAGGCTGGGGGAGAAAAAAAACCAGAGGACATGGGTTAAGGGTGAAGGGGGAAAAGGTTAAAGGGAACATTAGAGGGGGCTTCTTCAGACAGAGAGTGGTGGGAGTGTGGAATGAGCTGCCAGATGAAGTGGTAAATGCGGGCTCACTTTTAACGTTTAAGAAAAAATTGGACAGGTACATGGATGAGAGGTGTATGGAAGGATATGGTCCAGGTGCAAGTCAGTGGAACTAGGCAGAAAAATGATTCGGCACAGCCAAGGAGGACCAAAAGGCCTGTTTCTGTGCTGTAATATTCTATGGTTCTATTACTACCGTGGCTGATCTGCTCTTCAGCCTTTTTCCGGGCTCTCTATATTCATTGTGCAGGACCTCTCCCCCCTTCCTCCCTGTGTCTTTGACGCCAATGTGCACCACGACCTCAAGGGTTCCTCCCCCTTGAGAATATGCTGCAGCCACTCTGACACATCCTGGACCTTAGGACCTGGGAGGTAACACACCATTCTGGCATCTCTTTCTCAGTGACAGAATTTCCTGTTTGTCCCCCTAACTGTTGCATCTTCTATCACTATAGCTCTGCCCGACTTTACCCTCCACTGCTGAGCCTCAAAATTGGCCGCAATGCCATTGGCCTGGCTGCTGATGCTGTGCCCTGATAGGCAGTCACACCCCTACCCTCCACCCACTCCCCTGGCCCATCCAACAGTATCCAAAGGGATATACTTGTTTCTGAGGGGACTGGCCGAGGGGAACCTTGCACTTCTCCCGGTGGACTCCCATCTACCACCTGAAGCCTACATGCTGGGTGTGACCACCTCAGTAAGAGTTTCATCTGTGAGGTTCTCAGCCTCCAGTTCCAGCTCCAGTTTCTTGTCTACTTCCTGTGAGCATCACATTCACAGCTATAAACGTAAGAGTGCTTCAGAACTCATCTGCAAAAACAGCAAAGGATCCAGAACTTTTATCATTTCTGTCTATTCAAACCTTTTACGATTGCAGGATAAAACAAACCAATTCTTTCCTGCAAAGGAGCGTCTGCTGATGTCGGAAATCCAACCATCACACACAAAATGCTGGAGGAACTCAGCAGGCCAGGCAGCATCTATGGAAAAGAATAAACAGTCGCCATTATGGGTCAAAGCCCTATACCAAGGTATAAGACAAATTTCTTGGACAGTCCCATTAAGCTCAGGAGGGTGAACCCGCGGAAAGCATGTGGCCCGGACAGGGTACCTAGCCGAGCACTGAAGAACTGTGCTGATCATCTGACTGGAGTGTTCACTGATCTCATTAACCTCTCACTTCAACAGTCTGAGGTACCCAACTGCTTCAAGCAGGTTTTAATTGTAAAGGTGCCTAGACAGCACATTGTAACCTGCCTCAATGCCTGTCATCGAGCAACACTTACATCTTTTGTGATGAAGTGTCTTGAGAGGCTGGTGATGACACATATCTACTCCTGCCTGAGAAGCGACTTGGATCTGCTCCAGTTTTCCTTCCGTCACAACATGTCAACAGCAGATGCCATTTCATTGGCTCTTCACTCAACCCTGGAGCGTCTGAACAGCGAAGATGCATCAGGATGTTCTTCATTGACTACAGTTCTCCATTTAATACTATCATCCCTCTAAAACTAATCAATAAGCTCCCAGACCTTCCTTAGCCTCAATACCCTCTTGTACAACTGGATTCTGGATTTCCTCACTTGCAGACTCTAGTCAGTTTGGATTGGCGACAAGAATCACCATCAGCACAGGGGCACCACAAGGCTGTGTGCTGATCCCCTTCCTCTACTCACTTTATACACATCGGCTGTAAGGCTAACACAGTTCCAATGCCATATTTAAGTTTGCTGACAACACTTCTGTCATTGCCCGAATCAAAAGTGGTGGTGAATTAGCATATAGCTGGAAGACTGAAAATCTGGCTGAGCAGTGCCACAACAGCAACCTCTCACTCAACATCAGCAAGACCAAGGAGTCAATTATTGACTACAGGAGATCCATGAGTCAGTTCTCAACAACCTGCACCCAGGCAGACAATCTCTGAAGAGTATTGATAATGGCTGGGGTCATCCATCTTGTAATGACACTGCCCAGGAGAAGGCAATAGCAAACCACTTCTATAGGAAAAATTGCCAAGAACAATTATCGTCATGAAAAGACAATGATCGCCCACATCACATAACATGGTACATAGCGACACCTCACGCCTGTCTGCATTAATCCCAGTCTGCCATTTTTCAGCTCATTTTTCCAGCTAGTCTAGATCCCTCTGCAAGCCATGATAGCCTTCCTCTACACCCTCACTCTTGGTGTCATTCGCAAATTTGCCGATCCAGTTAACCACATTATCATCCAGATCATTGATATAGATGACCAACAACAGACCCAGCACCAAACCCTGGGGCACTCCAGTAGCCACAGGCCTCTGGTCAGAGAGGCAACCCTCCACTACCACTCTCTGGCTCTTCGCACAAAGCCAATGTCTAATCCAATTTACCTCATCTTGACATCCATTGGCTTGCATTCATCAGCTTTCCTGGTAACCTCCTCAAAAGACTCACTACATACCCCACACAAAGCCATATTGACTATTCCTAATCAGTCCCTGTCTATCCAAATACTCATATGTCGAGTCTCTTAGAATACCTTCCAATAACTTTCCCACTACTGATGTCAGGCTCACCAGTCGATAATTTCCTGCTTTATTCTTTGAGCCTTTCTTGAACAATGGAACAATGTTAGCTATCCTCCAATCCTTCAGTACCTCACCGGTGGCTATGCACGATTTAAATATCTCTGGTAGGGCCTGCACGATTTCGGCACTTGTCACCCACAAGGTCCGAGAGAAGACCTTGTCAGGTCCTGTGGATTTGTCTACCCTGATTTGCCTCAAGACAGCAAGCAGCTCCTCCTCTGTAATCTGTATGGAATCCATGACCACACTGCTGCTTTACCTCACTTCTACAGACCCCGTGTCCATCCTCCAAGTAAACACAGATGCAAAATCTCCATTCAAGATCTTGCCCATCTCTTTTGGCTCCATGCATAGGTTACCATTCTGATTTTCCAGAGGACCAATTCTGTCCCTTGCAACCCTTTCACAACCTTGTTTCTTGCAACAGTCCGTGATCTCTCTACAAAGTTGTTCCTCTTAATCCCACGTACTGTTGGGTGGTCTATAAAATATCCCCATTAATATAGTCATACCTTTCTTATTCCTCAGTTCCACCCATAAAGCCTCACTAGATGAGATTCCAATCTGTCCTGACTGAGCACTTCCCTGAGCACTTCCCCTCCCTACTTTAATCCCTACCGTTCTATCACGTCTAAGCCCACAGAACCCCGGAATATTTATTTGCTAGTCCTGCCCCTCCTGCAACCAAGGCTCACTAGTGGCTACAATATCATAATTCCAGGTGTTGATCCAAGCCCTGAGCTCATCCGCCTTTCCTGCGATACTTCTTGCATTGAAATATCTGCAGGTCAGGACACCTGTCGCAAAATGCTCGACCTTCAGTTTCCCAATTTTGTCTGAGATCTTAACGACATCTGTCTCCACAACCTCTTCACTATCTGTTCTGGCACTCTGGCTCCCATCCCCCTGCAACTCTAGTTTAAATCCACTCCCCTACCCCTCCCCACCCGCCGTGCAGCATACTGATCTTCCCGCTAGGATATTATTCCTTCTCCAGTTCAGGTGCAAACTGTCTCTTCTGTGCAGGTCCCACCTTTCCTGGAAAAGAGCCAAATGATCCAATAATCTATATCCTCCCTTCTACACCAACTCCTTAGCCATGTTTTAAACTGTATAATCTTCCTATTTCTAGCCTCACTAGCATGTGGCACAGGTAGCAATCCCAAAATCACAACCCTGAAATTCCTACCTTTTAACTTAGCACCTAACTCCCTGAACTCACTTTGCAGAACCTCGTCACTCTTCCTACCCATGTCATTGGTACCTACATGGACCACGATTTCTGGCTGCTCACCCTCCCACTTAAGAATGCTGAGGGCTCGATCCATGATGTCCCAGACCCTGGGACATCTGGGAACGTATCATCTGGGAATCTCGTTCTTGTCCACAGAACCTCCTTCCCGATACCCCATCACCACAGCTTGCCTTTTCTTTCCCCACACCCTTCTGAGTCACAGGGTCAGACTCAGTGCCAGGGAGCTAAATGTTGTGACTTTCCTCTGTTAGGGGGATGGCCACAGGGGTGCTCTGCACTGGCTGTTTAACCCTTTCCCCTTCCTGACTGTCACACAGTCTCCTGTGCCCTGCACCTTGGGTGTAACTACCTCTCCATATGTCCTATCACCCCCTCAGCCTCCCAAGCAATCTGAAGATCATCCAGTTCCAGCTCCAACTCCTTAAAGTGGAGTGTTAGAAGCTGCAGCTGGATGCACTTCTTACGAGCGAAGTCGTCAGAGACACTGGAAGTCTCCCTGCCTTCCCGCATCCCATAAGAGGCGCATTCAACTATTCTGCCTGGCATCCCTACTGCTCTAACTGTGCAATAATGGTATAAAGAAGGAAACGATAAATAGACTGAGAAAAGGTACTACAGTTACAGTACCTACAGCTTTTCGTCTTCTCTCATTCAAGCCTCTCCTCACTGAAGGTTTGAAGAACGACAGCCTCAAAAATCCCTACTCTAACACTGCCCAGTCCAACAAAGGCTGCTCCACCTGCCCCTGTCTCATTTTAATATGCACTTGCTAATGAATTCCAAACTCTGATTGGCTGCTGTTCGAATGCCGAAACTCCCACAAAGCACACTCGCCAACCTGTGTCACTCCTTCTCTCGATTCCCGTCTCCGTTCCCTTGTCTGTCTTGCACACGGTTTTTCATTGATTCTGTGGTGCTTTTTGGATCCACTGTGAATGCTTGCAAGACAATGAATCTCGGGGTTGTATATGGTGACACTTAAGTACCTTGATAATAATTTTACCTTGAGCTTTGCCACAACCGGGAAGCATTTAAATTCAAGGAGTTCCCTTATCCAAATTATGTCCTCTTCTGGCTCCTTCCATCAGGCAGGGTACAGATGCCCAAAGTCGATCACCGCCAGATTCAGGAACAAAAACTTTCCGACAATAATCAGGTTATTGAACTGACCTGCACAACCATAACCTTACCTCAACAAGGGAACACTATAGACCACCTCTTGCACTGCCATGAATTGCCTCTGATTGCCTTTCTTTGCACAAAGGTCTTGTTTTTGTAAATTCTTCTCTCTCGCTTCACTATCAATCTATAATTTATATTCAGTGTGTTGTCTGTGCCCACGTGCCTGTGATGCTGTTGTACCAGTACCTTACAGTGCCTGTGCACACGACAATAAACTTGACTTGGAAGTGACAGATATATGAATGAGTTCAATGTTACGCCTGACCCATGCCTTTGTGTTTAAAGTTGTTTCAGGACCAAGATTTGTTCCTGCTATCTTGCCCTGGATGTGTGGTCCCTCTCGATATAGTCACTGGTAGACTGATTTATCCACACAGCCCCACCTCCCCCATCTTACAGAACAATTTAAAGTTTATTTGTCTAGACTTTTAATGAGTTATTAAACTGAGTTCCATGAGTTATCTCTTTCAGTGTAGAACTGTCAGCAGTTGCCCTCTGTCTGGGCTTTGTTATTTTGGCCCATCTTGTTGTACTTGGTTTTCTTAAACTATTGACAGACTATATCAACAACTTTGACCCAATTATAACAGGAATAACATGGTATTACTGTTGCCCTTTTACAACCCAAGTGTCTATGAAAGGCTGTGACATATATTTTCTATGGAAGATAAATTGTTCTGAATTAAATCTAAAATAGAAAAATTTTAAAAGAAATCTCCTTACACAATTTTTACAATTTATTTAATTTTCTCTTGTTAGATCCTCCAGTCAAGTAAAAATACCAACGGGAATACTTTGTTGCATTAAACAGTGTAAGGGCTGGGAATTTAATGAATCAAAAGATATAGAATTTTAACTTAATTGAAATCCTCAATCAACCACAACATTTTAATTTTTTAATTCTTTTTTAGTTCAGTTAAAATTATACTTTAGAATTGCAATATACTTTACAATTTCTTTAAAATATCCTTCTTATTTGAGGATTTCCATCTTTATTAAACAGATTTCAGACGAAGAATTATCAAGCACACTATCCCAATTTAGATCAATGCGGGAAAGTGCCCACAGACATTTGGCACCTGTGTGCCTGTTCCCTGCTCTGAAGTGGGTTGAAGTCTGGCGCCATCTGCAGGGCAAAATTGTTAAAGAGCGCTTGAGTAACCACTGACTCGGAAGAACTAAGTCAATGAACCAGAAGTGGAGGTTCAATTTGTCCTCTATTCCCAGTGGTATAGCAGCATCGGTATTTGTAATTTGTTTCCACATTTCAAGACTATTGACTTAAATTGCTGAAGTGGAATAAGACATACCAACACTGCCATACTTCAAAATAAAAACTACAGATCTAAAACAAAAAAGTAAGGAAAACATTGGGAATACTTAGCAGGTCAAGCAGTAACTATAGAAAGAGAAACAAATTTAACATTTTAGGTTCAAGGCCCTTCTCCAGAACTAGAAGAGAAAGGTTTAAAAATACAGCCCCAAAGCCATATTTAAGTTTGCTGAAGACACCGTGGTTGTTGGCTGAATCAAAGGTGGTGACAGTCGGCATAGAGGAGGAGATTGAAAATCTGCCACAACAACAACCTCTCACTCACTGTCAGCAAAACTGAAGCACTGATTAGGAACAGGACCTTCAGCCCATGATGCTTACCAGACTGATTACACTAGTAATTAAATGCCTAACTAACCTGCTGCCTACACAACACCCAGATTCCTCCATTCTCTCTAATCCTTCATACATAAACACTTCTGGGTGAACTGTCTCCACTCCAGCACATTCCCGGCACCCACCACTCTGAGTACAAGATCTTCTCTGAACTTATCCCCTCCCTCACCTAGTATTCGACATTCTGACCATGGGGAAAAGATGCCAATCGTCTATCCTGTCTACGTCTCTCATAAGTTTTAAACTTCTATCAGGTCTCCCAATAGCCTCCACTGCTCCAAAGAAAACAACTCTAGTTTGTCTAATCTCCCCTTAATAGCACTTGCTCTCTAATCCAGACAGGATACTTGCAAACATTTTCTGCACTCTTTCTAAGGTCTCCACGTCCTTCCCTTAATGGACAACCAGTATGGAATGAAATACTCCAGATGTGGTCTAAACAGTGTTTCATAAAGCTGCAGTATAACTTTCTGATTCTTGGACGCAGTGCATCAGATGATAAAGGTAAGCGTGCCTTGTGCCTTCTTTATCATTGTACCGACCTGTGCAGCCACTTTCAGGAAGGTATGGACTTGGACCCCAAGAACCCTCTGTACATCAACACTGTTATGGGTTCTGCCATTTACAGAATACTATCCTTTTACATTTGATCTCCAAAGTTCAACATTGCCACACTTGGCCAGATTAAACTCTATCTGCCATTTGTCCGCCCATACTTGAAGCTGATGTAGATCCTGCTGTAACTTCCGGCAATCTTCTACATTACCCACAACACTACCAATCTTAGTCTCCTCTCCAAGCTTGCTGAGCCATGCATCCACATTACAGAAAGCAGTATGGAAACCCCCAGGCGCCACTAGACACAGACCTCCCACCAGAAAAAGGTCCCACCAACTACTACCCTGTCTCCTATGGGCATGCCAGTTCTGGATCCAAATAGCCAAGTCACCATGCAAAGACCATGATCACCCACATCACGTAACACAGTATTTAACAAACCATGGATCCAATGCACCTTAATCTTCTGTATGAGCCTACTACGAAGTACCATGTCAAACCTCTTTGTAGACAACATCCATGGTTCTACCATGCTCAATCATCGTCATCCCTTCCTTGAAAATCTGTCAAGTGAATAAGACATGACCTGCCCCACACAGTGACTAGAGAATGTCAAAACAGACTCAGCATAATGTTGCCTGGAATGGAGGGTTGCAGCTACAAAGAGGAATTGAATAAGATGGGTTAATTCTCACTGGAATGTAGGAGGGCTGACCTTACAGAGATTTATAAAATCAAGAAAGGGATTAGATAGGAGTCTAGAACCAGAGGGCACAGGTTCAAGGTGAGAAGGGAGGAATTTACAGGAGCTCCAAGGGACAAGATTTTTACGCAGAAGCAGTTCGGGAACATCTGGAATGAGCAGCCAACAGAAGTGAAGATGGCCGATACAATTAAAGGGCATTTAAACGGGTATTTAGATAGGAGGGAAAAGGATGTGTCTGTCAGTTGTAAGAGAATGGGATTAGGACAGACAGGAATCAAGGCCAGCATGGATGAGGTGGACTGCAGAGACCTGCTTCCGAGCGGTACCACCTCCTGACGATCAGGGTGAAGCATTCCCCTTCCTTCCACAACCAAAGTCTCACACAGGTTTTAAGGGCATTGAATCTTCATCTGGATTTTTAAACATAAAGATGACTGATAACACAAGTAGCAATGATTCTGTGACTACGAATCCAGGGCACAAAGAATTCTATTATGAAAGCTCAGCACTGGTGCTTGTTCAGGAACACCAGCCTCAGGCTCTCGGCCTTCACTCATGCCACTGGGAAACTGACCACAGCAGACAAAAGCAAATTAGATTCAGTCATAAAACCCATGGCTATTTAAGCTTCTTGTGGTGTTTTTTTGCTTACCCCAGTCCTGGATCCTTTGACTTGAGTCTCTGGCTGTTGCGTATTTTATTGTGTGGTGTCTGTGCTGGGGACTCATTCTCGTGGACAGATTGTTGGGAACTGCTCCACCATAGGTCGTGTTTGTAGATTTCATGCGTGATGATTATACTCTTCTGTTGCACAATCTGCTTTTTGCCCCTTGGGGCCTGATCGATGTCGGGGAATTCTTCATTAACTGGCTCGTTTGTCCTCGCATTGCAATCATCTTCCCAGTAAAATGGTGGATTTGGACTGTTGTTCTCCTCTCCCTCATGAAGCTCGTAAATGGCATTGTAATAAGTTGTGGGCTCAGGAGAGGCGTGTCCGTCCTTTTCATCCTGAGTGCAAGCCATTTCCAGGTTAACCTCGGACCTGCTGGTCCGTGTGAGTGCCTTGCGGGACCATGCTCCCTCAGTTTCATTGCCCCATCTCAGCTTGTTCCAGGTATTCAGACCAAAGAAGCGAACAGCTGAATGGCAACGACAGAAGCATTTGTTAAACAACTTCACATTACAGTTTATCCACACTCATAAAAACGCTCACAGTGTGTATACAGAGGTTACCATTAGATAGCTTTTGCCCTGTAGCAATTGGTGCCTTTCAGTAATAATGTGACCCAGTAACGGGGTGAAGGGAGGGACGATCACACACATACATGTGCATATTAACATATTAACGTTGCAGCTTATAAAACGCAACTTAGGCTGCATCTGGAGTATTGTTTTCAAGTCTTGTTGCTCCATTATAGGAAGTATGCAAAGACCTTGGAGAGGGTACAGAAGAGGTTTACCAGGGTGCTGTCTGGATGTGCTATAAGGAGAAACTTAGTTGTTTTCTCTCAAGCTGGGGGGCGGGGAGACCCGATTGAAATTAATGAAGTCTTGAGAGGCATAGATAGTCAGCTAGTATCTTTTTTCCCCAAGGGTTAAGATATCTCATACATTTAAAGTGAGGGGGTGGGGGTAAGTTCAAAGATGTGTTGGTAAGATTTTTACAGAGAGTGGTGGGTGCTATGAATATGCAGAGAATGGAGGTCTGTGGTCATCATGTAGGCAGGAGGGGTTAGGTGTCATTGGTTTAACTAGTTTGGCACAACATCGTGGGCCAAAGGGCCTGTTTCTGTGCTATACTGTTCTATCTCCGAGATGGGAGGAGATGCTCATGCAGGTAAGTGAGAGAATATACAGGCGCTTTCAAATACATTTTCATTATAAAATTCTGATTAAATTCAATTGTGTGAAGTGGGAAATGGGTAAGTTTATGGTACCAAGCTACAAGCAGACTATGGCTGATTCATTCAGTCTTTAGTACACTGTAACCTTTATACCCATTCAGTTCCTTTTACGTTTCCCTGACAAAAGACAAACACGACTTCAGGTATAAAAATATGACCAATTCCCCTCAGTCACCACCATTCAGCTTCTCACCGGACAGCTTCTGTCAGGGATGGCTGCAGGATGCCACCTGTGGTGCATTAAGACTGTGTATGGGAGGTAGGGGCAGTTGTTCACACCTTGTTAAACTGGTGTCAGGTTACCAGCTGCATTGTTCAGCACCAGTCGCAACGTTACACGTCATGTCTCACTGAGTCCAAAGTACAAAGCGGAGAGCAGGTAATCTCATCTCTGTACAATGACAGGCACTAACTACCCTTGTTGACCTTAGTAAGTAGACCTTACTTACTTTTTACTTTATAGATGACCAGAATATTCTAAAATATCCATAATCATTCTTTTCCAAAATAAAAGAACGGCTGATTGCTGGTAATTTTAAATGAGATTTTTTTTAGGAACTTTGATTTCAGAGTTTTTTGCATAGATATTTTCATTCTTCCAATACACATGTTGCAAATTGTGGCAATAAACCACCCACCAGGTGATGAGAGGAGTACTAATACACCCACTGTAAATGGCCTTTCAGCTCCTGAGACAAAAGGAGAACTTTAGGGAGGCGTTTGTTGTAAGAAATGAATGTGGCTTGAAAAGAGCTTTGAACATAAATTCTCAGCTTCCCCAGAAATATATACTAGCTCTCCCAGGAGAAACTCAAGATTAATCCATTTTCAAAAGTACAAACACTCAGAGTTCCCCAAAGTCAAAAATGTCCTTTTTTTTTACTCTTTACTTCTGTAATCTTCACATCCAACAGATTTTCCTCTGCAGGTTCTCACCCTTCCACTCAGAAGCCATCACATCATCTAGGTCATCAGCTCATCTAATTGCTGCAATTTACAGTTTAGTGTTTGACATTTTCTACTTACATTATGGCCTTCCAGTACCAGGGAGTCAAATGCAGAATGTGCAATCACTTTGAAGAAAACCTTGATTCAGTCACCTGTCTCTTCAATTCTCCATCCCTTTTCCACTCGCACCTGTGCTCTCACCTTAGACGTTAAAACTGTTAGACCATAAGACCAGAAGACCTACTCTCTGTAAACTTTGGCACCCTGACTATTAATGAATCTAACAACCTCCACTTTGAATATGCCACAGCCGTCTGTGGCAAAGAATTCTACAATTTTACCACACTCTGGCTAAAGGAATTTCTCCTCGTATCTCTTCTAAATGGACGTCCCTCTATTCTGAGGCTGTGCTCTCTGGTCCCAGACTCCCCCTAGAAAAGGAAACATCTTCTTCAAATACACTCTACATAGGCATTTCAATATTTGATAGGTTTCAGTGAGATCTCTCCCTCATTCTTCTAAACTCCACAGAATACGCCCAGAGCCATCAAATGCTCCCCGTATGCTAACCCTTTCATTCCCAGAATCATTTCCGTGAACCTCGTCTGGATCATCCCCAATGCCAACACATCTTTGCTTAGATAAAGGGCCCAAGATTCCTCACAATACTCCCAGTGTGGTCTGACTGATGTCTCATAAAGAATCAGCATTGAACCTTGTTTTTATGGTCTAATCCTCTCAAAATGAATGCTAACATCATATTTGCCTTCCTTACCACCAACTCAACCTGCAAGTTAACTCTTAGGGAATCCTGCACAAGCACTCCTAAGACCCTTTGCACCTCTATTTTCTGAATTTTCTCCCTGTTTAGAAAATAGTCTACACTCTTATTCTTTCAACCAAGTGTATGATCATACACTTCGCTGCACTATATTCCATCTGACACTTTTTGCCCATTCTCCTAATCTATGTCACACTCCCTGTTTCCTCAACACTACCTGCCTCTCCACCTATCTTCGTATCATCTGCAGACTTGGCCACAAAGTCATCAATTCCATCATCCAAATCATTGACATATAAACATGAAAGGAAGTCACGTTAAATTGGACCTGATATTGGACCATAATGCACCTCCAAGTACCCCAAAACCTCAGCCTTAATAATGGAGTCCAACATCGCCCCAACCACTGAAGTCAGGCTAACTGGCCTATAATTTCCTTTCTTCTGCCTCCCTCCCTTCTTATAGAGTGGAGTGACATTTGCAGTTTTCAATCATCCAAGGCGTTTCCAAAATCTAATGAGTATTGAAAGATCATTACTAATGTCTCCACCAATCTCTCCAGCTAGCTCTTTCAGAAGCCTGGGGTTTCGTCCATCTGATCCAAGTGACCTACCTACCTTCAGCTTCCAAGGAGCCTTCTCTTTAGTAGTAGCAACTATGCTCACTTCTGCCCCCGACATTCTCTAATTTCTGGCATAATGCTAGTTTCTTCCACAGTGAAGACTGGCACAAGATTTTTATTAAATTTGTCTGCCATTTGATTGTCCCCCACTACTACCTCTCCAGTATCAATTTCCAGCAGTCTGATATCCACTCTCGTCTCTTCTTTACTCTTTATATATCTGAAAAATCTTGATATCCTTTTTATATTATTTTCTCTCCTTATGACATTTTAGTTGTCTTCTGTTGGTTTTGAAAAGCTTTACAACCCTCTAACTCCTCACTAAATTTTGCTACCTTCAGTCCTGCATTTGCCACCTTTGTTTTGATTTTGGCACTGTTACACTTCAGCTCATCCCACGGACTGCAATTTTGCCCTATCATCTGCCTGTTCTTCCTCACAGTCTCACCACACACTTGTACACCAACTGTCCCATCCTCAGCCCTATCAGTCCAGTTCCCATTCCCCTGCCAAATTAGCTTAAACCCTCCTAAACAGTTTCTTAACTTTACCCATGAGGATTCTATATCTTCGGATTTTATGTCACCTCTTTCTAAGGATTTGATTTCATTTCTATCCCAGATCTCTGTGTACCTGCCTGCTCTTTTGATGCAAGGTGTGTCCTTGGATGTTAATTTCCTAACTATGTTCTTTTTTCAGCCATGACTCAGTAATGCTCACATCATACCTGCCAATCTCTAACAGCGCTACAAGATCATCTAGCTTATTCCGTATACATCGTGCATTCAAACATAGCACCTTCAGTACTGTATTCATCACCCTTTTTGATCTTGGCCCCCTGTTACACTTTAACTCATCCCACTGACCATATTTCTGCCCCATCATCTGCCTGTCCTTCCTCACAGCCCTGCTACACACTGCATCTAGTTGTACACCAACTGCCCCATTTTCAGCCCTACCACTCCGGTTCCCAGTCCCATATCAGATTACTTTAAACACTCCCAAATCACTCTCACAAACCTTCCCGCAAAGGTATTGGACCCCCTTGGGTTCAGATGTAACCCAACCCTTTTGTACAGGTCATAACTTCCCCAGAAGAGCTTCCAATGATTCAGAAATATGAAAGTTTGCTCTCTGCACCACACCCTCAGCCACCCATTCAACCATATTATCTTCCTATTCCTGCCCTGACTAGCATGTGGTACTGGGAGTAATCTAGAGATTACTCCTGGAGTGGGGATGGATGCCTTACCTATCTCCCTATATTATGTTCCAATAAAGCTCAACATCAAGTCAAGCCACAACACATCCAACAATGCCCACAGCGTCTGGGACTCAATACTGAATTCAGAAATGACCTGCACTCTGAAAAATGAGCACTGCTTCTAGTTCGCTGAATTGCTCACCTTCATTCCAGTACTTATAGTTTCAGATTTCCAGCATTCATTCTGCACCCCCTGGTAGTTTCATATAATCATTCTCTGCAAGTTCCCAGAAAGATTTAGTAACCTCCAATACTATTTACTTCATGTTGCATTTTTACGTCTTGTTCTTGGGTATCTCCTGCCATCCAACATTTCGCAGAACTTCCCACTTGTTCTCTTCTTCCCTTCCCCTTTTCTTTCCATCAAGATCTCTTTAACTATCCCCAAATCTGTTGAAAGATCTGTGAACTAAAATGCTAATTCTATTTTTGTCTTCATAGATCCAGCCTGACCTGGGTAATATTCTGCCATTTTCTGTTTCCATTTCTGATTTCCAACAACTGTAAAGTATCATGTTTATGTGCAGCATTTTGACACTTAGTGTAGCTGGCAATAATTAACTCCAGGTATGTTATGAACATGCTTCAGTTCTGCTGTACCTAACCTGTGATGAATTAATGTTGGACAAAGAATACAGACAGCGCCCCCTGCTGGTAGCTTCACCAATGAGCATAGAGCAGAACAGCGAAGGAAAGGACAGCCCAAAAATGGCTTCAAAACTTCAACTATCTATCCTGGTGTAAGAAAATCAGTGTGAAGGAGAATCCAACTACATCTGGCATTTGAATGCAGCAAAATATGCAGTGCTCTATGATTCTCTGCCTGTGCAGGGGGTTGGTTGGTGCCAGCGAGTGCTGCTGTAGTAGAACAGGGGTCTTGTTAGAAATGGAAATAGAGTGGCTTTGTCACACCCCCCCTTGCCACCCCAACAACACATTGTTGGTGTTGAGTGCCATCAAGTCACGGCAACCCTATGGACAGTGTAGATTTCCACAGGGTTTTCACGGCAGCATACGGAAGTAGATTGCCAGGCCTTCCTTCCACACAGACACTGCTGTCCAGGCTGGGACCTGGCCAGAATTGAACTCAGGACCATCTGCCCCCAAGTCCAGTGCTGATGCCATTACACCACCACCAGTGTACGACGCATTAGTGCTGCATTACTAACAAACAAAATGCAATCGCATCATAATCGTGCAACATTTGACTGACCAAACCTCTTATTGCCCGGTGAGCCAGTCAGGTTCGTAATCTTTCTGCATGTCTCAGTGGCCACTTTACTAGGTACAGGAATGGAATGGACCCCTGCGTAGCTTCTGGTACTGTAGCCCACCCACTTCAAGGGTCGACATGGTCTGCTTTCTGTCGTGATCCGGTCCGTGAAGTCCCCATTCCGGTTCACGATCCGGTCCATGGACTCAGGACTCCGGGTCTTCCAGCTGACCCTTGTTTGACTAAATCAAAGGCACCTGATTCCCATCTTTGGGCTTGCAAAATAAGTAGCCTTGAGATTGAGTGTGGGCTGCTGGTTTGTCTTGTCAGTCCCCCTTGGAGCAACCTGCTGATGGAAGGCTAGTGAAACCATTTGTGATCTCTAGGCCTGGTTGGAGGACCACTGCTTCATGGAGCCTTGTTGCCACTTGTTGGAGTGGTCTTTGTGGTATGGATTTGGCTGTTTCCCGGGCCAGCTGAGTGGCTGCTAGCCACTCTGAGCTGGGTAGGGATCTGGCTGTTTCTGTAGCCAGCTGAGGTTGCTGGCTGAACTGAGACTTGGAGCTACCCTGGAGCAGAGATGGAACTGTCTGTTGTTCTTTGGTGTTTGTCTCTTGTCCTTGCCTCCTGTGGGGTAAGTCAGGCTGTTTTGCTGTTGCCCTGTGGGGGGACATGTCTTGTCTTTGCCTCTGTTGTGTAAGTCTGGCTGTCCTGCTGTTACTCAACAGGTGGGCCTGTCCCACCTTAGTGTGGACATGAAGTTGAGTCCCAGCTTATTGTAGGATAAGTCCTAGCTCTATATCTATGTTCTCTCTTGTCTCATGTTAGTGTCGTGTTAAAGATGAGTCCTGGCTTGCTGAAGGATAAGTCCCGGCTCTATGTTGATGTTCAGTTCCCAGTCTGTCTCTCAGTTCCAGTCTGAGTTATCAGCCTCTGCATTTCAAGACAAAGACCCCAAGCCTCAAGGATCCCAAGCCAAGCTCAAGACACAAGACCCCAAGCCTCAAGCTACGTCATGTCCTTACCTGGTTCTGGGGTCCGAGCCCGAGGCAAGACCTAGGTTCTGGGTCCTTGTCCAGTCTGAGGCTCAGAGTCCGAGCCTTGTCTTGCCTCCAAGCTCAGGCCTCTAGACCCCAGCCACGCCCCGTCCTGAAGCCATGTCATGTCCTTGCCTGGTTCCGGAGTCCGAGGCAAGACCAAGGTTCTGGGTCCTTGTCCGGTCTCGGACTCTGAGTCCAAGCCTTGTCTCCTAGTCCATGGTTCCTAGTCCTGGTCCTGCTTTCCCTAGCCCAACTCTGGGTTCTTGTCCCTGCTCCCTACCTGAATCCTGTCACGTCTCTACTCTAGTCAAGTCCTGTTCCTTGTACTTCAGTGTCTGTGTCTTGCATTTGGGTCTGTTTCCAGCACCCCACTGTGACACTTTCAGAGATGCTGTTCTGCACACCACTGTTGTGATGTGTCCTTATTTGAGTTACTGTCACCTTCCATTCAGCTTAAACCAGTCTGGCCATTCTCCTCTGACCTCTGTCATTAAGAAGGCATTTTCACACACTGCTGCTCACTGGATGCTTTTTTATTTTGCATTTCACACTATTCTCTGCAAACTCTTGAGACTGCTTTACGTGAAAATGCCAGGAGATCAGCAGTTTGACACTCAAACTACCAACAATCATTCCACAGTCACGGTCACCTAGATGACGTTTGTTCCCGATTCTGATCGTTGGTCTGAACAACTGAACCTTCTAACCATGTCTGTGTGCTTTTATGCATGGAGTTGCTGATTAGATATTTGCATTAACAAGCAGCTGTGCAAGTGAATTCAATAAAGTGGCCACTCAATGCAAATCCACGTTCATTTAGCTGTGTTCAATCAGTAAGAGGAGAAAACAAAATATTGTATTTACAAAGCATCCTTGAAACAGCAAAACATCCTATGCAAATCACATGGGTGTTATTGTGATCAATAAACTAGGGACAAGTGGTTCCCTCTGAGAATAAAACCTTTCTTGGCACTTTTGGGACCCATTCCTGAAGACTGCTCCTTGAGGTAGAAAATCAGAGGCTGGCTGGTGGCGCAGTGACATCAGCACCGGACTCTGGAACGGAGGTTCCCGGGTTCGAACCCAGTCGTCCGCTCCCGAGTACGTTTTCCATCCGTGCCGCGTTGAGTGTCGAGATCGCAACTTGACCTCATAAAATAATGGGAAAAATACTGTGAAATGTCTGTGTGAGGAGTGGCGCGCCACACAGTCTCTCTCTCTCTCTCGCTCTGCGCCTTGTAAAGGCATAAAAAGGACATCGTCCCGCCAACATCGCACACGCACACTCACGCCAAAAAAAAGTAGAAAATCAGTCAGCAGTTTGATTCAGAGTGAACTGGAGACATAAGAGACTGCAGATGTTAGAATCTAGAATCAGGAGGACTGGTTGAGCAGCACATGTGAGGAGAAAAGGAATTGTTAATGTTTCAGGTCAAAAATATGCTGGTTTCTTTCTCCACTCCACCAATGTTGCTTGAGCCACTGAGTTCCTCTGGGACGTTGGATTGAAGATACTGTATAGCTTGCTGAGAATGCTCAGCAGGTCAACCAGCGTGTGTGGAGAATGAAACAGGGTTAGGAAGCCAACTCTTCCTGAGCGTGGCCGGCAGCTCTCAAGGTGAGTGGCTCACACTCTCAGCCAGCAAGTCAAAGAATTTGTCAACCCGTCATATGCCTACCAAGGGGCAAATGTGGCAGATTGAAGAGAGACAGGTTAGGGAGAAGAGTCGGGGGGGGAAAAAGGGAGCGTTTCACAGGGCTCAGCGCATTGGAATAGTGGGTATGACTACAGGGCCAGTTTTCTGTTCTGGGTGTCAGATATGGGATGTCCAGGAGACTTCCAGCCTCCCTGATGGCCACATCTGCACTAGGTTCATCGAGCTGCAGCTCCTTAGAGACTGAGTTAGGGAACTGGAGCTGCAGCTCGATGACCTTCGGCTTGTCAGGGAGAGAGAGGAGGTGATAGATGGGAACTACAAGCAAGCAGTCACCCTGGGGCCACAAGAGACAGATAAGTGGGTGGCCGTGAAGAGAGAGAAGGGAGGGCGTCAGGTAGTGGAGAGCACCGCTGTGGCTGTCTGCCTTAACAGTAAGTACTCTATTTTGAGTGCTGTTGGAGGGGCGGGGGAAATGACCTTCCTGGGGGAAGCAACAGTGGCCGCGCCTCTGGCACATGGCACAAAGTCTGGCCCTGTGGCTCAGAAGGTTAAGGAATGGAAGAGGAGAGCAGTGGTAACAGGGGACTCCATAGTTAGGGGGACAGATAGGTGATTCTGTGGACGTGAAAAAGAAACAAGGATGGTAGTTTGCCTCCCAGGTGGCAGGGTTCGTGATGTTTCTGAGTGCATATCCTGAAATGGAAGGATGAGCAGCCAGAGGTCGTGGTACATATTGGTACCAACGACATAGGTAGAAAAAAGGTGGAGGTCCTGAAAGCAGGAAGATAGGAAGGAAGCTGAGTAGCAGGACCTCAAAGGTAGCAATCTCAGGACTGCTGCCTGTGCTATGTGACAGTGAGTATAGGAATAGAGTGAGGGGGAGGATGACTGTGTGGCTTAAGGATTGGAGCAGGGGGCAGGGATTCAGATTTTTGGATCATTGGGACCTCTTCTGGGGGAGATGTGACCTATACAAAAACGACGGGTTGCACTTGAATCCGAGGGGGACCAGTATCCTGGCAGGGAGGTTTACTAATGCTATTGGGGAGGGTTTAAACTAGATTTGCAGGGGGGTGGGAACCAAAGTGAAGAGGCAGAGGATGGGGAGGTTAGAGCACAAGCAGAGACAGCTTGTAGGGAGTCTGTGAGGAAGGATAAGCAGATGTTAGAGCAAAGATGCACTCAGCCTGATGGTTTGAGATGTGTCTATTTTAATGCAAGGAGTATCATAAACAAGGTGGATGAGCTTAGAGCGGGGATCAGTACATGGAACTATGACGTAGTGGCCATTACAGATACTTGAATGTCTCAGGAGCAGGAAAGGCTGCTGAGTGTGCAAGGCTTTAGATGTTTCAAAAAGAACAGAGAGGAAGGCAGAAGAGGTGGGGGTGTGGCATTGCTAATTAAGAATAATGTCATGGCTGCAGAAAAGGAGAAAGTCATGGAGGGATGCTCGGGACTCGAGTAGCAGCAATCGTCCATTATTAAGGACTTCCAGCACCCAGGACATGCCCTTTTCTCATTGTTACCATCAGGAAGGAGGTACAGAAGCCTGAAGGCACACACTCAGTGATTCAGGAACAGCTTCTTCCATCCAATTCCTAAATGGACATTGAACCCTTGGACACTACCTCACTTTTCAAATATATATTATTTCTGTCTTTTGCACGATTTTTAATCTATGTATACTGTAATTGATTTACTTATTATTATTTTTCTTTGTTTTTTTTTTCTTCTATATTATGTATTGCATTGAACTGCTGCTGCTAAGTTAACAAATTTTACATCACGTGCCGGTGATAATAAACCGGATTCGGAGTCAGTGTGGGTGGAACTCAGAAACATGAAGGGGGCAATAACTCTACTGGGTGTTTTTTCTAGACCACCCTCCCCAATAGTAACAGGGACATCGAGGAGCAAATAAGGAGGCAGATTCTGGAATGGTGCAATAATAATAGGATTGTTGAGAGGGGAGATTTTAACTTTCCTGATATTGATTGGCATCTTCTTAATGCAAGGGGTTTGGATGGGGTGGAGTTTGTTAGATGTGTTCAGGAAGGTTTCCTGACACAATATGTAGATAAGCCAACTAGAGGAGAAGCTGTACTTGATCTGGTATTGGGAAATGAACCTGGTCAGGTGTCAGATCTCTCAGTGGGAGAGCATTTTGGAGGTAGTGACCACAATTCACAATAGCGCTGGAGAGGGATAGGAGCAGATAATTTGGGAAAACATTCAATTGGGGTAGGGGGAAATATAGTGCTATTAAGCAGGAACTTGGGAGCAGATGTTCTCAGGGAAATGCACGGCAGAAATGTGGCAAATGTTCAGGGAATGTTCCATTGAGATAGGAAAAGGATGGTAGAGTTAAACAACCATGGTGTAGAAAGTATGTAGAAAATCTAGTTAAGAAGAAAAGAAGAGCTTACGAAAGGTTGAAGAAACTGGGTACTGTTAGAGCTCTAGAAAATTACAAGGTTGCTAGGAAGGAGATTAAGAATGGAATTAGGCAGGAGTCACATGGGTGCCAGGCAAGATGGCTGCACGTTAGTGGAACTTCAACAACCCACCATGAAATTCTATGAGTTAGAGCATATTTATCCCACCTTATCCGGATACAGCTGTCCCGCAGTTAAAAACTTTTTTTCACTAAAAAAAATAACAACTTTGTGGGATAAATCTGTACGATGCCAAGGCCCTCGAAGAGTGTTACAGCGAGCCACGTGGCTACAAGACAGAGCCCACAATCCGAAGTTCAAGGCACGCTAAGGACACAGACAGACCAAGGCTCCAACATGGAGAATTTACTGGCTGAGGTTAGTCGTATGAGTTCCACACTACTCGTGGCGGCTGCTGATGTATCTACGATTAAGGAAACGACAACAGAGTTGAAGAACTCCGTCAATGCCATTCAAGAAAGGCTGACAGAAGCCGCCTCTCTAGTGTGGAGGACACCACTGTGCAACTGGAGGGTGCCAGCGAGCAGAATAAGAAACACTTGGACCTGCTGTGGAACCGTGTCGAGGAGCTTGAGAACAGGAGCAAACGCAACAACGTCAGGCTGATCGGTCTAAAGGAGGGTGCGGAAACGGGCAGCCTGATTAAGTGTGTGCGGAGAATCATGTCCGAGGGATTTGGCATCGAACTGAATGCAGAGTTTGAGATTGAGAGGGCACATCGGGCCCCGGCTCCTACGGCAAGCGAGGACCCCGGCTGGTCTTAATATGATTATTGCGCTCTCTGGCCAGAGAGGAAGTGCTGCAAGCAGCCAAAGCAAAGAGAGGAGTTGAGTGGGAGGGATGTAAAGTTTCCTTCTTTCCAGATATGTCCAGAGAATTGGCTGAAAAACGGAGGGCATTTACTACGGCTCGGAAAATGCTGCGAAGAGTCAACGTGAGGTATACACTCGCTTGTCCAGCAGTTCTGCGCTTCACGTGGAAAGGAAAGAACAAGTTCTTTACTACTGCTGCAGAAGCAGAGAAATTCATTCAGGGAAAGTGCGGCGCTGGCATTGACTGAGAGACAAGACGTGATCACAGTAATAAGTGGAGATAACTTTTTAGGTATAACAGCTTGGGTGGGGAGCTGGATAAAGCGGTCTGATTAGTGCTAGGTTTACTAGCTGGCACGGTACTTTGCGGACCATATCATGTGTCTTTTTCTTTTCTGTTTCTTTGTGGAGTTTATCCTGCCTGTTTGTTTTTATTTGTTAGGAATATATTATGGCTTGTTTTTGGGTTATGTTGCTTAATTGTTTATTGAAAGCACAGAATTTGCAGTGTTTGTTGGTAATAATTGAGCATGGGGATAGAGTACAGCAGGTTTTTTTCTGGATTTTTTTTTGGAGTTATTGTGTACAGTTCCGGTCACTGAATTATAGGAAAGATGTCAATAAAATTGGGAGAGTACAGAGGAGGTTTACTAAAATGTTGCCTGGGTTTCATCTAAGTTACAGAGAAAGGTTGAACAAGTTAGGTCTTTATTCTTTGGAGTGTAGAAGGTTGAGGGGGGACTTGATAGAGGTGTTTAAAATTATGAAGGGGATTGATAGAGTTGACGTGGATAGGCTTTTTCCATTGAGGGTGGGGAAGATTCTAACTCTCAACTCATGTCGTCTTGTTTAAGGACAAAAGTTTAGGGGTAACGTGAGGGGGAACTTCATTACTCAGAGAGTGGTAGCTGTGTGGAACGAGCTTCCAGCAGAAGTGGTTGAGGCAGGTTCGATGTTGTTTAAAGTTAAATTGGATAGATATATGGACAGGAAAGGAATGGAGGGTTATGGGCTGAGTGCAGGTCGGTGGGACTAGGTGAGAGTAAAAGTTCAGCACGGACTAGAAGGGCCGAGATGGCCTGTTTCCGTGCAGTAATTGTTATGTGGTTATTGCATTCCAGACTCAGTCATCCAGGAAAATGTATATTTTTGCACATGTGTACATGAAGTTTAGGACATGAAAATAGTTAATTTCATATCATGGAGCATTAATGGGTGTGGAAACCCAACCAAGAGGAAAAAGATTTTATTATACTTTAAAGGTAAACAAATTGACGTTGCATTTGTCCAGGAAACACATTTTAAAGATGTTGAAGCACTGAAATTTAGAAGAGATTGGGTGGGCCAGGTATTCTATTCATCACTTAATAGCAAACAAAATGGGACAATGATTTTACTTAACAAAAAACTTAATTTTGTATTGCTTGGAGAATTTAAAGGCAAGGAAGGCAGGATAATTTGTATAGATGCACTTATTAATGGGGTGAAGGTAGTACCTTGTAACATATATGCACCTAATAAGGAAGACCCAGAGTTTCTTACAAGGTGAGTGAAATTTTCAGTACCAAGGAAGGAAAAATAATTTTAGCAGGAGACTTTAACCACGTAATGGACCCTGTTATTGATAAAAGCAAATTTCAGACATCACCGGTATCCAGGGACAGGGCTGCCTTACATCAACTTATTGAGGATATTGGTCTGGTGGATAAATGGCAATTGGTGAATCCATCTGGAAAAGAATATACATTTTTCTCTCATCGACATAAATCCTATTCTAGAATAGATTTTTTTCTAATATCCAACTCCATTGTGGAACCGGTGATAGACCGTAAAATTGGCCCGATAGCATTATCAGACCATGCACTGGTTGAAATTTAAATTAATTTAAATACTGAAAGGGAAGGGAGGGGTAGATGGCGAATGAATACTATGTTAAAAGATAAGGATTTCAGTGATAATCTGGCTGAGGATCTGACTTTGTGTTTTGAATTGAACATAGGAACCACAGTACAGCTGTCCTCGGTATGGGAGGCATCCAAGGCGTATATAAGAGGAAAATTAATAGCACAAACATCTAAAAGGAAGAAAGAAAGTATGGAGCAAATAAAAAATCTGGAGGCAGAAATAACCACATTGGAAAAAGTCTTATCAAGACAATATACTGATGACTAATATAAAGATCTGCACAATTTGAAATTCCAGCTAAATAACATATATAACAAAGAAGCAGAATATGCATTATTTAGATTAAAAACAAGTTTCTACAAAGGTGGTGACAAAGCTGGTGAGCTGCTGGCATGATATTTAAAGCAGCAGAATATGAATAGTGTTATACCTGTAATTAAGAAAGGTGATACATTAGTGTCGTCATCTAAAGAAATAAACAAAGTCTTTCGACAGTTCTGCATCACCGTTTAACCATGACCAGGAGGAGCTGAGTCCGTTTTCTGCTAATATAAAATTGCCTGCATTATCCCCACAACAAGCTGAGTCCTTGGATGCCCCAGTTACTGAGGATGAGGTCAGACGGGCTATTGCGGCTATGAAAATGGGGAAATCTCCAGGTATGGACGGCTTCCCAGTTGAATATTATACGAAATTTCTGGACATATTGGCTCCTATTCTAACAAAAATCTATTCAGAAGCATTTGATTTGGAATCTTTACCCAATACATTTAATGAAGCATTAATATCGTTGATCCCAAAAAAGACAGGGATGCAATAGATCCTTCCAATTATAGGCCTATAAGCTTACTTAATGTGGGCTGTAAGATACTGACTAAAATATTGTCTTTGTGATTAGAGAAAGTATTGCCATCTATAATTAATACTGACCAGGTTGGCTTCATTAAAGGCAGATCCCCAACTGACAATTTAAGGAGGTTACTGCACTTAATATGGCTGAACTCCCCAAGTAGTATCCCAGTTACTGCCATCTCCCTGGACGTCAAAAAGGCCTTTGACAGTGTTGAGTGGAGATTTTTAACCACAGCCTTGTCATTCTTTGGGTTTGGCTTCATCTTTAAATCATGGATTAGAATTTTGTATAAAAACCCTAAGGCTGCACTTATTACAAATGGTATCATATCCCCATTTTTCAACATTTCACAGTGCACACGCCAAGGCTGCCCCCTCTCCCCACTGTTATTTATGATTTTTTTGGAACCATTGGCAATCATGATTAGAGCAGATCCAAATATTAGAGGGGTGAAGGGAGGCGGAAAGGAGCATAAGTTGATGTTATATGCTGACGATATTTTACTACTGATTAGTGACCCTCCTAATTCCTTACCCCCACTAATGAAAGCAATTCAATTATATTCTGAAGTGTCTAGTTATAAAATCAACTGCAATAAATCTGAGGCTATGCCAATGTCAAAATTGTGTTAATCAAATTCAGTATCGCAGTTTAATTTCAGATGGGTGCCAGTTAGAATGAAGTATCTAGTCAGAATTTGGATGAAATAATTACTTTAAATTATGATCCATTATTGAATAGGATAAGAAATAATCTGGATAAGTGGGGGGCACTGAGACTGTCACTCTGGGGTAAAGTCAATGTAGTTAAAATGGTCATAGCACCTCAGTTTAACTATCTTTCTATGATGCTTCCTTTAAAATATCAGATTTGATCTACAAGCAATACAACAAAATTACCAGTGATTTTCTATGGGATAAGAAGAAGCCCAGAATTTAAATGAGTAAGATGTGTATGTCCAGGGACATGGGTGGGCTCAGTCTACCAGACATCAGGGCATATAAATTATCCTTTGAAATGACCAAATTAGCTAAACATTGGGACAGGGCCGATGTTGATTTAGATTGGGTAATTATAGAATGGAGCCTGGCAGCACCATGTTCTCCCCTTAACATCCTCTCACAACATGTGGAAAACAAGACTAATCTAAATCCTATACTATTTCACTCAAGGAGCGTGTGGAGTACAATTCATAAAGCTTGTAGAATGTCACATTTTAACCAGTTATACTCCTCGCTCTGGAATAACCCTGAGATATGCATTGGGAAAAGAATGGTGTACTGGAAAGAATGGAAGATGAAAGGTGTAAATACAGTAGGCGATCTCTATGAGAATGGGATTTTTATGTCATATGTGGATTTGCAGAGGAAATATAACTTTGTAAATAAAGGGAATTTTTGGAAGTATTTACAAATAAGACATTGCATTAGGAGCATATTCAAGAACGGTGACCCACAAAGTAACCCGTTAACTGAATACTTTACATTACCACAGGAAGTCCATAAAGCATCAGGGTTTTACAAAATGTTCAGGCACTCGGTGGGTCAATCACATAACAATCTCAAAGCAGTGTGGCAGAAGGATCTTGGAAGCAATATTGAAGATAATGAGTGGTCAAATATTTTATCAAACGTGGGTAGGCATATTAGGGAAGCGAGAGGGAAATTTATTCAGTATAAGATAGTACACAGATATTACTGGACACCAACTAGACTTTACAAAATGGTGATTGCTGATAATAATTTATGCTGGAAATGTTAAAATGAGGTGGGCACATATTTTCACATGATTTGGGAGTGTTCCATGGTTCGTCCATTTTGGTGTAAAGTTCTTGATCTGTTGGGGAATTGGTCGGGTTCCACACTGCCCTTGTGCCCACGGCTTTGTCTCCTGGGTGATAGGACAATGATACCTAATGTAAACAATGACAAATTTACTATTTTAAAGGTGGGTCTCATCACAGTTGCAAGAATTATATTGCAAAACTGGGAAAAAACCCAGATGTCCCACTATGAAGGAATGGACTGAGGAAATGATTAAGATTTCATCATATGAACATATGTTGGGAAGAATTAACAGTGAGGGAAAAGTGCAAGAAGCGTGGGATCAATTTTAACTTCTAATTTCTAATCTTAAATTAGAACTTCTTTCTGTCTCAAAGTTTTACTTGTTTTCCTGTCATGGGATGGCTGTGTAAATATGCTGTACTGTATCTGCTCTGTGATATGCTGTGCTGCTTTGTAAAATAAGAAAAAATAATAATAAAAATTTGGATTACAAAAAAAATGGAATTAGGAGAGGCAGAAGGAGCCCTGAGAAGGCCTTGGTCAGCAGGATAAAGGAAAACCCCAAGGCATTCTACAAGTATGTAAAGAGCAAGAGGACAAACCGAGTGAGAATAGGACCAATCAGGTGTGATAGTGGAAATGTGTGTATGGAGTCGGAGCAGATAGCAGAGGTACTTAATGAATACTTTGCTTCAGTATTCACCAGGGAAAAAGACCTTGGCAATTGTAGGGATGACTTACAATGGACTGAAATGCTTGAACATATAGACATTAAGAAAGAGGATGTGCTGAAGCTTTTGAAAAGCATTAAGTTAGATAAGTCACTGGGACCAGATGAGATATACCCCAGGATACTGTGGGAAGCGAGGGAGGAGATTGCTGAGCCTTTTGCAATGATCTTTGCGTCATCAATAGGGATGGGAGAAGTACTGGAGGACTGGAGCATTGCAAATGTTGTTCCCTTGTTCAAGAAAGGGAGTAGAGATAACCTGGGATATTATAGACCAGTAAGTCTGACTTCAGTGGTGGGCAAGTTATTGGAGAAGATTGAGAGGCAGGATTTACGAGTATTTGGAGAGACATAATCTGATTAGAGATAGTCAGCATAGCTTTGTCAAGGGCAGGTCGTGCCTTACGAACCTGATTGAATTCTTTGAGGATGTAACAAAACACATTGATGAAGGTAGAGCAGTGGATGTAGTGTATATGGATTTCAGTAAGGCATTTGATAAGGTTCTACATGCAAGGCTCCTTCAGAAAGTAAGGAGGCATGGGATCCAAGGAGACCTTCCTTTGTGGATCCAGAATTGGATTCAGAAAGGTGCCTTTCTGAGACACTGCTCCTTGAAGATGTCCTGGGTACATTGTAGGTTGGTGTCCAAGATGAAGCCAACTAAATTTACAACCCTCTGCAGCTTATGTTGGTCCTGGGCAGTAGCTCCCACCCCACCCCCCACCATACCAGACAGTGATGCAGCCTGTCAGAATGCTCTCCAAGCTCAATGTGTTCATGGAGTTACAGAGTCACGCAGGCATTTCCACCCAACTTATCCATGCCTCCCAATATTCCCATCCAAGCTGGTCCCATATGGCCACATTTGGCCAATATGGCTTTAAACCATTCCAACCATTCCAACTACACATACTTTAAGTGTTGCTCGTTCACTTGCCTCATTCGTTTCCTCTGACAGCTCTTTTCATACACTGACCCCTCTCTGGGTGACAAAGTTGCCCTCAGGTTCCAATGAAATCTCTGCCTTCAACACCTTAAAGCTGTGCCCTCCAGTTCCTGATTTCCCCGGCACTGGGAAAAAGACTCTGTGTGCATTTACCCTTTCAGTGTCCCTCATAATTTTATGTAAGGGGTTTCTTCTTTTATGTTACTGCATATGCTAATTAAAATGGCTTCTTTGTTATGTTAACTGCTGAGAAAGTTCTCTCGCTAGCAGCTTGTTTGGGTTATAGTATGGATAAGGGAGAGAAAGATCTAATGGGTGCCCATGTTATTCTTTCTTGTGTGTCTGTAAGCGATAGTTTGTGCGGGTTTTTGGGCAGAAGGCGCGATGGGGAGAGAGAGAGAGTGGACGCGATGCTGCGAGCTGGCCGATGGGGCGGACCCCGAGCCGGAGTCCGAGGTTCAGGGTCTTCAGCGGGGAGAGGAGACGAAGACAGACTCTTGTGGAGCGTCTGGTCGACCACCGTGGTTGGTCCCAGGCGGCTGGTCGAGGTGGTCAGAGGGGATCAAATGGTGAAGAGAGGATTGTTACTAGAGCTCCAGCTGTGTGCACGAAGAGGTTGAACTTTGGTAAGTTTGGCGCCTTTTACTTTTAAATTTTTATCTCTATTAATTACATAGTTCCAGTAATATCTATAAAGTGTAATCATTTAATCACATATGGTGTATTGTCTGTTATTTGGTGGTGTGGGGTACATCGCACAGCATCCACACAAACTTGATTACCCAATTTGGCGGGGCTGAAGACTGCTTCCCCTAGACGAAAGCGGGTTGAGCGAGCCCGAGGCTTACCGGGGGGCTACATTTATATACCTCTGCAAGATCATCCCTCATCCCAGCTGCCTGTACCTGAACTGTGCTTCCTTTTTCCTGACCAGAGCCTTCAAATCCCTTATCATACAGTGCTCCCTAGCCCTGCTACCCTGGACAGGAACATTTCAGAGCTCGAACTCTCAACTTCACTTTTCAAAGCCTCATGCCCCTTTGTTTTGCAAACAACCTTCTCCGATTAACTTCTGCAACCTCCTGTCTAATAAACTGTGCCATGGCCCAGCAGGTGGATGGTCACTTTTTTTCTCCAGCCTTGACCGTTCCCACCCACCTGGCTTCACCTATCACCTTCCAGCTCGCCTCTTTCCCCTCCCCCCCCCACCTTTTTATTCTGGAATCTTCCCCCTCCCTTCCCAGTCCTGAGGAAGGGTCACAGCCTGAAACATATGTCTATTTCCATAGGTGCTGCCTGACCTGCTGAGTTCCTCCAGCAAGTTGGGTGTGTGTTGCTTTGGGTTTCCAGAATCTGCAGAACTTCTCTGCTTATGATTTGTTGCTCCTCTGCGAAGTCCCTTTGAGAGATGCCCACCCTGAAGAAGTCTAAATCTTCTCTTTGGCGGGAGCTCAGTGACACCCTCTTTCATTGCTCCCCCTTGGCGATCTCTTTTCCCTTTGACTCTTCGATCATGTGCTCACCCAGCCTCGCTATCACAGCCACATATCCTTCCTGGAGGCTTGTCTTCACCACCGTCTTCTTCCACATGGCTTCCAGATCCATTTTCAAATGTTCCAGTTTGGACCCACTGAGGATCCCAAGTACTCGGGTAAAATTGACTGCTTCTTCCTCCGAGTTCCACACGCCACCCTTTCCGCTATGCGGAGATAACTGGTGGCCCTGTCTCGGTCTCTGCCACAGCTCCAGGCCTCCACCTGTCATGGACCTCCGTAACATTTGATCCTCTGCTGGATCCACACCCTCAACTGCCAGTTCTTCACCTTCCTCGCATCTAGTAAGTATCATAAGATCGCCCAGATCCAGACTGCAGATCCTGCCATCTCCAATTCCGATTCCAGTGGCCCTGGACACCCTGAGACTGTGATCCCTGCTGCCTTCCGCTCAGACCTCAAATCCATCCAACGTCCCCAGATCATGGATCACGCCAACTCCAATCTCAGCCCCAATGGCTCTGGACCTCTGACACTGCTATTGCCAACACTGGTTCCAATGTCCTGGAGCAGATCCAGAACCCAGATTTCACCACCGTCAATGCCAATTCCTATAACACCGGACACCTTTAGGCTGCAAATTGCATGGTGTCTAGCTCCAGCTCCAGCCTGGACCTTGACCGTTAGACCAAGACTTTACTCATTGCTGATGGGCTCCAGTCTTCCCCTCCCCCACCACCACTCTCCAACCTAATGTCTTTCAGACCCCACCGTCACCTCATGGGTCTTCGGAGCCTCTATCTTCCTCCCACCCCACCTTCCTTGAGCACCCCAACATCCCTCTCTCCTCTGGCACCACCAACACCCTTCCCTCCTCCAATTGCAGTTCTAATCCTTGCTATGTCCTCACCATTCTCTCAACCTTCTCCCCTCTGAGGCAGAAAGTTCTGTCCACAGCAGGGCTCACCTACGTCACCCTTCGCCCACAACGAGGTTGAGCTCTTCTCTTGTTGCCTCCGTGTCCGAGCCCACTTCTTCGGCAAGAATTCCACACACTGCACAGATGACCCCCTTCTCCCTTCTTCAACTCTCCTCCTATCCTATGACACCCTGCTCTGGTTCTCTGCCCATTTTGGATCTTTTCTTCTTGAATTGCCTTCGAGACATCAACTTCAGCACTCCTGTCTCCTCCTCAAACCTTACCTCCTTGGAACTCACCACCCTCCACTCTCCCTTCACCAATCCCAACCTTACCATCAAACCTGCAGACAAAGGGGGTGCTGTTGCAGTGTGGCACACTGACCGCTACCTTGCCAAGGCCAGGCAGCAACTCTCAGATACCTCCTCATAACATAGCCCTTGAAGAGGACCACACTCTGGACCTTCAGAAAACTGTCTCCGACACTATCACTGACTTCATCCACTCTGGAGAACTCCCATCCACTGCCATCAACTCATAGTTCTCTTACCCCGCACTGCCCGCTTCTACCTCCTACCCAAGATCCACAAACCAACTGTCTAGGTAGACCTGTTCCTGCCCCACTGAAGTCGTGCCCTCATACCTCGATTCCATTCCATCCCCTTTGGTTCAATCCCTTCCCACCTACATCCACGACACTTCTCATACCCTCAATCTCCCCTCTAACTTTCAATTCCCTGGCCCTGACTGCCTGATTTTCACCATGGGTGTCCAGTCCCACACACTTCTATTCCCCCCATCAGGAAGGCCTCAAAGCTCTCTGCTTTTCTGTTGACAAAAGAACCAGCCAATTCCTCTCCACCACCACCCTCCTCCGTCTGGCAGAATAGTCTTCACTCTCAACAATTTTTCCTCCAGCTCCTCCCAATTTTCCAAACTCAACGGTACCCATGGGCACCCACAAGAGCCCCAGTTACGCCTGCCTCTTTGTTGGCTACATAGAACAGTCCATGTTCAAAGCTTTCTCTGGTAATGCTCCCCTGAACTCTTCCTCCTCTACGCTGACAACTACATTGTTGCTGCTTCATGCACCCACGCTGAGCTAATCAATTTCATCAACTTTGCCTCTAACTTCCACCCTGCCCTTATATTCATGTGGTCCATCTCTGACACCTCCCTGCCTTTTCTTGATCTCTCTGTCTCCATGTCTATAGACAAACTATCAACCGACATCTTTCACAAACCCACGATTCCCTCAGTTATCTTGATCATACCTCTTCCCACCCTATCTCCTGTAAAAACATTTTCTCAATTTTCTCAGTTCCTTCGCCTCCACCAAATCTGTTCCTTTCCATTCCAGGACATGAGAGATGTCCACCCTCTTCAAAGCATAGGGTTTCCTTCCCCCCCCCCCCCATCTCCACTGTTGATGCTGCCCTCACCTGTATCTCCTCTATTTCCCGAACATCCACGCTCACCCCACCTTCCCACCATCTTAACAGTGATAGAATTCATCTTGTCCTTACCTATCACCCCATGAGCCGCTGCGTCGAACACATCATCTTCTGCAACCTCCACCATCTCCAAGGGGATCCCACCAATAAACAAACTTTACCTCCACCCTCCACTCTGCTTTCCATAGGGATCGTTCCCTCCGTGATTCCCTTGTCCATTCATCCTGCCTATACACCTCCTCCCTCGACTCTACTCACTGCCCCAAACAGTCCTTCCAAGTGAGGCAACACTTCACCTGCAAATTTACCGCGGTCATCTCTGGTATCTAGTGCTCCTGATGCGGTCTCCTCTGCATTGGTGAGACCTGTCATTAATTGGGGGACCAATTTGTTGAGCACTTCTGCTCTATCCGCCATAAGTGGAACTTCCCGGTGGCCAAATATTTTAATTACGATTCCAATTACCGTTCCAATGTGTCAGTCCATGCCTCATCTTCTGCCAAGATGAGGCCACCCTCAGGGTGGAGAAGTAGCACCTTATATTCCATCTGGGTACCCTACAACCTGATGGCATGAATATCGATTTCTCCTTCTGGTAAAAAAATATCCCCCCCCCCCCGCCATTCTCCATTCTGACCTTTTACCTCTTCTCACCTGCCTATCACTTCCCATACACACAGACTTGGCCTTCACCGCAGTCTGTGGCAGAGCATACCACAGATTTACTACTCTCTGGCTAAAAAAAATTCCATAAGACCACAAGACATGGGAGCAGAATTAGGACATCTGGCCCATCGAGTCCACTGTGCCATTCAATCACGGCCGATCATTTTTTTCCTCCTCAACCCCAGTTCCCAGCCTTCTGCCCGCAACCTTTGATGCCATGTCCAATCGAGAACCTACGAATCTCTGCCTTAAATACACCCAACAACCTGGCCTCCACAGCTGCACATGGCAACAAATTCCACAAATTCACCACCCTTTGGCTAAAGAAATTTTTCCGCATCTCTGTTTTGAAAGGGCGGCTCTCTATCCTGAGGCTGTGCCCTCTGGTCCTAGACTCTTCCACCATGGGAAACATCCTTTCCACATCTACTCTGTCTAGGCCTTTCATCGTCCTAAATTCCAGCGAATACAGACCCAGAGCTATCAAACGTGCCTCGTATGACAACCCTTTCGTTCCTGGAATCATCCTTGTGAATCTATTCTGGACCCTCTCCAATGCCAGAACATCTTTTCTAAGATGAGGGACCCAAAACTGTTCACAATACTCAAGGTGATGCCTCACCAGTGCCTTATAAAGCCTCAGCATCACATCCTTGTTCTTGTATTCTAGACCTCTTGAAATAAATGCTAACATGGCATTTGCCTTCCTCACCACCAATTTGAACTACAAGTTAACCTTTAGGGTATTTTGCACAAGGATTCCCAATTCCCTCTGGCTGGATTTTTTCCCCGTTTGGAAAATAGACCACATATTTATTTCTACTTCCAAAGTGCAAGACCATGCATTTTCCACCATTGTATTTTATTTGACACTTTCTTGCCCATTCTCCTAATGCCTAAGTCCTTCTGCATCCTACCTGTTTCCTCAACATAATAATCCACACGATTCTCCTTTTCACCAAAATGTATTATCATACATTTCCCAACACTATATTCCATCTGCCATTTTTTGCCTGTTCTTCCAATTTGTCAAAGTCCTACTGCAATCGCGTTGCTTCCTAACATTACTTAACCATCCACCTTTCTTCATATCATTTGCAAATTTTGCCACAAAGTCAATTCCGTTATCTGACAAACAATGTGAAAAGTAGTGGTCCCAATACTGACCCCTGAGGAACACCACTAGTCACTGGCAGCCAACCCAAGAAGGCCCCCTTTTATTCCCCCTCACTCCCTCCTGCCTGTCAGCCATTCTTCTATCTATACCAGTATCTTTCCCGTAACGCCATTGGATTTTATATTGTTAAGTAGCCTCATGAGTGCCTTCCAAAATCCAGGCAAGTGACATCCACTGGCTCTCCTTTGTCCACCCTGCTTGTTACTTCCTCAAAGAATTCTAACAGATTTGTCAGGCAAAATTTTCCTTTACAGAAACCATGCTGACTTCGACTTATTTTATCATTAGTCTTGAAGTATCCCAAACCTTATCCTTATAATAGACTCCAACATTTTCCCAACCACTGTGGTTAGGCTAACTGGCCTATAATTTCCTTTCTTTTGCCTTCCTCCCTTCTTAGAGTGGAGTGACATTTGCAATTATCCAATCCTCCGAGACCTTGCCAGAATCAAGTAATTCTTGAAAGATCATAACCAATGCATTCGTTATCTCTTCAGCAACCTCTTTCAGGACTCTGGGATGTAGTCCATCTGGTCCAGGTGACTTATCCACCTTAAAACCTTTCAGTTTGCCTGGCACCTTTGCCTTTGTAACAGCAATGGCATTCAATCCTGCTCCCTGACACTCACAGACATCTGGTACACTGCTAGTGTCTTCCACAGTGAAGACTGATGCGAAGTATTAAGTTCATCCACTATCCCTTTGTCCTCCATTAGCACCTCACTAGCTTCATTTTCCAATGATCCAATCCCCAGTGATCTCACTGCCCTTTTACTCTTTATATAACTGAAAAAAAATTTGGTATCCTGCTTTATATTATTGGCTAGTTTGCCTTCATATTTCATCATTTTGCTTACAACTTTTTTAGTTGCCTTTTGTTGGATTTTAAAAACTTACCAATCATCCAACTTCCCATTCACTTTTGCTACCTTATATGCCCTTTTCTTGGCTTTTATGCAGTCCTTAACTTCCTTTATCAGCCGTGGTTGTCCACCCCTGCCATTTGAGAACTTCTTCCTCCGTGGGACATATCTACCCTGTGCCTTGTGAACTATTTCCACAATATTCTCCCTTCCTTCTCAGTCCTGAAGAAGGGTCTCGGCACGAAATGTCGACTGTGTATTTATTCCCATAGATGCCGCCTGACCTGCTGAGTTCCTCCAGTGCTTTGTGTGTGTGTGTGTGTTGCTTTGGAAGGCGGCTGACATTGGCCCGCCCCACTTGATATTGGCCGGATGACAACTCCAGGTCATTATCCAGATGCAGCAAGTTTGGATTCAACTGTTCAGGTGAAAGTTGGGATGCTGGTGATGGATTAACGTTACTGGGGTTCTCGGGTTTCAGCTTACCTCGGGATCAGCACCTCACACTACAACAACCCACCACACATTGAGCGGAGGGGTGAAAGCAGGGTAGGAATGGATGCACAAGTAATGCCCTTGAACCATCTCCATGTGTCTGATGTTCAGGAAACTTTAATTCTGCTTTTATTTTATTTTATTTATTTATATTTAGTGATACAGTGTGGAACACACTCTTCCGGCCCAATGAGCCACACCAGCCAGCAACCCACAAATTTAACCCTAGCCTAATCACAGGACAATTTACAATGACCAATTAACCTACTGACCAATAGGTCTGTGGAATGTGGGAGGAAACTGAAGCACCCAGAGGAAATCAATGTGCTCACAGGAAGAACCTACAAACTTTCTTACAGAGGACGCTGGAATTGAACTCTAGCATAATGGTTGGCACGGCACTTGGGGTGTTACAGTAGCTGATGATGCCTGACCCCCAAACTTTCTTACAGAGGACGCCAGAATTGAACTCTAACCCCACAAGCACCGCGCCAACCACTACGCCACAGTGGTGCCCTCTCAGCACAGATGATGCCTGACCTGACGGTCATTCCCAGTGATTTAGTTCCTGCTTCAGATTTCTGTTTACCAAGTTATCTCTAACTTCATTAAAAAAAATTAAAGGCAGATAATTACCACCACGTGGGTGTAACCCACACAAAATGCTGGAGGAGCTCAGCAAGTCAGGCAACATCTATGGAAACGAATACACAGTCCACTTTTCAGGCCAAGGCCCTTCTTCAGGACTGGAAAGGGAAGGGGGGAGACACCAGAATAAAACAGTGTGGGGAGGGGAAGGAAGTTAGCTTTTTACCAGGAGAAATTGATATTCTTGCCATCAGGATGGAAGTTACCCAGACAGAATATGAGGTGGAGCACCTCTGCTCCATTCTCCAAAAATGGATCATCCGACAGACCAACTGTTTTAATTCCTATTCCGTTCTGATCTTTTTATCTTATTTATTGAGATACAGTGCAGAATAGGCTCTTGGAGCCGCGCTGCCCAGCAACCCCCGATTTCATCCTAGCCTAATCACTGGAGAATTTACAATGACCAATTAACCTGCCAGCCGATACAACTTCGGACTGTTGGAGGAAACAGGAGCACCTGGAGGAAACCCACGCGGTCACGGGGAGAATGTACAAACTCCTTACAGACAGCAGTGGGAATTGAACCCGGGTCACCGGTACCGTAAAGCGTTGTGCTAACTACGACACTACTGGGCCACCCCAACAAGATGAGGCCACCCACGGTGGGAGAGCAACACCTTAATTTCCATCTGGATAGGCTCCAACCTGATGGCATGAACATCGAGTTTCCTCTCCGGTAAAAAAAAATTCCCACACCCTTCCATTCCCCACTATGGCCACTTACCTCTTCTCACCTAACTTTCACTTCTGCTGGCTCCCTCCTCCTTTCCCCCTTTCTCCCATGGTCCACTCTCCTCTCCTGTCAGATTCCTTCCTCTCCAGCCCTTTACCTTTCCTACCCACCTGACTTCATCTATCATCCTCTAGCTATCCTCCTTCCCCTCCTCCCACCTTTTTATATTCTAGCATGTTCCCCCTTCCTTTCTGCTCCTGATGAAGGATCTCAGCCCGAAGCGTTGACTATCCACTCATTTCCATAGGCGCCGCTCAGGCCGCTGGACTCCTCCTGCACTGTGTGTGTTGATTTGGACTTCCGGCAGCTACAGAATCTCCTGCGTGTTTAATTAGCAGTATCCTGTTTGTCCCTCACTGACACGGCGGGACAGGGAACTGGGTGGGTTTCCTCAGGAGACGCTCGTCAGAAGTTGCAGTCTCTTAACACAGCAATGCCAAGAATGTAAATCGGACGTTGGCAAACAAGACAAAGCAGTGGAGGGGCGCAAAGAACCAGGCTGGGGAGACGGAGAAATACTGGAAAAATAATGGCTCCCCACTGAAGACTGGAGACCTGTCTGAGCCAGGTGGGACAATAACAGGGAACTCCTGTGACTTAAAGCACTGGTGAGAAAGTTATGAACCGCAAAACTAAAAATCTGTCAAAAATAAAATTAGGAAATGCTGCTCGAAGAACCTAGCCAGCGTACAGTAACTCAATCGCTGAACTGCATCTATGATTAACTATGATTATGAATACACGCAGTCCTCTTTTATTGTCATTTAGTAATGCCTGCATCAAGCAATCTACATCGTACACATAAAAGTTTGGCCGTTTCCTTCCCACTACTACTACCTGGCTCGTTGAATATTTCCAGAGCGCCCCGTACTACAGCCAAACGTGGTAACTGGGACAGGAAAGCAGGTTGAACGCTGATGCTGAACCAGTTACCAGTGACCACTGTGGATGTCCCCGATCGCCCCCGGAGCGCTCACCGTAAACCGCCGCCGACATCCACTGCTCCCACGGCGAGTCTTCCTCACCCTGTGCCTGAGCCATGCTGCGGGGACACGACCTCCCCCGCGCTCTGAGACTGAAGACTATTCACAGCAGCCGCTCTCAGTCAGAGGAGGCGGACACGTGGGGGAGGGGTGGGGTGGTGAAGCGGCCCCGGGAGGGAGTGGTCCAGCTTTCGGCGACGTGTTAAGAGGTTTGGTGTGGCGAGGGGAAAGGAGGGGTAAAGTAGGAGAGGGGTATGTAGGGGAAAGATAGGGACGGGTGGCTCCTACTGAGACAGACCGACTCCGGATGCTGGACGCGAAGCGGTGTCCCGAGATCAATCCTCGGATTTCCTCCCACAGCAGACGATGCCCTTGTTACCATGAGTGGGCGGGTGGGATGGGAGCCGGATTGGTGCGAGCGTTCACCTGGTCGGACTTCAGCGACTGTGGAGGGCAGTGCTGCTGGAGGGCTGAACCCCGCACACCCCCGGTAACAACTGCTTGAGCTTGGTTGGCAAGGATTAGACCAAATCCTGAACACGTCCCGCTTTCTCTGCACTTTCACTGTCCCACCATAACTGTTCAACAGATAGTCCGCTATTTGCTTCAGCCCCACATCCCACCCTGCAAAAACTCATTTTAGTGAGGTAGCACCCCCGCCCCCCGCAACCCCATATCACCACCACCGCCCCCCCCCGTCGACCTCCAAGGGTGTATGTAATACTTTGTTTAGTGATTTTGTCTAATCTGTAAACCAAGTTGGGTATATGCAGAAAATGTGACATTAAAATATGAACTTATATTATCATGGAGTCTTTTTTAATTCTATTACAACTTTAAGCAAGTCTACAGGGAGTTTGGCCTCACCACGTAGGACATCAGTAGAGTAGTTCCTTAGCCAGCTAGTTTAAATAACGTTAGCTATGCTAATGAACGAATGACACCTGTTAAACTCACCTCAACATGTCTTTTACATTTTAACCCACCATGGACAACAGAAAAGTCACTGTTGCAAACAGTGCAGCGAGCAAAGCTGTCATTATTTTTGAGGTCAACTGTAAAGCTCGCCCACAGAGAAAACTGATAGGTCTGCTTAGCACGAGGAGAGACCAATCAGGATGCTCCCTCTTGCTCTCGCTCTTCCTCTCCCTCTCCAAAAAATCGATTTCCGGGATATTGTATATAATTTGCGGGTGTCAGGGAGCCGGTATCAATATGCGGGAGACTCCCGGAACTTCCGGGAGAGGTGGGATGTCTGCATTGGCATACCAAATTTTGAGTTTTTGACTTTGAATGCCAATGCTATCTTTAGTGACTAGATTTAAAATGCTTACATTTGTACAGCTTTCCAAGCCCAGCTGTTTTCCTGTCGTCTGATTCCATCCCTGTGAATATCCCTGTTTTGCTATTCCTATTCATAATTCTGCCTTCTGCCACCATGTGGTTAATATCCTTCTCCACCTGTAGGTCGGCTGGGATTGTAGATTTCAAATAAAATAAGAAATATTGCAATAGATTTCATTGAGAGCAATTAGATTTCTACATGCCACAGTTCCGAAGACATTGGATTCACAGGAGGAGAGAGAACTCAACTAAAGTGAGTGGGGGTGGTTAGGACATTCTGCATGGCACAGTTCCCCAGAAGACTTTGGATGGTGTATAACTGGGCAATTGGCAAGGGCCAATAGAAAGAAGCTAAGTGTAAGCGAGTGGCTTTTGCGTCAGTGTTAGGAGTAGGAAGTTTAGGCTTTGACAAGGAGGGGCAGGGGCTGTGAGTTGATTGTTTAAGTTTTCTTTGTTATTGGTAGGCAGGACAGTGGAATGCTCCTCTTGAGAAAGTGGGAAGGAAGGGAGACCTTCAGTATCCCTGAAGACTACACCTGCAAGAAATGCATCTGGCTGCAACTTCTTACAGATCATGTTAAGGAATTGGAGCTGGAACTGGATGAACTCTGGATCATCTGAAGGGGGTCACTCAACTGGACATACAGGGAGGTAGTTTTACATCCCTGTATGTTACACCCAAGACGGGGGACATAGGTAACTGGGAGCCTGTCAAGAGGGGGAAAGGGAATAGCCAGCCAGTGCAGTGTACCCCTGCGGCCGTTCCCCTCAACAATAGGTGTACCATTTTGGACTGTTCGCAAAGTGACTTAGCAGAGGAAAGCCACTGCGGTCAAGTCTCTATAGCACTGAGTCTGGCTTCATGGCTCAAAATGGAAGGGGAAGAGGTGAGCTGTAGTGATAGGGGATTCATTGATTAGGTGAACAGACTGGAGATTCTGTGGACGAAAATAAGATTCCCAGATGGTATATTGCCTCCCAGGTGCCAGGGTCAGGGACATCTCAGATCAAATTCATAGCATTTACTAAAGTGGGAGCGTGAGCAGGCAGAGGTAGTGGTCCATGTCAGTAGCAATGACATTGGTAGGGAAGGGTGACGAGGTTCTGCAATGACATTGGTAGGGAAGGGTGACGAGGTTCTGCAAAGTGAGTTCAGGGTGTAATATGACATGCCTGTATAGGTCCCACCTTGCCTGGAAGAGAGCCCAACAATTCAAAAATCTAAAGCCTTCCCTCCTGCAGCAGGAGTTCAAGAAGTTAGGTGCTGAGTTAAAGGACAGGACCTCCAGGGTGATGACCTCAGGATTGCTACCTGTGCCACATGCCAGTGAGGTCAGAAATACAAAGACCATACAGTCTAACACTTGGCTAAGGAGATGGTGTGGAAGGGAAGGCTTCGGATTTTTGACTCATTGGACTCCCTTCCAAGCAAGGTGGGATCTGTATAGGCATGCTGATTTACACCTGAACTGAACTAATACTGTTGCGGGAAGGTTTGCTGGTGCTAGGGGGGGGTTAATCTGGAGCTGCAGGGGGATGGGAACCAGAGCACCAGAGCTGGTGGAGTGGCTGTGGGGATAGATGTTGTTCAGTCTACATACAAAGTCAGGAATCAAAGGTTGACCATGGTGGGAGCAATGTTGACGTGTGTATATGTCAGGTCAAGGAGTGTTGTAGGAAAGACAGATGAGCTCAGGGCATGGAACTATGACACTATAGCCATTAATGAGACTTGGTTGCAGGAGGTGCAGGATTGACAGCTCATTGTTCCATGTCTTGGACATGATAAGAGCAGGAGGGATTAAAGAGAGGGGTGGCATTGCTAATCAGACTGGAGACCTTGTCTACTGAGGCTATATGGGTGGACGAAGAATAACAAACAAACCAGAACAAGGGTTTCAGCCCAGAACGTCTACTGTACTCTTTTCCTAGAAGTTGCCTGGTTTGCTGTTCCTCCAGCATTTTGTGCATGTTGCTCAGATTTCCAGCATCTGCAGATTCTCTCTTGTTTGTGATTGGACCACATTAGTGATATTATAGACCACCCAATTCTCCACAAGATTTTGAGGCGCAAATCTGTAGAGAGATCGCAGATTGTTGCAAGGTTGTGATAGTAGGCGATTTTAACTTTCTATGTAGTGATTGGGACCCAAGGTCTGGATGGGATAGAGTTTGTCAAATGTGTTCAGAAAAGTTTCCTTAATCAGTACACAGAAGACCCAACTAGAGAGAGTGCAATACTAGATCTCCAATGAGGGAATGAAACAGGGCAGGTTTGTGTAGGGGAACACTTTGTATCTCATAATCATAATGTCATAAGTTTCAAGATAATTATGAAGGTTAGATCTGGTTTCAAATAGGTAAAGGCTAGTTTTGATGGTATCAGAGAGGATCTGGCAAGAGTGCATTGCATCAGGTTTTTGTCTGCAGAGGTATAATTGATAAGTGGGAGGCCATCAGAACTGAAATATCGAAAATACAGTGTTTGTATGTTCCTGCAGAATAAAAGGCAAGGATAACAGTCTTAGTGAACCTTGGTTTTCGAGAGATATTGAAAGAATGAGGTGCATAGCAGATACAGACAGGAAAGAACAAATGAGGTACTTGAGTGCAAGAAATGCAACAGAACACTCCATGGAGGAAATCAGGAGGGCTAAAACAAGCCATGAGGTTGCTGTAGCAGACAAGTTGAAGGAGAATCCCAAGTTCTTCAACAGATATCTTAAAAGCAAAATGATAGCAAGGGATAAAATTGATCCCCTGGAAGATAAAAGTAGTCATCTATGCATGGAGCTGAAAGAGATGGGGACGATCTTAAATGGAGTTTTTACATCTGAATTTACTCAGGAGATGGACAAAGTCTATAGAAGTGAGGCTAAACATGGACCATATACAAATTACAGAGGAGGAGGTGTTCACTGTCTTGAGGCAAATTGGGATGGATAGATCCCCAAGGCGTAACGAGGTGTTCCCTTGGACTCTGTGGGAGCTTAATGCAGAAATTGCAAGGGCCCTAGTAGAGACATTTGAAATGTCCCTGGCCCTGGGTGAAATGCTGGAGGTGTTGTTCTGTTGTTTAAGAAAGGCTCTAAGAATAAACCAGGAATAAGCTGGTGAGCTTGACATCAGTACGGGCGGGGGAAGTTACTGGATGGTATTCCAAGGGATTGGATAAAAAAGTATTTGGAGAATCAGGGACTGACTAAGGATAGTCAACATGGCTTTGTGCATCATGTCTAACCAGTGTTACAGTTTTTCGAGGAGGTTACCAGGAAAATTGATAAAGCCAAGGCAGTGGATGATTTCTACATAGACTTTAGCAAGGCCTTTGACATGGGAGGTTAATCAAGAAAGTGCAGTCTCTTGGCATTCAAGAAGAGGTAGTAAATTGGATTAGATATCAACATCGTGGGAGGAGCCAGATGGTTGCCTGACTGGAGGGCTGTGTCTAGTGGTGTACTGCAAGGATCAGAGCTGGGTCGGTTGTTTGTCATCTATATCAATGATCTCGACGTGATCAGCAAATTTGTGGATGACACAAAGATTGAGGGTGTAGTGGGCAGCAAGGAAGGCTGTCCGGGTCAGCTACAAAAATGGCAGATGGAATTTAATGCAGACAAGTTTCAGTTATTGCACTTTGGATAGGGTAGGATTCACGTGGTGAGTGGTAGGGCACTGAGGACTGTGGTAGAACGGAGGGATCTAGGAACACGGATCCTTAATTCCTTGAAAATAGCATCCCAGGTAGATAGTGTCATAATGAAAGCTTTTGGCCATTGGCCTTCATAAGTCAAAGTATTGTGTACAGGATTGAGAAGTTATGTTGAAGTTGTGTTGTGGTGTGGATGAAATCACCAGAGAGACAGAGTCACTGGTAGATACAAAACAGCTTCTTTATTCGACAAAACAAGGTACAGCAGGCATCATATGGATGGAGACACTTTTGGTGGAAAGGTCTGCTAGCCCAACGTGGGCTCGATATTTATATGCGAAACACAAAGGGCAATCGCTATTTACAAAGTTGTCGACAATGCGCAGACAATGCTTCCTTTTGAAGCTACATACAAAATATCACACCTTCTGACTTCATCATTTCCTCCCGATGCCAACATGTCTGGGTTGGTACTCACAGCCTTTAGGAGTGCAAGTTAAATCCACAATACATTTATTTGGTATTTTACATGCTAACATAGAGGACAATTAATATTTATAAAGTATAGATAAGGCTGTCTTCGAAACTACCTGTAAATTTCACACTTCCATCCACAGCGTCTGGCTAGTATTCCGATATTCACAGCTTTTAGGAAATGCATTGTTGTGAACTCAGTCCACAGTACTTTGTCAAACAGAAGACTGGTGGCAAAAGTCATTTAAGTGTAAATGAATTATCCACCCAAAAACTCACTCTAACAGTTGTAAGAAATGTTGTTGACTCCTAATGTGGAGTATTATATGCAGTTTTGGTCACTATCCAGAGGAATGATGTCAATAAGATTGAAGGAGTGCAGAAAAAAGTTACAAGGATGTTGCCAGGACTCAAGGACCGGAGTTACAGGGAAATGTTGAATAGCTTCAGACTTTATTCCCTGGAGTGAAGAAGAATGAAGGGAGATTTGATGGAGGTACACAAAATTATGAGGATACAGATAGGGTAAATGCAAGCAGGCGTGTTCCATGGAGGGTGGGTGAGACTAGAACCAGAGGTCTTAGGTTAAGTGTAAAAATATTTAAGGGGAACATGAGGGGGAATCTTCATCACCCAGAGGGCAGCAAGAGTGTGGAGCGAGTTGTCAGAAGTGGTAGAAGCAGGTTCAATTTCTGTATTTAAGGGAAATTTGGATAGGTACATGGACGGGAGGTGTTTGGAGGGCTGTGATCTCAGTGCAGGTTAATGGGACTAGGCAGATTAACAGTACAGAACAGCCTGCTTCTGTGCCATAGTAGTCAATGACCCTATGGCAGAAGAATCACTGAATCAGAAAAAAAACTTGAAAATCCAAACATCTATCACCCTGTCTAGCACATTTTCAGTGACTAAACCTCTACAATCTCTTGTGCGACTCACTTTGTTCTAAATGTTGTTGCTTGTGTTTATTGTTTGCACAATTTGAGTCTTTTTCTCTCTCACTCTCTCTGCACAATTGGATATTTGTTGATCTTTTTTTCTAAAATGCGTTCCTTCAGGTTTTTTCTTTTGTGTCTGTAAGGAGCTGAATCTTAAAGTTGTATAATTTTACATACTTTGATAATAAATGTACATTGAAGAGAGAATTTTAAAATTCTCTCCCTTACGGGTTAAGAAACATCCCCTAATCACTGTTGGAAAAGTTCAAATAGATTTATTATTAAAGTACATATATGTCACCATATACACCAGATTCATTATCTTGCAGGCACATTCACAAGTACAAAAAACAATAGAATCAACAAAAGCACAAGATGGAGAAACAAAGCAATGTGCAACAATCTGAAAAAATATTAAAGAAAAAAAAACAAAAAAAGAAGCAATAAATATCCGCTTTCTTAACTCCAAGCTCTAAATACTCCAGTTAATAATATAACTGCACCTCCTCTGTCAACCTCGAAAACTTTATGCTTTAACAAGGTTACACCTTCTGACTTCAAGACAGTATAGGCCCAGTCTGTGTGAGCTCTGGTCACAGGACAATGCATCAATTATCCCTTGACATGTTAATCTGATAAATGCTTATGCCCTCCCTCCATTACCAGTACATATTACCAGTCCATGTATAGGGAGATCTCTACAACTGGCATAGTTTCACCAGGACCCTATGTAATTGCAGTAAGACATCTTTACCAAAATTTAAATTCTTTATCAGTAAATAACTACATATTACTACCCATTAACTTTTAATAAATTTTGCGCAAGGATATCTCCTGTCCCTCCAATCACCAATACTTTTCAATTACAGCTTTCTTTTTCTCCATTAAAGTGGATAACTTTGTGTTTTCTCACATAATAAGACCCTAAGACATAGGAGCACAATTAGGCCATTAGCCCATCAAGTCTGCTCTGCCATTTCATCATGGCTGATCCAATTTCCTCTCAGCCCCAATCTCCTGATTTTTCCCATATCCCTTCATGCCCTGTCCAATCAAGTATCTATCAACCTGCCTTAAATATACAAAAATACTTAGCCTCCACAGCTGCCTGTGGCAAAGAATTCCACAGATTCACCACTCTCTGGCTAAAGAAGTTCCTCATTTTTTTTGTTCTAAAAGGATGCCCCACTATTCTGAAGCTGTGTCTGGTCTTAGACCATAGGAAATATCCTCTCCACATTCACTCTGTCAAAATCTTTCATTATTTGATAGATTTCAATGAGGCCATCCCTCATTCATCTGAATTCTAGTGAATACAGACCCAGAGCCATCAAACACCCTTCATATGACAAGCCATTTAATCCTGGAATCATTTTCATGAACCTCCTTTGAACCCACTCCAGTTTCGGCACATCCTTTTTAAGATAAGGGGCCCAAACCTGCTTGCCAGTGCTTTATAAAGTCTCAACATCACATCCTTGCTTTTATATTCTAGTCCTCTTGAAATGAATGCTTACATTACATTTGCCTTCCTCACCACAGACTCAACCTGCAAATTAACCCTCAGGGAATCCTGCACAAGGACTCCTAAGTCTCTTTCCACTTTAGTATTTTGTATTTTCTCTCCATTTAGAAAATAGTCAACCCTTTCATTTCTTCTACCAAAGTGCATGACCATACACTTCCCAACATTGTATTTCATCTGCCTGTAATACCATGGGCTTATAGCTTGTTAAGCAGCTTCAGTGTGACATCTTGTCAAAGGGCTTCTGAAACTCCAAGTGCACAATATCAAGTGATTTTCCTTTGTCTATCCTGCTTGTTATTTCTTCAAAGTTGTCAGGCAAGATTTTCCCTTGAAGAAACCATGCTGACAACGGCCTGTTTTATCATGTGCCTTCAAACACCCTGAGACCTCACCCTTAATAATCAACCCCAACATCTTCCCAACCACTGAGGTCAAACTAACTGGCTTATAGTTTCTTCTGCCTCTTTCCCTTCTTGAAGAGTGGAGTGATAATTGTAATTTTCCAGTCTTCCAGAACCATTCCAGAATCTGGTGATTCTTGAAAGATCATTACTAATGCCTCCACAATCTCATCAACAACCTCTTTCAAAACCCTGTGGTGTACACCATCTGGTCCAGGTGACTTATCTACCTTCACACCTTTCAGTTTCCCCAAGAACCTTCTCTCTAGGAATGGTATCTTCGCATACATCATGACTCCTGACACCTAGACCTTCCACCATACTGTTGGTGTCTTTTACAAAATACTTATTCACCTTAGGTCAAGACTCGGCTGTATATCTACACATAAAGGACAAGGGACACTCCTTTGATGATAACAATGTGCACACTTTGGACAGGGAGGACAGGTGGTTTGAAAGAGGGTTTAAAGAAGCCAGCTTTGTCAAACTAGAAAACCCATCCCTGAACGGAGGGGGTGAGGTATGACACCATCTATCAGCTACTTAGTATGCAGTCCCAACACCTCTATCCCAGCATCTCTACAACAGTTCACACCTCCTTTCAAGCAAAGTTATGGCAAATGACCTTTTCATTACCCCTACAACTCTCAACGAACCTCATGAGATTGCTATCCCTTTAAACAACTCACAAATTTTAAAAGCTGGAAAACTACCAACCATGGATCAGAACTGAAGAAGCTCGCGGATGAGTGGTGAAATGTCTTCTAGACAACACAACAAGTCCAGTTGCCTTGATTTACTACTTCTTGATATACAATGACCTTGATGTCTGAGGACCTTCATAGACAAATACTGATTCCGTTTGTCCATCACTTCCTTATCCCTCACTACTAACTCTCCAGCATTATTTTCTAGTGGTCTGATATCTAGTCTTGCCTCTCCTTTACACTTTATATATCTGAAGAAACTTTTGGTATCCTCTTTGATATCATTGCCTAGCTAACTTTCACATTCCATCTTTACTTTCTTAATGACATTTTTAGTTGCCTTCTGTTGGCTTTTAAAAGCTTCCCAATCCTCTAACTCCTCACTAATTTCTGATCTATTACATGCCCTCTCTATGGCTTTGACTTCTCTTGTTAGCCACGGTTGTGTCATCTTTCCTTTAGAATACTTTTTCCTCTTTGTGATGTATATATCCCATGCCTTCTGAATTGTTTCTAGGAATACCAGCCATTGCTGCTCTGCCTTCATCCCTGCCAGTGTTCTTTTCCAAACAATTCTGGCCACCTCCTCTCCCATGCCTCTGTAATCCCCCTCACTGCACTGTAATACTGATACATCTGACTTTACCTTCTCCTTCTCAAATTTCAGGGTGGATTCGATCATATTGTGATCACTTTCCCCTAAGGGTTCTTTTATCTTAAGTTCTCTGATCAATTCTGGTTCATCGCACAAAACCCAACCCAGAAAAGCTGATCCCCAAGTGGGCTCAACTATGAGCTGCTCTAAAAAACCCATCTTGCAGGCACTCTAGAAATTCCTCCTGCTGGAATCCAGCACCAATGTGATTTTCCCAATCTACCTACATATTGAAAACTCCCATGATGATTGTAACATTGCCTTTTTGGCATGCATTTTCTATCCGTCATAGTTTGTAGACCACATCCTCACTACGGTCTAGGGGTCTGAATACAACTCCCATCCGGGTCTTTTTACCCTTGTAGTTCCTTAGCTCTATCCATAATGATTCAACACCTTCCAACTCTATGTCACCTCTTTCTAATGATTTGATTTCCTTTTTTACAACAGAGCAATGCCACCCTCTCTGCCTTCCTACCTGTCCTTTCGATACAATGTGTATCCTTGGACATTAAGCTCCCAGCTATAATCTTTTTTCAGCCATGATTCAGTGATGCCTACATCATACCTGCCAACCTGCAACTGTGCTCAGGTTAATTTTCCTTATTCCATATATGGCACACATTCAGATATAGCACCTTCAGTCCTGTATTCACCCCTTTTGATTTTGTCCACCTTTACATTGCAACTCATCCTGTTGACTGCAATTTTACCCTATTAGTAGCCTCTCCTCAATACACATTGAACGCTTGTAAACCAGCTACCTCACCTTCAGCATTATCATCTGCCTTTCCTTCGATACTTCTTGCATTGAAATATATGCAGCTCAGGATACTAGTCGCACCATGCTCGACCTTTTGATTCTTAACTGTCTAAGGTCTTACTAACATCTGCCTCCACAACCTCTCCATTAACTGTTCTGGCACTCTGGTTCCCATCCCCCTGCAACTCTAGTTTAAACCCCACTGTGCAGCATTAGCACACCTTCCCACTAGTATATTAGTCTCCCTTCAGTTCAGATGCAAACCGTCCCTTCTGTACTGGTCCAACCTTCCCTGGAAGAGAGACCAATAATTCAAAAATCTTATGCCCTCCCTCCTACACCAATTCCTTAGCCATGTATTAAACTAAATAATTTTCCCTAGTTTTAGCCTCACTAGCATGTGACACATGTAAAAATCCTGACATCACAACCCTGGAGGTCTTGTCCTTTAACATAGCACCTAACTCCCTGAACCCCCTATGCAGAACCTCATCACTCATCTTACACATGTTGTTGGTTCCTACACAGGCCACAACTCACAACACGCTGGAGGAACTCAGCAGGCTGGGCAGCATCCATGGAAAAGATCGGTCGACGTTTCGGGCCGATCTTTTCCACGGATGCTGCCCGGCCTGCTGAGTTCCTCCAGTGTGTTGTGAGTGTTGCTTTGACCCCAGCATTTGCAGATTATTTTGTGGTTATGGACCACAACTCCTGGTTGCTCACCCTTCCAAGGACACGATCCGCGATATCCCAGTCCCTGGCACGTGGGAGGCAACATACCACCTGGGAAGCTTGTTCTTGCCCACAGAACCTTCTAACCCTAACTAACGAACCCCCTATCACCACAGTGTGCCTTCCCTTCTGAGTCCCAGAGGCACACTCAGTGCCAGAGACCCAGCCACAGTGACTTTCCTTTGCTATGTCAACTCCACCCCCCCCCCCACCAAACAGTACCCAAAGTGATATAGCTGTTGTTGAGGGGGATGGCCACAGGGGTACTCTGCACTGGCTCTTTAACCCCTTTCCTCTTCTTGACTGTCACCCAGTTCCCTGTTTCCTGTATCTTGGGTGTAACAACCTCTCCATATGTCCTATTAATCACCCCCTTAGCCTCCCAAATGGACCGGAGTTCATCCAGTTCCAGCTCCAGCTCCTTTAATAGTCTATTTGCCAAGACTACTCACTTCCTTATCCAGATTCCCCCACCCCTACACACAGACAATGTCTCTCTGCTACATCATTACAAACTATACAACCACCCTGCTATGTATCATTAACAAATGGCCATACACTCAGCGACCATTTTATAAGGATCCTTCTGTAGCTAATAGAGAGACCACTGAGTGCATATTCAGGGTCTCCTACTGCTACAGCCCATCCACTTCAAGATTCAACATGCTGTGCGTTCGGAGATGCTCTTGTGCACACCACTGTTGTGACACGCAATTATTTGAGTTTCTGTCACCTTTTGTCAACTTAAACCAGTCTGGCCAGTCTCTTCTAAACTCTCGCATTAACAAAACATTTTTGCCCACAGAACTGCCGCTCACTGGATTTCTTCTGTTTTTCCTCACCATTTTCTGTAAACTCTAGAGCTATTGGGCATGAAAATCCCAGGAGACCAAGCAGATTCTAAGATACTCAAACTATCCTGTCTAACACCAACAATCATGGTCAAAGTCAATTAGATAACATTTCTTCCCCATTCTGATGTTTGATCTAAACAAGTGAACCTCTTGACCACAGCTGCATATTTTTATATATTGAGTTGCTGCCACGATTAACACGATTAACAGATTAGATATTTGCATTCATAAGCAGGTCTACAGGTGGACCTAATAAAGTATTTAGCGTCCCCTCAAATGGTCCTGTCATCCAAATCCTCGATCTACATTGCTACTAGTTGGATCCCCAGCACTGCTGAACATGCCGTGTGTGTCAGAACCAGATCAACAATTCACACAATCATGACTATCTTCTCCCATAAGTCCCTTGGTTTCACCACATCTCACTGCCACACAAATACTTATTTTTCTTTGCCTGACCTGAGTTTTCCATTTTTTTTTGCTTTTCAGAACCAGATCAGCAATTCACACAATCCTGACTATCTTCTCCCATTGGCCACACTTCTTCACTCTAACAAAGGAAGTCCCTTGGTTTCACCACATCTCACTGCCACACAAATACTTATTTTTCTTTGCCTGACCTGAGTTTTCCAATCTCTATTTTGTTTTTGTTACAGAATTCTATATATAGCTTTATTTTAATTCAGCTAATGATTTGAATCCTTTACAGGTAATAAAAAAAAGACAAAAGAAAGAAATCACTGAGCAAATGATCTAGTAGTGAAAATGGTTTAAAAACTGAACACGGTAAGTCTTACACAAGTTTTAAAAATCCTCTCAGGTATGTTTAATGTATTTCATATCCAGGTGGTTATCTACTCAGATTAACCTGGAAAGAATACTTCAGAAAGCAAACAATATTTCAGAGGAAAAGAAAACTCAGTGATAGGTATTGTTAAACCCCAGAAAGCCCTTTGTCAAATTAATACACATTACAAGAATCATTATCAGGACAGAATAATGCAATGAAATATATTTAAAACATTTTTATAGGTTTCTGACTTAAAATATGTATCTCAACATTTCAATTTATAATCTGAAACCGTTTTGTAAATATCTTCTTACAATCAAATAGATTTGTCCGTCTTTAAAACAACAGGGAATGTTTAAATGTAACCAGTGTAGAAAATAATTTCACTGAAATATGCACTGAAGTCTCAATCTTTCCACACTGAGCAAATTCAGTTAATGACTTGTCATATAAGGAAAATCATTGTAACCTTCAGCAAAAGTTAGATGCATAGTCACATCTTACAAGGCAGTTAGACTGGTTGAGATAAGGAAACAGGAAAAGTCAAGAGCGTAAACCTTTTTAAGTGATTTTTTTTCCTATTAATTAAGACATACTTCATATAATCCATTACCAACCTGGAGCAGAACAATATAAATCACAGAATCACAGCACAGAAGAGGGATTTTTCCAACCAAATCATTTATGCCGACTGTGATTCTTATCAATGCTGATCCCATTCGGCCATTTTAGGCCTGTATCCCTTTACACCTTTCCCACTCAAGTACCTGTCCAGATTTCTTCCAGAAATAGTTATAGTGTCTGCCTCTACTACCTCTTCTGGGTGGAAAAGCCTACCTCTCAGGTCTTTAAATTCCCCCCCCCCCAAACTCACTTAAACCTGTGACCTCCAGTTCTCAACTCCCCTCTTCCGGGATAAGAGTTAACAGTATTTATACTTTCTATCCCTCTCAGAGTTTTGTAAATCTCCTTAAAGGTCATCCTTCAGCCTCCTACATTCCAGTTCCCAACCTATCCAATCTCTCTTATTTTCCAGATCTCCATTCCAGGCAACATTCTGGTGAATCTCTTCTGCAGTCTCTAATTGCTACATGTATAAAATACTCCAAATGCAGTCTAAACACTTTTCTACAGTAGCTATATGAAGACATAAAGATCTTATGTTCAAGGCAATATACTGAGTGCTGCTTTCACTACCCTAGGACTATAAGACAGAGTCATAGAGTACTGCAGCACAGGAACAGGGCCATCTAGTCCATGCCAAACTATCATCCTGCCTAGTCCATCGACCTGCACCTGGACAATAGCCTCCATACCCCTACCATCCATGCACTTATCCAAATGTCTCTTAAATATTAAAATCAAACCCACATCCACCACTTCCATTGGCACTTAGATCATTGTCCAACAATGTTCCCCAATGTACAGCCCTCTCCCTAGTTGGACTTTCTATAAACTTCTTCATAAAACCCTCTTGGATGCCCTTTATAAATTCCACCCCATCTATTGCCCCTTGCACAAGATATTCCTTTGTAAAAGTTTTTGAAAAATTACACAGCTCTACTGCATTTACACTCTATATTGCCCACATATCTGTTCTTCTAACTCCCAGAGCACTGGGAGATCTACAGTATAATCCAACATTTTTATTCCGAAGTTCTGTGCAAATAGAGGCTCATTGACAGATCCCTCCAGGAAATCATCCACATTTTGCCACATGTCCTCTGGCATACCATACACTTGTATAACCCACAACACTGAACCTTCACAAAACTATGCTTCCTTTTTTACAGCAATATCAGTCCACTTGTCTTACCTGTGAGGTCGAGTGAGCCGCAGAGAGCTCAAGGGTGTTGCTCTTGCAGGAATTCCTTAGGGGAGAAGTCCATACCTCCCGGAAAATGGTGACACACCATTTGTGAAAAGTGGCATTATGTACACTTGCCTTCATAGACCAATGCATTGACATCAAGTTGCAGCTGTACAAAATATTGTTTGGACCATACTGGGAGTATTGCATACAGTTCTGTTTGCCATTATCACCAAAGGATGTGGTAGCAGTTGAGAGTGCAAAAGAGTTCACCAAGATGTTGCCTAGATGTTACAAGGATAGATCAGGTTCTCACTGGAATAAAGGTGTGACCTTAGTTTATAAAATTGTGAGGAACACAGATAGGATAGATCACATCTTTTCCCATGGTAGGGTAGTATAGAACTACAGAACATGGATTTAAGGTGAGGAGGGAGAGATTTCCCCTTTAAATCTGAGTGCTATTTTTAAGGGGAGATTATCTGGAATGAGCACCCATTGAAAGTGGTGGAGGCAGATAAAATTACATTATAAAAGACAGGTACTTGGATAGGAAAAATGTAGAGATACACAGATCTAATATAGGCAAATGAGATTAGTGTGTATAGGCCTCTTAATCAGCATGGATAATGCAGTCTGTAAAGGCCCTTTTCATTGCTGGATTTCTCTATTATTCTACAGAAGTAAATGCAGTTAAACATACCAGCTCTCTCATGCTGTGCATGTCTGCTCTTCCTAATGGATTTGCCTGTTCTCTCTTCCATTATGAGAAGCCTCCTTCCCCACCTGCACTATCACTCTGACTCCTACCCCACCGCCTCAATAATTTAAATCCTCCCCAGTGGCACCAGCAAATTTCCCTCCGTTCAGATGCAGCCCATCCTTTTTGTACGAGGAGTGATTGATAAGTTCATGGCCTAAGGTAGGAGTGAATTTTAGAAAATCTAGCACATTTATTTTTCAACATAGTCCCCTCCTACATGTACACACTTAGTCCAGCGGTCGTGGAGCATACGGATCCTTTCGTTGTAGAAGTGGTCCACAGCAGGGGTGATTGATAAGTTTGTGGCCTAGTGTAGGAGATGAGTGAAACAGCTCGCGTTACATGCACATGCAGTTCAACACTTTTAAGTGAAAATGCAGAAAGTTTGAAATTAGTAACTCATCTCCTTGTACCTTAGGCCATGAACTTATCAATCATCCCTCCCGTGAACAACTTCTGGAGGTCCAAGATGCTGACTTCTACAAAGAAGGGATCCGTATGCTCCACGATCACTGGACTAAGTGTGTAAATGTAGGAAAAATAAATGTGAGCAACACACATCAAAGTTGCTGGTGAACGCAGCAGGCCAAGCAGCATCTGTAGGAAGAGGTGCAGTCGAGTGTAGGAAGCACTGCACCTCTTCCTACAGATGCCGCTTGGCCTGCTGCGTTCACCAGCAACTTTGATGTGTGTTGCTTGAATTTCCAGCATCTGCAGAATTCCTGTTGTTTGCGAAAAATAAATGTGCTAGGTTTTCTAAAATTAACTCCCCTCTACCTTAGGCCATGAACTTATTAATCACCCCTTGTACATAAGAGGGTACAGTGATCCAAAAACCAGAAGCCTTCTCCATTTACACCAAGCCCTTTAGCCACACAATCACCTGTCCTATCTTTCTATTTCTGTACTTGCTAGTATGTGGCACACACTAATCGTGATTCCAATTCTGGAGGACCTGCTTTTCAACTTCCGATCAAAATCCCTAACTTCCCTATGCATATCTTTTTTGACTCATGTCATTGGTACTAGTACGGTTCATGATCTCTGGCTGCTCACTCTCTCCTTTCAGAAGGCCTTGTGTCTACCCAGAGACACCCTTGACCCTGGCACCTGGAGTTTTGAATGTGGACACAGTCTATTGAGTTCTCTATCACTAATGCATGTCTACACTTTGTGCTTCCCTGCTGTACAAAGGGGCTAAGGAGCCACAGCTGGCTGTTACTGCTTTCCTCAGAGACCGTCTCTCCAACAGTGTCCAAAATAGTACACCTGTTTTTTCTGGTGGTCACCTATTAACCTGGCCTCCTTCCTAAATCTTGAATCAATAATACTTGCTGCCTCCTCTACACTCCTCAGGGAGTCAACAGCAGCTCCAGCCCGATCCGTGTAGTTCGAGAGGAGTTTTAGCTAAACAACATACTGTAAATATGGTGATCAGAGACTCTTGACATCTTTCTTATCTCTTTCACTGGAGGAGCACACTATTCCACTGACTGCCATTACCAATCCTTCTATTGATGTAAATTAAAATCCTTACCTTGTCTTACCACGTTGCCACATTGTCTTCTTGTCTCAGACTCTCCATTTTGATCTTAGCCACAGTACTTCACCTCAAAATGTCTGCTTCCACTGTACCTACCTGTTTCTATAGCTTGTGTAGGCCTCTCCTTGCTCCCTCTCGCTCTTGCAAACTCAAGTACCACCAGTCCTGCTGCCTTTTGAAACCTTACCTTTCTCCCTCACTTTTATATCTCAGATATATGGAGTTCAGCAACAGCATACTAGCCATTGAATCCAATTAAAACAATAATGTCCATTTAAAATAGATTACATCAACCATTTATGTTGTATTTATCGAGTAAGGAAGCAGCCCCAAGCACACTTCAAACAGGGATGGTCATTTTGTATTAATTGTTTGCCTGACTTCATACAATCTCAAGAAATTTTTATGTTGAGCTGCCACAAATTGAACTTCAAATTAAGTTCACAGAGAGAACAGGTTCTTTGGTCCACTGAGTCGATGCCAACCATCAATCTGACATTAATTGCACTTTATTCTCCCCACATCCCATCAACTCTCACCAGATTCTACAACACACCCACCCACAGGTCAATTTACAGCAGCTAATTAGCCAGCCACCTCTCATCTTTGGAATATGGGAAGAATCCAGAATATGCAAAATCCATACAGACAGCCCCTGTTAAGGATTGAACTTGGGTCTCTTGCCCTGCAAGGTAGAGGCTCTACTAGCTGCATTGCTGTGACACACATAAAAGTAACTCCACTGCAGGCAGTATTCAAACCTCTGTGTGACAGCTTATTGGAAATCCGATTATAGCTTTCACTATGTCTATGTATTTTCTAAAGCACAAATTCATATCAGTTTAGAATAAGCATTTTCACACTTTACAAATCCATTATGAACTGCTTTTATTTATAACATCTGAGCAAGATTTGCATACAAATTCAGAACACTAATGGATCAAGCATAAATGCCCTTAAAACCGGTGAAAATTATAATGAATGCTAACAGTAATGTTTCTGTAAAGTTCTTGAAGTACTTGCACAAAAAAACCTGACCTGCACTAAGGAAACCTTTAAAAATCTTATGCAAAATGGTGTTTTTAACGTCCAACCATCATGCATCAACAGCAGATGGCAAATTCATAAAGACAAACTATTACTACTTTTACTATTACTGATAATACTACATGTAAAAAATTTTTACTTAAATTCATGTTAAAAACAGGTTGTTCCTTTATACAATCTTGTGGTGACTTTAACTTTGGAGTAAAATCACACTATCAGCACCATAACTGTTGGCCCTCACTATAACAAAAGTTCAATTTATTAAATGTCCTATCATCAATAACTAGACAGACAATTTGTAGGAAGAATTTGTCAGTACAGCTGAGCTGGTGCTTCAAGAAGTCTTTCACACAAGTGGAGGCATTCCATTTAATACCGCTCAATGTGGTCCAGGTAACTAGCATGTCAAGAAACATTGGCAGATGTGCTTGAACTGGTGTCTGGGAGTCTGTTTTGTTGTGCTTCCATCTGAGATACTGTGGCTTGTCGCTGAGCAATGGCAGCAGCTGAATGCTTGCACTTCTCTGAACCACACTGACATGTAAAATATTTACTCTTGATGTCCCAAAACCTGTCACCATAGTCAAAACTGCGAAGTAAATACAGCATATGTTAAAACAGCTTGCATTAAAAAAAAAGTACTCTGAATACAAATTTGATACCTCTTTTCATTATTATTTTCTAGGTTAACAGTGCTCACAAATTTGCAATTCAACTTTCTTTGAAAATAAATTGAACCCTACTTTATATTATAGTTGTCCTTTTATTACTAGTACTTTGAAGTGGATGAAACTACAAGTAGTACAAGGCTAGTTCCATAGTTTTCTGGAACGTTTGATTTATCTGAGCAGCCAAGATTCACTTGATATATAAGCCTTAATGGTACCATATTGGCTGTGACATTGAAATTTCTGCAAAGTGAACTAAAAAAGTACAGCAACTGTTCTGCAATGAAGATGATCTTTTTGAAGTGGATTAACTGAACATAATTGAGCAGTCAGCTACCCATGCATTCAGGTTCACCCTATAAGAATAGAGAGATGAGCACATTTATGTAACATTAAACTTTTAGGGCACTGGGAAATCAAGCAATTGAGTTTCAAGAAAGATTCCTTGTAAGGGTTTGTAATTTGTAACTCCTACAAATTTAGTATCCCAATTCAAGGAAGTAGAGGCAGAAAGCAGGAGGCAAAAAGCCCATCAACCACATGTTGCTAGAAAAATGCTGCGATTGATTTTTACGGAAACAGTAGTAAGACATTTACAATGTTATTGTACAATTCAGCGGAGATAATATCATTTATTCAAAGCACCTAATGTTTAATAAATGATTATTTGAGGACGAACAAAGAGGAAACCTGTAGATGCTGGGTGTTTGCACTTCCAAAGACATTTTATCAGATACTTTAGAAAATCTGTTTGCACATGAATTGCGGCTGATATAATAGCATAGATTAAGGATTAGCTAACTAACTGTACATAAAGTTAGGTCTAACAGATCATTTTCAGGTCAACAGGCTGCGACTAGTGGGGTGCTATACAGATTAGCACCAGGCATCAACAATTTAGATGGAGGAAGAGACTGAGTGCGTTGACATAATGACTGATGGAAAAGTAAGTTACAAAAAGGAACTTACAGAGACCAAAAAGGAATTATATAGCTAAAATAAATGGGCAACAAAAAGGGCATTTGGAGTATTATGCAAAGTTCCTAGGTATGTGAAGTAATCCATTTTGGCAGGTAAAATTTAAATAGAAGATGTTATTTAAAGGAACAGAGTCTGCAGCATGCATCTTGGTGGAACCCTACACAATACAAAGTCATGATAGAATCACTCAAGTCATTAAGGCAAATGTAATGTTGGCCTTTATTACATGGATTAATGAGAACGAGAGTGCAGGTATTGCTACAACGATACAGTCACTCATAAGATCATAGCTGATTCAACCTCCTTATTGCATTGGAGGCAATTCAGAAAACATGCATGGGAATGGTTCCTAGGATGAAGGCTTGAATTAAGAGAATGACCATGTGATTTGGGCTTGTGCTTATTGGAGTTTAGAAGAGAGGTGCTCCGAGAGATGCACACACGATTCTGAAGAGTTTAGCATGATAGATGAGAGCGAGTCTGGAACCAGGGAGTATAGTTTTATTATTTAGAATTGTCAATTTAAGACAGTGATAAGGAGAAATTTTCTCTCTTAAAGCAGTGGTCCCCAACCAAGGAAACGATACGAGTCAGCTGCACCTTTCCTCATTCCCTGTCACGCACTGTTGAACTTGAACATAGGGTTGCCAACTGTCCCGTATTTGCCAGGACATCCCGTATATTGGGCTAAATTGGTTTGTCCCATACGGAACCGCCAGTGTCCCGTATTTCTCCTGCTAAGGTAGAGCGTTCCTATGAAACCGTTTGTGCCGAAATGGCATAAAGCAAAGAAGCAATTTATATAAATCTATATGGAAAAAAATTTTGAGTGTTCCCAGACCCAAAAAATAACCTACCAGATCATTCCAAATAACACATAAAACCTAAAATAACACTAACATATAGTAAAGGCAGGAATGATATGATAAATACACAGCCTATATAAAGTAGAAATGATGTATTTGCAGTATAGTCGGGAAGATTAAGGCAGAACCGATTTGTGGGAAAAAAAACGGCGGTACACGCATGCGCACATCACGCATGCGCACACAGGTGCCTGCGCAAGGCTTCATGGTCATGGTAGTCTTTCCTGGGGTAAACACAAGTGTCCCGGGATTTGACTGCTACTTTTGTCCCTATTTGGAAGTGAGAAAGTTGGCAACCCTAACTGTAAAAGACATGTTGAGGTGAGTTTAACCCCACTTGAACACCGGGGATGTCAGCCGGTCTGTGACGCAAAAAAGGTTGGGGACCCCTGTCTTAAAGGATTGTGAATCTATTTTGGAGAGTTGCAGAGCTGAAAACAATGGACATATTTAAAAGAGCATTTCGCCATGAGGGTATAAGGGCTATAAAGCTAGATAAGAAAGTATATTAAGGCCGAGATCAGATCAAACTTTGGCAGAAGTTTGGCTGAGATCCACATTAATTTCTTCCGCACCTTAATCCAAGTTAGTGGAGAAATCAATTAGAGAGTTGACTTACAGCCTTGACACACAAATATTATTCATAATTCCAGACAGAAAATTAAAAAGTTTTAAAATTTACATGGATTTGTATGGATCACAAATACTAAGCATACAATTTTGTTGTTAACGAAAATTAGTCCATAGACATCTTTGGACTAATTCAAATGAAATTGACACACTATCATGCTAACTGAACCCAAATCTGGCATTCTGAGTAGCTCCAGTGTTACCTTTAACGTTTTCAGTGTAACATGGGCAATAACACGTTGCCACTCTAGTTTTCTTAATTTACTTCTAACATATCATTAATTATTCATTAAATAACTACATTCTCTGTTAAATATCTTTACAGCTAAGCCCAAGTTTTTGCAGTCCCTTGTCATAATTCAAACTCCCAGTTAGTGGATCTTCTCACCATCTGTTTGCCAAACATCTCAGGAGGCCGAATTGGAGACAATCAAGAAAAGTGCTGGTCAGGCAAAAGCACTATCTTCTTTGCTGATTAATATTTAGTAAAAATATAGATCAATATTTATAATAAATTGTTAGATGTGAACCACTTTGGGACATTCTGCTCCATTTAAGGTTCTTTATAAACCTAAATTGTTATTTTATAAAGGACTGAAGACAATTCATCAAATATGCATTTCCAAATCATGTACTCCTATTTGGGCACTTGTTTGGCCCATTTTTACATTGGGTACCTAGAACACGTCACAGGATACCATATCTGAAAATTATCTTGTTTTGGATATTGGAAGGAAATCTCAAAATGTTAAATATTTACCCTAGTTCCTCGCCACATTTTATGTCTCTACTGCTGAAGAATGCAATCCTTGGGAAACGAAGATCCTGGTGTGACATAAACACTCGTACCGGAATGAGATTTGGTTCACAGAGATGGTTGACAAAGCGGCTGACGTTTCCATAATATCGAGCATCAATGCAGTACACGTCCCCTTCCTTAAAATTAAAGTGATAGATAAATATGTATTTAATTACTCGTTTCCTCAGTTACAAGTGCTACAAATACAACTAGAGTAGTGTTTATACTTATTGAGTAGTTTGATGTACCCCAGACAATAAATTTACTTTCAATTTTGTTTCCTTGGTTCAACTAATGCATGTAAAAGCTTAAAAGCAGCAGTTAACTCAAGCCATTAGCCGTCAGAATTATCAAAGTAACTACTAACATTTTGCCATATATATAGTAAATTAAACTATTAATCTACATCAAATTTGATCAAGTCATTTTGATAAATTGGAGGCTTTTCTAGAACAGAAATTGAATAAAAGATTTTAATAACAAGAGATATGATGGATAGGCACAATAATCCAAGAAGTTTACTTCAAAGTTTCAAGGAAGCAACTTATAACAGTCTCTTTTTAAAAATGTATGAATAAACTTATACAAAAGAACTTCCATAAGACTGTAAAAAATAGGAGCAGAATCACACCATTCAGCCCATTAAAGTCTGTTCTGCCATTTCATTACGGCTAATCCATTTTCCCTCTCAACCCCATTCTCCTACCTTCTCCCCCCAAACCTTCCGTGCCCTGACTAATCAAGAACCTATCAACCTCCATCTCAATGACCAACACTCAATGACCTAGCCTCCACAGCCACTTGTGGCAACCAGTTCCACAGACTCTCCACCCTACGGCTAAAGAAATAAATCTTTATCTCCATTTTAAATGGACGTTCCTGTATTCTGAGGCAGTGCCCTCTGGTCTTAGACTCACCCACTACAGGAAAGATCCTCTCCACATCAACTCTGTCTAAGTCTTTCAATATTCAATAGGTTTCAATGAGATCCCCGCCCCCCCCCCCCCCCCAATTCTTCTTAATTCCAGTGAGTACAAGCACAGAGCAATCAAATGCTGTTCTTGATTAGCCAGGGCATCAAAGGGTATGGGGAGAAGGCAGAGGAGTGGGGATGACTGGAAAAATAGGATCAGCCCATCATTGAATGGTGGAGCAGACTCAATCGGCCAAATGGCCTACTTCCTGTATCTTATGGCCTTATGGTCTCATAATAAATCAACCATGATGGAATGGCAGGGCAGATACGATGGGCTGTGTGGCCTAACTCTGTTCCCATGTCTTATCATCTTATATTCAAACCACACTGAACAAAGGTAGTTGTCAGACCACAGAATTGAAGATCAGAGTGTTTTAACCTATACCAGTGATTCCCAACAAGGGGGTGGTTACGTGTCCTCAAGGGGCATTAAGGGAAATAGAAATCGTCAAGGGATGTTCAAGATTCTTGGGTGCGGAATTAAGTGGCACCCTAACTTGAGGCACAAGACCTGACTAGCCTTGCCAATTCACTGCCACCAGCGATATCCGATGGACATTCCCAGTTTGTGTTTTTTTAATTTTAATTTAGCCCCATTAATCATGGATAAATACGTACATTGCAATCTTTATGAGTCTCAAGGTGGTGAAGCCTTGAATTCTAGTCCTGCTAAGAAACAGAAACTATAGAAAGTGCTATCATACAGTGTTACATATCTGGAGTATGGATTGAAAATTGGCTGGCTGACAGGAAACAAAGAGTAGCGATTAACGGGTCTCTTTCGGAATGGCTGGTGGTGACCAGTGGGGTACTTCAGGATTCAGTGCTGGGACCACAGCTGTTTACAATATACATTAATGATTTAGATGAAGGGATTAAAAGTAACACTAGCAAATTTGCAGATGACACAAAGCTGGGTGGCAGTGTGAAATGTGAGGAGGGTGTTATGAGAATGCAGGGTGACTTGGACAGGCTGGGTGAGTGGGCGGATGCATGACAGATGCAGTTTAATGTGGATAAATGTGAGGTTGTCCACTTTGGTGGTAAGAACAGGAAGGCAGATTATTATCTAAATTGAGTCAAGTTAGGAAAAGGGGATGTACAATGAGATCTAGGTGTTCTTGTCACTGAAAGCAAGCATGCAGGTACAGCAGGCAGTGAAAAAAGCTAATGGCATGCTGGCCTTCATAACAAGGGGAATTGAGTATAGGAGCAAAGAGGTCCTTCTGCAGCTGTACAGGGCCCTGGTGAGACCACACCTGGAGTATTGTGTGCAGATTTGGTCTCCAAATTTGAGGAAGGACATTCTTACTATTGAGGGAGTGCAGCGTAGGTTCACAAGGTTAATTCCCGGCATGGCGGGACTGTCATATGTTGAAAGGTTGGAGTGATTGGGCTTGTATACACTGGAATTTAGAAGGATGAGAGGGGAGCTGATTGAAACATGCAAGATTATTAAGGGATTGGACACGCTGGAGGCAGGAAGCATGTTCCCGCTGATGGGTGAGTCCAGAACCAGAGGCCACAGTTTAAGAATAAGGGGTAGGCCATTTCGAATGGAGCTGAGGAAAAACTTTTTCACCCAGAGAGTGGTGGGTATGTGGAATGCTCTGCTCCAGAAGGCAGTGGAGGCCAAATCTCTGGATGCTTTCAAGAAAGAGATGGATAGAGCTCTTAAAGATAGTGGAATCAAAGGTTATGGGGATAAGGCAGGAACTGGATACTGATTGTGGATGATCAGCCATGATCACAGTAAATGGCGGTGCTGGCTTGAAGGGCCAAATGACCTACTCCTGCACCTATTGCCTATATCATAACCACTTAATTCCTGGAATCATTCTTGTGAACCTCCTCTGAACCCTCTTCAAAGTCAGCATATCCTTTCTTAAATAAGGGGTCCAAAACTGCTCACAATACTCCACGTAAAGATATTCTAGTACTCTTGAAATGAATGCTAACATTGCATTGATCTTCCTCACCACAGATTTAACCTGCAAATTAACCTTTTAGGGAATCCTGCACACGGACTCCTAAGTTCTTTTGCACAGCAGATATTTAAATTGTCTGTCCTTTTAGAAAATAGTTACGCTTTTATTCCTTCTACCAAAGTGCATAACCATACACTTCCCGACACAGTATTCCATCTGCTATTTCTTCCTCCGTTCTCCTAATCCGTCCAAGTTCTTCTGCAGCCTCTCTGCTTTCTCAACACTACCTGCTCCTCCATCTCTCTTCATATCATCTGCAAACTTGGCCTCAAAGCCATGAATTCCATCATCAAAATAACATATACTGTAAAAATAAAGTGGTCCCAACACCGACTCCTGTGGATCACCGCTAGTCACCAGCAGCCAGTCAGAAAAGGGTCCCTTTATTCCCACTCTATCCATGCCGGGAACTTTCCTGTAGTACCATGGGCTCTTATTTTGTTAAACAGCCTCATATTCAGGCACCTTGTCAAAGGCCTTCTGAAAATCCAAGTATACAACATCCACCAATTTTCCTTTGTCTATCCTGCCTGCTATTTCCTCAAATAATTCCAACAAATTTGTCGAGCAAAATTATCCCTTAAGGAAAGCATATTTTGTACCCTGAGAACTTACCTTTAAACAATCGAGTCCAACATCTTCCTTGCCACTGAGGTCAGACTAACTGGCTATAATTTCCTTTCTTCTGCCTCTCTCCCTTATTGAAGAGTAGGGTGGCATTTTCTAATGCCTCCATAATCTCTTCAGCCACCTCTTTCAGAACCCTGGGCTGTTGTCTATTTGGGCCAAGTAACTAATTGACTTTCAGATCTTTCAGCTATCCAAGTACCTTCTTCTTAGTACTTTGCTACTACAGGTTTTCCCCACCATCCAAAGGTAGAGCGTTCCTATGAAATGATTCGTAAGCCGGAATGTCGTAAAGCGAAGAAGCAATTACCATTTATTTATACGGGAAAAATTTGTGAGCATTCGCAGACACAAAAATAACCTACCAAATCATGCCAAGTAACACATAAAATCTAAAATAACAGTAACATATAGTAAAAGCAGGAATGATATGATATATACACAGCCTATATAGAGCAGAAATACTTCTCTACAATCATTGACTGCACTGTCCACTGTAGCAAAAATCTCACACACGCGCCATCGACAAAAACACGGCGCAAGCGCTCTCGGCAGAAAATCTCACGCAAGCAGAAACATTCTCTCCAGTAACCTTATGAAGCTGCCAAATTATACCAAATAACACATAAAAATACACACACAGCCTATAGAAAGTAGAAATAATGTATGTACAGTGTAGTATCACTTACCGGCATCGGGAAGACAGCTTGCCAAGCACACTGATGATGGTGTGTTAGGCTGAATCGTCGAAGGTTGGGGTGGTGCAGTGGTCCCCACCCTCTGGGCAGTGACACGATACCGATCCGCGAAGCATGCAGGGGTACAGCGGTGGCTGGGAGGCACCCAGCACATCTTTAAGAAAAAAGCTGAAATAAACATGCTAATTAATTAGGTGCCGCGATCTGGGCTGACATTTACGTGCCGGGTGGCACCTAATTAATTAGCATGTTTATTTCAGCTTTTTTCTTAAAGTTGTGCTGTATGCCTCCCAGCTACCGCTGCACTCTCTGTGAATCGGTATCTGTCCGTGGCCTGGGGGTTGGGGTGGTGGGACACTGGGGTGTCATCTCATTGTCATCTGTTTCCATTAGGGCAGGCAGGTCATCTTCTTCTACGTCTGCCTGCCTCGATGTCACTTTCGGTCCGTTCGCTACTGCGTTCGGTTTCAATTGTTATCCTTTCCTCTTCCAACTGCATCAGCTCTTCATTTATCGGTTCTTGGTCATGGGATGCCAAGACCTCTTCAACATCATCTACATCAACTTCCACAAGCCAAACTCACTTTGTCCTTACTTCGTTCACCACGATCGAAACGCTTAATTATGTCTAGTTTTACGCTAAGTGTAACACCCTTACGAGCTCTTTTAGGCTTTTCTGCTACCTTAGAACTCAACTTGCAAACAGCTGCTCACAGGCATGTGTTTAAGCAATGCCAGCGAGAGCTCCGTTCCGAATCCAGGGGAGAGCGGCTGCTCGGGGCGCACACTGATTTTTTTCGCGCGCTGTCTTTTTTCGTAACGGAAACAGGGAACTAATGTAGGTCTTTTGTAACAGTGAGGTTTCGTAAAGGATACTTTTGTAAAATATTGACTTTTACCCATTGCTACCAAAGTCAAATGGCATTCTTTACTTGGAACAGATACATCAATTTGTTTACTTTAAAATATCAACTAGCACCTATATTATCAATCCTAATATCTACAAAAATACTGCAAATTATGGCTTTTGGACAGATTATTCTTGGGGCTTTTAATAATCTGATAAATACACTAATTGTTAGTATTTTCTCTTTCTCCCCCTAATATACCATCTCTCCCTAATTTTTTCATCCCCTTAAATGATAACTTTTATCTAATTAATGCGCTTCAGGGAGGGTGAAATTTCTCAAATATTTTCATTGGTGCAATTTTCATAGAGTAATACAAGATAGAGGCAGGTCCTTTGGCCAACTCATCCATGCCCACAGTGTGAAAAAGACTGACTATGCCCGGCATGATTTAATAAACCTTTGAGAAGTTGCCCTTCAATCTTCTTCACTTGTTGGAAAAACTACTAGCCTATCGAATCCTGTGGTAAAAGTATAATTAGGTTTCAGCATAGAGTAACCTGAAAAAATAAATTCTTTCTCCACATTCAAGAATAACCAAATGACTGATCATCCTCAATTTAGACTATACCGGGAAAAACATTTCAATTCATTTTTATCTGAAGAATTTCATATCTACCTGGTTCTATAATTATATCAATCGTCAAGCATTCACTTGAATCTAGACTTCGTATCTTTCTATTTTATTCTAAGTAATTATTTTCAAAGCCATAGTCTCACTCACAAGATCAGTTTTAAACACTAATAGGCTGACTTCTAGATGATTTATACAGTTTTTCCTATGTAAGCAACAAGAATATCCACACCCTTTCCCATTAGCTGTTGATGCAATCCAAAACAAGAAACTGAAGTAATAACATCTACTGAAAGCTCTGTCAAAACCATAGCTCAGAGTCAGTAACATTACATGTAGGGGCTGGTACAGTGTACTGATGAATATCTTTCAGCTGCCTGGGGCGATGTAGAGGCAGAAACATAAGGAGACATTTAAGTAGGCACATGAATGTGAGGAAAATGAAAGGATATAGACATTGTGTAGGCAAAAGGGATTAGTTTAGTTGGACATTTTATTACTAATTTATTTAGCTTGGCACAACATTGTAGGCCAAAGAGTCTGTTCCTGTACTGTATTGTTCCATGTTCTATGCTTTAATGCTTTTCTCCTTAAAATGCATTAAATAAAATTCATTAGCTCCAATAAAAACAAAGTTTTTATTGAGTGAAATATTGCATGTTGGGATGTTTAACCATGGCAGAATATACACACCGAACAACAAAGCTGTGTAGTTTGCTGAAAATGGCGAGATAGGTAGTCATGGTGGTGAAGAAGAAATTTGACGCATTTGCCTTCATGGGTCAGGGCATTGTGTTCAGGAGTTGCAACATCACGCTACAGATACACTGTGTGCAGTTCTGATTACCACTCTTTCGGAAGGATGTGATTAAGTAGAGAAAGTGCAGAAAACATTAACAAGGGGCTGGGGCTGGAGGGTTCCATTCTAAGGAAAGACTGATATGTTTTCCCTAGAGTGAATGAGGCCAAGGATTAACCTTATCAGTTTATAAAATCATGAAAGGCATGGATACGATAAATAACGTCTTTTCCCCAGTGTAGAGAAATCTAAAGTTACCGTGAGAGGGGAAGATTTAAAGGGAACCCGATGGACATTCAAAGAATTAATTGCTAGAGGAAATGAAAAGAGGTACAATTACAAGTTTGAGAAGACATTTTGACAGATACATAAATTGGAAAGGTTAAGAGGGATATGAACCAAATGGGACTAGCTTTGGTAGGCATCTTGGTCAGGCATGGATGAGTTGGACTAAAGGGCCTGTTTCTGTGCTGTATAACTATTTCAACCTGAAATTTATCCATATATTTAGCAGCAAAATGAACCGAACGATAGTTTATAAAAAGTGAATCCCCGCCTATGACTTATCCTCTTTTAAATACTTTGTTACCGTGCCAGTTTCTCAGCCATCCTTGCTGTTGACATTAGCCTTAAGGATTTTACTTTCACACTTTACATTGCATTGTCTCTTTGAGCTAGCTGTTTTTTTTTAAATTTAGCACCCTGTATAAATTAGCTTACGCCAAATATTCCAAACACAATATTGCATGCATATTTATCATTTCTTGCAATGTTGTTTCCTTTCTATCATTGATTCCTTATGCATAAAACCAGGAAGAAGAACATGAGGAACAAAGATCTTCCTAACACTAATTCCATTTTCAAATTTGTTGAAAAATTAATCGATTATTTAAGATGATAATCAGAATGGTCAGTAGTAGAGCTTAGAGAGCATATGGCAGGGATACAGGCCCTTCAGGTTAGAGTTCATGCCAACAATGTTGTCCACCCAGCAAGTTGCAGTTTCCTGATTTCGGTCCATTTCCCTCCAAGTATCTATCCAAATGCTTCTTAAATGATACTATTGTTGCTGCCTCAACCACGTATTCTGGAAGCTCGTTGCACATACTCACCACCCTTTGCATGAAAATTTGTCCTGAAGAAACTTCTACCTAAAGAGTGTAATGGAACAGAGGGATCTAGGAACACCTAAGTTATTGAAAGCGGTGACACAGGTAGACAGGGGAATGAAGGTAGTGTTCTGTCAGGGCACTGAGTATAGCAATTGCGAATTGTGGGAGTGGAGGCAAGGAGTGTGGGAAAAGAAACTAGGGGAGAAGTGTAGAAGGAACCAGGTAAATCATGAGGAGAGAGAAAAGGAGCAAAGGTGGATCAGAGTATCTGAAATCGAAGGATCCAATGAAGAGTTCATTGTTAATCTGGTACGCCGCAAGTTCAATTCAATAATTTACTGGATGTGAGCAGGGGCAGATGGAAGGGGCCTAGTCCTCGGTCATGGCCAGGATTAGGCATGAAGCCATGGTGTTGCTTGTCGCACGTGAAGTGAGGAGACAAAGCCATTGCGCTTCTCCAGGGTCGGTGCGGTACGCCATCCAGAATGGAGTCGGAGCTGCCCTCCGGGGCTTTGGTCAGCAGAAAACAAGTTCTGTTGTGGTTGACTGCAAATTTTTTAGCGGCACTCCATGGACTCGGGCCTCAAGCTGTGGGGTCGCTTGTTTTTCAGCCGCAGGAGAGGCATTCAAGCCATCGCATTTACTGGGGGTGGCGTAGCGCAGTTGTGGTGATTGACGATTTAAAATGGACCGAGTGGTCTGGACTATATATATGCAGACATATATTTGTCGGGTTGTGTTTTTACTAATTGATATGCACTTATATATGCAAGGACTAGGCCTCAAAGTCACGGATTTGCCTAGTGGGAGTTGGGAGTTGGGCATTGGGGCAAGGACAGGGTTTCAAAGCTATGGTGTCGCCTAATGGGTATCGGGGGCCAGATGACAGATAGCAATGTGCTGGGGGTTCTGGACTATATATATGCAATGATCATTGCGTTTTTACTGATATTCTATGTGGGTTTGTTGAACTGTACGCATCAAGCTGAAGCATCACTGGGGGGCGTGGGGAGGTGGGCACCAGGACTCTCATTACATGATTGTGATCTTGTGTGTGCGACTGTCATTAATGTGTCTTTACATCATGACCTCATAGTAATTTTAACGTAAACAACAGGAATTCTGCAGATGCTGGAAATTCAAGCAACACACATCAAAGTTGCTGGTGAACGCAGCAGGTCAGGCAGCATCTGTAGGAAGAGGTGCAGTCGACGTTTCAGGCCGAGACCCTTCGTCAGGACTAACTGAAGGAAGAATGAGTAAGGGATTTGAAAGTTGGAGGGGGAGGGGGAGATCCAAAATGATAGGAGAAGACAGGAGGGGGAGGGATGGAGCCAAGAGCTGGACAGGTGATTGACAAAAGGGGATACAAGAGGATCATGGGACAGGAGGTCTGGGAAGAAAGACAAGGGGGGGGGGGAGACCCAGAGGATGGGCAAGAGGTATATTCAGAGGGACAGAGGGAGAAAAAGGAGAGTGAGAGAAAGAATGTGTGTATAAAGATAAGTAACAGATGGGGTACGAGGGGTGGGGTGGGGCCTAGCAGAAGTTAGAGAAGTCGATGTTCATGCCATCAGGTTGGAGGCTACCCAGACGGAATATAAGGTGTTGTTCCTCCAACCTGAGTGTGGCTTCATCTTTACAGTAGAGGAGGCCGTGGATAGACATGTCAGAATGGGAATGGGATGTGGAATTAAAATGTATGGCCACTGGGAGATCCTGCTTTCTCTGGCGGACAGAGCGTAGATGTTCAGCAAAGCGGTCTCCCAGTCTGCGTCGGGTCTCGCCAATATATAAAAGGCCACATCGGGAGCACCGGACGCAGTATATCACCCCAGTCGACTCACAGGTGAAGTGTTGCCTCACCTGGAAGGACTGTTTGGGGCCCTGAATGGTGGAAAGGGAGGAAGTGTAAGGGCATGTGTAGCACTTGTTCCGCTTACACGGGTAAGTGCCAGGGGGGAGATCAGTGGGGAGGGATGGGGGGGACGAATGGACAAGGGAGTTGTGTAGGGAGCAATCCCTGTGGAATGCAGAGAGAGGCCGCCACCTCCAACGGGATCCCACCACTAAGCACATCTTTCCCTCCCCCCATCTCTCTGCATTCCACAGGGATCGCTCCCTACACAACTCCTGTCCATTCGTCCCCCCCATCCCTTCCCACTGATCTCCCCCCTGGCACTTATCCGTGTAAGCGGAACAAGTGCTACACATGCCCTTACACTTCCTCCCTTACCACCATTCAGGGCCCCAAACAGTCCTTCCAGGTGAGGCAACACTTCACCTGTGAGTCGACTGGGGTGATATACTGCGTCCGGTGCTCCTGATGTGGCCTTTTATATATTGGCGAGACCCGACGCAGACTGGGAGACCGCTTTGCTGAACATCTACGCTCTGTCCGCCAGAGAAAGCAGGATCTCCCAGTGGCCACACATTTTAATTCCACATCCCATTCCCATTCTGACATGTCTATCCACGGCCTCCTCTACTGTAAAGATGAAGCCACACTCAGGTTGGAGGAACAACACCTTATATTCCATCTGGGTAGCCTCCAACCTGATGGCATGAACATCGACTTCTCTGACTTCCGCTAGGCCCCACCTCCCCCTCATACCCCATCTGTTACTTATTTTTATGCACACATTCTTTCTCTCACTCTCCTTTTTCTCCCTCTGTCCCTCTGAATATACCTCTTGCCCATCCTCTGGGTCCCCCCCCCTTGTCTTTCTTCCCGGACCTCCTGTCCCACGATCCTCTCGTATCCCCTTTTGCCTATCACCTGTCCAGCTCTTGGCTCCATCCCTCCCCCTCCTGTCTTCTCCTATCATTTTGGATCTTCCCCCTCCCCCTCCAACTTTCAAATCCCTTACTCACTCTTCCTTCAGTTAGCCCTGATGAAGGGTCTCGCCTGAAACGTCGACTGCACCTCTTCCTACAGATGCTGCCTGGCCTGCTGCGTTCACCAGCAACTTTGATGTGTGTTACCTCATAGTAATGTTGTCTCAATTGGCCGTATGGTTAAATGACAATTAAACTTGAATAGAAGTATGCCACTGAACCTTGCAGCCCACACAGGCAGCATGTGAGGTGCTGTTCTTCTAGTTTGCATTTAGCCTATGTTGGTGGTGGAGGTGGCTACGGACACAGGTGGCTATGGTAACAGGTAGAGGCAACCAGATGGCCATGGGGGATAGAGCAAAAAGTATCTAGGAAAGCAGACATCCAAGTCTGCACTTGGTATCACTGACATACAACAGGCTACGTCAAAAACACCAGATGCAAGATGAGGCTGGAGGAGGTGCATGTGCCTCACCTGGAAGGGCTATTAAGAGCTCTGGATGGTGGCCACGGAGAAAGTATAGCAAAAGGTCCTATAACTCCTGCAATTACTGGGTGAAGAGTCTCAGGAGGAAGGTGGATGGACAGGGATGAGTGAATCAGGTTGTCAGAACAGCGGGGTCCCTGTGGAAATCAGAAAGGTGTATGGGGAGGAAGATGTGCCTGCTGGTGAGATCACATCATAGCAGGTGCAAATGCTGACAAATTATGTGCTTTATGCATAGGCTGGCAGGGTAAAAGGCAAGGACCAAGGGAACTCTTATCCGTATTTTGTCTGGAGTGAGGTGGAAAGGTAGGGTAAGAGCAGAAGTACAAGAAATTGAGAAGATATGGGTGAGGGCTTCATCAATCATAGAAGCTCCATTTTCTCAAAAAGATCTCAGATTAACAACAAACAAAAATTAAACAAGCACAAGTAGGTAAATAGATGTTCTCCAGTTTGAAATACAACACCTCTGCATATCAACATATATAAATTCTTGCACAGCATTCACTCTTCCTGCCCCCAATCCTAAATGTCTCTTAATTTTCAGCTTCAGTGTCAATATTTAAGGTTGAAAATGTCTGGGCAGACATTAATAAGTGGGAAGTCTTGCACAGTGAGGGGAAAAAGTTGGATTCTTGGAAAAACAATTCTAAACATTTTTAAAAATGCTGTATTTCTAGTCAAGTTACGAACTCAAATGTTTAAACACTGAAATTATGAACTATGTAGTCAACTTGAATAACCTAGTGCCTCTTTCTAGCTTATTAAATTTTCAAATAATCTGTAAAATTACTGTAGAATGGCCCTATTAGGACGCAAAGTTTTCTTTCTAAATCCTACCAAAATCTTAAGACTCCAGCAAATGCTCTAGAATTCTAGTAATTGCTCAGAAACACCTTAATCAGAATTCTTATTTCAAAAACTGACAAAGTTTCAAGATATTAAAAACCTACCTCACAAGCTTGCAGATTTTCCTTCCAGTATTTTGAAGACATAATCAGAATATCCCTCAGTGTTCCTTCCCTGAATTGTCATATTCCAGGCCTCCTGCCCTATACTTCTAGCTCTTAAAACTTCCCCCTAATATTGATACAACAGTACTTCTTCTCATTTTTCTTTGTTCAATACATGAATGGCTTTGCTGGCCATTCATTACAGCAGACTCTAAAACTCCTTGGAGTTAAAGGACTGCAGTGCAGAAGAGCCACCAAGAACACTCTAGAGGCTGCTGAAAAGGCCTCGCGGTCGCTGTGGATCCAGAGGGGGTATCCGTGGATTAGTGCACCACTTGGACACAAGTCGGGGGCTGATCACCCCCAGCTGGGTCGCCCAGTCGAGGCTGTCTGATGATTAAACACCCAAAACACCCTATGACCCCAGGTTCATCACCGAAGACGTGCCCAAGTAGCACCAGAAGGTGTATTCTACAACTATCATAAGCATTTCATTTGCTGAATGCTAAATCACAAACAACTATAGAAATTATGAACTATTTCATCCACCATATTTATCTAACACACTCAATTATAAATACTCTTAAATATATCATTCTGGTACACATATACTTCATCCAAAAGCATAGTATATATAAACATAAAATTAAAAAGGAGAAAATTTTAAACTGTTAGCCATTGAAGAAAATGGGAATTTGTTTAAACTCCTGAGATCCAAAGATACAAAATAAATTTTGTACATTGTATTTGAACGCTTTGCAGATTATTTAGCTCAAGAAAAACTTGAGTTTGAAAGTATAATTGTTGCTTCAGATTCCTTAAGATTGTTCTTAAAAATATATTAACAAAACAATCTTAAGGAATCTGAAGCAACAATTATACTTTCAAACTCAAGTTTTTCTTGAGCTAAATAATCTGCAAAGCATTCAAAGTTGACGGTGACCATTGTCCTTTGCTTCCTGTGGAGAATTACTATGTTGGTGTACATTAATTACCGGTAACATTTAAAAGGTAATTGGACAAGTACATGGATTGTAAAGATTTAATGGGACATGGGCCACATGGGACTAACTTAGATATGAATCTTACTTGACTTATTTCCATGCTATATGACTATGACTTAAGATCCCATTAACATCAACAGCAACAGTTGTCAGAGAAATTATATGGAATTATGTATCCTGAGGAACTTCAGGCTTTAATTGGAGGCAATGAGCCTGCAAAGTTCTGTACTAAGTCCTGCACCAAGTCAATATGTACTGGACGACAATTTTCCAGTAAAATCATTTGGTTGTACCAACAGCAGCCCACCAGACCAACAAGATGAGAAGTGAGTAATTAAAACGTATCTTATCGTTCCCTTGCCAGAGGGTTTCTTCACAAGCTGGTCAAAGAACTTTGTCTACGGAAAGTAATTATGTATTTTTTTAATTGATCAGTGTTAGTTTCAAAGTTGCCATTGGAATCTGATTGTACCTTAATTTTGCACACCGAAATTAGCAGGACCAATTGTTCTTTGAAAAAGCTTCGCCTTCCATACTCCAGTGAATCTATCCACGTTCATAGACATGGAGTTGTAAAAGATCGGCCCACCATATCTGCACCAACCTGTTACCCATCTACACTTACCCTGTCTGTTTTCATTAGGTCTGTATCCTCTATACCTTGTGGCTGTCTAGATGTCTCTTAAACACAGTGATTATGTATGATCCCGCCACCTCCTCTGGCCACAAGTTCCAGATACCCACCACTGTCTGTATAAAAACCCTTCCACTCAGATCCCCTCATAAACTCCTTTCTCTCATCTTAAAGCTTATCCTCTTGTTTCTGATAACTCCATCATGGGAAAGGATTCTGACTACCTAACCCATCTATGTCTTTTATAATTTTATATCACCTGATCAGGTCACCTTCAGCTTTCTTTACTCCATCCAGGGAAAACAAACCCAGCCTATCCAATCTCCCCCCCCCCCCCAAAAACTAGAACCTTCCAAGCCAACCAACATCCTGGTGAATCTCCCCTGCACACTCTCAAGCACTACTGCATCCTTCCTAAAGTGTGCAAACGAGAACTATACACAATACTCTAAATGTGATCTGACCAGTGTTTTGTGAAGTTGAAACATAATGTCCAATTTTTGTATTCTATATCCTGACCAACGAAGACAAGATTACCATATACCTTTGTTCACTATTATGTCTTGTCTTGCCACTTCTGGGGACCATGGACTTAGGCCTCTCTGTTCATCAACATTTCTTTCTGCCCTTCTATTTACTGTATAGAACCCACACCTATTTCTTCTCTTAAAATATATCATCTCACTCTTATTGGGATTAAGTTCCATCTGCCAATCTGATCTACATTTTCCTCTATCCTTAGACAACCTTCCTCACTACCCATTATTCCATGAACTTGAGAATTATACTTCAAATATTCACATCCAAGTGATTGACATATAATCACAAACAAATATCCCACCAATAAACCCTGCTGTACACCGCTGGTCACGCACTTCCAATCAGTAAGACATCTCACCATCACTGCCCTCTGCCTCCTATCACCAAGCCAAATTTGAATCCAATTAGCTAACTCACCTCAAGTCCCAGACACCTTAACCAAGGACCAGCCTAACCATGCAAAATCTTGGTAAATGCATTACTAAACACCATATAGAGAACACCTACTGCACTGTTAAATCTTCTTAGTTACCACCTGAAAAGATTCATCTAAATTAGTGAAAAACCATTACTTCCCAACATAAAGCCATGAGGCCTATCCCTGTGTTTCCCATTAGATTTCCTCCTACCACTGATGTAAGATTCACCAATATGCAGCTAGCTGGCTTATCTTTGCCACCCCTCAGAAATAAAGTAACTACATTAGCTGTCCTATAGCCTTCAGCTATGGTTAATGAAGATGCAGAAGTGTAGGGGCGCAACTATCTCCTCCCCAGCGTTCCATAGCAGCACAATAGTACTGTTTAATACAATATTAAAAATGTCAATAAGTACATTTGGTGATATTAAAAACACATTTTCTGTCCAATTAATTTACTCAAATCTTTTGTTGAGAAGTTTTCATTTTATATCTCTTCTGATTACCAGATAGGATTTTTGTTAGAACAGCAACAAAAACTTTTGTGGATTTAAAGAAGTAAACTAGTTCCCAGATTAAAGGCTAGTCTAATTCATGATAACACAGGAGATATAGTTAATCTGACACAAAATGACAACATAATAGAATAATGAGTACCTTATTATCAAGGTCAAAAAGATAGGAGTCATCTTCTCGTACATCTGCTTCCGCATCTGTTATAAGTTCCCCCACATACCTTGCACAAAAAAGAATGCATTTGAACTGTTTTATTTGATCTTGTATGATGTTAATAAAATACCCATCAACCAGCCTGATTGATGGAACAAATAATAGTCTATCACAATATTTGATCTTGGATTTCTTTTTTAGGAATCTTAAAAACTATTTATTTTCCAACACAAATTTTAAAAGGTGAATCAATGAGCACATTGAGAAACATTTGCCATTATCAATACATGAAAATAATTATCAATTCTATTCAAATTCAATGTATGGTATTCTACAAAGTAATCAGGAGGATAATGTGGCAACAGTGATTGTGGGAAGAAGCAGGTCATTTACAGGACAATCCACAGTATACATTAACACTCATCAATAATCCAATAAAGATTCCAGGACTGTGTCTGGACTTTGAAAATCCCAGTGCTCAGGCTAACTGAACCAACCTCCAAACTGTGGGCTACCGTGCCCATTCCCCACTTCCTACTGCCAATTACATAGGCTGGTTATGAAAGGCCTGTTTTGTTGACCCTCCACATCCCAGAGTCCTTAGGTGCAGTTTGGACAACACCAAGGCTTCAGATGTTACAGAGCCAGGATCTACCAAAACAACATTCTGGCAGACAGCAGAGGAAGCAATGAGCTTTGTCGGTTGTGAACACTGCCTTGATTTCAATGACTTTAAAGTCTCTGACATTTAAACACATTTTAAAATTGTTGAAGTAAAATATTTTTAAAAATATATTAGATTTTTTTAAAAATTGAAAACTAAAATGCAAATAAAAAACTGAACTAACGCAATCCATTTAAAAATAAAATTTACCTTCCAATTTGGCTTTCCTTTCCATTTTGGTTCCAAACTCATTATCCTAAAATCCCCAGCGAAATGAACTGAGTCTCAGATCATGCACAAAGTCAGACCTGGCATAGGATTTGTCAGCAAGTTCTGAATATTTGTGCTCCACAGCATATGTGAAGTAGCCCAGGATTTAATCCAGCCCATTACACTATGCATATTGCCACTGGAGTATTTCAAGGGAAGTATGCTTTTCACTAGGAGGATATCCAAACTCAAGGCTAATGAAGGCAGTTACAAGCTAATGTACACTTTGATTAGAAGAATGACCCAAATATGTCAGTTTTTGCCAAATAAGAAATAAAATCACGAACAAGGCTGCCAACATTTAAAGACAAACACACCAGAAGACTCAAAATCAACTTATACAGGTCCTCCTGTCTCCAGGGATAATTAAATGATTCCTTTAACAACTTTTAAGCAAAATATTAATGTAAAAGGCAAATAACCTTGACAATACAAGTGCTGCAGTACCTCACATAATAAACAAATTATCTGAGAAAAATACATCACTCTCCTATGTAATCCACTGGTACAACAGACAGATTGATTTTGATCTTGGAATAAGATTTGAAGGATCAAATAAAAATGCAAAACAGCTATTTCTGTCATTATCTTCAACAGAAATTTCTAAGCGTTGTACCACTTAGATGGAAAACACATTAACTTTAGCTTGAGTAAAAGCGACAACAAATTTAATTTAAAAAGATGTTAGAAATGCTCAGCGAGTTAAGCAGCATCTGTGCAAAGAGAAAGAGAATACTTCAGATGCAAAACCACTGCTGGATCAACTCAGCTGATCAAACACTGCGGAGGGAAATAGACAACTAATATTTTGGATCAAGGCCTTTCACCTGGACTTAAAAGAGTAGAGTGGAGGTAGTTGGTATAAAGAGGTGAGGAGTGGTGGAGCAAGACCTGGCAAGTGGTAAGTTGTTTCAGGTGACAAAGGGTGACTGGCAGATGGAAGGGGAAAAGGTGGAGCATGGAATCAAATAAAGGAAGTGGAGTGGGCAAATGGGAACAATGAAGGGAGGGTAGCTGGTGGGGGAATGTGTGGCTGATGGGCAGAAGGAAAGGTTGGAGAAGAGAAAAGGAATGTTTGGGGGCTGATGGAGGTGGGGTGGGTGGATGTAAGTAGAACTGGATAGAATGGGAAGAGAGAGAAAAGAGAAGAGAGATCAACTTACCTAAATTTGGACAATTCAATGTAGATGACCCAGGAGAAATATGATATGCTGCTTCTCTAGGTTGTGTCCTTCCAGACTCTATCATTTGTAGCCCTTTGTTGCCTTAGCTATCACCTCCCACCCTCTCACCGCTTCCACTCTTCACTACTCCATCTGCCTATTAACCCTGAATCCGCCAAACATTTGCCTGCTCATGACCTACCCCTCACCTCTTTATACTGGCCCTCAATCTTTCAAACCAGATTAAGGGTCTTGACTTGACATGCTCACTGCCCATTACCCTTTGCATGTGCTGCCTGATCCACTAAGTTCCTCCAGCGGTCTGTTTTTTTGCTCTAGATTCCAGCACCTGTACTCCCATGTCTCCAGTTACCACTTCAGGTCCAGAACTCATCTCTGAAGAACATTAATTGTTTCTTCCTGGTCTGGAAGATTAGATCCTATGGAATCCAGTGAGAGCTAGTTAGGTGGATCCAAAACTGACTCAGAAATAGAAAGCAGAGTGGTGTTGAAGGTTCTGTTTCGGAATGGAGACTGCTATAAAGAGATATGCCACAGATATCGGTGATGGGACCTTTGTTGTGCAAATGCACAAGGATTAACCAATAAGACCACAGATGACATAAAATTAAAAGGTGTTGGTCATAAATGAATAGGTTTTTGTAGATTACAGGGAGATCTTGATCAGCTAAAAGTGTGAGTGACATTTTGGAAAGTCAAACCAGCAACATGTCTAGAAGATGCCAAGAGCAGCACCCACCACCTCTCCATCCCTGTGAATGGCTTGCATTGCCCCAGCAAAGGATTCATGTGGATTTTGCCAGATCATTCATGCGCACAAATTTCTTAGTAGCTATGGATACTAAAGTGGCCAGAAGTGTTCCCAATGATCCCCACCACAGCCTTGCACACTATTGATGTTGAGAAGCCTCTTCTCAAGGACTGGTGTTCCAGAACACATAGTCAGTAACAATGGACCAGTTTGTTGCAGAACAGTTTCAGCCACAGAACCTGAGATTGTTTCACAGCCAAGCAGAGTGACCCCTTGGTCAGGAAAGACATTATCCGACAAAAGAAAGAAATCCTCTATAGCTATTAAATCTTTAGGTCTGAATGGGATAATTTAAAATTTACTCTGCTGTGGACGTCTATATAGTAGTTGTGTACTTAACAGTTCAGTAATATTTGAGTAATATTGTAAATGTGGCCTGCAACTAGTGGACTCTGGATCGACTGTTGTGATGCCTGGTTTTGTGAACTTCAGTTCTGAATTCCATTTGCTTGCTTTTATTGTTTGCACAATTTGCTTTTTTCTCTCTCTACACACTGGGTGTTTGACAATCTTCTTTTGTTTTTAATGGGTTTTATTGGGTTTCTTTGTTTCATGGCTGCCTATAAGACCAATCTCATTTGTATGAAGTGTACATACTTTGATAATAAATTTACTTTTAACTTTGAACTTTAAAATACATTGTTTAATAAAGTACTCTTTATTGTTTACATAATTCATTACTGTTTTTTTTTATATACAAGTTCTTGGGTTTTGGAGTTACAAAACATAACAAATATGATAAAAACTTGAAATGCACTGTTGTTCACTCAGCACCAGCAGACCAGGTCATTATGATAGAGCAGCTACTGGAAATCTTGAAATGATAAACAAATATCCAAGGCCTGACCAGGTATATTCAAGAACACTGTGGAAGGCTACAGAAGAAATTGCAGGAGACCTAGCTGATATACTTGCATTACAGTTAGCCTCAAGTGAGGTGTCGTAGACTGGGGGGTAGCAAATATTGTGCCTTTATCTAAGAAGGGCTGTAAAGAAAAACCTGGGAACTCTAGAACCAGTAAGTTTAAATTCCATGGTTGTTAAGTTATCAGAGAGGATTCAGAGGGGTAAAATACACAATTATCTGAAAAGACGGGATTTATTCAGGGGAGGCTACATGGCTTTGTGCATGGGAAGCATCACTCATAAAGTTGATTTGAGTTCCTTGAAGAAGTAACCAAGAAAGCCGATGAGTGCAAGACACTGTCTATATGGACTTCAGTCAGACCTTTGATAAGTTTCTGCATGGTAGGCTGCTCTGGAAAGTTAGATTGTATGGAATCCAGGGAGAGCTGACTAATTAGATTCACACTTGGCTTGATGGTTGGAAGCTGAGGGTGGTAGTGGAAGACTGTTTCTTTTGGACCGGAAGCCTGTAACTAATGGGGTCACTCACAGGTTCTGGGCACATTGATGTTTGTCATCTATATCAATAACTTGAGCAAGAATATTCAAGCCATGGTTGACACTAAAAGGGGGAAAAAAAGCAAAGCTTATCAAATATCACAGAATGTTCTTGATCAGTTGAGTAAATGGGCTGAGGAAAGGCAAATGAGAGTGTTTTTATAATAAGTGTGATGTAGTGCATTTTGGAAAGTCAAATCAATATAGCATTTTTTTTTTACAGTAAACAGCAAGGCCCCAGGGAGTGTTGCAGAACAAAGTGATCTGGAAGCTCAGGAATATGGTTCCCAAACAGTGTAATCAAGGTATCGAGGAAGGCTTTTGGCATGCTAGCAGGGCATTGAACATAGGTTGTGAGGTCCAGGCATTTGTGAAGCTGCACTTTAAGTATTGTGTTCACTTTTGGTCACCATGCAATAGAATAAATGTTATTAAACTGGAAAAACTGCAGAAAATATTTACCAGGACATTGCCAGGGCTTGATGTTCTGAGTTATAGGGAGGGACTGGACAGAGTAGGACTTTTTCCCTTAGAGCATAGTAGACAGACAGATGTTCTTGTAGAGTATAAAATTATGATGGGCATAAACAGGGTGAATGCACTCAGTCATTTTCACAGAGCTGGGGAATCAAGAACTAGAGTGCATAGGTTTAAAGTGAGAGGGGAAAGATATAATAAGAATTTGAAGGGCATTTTTTTCTAGAAGTGATAATACATATGTGGAATGAGCTGCCAGAGGAAATAGTTGAAGCAGGTATAACAACAACTTGTTAAATCCACTTGAACAGGTACATGGATTGGAAACATTTCGAAGGTTATGACTCAAAACTGGCAGAAAGGATTTAGGGTATTTGAAGTGGATAATGTGGATTATGTGGGCAGTTGGCACTACAGGAAACTGTAAGTAACAATTTAAGACCAATCTGATGGACAGGAGAGGCTGATGCAATGGTGCAAATCAGTTCAGCCATACATTGTTCCATCACCATTGTGCAGTGAAACACTTACTCGCAGATAAAATGACCCTTAGGAATGTCCTGCAGTGACCGAACGCCCCAGCCCATCTTGTGTGTACGATACGTCTGAAGTCGAACCCTAAGCAGACAGAATAAACAACAAAATAAATTGTAACTACACCATGGTTCCAAGCAAGTTGTTGAAAAAATACTTGCTTTTTTAACAAAGGTTATCTGCCATTGATTACTTAGTCACTTACCTCCCAGTTAGTTGCAAGATTTTTATTTTGCATAAAAACTGACTACAGCACTTGTCCTATATGGAAAGTTGTGCATTTCAAAATAATTCAATATGTATATATAAAACAGGTAATGTCAGAAAATCTTCTGATCTTCATATGTAAATACAAATCATGGGGTTAATATTTCAGAGGAAACTTTTCCGATACCATGCATAAATTGTTTGTTTAGTTTTTCTTGAATGGATAATTGCTATTAGCTTGCAAGTGAAATTTTCTACGAAATGAAGTCAAGCCTGCAAAATTACTGCTAGTAACATGGAGAATTCAACCCTACAAAATACATATTGTTTAGTATAAATTATTCAATAGGTTAGAAACCATAGCTTTGATTCCAATAGACTATACTCAAATCATCAGCGGTAATGGATGCTATCATTGACAGAATAATCCAGCTATGCCTAATTTCCAATAGCATGGTCACTGATGCTCAGTTTGGGTCTTGCCAGAATCACTTAGCTTCAGAAACATCACAGCCTTAGTCTAAACATGGACCAAAAGAACAGAGCAATACAATAGCACCATAAATATACCAGACAATAACGATCTTCAACAAAAGAATGCCTACCCACACATCAGTAACATTTAATGACACTGCCATCAATAATGTTGATCATCACTGAGCAGCAGCTTAGCTGCACCAACAAACCGAAGGCCTTTCCTCTATCTACAAAACACATGTCAGGGCTATGGTGGAATACTCACCTGTTACCTCAATGAGCACAGAAATAAGAACTCCAAAGAAGCTTTAGAGAAGGTAGAAAACCTGTGCCAACCAATTAGTGGGTGTGTTCAACTATAGTCAAAAGTTCCCACCTGCCCCAAAAGGGCAACAATCATACCAGTACCCAAGGTTTTTTCCTATATTATCATGTATTGCATTGTACTGTTGTTGCAAAGTTAACAAATATCATGACAGATGCAGGTGATATTAAACCTGATTCTGATAATAGGAAGCAGGGTATGGTGGGATGATGTTTTTCTGACTGGAAGTCAATGACCAGTGGATCACAAAGTTCACTAGAGGTCATGGATTAAGGCAGAAAAGTGAAAAGTTTAACAGGAACACGAGGGAAAATTTCTTCACTCAGACAGTCATGAGAGTGTGGAATGAGCTGCCAGTGCAATTGGTGCACACGGGCTCGATTTCAACATTTAAGAGTAGTTTGGATAGGTACATGGATGGCAGGGGTATGGAGGGCTATGGTCCGGGTGCAGGTCGATGAGGCTAGGCCGTTTAAATGGTTCTGCATGGACGAGACAGGCCAAAAGGCCTGTTCCTGTACTGTACTTTCCTATGCCTCAATGTTCCATATCTTCTGGTGCCACATACACACACCAACCCTTTGGTCCCTTTACCTGGTTACTCTCCTTTTCCTTCACTTCATAAGTGTGTAAGGGGTTTCTTCTTTTATGTTACTGCAAAGGCTCATAAAAAGGCTTGTTATGTTATAATAAAAATGGCTTTTCTGTAATAATAACTGCAATGTAAGGAGTTCTCTCTCTCTCTCTCTCTCTGCTTGTTTGGGTTATATTATTGATAACAGAGGGAACAAACCAAAGAGTGTCCATGTTATTCTTTTTGTGGGTGATATTCTGTCTCATATGGCTGGGAACCGTGTGGTTTGGCGGGCTTTTCAGAAGGAGACCTGGAGAAGGAGGACATGCTGGACGCGCTCTGGTTGACTATTGTGGTTGGTCCTGAGCAGCGAGTCAAGGGGGTCGGAGGAGATTAGCCTGGTGGAAAGAGGACCCTGTTAATTCAGCTCCAACGGTTGTGCATGAAGTGGTTGAACTCTGATAAGATTGGCACCTTTTACTTTTCCTTTTATATTGTATCTCTATTAATTACATAGTTCCAGTAAGATTTATAAAGTGTAATCTGTAAATCGTACATTGCGTGCTGCCTGACATTTGATGTGTGAGTTTGTACCAGGTGGCATTACACAGTAACTACGCAAACCATGAGACGTGGTTGGGCGGCAGGCGGGGTTTCCCCTAGATAATCACGAGCCAATAGACCTGAGCATTACAAGTGTATTAAGAGCAAGAGGATAACCAGGACAGCATAATTTTAAGGAGGCTGGAGCAAAGTATAAGGGAGGATATCAGAGGTAAGTTCTTTTTTCCGCAAAAGTGGTGAAACACTCTACCAGGGGTGGTGGTAGAGGCAGACGATAGTACTAATAATGCGATCACTCGAGTCGAGTATGATGCTCTCCTAAGGGGTGGTCTCTTGGTGGGTCCTCAGGTGTCTGCAGAAGCCAATCTGAAATCTTCATATTCTGGTGCATGTGGGCAAGAGTAAGTGGTGGCTGTGGTTAGTGGTTGGGTCTTTTGGTTGTTCAGACTCTTCTTCTGCAGTTACCACTTATTCTCTGCAGCACAGTGGAGATCATTCTCATATAGCACAGCTACTTCTTGAACAGATTACCTCGGGTGTATCTATTGAGTGCAATGTCTTCTTAGCTTTTAGATATAATGTTGAATTTCTTCAGACTGATTTTAATGTTGTCTTTGAAGTGTTTTCTTTGCCCAACAGGGGCTCAATGACCTTCCTTCAACTGGAAGTAAAGGATCTATTCACAAAAAGGGTCAGATTGCAAAACCCTAGAGGATAGTAAAAACTGTAGAGAGAATCACTAGTGTCTCCCTTCCCCCTTATTTGTGACATTTACAGGGAGTATTGTATAGGAAGGGCTCGAAGCATTGTTGAGGACCTATACCCCCCATCCCACAATTTCTTTGACCCACTACCGTCAGGAAGAAAGGTACAGGAGAATCAGATTACTATGCTGCTCACTTTACTTGCATTTTGAATTATATTTTATTAACTGATTTGTGGTAATATTTTGTTTTATTTGCTACATGTGATATATGAATTGTGGGTGCACAGTGGTTTGAAGGAACGTTGTTTCGTTTACTTGCATACATATACAGTCAGATGAAAATGAATTTTAACTTAAGCTGTTTGGGGAGATGTGAGTTTGGCTTCCAGATGACATGACCTATCCACTGGAGTTGGTGTTGCTTTATTGTGGTGGAAATGCTGTTCATGTTGGCCTGCTCCAGTATGCTGGTGTTAATGCGTCTGTTGTTCCAGGTGATCCTCAAAATTCTTTGGTGGCATTGTTCCAGGACTTTCAGATGCCTACTGTAAGGATTCCATGTTTAGAGTACCATACAGTAATGTAGGAAAGATGACCGCTCTATAATCCAGAAGTTTTGTTTGGACCTTTAGAACTGGTCTTCAAAGATCTTTTTCCTTAATCCTGCATAGCACTACTCAGGCAGTGGTTGATCTGAGTCGACGTCTGCTTTTGAGAGAATGCTACAAAGGTAAGGAAAGTGGTCTACATTTTTAAGGGTGATATTGTCAAATTTTATGGAGGGCTGGATACATTGCTGGTTGAGCAGTGACTGATATAGAAACTGTCTTCATTATATTCAAAAGAAAACCCAGTGCCCGATATGTTTGGGCAAAGGCAATCAGGGCTTTGAGTTTTGTTTTGAATACAATAAAGACACAGATACTTTGGAGGTCTTCTTCGGAGTGTGCTGCGATGGCATTGTCATCTGCATACTGAAGTTCCATGATAGTGGTGGTGCTGAACTTGTTCTTGGCCTTGAAGCTGTAGAGGTTGAGAAGCCTGTTGTCATTCTATATGTGATTGGGATTCCTTCAGGCAGGTCTTGGCCAATGAAGTGAAGGAGGGCAGTGATAAAGGTGGCAAAAGGGGCACAATTATATAGCCCTGTTGGACTGCCTTGACAGTGAAGAGTTCTGATTCAGCACCACTATTGCTGAGTACTGTGGCTGGTATGCAGTAGTCTCAATATTCCTAAGTACTTGTCAGGCAGCCGTGTTTTGATAGCATATGCCTGAGAACTTGGTCTCCTGTATCAAATGTCTTTGTCAAATCTATGAAAGCCAAGTACAAAGGCTTCCTTTGTTCACACATTTTTCCTATAACTGGCATGCTGTGAAGATCATGTCTGCAGTACCCCTAGATGGGCAGAAAGCACATTGCGATTCAGGAAGTATTTCTTCAGATAGCAGGAGTTAGTTGACAAGGATATCTACAAGAACTTTCCCTGTTACTGACAAGATGGAGAAGCCTCTGGAACTGCTACAATCTGCCTCATCTCCTTTCTTGAATATGGTTACTATTAGAGCATCCCAGTGAACTGAAGACAGTTGTTCCCTTTCCCAGACCTTCAGAAACAGGGAATGTATGAGGTACAGGAGTGCTGGTCCACCTTCCTTGAGGATCTCCGTGGGGATCCTGTCACAACCGGTAGCTTTTTACTTTGCAGGCTCCAGACAGCATCATGGGGGTTTCCCCAAGTCTTCTTTCACCAGTATCTGAAGAATTTAGTTAGTACCCTTTGGTTCAACAGTGGTTATTAAGTTCTTGCATGTGCTCTCTCCTTCGATTGCTGTTATCCTTCTGATCCTTTGGCAACTTCTTCCCATCCTTTGAACTTTGGTTTAATCAGCTTTTGCAGTTCACCAAGAATTCTTTAGCTCCCTCTCCCTCTGCTGCACACTTGCCTTGGCTCTGAAGTAAGCTTCTCCTTTAGCCTTGCTGCCGATGTCATTCTGTCAGGCACAAAAGGCCTTCCCTTTCTTGAAGATAACTTGTTCCATCTCAATGTCATTATCATCAAACCAATTCTGGACTTGTACCCAAGGATGCTTTTGCAGGTATTAAGGATGGTGGATTTGAATAGAACCCTTCCTTTCCTCTGGTACCCTTCCAACAGTAGAAGTCCCAATTGACCCTGACATTGAAGTCCCCTAAGAGAATTATCTTTCTTCCTCGGGGATGTTTGACAGTGTTGCATCAAGGCAAACACTGAGGCTTCTTTTTCGTATCTACATGGGTCCAGAGTTAATTGCCATCTGATTGTTGGCAAGCACCAAGCACCATAGGATGTTCACTGATCCCCACGGGAAGCTCAGAGAGTTGACTGGTATGCTGGTTCTTTGTTGCAAACCCAACACCACTGATCCTGGGCTTGTCAGCTGCCTTCCCTTCCCAGAAGAAGGTACAACCACCCTTCTCCTCCTTCAGTTGTCCTTCATCTACCAGATGGACTTCTCCAAGGATTATCACATTGTCATGATGGAGAGATTTCTGAGTTCCTGAGAGCTCAAAAGCAATATTGTCAGGAGTTTGGTTCCTGATAGGGTCACCCATGGTGGTAAGCTCCAGGGGGAGGCTCCAGACAAAGAGTGATCCAACCAAGACTTCAATGGTGGAGCTGGCAGAAGGTGATGGACACATCACATCACAAAGACAGAGGAAGGCTGCAGCAGTGAAGGGCTCCCAATCATCTTGTATTCCATACCTTTGAACCCTGACCCCAAGCTATCAAGGCTATCTGTGCTTTAGCTTCTCCACTTTAAACAAAGTCACACACAGATGTTCTCCATTAAGGGAATCTACCATAACATCCCGGATTAAGTCCCATGGAAATCAGCAAGTGGTGTAGAGGGGCAGGACTGTGAGGTCTGAAAGCCCCTAGTCACGAGCTGGCACATTGGGCAGTGAGCATTTGATTCTGTCACTGGACTCTTGGACTGAGGCAGAAAGAGCCCTTGGCCAGCTGCACCCTCGAATGAGCAGCCCTATTTAGGATTCACTCTGCTCACCCCACTCTGGGAAGGCATTGGAAATGGTACCTTAAAAATAACCTGTTTAAAACCTCCTGACTGCATTACTATGTCCAGAGGGATCACCATACGAGGTCAGAAACAAAGAAGCATGACCGTCTGATAGACAGTGATTGACCAGAGAGGAAAACTGCAATCACTGCCAAAGGACTTAGGAGATGGTAGAGGCAGACATATTAGGGGCATTCAAAAAACTCTTAGATAGGTACATGGATGACAGAAAAAAAAAATATAAGGCTATATATGTAGAAGGGAAGGGTTAGGATTGATCCTGGAGTAGGTTAAAAGGTTGGCACAATATCTGGACTGAAGGGCTTGTAGTGTGCTGTAATGTTCTATGTTACCAGCCCGTGGTACTTCATGGCCCTATTTGCACTCATTCCTTTTTAAGCAGTGCATTACACTGTGAAGAGCTTCCCATTTTCAGTGCTCCACAACTACTATATGCCTTCTTTTTCTTTATTAAACCATTGGTATTCCCTGACAAGCAGGGTTCCCTGGACTTGCCACCTTCATCCTTACAGCAACACGGCGGCCTTGAATTCTATTTCATTTTTGAAAGACTCCCACTTCCCTTTACCTGCAAGTAGCTGCTCTCTGTCTATGCTTGCAAGGTCCTGTTTAATGATACTGCAATAAGTCTTTCCCCAATTCAGTCTCAATTCATGGTAGACCCCAATTTATGAGCCACCCTATCCATTTCCTGAACCATGTTGAAACTTACCAAGTTCTGGTCAGTATTGCCCAAAGGATTACCCATATTCTGGGTTTTATCTACTTGCCAAGCTTCACTCCCCGGAATTAGGTCTAGCACCACTCCACCTCTAGTCAGACTATCTACGTACCAAGACAAAAACAGTTCTCCTGGATGCACATTAGGAATTTCAGCCTGTTTAATCCATTCACACAAAGGTGATCCCAATTAATAAGGGAGAAGATGAAATCTTCTATTACAACCTGTTCTTCTTAGCCCTTTGATTTGCCAGTATATCTTGTTGATGTCTATAGTAGACCCCCTACAAAATTACACCATCTTTTCTGGTTTTAAGCTCTATACATAGTCTCATCTGAAGAGCCTTTTAGGTCATCCTGCCTCACCAATGAAGTGACAGACAACGATAACCAGTATTGAACTCTCCCTCCTCTTTTACATTAACCTGTCACCATTTGAAACTTCTACAGTACATAAGGTTGAGTCATCATGTTTCAGTCATTGCAAAAATATCACATTCCAATGTACTGATCAATGCTCTAAGTTAGTCTCTCTTACCAGTCCCTTTGCATTAAACTAGATGCTATTTAGCCTTCCAGTCCTCCCATGTGATTTATCACACCCATGCTTGCTCTGCCTACTTGACTGAAGTTCTTTCTCTTCCAAATAGAAATGTGACCCAGCCCCAACTTTACATGTACTCTGCATCCCATAGCCTTACCAAACTTGCTTAAAAGCTGTCCACAGCATTAAGTATTTTTATTTTAGCAATACAGCAAGGAATAGGTCCTTTCGGTCCCTCCAATCACACCACTCTAGTAAACCTCACAATCCCATTTACCTCTAACTTAATCATGGGACAATTTACAATTACCATTTAACCTATCGGGTAGGCCTTTGGACTGTGGAGGAAACCGGAGCACCTGGGGAAAACCCATGTATTCCACGGGAAGGACGTACAGAGACACCTTACAGAATGGCGCCAGAACTGAACTACAAATTCTGGAACAGCCCAAGCTGCAAAATGTTACGCAAAGTGCTACGCCATTGTGGCACCCACGTTATTACACTGTCCTAACAGGAACTTCCACTTTACCTGATTCCATTCTGTACCACACGATTTTTACATGTCCTCCAACATCCACAGGCATGATTACACTCGAAGATGAGTGGTGGTTCCAGCATATTGAATTCTGGAAGAAGCCGCCCATCCTTAAAATACAAATCATGACAACTGTCAGATCCACTGCGTTGAGAAACTCTGTAAAACTGAGAAGAATATTAACTGCTTAAAACACCTTTTATATTCCACTCAATAAGGACCAGGATACTGTGATTAGAAAGATCAGTAAAAAATACATTTTATTTTAAAGCACCAATTACCAATTCCTCTTGATCTGCAGTTTTTCTAGATCTTAAAAATATCCAACCAAACTCTCCAAATACTGTGTGCAGGACCGTATTTCTTCTCGCCCATGTCATTAATACCAATATGGGACATGATGTTTGGCTGTTCACCCTCCCCTTTCAGAATGCTTACTGCCACTGAGACATCCTTGAACCTGACACCTGGGAGACGACACTAGAATCTCACACATATCCAAAAATGTCTGTTTATCCACCTGACTATTGCCCCTCTCACAACTGTACGTCTATACTGTTCTCAAAACGATCACTCCTGCTATACCTAGCTCTGCTTTTATTGCATGCTGGTCCCACTGAATCAGTAAACCTTACCATGCTCCCTCTCCCTAACTCTTGAATGTATTATTTTGTACCTCTCATACCATCTTCAAAAGTATTTTGTGTGTGTTTCTGCCAGTAAGATAACTGCTTAACTTTAAGAAGTTTGTTTACTAAGTTGAATGCTCCAAGTTATCCAACTGAAGCAACTGCCTCATGGTGAAAAGGTAACTTTAATTAAATTCCTTTGTAGCATTGAGAATTACACTGCGTCTTCCATTTACCTTTTAGAGAAACCATGCTCTACTCTGAGGGATTCTACAGACTGGGGAAAAAGAAAATCAGTTTTCATTGCTGAAGTTATCTTGCTTACCTGGCTATACCAGCAACGTATACTTAGTTGGCCACACATGCAGGCACTGGAAGAGCAGTCATCATCACAAAAACAGTACTGTACATTGAAATGAGACAACTGGTTAGAAAGGTTTCAACAGGGAAAATAAATGCATTAAAAATGAAATCCTTATGTATTAGAATTCCTTAATGAGATAAGATGAAAACATTTAAAATGTTTTAACTCAAATCTTTCTCATAGACATTTCATTATCTATTAAAAGGTACCATGCATCTGGTAAAAAGTTAGTTAGGCTATTGGATTTTGCATTTGATTTTTTAAATTTTACATATTTACTAATTAAGTTAATCTGGAAAATTCTATTACATTGCATCACGTATTTCAATCACTTCTTCCTCGGACATTTGGTTCAAATATAGCCTCAGTTCTAATTAACTTTGTCCACAATAATCTACCTTTGCAGATCCATGACAACACTGATATGAGTGACTACCACACAGTCCTTATGGAGATGAGGTCACCCTCCACTCTATGTGGCAGTACAATAATGCTCAATGAGACAGACAGACATGATAGTTCAAACCTAGCCATCTAGATAGGAGGCTCTGTGGATCACCAAGAGCAGCAGAGATATATTTCACTAACTTTTAGCTTCACAATACAACATATCCCTCATTCTACTTTCAAACTAGACAACTGACAATCATTCACTGAGAAATACAGAAAATATCACACCAGAAGTGGCATCTAAAACTACAATGAAAAACTTTGTGTATGCTAAACATCAAAAATAGCAGCGAGCAAACAGAGCTGATCAACCCCAAATCAATGAATCAGTCCAAAGCTCTATAGGCCTACTGTTTCTCATCCGGAATTGTGATCAACAATTAAATAGCTCATGGAAGAAGACTAAAGGATATCTGGACCCAGCATACAAGTGAAAGTTGTGTTCCACCAGAAATGCTCAGTGGATGATACACTTTAGTTTCCTCCTGAGATCCCCAACATCATGTTCATATTTCACCAATTTATTTCAATTCACTCTTCAATCTGTAATTTAAAGGTGTGCTACACACAGAAACCTGTGTACAACTCTAGTAAACACAATAGTAAAAATAAACAGATGGAAATTTGTCACAGCAGCTTCAAATAACCATCATTTTCAAATAATATTATTTTACAATTATATTTCCAAAAACATTACATAGGAGTAAACATCACCAAAAACCTGTCCTGATCCAACCACGTTGACACCATGGCCAAGAAAGGTCATCAGCTCACCTTTCTCAGGAATCTAAAGAAATTTTGCATGCCCCCTTTGAACATAATTTTCATTTATTCACCATAAAAAGCAACCTAGCCAGATGTATCAACAATTTGGTATGGCATTTGCTTTGCCCATGGCTACAAAAAACTGCAGACAATCGTAAATACAGCTCAGCACATTATGGAAACCAGCTATGGACTCTTTCTATACTTATTTCTGCTCTGGTAAAACAGCAAAATAATGAAAAACCACAGCCAGTACAGGCATTCTCTTTACTTTCTCCTCTAATCAGGCAGAAAATACAAAAACCTTAAAGCATGTACCACCAGGGTCAAGACAGCTTCTATCCCACTGATTTAACTCTATTGAATCATTTCCCAGTATGTTAAAATGGACTCTTGACTTCACAATCTACCTCATTAAGACCTTGAAATAGATTGTATACTTGCAGCATACATTCGTTATAACTCTAATACTTCATTAGTCATATGGTTGTACAGTACAGACACAATCCCTTCAGCCCATCTAGCCAAGCTGTCATTCAGTTTATTCCCTTTGACCCAAACCTGAATCATAGCCCTCCATACTCCTCCCAGCCATGCACACAACACTCCAAATATGGCTCAACAAAACCTTATACAACTTCAAGTGTAGCGGTTAGCGCAACGCTATTACAGCTTGGGCGTTGGAGATCAGATTACAATCCCAGTGCCCTCTGTGAGAAGTCTGTACTTCCTCCCTATGGAATGTGTGGGTTTTCTCCGTGTGGTCTGGTTTCCTCCCGTAGTTAAAAGACGTACTGGTCATTGTAAATTGTGATTAAATCGGGAGGTGTCTGGGCGGCGCGGCTCGCAGGCCTTATTCCAGGCTATATCGCTAAATAAATAAAAGTACCATCCCAACTCCTGTGCTCAATACTTTGAATTATGAAGCCCAATGTGCCAAAATCTCTCTTTCACCTCCATCTTCCTGTGACATTACTTTCAAGGCATTATGGTGGCTCTGTATTCCGAGATCCCTCTGTTCTATCACATTCTTCAGTGCCCTATCATTCATTGTGTACACTCTTATTATTTGACCCTGTACTATTTGACTGCACCATTGTAATGAATCAATCTGTTTGAATAGTATGCAAAACAAGTTTTCCCACTGTACCTTAGTATACATAATAATAAAACAATTTACTATTAGCCACGAATCTTTGGGTGACCTCTACCATAGGATGACACTTAATTTTCTGTAATTGTTATGATCCACTTCTGAAAATATTTTGAATATCAATTTCTAGTGCACTTGCTACCCAAAAGTTTTGCTTAAGAATACAAATCCTAGAACTCGCTACTAGCTATTCCACCATGAACTGACTTATCATGCCAGTGTGAAAATGCCTTCCAAAAGAAAATAAAAGACTAGAATTTTATCTTGAAAAATCTTTAAATCCACTGCACAGCTATGCATGATGCAGGAAAAGAGGTAATAAAGTTTTCCCATAACAATTAATAATTAATGTGAAATGTATGAAAAAGATTGTTCATCTCTGCAATGGAGGTGGTTCTACAGACATTAAGAGCATAAAAGCAAAATAATGTTCAAACAGTGGACTGGAGAACTAAGGACCTATATATGTTTTTGTTTCAGACTGCTTGGAGTACAGGTTTCCCCCGCCATCTGAAGGTAAAGCGTTCCTATGAAACGGTTCATAAACCGAAATGTCGTAAAGCGAAGAAGCAATTACCATTTATTTATATGGGAAAATTATGTGAGCGTTCGCAGACTGAAAAATAACCTACCAAATCATGCCAAATAACACATAAAACCTAAAATAACAGTAACATATAGTAAAAGCAGGAATGATATGATAAATACACAGCCTATATAAAGTAGAAATACTTTTCCACAATCATTGCTGAACTGTTCTCTGTAGCGAAAATCTCACGCAAACGTCGTCGGCAGAAAATCTCACGCAAGCGCTGTTGGCAAAAACACGGTGCAAGTGCTCTCCAGTAACCTTTAAGCTATGAAGCTGCCAAATCATACCAAACAACACGTAAAAATACACAGCCGATGTAAAGTAGAAATAATGTATGTACAGTGTAGTATCACTTACCGGAATCGGGACAGCGCCGAGCACACTGATGGTGGTGTGTTAGGCTGAGTCGTCGCAGGTTGGGTGGTGCAGTGGCCCCCACCCTCCGGGCCACCAACCGATACATTGCCGCGAAGCACGCAGGGCTGCAGCAGTAGCTGGGGGGCACACAGCACATCTTTAAGAAAAAAGCCGAAATAAACATGCTAATTAATTAGGTGCCGCCTGACACGTAATTGTCGGCCCAGATCAGTGCCGATTTCAGACTGCGTCGTCTCTGATCTGGGCCGACATTTACGTGTGGGGCGACACCTAATTAATTAGCATGTTTATTTCGGCTTTTTTCTTAAAGATGTGCTGTGTGCCTCCCAGCTACTGCTGCATTCTCCGCGAATTGGTACAGTATCTGTCCGCGGCCTGGGTGTTGGGGTGGTGGGACACTGGGGTGTCATCTCGTCGTCTGTTTCCATTAGAGCAGGTAGCTCATCTTCTCCTATGACTGCCCGCCTCGATGTCGAAGGATGAGGTTCGTTGCCTGCTGTGGCTGATGTGGAAGGCTTGCTTGACTGCTGAGCCTCGCTCATTTTTCTATCATACAGTCTTTGTAAGGACTCAAACCATCTTGCAAATATCCCCTAAACCTACGTACCCTTTCAAAATTAAGGTCGTACTTTATCATTACTCATTCGGTTTTGATCGTTATCCTTTCCTCTTCCAATTGCATCAGCCCTTCATCTATCAGTTCTTGGTCATGGGATGCCAAAACCTCTTTAACATCATCTTTGTCAACTTCCACAAGCCAAACTCACTTTCTCCTTGCTTCGTTCACCACGATCGAAACGCATAATTATGTCTAGTTTTACGCTAAGTGTAACACCCTTATGAGCTCTTTCAGGCTTTTCCGACACCATAGAACTCATCTTGCAAACAACTGCTCACAGGCATGTGTATAAGCAATGCCAGCGAGAATGCCGTTTCGAATCCGGGGGAGAGCGGTTGCTCGGGGCGTGCACTGCCTTTTATTGCGCGCTGAATTTTTTTCATAACAGTGAAAAAACCTTCTGAACGCAAAAACAGGGTACTAATGTAGGTCTTTCGTAACAGTGAGGTTTCGTAAAGCCAACGTTCGAAAAGCGGGGACACCTGTATTACAGTGTATCTTTGAAGAAATGATAATTCAAATTTGTGTTGATTTTATTAACAAATTGGTCTAAGGTAGTACCACTTTTGAATTAAAAAGTGATGAACATCTAAATCAAACAATAGCCGATCAACCTTTCTTCAAATGCATGGGAACTGAACATTCTTTAGCTGAGATAATAAAATCCAGTTCAAAACCTCTCTACCAGTCAAAAATGTGCAAATGCAGGTGAAGTGAAAAATTCATTGTTACTTATATTCCACGAAATATTATTTAAAGATTTAGCTTTAACCCAATTATTGTCTTTAGCAATTAAAGTCAGGTGTGCCTAAAATTAATTAATAGAAAATAAGATTATTTTTATCCTTGTTCTGACATGATACTTGAAATCATTGCACAGCTAAGTAGTTAAGGCACCCAACGGCCACTCCTTTGCTTGCATCTTCGAAAGCAGTCCTATTTCCATCTCTCGAAGACCCTGACATGCAGTTACACGCTGACTACAATTCTTTGCGGGAATGGGACCCACTCTCAGCCGCTATTCGGCATGCCAAAGTTTCGGCCTAAGATTTCGGCACGGTTTCAGAAGCCTAGGATCTCAGTAACTGGAGACCAGCGCATCGAGGGTCGGTGTCGCCACAGGAGATCCGTGTGTCATTGGGGGAGTCAAAACATCTGCTGTGTGCCTGGGGACTCGGGATCCTTGCGACCTCCAGGCACAGAGCTCGAAAAAAGCGACATAACGGACTTTTAACATTGTAAACCAGCGAGTTGTTTGTTATCTCTCCCACTCATTGGAAAATGGAATGGAGTCACCTCTTTCTCCCTTATTAGGAGAGAGAGAGAGAGAGAGAGAGAGAGAGAGCCTGCAGCATGTCGAATTATCAGGTGAACAATGCAATCATTGGGGTAACTGCAAGTCTGTGTCTTTGCTATTGCTTTGCTCACGCTTGAGTGCTGGTAGCGGGCGCGCTTTATTTTTGTTGGTGGGGGGAGGGGGACTGTTGCTCGCTGCCACTTACACGCAAGAGGGAGGGGAGCTGGGGGGGGGCTTTGGAGTTCTAACATTTAACTGCCATTCATTCTTTGGGGCACTCTGTTTTCGTAGATGGTTGCGAAGATAAAGCATTTCAGGATGAATACTGTATACATTTCTCTGACGTTAAATGTACCTTTTGAACCTTTGAAAATCATTAATCAGCTAAACTTCAGAAAATTCAGGTTTCAAACGCAATCACATTTAGACAGATATAATAATGATCTTCAACAGTGCCAAATGTGATTTATAAAAAAGTCATCTACCTTACTACCTTACATTTTTGCATATCAGGTAGCACCTTTGGAAAGTTCTGGAATGCGTGTGAGGAGTGTGAGGGTTATAGGTTGCAAGGAATTGTAGTGTTAGGGAGAGGGGCAGGGCAAAACCATGGAGAGATTAGGAAGAGAATTTTAAGTATGAGGCGTTGCTTAATCTGTTCCCATGTGGGTCAAATTCAAAGTGATTAATAAGCAAGATTTGGCATGAGTGTATGAGCATCAGATTTCTTTTATGACCTCTAGTTTATGGGAGTTGTATAAAGGACCCCAAGCAGTAGTAATGATGTGGCCTAAAAATTGCAATGAAAAATGGAAAATGCATGCCGAAAGGGCAATGTCAAAATAGACATAGGGGACTTCAATATGCAGGTAGGGTGGGAAAATCAGGTTGGTGCTGGATTACAGGAGGGGGAATTTCTATAGTGCCTGTGAGATGGCTTTTTAGAGCATTTCAGGTACACAGTAGGTCAAGTGATATCTGTGGATGAAAAGGAATACTCAATGTTTCAGATCCTGATGCAGGGTTGCAATTTGAAATGTTGACTATTGTATAGACGCTGTTTGACCTGTAAGTTCCTCTAGCCATATGTATTTTGCTACAAGCCGCAAATTAATTTATGCCTTTTAATATACTCCTTTTTATTATTTTGTTTTTCCTAAATATTAGCTGTGTGTAAGAATCACAGGGCAAATTGTATTGTCCATCTTTTGTACCCCAAAACATTAAGTCAACTTCACACTATGACAGATGTCACACTTAAGCCAGTCTGGTTTATTTCCCAGTCGAGAAATCAAGCTCAGATGGGTATTTATATTCTGCAGGTAATGCAGATTTCTACCGAATTTAGTTCCATTGTTTGCCACGGTGGTAAATAAACGAGTTAGTGGCTGACATTCTAATATATTGTAATGAGGTTATATAATCCCACTATTACTTAGCATGTCTCAGAAATATAACATTTTAAATCAACATTGCAGAGATTCATCTTCCTTTGATCATACCTGCAGATGTGTGATGTTCCTGTCAATGTTCATTGGAGAGGTTACACAATTTTGGGAAACATATTTATAGTCATTTGGACAAGGTTCATCATCCACTCCATTGACGCACGGGATTGGTACAGGTTCATATCCTCTACCAATATCTCTGTTTTTGAGGATCAAAAAGCAATCGTTTTTACAAAAAGAACTCTAACTAATAAACAATGTGAACAATGAAAAGAAGTGAAAATACTACCTGGAGAAACAAGATGCAGAGGGCTCACACTCTGCTGAAAGATGTGATGCAACAAATCACATAGCATTAACTTAAAATATCCAAGCAACAATTTTACACTTGCTGTCTATTCAGGTGATGACCTAACTAAAGCTTCATGCAACTGCACAATGATCTCCCAACTTTCATATACTTAAGACCATGACCTATGAAGAAAAATATGCCATAGTCTTCTCACCACCTTATCTACTTATGTTAGCAATTTCAGAGATCAATGGATTTGCACTCCAAGATTCCTTTGTACATGAATGCTCCCCAGGGTCCTGCAATTTATTGTAAGCTTCCATCTTAATTTTGATTTCTCAACGTGCAACACCTCACACTTGTCAAGATTAAGCTCCATTTCTTGGCCTACATTTCTAATTTGTCTATATCCTGCCAAATCCTTTAGCAACTTTCCTCTCTATGTACAGGTCCATCAATCTGTACTCTCTGCACACTTACTAATCAGTCCACCTACATTTTCACCCAGCTTAACACAAGGTTACAGTATCTGTAGACAACACACATAAAAGTTGCTGGTGAACGCAGCAGGCCAGGCAGCATCTCTAGGAAGAGGTGCAGTCGATGTTTCAGGCCGAGACCCTTCGTCCTGACGAAGAGTCTCGGCCTGAAACGTCGACTGCACCTCTTCCTAGAGATGCTGCCTGGTCTGCTGCGTTCATCAGCAACTTTTATGCGTGTTGCTTGAATTTAAAGCATCTGCAGAATTCCTGTTGTTTGAGTATCTGTAGACTCTTGTGCCTACATTTTCATCGAAACTAGTTATATCGATTTATCAAACAAAAAACCCAGTACTTACTTGGCCCTGCAAAACACAACTGGTCACAGACCTCCAGTCAGAATAACATCCCTTCACCATTATCCTGTCTAAGGTCGAGATACTTTTGAATCATATCTACCAAATTTCCAAGATACCAATCTTCTGAATCAGCCTACCACAAGTGACCATAGCTTTACTGAAATTCATGTATACAGCATGTGATGTCTTACTCTCAATTATCATTGACAGCTCCTCAAAAAACTCAATTGAATTTGTAAGACATGATGTCTCCAACATGAACTGCATGATGTGCAAGTCTACTGCTATGTAAGTGAACAGATTCAGTTGTAACAATGCTTCAATCAGTATATTACAACACAAAAATTACAATTTGAACCTAAACTTACACCTAAATGAGGCACATTCACTGCTGCTAAATGTTACACTGATTTTATAAATGTACATGTTAATATTGCAGTCATCCATAAGCAACAGATAGGTAATGTCCAGTAAAATGCAATTTCACTGAAAAATTGGACCTGACTTGCAATTGCTGTTCAAGTAATAAAACCATTAGCCTGTAAGACACAGGAGCAGAATTAGGCATTTGGCCCATCGAGTCTGCTCTGCCATTCAATTGTGACTAATTTATTCTCCCTCTTATCCACATTCTCCTGTCTTCTCTCTGTAACCTTTGATGCCCTTACTACTCAAGAGCTTATCATCTCCTGCTTTAAATATACCTAATGATGTGGCCTCTCCCACTACTGGAAACATTCTCTCCACATACACTCTGTCTAGTCCTTTCAATATTTGGTGGGTTTCAATGAGATTCCCCCTCATTCTTTTAAACTTCAGCGAGTACAGACCCAGAGTTATTAAACACTCATCTTAATCCTTTCGTTTCTGGGATAGTTCTTGTAAACCTCCTCTGGACCCTCTCCAATGTTAGCATGACCTTTCTTAGATATGGGGCTCCAAAACTGCTCACAATACTCTAAATGTGGTCTGACCAATGCCTTATGAAATCTCAGCATTATTATGCTTGCTTTTATATTCTAGTCCTGTCAAAAAATGCTAATCTTGCATTTGCCCTGCAAGTTAACCGTTAGGGAATTCTGCACTAGGACTCCCAAATTCCTTGCCCTTCTAATTTCTGAATTCACTTCCCATTTAGAAAATAGTCTATACCTTTACTTCTACCAAAGTGCATGACGATACACTTTCCTATACTGTATTCCATTCTGCCACCTTTTGCCCATTCTCCTAATCTGTTCAAATTCTTCTGCAGACTCCCAAGCTCCTCAACACTATCTCCTCCACCTATCTTCATATCATCTGCAAACCTGGTCACAAAGCCATCAATTTCTTCATCCAAATCATTAACATATAGCATGAAAAGAAGCAGACCCAACACCAACCCTTGCGGGAACACCATCAGTCACTAGCAGCCAACCATAAAAGTCACCCTTTATTCCTATTCTTTGACTTCTACCAGTCTACCAGTCTTCTGTCCATGCTAATATCTTTCCCCTAATAGCATGGGCTCTCATTTTGTTTAGCAGCCTCATGTGTGGCACCTTGTCAAAGGCATCCTGAATATCCAAGTAAATAACATCCACTGATTCTCGTTCGTCTATCCTGCCTGTTATCTCCTTACTATTTAAATAAAATATTCAATGCAAGTACATACAATAGAGAATGCAATATCACAAATATTTACTTGTAGTGTAATTAATGTATTTTGTAGGCTTTGTCCAAAATTGCAAGTTAAGAATTAACATAATATTGGTGGCAGTGCCCAAGACAAAATCAAATATGGTGGATGCATGCAGTGGCCTTTAATAAGATAAATGTACAGATGGTGTTCTTTCAAACAGGAAACTCAAATACATTCATATTAAAATATGTAAAGAAAATTACAAAAGAAATAGGGAAATTTACTATATCATACCTACTAACTAGCTTCTCAACCTGGGTAAGCTTATTAGCCGATGCTTGCTTCAGTTTTTTGTTCACTTGCAATGCAACCCAGACTTGTGAATTCAGGCTTGAACATTCAAGTGGAGTCTCACCTTCCTTATTCTTAATGTTAACAGCAGCACCACGTGAAAGGAAAAGCCTAAATATGTACAATTACAAGCAAATTTATTGCCAGAATATCCTTGAAATACATTTCAATTGCAATTAAGTATATTTCCATGGAGAATTATTTATATAATGCATCATTCTACAAGTATTACCCATGTTATCTAGTTACAAACCAATATCTATAAACCATATATAACCCTGAATTTGATTTCCCATAACTAGTTTGGTGCTTAACAAAATTTGGAGCTATTTCACCAGTTTAGAAAAAACTGACGTATAATATAAGGGGGCATCATTTTAAGGTGAATGAAGGAAAACATGGGGTGATGTTAAAGGCAAATTCTTTACACAGAGAGTGTTGGGTACATGGAACGTTCTATCAGGGGTGATGGTAGAGGCAGATGCATTCGGGGTATTTAAGAGACTCTTTGATAAACACATGGATAATAAGAAAATGGAGGGCTATCTGGGAGGGTAGGGTCAGATTGATCTTAGAATAAGTTACGAGATCAGAACAACATTGTGGGCCAAAGAGACTGTACTGTGCTGTAACGTTCAATGTTCTACACTTTTTCAAAATGGAGTTTTTCTGCACCAGGAGTTGTAAAAGTACAGAACAGTGGCTCTAGTGATGAATGAGGCTTGGGAGTTACTCTTCAAATAACAACTTTTATTTTCTCCCCCCACAGAAACCAGAGATAACTTCGATGAAAATATTCCCAAAGGACTACAAAAACATAAACTTTGCACAGTGTAACTGTAAAGAATATTTTCCCTGAGTAGAAAAGAAAAAAAATTGGTTACCGTTAATGGTCTTAAGAAGTTATATTGTTATTCAATTGATCTTGTACTTCCAGAAAGGATTAGCTATGATATAACTTTAAAATTAAACAGCAAATTTTAATGTATTTGGGTAAGAATAAGTGAACGTAATGAAGTAAGGGCAGCTGCAAAGGAGATCAGATTTACTTCAAAAGGATATGATCTGCCAAAACAATGTGTTCATACCTTAGTAGTCAAACTTCTGCAAGTTATCTGACAGCAATTGCAGTACTGGTGCACAATATTATTGCAGGGACTATAAGAATGATGATCAGAAAACACACAGAATTTGGAAGAATTGATTTTTGTCCGTAATGAAGCAAACTATCAACCAATGACAAGTGTACTGGGATCTTCCCCTATCCTGAATGCTGCAGTTACGTATGTTATGGGTGTGGGGGGTGTGGTCAGCTAGGTGTATATTGAAGGGGGCGACATGAAAATGTGCCACCGCTCTGGGCACGTACAGACAGTAAATTAACCTTGAATTCCTATCATACAGAAACTTGCTCCGATAATTTATGTAATATTATCGAGTTCAGAATTCACAAATATTTATTACATATACCAGTCACACATAAAAGTATTTTAATACTTACACGACACATTCATAATGATTTTCCCTTGATGCGATATGTAGAGGAGAATCACCATGCATATTCACTGCAGTTAGATCACATTTTGCATTCAGGAATATTTCAGCAATATCCACACATCCTGAGAAAGCTGCCCAATGCAAACAAATATTCTCTTCCTGTGCAACAAAAATAGGAAGAGAACAATTTTAAAGCTTAAATTCTTTTTCAACTTCAAAGAAAGAAAACAAATTCCACAAATTCAATTATTTATCAACTTTTGGCAAAAAGTCTTAAACTGGTCCTACAAATATCATTTGAAGTTAAGTACTACCAACTTTAATATTCACAACACAAGTGCAAGGTCAATAATGTACTAGGTCCATTCAAAGTGATGAAAATAGTCTCTGAAGTTAAATAAACTCAGAAATGAGGTTACCTTTATAAAAAAAGTTTTATGTGACAAATTATGGAGTGACAGAGACAAAGTTCAGAATCAGAATTAACATTTCCGACATACGTCATTAAATTTGTTAACTTTATGGCAGCAGTACAATGAAATATGATAAATAAATATAGAGAAAACAAAAAACTGAGTTACATTAAGTGTGTGCGTGTCTGTATTTTAAACAGTTAAGTTAAAATAAGTAGAGCAAAATAACAGGAATAAAAAAGTAGTGTGGTAGTGTTCATAGGCTCAATGTCCATTTACAAATCGGGAAGGCAGAGAAGAAGTTGTTTCTGAACTGCAGTGTGTATGCATTCAGGCTTCCTTCCCGATGGTAAGAGGGCATGCCCTAACTGGTGGGGATCCTCAATGATGGACACCACCTTCCTAAGGCACTGCTCCCTGAAGATGGCTTGGGTGCTACAGAGTTTGCTAATTTAGAACCACCAAATATAGTGTGCTGCATTTATATTGAAATTCAATCTGATAACATTACCATCTCCAAAAAAAAACACTAAATGAAGTAGTTCTATTCCTTTCTAGCTGAAAAATGTATTCCAGATGTGAAAGGGTGCAAATATAAGGTAAGGTATGTTTACTGCTTTTAATATTTGAATTTGATGCAAGTTTTTACATCAAGTATTGTAAATATGAAGTATTTCATCATTTCATCATGAATATTCCTACCTTTGAGGGGGGTGGGGGAAGAAAAACCTATGATGATGCATTTCAGCCTTTAGGTCGGCTGGTGGCACAGTGAGATCAGCGCTGGGCTCCAGAACGGAGGTTCCCGAGTTCGATCCAGTAACAGACCGCCCCCGTGCGCGCTTTCCATCCGTGCCGGGTTGATGTTGAGCCCGCAACTCGGCCTCGTAAAATAATACTGCGAAATGTCTGTGCGAGGAGTGGCACCCCACACAGCCTTCCGATTCGCGCCTTGTAAGGCATGAAAATGCCCGACGCTGGCCTCTCAGGCCTGAGTCGACATCATCATCGTCAGCCTTTATGTGCAGCTCTTGATTTTTAAGAGTCTTTGCAATATGTTTCACCTTCTACACATAAATACCAACTTTGACAAATGTTCAAAGTGACACTTGTTATTCCTACCAAGACTAAATAATTTAAATGCAAACTGCTTCATACAGACATCCAGAACAAAGAAAATGATCCTACTAAAACAAAATAATTTTCAGCAGAATTTTATCCTGACAAGATGAACCAAATACACAATAAATCTTCCCTCACTTTGTCCAATAGGCCACACTGAGGGAAGAACTACAATTAAGGCATCAACAATATGGTCTAAACATTAGCACCTGAAGGTTTTGTGTCAATATAGACCAAATTCAATTCTAATGGATTGACTGCAAATATAGGGGAATAAAAAGCAGGCTATATTTCATCAAACCTATGCTAAACTGTAACCAAATCTGATAAATCAATGTGTGTTTGTTAAAATGTCCCAGCTAACTGTAGTCTGGCACCAGAAAAGTCATCACTATGAGCAAAGACCACATGTTTTTTTTAAATCAAAATACAATTAATAGTTTTATTTTGTTTTTCTTCACTTGTGCAACTTTAAACCAAAATTTAGGACACAACATAGCTAAAAAGCACATTAGAAACTCTCTTGTTTATGTTTCAAAATGTTAAAAGTTTTTTTTTCAGATTTATCCCATTAAGTTTGTTTATGCATAAGAGATTAAGTAACTTACATTGTCCCTAATGTTGATATCAGCACCTTTTGACAGCAGCAGCTTTACAATATCTATATGCTTATATTCTGTGGCCCAAATCATGGATGTCCAACCGCCATCATCCTTTTCAAAAAAATAAAATTATAAGTAAATGCACAAGTGAAACAAGAACACAGGAAAGGAATAAAGAATGAACTCCGCTATCTACTGAGCATATCTAGCATTTCCAGTTTTTATTTCAAATTTTCAGCATCAGTATTAAACACATAGTAGAGAACTACAGCCTATATAGTTCATGCTAAACTGTTATTCTGCCCAGTCACATCAACTCGCACCTGAACTACACCCTCCTTACCTCTCTTATCCATGCATTTATGCAAATCTTACATGTTATAATTGAACCTGCATCCACCACTTCCTCTTACACCACCCTAACACCCCGCTCAAGTTCCCCTTAAATATTTCACCTTTTACCCTTAACCTATGACCTCTAGTTCTAGTCTCACCCAGCCTGAGTGGAAAAGGTCTGCTTGCATTTACCTCATCTATACCACTCAGTTTTGTGTACCTCTCTCTCTACTCATTCTCCGATTTTCCATAGGGAAAAAAAGTCCACCTTTTCCCTATATCTCAGGTTCTCAAGTCACAGCAACAGCCATGTAAATTTTCTCTGTACCTTTTCAATCTTATTATGCACTTTAAATCACATGATATGGTACCAGGCTCAACCTTAACACCCTTTACACGTCCAGCTCTTGGCTCCATCCCTCCCCCTCCTGTCTTCTCCTATCATTTTGGATCTCCCCCTCCCCCTTTCAAATCTCTTACTAGCTCTTCCTTCAGTTAGTCCTGACGAAGGGTCTCAGCCCAAAATGTCGACTGTACCTCTTCCTAGAGATGCTGCCTGGCCTGCTGTGTTCACCAGCAACTTTGATGTGTGTTGCATTAATACCCTTTTATTTTTAGGGGGAAAAAATCAATATTTTCTGGACTTTTACACCTTTTATCCTCTCACTAGTTCACAGTTATTTCACTATGAGGTCTCTGGATTAAGAACAATTTAGTGCTAGCCTTTTATCTGTTTTACTGAAGAACCTAGATGTAAAATGTAGTGGGGTAAATTCATTAGAGTTGACATCAATCCAAAAATTCATAGACATTAAACAGATTCTTGATGTTTTATTGCATTATCTTTGAATTTCTTAAATAAACATTCAAGCAGGAAAAACTGCCTCAATTTCAGTTGAGTAACAGATACTGTTCCTTTCCAATTAGTACAGAGCTAATGATGGAAGTACAAGGTATGATATTTGAGGTTGGCCATGTAATGCATTCAGCAAAGTACCCAATTAGCCTTCACAACCCTAGTAAAGCAGAGGAGAAGATAGTTAAGATGTGATAATACCTTTATGGAACACTTACTCATCTGACTCACCTGACAGTTTACATCAATTAATCCCGTGGACAGAAGATGTACAACCACATCATAATGTCCTTTCTTAGCTGCCAGATGAAGGCAAGTTGAACCTTCAACATCCTATAAAAGAGGATTATAAATGATGTTAAAAAGTATAGAAGAGCATAAAAATATGTAGTTAGATAAGTGGAGTTCTAACGACCATATTTTGACCTCATCAACATTCAGGAATGTGCAGAACAATTACCTCAAGCTAAAGTTTGAACTGTACAGATCCACAGAAGTCTGATTTGTCAAGACTAAGCCTCAGTTTCAAAGGGAAGAGTTCTCACATCACTAATTTGTTTCTCTGATACTACAAAACTAAGACAGATTTGAGCTTTGGGATCAAATCCATTGGCCACAAGCTTAGACAATCTAAAAATAATTCTCCACGATTTTAGAATAAATCAATAGATGCATTGTCAATTATCATTTAATCTAAATAAGAATATTCATATTTCGGGAATCATTTCCAATACAAAACCATAAACAGAAAATTAGCACCAGTTCTGATTCATAAACTCCATGCAGTGGGCAAGCCAAAAATTATTTTTTTGTTTAGACCTTTTGCTATGAAAAAAAAACACTGTTGGGAAATCATAGATTAAATACAAATGAGATATTTTCGATATGCCGACAAAGAAGTTTAATGTATTCAGTCTCTAAAAATAAAACCTTTACTCTATTTTTCTTCAATTGACAACGATCATCAAACCAAGAACCTTGTTATTTAATACATGATGATTCCACATTAAACTCAAGACTGAAATCGCTAAATGATCTCCAAGGTCAAAGAATAAAGAGCAGCAGTGGATAGGTGCCCCCTTTTAACAGACATTGTGCTTAAATATAACCCAAATTAACAAAATCAATTTCTTTTCTAATTTATTTCAAGAGTTATAATCATATAACTTTTGATAGTTTAAGCTTGTTGCCAATGTACTGGATCCCAATGCACAAGCTACCTTAGTTTTACAATCTTAGACAAACAAGTTAGTGAAGTCCAAATTCTCTCTTTGAAAGTGAGGATATTCTTGACAGATTTGTTTACACATCTGTGTCAAAGCTATCTGATAGTGAAACTGGCTATCCGGAATGAGACAGGGTTCCATTTTGCAATATCATTTGATGCCTAATGAAGTTTAGTATTTGTAGAGGTAAGTCTAATACAAACCATTCTCGGCTTTTTTTTTGAAATACTGTTTGGAGTTTTCCATCCTTCCTCTCATTTCCTGTGGGCTTCTAACTTCTAGTGGTTTCTAACAGCATTTCTGGTGTTCCAAACAAATTTGTATAGTTATTACTTAGATCATATAAGAATCACATTTGTAAATGTCGCATGTAGTGCTGTTTTCTATTTTTTAAAACAATGTAATTACTGGAATAATTTTTATCCTTTGTTTTCTTCAACTGAGCAGAACAGAACTACATAAAGCGATGTCATTCTGAAACTTGAGGTCAATAAACTTGGCCTAACATTAGTCTGGTACATGTTAAAATAATAACCTAAGATAATAAGAGGTAATGGCATTATATGTTCTAACAAAAGAATAGTCCCATATTGTCAGAGGGCACAGATTTATTTTTGTTAGCATTGTGGCATTAAAGTGTCTCCTGCAGATTCACTAATAATCAACTATACAGACAGTTGCAAGAAAAAGTTTGTGAACCCTTTTCAATTATCTGGTTTCCTGCATTAATTACTCATAAAATGTGGTCTGATCTTCACCTAAGTCACAATCATAGATGAACACAATCTGCCTAAAAATAAAATTGTACTTTTCATGTCTTCATTGAATACATTACTTTATCATTCATACAATAATCCAGGCTGGAAAAAGTATCTGAACTCATGTATTTATTAACTGGTAGAGTCTCCTATAGCAGCAATAACCTCCACCAAATGTTTCCTGTAGCTGCTGATCAGACTTGCACAATAGTGAGAAGGGAGTTTAGACCATTCCTCCATCCAAATTTGTTTCAGTTTATCAATATTTCTGGGATACATTACCTGAACAACCCTCTTCATGTCACAGCATCTCAACTGGGTTAAGGTCTGGCCTCTGGCTTAGCAATTTCAAAACACCAATTTTCTTCTTTTTAAACTATTCTGTAATTGATTTACTCTTGCGTTTTGGATCATTGTCTTGTTGCATCATCCAACATCTATTAAACTTCAGGTGACGGACTGCTACCATGACATTCTCCTGTAAAATGTCTTGATACAATTTTGAATTCATTGTTCCCTCAATGATGGCAAGCTGTCGAACCCTAGGCAGCAAAGCAGCCCCAAACCATGATGCTCCTTTCACCATGCTTCACAGTTGGATGAGGTTTTGGTGTTGTGTACACTGCCCTTTTTCCTCCAATCGTAGTGGTGTTCACTTCATTTCTGTCTCATCTGTCCAATGCAACATTATCCCAGAAGCATAATGGAACATCCAGGTGGTCTTTTGCAAACTTGGGACGTGCAGCAATGTTTTTTTTTGGAGGACAGTGACTTCCTCTGTGTTGTCCTTCCATGAACACTATTCTTTTTCAGTGCTTTTCTTATAGTGGACACATGAATACAGATTTTGGCAAGTGCTCGAGATTTCTGCATGTCTTTTGCTGTTACCCTTGGGTTCCTTGTCACCTCCTTCAGAAATGCATGCTGTGCTCTTGGTGTGATCTTCGCAGAACACCCACTCCTAGGTTCACATACTCTTTTTGAACCTAGACTGTGATTGTTTAAATGGTGTACTCAGTATTGATAAGAAGTACAATTGTTTGGGTTATTAGTTTAGGCAGATTGTGCACGTCTATTATTGTGATTTAGATGAAGATCAGACCACAATACAATGGATTCCGGTTAATTAACTATTGGTTAATCAGGGCAGCCACTTACTTGGGACAATTGGTAAAGAAGAAAAACTAATCAAGGAAATAGCCGGGATTCCCTTAGTTTACTTCCGACACTGCCATTTAATTGGGGCAAGAGACCACTCGTTGCCAAACTGTTTCTAACTGGCATCAGTCACTTGCACTTGTGTGGCCGTTAGACAGTGCACTGTGCTTAGAGCAAACAGTTTATAAATAGCATCAGCTGCGTGTGTTTGTGTTAAAAAAAACTGTGATTTTTGTCACTGATAGTTGGCAAGAAATAAGCAGAAAGACAATTCAGAACTGTTTTTCTCACTGTTGTTTCAAGTACTCAGGCTTGAAGATGCTGGAAACAGCCAGAAGTGAAAATGAAACAATCTCACTACTTTAACAAGTTAGTAACTACAGAGAACTTTAAGGTATGCATAATCATCTTGAATGTTAAAATGAAAATGAAGATTTGGGGGATGCAATCATTGAAAGCATTCAATGAAGGCAGTCCATTGTCTACACTAAATGTCTCTGCTGATATTGATCAATTACAATCAATCAAAAGAACACGACAGTGTATACTGGATGAATTCGTCCATCGATAACTATTAGGAACGAATACAGTTTTACAGTGCTGTATAAGTTCTACTTTGTTCTGTATTTCATTTAAATAAATAATTTTCTACTCACTTCAATGGTAGTTTGCTTTGTTTATGCTTCATTTTAAACTATTTTCATGAAACTTCGGCTAATTCAGCTCCTTAAATTGGGCCAAAATGTACAGGTCCTGATTTGTCCCAATTAACTGGAATCCACTGGACTAAGATTTTCTGTTAAAACTCAAATGACATTCAACAGCACTACAAAGCAGAATGCTGCTTGCTAGCCTGCACCAATTTCAACCATAAATTTCTCCTTAATATCATGCTTCAACTCCACACTCAGAAGGATACCTCCTACAGTACTAAAAATACATCTACTTCCATTGACTCACTCCACTCACAAATCTGTTGGAATGTATCTTTGAATTTCTTTTACTTTAGACCAGGGGTTCCCCACCTGGGGTCCATGGACTCCTTGGATACTGGCCAGGCTCCATGGTGTAAAACGGGTTGGGAACCCCTGCTTCAGACCTTTACATCCACTAAAAAAGACTTCAATCCCATCTTTTAAACCTTCATCCTACAATACAGGGATGCAAGAACAATATGGAAATATGCAACTTGGAAAATAAAGATAATCTACATGGAAATTAATGCTACAGCATTTGAATTATTACTTTAATTCTAACCTTGTGATCTCCCAGTGCACCAGCCTTCAAGAGGTATTTTACTGTTTCAAGCTGGTTGTTCTCTGCTGCATCCATCAGCGGGGTTCTCTGATCATCATCACAGGTATCCAAATTAGCGCCAGCCTGCAAAAGAAGTCAATTGCCTTTAAAATAATTATATCTTTACATTGTACTGCTGCTGCAAAACATACAGTTACAATAGTTTGTGAATCCTTTGCAATTACCTGGTTTTCTGCATTAATTACTCAAAAAACTTTTTCTTGCTACTGTATCACATCATACAAGTCAATTATAATAAACCTGCTCCTAATGCACAAAAATCAAAACATTAATGAATTAATTTCTCAGCAAAATGATTGATAATTTTGGTAAAAAAAATTAACAGCCTGCTTCCTCGTAATTAAGCTGACTGCCATCTAAATTCCCAATGACAATAAAATTTTCTAACAGTACTGTTTACAGCATGAAACATAAAAGTTAAATGACAACATTTCAGACTGCAGGGACTCAATGAGGACCATCACAACCTCCTTGAAAGTAACAAATGGCAACACTGCCAAGCAAATTCATATACTGAAATTTAAAAGGAGATTGATTCAATGATGATTATCATGATCTTTTATCACAGGTGTTTTTTTAAAATTGTAGAATAAGGATACACATTTTTCTTTTAAAAGGTTAAAATATAGCAACACAAAAACATTTTAACCTGTACAAGCATATGACAAATTTCCACATGGCCCATCTCAGCAGCTGCATGGAGAGGTGTCCTCTTATTCTGGTGCTCAGCTCTAAAGTTAGGATCGATCCCATCAACTAGGGAAATAAGAATTGAAAAACTGTAAGCTTTGAGCAAATTTCTTAAGTTATAAAGTTTAATTTGGATCTGTTTTCATGCCAGAAGACCAAATAATAATTTATTACACAATTACTTTTCAATTTATACCAAGATAAAGATAAAGAAGATAGTACTAAAATAACTTTCAGCCCTAACACTCAGTCCATATATACAACTTTTGTAAAGTGCCTTTGAAAATCTAGTTACAGTCAAATGCAAACTGTTGCCTTACTCAGTCTCCAAGGCCCATGTTTAAAATATCCGTTTCCAATCAAAGATTGAATTTCCCGACATTAGTTTTCATAAAAAACATTCCCTTGCTTCCAAAAGCACTGGAATAAGTTCCTCCCAATGCCTGAAGCAACATCTATCCTAAACATCTTCAATCTGTCATAATGATGTAAAGATTCAGCTCAATAGTTTGCTTATGTATACATAAATCATGTGATTCAGCAATCAATACTATTCTTCAAAAATTGTTTCCTCTAATATTTCTGCTTCTAATTTAGAAGTCCCCAATTTTTGAAGTTTTGGCCTAGGGTCCAAAATTGTTCCTGCTGGTCTTCAATAACTAATGCCGATATTTTAAAATCCTGTTTTTAAAGACAGGGTGTGTGCAAGATTAAATTGCTCCAAACAGTTTTTTTCAAATATGATCTACCCTTAGTCAAAATAATTCGTATATAATCATATCACAATAAAACTATACTTTTTTGCCTTTTCACTGTTGCTAAATCTCTATGTTAGCTTTTGGTGATTTGCAAATGCAGACCAGAAGACAAAAGTCACACTGAAGACCAAAACCTCTCAATCTCTCACCACTTAAGAAACATTCTGCCTTCCTGATTTTTTATATACATGTACTAAAGTGAATAACCTCAAATTTCCACAATATATTCCTTCTGCTCTGTTTCTGCCAATTCATCTAGCTAGTATATCCCCTTCCACGATTCAGGACACTTACAAAGACAGGTGTGAAAAAAAGGCCCGAAGGATCATTGGGGACCTGAGTCACCCCAACCATGGTCTATTCCAGTTGTTACCATCCGGGAATCAGTACCGCAGCACAAAAGCCAGCTTCTTCCACCAGGCCATCAGACTGATTAACTCACGCTGATTTGAGTGTATTTCTATGTTACAATGACTGTTCTATTTATTATAAATTACTATAATTGCACATTGTACATTCAGACAGAGACATAACATAAAGATTTTTACTCCTCATGTATGTGAAGGATGTAAGAGATGAAGTCAATTCAATTCCAACTTCTCTATACCTTTCGCACATCCACAATGCCAACAAATCATCCTATATTTAAGGCACCAGCAAGCTACATTATCCGTAAAAGGTATACATTATCTTGAATCTGAATCATACTTTCTTAAAACTTTTTCAAAATATGTATTTCAGTTTTCTATTACAAAACTTTTAAACTCAAGGATGGATTGTAAAAACTCTCAAAATTTAACTGGATAGAACAACAGCTAGATGTTCCCTCCTTATACCCCTTCAGCATAACTCCGTTTATACAATACCCCTCCATCATTTTCATAGCTGTTTTGATATACACTCAGTCACCACTTTACTAGACACACCTACTTGTTAATGCAAATATCTAATCAGCCCATCATACTGCAGCAACTCAATGCATAAAAGCATGCAGACATGGGCTGCATGTTATCCAGACTAAACAACAGAATAGGGAAGAAATGCGATCTAAAGGACTTTGACGATGGAATAATTGTTGGTGCCAGGTGGGATAGTTTGAGCATCTCAAACTGCTATCTCCTGGGATTTTCACACACAACAGTCTTTAAAGTTTATAGAGAATAGTTCTGTGGGTGAAAATGCCTTGTTAATGAGAGGTCTGAGGAGAATGGCCAGACTAGTTCAAGCTGACAGAAAGATGACATTTAACTCAAATAACCACAGGTTACAACAGTGGTGTGCAGCATAAGCAACTCTGAACGCACAACACATCAAACCTGAAAGTGGATGGGTTGCAATACCAGAAGACCATACCACGTTCCACTCCTATACCTAATGAAGTGTATATTCTATATTTAGAGGCACATGAAAACTTACCCAGCATTAGAAGAACTTTCTGCATCTCCCCCTGCTTTGCAGAGATATATAATTGCTTTGGATGAAACCGCAACTTCTTGGGTCTGTTAGGAAAAACAGATTTGAATATTAGAGATAGTGGCAAGCATTACAGAAAAAGGCTTTTTGGCTCACCCTGCTCATGCTGATCATCAAGTATCAACACTGATCCCATTTTACAGCACTTGATCCACAGTCTTCTACGTGCTCGTCCAAATGATTCTTGAATGGAGTGTACCCGCTCTCTTGGCTCTCCAATCCAGATTAAAGAAATAAAATGTACCTTTTTCTACTGGCCCAGATTTAGTGGGAGAATAACAGCAACAGTGCACCATCTCCCACCACAATGGATGCCAGAGCGAAAGTATGTTATGTTCAAAAGTGGTTCTAATGTTTAAAATATTGTTACTTTTAAATGTTTATAACTTATGTAAATGTTTTAGAAACATAGAAAACCTACAGCATAATACAGGTCCTTCAGCCCACAAAACTATGCCAAACATGTCCTTACCTTAGAAATTACCTAGGGTTACCCATACATAGCCCTCTATTTTGCTAAGCTCCATGTATCTATCCAGGAGTCTCTTAAAAGGCCCTATCATATCCGCCTCCACCACTGTCGCCAGCAGCCCATTCTATGCACTCACCACTCTCTGCATAAAAAACTTACCCCTGACATCTCCTCTGTATCTACTTCCAAGCACCTTAAAACCCTGCCCTCTTGTGCTAGCCATTTCAGCCCTGGGAAAAAGCCTCTGACTACATCTGGACCAACAAAGCAATGTCCCCTTGGATCCCATGCCTCCTTACTTTCTCAATAAGCCTTGCATGGGGTACCTTATCAAATTTTAATCTACAATTTGAGAGGGAGAAGAGAAACTTGGAAGTGTCAGTATTACAGTTGAACAAAGGGAACTATGGTGCTATGCGGGAGGAGCTGGCCAAAGTTCAATGGAACAATACCCTAGCAGGGATGACAGTGGAACAGCAATGGCAAGTGTTTCTAGGAGTAATGCGGAAGGTGCAGGATCAGTTCATTCTAAAGAGGAAGAAAGATCCTAAGGGGAGTAAGGGGAGGCCGTGGCTGACAAGGGAAGCAATGGACAGTATAAAAATAAAAGAGAAGAAGTATAACATAGCAAAGACAAGTGGGAAGCCAGAGGATTGGGAAACTTTTAAAGAGCAACAGAAGGTAACTAAAAAGGCAATAAGCGGAGAAAAAATGAGGCACGAAGGTAAACTAGCCAAGAATATAAAGGAGGATAGTAAAAGCTTCTTTAGGTATGTGAAAAGGAAAAAAATAGTTAAGACCAAAATTGGGCCCTTGAAGACAGAAGCGGGTGAATTTATTATGGGGAACAAAGAAATGGCAGACGAGTTGAACAGGTACTTTGGATCTGTCTTCACTAGGGAAGACACAAACAATCTCCCAGATGTAATAGTGGCCAAAGGACCCAGGGTAATGGATGAATTGAAGGAAATTTATATTAGACAGGAAATAGTGTTGGATAGGCTGTTGGGTCTGAAGGCTGATAAGTCCCTGGGACTGATGGTCTGCATCCCAGGGTACTTAAGGAGGTGACTTTAGAAATCGTGGAAGCATTGGTAATCATTTTCCAATGTTCTATAGATTCAGGATCAGTTCCTGTGGATTGGAGGGTGGCTAATGTTGTCACTCTCTTCAAGAAGGGAGGATGAGAGAAAACAGGGAATTATAGACCGGTTAGCCTGATGCCGGTGGTGGGAAAGATGCTGGAGTTAATTATAAAAGATGAAATTACGACACATCTGGATAGTATTAACAGGATTGGTACGAATCAGCATGGATTTACGAAGGAGAAATCGTGCTTGACTAATCTTCTGGAATTTTTTGAGGATGTAACGATGAAAATGGACAAGGGAGAGCCAGTGGATGTCGTGTACCTGGACTTACAGAAAGCCTTTGATAAAGTCCCACATAGGAGATTAGTGGGCAAAATTAAGGCACATGGTATTGGGGGCAGAGTACTGACATGGATTGAAAATTGGCTTGCTGACAGAAAACAAAGAGTAGCGATTAACAGGTCCCTTTCAGAATGGCAGGCGGTGACCAGTGGGGTACCACAGGGTTCAGTGCTGGGACCGCAGCTGTTTACAATATATATTAATGATTTAGATGAGGGAATTAAAAGTAACATTAGTAAATTTGCCGATGACACAAAGCTGGGTGGCAGTGTGAAATGTGAGGAGGATGTTATGAGAATGCAGGGTGATTTGGACAGGCTGGGTGATTGGGCAGATGCAGTTTAATGTGGATAAATGTGAGGTTATTCACTTTGGTGGTAAGAACAGGAAAACAGATTATTATCTAAATGGAGTTAAGTTAAGAAAAGGGGAAACACAATGAGATCTAGGTGTTCTGGTACATCAGTCACTGAAAGCAAGCATGCAAGTACAGCAGGCAGTGAAGAAAGCTAATGGCATGCTGGCCTTCATAACAAGGGGAATTGAGTATAAGAGCAAAGGGGTCCTTCTGCAGCTGTACAGGGCCCTGGTGAGACCGCACCTGGAGTACTGTGTGCAGTTTTGGTCTCCAAATTTGAGGAAGGACATTCTTGCTATTGAGGGAGTGCAGCGTACGTTCACAAGGTTAATTCCTGGGATGGCAGGACTGTCATATGTCGAAAGATTGGAACGACTGCGCTTGTATACTCTGGAATTTAGAAGGCTGAGAGGGGATCTTTTTGAAACATATAAGATTATTAAGGGATTGGACACGCTGCAGGCAGGAAGCATGTTCCCACTGATGGGTGAGTCCAGAACCAGAGGCCACAGTTTAAGAATTAGGGGTAGGCCATTTAGAAAGGAGTTGAGGAAAAACTTTTTCACCCAGAGAGTGGTGGATATATGGAATGCTCTGTCCCGGAAGTTTGTGGAGGCCAAGTCTCTGGATGCTTTCAAAAAAGAGATGGATAGAGCTCTTAAAGATAGCGGAATCAAAGGTTATGGGGATAAGGCAGGAACTGGATAATGACAGTGGATGATCAGCCAGGATCACAGTGAATGGCGGTACTGGCTCGAAGGGCTGAATGGCCTACTCCTGCACCTATTGTCTATTGTCTATAAATGCCTTGCTGAAATCCATATACACTACACCTACTGTTCTACCTTCAACAATGTGTTTAGTCACATCCTCAAAAATTTCAATCAGGCCCGTAAAGCACACCTGCCTTTGACAAAGCTGTGCTGACTATTCCTAATCATATTATGCCCCTCCAAAAGTTCACGTTCATAAATCCTGCCTCTAAGGATCTTCTCCATCAACTTACCAACCACTGAAGAAAGACTCACTGGTCTATAATTTCCTGGGCTATGTCCACTCCCTTTCTTGAATAAGGGAACAACATCCACAACCCTCCAATCCTCTGGAACCTCTCCTGTCCCCATTGATGATGCAAAGATCATCACCAGAAGCTCAGCAATCTCCTCCCTCGGCTCCCACAGTAGCCTGGGGTACATCTCATCCAGTCTCGGTGATTTATCCAACTTGATGCTTTCCAAAAGCTCCAGCACATCCTCCTTAATATCTACATGCTCAAGCTTTTCATTATGCTCTAAGTCATCCCTACAATCGCCAAGGTCCTTTTCCGTAGTGAATACTGAAGCAAAGTATTCATTAAGTACTTCTGCTATCTCCTCCGGTTTCATACACACTTTTCCACTGTCACACTTGATTGGTCCTATTCTCTCATGTTTTATCCTCTTGCTCTTCACTTACTTGTACAATGCCTTGGAGTTTTCCTTTATCCTGTCCACCAAGGCCTTCTCATGGCTCCTTCTGGCTCTCCTAATTTTATTCTTAAGTTCCTTCCTGCTAGCCTTATAATCTTCTAGATCCCATCATGAAGACCCTGGAGAGACTTGTTCTGGAGCTGCTCCGGCCTATGGTTAGGCCACACTTAGATCCCCTCCAGTTCGCCCACCAGCCCCGACTAGGAGTTGAGGATGCTATTTAATTATTTATGGTTTTATATTGCTATATTTATACTCTATTCTTGGTTGGTGCAACTGTAACAAAAACCAATTTCCCCCTGGATCAATAAGGTTTGACTATGACTATCTCGATTACTACCTAGTTTTTTGAACCTTTCGTAAGCTTTTCTTTTCTTCTTGACTAGATTTTCAACAGCCTTTGTATACCATGGTTCCTGTATCCTACCATCCTTTCCGTCTCAGTGGGACGTACCTATGCACAACATCACGCAAATATCCCCTGAACATTTGCCACATTGCTTCCCGTACATTTCACTGAGAACATCTGTTCCCAAATTATTCTTGTTTTTAATTTTTAAGATTTGATTTAAAAAAAAACTATTTTGAATGTCACATAAATAATCAACCTTGTTAAAATAATTTAAAAGCTTGTAAGTATAGTTTCAGAGAATGAAGGGATGAATGGTGTTGTGACACCAGTCAAATTGATGGGCAAGCTTTGTTCTAACCATCCCAGACATAACGAAAGGCCCTTTTCATGTGTCAGAGCTTACCATGGAAAACTGTCTCAGCTTTCTCTGAAAGTTCCCAACAAGACTACTGAAGTGAGAATAGCTTGCTTATGCATAAACACAAAATCACCCCATTATGATGGCGCCAAATTGCTGCAAATATCTAATCAGCCGATCATATTGCAGCAACTCAATGCATAAAAGCATGCAGACAAGGTCAAGAAGTTCAGTTGCTATTCAGACTAAATATCAGAATGGGGAAGAAATTGTGGATTGATTGTGGATTAATTGTTGGTGCCAGGTGGGGTAGTTTGAGCATCTCAAACTGCTATCTCCTGGGATTTTCACGCACAACATTGTTGTGTTCAGTGTGACTTTAGTTTTCTGGTCTACATTTGCAAATCACTGAAAGTTAACATAGAGATTCAGCAACAGTGAAAAGGCAAAAAAGGGAGGGGGAGGCGGAGCAGGAGAATGAGTAAGTGGCATATCCCACTTTGGGGTAAACAATTGTCTTTGTTGACTGCAGATCATGGTCTCTCTTTGGGTATTTTGCTATTGCTTGGTGGGTGGTGAGCACAGACACTGTGCTGAAATGGGTGGGGGGATTGATTGATGCTTTGCTGCTGCTTGTGTGGGAGAGGGGGCTTTGGGGCTCTAACTCTTTCTGCTGTTCATTCTTTTGGGGTTCTCTTTTTCGTGGATGTGTGCAAAGACCAAATATCTTATAGTAGGCACAAAATTCCCAGAGTCAATTTCCAATTCAAAGTATTGCTACAGCAGAGAAGTATTAAACCACAGCCACTAATGGAACAATGAAAGAACTTTGTTTTAATGGGTAAAATTTTAACACATTGTGTAAAACACATTGAAACAAAGCAGAAAGTGCAGGGAACATGCACCAGGTACATCTGTGAAGGAAAAACACAAAAGAAGTAAAGAAGGTCTTCGATCTGAAATGCTAATTCTCTTTCTTATTCCATAGATGCTGCTTGTACTAATTGTTTCTACCACTTTTTTGTTTGTTCAAAGCGCAAAGTAAATTTCAAGGTACATACATGTCACCATATACAGCCCTGAGATTTGTTTTCTTGCAGGATTTCAAGACGTTGCAGTCATTTATCATCTTCAGTTATTTTAATCAGTCTGTGAGTTTGGAGTACTTGCTTGTCCAAAACAAAAAGAAAGATCCCACCATAATCAAAGATTCTGAACCCTTGATTAAGTATTTCAGGACTACTGTTTTACTTTAAATCGCTTTTCACTTTATGAACCAACTCATATACTTAAAGAGTTTAAAACAATTTCAAAATAATTATTAAAATCAGATGTGGGAAATACACAACATACCCTAATGTAAAGCTGTGCAACCAAAGGAAGTCTGATTCCCAAATTGTAGGTTCCTGGACTGCTAACCAGGGCTTAAAAGGGACATTCTACTTCATTATATAGATAGGGAATTGAGTACAATAACCACTTACTATTTTTGTGCATCTGTAAGCATTCAGTTCCAAAACAATAATGACACAGCTTTTTTTTCAGAATCAGAATCAGGTTTATTTTCACCAGCATGTGACGTGAAATTTGTTAACTTTGCAGCAGCATAATATAGAAGAAAAAAAAGTAATAAATAAATCTTATTCAGTATACATTATACAGTATACGTATATTGAATAGATTAAAAATCATGCAAAAAACAGAAATACTGTATATTAAAAAAAAGTGAGGTGGTGTCTAAGGGTTCAATGTCCATTTAGGAATTAGATGGCAGAGGGGAGGAAGCTGCTCCTAAATCGCTGGGCGTGTGCCTTCAGGCTTCTGTACTTTCTACCTCATGGTAACAGTGAGAAAAGGGCATGCCCTGGGTGCTGGAGGTCCTTAATAATGGATGCTGCCTTTCTGAGACACCGTTCCTTGAAGATGTCCTGGGTACTTTGTAGGCCAGTACCCAAGATGGAGCTGACTAAATTTACAACCCACTACAGCTTCTTTCTGTCCTGTGCAGTAGCCTCTCCACACCAGACACTTATGCAGCCTGTCAGAATGCTCTCCACTGAACATCTATAGAAGTTTTTTGAGTATATTTGTTGACATACCAAATCCCTTCAAACTCCTAATGAAGTATAGCTGCTGTCTTGCCTTCTTTATAACCGCATTGATATGTTGGGACCAGGTTAGATCCTCAGAGATCTTGACACCCAGGAACTTGAAACTGTTCACTCTCTCCACTTCTGATCCCTCTATGAGGATTGGTATGTGTTCCTTCGTCTTACCCTTCCAACAGTCCACAATCAGCTCTTTCGTCTTACTGACGTTCAGTGCCAGGTTGTTCCTGCGGCACCACTTCACTAATTGACATATCTCACTCCTGTACACTCTCTCGTCACCACCTGAGATTCTACCAACAGTGGTTGTATCCATCAGCAAATTTATAGATGGTACTTGAGCTATGCCTAGCCACACAGTCATGGGTATATAGAGAGTAGAGCGGTGGGCTAAGCACACACCCCTGAGGTGCACCAGTGTTGACAGTTAGCGAGAAAATGATATCACCAATCCGCACAGATTGTGGTGTTCCAGTTAGGAAGTCGAGGATCCAATTGCAGAGGGAGGTACATAGGCCAAGGTTCTGCAACTTCTCAATCAGGATTGTGGGAATGATGGTATTAAATGCTGAGCTATAGTTGATGTACAGCATCCTGACATAGGCGTTTGTGTTGTCCAGGTGGTCTAAAGCCGCATGGAGAGGCACTGAGATTGCATCTGCCGTCGTCCTATTGTGGTAATAGGCAAATTGCAATGGGTCTGTCTGCTTAATCTCACAGAAATTGTATCCATAGTGTGTCAAGAGAACATAATTACATTCACTTTAGAACCTTCAGAATTGCTGATTTTGTTTCAGGTCAGTAAGTTAGATAATTTTTCTTTAAAATATTACTTTTAAACTGTGATTGCATCATTAACACATCCTTTTTGAATGCTTACCTCTCTGTATCAAGAGCAATAAGAATACTTTCCATTGTCTCTTTCCCAGGTGCAGTTGACAGACCTGTAACTGGTAAGATTGCTCCAGATTTCAAAGTAGTGGATGAGTTATATATGTCTGAACTATCAGCCACCTTGGAAACTGCACTTTCAGGTTTATTTTCCATTGACATCCTTATCCGAGCACTGCTGTAAAAAGACAACATTTATACTAACTTGATAAAAATTATGTACTGTACTAAATGACAATTCTAAAGAACATATTTTTAATAGCCACCGCTTTGAAAGCACCTAGTTCTACAAGTGGACCATGTCAGCTTAAATACGCAAGACGAACATTTACAAATAAAATTCTGGAATTTACCAATAAAATATTTTCATTTCAGACTTCCAAAATTTTCAGTTACACATCTGTTCCCAAAGAGTAACATGGTTACAGAAAAACCAACAATGTGAAATGAAACAGCATGCCATCATTCAACCTTAAACTGGCAATCCAAGTAAACAGCACCAATTTTTTAAATATGAAAGAGAAAAGAAATATATGCAAAGCAAAAAAATGCTAAATCACATCATTTCAAGTGCTCTACATGCACAGAACATAAATATGTAAAAGGGAAAATAAATTGCTAAAACTCTATCAAGAAACTTATCTCCAAAGATCATAAATCTTGACAATAACAAATTATCATGCATCTTTGCTGCATGACAATACTTCTGGTCTTCAGAGAAAGTCAGTACTTCATATAAAAAATTCCAACTTAAAGGTGAAATTAATATCAAATCCATTTGCAGATAAACAAATTTAAGTAACTGCCTTATAAGAATATCAATTAATATCTCATATTAAATTTTAATCAAGAATTTTTAATCAGGTCATAGAATTGTACAGTATGGAAACAGGCCCAACACGTCCATACCAAACATTTTAAGCGAGCCCCATTTGCTTGCATTTGGAAAATATTTCTTTGAGCCTTTTCTATCCATGTAGCCATCCAAATGTCTTTTACAGCTTATCTAGCAGCTTGTTCCATATACCCACAACCCTCTATGTGAAAAAGTTGCCCCTCAGGTCTCTATCAGACTTTTCCTATCTTATCATAAATCTAGACCCTCTCATTGTACATTCCCCTACCTAGGTAAAAAAACTAAACATTCACCCTATCGATGTTCCTCATGTTTTTAAAAATGTCTATAAGGTCACCCCACAGACTCCTATGCCCCAGAGAAAACAGCCGCAGTTAATTCAAACCCTCCAATCCCACTAACATTTCTGTATATCTTTTCTGCATCCTCTGCAGTTTAATGTCATTTTTAATGATCAGAACTACACACAATGCAAGAGTGATCTACTTGGAAATTTTTATGCATGCTATCATACTGTAGGTGCAGGAAACCTGGAATAAAAGCTGAAAATGCTGGGAGTAATCTGTAGGTCAGGCAGCATCTATCGGGAAAGAAACAGTGATAATTCTTCAGGTTATTACCTTCCTTCACAACTAATGAAAGACCTGAAGGATTAGTTATAAATATTGAGTATTTTCAGCTTTTATTTCATATTTCCAACAGATGCAGTATTTTTTGCTCTTGGGTAATAATTTCCACAGCCTTCGTACATTTTTTTAAAACTTATTGCCCATCTCCAATTTCTTTGGAAAGCAATTTCAAGTGCAATACAGAGGGGCCAAAGGCCAAGTGACACACACCAACATTGCAATACAATGAAAGTAGATCTTCTTCCTGGAAGGACATTAGTTAAACCAGGTGGATGCTCACAACAATCCAACAGAATCATGGCTATCTTCAATGACATTAGCTTCTTAAACACAGAAATAATTCCCCTTAATTTAAACTTCCTGGCTATCTAAATGAGATTTGAATTCATGTCACAAAATCAATAGTCCAAGCTACTAGATATATATACGGTAACATCTAGTTATACATCTAACTTTTAAAAAATCATAAAATCACTGAATTGAAGTTAACAATTTTAACAAAGTCAAAAACACATTTATTTTATCAAGGCTTTTAAATTAATATAAAATTATTTCTACTCCGTATTTGAGATTCAAATTCATAATCAACACTCAAGTAATTAATGACCTGTCAAGTAAGCAGATTCTAAATGTTGACAATTATTTTCAACAAGAGTGCTTACCAGCTGACTAAAGGAGACTCAGGGACCCACCTTGCTGTTGTAGTGTCTGCTTTTCCATTCATAGCAATCATCTTCTCCTGTGTTGGAAGAGGTACCATAGAAGTAGTGTCTGCTTTTGCTATCGTCACTTCTTTTGCTTGAGCAGTATCCTCACCACAGTGTGGGCAGAAAGATAAGCCATTTATACACGATGCACAGTTTTTGTGAAAGCGGTGGGAAATGGTACTATCAGGCTGGCATTCCATGAACGTCCCCTGGAAAAAGCACCTTAATTTATTACATACCTTTACGAACAGACAATAAATTGAGCATAATTGTATTATTCTTTTTTTTAAATCTTCTAGCATGATGAGTGAGTGAAGGAGCTAACATCAGCATCTTCCAAAACTCTTCAATAAATTTAATGATAGTACTGGCCATCTTTTCTGAATATTCATAATTTTTAACTTGCGAACGATCAAGTCTACCCAACTAACCCTGGTTGAAATAAAGAAATTGACTACAGGAATCCTTAGTTTTAAACCCAAGTTTAACCTATACCATGTAAAGTAGTAGTTTTATTACCCTACTGAATTTCTAGTAAATCATCCAGTCTAAATAATTATTGGAGATTGGAGTGCTGTAAGCAAGTCAAACACCAATGGACTTGCAATAAAGGATTCACTATACAACAACATACGCAAGGTGGTTTTCTAACTATGATTGATAATGCAATGTAATGTCATGCCCACAATCAGTTATATGGAGATAACTAATAAAAAGGATCAAAATTGTTGCATCTCAATCTAATTCTTCAACAATGTTTGTCTCTGATTACTTTTAATGCATCCAAGAGGCATGCCCCCAGTTATAAAACACTTGCACTCTTCTACTTACAAAGAAATTAAATTCCTAAGAACAAAAATGAAGAGCTACATCTCCAAATAACTTAAGTGCAATGCTTAAAGGGATTTTACGAATGACAGCAAGTTAAATCTAAATAGCCCTGCCACAACTGTCAAAAAGGCAGCCATTTAGTTTGAAGTCCCGTGTGTCATCTGGAAGACAATCAATCTGGTTCCCACACAGAGTGCTTAGAATTGGCTATTTTCTTTCCTTTATTTGGAAATGAAGCAGCAAGCTAACTCTAAACATTCTATTATTCAAAGAGACATTCAGATATTTAAAAATAAACAAAATTTATACGCTTGCTGCCATTTATGAGCATGCAGGCTGCCTCGTGGCTTTCAAGGTAACCTGCTCTAAGAAAAAGATCATAATGCTTCATACATCACAAGATACCATTTCAAATTTTGTTCAATATTAAATACATAAGTTGAATTTTAAATCAATGAGAAAATATTTTTGCTGTGATATTTGTACTTAAATGCTTCGATGTTTTCTATACTTACAGCAGTGCAGAAATATCCACATCCTGGGCAACACTGATGCTTAACCATCCGGGATCTATGGTCCTCACATAAGACCATTAGTTGCACCTTATTGGAAGGTCGCATCAACTCTTGCTTAATCACTGTGTTAATGCAGCTACTTAACTGGAAGAAACGATTATGCAATCAGCTTCTTATTTACAGAGTTATGCTCTAAACTATTACCAATGAATTATTTTTCAAATCAACAACAAAGCATCGAATTACTACCATCAGGGAGGAAGTACAGGAGCTTAAAAACCCACACTCAGCATTTTAGGAACAGGTTCTTCCATGATACCATGAACACTGCCCTGCTATTTCTCTTTTGCACCTTTTATTTTTTTGTAACTCAGAGTAATTTTTTATATCTTGCACTGCACCACTGCCACAAAACAAGAAATTCCATGACACATACATGAGAAAACCTGCAGATACTGGAAATCCAAGCAGCACACACAAAATGCTGGAGGAACTCAGCAAGCCAGGAAGCATCTATGGAAAAGAGATGTTTCGAGCTGAGACCCTTCATCAGGACTGAAGAAAAAAAAAGATGAGGAGTCAGAGTTAGAAGGTGTGGGAAAGAGAGATAGAAACATGAGGTGATTGGTGAAACTGGAAGGGGGAGGGGCGAAGTAAAGAACTGGGAAGTTGATTGGTGAAAGAGACACAGGGCTGGAGAAGGGGGAATATAATAGGATAGAACAGAAGGCCATGGAAGAAAGAAAGGGGGAGGAACACCAGAGGGAGGTGATGGGCAGGGGGGCAAGGAGGAAAGGAAAAAGGGAATGGGGAATGATGAGAAGGGGGGGTGTAGGGGTAGGGCATTACTGGAAGTTAAAGAAATCAATGTTCATGTCATAAGGTTGGAGGCTACCCAGATGGAATATAAGGTGTTGTTCCTCCAGCCTGAGTGTGGCCTCATTACAACAGTAGAGGCGGCCATGCACTGACATGTTGGAATGGGAATGGAAAGTGGATTGAAAATGGGTGCCACTGGAAGTTACCGCTCTTTCTGATATGGAGCGTAGGTGCTCAGCAAAGCAGTCTCCCAATCTACGTCGGGTCTCACTGATATACAGAATGCCACATTGAGAGCACTAGATACAGTAGATGACCCCAGAAGGCTCACAGGTGAAGTGTTACCTCACCTGAAAGGAATGTTTGAGGCCCTGAATGGTAGTGAGGAAGGAGGTTGTAGGGGTAGGTGTAGCACTTGCTCACTTGCAAGGATAAGTGCCAGGAGGGAGATCAGTACAGAGGGATGAATGGACAAGGGAGACATGGAGGGAGCAACCCCTGTGGAAAGCATAAAGTGGGGGGGGGGAACTGTTTGGTTGTGGGATCCTGTTGGAGATGGTGGAAGTTATAGAGAATTGTGTTGGACGTGGAGAATTGCAGTGGAGTGGTAGGTGAGGACAAAAAGAACCCTATCCCTGATAGGATGGCAGGAGGATGGGGTGAGGGAAGAGCTGATGGTGGAGGAATATTGCTCTGATATGAAAAGCCTCACTCTGAGAACAGATGCAGTGGAGACGGAGGAATTGAAAGAAGGCATGGCATTTTTACAATTAACAGAGTGGGAAAAGGTATAGTTCAGGCACCTTTCGAATTAATCATCAGACTGAGGAACTTCAACCCTCTCCGGTAGGAACAAAGAACTCCAAAGCATCATTCTGAAAAAGAGCTTGAGGCACAGCAGGTAAGTGCACGCAACACTCACGACATGCCAGAGGAACTCAGCAGATCGGGCAGCATCCTTGGAAACGATCAGTCAACGTTTTGGGCCTGAACGAAGGGTTCCGGCCCGAAACGTTGACTGATCGTTTCCACAGATGCTGCCCAACCCGCTGAGTTACTCCAGCGTGTTGTGAGTGTTGCTTTGACCCCAGCATCTGCAGAGGATTTTGCGTTTAGGTAAATGCACGCTTTGTCTCAACTAAGTTGTGCTGACCATCAACTACTCAGAATCAGATTTATTATCTCGACCGTGTATGTCGCTGAATTTGTTGCTTTGCAGCAGCAATCAGTGCAAAGACACAAATTATAAATTACAAGTAAATACAGTGGTGCTAGAAAATTCATGAACCCTGCAGAATTTTCTATATTTCTGCATAAATATGATCTAAAATGTGATCAGATCTTCATGCAAGTCCTAAAACTAGATAGGGAACCCAAGTAAATAAATAACACCAAAACATTATGTTTGCTCATTTATTTATTGAGAAAAATTATCCAATATTACATGCATTTGCTGAAAAAAGTTGCTTTTTGAAACTGATGTGACCCTCTCGTTCAGTAATAACTTCAACCAAACATGTCCAGTAACCGCTGATCAATCCTGTATGTTGACTTGGAGGAATTTTAGGCTATTCCTCCTCCATACAAAACTGTTTCAACTCTGGGATGTTGGTGGGCTTCCTTGCATGAACTGCTTGCTTCAGGTCCTTCCACAACATTTCTATCAGATTAAGGTCATGACTTTGACTTGGCCATTCCAAAACATGAAGCTTCTTCTTTTTAAACCATTCTGCAGTTGATTTAGTCTTCTCTTTTGAATCATTGTCTTGTTGCATTATCCAACTTCTATTAAGCTTCAGGTGACAGGCTGCTACCCTGACGTTCTCCTGTAAAATGCCTTGACACATTTTTCAATTCATTGTTCCCTCAACGACTGCAAGCTGTCCAGACCCTGAGGCAGTAAAGCTCCCCAAACCACGATGCTCCTTCCACCATGGTTGTTAGGATGAGGTTTTGGTGTTGGTGTGCCGTGCCCTTTTTCCTCCAAACATAGCAATGTGCATTTCTGCCAAAAAGTTCAACTTTTGTCTCATCTGTCTACAGAATACTGTCCCAGAAGCATTGTGGAACATGCGGGTGGTCTTTTGCAAACTTGAGATGTGCAGCAATTTTTTTTGGAGAATAGTGGTTTCTTCTGTGGTGTCCTTCCACGAAGACCATACTTGTTCAGTGTATTTCTTATAGTGGACACATGAACAGAGACTTTAGCAAGTTCTAGAGATTTCTACAGGACTTCTGCTGTTACTCTTGGGTCGTATTTTACCTACTTCAGCATTGCATGTTGTGCTCTTAATGTGATTTTTGCAGGATGCCCACTCCTAGGGAGAGTAGCAACAGTACTGAGTTTCCTCCAATTTGTAGATAATTTCTCTTACTGTGGCCTGATGAACACTCAGGTCTTTAGAAATGCTTTTGTAGCCTTTTCCACAGCTTCATGCATCTCTACAATTTTTCTTCTAAGGTTCTCTGCAAGCTGTTTTGATTGAGGCATGACGCACATAAACAGATATTTCTTGAGAATGGCAGATTCTGTCTGTAACCTGACTTCGTGTGTCTTTTTTTTAAATAGGGCAGGGCACCTCTACAACCTATGCCTCTAATCTCATCTCATTGATTGGGATGCCTGACTCCAAATAGTTTTTATAGAAGGCATTACCCTAGAGGTTCATATACATGTAATATTGGATCATTTTTCTCAATAAATAAATTAACAAGTATAATGCTTTTTGTGTTATTTATTTAATTTGGTTCCTTTTATCTAGTTTTAGGACTTACGTGAAGATCTGATCACATTCTAGCTCATATTTATGCAGAAACAGAGAAAATTCTACAAGGTTCACAAACTTTCTAGCACCACTATAAATAGTGGAAAAGGAATAACAAGGTGGTTCTCATGGATTGTTGAGAAGTCTATTTATACTAATTCTATTTCAAACCCATTTTTTGTATCCACTCCATATTCCTGTCAACTATACCCAGATTCTACTCACTTGTATACCAGGGGTAATTTATAGAAGCAATTAACCTACCAATTCACATCATTGGGTCCTGAGAAGAAACTCAAAGATATCTTTACGGTTACAGGGAAAATGTGACGCAGGTGACCACAATGCTGCCCTTAACATCATTCTCCCTGGTATCTTGGCCAATATACTGTTCTTGGACTACAGTTCAGCACTCAACACCATAATTCCCTCCAGACTTGACAAATAGCTCAGAGACCTCGGCCTTCACCCTGCCTTGTGCAGCTGGATCCTGGACTTCCTCTCAAATCGACAGCAGGTGGTAAGAGTGGGCTCCTTCATCTCTGCCCCTCTGACCCTCAGCACAAGTGCCCCTCAGTGCTGTGTCCAAAGCCCCCTCCTTTACTCTATGTATACCCATGACTGTGTTGCCACCCACCGCTACAATCTACTAATTAAATTTGCTGACGATACTACATTGATTGGCCTAATCTCAAATAATAACAAGGCAGCCTATAGAGAAATCATCACTCTGACACAGTGGTGTCAAGAAAACAACCTCTGCCTCAATGTCACAAAAATAAAGGAGCTGGTTATGGACTACAGGAGGAATGGAGACAGGCTAACATCAATGGATCTCGGGTTGAGAGAGGGAAAACTTTAAGTTCCTCAGCATACACATCACTGAGGATCTCACGTGGTCTGTATATACTGGCTGTGTGGTGTCAAAAGCACAGCGCCTCTTTCACCTCAGACGGTTGAAGAAGTTTGGTATAGGTCCCCCAAGGACTTTCTACAGCGGCACAGTTGAGAGCATCCTGACTGGCTGCATCACTGCCTGGTACGAAAACTGTACTTCCCTTAATCACAGGATTCTGCAGAGAGTGGTGCCATCAGCCCAGCACATCTGTAGATGTGAACTTCCCACTGTTCGGGACACTTACAGAGACACAGGTGTGTAAAAAGGGCCCAAAGGATCATCGGGAACCGAGTCACCTCAACCACAAACTGTTCCAGCTGCTACCATCTGGAAAACAGTACCACAGTATAACAGCCAGGACCAAAAGGCTCCAGGACAGCTTCTTCCACCAGGCCATCAGACTGATATAATTGCATTTCCATGTTATATTGACTGTTCTGTTGTACATACTATTTATCACAAGTTACTATAAATTGCACTTTGCACATTTAGACAGAGACATAATGTAAAGATTTTTACTCCTCATGTATGTGAAGGATGTAAGTAATAAGGTCAATTCAATTTATCTCTTAACTAACATGACCAAACTATACTATTTTTGAGGTCTTTGTATGAAAAGTAATGTGCATAAATTAAAAGTTAATATGTTAAGAAGCTGGTTGTTCAAATTTAAAGATGGGTAAAATAATTTGCACTGGAAGAACATAATAAAAGTCTATTTATAAACAAAGGAAACTTTGTCTAATAATTTTTAGTTATGTTAATTTTAAAGGTGATATAGGCCTTCAGTGAATAGTACTCTGCCTTCCCCTATACTGAAGACAACACTAACAACATAAGAAACTCAGAACAGGAATAGGACAAACGGCCCCTTAAGCCTGTGCTGCCATTTAATGATTGATCTGCTCTGCTCTAGGCTCAAAGGTGTTTCAATTCCCTCATCTTTCTAAAATTCATCCACTTCTTTGAATGCCCTGATAAGCTACCTGTCTTAACATTACAGGGTAAAGACTACACTGCATGCATGACGTAATCTTAATGACTTAAATCACATTCTTTGGAATGAACAAAATACAAATACAAATAAATGGTTCAGAGTGCTTCTATTTGCTCCGTACATGGTTCACTTTCACATTTACATATATTACCCAACGCAGGGAACACTTAAAAAGTTATTATCAAATGAAAAAATGTTTAATTATCATTCAACCATACATGAAAACCCAGTAATACTGCCAAAAACAAAACAATCCAGCTGTAATTCTATGCAGAGTTAAATATTTTTTAAAGTTGACAATAGACCCTCCACATACACAATTAGAAACACATTTTAAAAATATTTGTAGTTTCTTTAAGCTGAACTAAATCCATGAACTGAAATCGCCAACAAATACCCTCATTTGTGAGGGTACCTTTGTACTTACACATATTGCATATTTATAACAGAAAAAGATATTAGTGTTATAGCTCTGGCACTGTCTTACACAACAATAACCAGTACTCATCTTTTTTGTCAAACCTAAAGCCAAAGCTCATTTCACAAAATATGGCTATACGACAAAAAACAAGAACCTACAATACAGCTCAATTCAGTAATTGTTCAAAAGTTAAAACAGGCCATCATAAATGTACTGATTGGGTTTTTAAAAAGCTAATTTTCATGCTATTTCACTGTTAGAAAAATTAGTTCTCTAGTATAATTAACTCTGCAATCCAGTCCTAACAATCTATCTACTAACTCATACCTGCCCAATTAATTACTGTCAAGCTTAACCAAGAGCTCCTTACCTCTTCATCTATATTCTCAGTGGCCATACATTTATTATTAGCCAGTTTAACTATCTCTCGGCTTTTTGGTGTTTCCATCCGACAGCTACAAAGCGGTAACTCCTGTAGTTTATCTAGTTCCACTGAGTCAGAGCTTTGGGAAATACCTACATTGAAGTAGCAAAATTCAAAATTAACTTTTATTATTACATAAAATATTGTCAAAAGTACTCATACAGATCATGCAAAACCTCAACTGGACTAATCCTCTAAGCCAAATACAAGTCCAAAATGTTTCCACCCAACAACAAATAATTTTTTTTATCCAAGTTGGACATTCAGAAATAAGTTCTCATATACAAATATTCTTAAGTTCACCATATCATCTTTACCTGTAGACTGTGAAGAAAACAGACCACCTGTAGGCAGATCCAATGAGTCAAGGGGAACCTCGGTATACTCATTATTATCTGTCAAAGTTTGGGTCTCTGTGTCAGCACCTGTAATTAATTAAATTTACACTGAGAAGTTTATGAAAGGTAATCACACAACAGCCTGAACGCAGACTGATTTAGAGAGACCTTTGTCTTCGAAGAATTATAAACCATTGTATATTTCTTCACCTGAAGGGTTTGTTTTCTCCATGGTTTTCACTGATTAAGGAATTCTGAACCTTCTGGTGAGGACAGGACATCAGGATTAAATAATCTAATATTTGGTGGCCGTGTTCAACTTTGGTGGCAGAGTATCCTACATTAAACATTGCTGTAATGGACAGCAGACATACAGTTTCCCCCATATGCTGATTTGATATCCACGGATCTGCACACTGACAATGTCAGCCCTAAGTTCCACCTCAAACTTTTTTCAAGCAAATCTTTTCCCAAAAGTAGGAAAATTAAAAACAAAATGGCAGTTTTAAACTGAGATAGGAGCCTTAATCGCTCATGTTTCTTTTTTTTTTACACAGAATGTGCTATGAGGAAAGGGTTGAAATGGTATTCAAATTGGTTTATTATTGTCATGTACAATGAAAAACTTGTCTTTACAAAGTGTATTAGAGGTGGAGCAAGATAAAATTACACAATGCAGAATAAAATGCAACAGCTAAGGAGATACTGCAGTGCTGGTAAGTAATAAGGTGCAAGATCATAATGAAGTAGATTCTCAGGTTGAGTCTATCTTATTGTACGTGGGACTGATTTAATAGTCTTATAACAGCAGGGTAGAAGCTGTCCTACAGGCTTGTAGTCTGTGCTTTCAGGATTTGTATCTTCTGTCTGATCGAAGAGGGAAGAGAGAATGCTGGGGTGGGTAGGGGTCTTTAATTATGCTGGCTGCTTCACAGTCAGCAAGAAGTAAAGACAGAGTCCATGGATAGAAGGCTGATTTCAGTGATGTGCTGTGTCCACAACTCTCTGCAGATTCTTGCAGTCACATGCAGAGAAGTTGCCATACCAAGCCATTATGCATCCAGGTAGAATGCGCTCTATGAAGCATCAATAAAAATTGGCAAGGATCAACAGGAATATCAGCAGTAATAGAATCAGATTCAACCACTGTGTTTAACAGATAATTAGATGGACAAGACATGGAAGGATATGGTCCTAATGTGAACAGTCTTTTCTTTCTCTCGCTCTCTCTCACACACACACTTTAAATGCATATACTCTAGTATTAGACATTTCAACCTGGAAGAAAAAGATATCAATTTATCTATATCAATACCTCTCATAATCTTATAAACTTCTATTAAGTCTCCCCTCAGCCTCTGATACCCTAGAGGAAACCCAAATCTGTCCTTGCAGTACATACCCACTAATCCAGACAGCATCCTGGTGAACTTCAGCATCTCACCTATAATTGCGCAATTAGAATTGAACCAAAGTTTTATCAAACTATAACATAACTTCCTGATTCTTGAACACAGTACCCTGACTTATAAAAGCAACATAGTATTTATCACCCTATCAGCCTTTGCAGCCACTTTTCGGGAAATATGGAGTTCGACGCAGCATCTCTCCATAAATCAACACTATTAATGATGCTACATTAACTGTGTACTGTCCCTTTAGATTCAGTCTCCTAAAGTACAACACCTCACACATGGCCAGATTAAACTCCAATTGCCATCTCTCTGCCCATATCTACAACTGATCAAGTACCTACCATATCCATTGGCAACCTTCTACATGATCTATTTTTGTATTCATGGGCAAAGTTACAAACCCACTCTGATGTTACTTATTTATTTATATAAAAATACAATGCCTTCTTTAAAGCCCATTTTGACAACATACACAGCTCTAGTGTGGGCACGTGGCCAAGTGGTTAAAGCATTGGACTAGCAACCTGAAGGTCGTGAGTTCGAGCCCCAGCCGAGGGAACGTGTTGTGTCCTTGAGCAAGGCACTTAATCACATATTGCTCTGTGACGACACTGGTGCCAAGCTGTATGGGTCCTAATGCCCTTCCCTTGGACAACATTGGTGTCGTCGAGAGGGGAGACCTACAGCATGGGCAACTGCTGGTCTTCCATACAACCCTGCCCAGGCCTGCGCCCTGGAGAGTGAAGACTTTCCAGGCACAGATCCATGGTCTCACAAGACTAACGGATGCCTTAAAACAGCTCTACCCTCATTGATCACCTTGGTCACCTCCTGAAAATACTCAATCAAGTTAGTAAACCATGACGTACCTTACTAAAAGCCATGCTGTCTGTCCCTAATGTTGAGTTCTGTTCATTTAGATTATATAAGTACTCAGTAGGCACGTGTACTTTCCCTGTTATACGTGCACTGAAGGAAAAGGGGGAACTGTGAGATGGTGGCAGCCCTCATATATTGAACTGAGATGTTGAAAGTTGTTTAAACAAAAGAAAAACGTGTCTTTGTTGTTTGGCTGTTAACGGTGGTGGCACAGGATGATTTCCAATTAAAGGAAACCACCAGCATTTGACGAGAGCAAGCCTTATGAAAGCTGGAAATATAATACTGGAACATGGACTCATGTTACGGAACTGGAGAAGAAGCAAGCAAGCCTTGGCTGTTGTGTTGTCGCTTTCAGGAAGAGCGGGAGAGATTGCCACGGGAATTTTGATGGAAGATTTGAACAAAGACGACTGTATGAATATGCTAATAAATATGATTGACTGTTTTTTTGAAGGGAGGATTGGACATTTGAGGCATATTCAGACTTCGACAAAGTTTAGAGACAATTCTAAAAATATGGCTGATTATACTATTGATTATTTTTAAAGTACAGTCGCATGCATTAATACAAAATGAAACTTCCTGGCACTGTATTATCTTTTAATTGTTGGATACTCTGTGTCTAGACATAAAGGACAGACAGCTACCATTAACTGCATGTACAGAACTTACATTTGCATCTATGAAATCAGCAATGAACAGGATTTTTGGACAAAAGGCAACTACGACAACAGTCGGAATTAGTTTGAGTCGGGAAACGGCATACTTCACTGAGCAGAAACAAGAGTATAGCCAGCACAGATCTCAGGGTGACCAGACAAGGGGACCATTACCTGGCACAAATCCAATAAACAAGTACAGTAGGAGATCAAAATGTGCGGTATGTCAAAGTATTTACCACTGGGCGTGAAGCTGTCTGCAGAGAACCAACCAAGCTAGGCTAACTGAAAAATATAACAAATCTGAAAATGTAGAACGGTACCATATCACATTGCTTGTGAAGAAATCACCTACTAATGCAAAGACATCTGAGGCGGAGATTTTAATGATAGAATGTCTAAGATCTGCTGTTATTGATAAAGCATGCACGCACACACATACACAGTGTGTGGAGAAAAATGGCTTGAAAGTTATGTAAGTGAACAGAACCAGAAGGAGTGCAGAAACTGGTGAACACAGATATCCTAGAAACTAAAGAGGTGTTGTTTGAATCAGCAATCAAGGATGAAATCAGAAGTTGCAGAAATAATGGAGCATTTGAGCAAGCCAGAGATATTGGCCAAAAGACAGTGTCTACAAGAAACTCAGACAGGAATTATACCAGAAGCACTCCTGATGTCTAGAGGTTTTGAGGAACTGCACATAAAAGAACTCCAAAAAGACTCACCAACATGTGCATCAGAGTCTTTCTGACTACTTCTCAGTGATACGCCAAGAGCATTGGCAACCCCACTGCATGGACATAAAATCCGCATTCTTACAGGGAATGGAGCTGATACAAGATATTTACATTGAAACCCCATCTGAAGCCAGAAGCGGAAGAACACTGTGGAAACTCAAAAAGTGTGTGTATGAACTATCAGATGCATCACTCTGCTAGTATAAAGGTCAAGAAAATTATGTTGAAAACAGGTGGGAAGATGTCACGAGTGGATACAGCTTTTTTTTAACTGGCAAGATTCAGGATATCATGTGATTGGAGTACTTACCTGTCATGTAGATGACTTCATGAGGGGAGGATTACAAAACTTTGCCACAAGTTATCCCTCAGCTAAAGTCAGACTTTCAGGTTGGGCACGAGGAACATGACATATTCTGCTCTGTAGGGATAGACATCCTTGCTGTTGACAGTACAGTACAATGGCACCAAGAAAACTACATCAGGAATTTTCAGACAATCCACATGAGCAACTTAGGTCACAGATGTGTCAGATTATTTGGGTGGCAAGGCAGAACAGACCTGACATCATGTTTGAAGCCTGCAACTTGGCATCCAGTGCAAAATCTAGATTCCCTTGTTGGTTCTGTAACACTTCGATGCAGAAAACCATCCAAAGGCTACTCCAGAAACTCAGTCTTGAGACAAACCAGTCCAATTTCTCCAAATCTATGAGAACTAAAAATAATCCACCAAAACCAGTCTGCAATTGTCTTCAAATATTTATATATGTTACCATTTCATGGTTGCCATTAAGGCACTCACATTGTTGTTCCACTTGTCTTAATGCTTTCCTAGTTTCAGTTCCGCAAGATGTCTCCAGTGCTTGTAAGGCACTCATAAGTGTAAGTGATCTAATAATTAATAATTATGGTTCACTTGTCCACTGTATTTTCTCCATCTTTCCAAAAATCCTGATCATCTGATATATTTAGCTCTAAGTCCGAAACATTTTCCTTAATACTTTAACAATGCTTATAACGCCATGCCTTCCAAGATGAATTTGCTTAATGATTATATGAGAGATGTGTTATGTCACAAAGTTGCACTTTGGCAAAGTGTCACTGCACTGATGCAAATTGTCCATAGGTCTTTGGGGATGCCTAGTTTCCTGCTATATGAGAGATTCAAAATTACTACAGGTAGACTGGAGAGGTAAAGGTGATATGGGTATTTCCTGTGTCTGGATACACACATCACTTGGTGCGAGCTCAGCATGCCACTTACGTTCTTCAACCACAGCAAATGCAGGATCAACAATCTACAGGAAGAACTCAGTGGGTTTAGCAGCATCAATGGCAGGAAATGAAATGTTGATATACAGTGGTATGCAAAAGTTTGGGCACCCCTAGTCAAAATTTCTGTTACTGTGAATAGTTGAGTAGAAGATGAACTGATCTCCAAAAGTCATAAAGTTAAAGATGAAACATTCTTTTCAACATTTTAAGCAAGGTTAGTGTATTACTTTTGTTTTGTACAATTTTAGAGTGAAAAAAAGGAAAAGAGCACCATACAAAATTTTGGGCAACCCAAGAGATTTGAGCTCTCAGATAACTTTTACCAAGGTCTCAGACCTTAATTAGCTTGTTAGGGCTATGGCTTGTTCACAGTCATTGTTAGGAAAGGCCAGGTGATGACAATTTCAAAGCTTTATAAACACTCTGACTCCTCAAACCTTGTCCCAACAATCAGCAGCCATGGGCTCCTTTAAGCAGCTGCCTAGTATTCTGAACATTAAAATAAATGATGCCCACAAAGCAGGAGAAGGCTATAAGAAAATAGCAAAGCATTTTCAGGTAGTCGTTTCCTCAGTTCATAATGTAATTAAGAAATGGCAGTTAACAGGAACAGTGGAGGTCAAGTTGAGGTCTGGAAGACCAAGAAAACTTTCCGAGAAAACTGCTCATAGGGTTGCTAGAAAGGCAAATCAAAACCCCCGTTTGACTGCAAAAGACCTTCAAGAAGATTTAGCAGACTCTGGAGCGGTGGTGCACTGTTCTACTGTGCAGCGACACCTGCACAAATATGACCTTCATGGAAGAGTCATCAGAAGAAAACCTTTCCTGCATCCGCACCACAAAATTCAGTGTCAGAAGTTGGCAAAGGAACATCTAAACAAGCCTGATGCATTTTGGAAACGAGTCCTGTGGACTGATGAAGTTAAAATAGAACTTTCTGGCCACAATGAGCAAAGCTATGTTTGGAGAAAAAAGGGTGCAGAATTTCATGAAAAGATCACCTCTCCAACTGTTAAGCACGGGGGTGGATCGATCATGCTTTGGGCTTGTGTTGCAGCCAGTGGCATGGGGAACATTTCACTGGTAGAGGGGAGAATGAATTCAATTAAATACCAGCAAATTCTGGAAGCAAACATCACACCATCTGTAAAAAAGCTGAAGGTAAAAAGAGGATGGCTTCTACAAAAGGATAATGATCCTGAACACACCTCAAAATCCACAATGGACTACCTCAAGAGGCGCAAGCTGAAGGTTTTGCCATGGCCCTCACAGTCCCCTGACCTAAACATCATCGAAAATCTGTGGATAGACCTCAAAAGAGCAGTGCATGCAAGACGGCCCAAGAATCTCACAGAACTAGAAGCCTTTTGCAAGGAAGAATGGGCGAAAATCCCCCAAACAAGAATTGAAAGACTCTTAGCTGGCTACAGAAAGCATTTACAAGCTGTGATACTTGCCAAAGGGGGTGTTACAAAGTACTGACCATGCAGGGTGCCCAAACTTTTGCTTCGGGCCCTTTTCCTTTTTTGTTATTTTGAAACTGTAAAAGATGGAAATAAAAAAGTAATCTTGCTTAAAATATTAAAGAAATGTGTCATCTTTAACATTATGCCTTTTGGAAATCAGGTTATCGTTTACTCACTTAGCTATTCACAGTAACAGAAATTTCGACCAGGGTGCCCAAACTTTTGCATGCCACTGTATCAGGTCAAAGCCTCTAATCAGGACTAATGCAATATTTCAACCTAAATTGTCATCAGTGGAAGGAAACAAGAGCACCTGGAGGAAACCATACAGCCACAAGAAAACGTGCAAACTCCACAAAGACAGTTCCCAAGGCCAGTATTGAAACCAGTCACTGCAGCTGTGAGACAGCAGCTCCACTGCCTATACCACTGTATCGGTCCTATTACAATCGACTTGAAGTGTTTATCTAATACAGCCTCTGACTATCAGTTCTGGAAATTGACCCACCTGGTTCACCCATGCTTGTCAGGATAGGAAGTCTAGTGTGTGTTTTTTTAAGCTTTAGCCTATACATGACTCCAGTTAACAGTTTAACTCTTAACTACCTTGTGAAAAGAACAAAACACTCAAACGTATAAAATAATTACAATCAGTTTATTTAGTTGGCAACACACATCAAAGTTGCTGGTGAACGCAGCAGGCCAGGCAGCATCTGTAGGAAGAGGTGCAGTCGACGTTTCAGGCCGAGACCCTTCGTCAGGACTAACTGAAGGAAGAGTGAGTAAGGGATTTGAAAGTTGGAGGGGGAGGGGGAGATCCAAAATGATAGGAGAAGACAGGAGGGGGAGGGATGGAGCCAAGAGCTGGACAGGTGACAGGCAAAAGGGGATACGAGAGGATCATGGGACAGGAGGTCCGGGAAGAAAGACAGGGGGGGGAGGGGACCCAGAGGATGGGCAAGAGGTATATTCAGAGGGACAGAGGGAGAAAAAGGAGAGTGAGAGAAAGAATGTGTGCATAAAAATAAGTAACAGATGGGGTACGAGGGGGAGGTGGGGCCTGGCGGAAGTTAGAGAAGTCGATGTTCATGCCATCAGGTTGGAGGCTACCTAGACGGAATATAAGGTGTTGTTCCTCCAACCTGAGTGTGGCTTCATCTTTACAGTAGAGGAGGCCGTGGATAGACATGTCAGAATGGGAATGGGATGTGGAATTAAAATGTGTGGCCACTGGGAGATCCTGCTTTCTCTGGCGGACAGAGCGTAGATGTTCAGCAAAGCGGTCTCCCAGTCTGCGTCGGGTCTCGCCAATATATAAAAGGCCACATCAGGAGCACCGGACGCAGTATATCACCCCAGTCGACTCACAGGTGAAGTGTTGCCTCACCTAGAAGGACTGTTTGGGGCCCTGAATGGTGGTAAGGGAGGAAGTGTAAGGGCATGTGTAGCACTTGTTCCGCTTACACGGATAAGTGCCAGGAGGGAGATCAGTGGGGAGGGATGGGGGGGACGAATGGACAAGGGAGTTGCGTAGGGAGCGATCCCTGAGGAATGCAGAGAGAGGGAGGGAGGGAAAGATGTGCTTAGTGGTGGGATCCCGTTGGAGGTGGTGGAAGTTACGGAGAATAATATGTTGGACCCAGACAGCTTGGTTCGCTGGTAGAGTTCTTAATCTCCAGGCCTATTGGTTATGATTCATTTCTGCTCCACAAATAGGCACAATTGTCTGGCCAGGCACTCACATATACACTCTATTTTTCTGTGACAGGGTACTGCAAATAACAAATCTTTCATGAGGTTAAAGTGAAGAACTGTTTGTAATATCTAGTGGATTACTAAGGTTCAAGGCACAAAAGGAAATCCTTGGCAAAATATGTCTTTCAAACACTATCATTAAGTAGAGACATTTTAATTGGCAATTGTTAGAACTTACTACATAGAAACATAGAAAGCCTACAGCACAATACAGACCCTTCAGCCCACAATACTGTGCCGAACATGTACTTACTAAGCGTAACCAGCAAGTTTACAAATGATACAAAGACCAGTGGAGTTGTTGACAGTGAAGAAGGGAGTCTTTTACTGTGTTTTAGCATTGGATCCAAAAGATTCCCATCTATCAATAGACAATAGGTGCAGGAGTAGGCCATTCAGCCCTTCGAGCCAGCACTGTCATTCACTGTGATCATGGCTGATCATCCACTATCAGTATCCAGTTCCTGCCTTAACCCCATAACCTTTGATTCCGCTATCTTTAAGAGCTCTATCCATCTCTTTTTTGAAAGCATCCAGAGACTTGGCCTCCACAGCCTTCTGGGGCAGAGCATTCCATATATCCACCACTCTCTGGGTGAAAAAGTTTTTCTTCAACTCCGTTCTAAATAGCCTACCCTTAATTCTTAAACTGTGGCCTCTAGTTCTGGACTCACCCATCAGCGGGACCATGCTTCCTGCCTGTAGCGTGTCCAATCCCTTAATAATCTTATATGTTTCAATAAGATCCTCTCTCAGCCGTCTAAGTTCCAGAGAATACAACCTCAGTCGCTCCAATCTTTCGACATATGACAGTCCCGCCATCCCGGGAATTAACCTTGTGAACCTACGCTGCACTCCTTCAATAGCAAGAATGTCCTTCCTCAAATTTGGAGACCAAAACTGCACACAGTACTCCAAGTGTGGTCTCACCAGGGCCCTGTACAGCTGCAGAAGAACCTCTTTGCTCTTATACTCAATTCCCCTTGTTATGAAGGCCAGCATGCTATTAGCTTTCTTCACTGCCTGCTGTACTTGCGTACTTGTCTTCAGTGACTGATGTACAAGAACACCTAGATCTCGTTGTGCTTCCCCTTTTCCTAACTTGACTCCATTTAGATAATAATCTGCCTTCCTGTTCTTACCACCAAAGTGGATAACCTTACATTTATCCACATTAAACTGCATCTGCCATGTATCTGCCCAATCACCCAGCCTGTCCAAGTCACCCTGCATTCTCATAACATCCTCCTCACATTTCACATTGCCACCCAGCTTTGTGTCAGCAGCAAATTTGCTAATGTTACTTTTAATTCCTTCATCTAAATCATTAATATATATTGTAAACAGCTGCGGTCCCAGCACTGAACCCTGAGGCACCCCACTGGTCAGCGCCTGCCATTCCGAAAGGGACCCATTAATCGCTACAATTTGTTTTCTGTCAGCCAGCCAATTTTCAATCCATGTCAGTACTCTGCCCCCAATACCATGTGCCCTAATTTTGCCCACTAGTCTCCTATGTGGGACTTTATCAAAGGCTTTCTGAAAGTCAAGGTACACCACATCCACTGGCTCTCCCTTGTCCATTTTCATAGGGAATTCAAATTCATTTTACAAATTTACCTGATTTAACAATGTCTTTACCATAAAAATTGCAGAGGGTCAAGGCAGCTCACCACCACTCTCTAAAGCAATTATGGTAGTCAATAAAGTAAGTCTCAACAGTGATCCCCAACATTCCATAAATGGAAAAGAAAGGTTGTTATTAGAAAAACAAAATAGATCTCTGGATTATTGGAGTCTCTTCTGGGGAAGTAATGACCTGTACAAAAAGGACAGGTTACACTTGAACCAGAGGTGCACAAATACCCTTACGGGCAGGTTTCCTAGAGCTGTTGGAGATGTTTAAGCTAATTTAGAAGGGGGTTGGGAATCAGGGTGATGAGGCTGAGGATGGGCAATTGCTATAGAAGTTGATGAATTGTGTAATGAAACTGTAAGGACAGGCAGATGATATGGCAAAATTGCGGTCAGTAGGAAGAATTGAACCGTGGCTGAAAGAAGATCATACTTGGGAGCTTAACATCCAAGAATACAACTCGTATGGAAAGGATAGGCAGGTGGGCAAAGGGGTTGGGTTGGCTCTGTTGGAAATCAAATCCTTAGAAAGAGGTGACATAGGATCATAAAATGTAGAAGTCTTGTGGGTAGACTTAAGAAACTGCAAGGGTAAAGACACTGATTAGAGTTATATATAGACCCCAGGATAGTAACCAGGATGTGGGATATAAATAAAATCAGGAGAGAGAAAAGGTGTGTAATAAAGGCAATGTTATGATAATCAATATACAAGTACAAGCAGAAAATTAGGTTAGTGCCAGATCCCAAAAGAGATGCCTATGAAATAGGGTTTTAGATTAGCTTCTGGTTGAGGCCACTAAGGAACAGCCAACTGTGGCTAACAATGGCTGACACTCATTTAGAACAGAGATGAGGAGGAGTTTCTTTAGACAGAGGGTGGCGAATCTGTGGAATTCATTTCCCACAGACGGCTGTGGAAGCCAAGTCATTGAGTATATTTAAAGTGGAGGTTGATAAGTTCTTGATTAACACACATAAAAGTTGCTGGTGAACTTTTATGTGTGTTGCTTGAAATTCCAGCATCTGCAGATTTCCTCGTGTTTGCGAAGTTCTTGATTAGTCGGGGAGTCAAAGGTTACATGGAGAAGGCAGGAGAATGTGGTTGAGAGGGATAATAAATCAGCCATTATGGAACAGCAGAGTAGACTTGATGGGCCAAATAGCCTAATTCTAATCCTATGTTTTATAATCTTATATCAGGAAGGTAATTCGCACATTAGTCTATATTAGGCTTTAACTATATTGAAGTTGTCTAAAATGGCCTCATTGAGTAGTGGGCAACTGTTTCCAAGCATGATATCCAAGCTGATTTATTTTTTTTACCTGAATTATTACTTGCTTTTGGTCGATTTTTCCGTCTTCGTTTCCTGGTTGGCTTAATCCAAGGGCTGTCATTCTTCCCTTTCTTCTTCCATTTCCTTTTCAAACTAGATTCAGAACTCTGAATGGTAAAGAAAATCAGTTACAAAATTACTTGCTACAGCAAATTAAACCACCGTTTGAAACACCCTTCCATAGGTAACCTTTCAATTTCAATAAAAATACTACTCAAGTTCTGATTTAGAACCAAAACAATTAAACTTATATTTTCTACTTTTTCCTCAGAAAGACAATTATACAGAGAGAAACTATAAATTTAGCTTCACTAAGATTAGCAAATATGATAAGTTTCCTATATAACTTTAAACCTAAAGACCATGCAAGCACCAAAGGACCTTGAACTTTTGACATAGATCCTCAATACTACATTCAGAATTATTTATCCACATGGACACAAACATACAACGAAATTACCATCCAACATACCCAAGGATGTGCTAGACGTAATGTGTAAGTGTTGCCACACATTCCAGCACTCTTAATGTTTAGCAAAACAACACTATCAGCAGCAACAAAACAGTCCTGATGAAAAGTCTCCACCCAAAATCTCAACTATTTATTCCCCTCCATAGATACTGCCCGACCTGAGTTTCTCCATGATCCTGTGTGTTCCTCTGGATTTCCAGCATCTACAGAATCTGGTGTTAACAACAAAACAAGCTCCTTTCCCACTCTCCCACCTATAGACAGATCTCCAACCTCAGAATAGGCTGCCATTGGGCCTCAAACTCTTGGCCTCACTTTCACAAACATGGGGTTTGTGATTATGGTGGAACATTCAATTAAGGCTTTCAAAAGGCAATTGGCTAATTGTTTTTGTGGAATATAATTTAGATAGCTAGTAGAAAAAGACTGGAAAATGAGACCAAATCCACTGTTTTATAAGACCTGATGAAGATTTAAAGGGTTAAATGTGTTCTATCTATGCATAAACTATACATTTGCAACAACTTATTTTAATTACATTGATGGAAGAAAAATTATAACGATATAAAACAATCCCAAATTTGTCACCTGACCTACACTCAGTGGCCACTTTATTAGGTACAACTATGTAATACCCCTAATACCCCTTGTTTAAGACCACGCTGTATTTTATTCACACAATTATGCTATTGGTCATTTTATTTTCTGTATATTTTCTATAAATGCAATGTGTTCCTTTAATTATATAATGCAATCGAGTAATTCAGTTGATTGATGAGTTAGGCTTATTGAATTAGCCAACAGGATTTGTCTTGTTAACATTTTGTCAACAAGATGCCCCAGAACATTCTGGAGGGCTCCAAGGAAAGTGGAGGCATTCTGGAAGAAGGAAAAAGAAGAAAAATGGAAACAGACAACAAACAAACGGAAGAACATGAACTTACTTGGAAAGACAGATACTACTGTCAGAAAATCATCATGCAGACAATGATCTCACAGAGAATGTGCAGATAAGCTTTAGTGAGCCAGTTAAGACATAACCTTGGGGACAGTTCAATGCTTTGTCCTTGGACATGGATATTATGTTCCACTTGAACTGAGTTTTCAGGCAGAATTGTTCATTACCGTACACAAACGAAGTGAAGCAAACCAGATTGATCATGCAACCAAGAGGTCCAATGATAATGTGCACTGTATTGGCTACTTCTATATGTGTAATGGGCCCTTTTCTTTATTAAGTTTATTATAGTTTAAAATATTTTGTCAATACAACTTTAATATAAGCTTATACTGGTGTGAGTTAAATTATTGCTTCCTGGCGAACGGTATGTATGCAAGGGTGTGTTAGTATTCATACAAGTAACAGTCCTACTTTCCCTTAAAGGAACATTCAAACTTTAAGGTTTTGTATTTACCCAATCATATTTACACTAGACATGTTTACTTATTGGAAGTGGCCTTTTCATCATTATTCCCCATGCATTGCAGAGTGATGTTACTGTTAGCTTACATTCTCAGTACAAGCTAACTCACTATGAGTCTACGGCAAGAGGGTTACACCTGTACACCTCATTTATGCAAATTTCAAAACAGCCAATCATGTAGTGGCATCTCAACACATAAAAGCATGCATATATAGTCAAGGGGTTCACTTATTATTCAGATCAAACATCAGAATAGGAATGTGAAATAAGTGACTTTGACTGTGGAATGACTGTTGGTACCAGATGGGGTGATTTGAGTATCTTAGAAACAGCTGATCTCCTGGGATTTTCAGGGAAAGCAGTCTCTAAATTTACAGAGAATGGTGCAAGAAACAAAACACCTCCAGTGAGTGGTAGTTTTGTATGTGAAAACATCTTGCTAATGAAAGAGGTCAGAGGAGAATGGCCAGACTGGTTCAAGCTGACAAAAAGGCAACAGTAATTCAAATAAGCACGCATTACAACAGTGCAAAACAGCATCTCTGAACACACATGTGGAACCTTGATGTGAATGGAGTACAGTAGCAGAAAACCATGAACATACCCTCCTATATCTAATAATGTCAACACTGAGTGCAAATATTCTCACATGTTTAAGTACCACTCATCTCTCACAGAAACCAACCTCAGTCTACCATTGCCCTATATTTAGGCAAATGATGAAAGCTCATGGTAAATCAATCATCATCCAGAATAACTTCTGTAAGGGGTTTCTTCTTTTATGTTACTGCGTAGGCTAATCAAAATGGCTTCTTTGTTATGTTATAATTAAAATGGCTTTTCTGAAATAACTGCGATGTAAGGAGTTCTCTCTCCCTCTGCTTGTTTGGGTTATATTATTAATAAGAAAGAGAATGAACCAATTGGGATAGATGTTACTCTTTCTTGTGTGTCTGTAAATTATTGTGCTGCGCGGGCTTTGGGGGAGAAGGCGCGATGGGCACAGAGGGAGTGAACGCAATGCTGTAAGCTGGCTGACGGGACGGACCCCGAGCGGGAGTCCGAGGTCCAGGATCTACGGCGAGGACAGGAGACCAAGACAGACTCGTGTGCAGCGTCTGGTCAACCACCATGGTTAGTCCCAGGCGGCAGATTGAGGTGGTCGGAGGGGATCGCATGGTGGAAACAGGACCTCGTTACTTGAGCTCCAACTGTTGTGCACGAAGTGGTTGAACTTTGATAAGTTTGGCGCCTTTTACTTTCCTTTTATATTTTATCTCTATTAATTACATAGTTCCAGTAAGATCCATAAAGTGTAATCACTTAATCACATATGGTGTATTGTCTGTTATTTGGCGGGGTGGAGTACATCACACAGCATCCACACAAACTTGATTACCCAGTTTGGCGGGGCCGAAGACTGCTTCCCCTAGACGAAAGCGAGTTGAGCGAGCCTGAGGCTTACTAGGGGGCTACATTTCTAAACACACTGGTTTCACAAAATGATGAGTTCTTGACAAATTAGCAGGCTTACTTACTTTACTCAGAGCAATAGAACAAAATACAAATCAACTTATACATGAACTGCAGAACAATGCTCAAAGCAAACCATATCAACACTACAAAGGAGCAAAATACACTCTCTGGAAATTTCTCTCACTGACAATCACTCTGTTTATCTAATTCTGGTTTCAAACAGAACTATATACATCTTCAGTCTACATTTCTTAAGGGAATAGGAGTGCACAGCTTGATTACTTGCCCTGTCCCCAACACCTAGAGCTCAACTGTCCTGCCAATCAGACAGAACATGACTTTCCAGTGACACTGGGATATTCCAGACTCTGTGAAGGATTTACATGGTAAGCTCCAAGAGGCTACTTCTTCTAGTTGGATGTTCTAGAAGTGAGCTATGAGACCTTACACAGAGAAGGATAATTTAATCAAATTGCCAATTACAGTTAGACCTCACTGGCTTTCTCTTTCCGGGTCATTCCGCCAGAAGGGATGATATCAGATACCTTGTTAAAAACCCTCTGGTTAGGCCCTGCATACAGTTCTGGTTGGCCTACTATAGGTAGGATGTTGAGGCTTTGGAGAGGGTGCAGAAGAGGTTTACAAGGCTGCTGCCACATTTAGAGGGCATGTGCCAGCATGAGAAGCTAGTCAAGCTTGGGTTGTTTTCTCTGGAGCAATGAAGGCTGAGAGGAGATCTGAGAGAGGTTTATAAGATTATGAGAGGCATAGGTAAGAGTATCTGGAGTATCACAGAGTACCTTCTTCCCAGGGTAGAAATGTCTAATACCAGAGGGCATGTATTGAAGGTGAAAGGGAGTAGATTCAAAGGGAACATGAGGGGTAATTTTTTTTTAACTCAAAGAGTGGTGGATTTCTGGAATGTGCTGCCTGGAATGGTGGTAGAGGCAAATACATTAAAAGCTTTTAAGAGACATTTAGATAGGCACATGACTATCAGGAAGATGGAGCAATATGGACATTGTGTAGGTAGGAGGAATAGTTTTTGGGTTAAAAAAAATTACTTTTTAGCTGGTTCGGCACAACATTATGGGCCGAAAGGTCTGTTCCTGTGCTGTACTGTTCTATGTTCCAGAGTCTAGAGTCCTCTGCACTGTGAAAGAGACTGTGACAATCCATCTGAGCTTTGCCTCTTATATTTTATAAACCTATATAACATCATTCCTCAGGTTTCTACAGTTCAATAAGAACAAACACAGACACGACGGACTGCAAATTCTGGAAGTCTGAAGCAACATGCAACGGAGCAGGAGAAACTCAGTGGGTCAGGCAATATCTTTGGATAGAAATAAACAGCTGACATTTCAGGTTGAGAGCCTTCAGCAGGACTACAAAGAAAGAGGGAAGATAGTATAAAAAGGTGTGAGGGAGCGAAAGAGCAGGGGATCCAGGTAAGGAGGGAAAAGTGGGAATGATATAAGAGGCTTCTTCCACTCTTCCCACTTCATGATGTGTTTATTTTTCCCTGGTGCAACAAGAACATGCAGTAAACTTATTTTTTGGCTTAGCACATTTCACTATTATGCATATATACAGCAGTCCTCTGGAAACCCATAAGACAAAGAGACAAAGCCAATTGCAAGGAAAAGGTAACTGTCCTTTTAGCACCAAACATAGTCTTTCAAATGTACATTTCTCCTTCCTAGCTACAAGACCAATTCTACATCCCACTACCCCCAACATCAAAATCAGATTGGTTTTATTGACCTAATCATGCTACCATTCTCACTGACACTCTGTAATACAAATGAAGGAGGGGGCATTCTAATTCAAACTTTTGTGAAAGTTCCATTTTCTTTATTGGACTGTGAATTTTTCTTTTGAGGTTGGCAAATGTGTTTGTTCATCTGTTCTTAGATGAAAAACATTAACTTGCCTGTTTCACAGTAAATCTGAGGTCAACAATCAGAAACGTAATCACTAATGTCCATTGAAAATAAAAGTTAGTTTTCAAATTCTCATAGCACCCATTCACATCTAATCACTATTTCACAAATCCACATGACAGGTCAAAGGCTAAGCCACCATCATTGAAGATATTTCCTCAATTGCTCCTTGATCTAGAGAATAATCACAACATGAACCAGGAAACAAATGTAGAACAGAAGATTTTAAGATCTTTTTGGTAGAAACAAATGATTCATAACAATGTACAGATAGCCACCCAGTGGTGTAGTGGCACCAACACTGGACTTTGAGATGAATGGTCCCGTGTTCGGATTTCCATTCATGCTGGGTTGAGCATCGAGTTAGAACCCGGTCTCGTAAAAAACAAGACAAAATGCTAATGAAATGGCAAGGTTGCATCCAATGCACCACAACATACTGAGAGGAATAACAATGTACAAATAATGATATTCAGAAGTAAAATGTCCTCTGAGTCAAATATCTAAAGTGTATACACATCCAGAACAAATGACTCACCACATCAGATTCAAAGTCTTCATCATCATCATCATCATCCAAGTCATCAGAATCTTGTTCCTCTTCAAGATCATATTCTTCCTGCTGGTAGTTAGCCTGTATGATGAAATAAAATTTCTGTAGCAAACTGCAACCTATAGCCAGTAAATTTGTAGGTATCATGAGCCCCAAGGAAAAGAAATAACAAAAATAAAGTAACTGTGGCTAAGATAACTGATAAAAATAATTCTGGGTTCATTGGAAAGCAGGTGGAAAAATGAGAGGGATTTACTACTACTGGCACCACAGTAACAAAGTGGTTAGTGCAACGCTATCAGAGCTCGGGGCTTTGGAATTTGGAGTTCAATTCCAATGTCATCCATGAGAAGTCTGTACATTCTCCCTGTGGAACGTATGGGTTTTCTCCGGGTGCTCTGGTTTCCTCCCACAGTCCAAAGACATACCGGTTAGTAGGTTAATTGGTCATTGTTAATTGTCCCATGATTAGGCCAGGGGTTTGCTGGGTGGTGCGGCTCAAAGGGCTTATTCCACACTGTATCTCAATCAATCAATAAAGTTACTGACATCTCAATACTTCATTTGTCATATTTTAGCAGAATATAGACAGCATACATTTAATGGAGATGTGCAATGGATATCTGGATTTCTGCAGAAGGAAACAGAAAGGCAATTTATAAAATGTAGCTGAGTTTTTTTTCTTTAAGAAAGCATTAATTTCTACTTACAGGATAATCAAATCACTTCCTCACAAATCTACATAGTCAAGGATAACTTAAATCAGCTTAGTTTGTTATAATTTTCAAACTACTTGTAGAGAAGTAATTGTTTTAACACCATCAGAAAGCCAGCTTGCATCAAAAAATAATTTCTGATGGACTCTCTGAAGTACATTTGCAATTTCAACCTACAATAAATTAAATTAAATGTTCAAGTCTGTTTAGAAATTAAAGCAACAAGTAAATTTGATAAGAAACCCCACGAAAAACAAGTGAACAACAGGAACATGAATTTGTTTGAAAGTTAAAGAGAAACTTCTATGTAAATCAGAAGCTTACAAAGTTTGCAAATAGACCCTGATTGTTAAAATGGCAATATAAGGACCATCAGAAAGAATTCTGGTTATTGATTCTGTTATGTAATTATGGACATCAGGGCTGGCAGTTAAACATAACCAGGATTTCTTATTCCCAAAGTTGCAAATATTCATATTTGTTAGCTGTAAAAAGTCTTGGACTGTGAAAATTAACTGGCAAAGCAGCACCGAGTACATACTTTCTTAGAAATCTCCATTTTGCGAATATGGTCAAGCCCCCTAAAGTCCATGGTTAACTCCGAATCTGGTTGGTCTGCAATACTGTACTTTTCTTCTTCCTCCTCCTCCTCTTCATCTTCTTCCTCTTCATCGTCCTCAGATTCCATACCTTGAGATGTGTCAATACTTTCTCCATTTACGTTCTGAGTAACACCATTGGAGGGATTAGTCTGTTCCTTCAATATAGAAAAAAAAGACAAAGTTCAGGAACATATTTCAGACATGAAAATAGAAGAGCATGATACACTGATCTGGACTATTAGATCTTAAAATACCAAGTGCAGCATCATCCAATCAAAACACTCTTGATTCATCATATGTTGTCTTGTAGTCTGCTCTGCCTTGTTTCATCTGCCCACATCTCTAAACTTCACTTAATTTTCATAAAAATAAGTCATCTCTAGAATTATCATGCACCATGTTATACATTTGAAAATCATGCTTTGGTAAATATAGCTAGTGAACATTTACAAGTACTGAACATTCAAATATAATTACTATAAATTGCACAAGCAAATTCATGTCATTATTTTCCCTGCATGATAAACCAGTCGACAGCTTACTTTGTGCTACTTCCAAGAAAAATTAATTTCCTTACAGTTTTCATATACCCTTTTTGTGCATTACTGTTTTCGCAATATCATTCAATTTACTTAGATATGCAACCTTCCAGCATAGCACAGCACCCTCTGGTGCATCAGAAGTCTCACTACAAATCTTTGCGGGGATTTCAAATCTGATCACTGAAATCTTTTCACCTGTGAAGATTTAAAGTTCTGCAATTCAATCCATGATAGGGGGAACTGCAACTAAAGCAATGCTCCAGCATTCATGATCAAATGTAAGGACAGCAGTATACTGAATATTGTCTACCTGGCCAATTCTTGCAATCATTGGAACAAGAATATACATTCTTTTGTGTTTACACCACTCTAGGTTACTTAAGAGAATTTCCAAATTCTACAAAAAGGGAAATGTGGAAAAGTCTTGTATTTTAGGCAGTGTTTATGGAAACTAGTCTTGCTCAGTCTGAAGCAGAAAAGGGAAGGGGTAGATCGAGGACTGTCCTAAAGTTTTGTCCAGCAAGACTCAGACAAATGACGTTCGGGGGTTAAAAAAAAAGTATCAGTTATGCCATGAAGTTCATAAAAAATACTACCGTAAACACTAGAGATCGCAAATAAAAATAGAAATAACTTGAAATGCTCTTCTCTTCAGCAGCTTCCACAAAAAGAGAAAAGAAGAATTAAAGATTTGTCAGTTATTTTTCATCAGTACTGAGGAAAAAAACAAAATGGTGGGCTTGTGAAAAAGATCGCATGAGAGATCAAATGCCAGAAAGCTTGCAAGCCCACTTTGCTGTATCACTTTTGTCACCTAAATTCTACTGTAGTTTATCCTATTGCACAACTTCCCTAAAATTACTCCCAACTAATTCTGATAAAACTCAAGAGTTAACTCAGAATTTGGAAAGAATAGATTGCAAGCAACATGGTTTCTCATACATTCATATACACCAATAAATGTTTTTTAATGCAACACTTTTTGCTCCAATATACAAACTTTCCAGATCTAACAAGATAGTTGATTTACAGTTGAAGTAACTTCTTCCTCAAATTAAAACATATTAATGCAAAATAAATGAAAAGAAATGGTGCTTTGTTTTCTGGGTTATCATATTTTAATTGAAGCTGCAGAATGCATTTCGCCAAGAAAATCTAACCTCAGCACGATTTTTAAAAAGGACAAAGGATGATCTCAGTGGAGCTTTGCTTGACCAGTACCAATACTCACTTGATATCAGATTTTTTTTTCTTAAAATAAACAATAAAACACCTAACCAGAGCAAAAACAAACAGTTTGAAATAGAAATCCTATTCTTATCTACACTACAACATTTTTTTCATAAGTGGAAATGGAAAATAAAATCTGAGTAGAAGGCTTACACTTTCTAGACCCACCTGCATGTCAGATGCAGACTGTGACATGTTCTGAAACATTTCAAGTACGGTGCGCTGTTTAAACAGTTTGGTCTTCTTCTTAGGAGCCAGGCTATAAGTTCCCATTTTCCTTTTCTTCTTCCTAGCCACTGTCAAAGTTTTAATTATTTTGAATATTTAATAAGAAATGTATGGTCTACAAGGGTATGGCTGCCATTCATGTTTATGTGTTACTATCTCAATTATAATTGCACTGAGACTCATTCAAATTGGAAATGTCTGCACTATCTAAAGACATACATCAATTGAACTATTTAATCAAAATATATATACTAAAATAAAATACTATATTTAAAAACATTTCTGCCATCGCATATTTTATTGTAGTATGGTCAGGAATTTTTAAATTTACTATTGGAAATTTACCTCTAAATTAGCAGCCTTAACATATTTACTGTTAATTATTTTATTAAATTATAATATCTGCATCACTTGAATTTTCGTGACAATGAATGCACATTTAAATAAAACTTACTGTATTCCAGTTCAGTTACTCTTATTACCTGACTGTGGTTTACTAGTGGTTGAATTGTTCTGATTCTGAGGTAGTATCAGTTTCTGTGGTGATGTTGGTTGTGGTGATGGTGAAGATGATGGTGGTGGTGGATTTTTCCCACATTCTAGACTATTTACACCTTCTTCCTTTGGGTCTTTGTTTGGTGGCTTTAAAAGTAGAAGTAGAAAATTAATGTCTTCTAACACTATGGTTTGCAAGGTACCACTGCACATACAATAACAAACAATGATTCCCAGCTAAATCTGTTGCACAATCTACATATAAATACAAACCTAATCAAAGCCCACTCCAATCAAGAAAAAAAATGTAACTAGTGCTTGATCAATGAAATTGCTCTCTAAAAAGAAGCACTACATCTTATATTATTTGCTCAAAAGATTTTGAAGTAAGTTTTTTTTGGCAAAAAATTTTTTCAGCTGCTAAAACAGAAGTAAACGTCAAAATGCTATGTAATCCTTGTGTCTGGTAGCAATCTAATATGAAGCTTCTTTATTACCATAAGATGACATAGAAGTAGAATTAGGCCACTCAACCCATCAAGTCTACTCTGGCATTTCATCATGGATGATTTATTATCCCTCTCAATCCCAATCTCCTGCCTTCTCCCCATAACCTCTGATGCCCTAACTAACCAAGAACCTATCAACCTCTGCTTTAAATATACTGAATAGTTTGGCCTCCACAGCCATTTGTGAGAATGAATTCTACAGATTCACCACCCTCTGGCAAAAGAAGTTTCGCATCTCTGTTCCAAATGGCCATCCTTCCATTCTCAGGCTGAGCCTTCTGGTCTTAGACTCACTCACTATAGGAAACATCCTCTCCACATCCACTCTGTCTAAGCCTTTCAATGTTCAACAGGATTCTACGAGATTCCTCTTCAGTCTTCTAAACTCTAACTAGTACAGGACCAGAGCCATCAAACGCTCCTTATATGTTGACCCCTTCATTCCTGGAATAATTCTCGTGAATCTCCTCTGCACCCTCTCCAATGCCAGCACATCTTTACTTAGATAAGGGACCCAAAACTGTTCACATTACTCCAAATACAATCTGATCAACGTCTTATAAAGCCTCAGCACCAGATCCTTGCTCTTATATTCTACTGCTCTTGAAATGAGTACTAACATTGTATTTGCTTTCCTTGCCATCCATTCAACCTACAAGTTAATTTAAGGGAATTCAGCACAAGAACTCCCAAGTCCCTTTGCACCTCTGATTTTTGAATTTTCTCTTTGTTTGGAAAATAGTCTAAACCTTTAGACTTGTGACAGACTTGTGAAAGTACAAAATATAACCATCTGGATAGCATGCAAAATTAGTAAACCAACATTAGTTTTCTAAGTGTGTAGACTATTGAAAATACTAGCATTCCTGATAATCTGAATTAATATTCTATATTCACTGATACCTAAAAGAAATTGTGTGGGATTGATTCCAATGTAAGTTAAATTATAAAACAAAAGCAAAACAGGTAGGGTAGGGACATGTTTGGCACTTCTCTGTGGGCCGAAGGGCCTGTACTGTGCTGTAGGTTTTCTGTTTTTAAAACACTGCAGATACTGAAAGTCTGAAATAAAATTAGAAAAAGATGAAATGTCCAGCAGTTCAGACAAAATCTGTACAAGCACTTCATGTTTCAGATCGCTGACTTCACTTCTGATGAAAAGTCTACTGCTGTTTCTGATTTCCAATAGGTAAGCTGATCCAAAACATTTGCTGCCTTACAATTTCCTGGTTAAAAAAAGCAAATTTCATTGAAGCTGATAGTCTAACAAGTATCAGTAAGCCGGGTTTATTTCCAGTCACAATTTATGTGACCAGGAAAGGTTGACTTATTAGCTCAGTAAAAAAAAAATCACAAGATCAGGAACTTACAGCACAGGAGGCCATTTGGCTCATGTATGTACGCCACCCAAGAACTATTCAAATTAATTATACTTCCCAACACAGTCTATATTCATCCTTCTGGGTCACAGCACAGTGATGTACGCTTCCACTTCTACCAACAATTTCCAAATCTTTAATTCATGCCTTCCTCCTACTTCAAGTGAAATGATTTCCTTCTAATTTACCTGCCCTTTATCCAGAATATGTGTACCAAAAAATGACTTCTCTGAGCAGCGAAATGGGACTCTTATATCACTTCAATCTACTTGTTTTACATCATAAAGTCATAGTTATTGAACACAAGTATGTGCCAAACTATTGATCTGCCTTGTTCCATCGACCTGTACCCAGACCATAGCCCTCCATACCCTTCCCATCCATGTACCTATCTAAATTGCTCTTCAATCTTGAAATAGAACCCACATCCACCACTTCCACTGGTAGCTCATTCCACACTCTCATCACACTCCATGTGTAGAAGTTCCCCCTCATGTTCCCCTTGAATATTTCACCTTTAACCCATGACTTCTAGCTCTAGTCTCATAAAACTTCAGTAGGAAAAGCCTGCTTGCATTTACCCTACCAAAACCCCTCATAATTTTGTATACCTCTATCAAATCTCCCCTCATTCTTCTACGCTCTAGGAAATGAAATTCTAATATATTCAATACCTTTCCCTATAACTCGGATCCTCAAGTGCTGGCAACATCCTTGTAAATTTTCTCTGCACTCTTTCAATCTTATTGACATCTTTCTTGTAGGTAGGTGACCAAAACTACACACAATAATCTACATCAGGCCACACCAACGTCTTATACAACTTCAACAAAATATCCCAACTCCTGTACTCAATACTTTGATTTATGAATGTACCATAAGCTTTCTTTACAACACTAGCTACCTGTAGCACCACTTTCAAGGAATTATGTACCTGGATTGTCAGATCCCTCTGTTCTATCGCACTCCTCAGCACCCTACCAGTCACCATGTAAATCCTACCCAAGTATGTCTTCCCAACAAGCAACTCCCCACACTTGTCTGCATTAAACTCCATCTGCCATTTTTCAGCCCTTTCTCGCTGTCCACTACATCCCCAATCTTGGTGTCATCCACAAATTTGCTGATCTAGTTTACCACATTATCATCTAGATTCATTGATATACATGACAAACAACAATAGAACTGGCACCAATCCCTGTGACACACAGCTAGTCAAAGACCACCATTCAGACAGGCAACCATCTATTACTACTCTCTGGCTTCTCCCATGAAGCCAATGTCAAATCCGATTTACTACCTCATCTTGAATGCCAAGCAACTGAACCCTCTTGATCAACTTCCCATGTGGGGCTTTGTCAAAGGCCTTGCTCAAGCCCATGTAGAAAACATCCACAGCCTTGCCTTCATGAACATTCCTGGTAACTTCCTCGAAAAACTCCGTAACACTGGTTAGACACGACCTACCATGCACAAAGCCACGTTGCCTAACTCTAATCAGACCTTGTCTATCCAAATACTTAGAAATCTGGTCCCTCAGAATACTTCCCAATAACTCATTCTCTACTGATATCAGGCTCATTGGCCTACAATTTCCTGGCTTATATTTACAGCCTTTCTTAAAGAATGGAATAACATTAGCTATCCTCCAATCCTCCAGCATCTTACCCATGATTAAAGATATCTCTGCTAGAGCCCCTGCAATTTCTGCACTTGCGTCCCACGGGGTCCAAGGGGCCACCTTGTCAGGCTCTGGAGATTTATCCATCCTAATCTGCCACAAGACAGCAAGCACCTTTCCCTCTGAAATTTGTATACAGTTCATGATCTCGCTGCTACTTTGTCGCACTTTTAAGATTCTGTGTTAATTTCCTAAGTAAATACAAATACCAAAAAACCCATTAAGATCTTTTCCTTGTCTTTCAACTCCATGCATAGGTGATCACTCTGATCTTTCAGAGGACCAATTTTATCCCTTGCTATCCTTTTGCTCTTAATATATCTGTAGAATGCCTTGGAATTCTCCTTCACCTTGTCTGCTAGAACAACCTTATGCCTTCCTTTAGCCCTCCTGATTTCCATAAGACCATAAGATATAACTGTAGAATTAGGCTATTTAGTTCGAGTCTGCTCCGGTATTTCAACATGGCTCATCCAGTTTTCCTCTCAGTCCTCTGGTCTTGGACTCTCACACCACAAGAAACATATTTTCCACATCTACTCTATCACCATTCAATGAAGTCACCCTTCATTCTTCTGAATAATGAATACAGGCCCAGAGCCATCAAATGCTCTTCATATGACAAGCCATTCAATCCTGGAATAATTTTCATGAACCTCCTTTGACCCTCTCCAGATTCAGAACATCCTTTCTAAGGGGCCCAAAACTGCTCACAATACTCCAAATGAGGGCTCACCAGTGCTTTGTAAAGTCTCAACATTAAATCCTTGCTTTAACATTCTGGTCCTCTTGAAATGAATGCTTTGAATGCTTTGTGCCTTCTTCACCACAGACTCAACATACAAATTAATCTTTAGGGAATCCTGCAGAATGAATCCCAAGTCCCTTTGTACCTCAGATTTTCTCTCCATTTAGAAAATAGTCAACCTTTTTATTTCTTCTACAAAACTGTATGACCATACACTCCCCAACCCTATTGCCTCTATCATTTATCTGCCCATTCTCTTAACCTTAGTCCTTCTGTAGTCTCTCTACTTCCTCAAAACTACCTGCCTCTCCACCTATCTTCATATCCTCTGCAAACTTTGCAACAAAGCCATCAAACCCATCATCCAAATCACTGACATGTAACATAAAAAGAATTGGTCCCAACACAGACCCCTGTGACACACCACTAGTCACTGGCAGCCAGTCAGAAAAGGCTCCCTTCATTCCTACTCCTTGCCCCCTGTCAATCAGCCACTACTTTATCCATCTCAGAATCTTCTCTGTAATACTATGAGCTTGTAGCTTGTTAAGCAGCGTCATGTCAAAGGCCTTCTGAAAATCCAAGTACACAACATCAAATGATTTTCCTTTGTCCATCCTGCTTGTTATTCCTTCAAAGAACTCAAACAGATTTGTCAGGCAAGATCTTCCCTTTAAGAAACTATACTGACTGCGGTCTATTTTATTATGTGCCTCCAAGTACCTAAAAACCTCATCCTTAATAATTGACTCCAATATCTTCCCAACCACTAAGGTCAGACGAAATATTCTAGTTTCCTTTCTTCTGCCTCTCTCCCTTCTTGAAAAGTGGAATGATATTTGCAATTTTCCAGTCTTCTGGAACCTTTCCAGAATCTAGTGATTCTTGAGAGATGATTATTAATGCCTCCACAATCTCTTCAGCCACCTCATTCAGAACACGGGGATGTAGACCATCTGGTCCAGGTGACATACCTACCTCTAGACCTTTCAATTTCCCAAGAACCTTCTCCCTAGTAATTGTAACTTCACAAACTTCATGACCATAAACACCTGGAACTTCCACCATACTACTGGTCTCTTCCACAGTGAAGACTGATGCAAAATACTTACTCAGTTCAGTCGCCATTTCCTCTCCACCATTATTTTCCAGCAGTCCAATACCCACTCTCGCCTCTCTATTATACAATGTATCTGAAGAAATTTTTGGTCTCCTCTTTATTATTGGCTGCATTCCATCTTTACCTTCTTAATGACTTTTTAGTTGCCTTCTGTTGGTTTTTTAAAACCTTCCCAAAACTCTAGCTTACCACAAATTTTGCTTTATTATAGCCATGATTCAGTGATGCCTACACATCATACTGCCATCTGCAATTGTGTTACCAGTTCATCTACCTTATTCCGTACACTGTGCACAATCAAATATAACCCCTTTAGTCCTGTATTCACCCTTTTCGATTTGGTCCACCTTTTACGTTGCAACTCATCCTCTCTTTACTACGCACTAAACTAGCTATCTGATTTTCAACACTAATATCCACCTTTCCTACAATACTTCTTGCACTGAGCTATACGCAGCTCAGGATACTAGTTGCACCATGCTCAACCCTTCGAATCCCAACTTTGCCTGAGGTTTTATCAACATCTGTGTCCACAACCTCTCCATCAACTGTCTGGCACTCTGGTTTCCATCGCCCTGCAACTCTAGTTTAAACCTGACCCCAACACTTGCCATTTCCATTACAATCACAAGTGTCATTTCAAGCTGTTTTACAGTCAATAAGCTACAGAGAGGTGTATAATAGAAAAGATTTCCTTAAGTGTTCTCTTACATTTCTTATACTCCATTTGTACCCCATTTGTTCCAATGTGCCTGTACCTGCTAGGCACCTCCTTTTTTTTCATAACCATGACCTCAATATCTCTTGAAAACCAACTTTGGAGTCTTATTGAATACCTTTCATTTATACTAACTGATGAGAAAGACATGTTTGGAGGCTTCATCTGGTCTGTGAACTTCTAGGGCATGTTAGGCTTAACATCTCTTGAAAACCAAGGTTCCCTAAACCTGGTGTTCTTGCCTTTTATTCTGACAGGAACATACAAACTCTTCAGTCCCAAAATTTCACTTTTGAAGGCCTCCCACTTACCAAGCACAATTTTGCCAGAAAATAACCATCCCAATCTATACTTGCGAGATCCTTTCCGATATCATCAAAATTGGCCTTTCTCCAATTTAGAATATCAAATCTAAGAACAGACCTATCCTTCTCCATAATTATCTTGAAACTAATGGCAATATGTTTACTGGGTGGCAGTGTGAAAGTTCTCCCCTCACACACTTCTGTCACCTGCTATGTCTCATTCCCTAATAGGAGATCTAGTATTGCACTCTCTCCAGTTGGGACCTCTATGTACCTATTAAGGAAACTTTCCTGAACACACATGACAAATTCTATCCCATCCAGCCCTTTTACAATATGAGAATCAATATATGAGTAAAGTTACAAACACCTATTATCACATTTCTTGCAACAATCTTCTAAATGTCAGAGAAGAGCTTATTTTTAAAGGAAAAAAGATCTGATGTTTCAAGAAAAGAGCAGATATTGCTCTTGACTGTGATTAACTGGGCAGTAATATTAAGGAAAGCTGGGCTTAATTCCTCCACACTATATCATTCCAATAATAACACAAGCTGATTGCTCATCTCACTGCAATCACATAGTTTGACTATTATCCATTTTATGACTGAAATATCCAGCATTAATTGGCCATTCTGATCACCTGAGTTCAATTTAATTTTTCCTTTTAATTAACAACTTGAATGATCGCGCCAACACTTGCAATTTCAATTATAATTGCAAGTGACGTTTCAAGCTGTTTTACAGTCATAGCTACAGAGAGACATATAATAGAAGACACCAAACTCAGCGACCCAGTCACAAGCTTCCAAAACAATCAACCCTAAAGCTGCCAATTCCTTGTATTGTCTATGTAGCTGTGGTCAGAAGCAAGCAACACTTTTTTTTAAGAAAATTTAGTCACAACATAGAGAACTGGCAAGAATATCTTCCAAAGGCTGTGTTGCAAAAAGGCAGCACTCATCATCTAGGAATAGATATGGGAGGTGAGGGGAGTAATGAATTAAAAGTATTATATATGAACGCACGGAGTACAAGAAATAAAGTAGATGAGCTTGAGGCACAGTTGGAAATTGGTAAGTATGATGTTGTGGGAATAACAGAGACATGGCTTCAAGTGGACAGGGCCTGGGAAATGAATATTCAAGGTTATATGTCCTATCAAAAGGACAGACTGATGGGCAGAGGGGGTGGGGTAGCCCTGTTGCTGAGGAATGATATTCAGTCCCTTGCGAGGGGGGTCATAGGATCAGGAGACATAGAGTCAGTATGGATAGAACTGAGAAATTCTAAGGGCAGAAAGACCCTAATGGGAGTTATCTACAGGCCCCCAAACAGTAGTCTGGATGTAGGGTGTAAGTTGAATCAAGGGTTAAAATTGGCATGTTGCAAAGGTAATGCTACAGTTGTTATGGGGGATTTCAACGTGCAGGTAGACTGGAGGAATCAGGTTGGTACTCGACCCCAAGAAAGGGAGTTTGTGGAGTCCCTCCGAGATGGATTCTTAGAACAGCTTGTACTGGAGCCTACCAGAGAGAACGCAATTCTAGATTTAGTGTTGTGCAATGAACCAGATTTGATCAGGGACCTCGAGGTAAAGGAACCATTAGGAGGTAGTGACCATAATATGATAAGTTTTAATCTACAATTTGAGAGGGAGAAGGGAAACTCGGAAGTGTCAGTATTACAGTTGAACAAAGGGAACTATGGTGCTATGAGGGAGGAGCTGGCCTAAATTCAATGGAACAATACCCTAGCAGGGATGACAGTGGAACAGCAATGGTAAGTGTTTCTGGGAATAATGCGGAAGGTGTAGGATCAGTTCATTCCAAAGATGAGGAAAGATCCTAAGGGGAGTAAGGGGAGACCGTGGCTGACAAGGGACGTAATGGACAGTATAAAAATAACAGAGAAGAAGTATAACATAGCAAAGACGAGTGGGAAGCCGGAGGATTGGAAAACTTTTAAAGAGCAGCAGAAGGTAACTAAAAAGGCAATACGCAGAGAAAAAATGAGGTACGAAGGTAAACTAACCAAGAATATAAAGGAGGATAGTAAAAGCTTCTCTAGGTATGTGAAAAGGAAAAAAATAGTTAAGACCAAAATTGGGCCCTTGAAGACAAGAACGGGTGAATTTATTATGGGGAACAAGGAAATGGCAGACGAACAGGTACTTTGGATCTGTCTTCACTAGGGAAGACACAAACAATCTCCCAGATGTGGTAAATTGGATCAGCAAATTTGCTGATGATACAAAGATTGGAGGTGTAGTGGACAGTGAGGTTGGTTTTCAGAGCCTGCAGAGGGACTTGGACCAGCTGGAAAAATGGGCTGATAAATGGCAGATGGAGTTTAATACAGACAAGTGTGAGGTATTGCACGTTGGAAGGACAAACCAAGGTAGAACATACAGGGTTAATGGTAAGGCACTGAGGAGTGCAGTAGAACAGAGGGATCTGGGAATACAGATACAAAATTCCCTAAAAGTGGCGTCACAGGTAGATAGGGTCGTAAAGAGAGTTTTTGGTACATTGGCCTTTATTAATCAAAGTATTAAGTATAAGAGCTGGAATGTTATGATGAGGTTGTATAAGGAATTGGTGAGGCCGAATCTGGAGTACTGTGTTCAGTTTTGGTCACCAAATTACAGGAAGGATATAAATAAGGTTGAAAGAGTGCAGAGAAGGTTTACAAGGATGTTGCCAGGACTTGAGAAACTCAGTTACAGAGAAAGGTTGAATAGGTTAGGACTTTATTCCCTGGAGCGTAGAAGAATGAGGGGAGATTTGATAGAGGTATATAAAATTATGATGGGTATAGATAGAGTGAATGCAAGCAGGCTTTTTCCACTGAGGCAAGGGGAGAAAAAAAACCAGAGGACATGGGTTAAGGGTAGGGGGGAAAAGTTTAAAGGGAACATTAGGGGGTGCTTCTTCACACAGAGAGTGGTGGGAGTATGGAATGAGCTGCCAGACGAGGTGGTAAATGCGGGTTCTTTTTTAATATTTAAGAATAAATTGGACAGATACCTGGATGGGAGGTGTATGGAGGGATATGGTCCGTGTGCAGGTCAGTGGGACTAGGCAGAAAATGGTTTGGCACAGCCAAGAAGGGCCAAAAGGCCTGTTTCTGTGCTGTAGTTTTTCTACATAATAGTGGCCAAAGGACCTAGGGCAATGGATGCAACACACATAAAAGTTGCTGGTGAACGCAGCAGGCTAGGCAGCATCTCCAGGAAGAGGTGCAGTCGACGTTTCAGGCCGAGACCCTTCGTCAGGACTAACTGAAGGAAGAGTGAGAAAGGGATTTGAAAGTTGGAGGAGGAGGGGGAGATCCAAAATGATAGGAGAAGACAGGAGGGGGAGGGATGGAGCCAAGAGCTGGACAGGTGATAGGCAAAAGGGATACGAGAGGATCATGGGACAGGAGGTCCAGGAAGAAAGCCGGGGGGGGGGGCCCCAGAGGATGGGTAAGGGGTATATTCAGAGGGACAGAGGGAGAAAAAGGAGAGTGAGAGAAAGAATGTGTGTAGAAAAATAAGTAACAGATGGCATATGAGGGGGAGGTGGGGCATTAGCGGAAGTTAGAGAAGTCGATGTTCATGCCATCAGGTTGGAGGCTACCCAGACGGAATATAAGGTGTTGTTCCTCCAACCTGAGTGTGGCTTCATCTTTACAGTAGAGGAAGCCGTGGATAGACATGTCAGAATGGGAATGGGATGTGGAATTAAAATGTGTGGCCACTGGGAGATCCTGCTTTCTCTGGCGGACAGAGCGTAGATGTTCAGCAAAGCGGTCTCCCAGTCTGCGTCGGGTCTCGCCAATATATAAAAGGCCACATCAGGAGCACCGGACGCAGTATATCACCCCAGCTGACTCACAGGTGAAGTGTTGCCTCACCTGGAAGGACTGTTTGGGGCCCTGAATGGTGGTAAGGGTCCTTCCAGTTCTATTTATATTAGGCAGGAAATGGTGTTAGATAGACTGTTGGGCCTGAAGGCTGTTAAGTCCCCGGGACCTGATGGTCTGCATCCCAGGGTACTTAAGAAGGTGGCTTTAGAAATCGTGGATGCACTGGTGATCATCTTCCAATGTCCTATAGATTCAGGATCAGTTCCTGTGGATTGGAGGGTGGCTAATGTTGTCCCTCTCTTCAAGAAGGGAGGAAGAGAGAAAACAGGGAATTATAGACCGGTCAGCCTGACGTCGGTGGTGGGAAAGATGCTGGAGTCAATTATAAAAGATGAAATTACGACACATCTGGATAGCAGTAACAGGATTGGTCTGAGTCAGCACCAATTTACGTTTGACTAAACTCCTGGAATTTTTTGAGGATGACAAGGGAGAGCCAGTGGATGTAGTGTACCTGGACTTTCAGAAAGCCTTTGATAAAGTCCCACATAGGAGGTTAGTGGGCAAAATTAGGGCACATGGTATTGGGGGCAGAGTACTGACATGGATTGAAAATTGGCTGGCTGACAGAAAACAAAGTGTAGCGATTAACAGGTCTCTTTCGGAATGGCAGGCGGTGACCAGTGGGGTACCACAGGGTTCAGTGCTGGGACCGCAGCTGTTTGCAATATATATTAATGATTTAGATGAGGGAATTAAAAGTAACATTAGCAAATTTGCCGATGACACAAAGCTGGGTGGCAGTGTGAAATGTGAGGAGGATGTTATGAGAATGCAGGGTGACTTGGACAGGCTGGGTGAGTGGGAAGATGCATGGCAGATGCAGTTTAATGTGGATAAATGTGAGGTTATCCACTTTGGTGGTAAGAACAGGAAGGCAGATTATTATCTAAATGGAGTCAAGGTTAGGAAAAGGGAAAGTACAATGAGATCTAGGTGTTCTTGTACATCAGTCACTAAAAACAAGTACGCAAGTACAGCAGGCAGTGAAGAAAGCTAATAGCAGGCTGGCCTTCATAACAAGGGGAATTGAGTATAAGAGCAAAGAGGTCCTTCTGCAGCTGTACAGGGCCCTGGTGAGACCACACCTGGAGTACTGTATGCAGTTTTGGTCTCCAAATTTGAGGAAGGATATCCTTGCTATTGAGGGAGTGCAGCGTGGGTTCACAAGGTTAATTCCCGGGTTGGCGGGACTGTCATATGTCAAAAGATTGGAGCAACTGAGGTTGTATACTGTGGAATTTAGAAGGCTGAGAGAGGATCTTATTGAAACATATAAGATTATTAAGGGATTGGACACGTTGGAGGCAGGAAGCATGTTCCCACTGATGGGTGAGTCCAGAACTAGAGGCCACACTTTAAGAATAAGGGGTAGGCCATCTAGAACGGAGTTGAGGAAAAACTTTTTCACCCAGAGAGTGGTGGATATATGGAATGCTGTGGAGGCCAAGTCTCTGGACGCTCTCAAGAAAGAGATGGATAGAGCTCTTAAAGGTAGCAGAATCAAAGGTTATGGGGATAAGGCAGGAACTGGATACTGATTGTGGATGATCGGCCATGATCACAGTGAATGGCTGTGCTGGCTCGAAGGGCCAAATGGCCTACTCCTGCACCTATTGTCTATTGTCTTATATAGGACCCACACCATCTACGGCATGTCATCTTCTCATCAGTACTATCAGGGAGGTGGTACAGGAGCCTGAAGACCCAAAGTCACCATTTTATGAACAGCTTCTTCTCCTCTACCATCAGACTCTGGTATATAACCGCTATCTTGCTATTGCTCTTTCACACTATTTACCTAATTTGTAACTTGTAGTTATTTATTATGCCTGCACCATACAATTCCACAAAACAACAAATTTCACGACTTTTTTTAAATGAAGAATAAACTCTTCTCGGGCTTCCAGCCCAGTAAAGGTATTGGTTTTAATCCGACATTTCAATGACAAACTCCAGCAGCTTAATCACGGATGATGCCTAGACATGTCTAGTCCGCTGGTATATACACCCTATCCTTGTTATATGCGGGGGATACGTTCTTCGCAGTCGACGCATAGTATGGAAAACGCATAATGTGAATAATTACTTAAATGGAGAAAATAGGGATGCATTCTGGAGGGCTTCCTAAATATGTTTTATCTGTAATCTATTCACATTTTCATACCAATACGACACAAAAGCAGTAGCACAAGGCAACATTCATATTATATTTCATCAATTTAAGGTAATATTCAACGTAATAAACCATAGAAAGTTAACATACTAGGGTGTACAGTACTCACCAACAGTGGCAGGTGTGTTGGCTCCGGGAGAGGAGTGGTCGTGCAGTGGTGTCGGGCAGCTTTACATGGATGAGGTGGATGGCTGTGAGTCGTCAGGATGATCAAGGACAGCAAGGGTTTAGGAAGACTCATAGAACTGCCAGCAGCAGGAGATGACACTGGTTTGAAGAAAGTGGTGAGGGTTGTTTGCTTGGCAGCATTTTGCTTTTCAGCATAAATTTGCTTGTAGGGAAGAAGGATTGACCGCAGGAAACAACTGAAATGCTGACTCCGTTCTAAACTTGGGTCCATGTCCATCGCCATTTGTGCTAAGTGTTCCGCAGCCTTAAAAAATTCTGCCAGTTGCTTCACCGTAAATCTTTCACCTGCAACTCGACACTTTCTTCTTCATCGTTGTTATCACCTTCAGTCTGGGTTAAACGCAGAAGGTCATCCACACTTATTTCTTCATCATGAGAATCCAGGAGTTCTACCACGCCAGCAGTCTCAAGATCTGAGAATCCTTCCCCACCAATTTTACGGCCCAGGGCCACACAATCCTGGACAGCTGCAGTGAAGGCAGGAAACCCCTTGAGGGTGTGCACACACTCCGCCCAAATTGATTTCCACACTCCATTGAGAGTGGAAGACCTGACCTCTTTCCAGGATTCATCAATATTGTTGATGGCATGTCTGATGTTGAAGGACTTCCACCATCCCTCACCATTGGTAAACTCCCGGGATTTTCAAAATCCTCTGTTGCTTGCAGCATCTGAGAGATAGTTCGCCATAAAAAATACGTCCTGAATGTGGATATCACACCTTGGTCGAGTGGTTGAATCAGCAATGTTGTTAGGCAGCAGGAAATGCACTGTTATGTGAGGATGAATGCTGTCCAAATGTTTAGGATGGGCTGGCACATTGTCAAGCAACAAAAGAACTTTAAAGGCCAGATTCTGTTCCCAGCAGTAGCATTCAGCCTCAACAGCAAAATGATTAGCAAACCAATCTTCAAAGATTTGACCAGTGACCCGTGCTTTCTTGTTAGCTGCCCAGTGGACAGGAAGGATATTCTTACTCAAACCCTGAAGAGCACGGGGGTTTAGTGAATAGTAAACTAAGAGAGGCTTCATCTTACAGTCCCCTTCGGCATTGGAACACTTAAGCAGAGTCAACCTATCTTTTGCTGCCTTGAAACCTGATGCAGTCTTTTCATCCTTACTTATGTCAGTGCATTTCGGCATACGCTTCCAAAAAAGCCCGGTCTCATCTGCATTAAACATCTGCTTTGGTGTGATGCCTAACTCAGCTATCATAGCCCACAACTACAAAGGGTAGCATTCAGCAGCTTCGTGGTCAGCACTAGCTTGCTCACCACACACAGCTAAGTTGTGAAGCCTATGACAATTAACAAATTTAGAAAACCATCAACACACATAAAAGTTGTGGTGAACGCAGCAGGCCAGGCAGCATCTCTAGGAAGAGGTACAGTTGACGTTTTGGGCCGAGACCCTTCGTCAGGACTAACTGAAAGAAGAGCTAGTAAGAGATTTGAAAGTGGGAGGTGGAGGGGGAGATCCGAAACCATCTCCTACTTGCATTAAAGCTAACAATATCACTTGATACTTCCTCACTAGACTCTGAACAAAAGCGACCATAAATTTTCAAAGCTTTCACATGAAGATGATCAGAGAAGATGAACTGAGTGTTGTTTTCTCTTTGTTTCATGCTCAATGTACAAACTCAACATTCTCTCCATTTTTGTCATAATCGGGTTACACACTTTGGTAACAATCTTTGAAGACACTTGTGATGAATCAATCACTGCACTTTTTATTTTCTCAGCATTTTTCTTTATGCTTCTGATCGTGGACTCACCCAGGCCGAAGTAGCGTCCTATAGCCGTGTTACCTTCACCTGACGCAGCCCTGTTTATAATTTCCAACTTTTTTTCAAGAGTTAAAGCGGTTCTCTGTCGCTTGGCTGTTGGCCCAGGACTTGAGATAGGACGCTTAGGAGGCATAGTTAAATATTTCAAGCACAAAATCAGTGCACTGTAGGTAATAACAACAAAAGTTTAAAAGCGCAAGATCGCACATCCACACGCTGACAAAACCAATGTGAGACTGGCGGGAGTGAGACTGTGAGGCATGCACATGTGACTTGTATTAGCGGGAAAGCGGTGCTTCTCGTCCCAACAGCCTCGCATAACTGTGAGTTTTGGACTCATATAAGGATAAGTTGGTAGAAATAGGTTCAACACATAACTGTGAATCCGCATTGTCTAAAGACGCATATAACGAGGACAGGGTGTATAGCCACCATCGTCAGTCTCTAAAACTAGAGAAAAAGAATATTAACAAGGACAAAGGCCTCGCTCTAACTAAGAACTGGAGTTCAATTGGAAACAAGGTGAAACAGTGGAAGCCTGATTGGATGAAGACTAATCAATCAGGAGGGATGGATGACAGAGGTATATATACCACCAGACTAGACATGCCTAGGCATCATCTCTGATGAAGATGGCAGAGTTTGTCATCGAAACGTCAGTTAAGATTGATACCGCTACCCGGCTAGAAGCCCAAGAAGAATTTATCATCATATACGCAGGAATGCACTAGATCCTATTTCACTTACTCTGAATATTCTGGTGCTCAGTACTATAGAATAAACTGATCTTAATCACATCAGTTAAATTTGTTCAACACAGAAGCACAGCCTTCTGCCAGGTCTGTGCCAACCATCAATCAGAATCAGGTTTAACATTAGTGCAAAAAAGTAGTGAAGTAGTATTCAAGGGTTCAATGTCCATTCACAAATCAGATGGCAGAAGGAAAGAAGCTGGTTCCTGAATCATTGAGTGTGTACCTTCAGGCTCCTGCACCTCCCCCTGATGGTAGCAATGGGTGATGGGGATCCTTAATGATGGATGCTACCTTTTTGAGGCATTGCTCCTTGAAGACGTCCTGGATGCTGGGGAGGCTAGTACCCATGATGGAGCTGACAAGAGTTTACTCTGTAGCTTATTTCAATCCTGTGCAGTGTCCACCCCCACACCAAATGGTGATGGAGTCAGTTAGAATGCTTGCCATGGTACATCTGTAGAAATGTGTGAGCGTCTTTGGTGACATAAATCTCCTCAAGCTCCAATGAAATATTCTTGCTTTACCCTTTTCTGAAGTCTACAATCAATTCTTTCGTCTCACTGATGCTGAGTGCAAGGTTGTTGCTGCAACGCCATCTGGAATTACGTCAACTACAGTTGTGTCATCAGCAAGTTTACAGATGGCATTTGAGCTGTGCCTAGTCATGGGTGTAGAGAGTAGAGCATTGGGCTAAGCACACATTCTTGAGGTGCATCAGAGTTGATTATCAGCAAGGTAGAGATGTTATTTCAGATTCGCACAGACTGTGGTCTTTCAGTGAGGAAGTTGAGGATCCAGTTACAGAGGGAGGTACAGAGACCCAGGTTTTGGAGCTTTTTGATCAAACCTGTAGGAATGATTGAGCTGTAGATAATAAACAGCAGCCTAACATAAATATGAGTGCTGTCCAGATGATAGCATCCGCTGTAGACACAATGTGGCGATAGGCAAGCCGCAGTGGGTCCAAGTCCTTGCTGAGACAGGAGTTGATTTCAGCCATAATCAACCTCTCAAAGCATTTCATCACCATAGCTCACCCTGCTCTTATTGGGCACTGGTATGATTGCTGCCTTTTTGAGGCAAGTAGAAACTTCCGACTACAGTTGAACACACCCACTAGTTGGTTGGCACAAGTTTTCAGAGCCGCAGCAGGTGCTCCATCCGGGCCTGCCACCTTGCGCAAGTTCACCATCTTGAAAGGCAATCTTATGTCAGCCTCCAGGACATCGAGATCACAGGGTCACCAGGTGCTGCAGGGATCCTCACTGCTGTACTTTTATTCTCCCTTTCAAAGTGTGCATAAAAAGCTGAGCTCATCTGGGAGTGAAGCATCGCTGCCATTCATGATGTTAGGTTTTGTTCTGTAGGAAGGGTATGGACTATAAACCCTGCCAGAGTTGACGTGCATCCGATTACACCCCTAGCCTCGTTTAGAATTGTTTGTTTGCTCAAGATAGCCCTCCACAAATCACACCTGGCCCTCTTGTACAGTCCTGGATCACTAGACTTGAATGCCAGCGGATTATGAAACTCCTGGTTCACCTTCGGCCTTTGATTCCCGTACATACAGTATGGTCTCGTAGGCACACACTCATCTGGACTCAAGGATTAATCCCTGAATACAGTCCAGTCCACCACTCAAAGCAGTCCTGTAAGCTCAACTGGGACTGCCTTGCCCATACCTTCTTGGTTCTCACTGCCAGTGCAGTGGTCTTCAGTCTCTGCCTATACTCAGGAGGTAGAAGTACAGCCAGATGATCAGACTTTCCAAAGTATAGCCTTCGGATGTCACAATAAGTGCTCTTGATGGTAGGAATACAGTGGTCCAGTGTGTTTGCTCCTCTGGTTCCGTGTGATATGTTGGTAATGATTACTTAAGAGACTTTTTCAAGCTGGCCTGGTTAAAATCCCCCAAAATGATGGGGGTAGCTTCAGGGTTTCATGCCTGTTGACTATATTGCTCAGTTTGTTTGACACAGGCCTGAGGTGAATGAACCCTCTACCACGATGATGGCTGAAACCCCTCACGGCAGATAAAATGGACTTGATTACGAGATGTTCCAGGTTGGGTGAGCAGGATTGCGATAGCAACGCCAGATTTGTACACCACAAGGAGCTGATCATAAAGCGTACTCCACCTCCTCTGCCTTTGAAAGACTCAGTCCGATCTTGGCGATGAATTGTGAAGCCAGTAAGCTGTATTGCTGCATCCGGAATTGTGGGGTTTATCCAAGACTCCGTGAAACATAAAACACAACAGGTCCTAATGTCCCTCTGGTTCAGCAATCTTTCTCTGAGGTCTTAAGATTTTATTCTCCAGAGACCATACGTTTGCCAGCAAAATAGACAGCAATGCTATCTGGAACTCTCCTTAAGCAAATTTTTAAACCAGTGCTGTCTTAAATGGGAACTGCACTAGAAACCAGAGACCGTCCAAGATTCGTCAACATTGAGTAGCAATAGATTTTTTAATCACCTTAAAACCAGGTCACTTACTGTATTGTCTGTGGCTGTAGTTGTGGAATTCAACTGTAGCCGTAAAAAAAAATGAATATTTGATGATTTCTATTGGAGCTACTTGCACGTTGCCTTCTTAATGGCGCCACAGAAGTAATCAAGCATCCATTTATGATAACTGTACATTAATCCCCTTTACTCTCCCCATATTCCCATCAAATTCCATATATTCTATCATTCACACAAGATGGGCAACTTCAAGAGCAAATAACAGAAAAGGTTTAGAAGGAATGGGCCAAGCATAGGCAAACAGGACTAGCTCAGATAGTAATATTGCTCAGCATGGATCAGTTGGAGTAAGAGGTCCGTTTATGTGCTGCATGACTACCTTTGAGAATATGCAAGGAAACAACATGAAGAAATCACTGGGAGAAAGTGAAACTTTCATAGACACAGGACAAAAGGTCAGGATTTAAACCAGGTCACTGCATCCGTAAGGCAGCAGTTCTACTAGCTGAGCCACCATGAGCCACACATTGCTGGCAACAATAACAAAGGAGAATCTACTACTGAAAAATCTATTTAACTGCATATTTCAATGATTATTGATTGCGGGAGGAGAAGATGGCAACGTGACGCAGCGCACGCAGCCCTCTGGTGAAATGATATCGTATTTGTAAGTAGGACGCCATGCACAATTCTGATTTGATGGAAACAGACGTGAGAAGCAGAGGAACATCTGGAGAAATTTCTGAAATGCCCGGTTCGATGCCGCTGCTACTGTGTGATCGAGATTCTCCAGAGGGAAGGCCCCAAAATCCCCGGCTTTGCCTGCTGCTGGCGACCGAGGCTGAGGTCGAAGCGTTCGGCAGAGATGGTGCTCGGTGCTCGGTACTCGGTGTCGGAGGGCAGATCAGAGCTCGAAGTTTTTGGACGACTCAGAGTTGAACTGTGGTCGGGCATGGCTGGGAGAGCTTTCTTTCTTCTCTCGTCTGCGTGAGATGTAGGACCTTCGAGAGACTTTGAACTTTTTTACTGCGCCATGGCCTGTTCTTCATCAAGTTATGGTATTGTTGCACTGTTGCAACTATGTGTTATAATTTTGTGGTTTTTGTTTGAGTCTTGGTCTGTCCTGTGTTTCTGTGATATCACACCGGAAGAATATTGTATCATTTCTTAATGCATGCATTACTAAATGACAATAAAAGAGGACTGCGTGTCCTCATAATCTAATCTAATCTAATTGTGTTGATTTGGTGACTGGTAATTATCCACAATTTGTGCTACTGCCCTGAAGTCTCCTTTATCTGAACCAAGGGTTTCATTTTCATCTCTATCACATTTGACAAAATGCAGTTTTAGTCTGCGTTTTGACTGCTGCAAAAAAGGAACTACAGTGATGACAATCCAATTAATAGTTTGCACCATGGTTTATATATTTCAACTTTATTGTCAGATTTGTTTCTTCCAGAAACTAAACAAATTTGTTTCAAATATCTCCAATGAACCTTCGTCACTCATATGATGTTCCGACAGCCAACATTTTTTGTAAAATGGCAAATACTAAAATTTTGGAACAATTGAGAGTGGTCTCTAACACCATCAACACAAATACAATAGTCAAACAGCACTGATGATAATAGAAGACAATGAAATTTTTTTTGTTCAATAAAAGCAATTAGTTTTAAATCTAGCCCGGACAGATCAAGTCAAAGACATCAGTCAGAAGGCCCTACTTGAACATTCTTGAACTGCTCAGAAATTCACTAGAACCAGGATGAACTATTTAGTTTATTTAGAGATAAAGCACAGAATAGGCCATATGAGCTGCGCCACCAGCAATCCTCGACTTAACCCTAGCCTGAATACCAGGCAACTTATATTGATCAATTAACTTACCAACCAGTACATCTTTGGAATGTGGGAGGAACCTGAGCACCCAGAGAAAAACCACATATTCCATGGGAAGGATGTACAAACTCCTTACAGAGGATGCCAGGATTGAACTCTGACTCATTGAACTATAACAGCATCACACTAACGTTATGCCACTGTGGCATCCTGTCCCATGTCTAACTCACGAGTACCTGCTATTTACACAGGATATACAAACAGGAAGTAGTTTATTGTTGATCATTCTCTTGCTTCATCTTAATAAATGCAAACTTTCCTCTCGTACAAAACACCAGAAGTACCAGGCCTACTGAAAGACCAGAAAGAGAATAGATCCTGCAGATGCAGGAAATCCAGAGCAATACAAAAATTGCTGGAGGAACTCAGCAAGTCAGACAGCATCTATGCAAATGAATAAAAAGTCGACGTTTCAGGCCAAGACAGATCGAGAAAGGGCCAAGACAGATTGGGAAAGGGAGAGAGGTGCCAGAAATGGACCAAATGAACTTAAGAGTAGTGTGGAAGTTAAAGGCAATGTTGATGTAATTGACAAGCTCAGCATGTGTGCATGAAGCAGCAAGCACCAATGCAGTCTTCAATGTAGCACAGAAAGCATTGGGGAGCATTACCAGGGAAGGCTTGGAAGTTCTAATGAAGGGTCTCAGCCCAAAACGTTAACTGTTTACTCGTTTCCATAGATGCTGCCTGCCCTGCTGAGTTCCTCCAGCATTTTGTATGTGTTGCTTTGGAACATGTACTGTTCCACATAGCCAGCGAAAAGACAGGCATAGCTGGGGCCCATGTGTGCTCCCATGGATACATCTTGAGTTTAGAGTAAGTGGGTAGAGCTAAAAGAGGAACTGTTGAGGGTAAGGATCAGTAAGGATAGAGGAAGGTGGGTAGTGGAGGGGAACTAGTTAGTCTGTTTTCAATAAAGAAGAAGAGAGCTTTAAGGCCCCCTTGATGGGGGAAAGACATGTATAGGGACTGGACATCCATACTGAAAATGAGGCAATCAGGGCCAGGGAAATAAACATTGTTGTGGAGATCAAGAACATGAAGCGTTACAGATATAGGTGGGAAGGGACTGAACCAAGAGGGATAAAATGGAATCAAGGCATGCGAGCATGAGTTCAGTGGGGCAGGAGCAGGGAGGAACAATAGGCCTACCCGGTAAGTTAAGTTTATGGATCTTAGGAGGTGGACAAAATGAGCAGTGTGGGGTAAGGGAACAATGAGATTGGTGCTGTGGAGATCTCCAGAGTTGATGAGGTTGCTGATGATGTCGGAGCCAATTTTAAATGTTCCTGAGTGGGGTCCTCTTCAAGAGTCAAGTAAGAGGTGTCTGAGAGTTGTCGTCTGGCAGCAAGGTACAGGTCTGTCCACCACACTATAACAGCACCGCCTTTATCTGTGGTTTGATTGTGAGTTTGGGATTGGTGTGGAGAGAGTGGAAGCCAGTTTGTTCCGAGGAAGAAGAGGAGGGAGGAATACTGAAGTTGAGACATTTGGTCTTGTCAACAATTAGAGATAAACAGATCCAGAGCAGGCAGAGACCCAGAGCAAGGTTTCCAAGAGGAAGAGGGTTGCAATTGGGAGCAGTGGGTCATTGGGAGGGGAATCTTTGCCAAAGAAGTAGGCTCGGACATGGAGGTGACGTAGAAGAGTGGGTATGAAACTCACTGAGGTGTGGATGAAGGGGGACAAAAGCCCTTGCTGAAGACAGAACGTTCTGCCTCAGAGAAGGGAAGGTCGGAGGGAATGGTGAAGACATGGCAATGATTGGGGGGGGGGGAGCAGAAAAAAGATGGTGGCATTAGAGGAGAGAGAATGGTAGGAGTGTTCAGGGAAAATAGGATGGGAAGAAGATGGAGGTTTCAAGGACCCAAGAGATGATTGGGGTGCCTGAGTAGTTGAGGAGAAGTGAAGGGGCAAGGGGAGTCCAAGGGTGCAGCGGTAGTGAGTAAAGTCTCGACCTGGAGGTGAGGCCAGCCAAGGTCGGGGCTGGAGCCAGTATTGGGAGCTGCGTAATTTGTGATCTGAAGGAATCTGGGGTCGTTGGAACCAGAGTTGGCGACAGTGGGATCCACGGTCTGGAGGTATCCAAGGCCATCCAAACCAGAGTTGGAGACAGCCAGACCATGGTCTGGAGCAGCTAGGTCAGGTCGCTGTACAGGAAGACATCTCTCTTTCTTGATCTCTGTCTCTAGCAATGGAGACAAAATGTCTACTGATACCTGTAATAAACCCACTGATTTCCATGCTACCTTGACTATATCTCTTTCTAAACCTGTCTCCTGTAAAAATGCCATTCCTTTTTCTCAGTTCCTTCATCTTCACTGCATCTGTTCCTAGGATGAGGCTTTACAGGACATCAGAGCTGTCCTCCTTCTTCAAAGAACGGGGTTTCCCTTCCTCCAGCATTGATGCTGCCCTCACCTGCATCTCCTCTATTACCCAGATATCCACGTTCACCCCAGGCTCAACCAGCATTCTTCTCTCCTCTACTCTCTCCACACCAATCCCAAACTCAGCATCAAACCCGCATACAAAGGGGCTACTGTAGTTGTGTAGTAGACTGATCTCTACTTTGCTGAGGCCAGGCGACAACACTCAGACACCTTCTCTTACTTGTCCCCTTGAAGAGGACCCCACTCAGAGCCATCAGAAAATTGACTCTGACACCATCACCATCAACTCTGGAGATCTTTCATCCACAGCCACTAAACTCATAGTTCCCTTACCCCACACTGCTCATTTCAACCTCCTACTTAATATCCACAAACCTAACTGTACGGGTAGGCCTATTGTTCCTCCCTGCTCCTGCCCCACTGAACTTGTGCCTGCATATCTTCACTCCATTTTATCCCTCTTGGTTCAGTCCCTTCCCACCTATATCCACGTCCCTTTACATGTTCTCAACCTTCTCAACAATATTCAATTCCCTGGCCCGATCACCTCATTTTCAATATGGATGTCCAGTCCCTATACAATTCTATTCCTGTCAAGAAGGCCTTACAGCTCTCTGCTCCCTTCTTGCAACAGACTCAGCCAGTTCCCCTCCATCACCACCATTCTCACGCTCAACAATTTCTCTTCAGCTCCTCCCACTTCTCCAACTTCAAGGTGTTGCAATGGTTGCCCGCCTGGGCCCCAGCTATGACTGCCTTTTCACTGGCCACATGAACAGTCCATGCTCCAAGCCTTCCCTGGTAATGCTCCCTAAATCTCTGTGCAACCCTGACAACTGCATTGGTGCTGATTTATGCACCTATGCTGAGCTCATCAATTTCAAGAACTTTGCATCCAACTTCCACCCTGCCCTTAAATTCACTTGGTCTATTTCTGACATCTCTTGATCCTTTCTTGATCTCTGTCTCCATCATGGGAGACAAACGGTCTACTGATCTCTTTAATAAAGCCATCAACTCCCAAGGCTATTTTGACTATACCTCTTCTCACCTGTAAAAATGTCATTCACTTTCTCAGTTCCTTCATCACCGGCACAACTGTTCCCAGGATAACACTATCCATTTCAGGACATTAAAGATGTCCTCCTTCTTCAAAAAATGTGTTTTTGCTTCCTCCATAACTGATGCTGCTCTCATTCACATCTCCTCCATTTCCTGAACATCCACACTCACTGCATCTTCCTGTCACCTTAACAGGGACAGAGTTCCTCCTGTCCTTATCTACCACTCTGTATTCAACACATCATTCTCCACAATCTCTACTATCTTCAATGAGATTCTACCACCAAACACATCTCTACCAAACCTCACCCCCCCCACCCACACTTTCCACCTTCTACAGGGATCGTGCCCTCCACGATTCCCTTGTCTATTCGTCCCTCGTGGCATTCATCTCTGCGTGTGGCAGAAGTGCTACACTCACATCCTCTCTCATTTCCAATCAGGCCCCAAACAGTCCTTCCAGGTGAGGCAACTCTTCTCATGCGAATCTGTTGAGGCTCAACTAATGTATCCAGTGCTCCTGTGTGGCCTCCTCTACGTAGGTGGGATCCGATGTAGATTGGGAGACAGCTCCGTTGAGCACCTCAGCTCCATCCACAAAAAGCAAAATTTCCCGGTGGCCAACCATTTCAATTCCTATCCTCATTCCCTTGTGCAATTTTTTCTACACAATGCTGCAAAAGGATAGTAAATACAATTGCAATTTCATCTAAAGCGGAAAGCAGTAAGTGGGCCAGTGAAGGAGTGGAGCTTTGAGGCTTTGACTCAAGAGATTCTGGCAGTTTTGGCAGTTGGTCTGTGCAATCAAGTCAATCAAGATTTGAATAGATCAGCAGAAAGCCGTTGATTAGACAATCAAGATTTGAATAGCTCAGACTCAGCAGGAAGCAGCTGACTGGGCAGTCGAGGTCAGGTGACCAAACATTTTGAAAAGCTCAAACAGATAAATAGAAGATAGCTCAAGCAAAGCGGCCAGTGCGTGAGTGGGCCAGTGAAGGAGTGGAGCTTTGAGGCTTTGACGAGAAGAGGCGGAGGACGAGCAAGCTTGCAGTTAGTTTTTACAATGTCTCCTGAGACAGTGATGTGCCTCTCATGTGAGATGTGACAGTCTTGGGGGAACGCCCCTCTCCCGCAGAGTCACATCTGCCAGAAGTGCATACGGCTGGGTGATCTGGAAGACCGTGTAAGGAATCTGGAGAAAGAGCTGGATGACCTTCAAATCATAAGGGAGAATGAGGCAGTCATAGATGAGAACTACAGGGAGGTAGTCACACCTAGGCTGTCGGAAGCAGGTTGTTGGGTGACAGTCAGAGGGAGGAAAGCGAAGGTGAGCAGACAGGTAGTGCAGAACACCCCTGTAGCCATTCCCCTGAATAATAAGTTTACCGTCCTGGTTACTGTTGGTGGGAACGACTGACCAGGTGTGAGCCACGGTGGCCTGGCCTCCGGCACTGAGTCTGACCCGGTGGTGCAGAAGAGTGGGACGGAGAAGAGGAGAGCTGTCGTCATTGGAGACTCTATAGTCAGGGGAGCAGACAGGAGATTTTGTGGACGTGAGGACACCCACATGGTTTGTTGCCTCCCGGGTGCCAGGGTCTGGGATGTCTCTGACCAGGTGCACGACATCCTGGTATGAGAGGGAAAGCAACCAGAAGTCATGATACATGTTGGACCAACGACATAGGCAGGAAGAGGGTCCTGAAGTGTGAGTTTCGGGAACTAGGCAGAAGGCTGAAGAACAGGACCTCAAGGGTGGCGTTCTCAGGATTGCTGCCAGTGCTATGTGACAGTGATGGTAAGAATTGGAGGAGATGGCAGTTGAATGCGTGGCTGAGGAGTTGGTGCAGGGAGCAGGGTTTTAGATTTTTAGATCATTGGGATCTCTTCTGGGGAAAGTGGGACCTGTACAGATTGGATGGGTTGCACCTGAACTCGAGGGGGAGCAATATCCTTGCAGGTAGGTTTGTTAGCATGGTTCGGGAGGGTTTAAACTAATTTGCCAGGGAGATGGGACCCAGAGCGATAGAGCAGTGAAAGAAGTGCATGGAGTAAAGCCAGATCTAACATACAGAGAGGCTTTGAGGAAAGAGAAGCAGAATAAATGGTGTAAAGACAGTAAGGTAGAAGGGCTGAAATGTGTGTACCTCAATGCAAGAAGCATCAGGAACAAAGGTGATGAACTGAGAGCTTGGATACATACATGGAATTATGATGTAGTGGCCATTACAGAGACTTGGCTGGCACCAGGGCAGGAATGGATTCTCAATATTCCTGGATTTCAGTGCTTTAAAAGGGATAGAGAGGGTGGAAAAAGGGGAGGAGGGGTGGCATTACTGGTCAGGGATACTATTACAGCTACAGAAAGGGTGGGTAATGTAGCAGGATCCTCTTTTGAGTCAATATGGGTGGAAGTCAGGAACAGGAAGGGAGCAATTACTCTATTGGGAGTGTTCTATAGGCCCCCTGGTAGCAGCAGAGATACCGAGGAGCAGACTGGGAGGCAGATTTTGGAAAGGTGCAAAAATAACAGGGTTGTTATCATGGGTGACTTTAACTTCCCTAATATTGATTGGCACTGGCACCTGATTAGTTCTAAGGGTTTAGATGGGGCAGAGTTTGTTAAGTGTGGCCAGGACAGATTCCTGTCACAGTAATGTGGGCAGGCCGACCAGGGGGAATGCCATATTAGATCTAGTACTAGGTAATGAACCCATTCAGGTCACAGATCTCTCAGTGGGTGAGCATCTGGGGGACAGTGACCACTGCTCCCTGGCCTTTAGCATTATCATGGAAAAGGATAGAGTCAGAGAGGACAGGAAAATTTTTAATTGGGAAAAGGCAAATTATGTAAAAGCTTTTATAGATATGTAAAAAGGAAAAGACTGGTAAAGACAAATGTAGGTCCCCTACAGACAGAAACAGGTGAATTGATTATGGGGAGCAAGGACATGGCAGACCAATTGAATAATTACTTTGGTTCTCTCTTCACTAAGGAGGACATAAATAACCTTCCAGAAATAGTAGGGGACAGAGGGTCCAGTGAGATGGAGGAACTGAGCGAAATACATGTTAGTAGGGAAGTGGTGTTAGGTAAATTGAAGGGATTGAAGGCAGATAAATCCCCAGGGCCAGATGGTCTGCATCCTAGAGTGCTTAAGGAAGTAGCCCAAGAAATAGTGGATGCATTAGTGATAATTTTTCAAAACTCGTTAGATTCTGGACTAGTTCCTGAGGATTGGAGGGTGGCTAATGTAACCCCACTTTTTAAAAAAGGAGGGAGAGAGAAACTGGGGAATTATAGACCGGTTAGCCTAACATCGGTGGTGGGGAAACTGCTGGAGTCAGTTATCAAAGATGTGATAACAGCACATTTGGAAAGCGGTGAAATCATCGGACAAAGTCAGCATGGATTTGTGAAAGGAAAGTCATGTCTGACGAATCTCATAGAATTTTTTGAGGATGTAACTAGTAGAGTGGATAGGGGAGAACCAGTGGATGTGGTATATTTGGATTTTCAAAGGGCTTTTGACAAGGTCCCACACAGGAGATTAGTGTGCAAACTTAAAGCACACGGTATTGGGGGTAAGGTATTGATGTGGATGGAGAATTGGTTAGCAGACAGGAAGCAAAGAGTGGGAATAAACGGGACCTTTTCAGAATGGCAGGTGGTGACTAGTGGGGTACTGCAAGGCTCAGTGCTGGGACCCCAGTTGTTTACAATATATATTAATGACTTGGATGAGGGAATTAAATGCAGCATCTCCAAGTTTGCGGATGACACGAAGCTGGGTGGCAGTGTTAGCTGTGAGGAGGATGCTAAGAGGATGCAGGGTGATTTGGATAGGTTGGGTGAGTGGGCAAATTCATGGCAGATGCAATTTAATGTGGATAAATGTGAAGTTATCCAATTTGGTGGCAAAAATAGGAAAACAGATTATTATCTGAATGGTGGCCGATTAGGAAAAGGGGAGGTGCAACGAGACCTGGGTGTCATTATACACCAGTCATTGAAAGTGGGCATGCAGAAAAAGGCAAATGGTATGCTGGCATTTATAGCGAGAGGATTTGAGTACAGGAGCAGGGAGGTACTACTGCAGTTGTATAAGGCCTTGGTGAGACCGCACCTGGAGTACTGTGTGCAGTTTTGGTCCCCTAATCTGAGGAAAGACATACTGGCCATAGAGGGAGTACAAAGAAGGTTCACCAGATTGATTCCTGGGATGGCAGGACTTTCATATGAAGAAAGACTGGATGAACTGGGCTTGTACTCATTGGAATTTAGAAGATTGAGGGGGGGATCTGATTGAAACGTGTAAAATCCTAAAGGGATTGGACAGGCTAGATGCAGGAAGATTGTTCCCGATGTTGGGGAAGTCCAGGACAAGGGGTCACAGTTTGAGGATAAAGGGGAAGCCTTTTAGAACCGAGATTAGGAAAAACTTCTTCACACTGAGAGTGGTGAATCTGTGGAATTCTCTGCCGCAGGAAACAGTTGAGGCCAGTTCATTGGCTATATTTAAGAGGGAGTTAGATATGGCCCTTGTGGCTACGGGGATCAGGGGCTATGGAGGGAAGGCTGGGGCGGGGTTCTGAGTTGGATGATCAGCCATGATCATAATAAATGGTGGTGCAAGCTCGAAGGGCCGAATGACCTACTCCTGCACCTATTTTCTATGTTTCTATGAGGCTATAAGGCTAGAACTTGTGGATGTGAATTGGGATGATGTTTTGCAGGGAAATGTACTATGGACATGTGGTCGATGTTTAGAGATCTCTTGCGGGATGTAAGGGATAAATTTGTCCCGGTGAGGAAGATAAAGAATGGTAGGGTGAAGGAACCATGGGTGACAAGTGAGGTGGAAAATCTAGTCAGGTGGAAGAAGGCAGCATACATGAGGTTTAGAAAGCAAGGATCAGATGGGTCTATTGAGGAATATAGGGAAGCAAGAAAGGAGCTTAAGAAGGGGCTGAGAAGAGCAAGAAGGGGGCATGAGAAGGCCTTGGCGAGTAGGGTAAAGGAAAACCCCAAGGCATTCTTCAATTATGTGAAGAAAAAAAGGATGACAGGAGTGAACGTAGAACCGATTAGAGATAAAGGTGGGAAGATGTGCCTGGAGGCTGTGGAAGTGAGTGAGGTCCTCGATGAATACTTCTCTTCGGTATTCACCAATGAGAGGGAACTTGATGATGGTGAGGACAATATGAGTGAGATTGATGTTCTGGAGCATGTTGATATTAAGGGAGAGGAGGTGTTAGAGTTGCTAAAATACATTAGGACAGATAAGTTCCTAGGGCCTGACGGAATATTCCCCAGGCTGCTCCACGAGGCGAGAGAAGAGATTGCTGAGCCTCTGACTGGGATCTTTATGTCCTCGTTGTCCACGGGAATGGTACCGGAGGATTGGAGGGAGGCGAATGTTGTCCCCTTGTTCAAAAAAGGTAGTAGGGATAGTCCGGGTAATTATAGACCAGTGAGCCTTGCGTCTGTGGTGGGAAAGCTGTTGGAAAAGATTCTTAGAGATAGGATCTTTTGGCATTTAGAGAATCATGGTCTGATCAGGGACAGTCAGCATGGCTTTGTGAAGGGCAGATCGTATCTAACAAGCCTGATAGAGAGTTCTTTGAGGAGGTGACCAGGCATATAGATGAGGGTAGTGCAGTGGATGTGATCTATATGGATTTTAGTAAGGCATTTGACAAGGTTCCACACGATAGGCTTATTAAAGTGAGAAGGCATGGGATCCAGGGAAGTTTGGCCAGGTGGATTCAGAATTGGCTTGCCTGCAGAAGGCAGAGGGTGGTGGTGGAGGGAGTACATTCAGATTGGAGGATTGTGACTAGTGGTGTCCCACAAGGATCTGTTCTGGGACCTCTACTTTTCGTGATTTTTATTAACGACCTGGATGTGGGGGTAGAAGGGTGGGTTGGCAAGTTTGCAGACGACACAAAGGTTGGTGATGTTGTAGATAGTGTAGAGGATTGTCAAAGATTGCAGAGAGACATTGATAGGATGCAGAAGTGGGCTGAGAAGTGGCAGATGGAGTTCAACCCGGAGAAGTGTGAGGGTGGTACACTTTGGAAGGACAAACTCCAAGGCAGAGTACAAAGTAAATGGCAGGATACTTGGTAGTGTGGAGGAACAGAGGGATCTCGGGGTACATGTCCACAAATCCCTAAAAATTGCCTCACAGGTGGATAGGGTAGTTAAGAAAGCTTATGGGGTGTTAGCTTTCATAAGTCGAGGGATAGAGTTTAAAAGTTGCAATGTAATAATGCAGCTCTATAAAACCCTGGTTAGGCCACACTTGGAGTACTATGTCCAGTTCTGGTCACCTCACTATAGGAAGGATGTGGAAGCATTGGAAAGGGTACAGAGGAGATTTACCAGGATGCTGCCTGGTTTAGAAAGTATGCATTATGATCAGAGATCAAGGGAGCTTGGGCTTTACTCTTTGGAGAGAAGGAGGATGAGAGGAGACATGATAGAGGTGTACAAGATAATAAGAGGATTAGATAGAGTGGACAGCCAGTGCCTCTTCCCCAGGGCACCACTGCTCGATACAAGAGGACATGGCTTTAAGGTAAGGGGTGGGAAGTTCAAGGGGGATATTAGAGGAAGGTTTTTTACTCAGAGAGTGGTTGGTGCATGGAATGCACTGTCAGTGGTGGAGGCAGATACACTAGTGACAGGTATATGGAGGAATTTAAGGTGGGGGCTTGTATGGGAGGCAGTGTTTGAGGGTCGGCACAACATTGTGGGCCGAAGGGCCTGTGCTGTGCTATTCTATGTTCTATAAAAGACATTGGAAAGACGTATGGATAGGGAAGGCTTAAAGAGGTATCAGTGAAATGCAGGCAAACAGGACTACCTCAGGTGGGCACCTTGGTCAGCATGAATGAAGTGAGCTGTAGGGCCTGTTACATGCTGTATACTTCTTCCTATGTGTAAACGTAGTAAGTTTCAAAAGGTCTGTGAGATTATACATAATTATCCCCCACTCAGAACAATACCCAGGAATGACTGGTGTAGTGTGTGCAGTTTCAGTTGCCACATTGTAGGAAGTTATGTGGAGGCTTTGAAGTGGGAACACAAGAGATTCACCAGAATGCTGCTTGGGTTAAGAGGATGTTAGTTAGAAGAAGTTAGACAAAACTGGATCGTTTTCTTTGGAACGTTAGGGGCTGAGGGGCAACCTGGCAGAAATATATAAAATTACCTGAGGCATAGATAAGGTAGTCTTTTTCTCTTGGTGGAAATGTCAAATTCTACAGGACATAACTTTAAGGTGAGGCAGAGATTTATGAGGCAATTTTAAATGCCTGGAACATGTTGCCAGGGGAAGTGGTGGAGCAGATATTACGCCAACATTTAAAAAGGTATTGAGGAATACACCGGCAGGGAATGAACGGAAATAGACCATGTGCAGACAGATGGGATTAGTTTGGATTGGCATTCATGATTAGCACAAACACTGTGCTGGATGGCCTGTTCTTGAAGGTTATTGTTCTGTTATTGTCATAAGAGACATACAGCACAAAAACAAGTCTTTTGGCTCAACTGGTCCATGCCAACCTAAAATCCAATCTAGCCAGTCCTATTTGCCCGTATTTGTCCCCATAACCCAATAATCCTTTTCTATCCATGAATCTGTCCAAGTAACTGTTAAACATTCAATATTTCCTCTACCCGTTCCTTCTATAGTTTTGCTTTATGTTGTTAAAAATAGCAAATAAAACACAAAATTAGTTTTTTAAATGTTTTATTTAATTTCATATTTTTCTCATCATTATTAGCAAATAAAACATCCCAGGCTTGTATCAATATTCATATAGCACATCTCATTCCCTCAGGATGTTCCTACACATTTTAAAAGCAAAAAGGTGCATTTCAAATACAGATGAGATTACAGCGCTGGAAACAGAACAGCAAACAATGCAAAATTCCCAGCTGATTAGGTTTGGTGCTATCACTGAATGACAAATTAAGCTCCCTTGCTCCTTTTAAAAACTAACACCTTGGAAATGTTTACTGCAACACCTTCTTGTTGCCCAAATTAATTGTGAACGATTAAAAAATATACAATTTCTTTATCACTCATATCTCCCCATAGAACCTCAGTTTAAAAGAAACATTCTACTTCAATGCAATTCTCTTACATTATCAAACTCTTGGCAAATGCCTTGTTTAACACAGAAATGGCATGCAATTTGCATACAAGCTGCTTTTTCCTCTCTGTAGGAAAGCACAAGCTGTTGCTCAACATCTCCCCAGACATTTGCAAACTGCATAACTCACATTCAAACACTCTCAAACATTCAAGCACACAACTCTAGCAGTGATTTGTGAAGTTTTACTGGGAGCCAACCACACCCCCTATGCCCATAGTGCAAGGCAGCAATTTATTTGTATGTCCTCTAACCAAGTGATAGTACACTGAGGAATACCAAAAATGGATGTGATTATTTGACATCCACTTACATTCTGTTGTTAAATGCAATCCTGAATAATCAGTTGATTGTAAGTTCACCATACCACTCACAAAGTAATGAAATCTACACCTTTTCACATCATGCCATTAAATTCAGTGTAAATTCAGAAATAGCACTTCATTCTTCCACTAGGCATTGTACAATTTTCTTGCCCTCAACAATGACTTCGGATCTTCACTGCAGCTCTTGTTCCTGGCAGAGAATGGTGACTGTAGTGTTTGTGTTTTAGAAGATCAAACAGGATATAGAGGCAAGGCAGGTTCCTTTGCAATCGCTCTGTCCCAAGGATAAAATCCCCAGCTTCTCCAGTCTATCCAAATAACTAGTTAAAAAAGTCAATGGGATCTAGGGCTTCATAAATGTACTGAAAATATAAAAGTAAGGAAATCGTTCTGAAACTTCATAAAATAGACAAAATGATTCACCTCTAGCACCATTTAAGAAATCTCTTCAGCACCATTTCTAAAGCCAGTATTTCTTTGCTGAAATGTTGTACACCAAATTGGATAAAACCCCAGATACAGAAGAGATGATGTTTGTCTCTGAAACATTTAAACTCAGAAACAATGAAACCTGAAATGTCAACAATTCCTTTTTACCCACAATGCTGCTCAGCTTGCTGAGTTCCACTAGCATTTTTTTAGATAAAACTCCAATTGTCAGAACAACAGGAGGTATCTAATAAAGTAGCCACTGAGTGCATTTCTGTATCTTCAAGTACATCTGGTACTGTAGCCTATTCTTCAAGATTCGACGTGTTCTGCGTTCAGAGATGCTCTTCTGCATACCACTGTTATAATGTGTGGTTATATAAGTTACTGTGGCTTCCAGCCAGCTTGAACCAGTCGGCCCCTCTAACCTTTCTCATTAACAAGGCATTTTTGCCCACAGAACTGCCACTCACTGGAGGTATTTTGTTTTTCGCACCATTCTCTGTAAACTGTTGTGACTGTTGTGTGTGAAAATCCAAGGAGATCAGCAGTTTCTGAGATACTCAAACCACCTCATCTGGCATGAACAGTTATTCCACAAAGTCACTTAGATCACACTTCTTCCCCATTCTGATGTTTGGTCTGAAAAACAACTGAACCTCATGACAATGTTCACATGCTTTTATGCACTGAACTGCTGCCACATAACTGGCTGATTAGATACTTGCATTCATGAGCAGGTGAACAAGTGTACCCAATAAAGCAGCCACTGAGTGTAATATTTCATAAAGGTTCATCATCAGCTTCCTTATTTTTGTTCTCTCAGCCCAGGATCCTATATACTTTAGTTTAAACTAATTTCTTATATTCACTGTGTCCATTTCTGACACCTCTCTCCCTTTTCTCAATTCCTTCATTTCCAGCACATCTGTTCCCAAGATGAGACTTTCTTTTCCAGGATATCAAAGATGTCTTCCTCCTTCAAAGAATGGGGTTTTCCTTCACATCCTGCTGCCTTAACAGGAATAGAAATCCTCTTGTCCTCACCTACCACCCCACGAACCTCCACACCAAACACGTTATTCTCTGCAACTTGTACCATTTTCAACAGGATCCTACCATCAACACATCTCCCATCCACTCTCTGTTTTCCGCAATGATCGATCCCTCCTGGCACTTACTCCTGCAAGTAGCAGAAGTGCTGCACCTACCCGTTCACCTCCTCTCTCATCTCCATTCAGGGCCTCAAAGAGTCCTTCCTGGTGAACACTTCATCTGCAAATCTGTTCGAGTTTTCTACTATATCCATTGCTCCCTGTGCTCCCATTGGTGAGACGAGACGCAGACTGGGGGACCACTTTGTTGAGCACATCTGCTCCATCCGCAAAAAGTGGAATTTCACGCTGGCCAGCTATTTTAATTCCTATCCCCCATTCCCTTTCTGGAACGTTGGTCCATGGTCTTCTCTTCTGCCCCAAGTCCACTCTCAAGTCAGAGGAGCAACACCTCATATTCCGTCTAGGTAGCCTCCAACCTGATGGCATGAACATCAACTTCTCCATTTTCGGCTATACTTCTCCCTTCCCACTCAATTCCTTATTCTGGCCTCTTACCTCTTCTCCTCACCTGCCTATCACCTCCCTGATGCCCCTCCTCCTTCCCTTTCTCCCTCCCCTCTCCTATCAGATTCCTTCTTCTCCAGCCCTTTGCCTTTTCCACCTATCATCTCCCAGTTTCTTAGTTCATTCCTGCTCCCAATCCACCTGGCTTCACCTATCACCTTCTAGCTTGTCCTCCTTCCCTTCCCACCACCGTCCAATTCTGGCATCTTCCCCCTTCTTTCCACTTCCTGATGTACGGTCTCGGCCCAAAATATCAACTGTTTATTCATTTCCATTGATGCTGCCTGACTTGCTGAGTTCCTCCTGCCTTTTGTTTCTTTAGTTTCTCAACCTGGCCACTTTCGATGAATCCCATATTTCACTGCTCATGTACCCTTTTTAATGAAGGGCGCTTATTGGGAGATCACATTTCAGGAAGGATGCAATCAGAGAAAATACTTATAAGCACATCTCTAGAACTGGTAACTGCAGTTATGTAATTCTCTGCTTCAGAACAAAGAACGCTTAGGAAAAGATTTAACTGTGATGCACAAAATTATGGGAGTATAATTAAAAAGGGCATAGATTTAGGATAACGGGCAAATTTGGGAAAATGAATTTTCACTTAATAGGATGTAAAGGTACAAATTACTCAAGTGAGCACTTACTATAAGCTAGATAATTACACAAGAGTTTGCAGCCTTTCCTCAAATGACACAGGCATTACAAAACAAACACTATCCTTCTGAGTTCCTAAGTCTAATGAATATTTACAGCATGATCTGTACCACTGCTGTCATTTTGTTCTTGGTCCTTCCACCAAAGGCCTTGTAATATGTTACTGCTTCTCCTTCTACCTGTATGATTTGATTATTTAACCTCTCATCTCTCCTTCTAAAATCTAAATGCCCATGTAATCAACTGTGGTCCAACTAATTTCAAAGGTAGTTCCATTTCTTGTTTCTGTTTTTCTTTTCCTCTATTCCTTGAATCAATCATTTTAAGTTGTTCACATGTAACATAACCTCATCATGGAGTAGGCTAAAGAAGACCTGAAATATTAACTGGTTTCTTTCTTTCCAACAAGTAGCATTACTATTTCAAGCTTTTTCTTTGCAGATTTACAACAATGCTGCAGTTTTTCTTTCCTTGAAGGCAACCTTAAAGAGCTAGTATGACAATCAGAACTTGTGAACTAGCCAGATTATCATAGGTATGTAACTAAATAAATTTATCTAATAGGATTGTTGTTCTTCAGTTGTTAAGTCGAGTTTGACTCTTCACGACTTCATGGACCACAGGGTCGATAAGGGTTTTCATGGCAAGATACAGAAGTAGGCCCTTCTTCTGCACAAATACTGTTGCTACCCAAGTTGGGACTCAGCTGGGTTTGAACTCAGGACCATCTGCCTTGAAGTCCAGTGCTGATGCCACTACACCGTCAGCTAGTAGGACTACTGCTCACCGACAATAATATGCCTCCTGGGTCAAAGCAACACTCACAACACGCTGGAGGAACTCAGCAGGTCGGGCAGCATCCGTGGAAACGATCAGTCAACGTTTTGGGCCGGAACCCTTCGTCAGGACTGTCCTGACGAAGGGTTCTGGCCCGAAACGTCGACTGATCGTCTCCACGGATGCTGTCCAACCTGCTGAGCTCCTCCAGATATGCCTCCAACAGATCTTTCAAAGTGAGATTAAATGATCAAAAATTATATACTCAACCAACACACACAAAATGCTGGTGGAACACAGCATCTATAGGAAGAAGTACAATCGACATTTCGGGTCGAGCCCCTTCATCAGGACTAACGGAAAAAAGAGATAGTAAGAAATTTGAAAGAGGGAGGGGGAGGGAGAGACCTGAAATGATAGGAGAAGTCAGGAGGGGGAGGGATGAAGCCAAGAGCTGGGAGTTGATTGGCAAAAGGGATACAAGGCTGGAGAAGGGGGAGTATCATGGGACGGAAGGCCTTGGAAGAAAGGGGGAGGGGAGTACCAGAGGAAGATGGAGAACAGGCAAGGAGTTACTGTGAGAGGGAAAGAGAGGGAGAGAGGGGGAGAGAGGGGGAGAGAGGGGGAGAGAGGGGGAGAGAGGGGGAGAGAGGGGGAGAGAGGGGGAGAGAGGGGGAGAGAGGGGGAGAGAGGGGGAGAGAGGGGGAGAGAGGGGGAGAGAGGGGGAGAGAGGGGGAGAGAGGGGGAGAGAGGGGGAGAGAGGGGGAGAGAGGGGGAGAGAGGGGGAGAGAGGGGGAGAGAGGGGGAGAGAGGGAGAGAGGGAGAGAGAGAGAGAGAGAGAGAGAGAGAGAGATAAATAAATAAATAAGGGGCGAGGTAAGAAGGGCAGGAGGGGCATTAACAGAGTTAGAGAAATCAATGTTCATGCCATCATGTTGGAGGCTACCCAGACAGAATATAAGGTGTTGTTCCTCGAACCTGAGTGTGGCTTCATCGCGACAGTAGGAGAGGCCATGGATTGACATATAGGAATGGGAATGGGAGTGGAATTAAAATGTGTGGCCACTGGGAGATCCTGCTTTCTCTAGCGGACACAGCGTAGGTGTTCAGCGAAGCGGTCTCCCAATCTGCGAAGGGTCTCACCAATACATAGAAGGCCACACCAGGAGCACCGGACACAGTATATCACACCAGCAGACTCACAGGTCAAGTGTCTGGAGCCCTGAATGGTGGTGAGGGAGGAAGTGTAAGGACAGGTGTAGCACTTGTTCCGCTTACAAGGATAAGTGCCAGGAGGGAGATCAGTGGGAAGGGATTGGGGGGACGAATGGACAAGGAAGTCACGTAGGGAGCGATCCCTGCGGAAAGCAGGAAGTGGGGGGGGGAGGAGGGAAAGACGAGCTTGGTGGTGGGATCCCATTGGAGATGGTAGAAGTTACGGAGAATTATATGTTGGACACAGAGGCTGGTAGGGTGGTAGGTGAGGACAAGAGGAACCCTATCCCGAGTAGGGTGGCGGGAGGATGGGGTGACAGCAGATGTGCGTGAAATGGGAGAGATGCGTTTGAAGGCAGAGTTGATGATGGAGGAAGGGAAGCCCCTTTCTTTAAAAAAGGATGACATCTCCTTCGTCCTGGAATGAAAAGCCTCATTTAAATATCATCATCATATCAGGTGCCATGCCCAGTTTGAGCTTTGACTGCCATGGCCCACACACTCCTGTTTCAGGTTAATGGATCAATTCATTGGTATACATTTCCAGTTCTCTGGCTGCTGTCTCCATCATCATTTGTCTTTGTCTTCCTCTTGAATTCTTCCCTTCAATCTTTCCCATAATTACCGTGCATTCTAACTCCTCTTTCCTAATCACATGTCCAATGAAGTTACGTTGCCTTTTCATGATCTCATACATTATTTCTCGTTCTGTGTTTGCTCTGTTCATGACATCGTCGTTAGATATTCATTTTGACAATGATATTCTTTGCATCTTCCTCAAAAACCACATCTCTGCTGCTTCAATTCGATTCCTCATGTTACTAGATATTGTCCAACATTCTGAGCCATATAACATAACTGGATAAACATAACATTTCAGTACTCTCAGGCGGGTTGTCATGCCTAGTTTAGTACTGGTCAGTATACTCTTCATTCTCGTAAAGGTGTCTTTTGCCATCCCTATTCTTCTTTTGATGTCCATGTCGCACCTGCCAACTTTTCCTAAATAGCAAAAGTTCTGTACTTGTTTTATGTCTTCCCCGTTTATTCTCAGCCTGCAGATAGGATTCTCCTTCTTTCTGGATATCACCGTACGTTCTGTCTTTTTGCAATTGATAGATAGACCCATTTTTGCACTTTCTTCAACAATTATATCAATTAAGTTTTGTAGTTCTTCCTCCATACTTGCAATTAACACAGTGTCATCTGCATATCTGAAATTATTGATGTTTTCACCGCCAACTTTGATTCCCAAGATATCTCTTACTTTTTGTAATATTGTTTCACTGTATACATTAAATAAATCAGGGGAGAAAACACACCCTTGTCTAACACCTCCCTTGATTTTCGTAAACTGACTCACTTCTCCATCTATTCTTACAGCAGCAGTTTGTTCCCAGTACAGATTTCTGATCGGGCGGAGGCCTTTCGAATCTAGATCTAGAGCTTTCTGTAATATTTCAAATAACTTATTGCGCTTCACTTTATCAAATGTTTTTGTGTAGTCGATAAAACAAACAAATAAATCTTTTTGCACTTGAATAGCTCATTCTGATAGTATCCTTAACATCAATATTGCGTTTCTTGTACCTTTGTCTTTCACAAAACCACATTGTTCTTTACCTATTTCAGCTTGTATCTTACTTTTAGCTCGTCATCAAAATTCTTAGAAGTATCTTGGTGATATGACTCATTAAACTTATGGTCCTATGTAATTCACATTCTATTGCTCCAGGTTTCTTAGGAAGAGTGATAAATACTGATTTTTTTCATCTCTTCTGGTATTATTCCAGTATCACAAATGTCATTGATTAAATCAAGAAGTTTTTCAATTCCATAATCTTCAAGAGCAATAATTTGTTCTATTACAAATTAATCAGGACCTGCTGCCTTTCCTTTCTTCATCTTACTTATTGCATTACGAACTTCAGATTTTAAAATACTTGGACCTTCAATGTTTTTCTTAATTTCTGGTTTTTCACCTTATTTGTCTTCAAACAATTCCTGAATATACTCAATCCACCTGTTCATAAACTCACCTTTTTTCCCATGATAATGGTACTGTCCTTTGCTTTCAAACATCCACCTGAAGAACAGAGGAGCTTTTTACCAGTGATGTTCTTGATTTGTTGATGTAACCTTTTTGGATCAGTAATAGGAATTCTTTCTATTTGCTCACATTCCTGGTTTAACCATTCTTCTTTGGCTTTTTGACATCAGCTCTTAACTTTTTTATCCAAGAATTTATATTCTATAGGATTTGCTTTCTTCCGTCTCCTTTCTTCCATTAGATTTTTGATTCTATTCAACAGATTCTATTTCTGGACTTTGAAACCTATTCCTTACTTCAATTGTAAATTTTTGTCTTAAGTTTTCTTCTTTAATTAATTGCAAGTAGTCAAGGGATTGTTCAGGTTTTTGCTTCTTTAGTTTTTTTAAGTTTTACTTTTACATGACATACTACTGGGTTATGGTCACTATTACAGTCTGCACCCTGGGTATGTTTTGCATTGAGTCACTGAGTTTCTAAATCTTTGGTCAATTTGATTTCTTGTGTTATCACCTGGACTTTTCCAGGTGCACAAGCATCTTGGATGGTTTTTAAAGTAGGTATTCATAATGACTTGATTATTCATCTTGCACCATTCTACCCATTTCTCACCTCTTTCATTTCTTTCCCCTAGCCCAAATTTTCGTATGGTATTTCCATCAGCACCTGGTCCTACTTTAGCATTTAGATCTCCCATGACAATAACAATATCTTGAGATTTGCATCCATTCTTTTCTTGTTCAAGCTCTTCATAGCATATATCTATATCCTCATTTGTTCCATCTGTTGTTGGTGCATATACCTGTATAATTGCTAAATCAAATGGTTGTCCTCTGAATCTAACAAAGAGCACTCTTTCTGATATTGCCCAAAATCCTAAAATACTTTTTGCCATGTTTTCATCCGTAAGAATTTCTACTCCATTAGTACGGGATGTTCCACAAGAATAAATTAGTGTTTTATTTCTATTCTAACGAAGTCCTAACGAACTTCACTAATTCCCATGATGTTAATCTTTAGACTTTCGATTTCATTTATTACATTGTCTAATCTTCCTCCTTGATACAGGGTTCTTACATGCCAAGTGGCAATAATCTTCTTTTGTGTTACTTGAATTTTATGAGCAGTAGCTTGATGACGGTCGAGGATCCCCTGCTGACCAGAATCAACCCTACCAAGCGAAGCATCTTCAGAATTGTCTTGAAGATCCTCTTGACGCTGTTGTTGTGTGATACATTTTGTGAGTTTAACCATGGTTTTCTTAGCAAATAGATTCTAGGAAACCTAGTATCTAGCAACGGTGGTTTGCTATTGCCTACCATTGGGCAAACTAAAGAAATCGCCATTTCTCTTCCCAAATGTTCATCCACCTGTACTATAACCATTGACATCTGAGGTCCTAGCTCATCTGCCTTCTCCGTCATAAGTTCAGTTACTAAACCTGCCGGATCTGCCGTTGGCCTTTGCTCGTATCCTGAGCAGGAACGCTCGCAGGTGCTACTGTTCCAGGTCAGAGCGACCCTGGGAGCAATGAATGACTAAGGGATAACTCCACTTTCCCCAAAACTCTGGAAGTCCCCAATCAGAGCCTCATCACTGGTTGCAGTTTAGAGTTATACCCAGGACTTTATTTAAATATACTGCTTATTTAAATAGTGATTTCCAGAGGAGGATAGCATATAAAAATTTAGTATCTTTAATAGTGTTTGTCACCAAAAATAATAAGAGCTTTTTAAGCACCAAGATCATTTACAATAAATCTGAGGCAAAGTTGTTCAGTCTTATGATTTTCAATGTTTTCGCTATTAACTTCATGGCAACTTTATTATTATTTGGAAAAGTCAGAGAATTCTACAAAAATAAATGGAATAGTGAAAATTTTAATGTTTTATTTAAAAAAAAGCAAACAACTATTGGTCACTTTTCTGAAGTAATCTGGAGATAATAACTTTTGGTCAAATGAAAGTGAGTGCCCAGAAAGAACCAACAAACAGGTGATATTTTGCTGGTTGAGTTATATCCCCATGTTTAATTGGCTATCAAACCTGTCAAAGGCTTGGACTGTTTTTGAAATCCTTAGCATTCAGAAACATTCAAAGACATTTGCAAACCAATTAAAATAAAGGAATGTTAAAACTAAAAATTTAACTCAAAGCCAATTAAAATATTTAACCAATCTCAATTAACTATAAAATTGAAAATACATTAATACATTCATATTCCTCAAAACTCTCCCTTGCCACATTAATTTATATCCCAGCTTCTCCTCTACCAACTCCTCTCTGGCACAGGCTCAATGGGCAAACTACCCAGAATTAGTGCATGGGAAATGTTACAGGCTCATGCTCCACTGCTGGTTTCCAATGACAGAGCACAGGGAAGTGCTAAGTAATTCCAGGACATCCACTTTCATATGGGAATCCCGAATACTGCCAGTTAAACAAAGTGCCATTGTTGAAGTTACAGTGAGGCAAGGGTTAAAGACAACATCCAGGCAATGATAACTGTAGTGCTGTGTGGTCAAATCCAGACAAGGGAAACCTTTGAAGTGAGACCACTGGAATCAACCTTGCCCATTGCAGACAGATAGGTGAGAATGCCTATTGGAGAGTATAATCAACCTAGAAGAACATAGGCTCCTTTTACTCAGAGGGACATGCCAGAGACAAGTGATATAGTAATAATAGAAAGATGTGAAATACACCCAACAACAAAGGGACATCTGCTTTACTTACTAACTTCAAAATATCATCGGTTGTCAGCTGGAAGTTTTGATTGATTGTTAACAACACTGTTCTGAATGGCGATTGACCTTGCAAGTAAGGAATTTAAACATATACAGTTTACCAAATAATCAATGCCACTGCCGTGTAAGGAGTTTGTACATTCTCCCTGCGACCACATATGTTTCATCCAGGTGTTCCAATTTCCTCTCAAAGTCCAAAGATGATACATTAATTGGTCATTATAAATTGTTTGAGTTGTAACAGAGCACATGTTCTGGGTCCAGTTACCTTTAGTTATTTTACTTTATTATCGGCAACAACACAAGCAGCTTAGTGTAAAACTACCAGCATTTCCAAAAATGTTGCGTCCCTTGTGGTTATTTTTCCTCTCAAGCAGGCATACCATTCTGGATACTGTCAAGAGGGATGGAACCAACAAATAACACATTTATGGCACAACGTTTGGCACTGCTACACAGCTGGTATGGGGAATAAACTAAGTAAGCAGTAGAGGTAGAAGATTCATAAGTGGAACAAACAGGTGCTTCTGTGGCCAACAGTAAGACTCCAGAATTGTCTATTATTTCCCAGGTGCTGAAGACAGAAATATCTTGGATCCGGTACAGAATTTTTTGAAGGTGGTGGGAGAACAGCCAGAGGACATAGAAGTTGATAGCATTGAAGACACAGATAAAAAGAGTAATGTGGTCCTGTAAAGCGAGTTTAAGAAGTTTAGACAGGTTAAGATGCAGAGCCACAATTCAGAATTACTTCACGTTACGTTTCAGTGATAGAAGAAATAAAAGAATTCCACATACAACTGCTAACTGTTAGGAGGGATGGCAGAAACAGAAGACAAATTTGTGGCGCCAGAGTTAGCACTGTTGCATAGCGGTTAAGGGAAAACTCTAAGCAAGCAGTACTGTGGGGAAGCTAGTGCAGGATAGTGGGCTTTGGATATTTAGGTAATTGAAATAGCTTGTGGGGTAGGGGTGCCCTGTACAAGGAGGAAATATTGCACCCTAGATTCAAAATACATTTATTATCAAAGAATGCATAAATTATTTACACCTTGAGTTTTGTTTGCTTACGAGTAGCCATAAAGCAAGAAATCCGAAGAACAATTTTAAAAAAAGACCGTAACCACTGTGCTGAAAGAGGGAAGAAAAACACACATGAATCATGCAAACAATAAAAGCAAACGACAGCATTCCGAACCACAGGCTGAGTCTTTAGATCCGCTACCCAGAGCAGCCAGAGTAGGCCCAAGCCTCAATCTCAGTTCATTATATTAGTGGGGCAAAAATGCCACGAAAGTTGCAGAGATGGTAGCTGCCAGAGCAGTTCACAGACTTGGCGCCATAGAGAGAAAAATGAATAGTCCTAACAGGACAGGACTGATATCCAACAGGGAGACCTTCTCACATTACTCAAAGCAATTTCAAATAATTAATTTGCCTGGAGGCCAGGAAGCGAAACAGCAGTATAGCAGATAAAGAGAAAAACATAAAGGAAAAAATAACGTAGAGGAATGTCATATATTGATTTAGATGAAAATGTAGTTGGCATCATTTGTAGGTTTGCAGGTGACTCCAAAATTGATGGCACAGTGGAAAGTGAAGGTAGATGCCTAAGACTACAACAGGAAATGGGCAAAGAAATGACAAATGGAACCTAACTCATACATCAAAGTTGCTGGTGAACGCAGCAGGCCAGGCAGCATCTCTAGGAAGAGGTACAGTCGATGTTTCCGGCCGAGACCCTTCATCAGGACTAACTGAAAGTAGAGCTAGTAAGAGATTTGAAAGTGGGAGGGGGAGGGGGAGATCCAAAATGATAGGAGAAGACTGGAGGGGGAGGGATGGAGTGAAGAGCTGGACAATTGATTGGCAAAAGGGATATGAGAGGATCATGGGACAGGAGGCCCAGGGAGAAAGGGGGAGGGGGGGAAAACCCAGAGGATGGGCAAGGGGTATAGTGAGAGGGACAGAGGGAGAAAAAGGAGAGAGAGAAAAAGAATGTGTGTATATAAATAAACAACGGATGGGGTACGAGGGGGAGGTGGGGCATTAGCGGAAGTTTGAGAAGTCAATGTTCATGCCATCAGGTTGGAGGCTACCCAGATGGAATATAGGGTGTTGTTTGAGAACATTGACTCAATGACTCAAGTGCAATTGACTGAAGTATTAATTGGACAGTACAGAGTACCGTATGCAGTTCTACACACCATTCTAAAGGAAACACTTGATTAAACTAGACAAGGTGCATATCCTTAATGATGGATGTCACTTTCTTGAAGCACTACCTCTTGAAGGTGTCCTTTATGGTGGCATGGTAGTCCCAGGTCGAAGGTCCTGGGCACTACCATCACTGCCAAGTAAGATGACAATATGAAGACTTAATTATATCAGGAGCACAAGGAGAGTAAGAGAAAGCATGGGTAAATGCTTGGATTTGGGTGCAGCCATGCGATATGGACATGGACCTAAATGAATATTTTCCATCTATATTCACTGAAGATACTGAGTACATAGAGATACAGGTCCCACAATCCCTTATTCGAAATCCTTGGGGCCAGATGCATTTCGGAATTCAGAATTTTTTGGATTTCAGAATCCCCCCTCATTGGTTCCAGGACCCCCCGCGGATACGAAAAAACACATATGCTCAAGCCCTTTATTTAACCTGTCTCAGCACAGGTGGACTTTAGGACCCAGCGGAGCTCTGGACCTATGCACATCCTACCATATACTTTAAATCATCTCTAGATTACTTATAATACCTAATATAATGTAAATACTATGTAAATAGTTGTTATACTGTATTGTTTAGAGAATAATGATAAGAAAAAAACATTCAATAAAACATAAAAATATACAGCTTCAAACGAACTGAATCAAACACATGGTAAATGACTTATTGGAATAAATGTAGAACGTCACTGTCACTATAAAACTTTAGCAACTTGTCTTTCTGTTTCTTTAAATCATATACAATGGTAGTTCCAACACCATATTCTTCAGTAAGACGCACACAGACACACCACGATCAAGCTTCTGCAATAACTCCACTTTCTGCGTTATTGATATTGATAGATGCTTCCTTCTCTTTTTCTCATTGTTACCCATAGGGGTATCTGCAGCTCTTTTTGACATTTTCACAGTGAAATTAAACACAAAGTCAACAGTGAACACAAAATATCAGCAAACAGCAAATGCACGTGTAACCAGTACGAGCGCTGAGCCACAACTGACATCTGGCGGCCTCTGCTAGTGCTGCCACGTCACACCTGAGTGGCGTCAGCTGTTGGCAAAAAAAACTTCAGTTTTCAGAGCTTTTTAGATTTTAGAATTTCAGATAAGGGATTGTGGACCTGTATACTTAAGGGTGAAGATAAATGTGAAAGATTAAACACCTGAGGATTATCTATGTGTAACTGGCATCTGAGGGATTCAGGCCTGCATGACTCAACCATGCATCTATCAAATTGTGGGACAGAGCTGAGGTGCCCTATGACTGCTCCCATGTTCTTGTGTTCTTGTACATGGATAATTTTGTGGAGGTCATTAAGAATCAGTTGCATGCCATGGACACACACAAGTGTTGATAAATCCCCAAGACTGAACATCTGTCCCAGGCTGTAATGGGGAAACAAAGGAGGAGTTTGCTGGGGCTCTGACAAGAGAATTCTGCAAATGATCATTAACTACAATTAAAGTGCCAGAAGACTGAAGATTAGCAAATGCTGTTCCATTATTTAATAAGTGCAGCAGGGATAAGCCAGGGATCTGCAAACCATAAAACATGGGAGCAGAATTAGCTCAGCAACCCTGCTTTGCCATTCAATCATGACTGATTTATTTTTCCCTCTCAAGCCCATTATAGTGCCTTTTCCCCACAACCTTTGACACCTACACGAACCAAGAATCTATCAACCAGCACTTTAAATATACCAAATGACTCAGTCTCCATAGCCATCTGCAGCAATGAATTCTTCACATTCACTATCCTATAGCGATAGCATTACTTATACCTCCTTATCTTTTCTAAAGGAGAATCCTTCTATTCTGAGGCTGTGCCCCCACAAATGGAAACATCTTCTCCACGTCCATTCTATCCACGCCCTTCAATATTCATAGAGTCTAGAAAAGTAGAGCACAGAAAGAGACCCTTCACCCCACCCAATCCGTGCCAAACCACTTAAACTGTCTGCTCCCATCAACCTGCACCAGGACCATAGCTCACCATACCCCATCATCCATGTAACTTTCCAAGCTTCTCCTAAAACACTGAAATCAAGCTTGCATGCACCACTTGCACTGGCAGCTCTTTCCACACTCATGACCCTCTGAGTGAAGAAGTTTCTCCTCATATTCCCCATAAACTTTTCACCTTTCACCCTTAACCCATTACCTCTGGTTGTAGTCCCACCCAACCTCAGTGGAAAAAGGCTGTTTGCATTTACCCTATCTATACCCCTCAATTTTGCATACTTCTACCAGATCTCCTCTCAATCTTCTACATTCCAAGAAATAAAGACCTAACCTATTCAATCTTTCCTTATAACCCAGGTCCAGCAACATGCTTATAAATTTTCTCTGTACTCTTTCAACTGTATTTACATCTTTCCTGTAGGTGGATGACCAAAATTGCACACAATACTCAGCAATGTTTATAGAAGATAACATCCCAACTCCTATACTCAATACACTGATTTATGACAACCAGCATGCCAAAAGCTTTCTTTGTGACCCTATCTATCTGTGACACCACTTTCAATGAATTATGAACCTTTATTTTCAGATCCCTTCATTCCACCGCACTTCTCAGTGCCCTGTCATTCATTGCGTAAGACCTACCCTGGTTGGTCTTACCGAAGTGCAACACCTCGCACCAGCTTACATTAAATTCCATCTGCCATTTTTCAGCCGATTTTCCTGGCTGATCCAGATTCTTCTGCAAGCCACGATAGTGATCCTCACTGTCCACTACTCCCCCAATCTTGGTGTCACCTACTGTATCAAACTTATGTTTCTTACAACAGTCTGCAACCTCAGACTGTTGGGTTGTCTGTAATATAGTCCCATTAATGTGGTTAGACCTTTCTTATTACTCAATTCCATACAGTGCCTTACTAGACGAGTTCTTCAATCTGCCCTGATTTTCCCTGACTAGTACCACCACCCCTCCCACTTGGTCATGTCTAAAACAACGGAATCCTAGAATACTGACCTGTCAATCTGGCTACAATATCATAATTCCAGGTGTTGATCCATGCCCTGAGCTCATCTGCCTTTCCTAAAATACTTCTTGCATTCAGTAGGCTTCAATGAGAATAGGCCAGAGTCATCAAAGGCTCCTCATGTTAACCCTCTTATCTGTGGGATCCTCTGGAATCTCTCCAACACCAGTACATCCATCCTTAGATATGGGCCCAAAGGCTGCTCACAATACCCCAAATGTGGTCTGATCGATGCCTTACAAAGCCTCAGTTTTACATCCTTGCTTTTACACTAGAGTCCTCTCAAAATGGATATTTATATCTCTTTTACCTTCCCTACTACCAATTTAACATCCAAGTTAACCTAAATAGAACCCTGCATTAGGACTCCAAAGTCCTTTCGCATCTCGAATTTCTGAATTCTCTCCCCACTGAGAAATAGTCTATGCCTTTTATTTCTAGCAAAGTGCATGACTATCCATTTCCTTACACAGTATTCCAACTGCCATTTCTGCACCCATACTCCCAACCTATCGAAGTCCTTCTGCAGAATCCCTGCTTCCTCAAATCTACCTGATACACCACCCACACCCCACCAACCGAATCATCTGCAAACTTGGCACAAAGGCATCAGTTCTGTCATCCAGATCATTAACATAATATCAGAATTAGTGGAACCATGGTTTTTTAAGGAGACCATGCTGACCTCATGTGCTTAAAGTACTGAAAAACTTCATCTTTAATAATGGACTCTAAAATTTTACCAACAGCTGAAGTCCGGTCTAAAATTTCCTGTCTTTTGCCTCCCTCCCTTCCTTCTGAAAGAGTGACATTTTTAATTTTTCCAGTCCTCTGTAACCATTCCTGACTCAAGTGATTCTAAGAAATACGATTTATGCTTTCAGAACCTTTTCCAGAACTCTGGGGTGAAGTCCAACCAGACCAGGTCACTTATCCATCTTCAGACTTTTCAGCTACCTTCTCCTTAGTAATAGCAACTACACTCAGTTCTGCCTCTTCTCTTGAATTGATGGCACATTGCTGATATCTTTCACAGTAAAAACTATTGCAAAATACTTACTCAGTTTGTGTGCAATTTCTTTGCTCCCTATCAATAACTCTCCAGCATCATTTTCCAGCGGTTCATTGTTCATTCTTGCTTCTCTTTTACTCTACATATCCTGCACCATCAGTCTCTACAGGACATGACATTCAGGGACTTGCACTATATTTTTTTGTGCAACTGTATGTTTACTGTTATCTTATATGTGCTATATGTGCCTTAAGCTATGTATGACTGATGGCAGTTTGGCACCTTGGCCCTGGAGGAACACTATTTTGTTTGGTAATATTCATGGGTATTCATGTATGGTTGAATGACATTTGAACTTGCACTGTCTTTGTCTTCCCTTTTCAGTTATGGTTGCCTCATCCCGGCTTTAGAATGTTTCTTCTTCTTTGGGATGAAAGGATCCTGCAGTTTCCAAATTACTTCCAGAAACTCTTGTCACTGCTGCTCCACCATCATCTCTGTCAGGGTCCCCTTCCAATAAAATGTGTTCAACTCCTTTTTTATGCCTCTGTAGTTACCTTTACTCAAACGTAATACTGATACATCTGATTTTAGCTGCTCCCTCTAAAGCTGTAAGGTGAATTTTATGCCACAAAACACTAATTACACAGCAGCTGGAAGTATTATTGTGTGCTCATTATACTACAGGAAGCATTGGATTGCACTGGAAAGAATACAGAAGAAATAGATGAGGATGTTGCTTGGATTGGTAGACTTTAGCTATGGGAAGAAGAGACTGAATAGGCTGCCTTTGTTTACCCTAGAGAGGAGGCAGCCAAGGGATGCAAGATAAGATCCAGAGTTATTTTTCTCAGTAGAGGAATCAAAAACTAGAGGCCACAGGTTTAAGGTCAGAGGAAAGTTTTAAGTGGTTGTTTTATTTTCCCCACTTAGAGAGTCATCATTTGGAACTGGCTGCAGAGGAGATGGTGGAGTCAGACGCAATCACCATGTTTGAGATATTTAGGCCCATATGTAAGATATAAAAGGACAAGGTTCTAATGCGTCCAAATGGACTAGTGGGCAAAAGGTTTGGTAAGGATGTGGTAGACCAAAGGACCCAATTCTGTGCTGTACAAATCTGAATCAAAGCAACTCAAATGTCCTCAATTTTTGTTAACATTATTTATCCACATAGCCATCAATACAGTTTAGAACTGCTCCACACACCAACTTTGATTTTTGGTTAACAGAATTTATGGAGGCTCATAGTTTAATTTTAAAATTTACTAAAATGATATCAAGATAAATCTTACTGAAGATTCCTTGGCTTCAGATATGTGCATAATGTATAGTTAAATTCTTTTCCAAAACAAAATGTCAAAGTAAACCATTTCTTCATTATTACTGTTGTTAATCCTGAGTAACTTAAGCAACTTCAAGAGGGTATGTGCAGAAAAGTATAACCAGTACCAATAACTTTTGAAGGTGAAGTTTCTTACCTGATTTGGATTGAGCCTGGGCAGTGTCTTCCTTGCTCTATGAACCTTGACCTCAGTATTGAGGCCTTGTGAGAATATTTTAGCCTGAGATGTATTTTCTTCGAGGTTTTCTTCTCCTGATTTGGCTGATGCCAGAGTAAGCGGTTTCATGGCTTGATTTTGCAGAACTTCAGCAGCTAACACTGAACTTAAGGTTTTTACTTTGTTAATTCCCCCAGCCTTGCTGGGAGATGAAGGAAGTGTTTTGGCAGCATGTCCAATTAAGGGAGGAGACCCAGTCTGTACTTGTGATAAGGGTTTATTATTTAAAACAAATCCATTACTTCCGGTCACAGATGCTAGTGTCAAATCATCTGAATTCATATGACTAGTTGCTTTAACTGTCTTACTGTCTTCTATTATTCCATTTTCATTGATCTGTTTCAGTTCATTTAAATCCTGCAATGTAGTTTTCACAGTATCCTGAGTGTTTTTAATTGATATTTGATGATTTATTGTTGAAGATGCTTCTTCACTCTCTCCACAAGAACCATTAGTTTCACCATCTGCAAACATCTCACAAATTTCCAGTGGCGCTTCGGTGACACTCAAATTAGCAGCTGTGAGGTCACTTCCTGTAGAAGAGGACACAACAGCTTCATTACTTCCCAATCTCACAAAAATTGTAAATGAAAATCAAAAGGAACTAAAATTTTTAAAAAATCAAGAGGTCAGGCAGCATCTGTGGAAAAAGAAACAGTTAATATTTCAGGTCTGGGAACCTTAAAGCTGAATTATGGATTGTAGACTACATATTACATTCCACTCTGGCCACCCCATTATAGGAAGGACATGAAGGTTTTGGAGAGGGTACAGATGTAGTTTACGAGGATACTGCCTAGATTAGACAACATATGCTCCAAGGAGAGTTTGGACAAAACTGGGCTGGTTTCTCTACAGCAACAGAGGCTGAGGGGAGATCTGATAAGAGGTTTATAAAATTGAAAGGTTTAGACTAGACAGCAAGTATCTTTTTCCCCGGGGTTGAAACGTCCAATACAATGGACACTTACAATACAACGGCGTACATTTAAGGCAATAGGGGATAAGTTCAAAGGAGATGTGTAGGGCAAAGTTTTTGTTTTACACAGAAAGTGGTTAGTGCCAGAATGCACTGCCTGGGATAGCAGTGGAGGCAAATACAACAAGGGTGTTCAAGAGGTTCTTAGATAGGCACACGAAGGATATGGACATTGTTTTGACAGAAGGGATTAGTTTATTTGGGTATTAATTTAATGATTTCAGGGTTCTTGAAAAGCTTGTTCCCGTGCAGTACTATTCTGTGGCACTGTACAAATTCTTGGAGCTAATAATTCTAAATTTTGACCTTGCAGGAAGATAGCAGATTTGTGGGGGGAGTGAGAGAGTGAGAGCGAGAGTGAGAGAGAGAGAGGATAAAAGGAGCAGATAAGGACAAGGCTGCACAGACACAAAAAGTTTCAGCGTAAGAGGCCTAACTTCAACTGCAAATAAAAGGAGGGTATTGCAGCACCCACTGCTTGAATGTACCAGTGATAGAGTGTGAAGAAGAGGCAAGCCTTTTTCTTTTTGGTGGTATAGAGTCATCAGGGTGGATTGTTCCTCTTGTCAGATGTGGGAATTCAGGACACCTGAAGGTTTCCCCAATGACTACATCTGCAGGAAGTGTACCTAAATTCAGCGTCTGACTGACCGGGTCAAGGAGCTGGAGCTGGAGGTGGATGTATTCAGGATTATTCAGGAGGCTAAAGATATTATAGACAAGACTTTTGAAGAAATAATAATAATAATAATAAGTATTTTATTGATCTCGAGAGGGAAGCTCTTTCGTTACAGCAGCATTTTAGTGTACAGACTTAACTAATAAAGTACAGAATATACACAATAATGTACCAATGTGCAATAATGTTCAAAATAATAAAACAGAGTCTATTGTACTATGATGAGTGTTCTCCTGTTGCACGGAGATGAACTGTTGCATATGCTTATTGCATTTGGTAGGAAAGATTTTCAGTAATGATCCTTGTGACAGTGGAAATAAATGAGTCTGTTCGAAAGGGTGCTCCGCTGCTTATTCGGTAGATCATGGAGAGGATGTGCCAGATTGTCCATAATGGATAACAATTTGTTTAGTGAATTTTCCTCTCTACCACTAACTACACTAAGTCCAGGTTGTAGCCAAATTTGGATCCAGCCTTTTTGATGAGTTTATTTAAGTCTTTTTGCATTACCAGCACCAATGCTGCCTCCCCAACGTAAAGCTGCAAAGAAAACTGCACTCGCCACAGCATACTGGCAAAAGATCTCCAACATCTTGCTGCACACGTTGAAGGATCTCAGCTTCAGTACAAAATAGAGTCTGCTCATCTCCTTCTTGTAAACAGCCTTAGTGTTGGAAAACACATACAGTGTAAAATCCAGAATATAGGCTTCAGACAGCAGAGGGGTGACCACCAGGAAAAGAAAGGTTTAGGAAATTATGTCAGTGCAAGGTTCACCTATGGCCATTTCCCTCAGCAACAAGTACGTCCCTTTAGATACTGCTGGGGGGATGACCCATCAGATCATGGGAGCAGCTGCCAGGCTGGTGGCACTGTGGCCAGCTCTGAGTCTCAACAGAAAAGGGAAGTCAGGCAGTGCAGTAGTGAAAGGGGACTTGATGGTTAGGGGGACAGAAAGTTGATTCTATGGCCAAAATAGAGAGACCAGTTGATGTGTTGCCTCCTGGGTGCTAGGGTCAATGATGTATTGGAGCAGCTGCACAATATTCTCAAAGGGAAAGGGGAATAGCCAGAGGTTGTTGTGCATATTGGCACCAATGACATAGGCAGAAAAAGGGGAAGAGGTCCAACACCGTGAGTATATAGAATTTTAAAAGAGGCTGAAGAGTGAGACCTCCAAGATTGTAATATTCAGATTACTCCCTGTGCCATAGGCCAGTGCAGATAGGAATGTGGTGGCTGCAGAGATGGACAGGGTTTCAAGTTCTTGGGTCATTGGAACCTTTTCTGGGGAAGAGGTGACCTGTACAAGAGGGATGGGTTGCACCTGAACTGGAGGGAACCAATATCCTGGAGGTTTGCTAATGCTACTCGGGAGCATCAGGTCAGTAAAGGAAGGGTCAAACCAAAAGGATTTGTAAGATAAATATTGAAAGGCAAAATCGATAATAACAGGAACGATGCGTTGGGTATTTTAAGAGTGTGTATGTATTTTAATGCTAAAGTATTATGGGTAAGGGAGATGAACTTGGAGCATGGGTCAGTATATGGAACTACAGTGTTGTAGCCATTACTGAGACCAGGTTGAGAGAGGGACAGGAATGAGTGATAAATGTACCAGGTTTTCAAAGTTTTAGAAGATATAGAAGGAGGTAAAAGAGGGGGTAGAGTTCCACTACTGTTCAGGAACAATATCACAGCTGCACTAAGAGAAGTCGTAATGGAGGGGTCAGGCAATGAGTCAATTTGGGTGGAACTCAGGAACGGTAAGGGTGCAATCACACAGATGGAATTGTATTACAGACCCCCTAATAGCCACCAAGACAGATATATAATCAGATTAAGGAAATGTGTAAAAATTGATGCCATGGGGGATTTCAACTTCACTAATATAAATTGGGACCTTGTTTAGCATAATGGGTTTAAATGGGCTGAATTTGTTAAGTATGTGTATTTAAGAAACCTATAAGTACAATACCATATAAGTACCATACTGGACCTGTGTTGGGTAATGAACCTGGCCAGGTGACTGACCTTTCAGTGGGCGAAGAGTTAGGGAATAGTGACCATAACTCCTTATCTTTCAGATAAGTACATGTATAGTCCTTGTGGGAGAGTTTTAAATTGGAGTAGGGCAAATTATGAGGGCATTAGGCAGGAATTATGAAGTGTTAATTGGGATCACCTTTTCTCTGGCAAGTCCACATCAGACATGTGGAGGATATTTAACGATCAATTACACACAGTACAGGAAAGGTAAGCCTGTTAAAAGGAAGGACAGGGATGAAAAGATAAGAGAACCTTGGAGGTCCAGAGGGATGATGAATTTAGTCAAGAAGGAAAAAAAGGAAACGTACAGTATGTAAAGCTTTGGAAGTCAGGATCAAACAAAGCACATGAGGAATATAAAGAAGCCAGAAAAGAATTGAAGAAGGGAATTAGGAAAGCCAGGAGGGACCATGAAAAGTTTTTGGCAAGTAGGATTAAGGTGAATCCCAAGGCGTTCTATGCATACATCAAAAATAAGAGGATAACTAGGGAAGAGGGTGGGACCACTCAAGGTAAGCGGGGGGGAGGGGGGACGGGACATTTGCTTGGATACAGAGAATGTGAGTGAGGTACTTAATGAATACTTTGCTTCAGTACTTAGGAAAAGGATATGGAGGACCAGGAGATCAACGCTGAGCTTATAAGTACATTAGGGTAAAGGTCAAGGAGGAGGAAGTGTTGGGCCTCCTAATGCGCATCAAGATGGATCCCCCACAGGTCTGATGGGATATACCCCAGGTCATTGAAGGAGGCAAGAGACAAAATTGCTGGGCCCTTGACCACTAGCTTTGTGTCCTCTGTAGCCACAAGCAAGGTCCCAAAGGACTGGTGAGTGGCTAATGTTGCACCTCTATTTAAGGAGGGAACAAGGGAAATCCTGGGAACTACAGACCAGTGAGTCCATGTCAGTTGTAGGGAAATTGCTGGAGAAAATTCTTAAGAATAGGATATATGAGCATTTGGAAACCCGTGATGGCCTTCTGTGTGGCAGGTGGTGCCTTACCAACTTAATTTGAGTTTTTGAACAGATAACAAGAGACATTGATGAGGGTTGGGCAGTGGATGCTGTCTACATGGATTTTAGTAAGGCATTTGACAAAGACCCTCATGGGAGTCTAATCAGAAGATTAAGATGGATGGGATCCATAGCGAGTTGGTTCTTTAAATCAGAACTGGCTTGCATACAGAAGACAGAGGGTAGTGGTCAAAGGGGCTTTTTCAGCAGGAGGTCTGAAATTAGTGGAGTTCCACAAGGATCTGTGCTGGGACTTCTGCCGTTTGTAATGTATATAAATGACCAGATGAAAATGTAGGTAGCTGGGTTAGTAAATTTGTGAATGATACCACAATTGGTAGAGTTATGGAGTGTAGAAAACTGGCCAAGAATACAGCACTATATAGATCAGTTGCAGATATGGGCTGAGAAACGGCAAATGGAGTTTAACCCAGATAAGCGTGAGGTGCTGCATCTCAGTAGGGCAAATGCAAGGAGACAGTACACTGTAAGAGCAAGATCCTAAACTGCATTGCTGAGCAGAAATGGAACTCATGATTACTTGAGGAAAGTTCAGAATGGAATAGCTTTTACAGAGTGTCAAGTCTATCAAATTGACAAAACAGTTAAGTAATCCATATTCTTTAATCATCGACTTAATTTCAAACTGTGTTTCAATTAAAGTAACATTCAATCTGTTAATTATCAACTTGAATGTTTGTACAAAATATTCAAAAAACCACAAAGCCTCTAGTCTGAGCCATCATATTTATTCACCTTTGTCTTCAGTAGTGGATGATTCCTTTGCTACTTCCCGTTTCCCATCTTCTACGGCTGTGTCTGCCCCAGTCATGCCTGCAGACTGAAAAACAAATATGTATATGGAACAACATGTATATTTACTGCAGAAATGAATTTACAGGTTTTTATTCCTGTTTTTTTTATATTTAGATCAAGTACATACAATCTGTAGAAAATGTAACGTCATTAACGTAAACAAGCATTTCCTGAGCTTTTGCCAAAGGAGTTCAATATCAGCTTGCTGATGAAATTATTTATTTTGAGATCACCGTTCAAGCAACCAGTTGTAACACCTTCCTAAACTACAAATACGTTCACTTAACTTTGTCTAAATTAGTGGATTACCATTAACAGAATAAAACAAACAGGATAGAACGATACACAGGAACTCACACAGAAGGAATATGTGGATGTATTCTCAATGTATCTTTGTATTCATGAGATGCAAATATTCTACTCAGCAGATTTGTTGGACTGGCATAATATCTTGGTATACAATACAAAATTATCTCAAAAGAAGATTTGCAGCTTGAAAACAAAAAAACTCATCAAAATTTAGTGCAATACTTTAGAAGTTCAGATCTAGGGACTAATTCACCATTTTCAGTAGTTTTTTTGTAATTCAGGTTGCTACAAGTCTATTACTTGAAATGTAACCTGCACTATTTATCGTGGCCGATAGAAAAAGTCATGACCCCAGTGATCATGGCAGGGAAGTTCTGTAATAGTGGTTTAAAAAAATACTGAAATAAGAATGTCAGAAACAAGACAGTAGGCCCTCAATCCTGCTCTACTATCATATCAAGTAGAGTGATAAAGCACAAATTACAATATTATTGCAACCTAGAAAACTGGTTTCAAATGAGAGGGCTATGCAAGAGGAAGTCACACTGCTGATTAGGGAGACCATCACAGCACTATCCAAAGAGAGTATCCCACAGTAGAACTAAATAAGATAAGGGTGATCACATTGCTGCAGTTAAACTACAGAACTCACAACTGTATGCAGGAATTAAGAGGAATATACATGTAAACAAATCTCAAAGGTGTGAGAGAGAAGTGGTTAGTGGCAAGGAATCAAAATTTTCCAAACATTAGCTGGAATTATTTTAGTGCAAGGGACTTTGATTTGTTAAATGCACTCATGAAAAAGATGAAGGTGGTACTGTACTCCATCTTATCCAAGTAACTGAAACAGTAGGTAATGAAACTGGCTGGAGTATTGACCAAGATCTTTAACCTCTCGCTTTGGCAGTCTGAGATACCTACCTGCTTCAAGTATACCGGTGCCCAAGAAGGATGTGGTAATCTGCCTCAAGGACTATCATCCAGCAGCACTTACATCGCAATGATGAAATGTTTTGAGGAGCTAGCGATGAAGTGTTTTGAGGGGTTGGTGATGAAATGTATCAACTCCTGCCTGAGAAGTGACTGGGATCTGCTCAAGTTTGCCTACCGTCACTACAGGTCCATAGCAGATACCATTTCATTGCCCTTCACTCAACCCCGGAACATCTGGACAGCAAAGGTGCATACATCAGGACGCTCTTTATTGATTACAGCTCGGCATTCAATACTATCATCCCCTCAAAACTATTCAGTAAGCTCCAAGACCTCGGCTTCAATACCTCCTTGTGCAACTGGATCCTGGATTTCCTCACTTGCAGACCCCAGTCAGTTCACATTAGCAACATCTTCTCCACAATTTCCATCAGCACAGATGCCTCACAAGGCTATGTGCTTAGCCCCCTGCTCTACTCGCTTTCCACTTATGACTGTATGGCTAAGCAAAGCTCCAATTCCATATTTAAGTTTGCCGACAAAACCACAGTAGGCCAAATCAAAGGAGGTGATGAATCAGCATATAGGAGGGAGATTGAAAATTTGGTTGAGTGGTGCCACAACAACAACCTCGTCATTCAACTTCACTTGTCCCACCACTGAACTGTTCCAACAACCTATGGACTCACTTTCAAGGACTCTTCATCTTATATTCTCAGTATTTATTGCTTATTTATTATTATTATTATTATTTCCTTTTCTGTGTCTTTTTATATTTGTAGCTTGCTGTCTTTTGCACACAGATTGTTTGCCCTGTTGGTGTTGTCTTTCATTCATTCTATAATGGTTATTGGACTTATTGAGTATGCTCACAAGAAAATGAATCTTACTATTGTATATGATGACATTATGCACTTTAATTATTGTAAGTAAAAGTGTTTACCACTGATATTTTTAAGTTCAAAGTTCAAAGAAAATTTATTATCACTGTTCTGTAAGTTTCAAGGCAGGTCCAGAAAAGGACACAGGCCCACAAATTACGATCTTAAATCAGCCTTTCCCAAATTCAACAGCACAAGATGACCTGACAAAGGTGCATAGGGAGCAGATGCTAGCAAAATAAACATTTGATAATTCAGAGTCTTAAAGAGTTACCAAGTTCAGAGATCACATGTTCCAGTAAGGGTGAAAAAATGATGACAAAATTAAGGAAATTTGGGTGACAAAAGACAGTGAAGAGATTGCTAGGGCCATATGAAGATTTTTGCACCTTCATTAGTGAAGAGCAAAGTACATGAAGACTAGAAGATTTCCTTAATTTCAGAAAGGCAGCTGGGATAAGCCAGATTACTGTAGGCTGGGAGCCTTATATTGGAAGTAGGGAAATTATTTGTGAAAATTCTAAGTGACAGGATTTATATTTATTTAGAAAGGCAGGGACTAATTAGGGATAGCACGGCAGAGCTTTGTAAGATCTACTACAACTTTGTAAGAGCTACTACTCGATATTACTTACCTTGAATTGATAATGTCTTTCCATCATCCAGAACTCTGCTCCCCAGCAATCAACTCCATGACATACCTTCCCATCCATCCGAAATTCAACCAGACTATTTGTAACTTTGGTGATGACAGCACATATTCCTTCCACTACTTCGACATTGAACTTTTACTTTTATTGAATCACATGACTCCAACATGGTCAGCTCAGTCATTGATGAACTCATCATCTGTCCTTGTTACCCTTCTACGCCAGTACTCTAACAGCCCATTTTTCATTATTCTACTCTGAACAATCTGCAATTATTGAAAAAATCTCTGTTTGTATCATAAAACAACCCTGAACTTACATAAGATACTTTCTTCATGGTACAGTTCCTCAAATGCTTGCCAGAAAGAACAAAATCCCCATAGATTTATCACCTTAAAGCAGATGAATATTTTTCCAAGGTTATAAATGTCAAGTGCTAGAGGGCATAGCTTTAACTTGGCAGAGGGGCAGAGATTTTAGAGATGTACAGGGCAGTTTTTTTAATATAACAGACCTTTCTTATATACGGGTGCATCCCCTCGAACATGCACTGGGATGGTGGCAGAAGCAGATGCAGCAGTGGATGTTATATCGGTATATGAATATGCCATGAATGGAGGGATATGGATCATATGTAGGCAGAAGGGATTAATTTAATTTTGCATCCTGTTCAGCAAAAATGCATGGGCTGAAGGACCTGCTCCTGTGCTGTACTATGTTCAATGAATACTGAATGGACAATGAACCCATGTACACCACCTCACATTTTTGCTCTCTTATTGCATTACTTAATTTTAAAATTTAATATACATTTCATATTTTAATTTAGTTTTTTATTATTATGTATTTTATCTGCCTTAACTACATTAGCAGACTCTGCTGCCTCCTTCATGAATTTTCTTTGTTCCTCGCTCTCATTTTCTTCATTAACCTATCAACCAGATGGCTTCACCACTGGGTTCACCCAACAGAGATAATTACTTTGTCCTAGCCATCTTTCCATACCTTTTCTGCAATTTAAAAATTAATTTGTTTCACTTGAGTCCTGGCATCTTCAACCTGCAATGTTAATTTTACTTCTCTCTTCACAGATGCTACCCAACCTAAGATTATTCAACATTTACTACTTTGACTTCACATCTCCAGTATTCCCCCCCCCAATTGCCCTTTCCCCCACCTTTCAGGATAATGATACATGTATTCCATCTTCAGCTGCTTTTTCAATGCTTCCCATTGTTGCTCGAAATATTATCCTCCCATTAAATCATTACAGCTTCTATAAAGGAAGGCCTTGCATAAAATTCTAGCAAGGATAATTTGCTTACTGTTAAAATTATAAAACTATAGAAAACAAAGACAAATTTGAAATTAGGAAGTATAAGAATATGAAATAAGACTGCTGGTCAAACCATATGGAAATTAGCACAAATACATAAAAGACTGCTTACAGATGAAAACAAAACTTAACTTAATAGAAAATGGTGACCCTTATTTAATATTTTGTAATGCCACACAGAATACAAGCAAAATACAATTAGTTTCAGTAATATATCATGTGATATTAATGGAAATAAGTTATATGACAAGATGTTGAACATTCAGAACAAACTGAAGTCAGAAAGAAGGATGGCAAAGACAAGAATGGAAGTTTTGTAAAACAATCTGGAAAACACAAGTCAAAGATTAAGGCACATGCAGCCCTGTCCAACAGGACGGTGGAGAAAATTAAATCCAACTAATACCATTTCAGTTCTTGCTTAACACTCCTGTCTTGTCAAGTTAGACGGGAAAAAAATTAGGGTCTTAGAAAAACATGAGCTTGGTTAAGTGGTTATTCTTGATTAAGAATCACCTTCTCAAAAGAAAAACACAACGTAATTTTCAGAAATTATTTCCTAAAATGTTAAAATATTTCTGAACATTAAAACAAAAAGAAACAAAACTTGCATTTAGATAACATCTTTATCACAAATGACTCACAAAAAAAAATTATTCTTGCCTTAATGAAATATTCCACCTTTGAAAAATAGCAGTGTGGATAGAGAGATCATTGGGGGACAAATCTAAGATGTTAAGAGTAGATATAATTCTCTGAATTGCTGGAATGTATTAAATGATGTGTCATAAGAACCTGTGCTGTGATATCTTATGTTGTTCTTATATGACAACTGGGGCATGAGCACAAGGGGACTTTTAATTAAACTTTGCAACTGAAAAATTAGGAAGAATAATCAAAAGAAAGTGTGAAAACAAGAGGGCATATAACAGGTTGATAAAAATAGACAAAAGTGCATAAAAATCAGATTCAGTTATTAAACCAAACGAGTTTTCACCAACATTAGTCACAGAGTTATGCAGCATGGAAACATGGCCTATGGCTCAATTCAACCACGCCAAGGTGCATGGCTGAGCTAATCTCACTGGTCTGCATTTGGCCCATGCATCTCTAAAGCTGGGTTAATGGTAGGAGTCCATGACATGAAAAAGGTTGGTGACCCCTGCTCTAAAGGTACATGCCTGAATAAATGCCTTTTAAACATTGTAATTGTATTGCCTCAACGGGTCTACAAGAAGATGCTCTGCACTTGGCCTTGGACCACCTGGACAACAATAATACCATGTCAGGCTGCTGACTAATTACATCTCAGTGTTCAAACCATAATCTCCTCAAACTTCTAAACTTCTTGGGTATATTTGTGAAGTTTCTTCTCCTTTGCCATCAGACGGCTGAATGTTCCATGAACCCCAGCTAACTATTTTGCTCTCTTTTTGCACCACTATTTTTATATACATTTCTTATTGCAATTTATAGTAATTTTTATGTAATGCACTGTACTACTGCCACAAAACAACACGTCACAACATGTCCGTGATAATAAACCTGATATTAATTATCTACCATTTTATCTGGCAGCTAGTTCCTTATATTCACCATGTGAAAAAGTTGTCCTCTGGTCTCCTTTGAGTGTTTCTTCCCTTCTCACCTTAAAACTGTATCCTCTAATTCTGATTCCCCTCCCTACAGAAGACTGCATCCATTCATAAGAGGTTTACAAACCTCTATAAACTGCATAAGGTCACCCCTTAGCCTCCTTCACGACAGGGAAATCATTACCAGCCTATCCAGTCTTTCTTTGTAACTCAACTACCCCAGCATTATTTTTGTGAATCTTTTCTACAACTACTAGCTGGCACTCCCCAAGGGCCTACCATTCACTGTGCATTTCTACATGGTTAACTTCCTGAAAGTGTGTCACTTCATACTTATCCAAGTTAAGTTCCACCTTAGATCCTGCTGTAATGTAGACATCCTTCTTCACTCTCCACTACACTGCCCACAAAGAGAACTGATGTCTCACTGGGAGGAAGCAGTGTGCAATGGCTGATGGGTATTTTTATGAATGCAAAGAGGTTAATTACTGGCAACCACCAGTGGCTGCTTGGGGTATGGAAATTTGCCTTTGCAGAATTTAGAAATCACCAATCCAAAATTTGAGATACAGAATACAATTCCACTCTTACAGAATTAATATAGGTTAAAAAAATAAACACTAACTATGCAAGAAACAAATTTCTATTTTAAGTCACTCATTACAGTAGGACAATAAGATTTATACATGACATCACTGTGTTGATTGGGTTGGCAATCACTGTGAAGTCCCTCCCTTTGCCTCGCCCTCTCCAGCCCAAGGACATGTGAATGAAAGTCTCAGAATGCAGCACTGCTGCACTCTTCTTCTGCAAGACATTGTTACTGACACATTGCACTGTGGGGAGCTGCAGTAGCCATGGCTAGCTCCTTCTAGTATTTCCTCAGCCTTTACTCCAATTCCACTAAGTCACTACACTTTAACATGTTATCCCTCTAAATGTGACATCACTTTTCTCCTTCCTAAAACCTTCCCTAATCCACAATGCTAGTACATCAGTGAAATCCCTCTCATGTTCCTCTCAGGCTTTAGTTTCTCAAATTGTGGCATATATATATATAAAAGAACTGCAGTTACATTACAAGGCTCCATCAACACTACAAGAAAAAAAGGCATTCGTGCACTAAGATCTGCAAACCTAACATAGGAAGATAATGGCATCCACACTGAAATGCTTATAGTCAACTGGATACTGTAACTGCAGCTAAATTACCAACCTACTCAAAATATTTTTAACTGATTCAGTGAATATACCCAAGAGATTGCCCTATACTCCAGAGTAGAAATCACAGGAATGCTAATTATGAAGAATTGCTGTTTATGCCATGCACAAGATTGCTCATTTATTGAAGATTTAAGCATGAAAATTAAACAGTGGACAGTTTTATTACCTGAAGTACAAGTTACTGTGACACCTTCAAAATTTAATGGTTGAACAAGCTTATTGTTGTGCCATTTGTAAATTAACACAAGTACAAAAAGCCTTGGATGCAATTTTCTATGTAAATTTCTGACATCGTTTGCTAGTATTATATAAAACTCCTATGCTCTCGTGACACTTCTGTAAATTTAAACTACATTCAAAATGGGTTCTCAACAAAATGACTATCAAATCAGTTATTCTCCTCTATCTAGCAAACATACTTAAAATAAGACCATGTGTTTGGAAACTAGAAAAGATCCAGAAACATGATAAACTCTCAAAAATTAAAAACAGCATTTTGCAAGTTGACCTACTTCAATTGTTCACAGCAAAAAACAATCACAGAAAGACAATTGAGGGGTCTGATCAGGTTTCTTCTAAGTCCACATTGCAAACAACATGCTTCTTTTTAATGTCATAAAAAAATAAATATGCCATCTTCCAGATCCAACAATGTAATGAGTTTAAATTTTAATTTAATCTAGAAAGATGGTGTCACCTGACAACCAATATAAGTCACCCATCACATCATGAATCACTGCAAGATTTTGGAATCGTGCAATTTCAACCATGAGGTAAACAATGCCCCATCAATGTTTGCAACTCAGGATTTGAGGAAAATGTATTACAAGACAAAATATTCTATCAAGAGACATACAGTACCTTGATAATTTATTGGGTTAGCAATTGTTACATTATTTATGAAACTAGGTGCAAACATACTTGCTGTATTTCTTTTTAAAATCACAGATCTGCTTAGTCCCTAGAGTCTCTCCAAATAGATCTTGGGAATCCACAAGTATCTACTGTTATCTCAAACAAAAGAGGCTTATTCTATTCTCAAAACTTCTTGAAGGAAAAAAGTCATCAATGTTGCATCAATCTAACGTGGAGCAACACAATCATTTAAATGTAGGTTTAACATTAAGACTTGTATAAAGTCTTTCCATCAAAAAGTTACTTTATACATTTATTCAACCTGACTTCAAAGTACTGAATGTTTTTCATTTTTAAATTTAGGACAGAGTAATTTTAGTACAAACCACCTGTGCATATTATTGTCCAATTTGAAAGCTCAAAGTGTTAGAGCACAAGCAGCAGGCAGTAATTACCTGCACAGACGCTCTACAGGTCATTCTGATGCCTTTCTTTGGACAAAGAGTAGCATTTGTAAACCCTACTTGCGGCTGAAGACAGTTTTCTGCTTCAACTCTTCGTCTCCCCCTATAGGCTATAATTCAATAATCTGAGCATGCTCAATGTAGGTTCTTCATTGCAGTTTCAACCATTTCATAACATGTTTCCTTGCAGGCTCGATTATCTGCCATTTTGTGACTGACTATCCCACACTTCTTGGGCTAGAATGCTCCACAGTCTCATGAAGTTCATGAAACTAGTCATATTAAGGAAAATGCAATGCACAGATTGATCTTTGCTTCAGAACTGCAAAAGCGGGATGCTGCAAACAAAATACATTTTTTCTTATGTCAATTCTAAACAGTTCATAATAATAAAAAAATACATACAAGACATACTAGGTAACTTCTCCAGGTATAAAGCAGCAAAGCTACCTTACAAATTTAAGATTTCAGTGACAAATGCGCAATCCCAGATCCATAAGAATGATACAAAAGAAAAGAATAAATACACCCAGCCTCTAAACATTAGCCATTAAAGATTGATAAAATGCTTATTCCAGAAATCTTATTTAACTAATCCATCTTATGGGATTTTAAAAAATAAAATATAATTCACACATCTCCAAATAATTTGTTTCATTAAGATGTTCAGAACTCATTATAATTTAATAAATCTATTTTTAAAATGACCAAAATATAATTCAATGGAAGGAACTGCCATGATACTTTATTGATTTTAGATTGTCAAGCCAAACAGTCATTCAATATAAAATTAAAACACAAGAAAAGACTTTAACCACTCACAAATTCCAAATGTTGCCGGCATTGCTTATGAATTTTAAAGCTAAGTGTAAGTGCATTAATTCTACACTAGCTCAGTGCTGGGTACTGTACAATTGAACTGTAAAAAGGAATGTTTTACAGATTATGTACCTTAGCTGAAATAAATTGCATATATCAATAAAAAGCTTCTTTAGAAATATCCATGTATAAAATAATGACAGCATTTCAGCCATGGGAAGACTCTTCAAAACAATAAAGAACAAATGGATGAAGCAAAACCATAGTCTGCACAAAAACAAATCAGGTCTTTTCAAAATAAGTTTATTGCTCTCAAACAAAACAGGATCAAATAACAAGGGAAATCAACATCATGTTATCCAGTGTTTCATATCTCAAACACAGAAGCACACTATGACCTGTGTTTTGTAATATTTCATGAAGATTCTTAGTCTACCCAAGTGCCACTCATTTAATAAGTACTTGAAGGCCACTTCCCATTTAAACTATGCACTATATATATATTTTTAAAATATTGTGACCTTCAGCCATTTTATATGAAGACAACCTCAAGAAAATGCAATCTGAATATCATTCCTCTCTCGAATTCTACCATACAATAAACCAGACAAAAGGCATTCAAGGTGCAACAAATTTATGTAATTACAATAAAGACCTTGTCATACTCAATTACTTTTTAAGCAGAATCATAGAGAACTTCAGTTGTGATTTTACAAATGTCCTCCCAGTACCTATGGGCCAGGGAGGACAAAAATCAGCTTAGGATCCAGGTTTTCATATGGATGCAAGTCAAAATCTAGTTCAGTTCTGAGATTCACACTCCCAGCACTCCTAGTCATAATTATAAATGAAACCAATGGAGTTGAGAGCAACAAGAGTTTAAATAAAGTCCTAGCTTTAAAATAAAATAAAATAAATGAAAAAGTGCTGAAATTTAGAGTGGCAAAAGACTTTTGAAAAGATGGCATGACTGAATCACCAAAAGTTATAGGGATTTAATTTTTAACATATAGACCACATTATTAAGTTAATCAAAATATATTTCATCTATGCCTATTTCCCCAATAAACTGCAATTAGCCCAATAATTAATTGGAACAATACTCCAGTGAGTCATTAAAAGACAGCAAAATGATATCTCTGTACTAACCCTAAAATTTACATCAACTTCTGATATGGTTGGTCTTAAAAATATTGCACAATTTATAAATAAGGCAGAAATGTGAAGAACTGTTACGGTTTATCCAAATCCAGATTGCAGATATAAGGCAAAAGATTCCAATCCATGACAACATTTTGTAGGGGGGGGGGGGGAGGAGGAAGAATCTTAATCCTATACTTAATCTTAATCCTTGTGCGAAACATACACACGTTTTTAAAATACATTGCCTTAAACAAATGACATTGACACATTTTCCCATTTATGCAACACACAGATTTTCAAATAATTCAAGTAAATACAATCTTCCAGCTAGATTTCCTACAGCTCTCCCATTTTCCAAAAATCTTACAAGTATTTAATTTCAAAAAATTGAAATGAACAATGATTACGAAGAACAAGCACCCCTGAAACCACGTAAGGTGCATTAGAGCAATTGAAAATAACATTAAGGGAGGAAAACTGGTGTTATCATATGGTCACACATAAATATATAGGTTGTAAACATACAACACTACTATGCATTCATAAATTAAGACAAAGAAGGACAAAAGAATAATGTTCTCCATTCTAAAATACCAATACAGTCTAATGCACATTGTTGAAAGCACTGCAGCCCAGACAGTACTGTTACATCACGATCACAGCCATTTTATTATCACTTATTAAAAACAATGAAATAATTTTGAATCCAACATTATTTTGCATTTGATAAGAAAATCCACCAGCCAAGATTCTGTTAGCATCTCAGTGAAATGCAGTGGTAATAAACCAATTATTGAACGTGTCAACGCATGAGATTCTTTAGACGTGATCAGCCCTCATTTATAAAAATGTGTCAAAAGAAATTTTGTTCATTTGCTCCACAACATTTATATCCATGCACTGTCTTTCATAATTAGAGCACCTAAACGATAGTCAAATTGCAGATGGTAATTATGTACATAAAATGTGCTCTTTTAGATGTCAGTACATGTAGACATGTACAAAAATCCATAGACAAAGAAAATTTCCCTCATGATAAAAAACATGAATTCCAGTGGGCTGTGGCTATACACAATTATCAAGAATAACTAAAATAACTAGATCATTACAATTAATATTCAAGTCCTTTCTTTTCATAAAATCACTAATGTTTACCTCATATTCAAAGAATTGTGATCATATGCTACAGCTTCATATTAGGGCTTAATTCACTGAAGTGAGCATGCTCAAATGGAACTCAATGCACAATGCTCTGAAATTTGCACCTTTATGGAAACTATTTGCATGCAGACATATGTTCAATAATTTTCCACCAAATCAGTTGGGGCAACAAACTAGGAATTTGCATCATTTTATATATGCTGCGGTTTCAATAATTCAAAAATTAAGCAAGTTATTAAGGAATTAAGAATTACTCCCAAAAATGAAAATTATACCATGGTCTCAGAGAAATAATTTAGTTCAATAATTTCTAAATGTAAGCATCTAATCAAATTACTCCAGCTGGTAAAAAAATAAATCCAATAATACTCAATTCTCATTCCACACAAATAACAAAGAGACCTTTTGGAATTGTGTGAAGAAATGAGCAAGAACACAGAAAAGTCTGGATACAAGAATTTTACTCATATACAAGTATTTTAAAAGTCTGTTAAATGCAGCTCATTAACCTGTGTGAATTTTTTCATAATGTGTAAAAAAAAAAATGAAAAAGGGAGGACACAGCAGAGCTGTAAAATGAGATTAGGCGGGGTAGGCTCTTTTCTATCGACAGCCATGTATCATTCTGTATCAAGAAATTTCTCCAATTATCTCATTTATACCAAACCTGAACTTAAGATAAATATTTTAAAGTGTATGAAATTTTGCATGATAAATGAAACTGATTTTAAAAAATTATCAGAGTACATCAAGCAAAATTGTAATGTATTACAACAGTTGAAGATTAACGATGGCTCGGAAATATTAAAACAAGTAGCAAACTGCTGGTGCAGAATGCAATTTTATTTCAACTGAAATTGCAATTTGCTACACTAACACAACCACCATAGTGGCATGATTATGATTACTGTAGCATTCTGTTGTGTCAGAAGGATCATGACCACAATATGACATTACCACCATACTATACAACTCTTCAGTTTAATTAGATCAACCATCTATTAAATCAAGACAATACAAACATATACTCTTGCATACTGTATTACTTATGTAACATCACACTCTTCCAATTCTGCTCAGTGAACTGAATTCTCTGAAAACAAAACCAAGCATGCAATTAGCAAACATTTTCTATACATCATATTGTTCCACCTTCACATTTTTCCATGTTAATATAAGTGAGGTACACAGACTAGAAGGAGGACTTAATGGTACAGTTAGTTTAACAGTAAGTTACAACTACAAATTGTTTTTACATTATCTGAATCTGTAATGTTTGCAGACACTTTTAGTCTATAGGGAGTGCATTCATTCTGTCAGAAAATGTCCTGTCGGCTTCCACCTAGAACAGCATCCAGCATTCCAACATGCAAACCAGGAGCAGTAGGCCATTTGACTTCCCGAGACTGCTCTGCTATTTAATATCATGAGAGGCTGACTGTAATTCCAACTCCACATTCCTGCCTATTCCAGTAACCTTTTACCCACTTGTTTAACAAGCATCTATCTGCCTCTAACTTTAAAAATTATTTACACTACCCTCTGTGGAACAAAGAAATATGTTATTTCATGATCATCTTCTATTTAGGATGTCGAGGAAGACTTCCACTTTTGTGGATACAAAGGTGACAGATGAGGCCAATGTTGTAATTGCAAGCTCTTCAATAGATGGCAAAAATATTTAAAATACTCTGTTTCAAATAAACAGTCCATTAGATATTCTCTGCAAGTCAACACAAACCTGATTTTATCAGCCTTGGTCACAACTCTATATAAAAAAAACCAAAAAAAATTAAGAATAAGGTTCAATTTTACAATACTCTATTTTATTATCAATGTATGAAATCTATCACAGTCCTATAAGCATTTTTCCTTTTATTTGACATCTCTGAATGCATGGTAACTTATTTCCCCCCACCATGGAGAGCAAAATTAGCTCTTAGAAGGCGACCTTCATTTAATCTAGTCAGCAAAAGCCAAACTGTACTTAAAACTGAGGCTCGTGTCTTCAAAATAAGCTCTAGCGAAACAGAAAAAGCAATTCCATGTTTTCCAAAATTTCTAATTTTAAACTCACTAGCAGCCACTGTTTATGGATTTATTTTTTCTAAACCAAAGAAAGCTTAAGGAAGTTTATGTTATTATTCATTTAAAACAGAATTCTGTTCGCTCAATTTCAACATGCTTATGATTTTTAAAGATGCAGTATAGTAACTTGGGTCTCGAACTACAGTCTGGAACATAACACCATAAGAGCAGAATTACACTATTTGGCCCATCAAGTCTGCTCCACCATTCCATCATGGCTGGTTTATTAATAGAAAGTATACTTAAAATGGAAAACTTCTTTTCTGTGAAGACCATGACTTGAATTATTGCACCATGCTCTCAATAACTACTGAGCAAAGGAAAAGTGTTGCTACGCATCATAGAGCAAAAAGATAAATTTTATTTCTGATGTGTGATAAATCGTCTTTTTTCAGCTGAGTCAGGTCACTAAATGATCTGGCACATTCTAGCTTGGGCAAACAAAAATCAATTGTAATTGCTGAATCCATGTTTTTCCCACCAATGACCTACAATGGAAAACATGCACGTCAACTTCAGGAACAAGGTAGAATAATTGGGGAGGGGGTGTATTGTTAACGATTATTAGCAGTAACTATTTTAATACTCCTACTTACAACTCTTATCTCTTACATTGTTATATTGCGACATTCTCTTTTACATTATACCAACATCCTTCAGTTGCAACAGACCTTAGTTCTTTCCTCTCTTCCCCACCTCTATCTTTCTCTTGCCCATATTTATTTGCTTAAAACCTGTTGTTTCTATTTCCAGTTCTGATGAAAAGTCATTCTCTAGAAAAGATGTCAACAACTTCATAGATCAGGGGACCAAGGAAGTGTTTCTGCCTATTGATCTAAAAATACAGGATTTTATTGTTTGACTACAAATCATAACTCAAGATCAATGCAAAGACAGGAGTACACCTGAGCAGCACGTAAATTGTTCAGATTAGAAATTATCCATTAATATTAAATACTGTAGCTATGCTTCTCAAGCATATCTGATAAGGGCCATCTAATTTAATGCAAAATCCTTCAACCTTTAAAATCGGTTTGGTCACTTCCTCAAAAGCCAGTTTATTGAAATAACTGCAGCGTTTTTAAACAAATAAGCAAAATGTCTTACATATTCCTAAAATTTAAGATTATTGATTTCAGACCAATGCAAATCTCTTCAAATGAAAGAAACTGAAACTTAGAATTATCTGATCAAACAATTCTATTGTCACAATAAACACAACAAACCCAAACACAGCACATTCATTTCAACTTTACTAAAACCCAGGTACTTCCATTAGGAAATCACTTTCTAGACAAAAACTTTACATAGTTAAATTCCATTGATACAGAACCTTCCAACGTTTTATCCATTAATAATAGAAACACAAGAGATTTTGCAGATGCTGGAAATCCAGAGGAACAAACACAAAATGCTGCTGGAAGTCAGCAGGTCAAGCAGCATTTATAGAGAGGAATGAGCAGTCTATGTTTTAGGCTGAGACCCAGGGATGGGTTTGTTTGGGGACAGCGAGGAGAGTTAGGGGTCAAGTTAAAGTTTAGGTACAGGGGAGTGGGCGAGTCTGAAGTCAGCTTAGTATTTAGGGACAGAAATGTAGAGAAGTTAGAGGTCAGGCCAGAGTCTAGACTTCACTCCACACTTGAAGGCCAGTGATGTGGACGGGTAACGAAGTACATCCATGGTTGTTGGGCCGTCAAGCACTGTGGATGAGGACCAGCAAAGGCAAGGACTGGTGGCCTACCGAGTCAGCGTGTCTCCCCAGGTCAGTGGGCCCCGAGATCAGACATCCGTGCGAGCAGGAGGCACGCAGGCCGGTAACCCCTTTAGGTACATGAGTTGGCAAGTCCGGAATTCAGAGCACAAAGTTCGGGGTCCCGTCACTGGCTAGTCCTGGGGTCGAAACCAAAGCTAGAAGCCTAAAGTTCAATTGAAGTCCAAAGGCTAAAGTCCGATGGCCAAAGCCCTGGATCTACCAGTCAGAGTCCATTGCAGAAATTAAAGGCTCATTGACTGTGAGTTCATGAGTCCACAGGAAGCTGGAAGACTGGAGGCTTAGCCTGGAGTTGGAGGACTGTGGGATGGATGGCAAGGAGGAAGTGGGTCTGTTTTGTTGTAGTTCAGTGGCTTGTTGTGCTCTGCTCTGTTGTTCTGTCGAGCATTGTAGGTATGCTATTGTGGCATTGCAATACAGCGCGACACTTGAGAAACGCCCCCAGCACTCCTTGGGTTTTGTTGGTTGTTAACGCAAAACGATGCATTTCACTTTATCTATCGATGTACATGTGATAAATAAATCTAAATCTGAATCCAAGTGAACTGTCATTGACCTGAGAAATTCATGCAGCAAGTCGTGAAGTTGAAATAACTGGTCACCAGTCATCACAACCACTTTCAACATGCTAGTATTAACATCAGCCACTGGAGTTTAGACCAGTTTTGCAGAGCTCTTTGGCAACACAAAGACAATGTCAAATCCTGATATCAAATGATGTCAAATGAAGTTGCTTTTGCCTCGTGGATTAAGTTGCTTTTGTCATTGAAAAACACTTCACATGATCATGGAATTACATTGCATAGTGAAAGGCTCTTTGGCCCAGCTCATCCATCCCTACCTGAGTTAGTCCCATGGCCTGCATTTGGCCCATATTCTCTAAACCTCTGCTATCCTTGGACCTGCCTAAAACATTGTAATTGATCCCACCTCTATCACTTCCTCTGGTAGCTTATTCCACAGACCCAATACCTCTTTTGTGGAAATTCTTGTTCTCCAGATCCCTCTCACCAAAAATCTATGCTTTCTAATTTTAGATTCTGCTACTCTGGTAAAAAGGCTGTGACCATTCACCTTACCTAAGCCCCTACTGAATTTGTATACCTCTTAAGTCACCCAGAGAAAACAGCACCAGCCTATACAGTCTCTCCTTATAACTCAAACTCTCCAGTCCCAGTAACATTCTTGTAAATCTTTTCTATACCCTTACCTGCTCAATTACATTCTTCCAATAGCTAGGTGACCAGAACTGTATACCACAGTGTGGTTTTATCAATGAATTTATGTTTGTAACATGACATCCCAAATCTTCTACTGAACGAAAAAGCAAGCAAGCCAAACGCCTTCTTCATCAGCCTCTCAGCATCATCACTTTCAGGGAAATATTTCCTCGTGTCTCTGCTCTACGTTTGCCATGGCCTTACCACTTTACTGTAAATGTCCCATCTGGTTTAACTGACTAAAAATTAGAGCTGGAAATCAAAATTATTGTCAAGTGCAATAACCAAGTACAGTGAGTTAAGGTAAAATGAAAAACTTGCTTGCAGCAGTGTCAGAGGCACACAGATATAGACAACAGACAGAATATAATATGTACAAAGTTTATGAAAGGGAAATCGTATCTCCCTTCCAGAAATCCTGAAATTGTTTGGGAGATAGGGCAGCATCTGTAAATGTTGTGTCTATGTGCACACAGACATTGATCTAAGGTGACAGAGGGTACATACAATTAGTCTATATATATAAGTCAATCTTATATTTATTGTCGCAAACACGAGGAATTCTGCAGATGCTGGAAATTCAAGCAACACACATCAAAGTTGCTGGTGAACGCAGCAGGCCAGGCAGCATCTCTAGGAAGAGGTACAGTTGACGTTTCAGGCCGAGACCCTTCGTCAGGACTAACTGAAGGAACAGCTAGTAAGAGATTTGAAAGTGGGAGGGGGAGGGGGAGATCCAAAATGATAGGAGAAGACAGGAGGGGGAGGGATGGAGCCAAGAGCTGGACAGGTGATTGGCAAAAGGGGTATGAGAGGATCATAGGACAGGAGGCCCAGGGAGAAGGAAAAGGGGGGGTGGGGGGGAGCCCAGAGGATGGGCAAGAGGTATAGTCAGAGGGACAGAGGGAGAAAAAAGAGAGTGAAAGAATGTGTGTATACAAATAACAGATGGGGTACCAGTGGAGATGAAGCCACACTCAGGTTGGAGGAACAACACCTTATATTCCGTCTGGGTAGCCTCCAACCTGATGGCATGAACATTGACTTCCCTAACTTTCACTAATGCCCCACCTCCCCCTCGTACCCCATCCATTATTTATTTTTATACACACATTCTTTCTCTCACTCTCCCTTTTCTCCCTCTGTCCCTCTGACTATACCCCTTGCCCATCCTCTCATACCCCTTTTGCCAATCACCTGTCCAGCTCTTGGCTCCATCCCTCCCCCTCCTGTCTTCTCCTATCATTTTGGATCTCCCCCTCCCCCTCCAACTGTTAAATCTCTTACTAGCTCTTTCTTCAGTTAGTCCTGATGAAGGGTCTTGGCCTGAAACGTCAACTGTACCTCTTCCTAGCCTGACCTGCTGCGTTCACCAGCAACTTTGATGTGTGTTGCTTATATTTATTGCGTATTTTTGTGTTCTTTATGCTTATTGTATTTTTCTTAATGCTGCATCAGATCAGGAGTAACAATCATTTTGTTCTCCTTCACAATTATGTATTGAAAATGACAATAAGCAATCTTGAATCTTAAAAGAATTAAACAAGAACCAAAGAGGAAACTTTTTCCACACGGAAGGCGCTGGATATACAGCACAAACTACCCAAAAAAGGGGGAAGGTACAATTCCAATATTTAAAAGACTTTAGATAGGTACATTCTTAAATAAGGGAACATTAGCCATCCTCTAGACTTCTGGTTTTTCACCCTGACAAAAGATTATCTCCACCAGTGCTCTGAAGTTCTTCTCCAGCTTCCCACATCACATAAACTGATTGAGCTGCATTTGGTGCATAGACCACAGGCTGAGAGCCATTGGTTTAGTTATACATGGTGTGCTCATCAAAAAAACTGTTTAGTTCTGTTTCATATAATCTTGATTGAGCGTTAGAGCAATTGCATTCTACTGCCAAGAACGCAAAAATCATTCTATTATAATTTCAACTGGCTCAACATCGATGATGGAAATAATTTGGGGTGTCAGGAGATAAGTGACTAGCTGCAGAACATCCAACCTCTTTTTGGAGGTTTTAACATTTGGCAAAAGCCGAATATGATTAAATCAAATTACGTGAACGATGACTATACTGCCCTAAGCATGCTCCAGTCACACTTAAAAAAAAGACCAGAAATCTCAAAAAGCAGTAAAACTGCAGATGTACAAAATCAAAATTAAATTAGAAAATTCTGGAATCATTTATGGAAAGAGAAACAAAGCTAATATTCCAGGACAAAGATCCTTTGTCAGAAAAGAAAGAAAAAAAAATGTATTATTTCAGGTAGATGACCTATCACAGGAATATTTCATTATTAAAATATTTAACAATGATCACTGAGTCTTGATTCCCTTCATACTCCTGCTTAAAGACCAAAGATAAAATCTATGGCACAGGAATTATGTAAAAACCATTTCATGAGCTTCACATTCATAGACAAATGATACTTTCTCCATGCTCAAATTTTGCAGGGAATCACAGCATAGTTGTTCGACACCACTATGACATCACTTCTCGAATTTGCTGAGATTGTCAAATACCAAAGAAATGGTAGGATCACTGCAAACCAGAAATCTCGGCAAATGGGGTTATTGGCATCAACCAGGATGTGAAGGTGACTCTGCAGCTTCCAATCAAAGACTCAGGTTTGGGCAGTCTGAAGGCACCAAACATGTCAGCACCTAAGCAAACAGGTTAAGAACCAATACTGCAAAAAAAAATGTAGACTTTCATAGTTACAATCTGTAGGTGTACCAAAAGGCAAATAATGCAAAATCTTTTGATATGCCAACTATTCAAGGATTGGCATTACATAAAAATCTTGGAATCAATTTATAAAATTAAAATGTACTAACTCCACAAAGAAATGAGTTGGCTGAATGGTCTTGAAGAGAAAGTATACAGTACCGTAATCTGGCTTCAGCGAAATTAAAAAATACATTGTTCACCAAATGTAACTTGGCTGAAACTACACAAAGCAAGACACCTTACTCTAACACAAATTCCATGATTTTCATGTAACTGTTTATCTCAATTTCCTCTCAAGGTATTTTTACTTGAAGAAGCTCCCATCAAATTCAGATTCATTACCTTTTGCCATCACTCAGTTAAAAAGGAGGTAATCACCGGTTTTCAAACAAAGTAGATAACTAATTGTCAAGCTAGTGGATTAAAAGCCTCTTACTGTCACCTGAAGTGCCAAGTTAGTTCTATTTGCTTGCATAACTGAGTTATGATGCTACATTACATCATTACACATACATACTGAGGAATTGAGGATATTAAAAAAAATATTTTGAACCTATGTAATCTCTGGCTAAAAGAATAATTGGGACTGAATAGGAATTTTTAAACTGAGTCTTCAGCAGTCAGCTAAAACCGGCTTATACTCATTCTCCCTTGGTTTGCAGAGAGACATTGACAGTTTGACAACATTGTACCCTCATTTGAGTAGGGGAGGAGGACTCACCGATAAGGACAGGAATGAACATCCATCTGTAATTAAGTCAGGGCCTAGCAAAGGGAATAACTGATAAGGACTGGACAGCACATCCATCTGTAATTAAGCCTTGATCTAGCAGACTCTCTTATCTGTAACTAAGTTTCACACCAACAGACTTGGTGGGCGTACCAGTTCAAATGATATCTTGCAACAGTAATGTATGGGGCTTACTATGTATAAATATACGGCTGTAACAGGAGAGAGTGGGCCCACTTGTCGGATGGTGGCAGTACTTACATGCCTTCGCTTTGACAACTGGGTCTCAAACTCCTGCAGGAGGATGCGCAATAAACTGATGTAACTATAAGAAGCTGGTCTCCTGAGTTTTATTCAGATTCTACTTTAATATTTGGTGTCACAAACAGGATCCCAATAGAGGGAGTGCCAAGCAGACGGACTAAGTCAGCGGCTGGACCACTCTGGGGACTGTGGAGACCAACTGGGTGCCCAATAGCGACCTTTTGTCGCTCTCCATTAGTTCCTTTGGAGGCACGGTCCCTCGCCCAAGGCTGATCGCATAACCTTGACGGGATCGAGAAAGAATCTGCTGGGAGACTCGTATAAGGTAGGCAAATTTTATTAATTGAGCAGGAGGCGGTACCAGGTAAATTTTACTAATTGGGCAGGAGGCATTCATGCCGGGTCAATTTATTAATTGAGCAGGAGGTGCCAAGCCAGGTAAATTTATCTGATTTATTAATTGAGCAGGAGACCTTGTGCCGGGTAAATTACTTAGAGAACATGGGTCAATTGCAGTCGATTGATACGAGTGGCCAGGAACAGCCCTACACAATATGCGCAAGAGCTTTCCAGACAAGGAAAAAGATTTGCAAATGTTGAGTGCAGCGCTGAATAAGAAATGGGGGAACAAAATGTGGCCACTGGGGGGCGGGGGGGGGGTTGATCCTGGGATATTACCTCATGAGAACAAGCAGTAAATTTGATATGGAAAAAGAACTGTGGAAATTGTTGATAAAGGAATGGAAGGAAAAGGCAGATGTAAAGTGGAACAGTACATTACTAGCAACTTGGGAGGAATAATGCCTGTGGCAAAGGGATAGATGTATGTACTGCAGAAGGAACGCCAAAAAGTTCGGAGACACTAAAGGCGGAGCGTGAATAGGTGGATGGGCACTGAAAACGAGAGCAGGAAAAACAACGTAAGCAAACCAAGGCTGACCTAGATAGGAGAGAAGGGCAGGAACGTCAGCCTAGAGTTCAAACTAATGGGGAAACAAGGGATCCCGAACCTGTTTGGCATACCGACCTTGTTTGAGGACAGTGACCACAATGAGGATTGGGCACCCATCAGACAAACCCCCCCACCTTACCAGGGGCCAAGTGCACCCAGTGCTCCCGAACCCCAATCCTCCCAGTACTTAGATACAATAGCCACTCAGGTAAAACAGCGGCGGCAGGGAAGGGGAGGTCCCTATACCCTGAGATCCATAAAGGGAATACAGAGGATTGTTCCGAGATGGGGAGGGAAGAATCCAATAAAACCCCGGAGTTAACAGCTCCACCAAGACAATTGCCCACCCGAATGCTGCCCAGTCCACGAGCTGCGGAGAAAGGACAGCCCTCAGTGATTCCTGTGTTTGCACCCTGGAAGCCTCAAGAAATGATAATGATCATGAATCAGGCCCCAGACAGAAAAGAAAGACCAGCACAGTTTGCTCAGTATGTCCGCAGTACTATACAAATATATAATACCACCCCGCAAGATTTATTTGGTCTCTGCTGCATGATTCTCTCAGTTGATGAGGAACAGAAATGGAAGGCAGAATTAAGACACCAAACCTATCAGGCGTTACAGGCGGGAAACCATAATGAGAATGAACAGACAAACTCGATTATTCAAGCCTTGGAAAGGGCTCTCCAGCAACCTGTAAACATCACTAAAGTACTTGAATGCAAACCTAAGCCTGGGGAATCGGGACCAGACTATTAGGAGCGATTTGTGGCCTGCTACGGCACTTTCACAGGAGACCAAGCCTTTAATAATGAGAATCCGTCACCCCCAGTTTAATGCCCTACTGCTCCCATGCTTACCAACTAAGTGAGCCAACATGATTAAAAGAAATAATATGGATTGGCCTGACAATGACTGAAATCAAATGCAACGAACTTTGACATATTATTGGGACCCAGCTTTCGAATCCCGATCAACCCCGAAGGGAACTAATATTAAAGGTGAATATGTTCAGCAGGGGAGAAGGACACGAGCGGGCTATTTCTGGGGATCAGAACTGGGATCATTTTCCCATTGGCTGTACCCTGATAACCCAGACTCTTACTGGACAGGACCCATAGAATGCTAGCCCAACGACTTTCATCCAACCGTCAGGATTCTAGGAATGGTAGGCCTGATCCACCGGGCCGATCGTTATCACCGACAGGCAATGGGTATGGTGCGGGGGGGGGGGGGGGGCCGACCCTGGACCAAGTGGGGTGTGCTTCATTGTGGGCATCCTGGGCAATGCAGGGCAAGGTGCCCATGGGAACAAAAACCTACCAAGGGACAGGTAGGGACAATGACCATATTCTCTGCCCACGACCCGTTTAGAAACTGACAAGCAAGGATGCTCCCTACCATGAGTACCACCCCTCAGGAAAAGCCCAATGTAATATTGTAAGTTGTTGGAATTCCAGTTCCATTTATGATTGATACGGGGGTACCCACATCCACTCTCGATCAGGAAATAGTATTGGAACAGGGATTCCAGCTATCAGACGTTACAATCACTCTGTCTGGGTTCGAAGGCACGGAACGTACGTATTGACATACCCAGCCACTGCAGGTGGAATTCCAGGGAAACCAGTGTGAGGTTTCATTTACAGTCACTACCAGACTGGGGTGCAATCTAGCAGGGAGAGACTTGCTCTGTCCATTGGAAGTCGAGATTCTGTGCACAGACAAGGGAATCACCCTGGGACGAGTGAACAACCGACAACTTCCCCAGTTTCCGACCCCCTGGTGGTGGGTACTTAATCTGGACTCTACTTCGTTTGAACCCGCTCTGCCAGCGGTCAACCCCCATGTGACCCTGTCCTATAACAGGGTGCGCCACTGAGGAAAGCCAGTATTATGCACCCCTCGAGGGACATAAGTTCCCAGTCACAGTGATTGGACAGGTTAAAGGAAAAGAGGGCTATAGGCATCCGTTAGTCTTGTAAGACCATGGATTTGCGCCTTGGAAGACTTCCAGGGCGCAGGCCTGGGCAAGGTTGTATGGAAGACCGGCAGTTGCCCATGCTGCAAGTCTCCCCTCTCCACGCCACCAATGTTGTCCAAGGGAAGGATACTAGGGCCGATACAGCTTGGCACCGGTGTCGTTGCAGAGCAATGTGTGGTTAAGTGCCTTGCTCAAGGACACAGCACTCTGCCTCAGCAGAGGTTCAAACTAGCAACCTTCAGATCACTAGACCAACGCCTTAACCACTTGGCCATGCGCCAAAGGAAAAGAGGGCAGCGCATTAATGGCTGAAGTTCCAGATTTCCTTTGGCAACAGACAGGACTGGTGGCTCCCCATATCACTGTTAGGGTTTGCCCTGGGTTCAAGCCAAAGAACCTAGGGTTCCTTGCCTACATGCTGATGAAACAAGCCTCCAGCACCAAGGGAGACTGGCAAGACTTGCCTGCAGGCCAACTCTGATACTGGAAGGAGTCTGAGGTGAAGATGGGATTTCTAGTAAGACACTCTTAATATTGACCAAATCCAAGACATTGTACCCCATCTCTGGGCAATTTCAGGCCATGAAGTCGGCTGCACCAACTGCCCCCCTGTCCGGATCACCGTGAAAGGAGGACAGACTCTCCCATCCATTCCGCAATACCCCCTCAAGCCCAAGGCAAGGTTTTATGAGGATGGAAGCTCTTTTGCGGATCCAGCAGGGAAACGATGTTCCAGCTATGCGATAGTGATGGACAGTGAAGTAACTGAGCAGGCCTCTTTTGAAGCAGCTGTCTCAGCCCAGAAAGCTGAGCTGTTTGCTTTGACTCGTGCCTGTATCCTAGCAACAGACAAAAGTGCAAACGTTTATACAGACTCCCGTTATGTATTACGTACTACGGGGCTCTCTGGGAACATTGGGGATTCCTGACTTCCTCTGGCCACCCCATTAGTAATGCTACCTTTGTAAACAACTTACTCACGGCTCTATAGCTACCTCAAGTTTTGGCTATTATTAAATGTGCAGCCCACACCCACTTGTCCAACCGGGTCACTAAAGGCAATGCTTTAGCGGATAAGACAGCGAAAAGTGTGGCACAATCCTCGGTAGTTGTAGCCCCCTCGAATTCTCGTCAAGCGACCCTCCGTGACTTAAGCATAACGGGTTTGTCAGACATGCGGGAGGTACATACCTTTCAGGGGGATGCCTCTGAGGAGGAGCGCAAACTGTCGTCCCAGATGGGGTGCCAGAAAGACCCCGACCTAGGTTTTTGGATCACCCCAGCAGGAGAGGTTTGTGCTCCTACACAGTTTTTGCCAATATTGGTCAATTACATACATAATTGTGCACACCTGGGAAAGGAGGGAATGGTTGGTAACATGTACCCTGCACACCGGGTATGACTCCCTTGCCAGCTGGACCTTTTTCATGTCTACAAGTTGATTTTATTGAATTGACTAGAGTACATTGCTATAGATACCGCTTAGTTATTATAGATGTGTTTAGTAGATGGATTGAAGCTATTCCAACTACCAATAATACTGCTATGACTATTGTGAAAGTATTATTATGAGAAATAATTCCCAGGTACGGCCTGCCAGAGATGCTGAGCTCTAACAATGGCCCACACTTTGTGGCGAAAGTAAACTAAGGGGTATGTAATGAACTAGCTATCAAGCAACAATTCCACTGTGTACACCACTCATGGGCCACTGGCATAGTGGAAAGAGCCAATGGCACTCTGAAGAGTAAATTGGCCAAACTAATGGCGGAGACTGGACTCACTTGGTTGAAGGTCCTACCGCTAGCCCTATTCCACATGAGGGTTACCCCACAGGGGAAAACAGAGTTGTCACCAGCTGAAATCTTGTGTACCATTGCTCCTAGAAAGCCTACCAGCAAAAATTGGATATGCATACCCTGGGGGAAGAGATGGGGAAATATATATGCCAACTAACCAAAATTTTCCAAGCATTACATTCAGAGGTACAACAGGCTTACAAGGAAGAAAACTACCCGCAGAGAGGAGTGACTATCCCATCCTAGAACCTGGGGATTTTGTCCTGATCATAAACTGCAATCGAGGGAAACTCGGACCTCGGTGGAGAGGGCCATATCAGGTGTTACTGACCACTCCCACGGTTGTGAAACTGAAGGGGCGGTCTTGGAGACACATCCAACAGACTGCAAACGTGTTACTGAAGGAACTGAGTAGGACTCTCTCGGACTAAAGGAACATGTATTGGTTGATAGTGGTGTCCGTGCTTATGCCTTTGAGTGCTCACCCCAGCATCTGGGGGCCCTATGTCAACACCTTTCTGTCTCTCTGTCACACCTATGCCAGACAGGTAGAACTAGGGTACCATTCCACAGCATGGTAAAACTATGACTATGCAATGTCAGTAATCTTGCTCAACCACAGTGAGGAACTTTCAGCCTCAGCTTTCTCAAATAACACCCAGGGAAGTGAGGTGCAGAACTGTAGTCCAGTCAGAGATGACTGTGGCTGTCAGTGTTTTGAGGGATGGTATCTCAGGCCCCCACCAAACGGAACCTCATTTACTGGGAAACATGCATCCTGGCCATACCTGCAGGTGCCCAGCAGCATAGTAGTAAATGCCACCCGTTACTGTAACTTCCAGGGAGGGGAAGATGCATTTTTTTCTGGGAAATAGCAGCTGTACCACCTATACCACTGTGGCCCCTCCCTGACCAGTAAATGGCACCCACTGGGTGTGTGGAAATTGGGCCTATATATGACTCCCAAGGGAAACTGCCAATAGATAGAATCCGCAAAGTCCCAGCAAAAGGTGGACCGGCTGTTGTTACCTAGCATATTTAGTACCCCATCTGAGAGTCAAGGCCCAGCTGCAGGATCACCCCCATTGGAACAGGCAGCGGAGAGGTATAACTGAGACTGAGCAATTTTGGATGATCGCTTTTCCCTCCTATGGAGTAGCCAGAAGTTCACAAGAGCTAATCAATCTGGCTACAGCATTTGAGGAGCTGGCCACAACACTGCAGGGGCCCTGACAGAAACACAGGCCCAAGTAACAGAACTATCCACTGAAATGATTGCAATCCCGCAAACAGTCCTACAAAACCGGATGGCCCGTGATTCCATTCTGGCAGAAAAAGGAGGAACATGCACCATTATGGGGAAAGTATGCTGTACCTACATACCCGATGAATCTAGTAACATGTTGCCCATTTCTGAGCATATAACCCAGGAAATACGAAAGATTCATAACATAGGACAGAGGTTGCATGGGTATCAACAAGACAGGACGGTGGTCGTTTCGGAGCTTCTTCGGGGATATTGGTGGTATGCTATTGCATTATGGAAGTATTGTACTTATTGTAATCGCTGTCATTCTTGTCTTGTGATGCTTGTGGCTGCTGGTGGCTAGCTGCTTCAGCCGTGGGATCCCATTGTAACCTTTGGGCCCTGAGAGTTATCATGAAATTATAAAAAGGAAGGAATGAGGAATTGAGGATATAAAAAGATCAATTTCAACCTATGTAACCTCTGGCTAAAGGAATAGTTGGGACTGAATAGGAATTTTTGAACTGAAGTAAACTCTGTCTTCAGCAGCTAGCTAAATCCAGCTTATACTAGTTCTCCCTTGATTTGCAGAGAGATATTGAGAGTTTGACAACATTGTACCCTCATTTGAGTAGGGGAGGAGGACTCACCGATAAGGACAGGAATGAACATCCATCTGTAATTAAGTCAGGGCCTAGCAAAGGGAATAACTGATAAGGACTGGACAGCACATCCATCTGTAATTAAGCCTTGATCTAGCAGACTCTCTTATCTGTAACTAAGTTTCGCACCAACAGACTTGGTGGGCGTACCAGTTCAAATGACATCTTGCAACAGTAATGTATGGGGCTTACTATGTATAAATATCTGGCTGTATCCGGAGAGAGTGGGCCCACTTGTCAGGATGGTAACAGTACTTACGGGCCTTCCCTTTGACAACTGACTCTCAAACTCCTGCAGGAGGGTGCGCAATAAACTGTGGTAACCATAAGAAGCTAGTCTCCCGAGTTTTATTCAGATTCGACTTTAACAATGCATACAGAACTGTCTTTATTAATGCCAGAGCCCCACAAATCAATTTAACATTTAAGGTTTCCTTTAATGAATAAAATGGCAGTTTACAACTTCAAAATTAGCTTGTCACTGAATTACACCACATGGATTTAAAAAGCTGGAAGTGCAATGTTCCTGCAAGTATTTGCTCAATTACTTATAGTCATAAAAACCTCAAGCTGGAGAAATTTCAGATGTTGAAAAAAAATAATTATCAACAGGAAAAGAACTGCTCTAGAGATGAAAAGGCAGGGTAGTACTCTCCCAGGAGTTATAATATTGATAAAGGTGAACATCACAGTAGTACTGAAGAGAGGATATTCTGGGATAGCAAGGTTATATTGATAGAATTTATAAATAAGGAGGGGGTGATTGCCTTGATGAAATTGCACTTTTGGCCCCCGATAGCAGGAATTAGAGGAGCAAATATGCTGGGAAATAACTAAAAGATGTAGTAATAATAGGGTTGATATAACTTTCCTGATGTCAACTAGGACAGCCACTGTGCTAAGAGGCAGGACAGTGCAGAACCTGTGTCTCCATAATATTTTTCTCCAGCCTACTAGATAAGCCTACAAGAAGGGTGACAATGCTTAGCCTCCTAATGGGGAAATAAGACTGAGTAAATGGATGAAGTATCATTGGTAACCACTTCAGGACCAGTGACCATACAACTTTATAATAGTTATGTATAAATAGAGGACTGGTCCACAAATTAAAGAATTTGTGAAGGTTGATCGGGAAAGGCTGTTAACAGGCAAAGGGATGTCGGCCAAATAAGGGGCTTTTAAAAGTGAGATTGGAAAAGTTCAGACCCATCATATTCCAATTAGAATGAAGGTCAAGAATAGGGAACCCTAGTTGACGAGGGATATTGAGGTTCTGAGAAGAAAAAATGTCACTTGTCCAGTATAGGGTTGGGGAGTAAAAAAGGGATGTAGTACACTTGAGAGTGATAAAGTTTAAGGGAGTAGGGAATTCTCAGATTCCTGTAAACAATGGTTTAAGTACTGACTATGTCTGTGACTGCAGTGTGTTTGAATAATGTCTCACAGCTACTTTCTTTGGAGGAAAATAAGGGTTAAAGTTCACCCAGATCCACATAAGATGTCTCCTGGCTTTTCACACCTTTTAGTTTTGACAAAAGGCAGTACCTGATGGAAATTAGACACAACATTCCTTTCTTAATTAAAGCATAAATTTGATATATGTTCTTATCTTTGTAATTAAGTTGTGGCTCCAACAAACCAAGTAGGACATTCCTTTAAAAATCCATTACATTAAGTATATAAGTATATTGAATAGATTACAAATAGTACAAAAACAGAAAAAAACATTTTTTTTTCTTAAAAAGTGAGGGAGTGTTCATGGGTTCAATGCCCATTTAGAAATCGTATGGCAGAGGGGAAGGAGGTGCTCCTTCACTGAATGTCCGCCTTCAAGCTTCTGTACCTCCTTCTTGACGTTAACAAGAAGTGAGCATGCCCTGGGTGATGGAGGCCCTTAATAATGGATGTTACCTCTCTGGGGCACTGTTCCTTGAAGATGTCATGGATACTATGGAGGCTTGTACCCAAGATGGAGCCAACTAATTTTACAACTTCCTGTAGCTTCTTTTGGTCCTATGAGGTAGACACCCTCCCCAATACCAGACAGTAATGCAACCTGTTAGAATGCTTCTCTATGGTACATCTGTAGAAGTTTGAGTACTTTATTTGACAAACCAAATCTCTTCATATTCCTAATGATATATAGCTGCATTAATAGGTTGGGACCAGGTTAGATCCTCAGAGATCTTGACACCGAGGAACTTGAATTTGCTCACTTCTCCACTTCTGATCCGTCTATGAGCATTGGTGCATGCTCCCTTGCCTTACTCTTCCTGAAATCCACAATCAGCTTTCATCTTACTGACATTGAGTGAAAGGTTGGTGCTGCGACACCACTCAACAAGTTGGTATATCTCGCTCCTGTATACCCTCTCATCTCCAACAACGGTTGTATCAGCAGCAAATTTATAGATGGCAACAGTCATTTGGAGATAGCAGCAGTTACATGTGTATCATGTGGCCATTAGACACTAGAATGAAGTTTTTTAAAACAGTGTCACTTCCACATTTGTGTTCAAAAAACAGTGACTTTTGTCACTGATAGTGGGCAAGTAATAAACAGTAAGACAATTCAGAACTGTTTTGCTCACTACGGTTTTAAGTGTTCAGGCTTGGAGATGCCAGAGACAGCAGACAGTAAAAATGAAATGATTTCATTTCTTCAAGTTCGGAACTTAAACGATTTTGAAGGTATCAACAAAGAACATGTCAGCATACACTAAATGAATTCCTCTGTCCATACTATTAGGAACTAATACAGTTTTATAGTACTTAGTAGTTTTAGTAGTGTTCTGATTTATTCTGTTAGTCATTCACTTAAATATATACTTTGCTACTCACTTAAAGAGCAGTTTGGCTTTTTTTTAAAATTTTTTTTACTATTTCCAAGAAACCAACTAATTGGGGCAGCTGCTTAATTGGGCAAAAATACACTGGTTCCAATATGACTTAATTAACCAAATCCATTATATTCCTATCAGGTTGCCCCTCAGCCTACAACACTCCAGACAAACCACACGAACTGATTCAGCTTCTCCTTATAACACATAACGTTTGACGTGAAAGCTTCTCCACAACACAAAGGGTGATGGGATGTGGAACAAGCTGCTAGGGGAAGTGCTAGAGACAGGTACCCATACAACACTGAAACGACATTTAGACAGGGGTTCATAGACAGGAAAGATTTAGGGAAATATATGGGCTGAACACAGGCAATGGGATTAGCTCAGGTTGGCACCTTGGACGGGTTCAGCCAAAGGATAACTTTCCATACAGTATAATTCTAATTACTTTCTTAAACTTTCCTAGAGAAGCAGCTTTAGGATTTTCATTTAATACCTCACTTTCAGATCTTAAGCAAGTACTTTGTTCTTATGGGAAGTTTAGTTTGATTGTGAATAGCTGGCTAATTTATGGTTTGTGAAAAAAATATCTGTCACTATGTTTCCATTTATTGGTTACTCCATAAATTCAAAGCAGACCATTGAGATTGTAAGAAGTGATTGACTGAGGTAGAAACTAACAAATTTATCAAATAGTAAATAATAAATTAGAGCAATTGTTGCATACATAAAATAATTATAGATTTAAATACTTTTGCTAAGAAAAACAAAACCAACAAATAGGGCAAACTAAATTAACCGCCCAAATACCAGTTACACATAAAGCTATTTGCTATTGTGCAACAATTCACAAAGTGCAAGTGGAATCAGACAAAAATAACTTCCCAAATTGGCTTCAATATTATCACCCTCCAATCATTTAATCACCTGAAATCTTTCTCACTCAGATGACCCAAAATAATGCCTGCCTAATATTACTAGATATTTTAACAAGTTTCTTAAAAAATAGACCTTCTATATTATAAAGAAAGCAAATTTGCTGAAAATGTTTAAAATCCATTTCTTTTCACTTCTCATCTATGAATGATTGCCTGATTAACATTGAAATTACATACAGGAAATAAAGTTCTGCATTTTGATACACATTATAATTTTTCTAATTCATCTTACAAGTAACTTTACTTTCCACCTTTTACTTTAAATTTCCAGAAACTAGCACTGGTAAAAGAACATTTGTCGAGTCTTAGATTAGATCTCTTTTGTTTCCTTTCTTACACATATGTCTGCATTCTCTTCCAACACAAGAATGCCACTTGCCTTCAGTAATTAGAAGAATGGAGAATCAAATAAAGATCAGAATAAGATGACAAAGCTTCTGGATTAGAGATTTTTTCAATATCCAAAATTAATAGTATGTGAAATAGAGCATTATACAGCATCTATGGCTATTTGGACTGACATGCAGGTTTATAAATCTTTTGCAAGGCAAGTTATTGAAAAGTACACATTATCAACAGGTTGGCAAGGGTATCTGGGGACCTGAAAAAAAGAAACCACCTCTTAACCAACCAAATTGCAGAACTGTGAAATAAGTGTCAGAGATGAGAAATCCAAATGAAGATTAGATGAACTTAATGTCATAACAAGAAAGAGGAAAATTAATACTAGACTGAAGCAGAGAAATAAAAGGAAAAGTAAACTTTTACAGGTTTTCATTTTATTTTTAAATCTCTTACCACTAAGGAATGAAATACTGGTAAAAGCTCCTTTTCATGCCAGAAAGATTGATTAACAGAATGAACATTACTCATTTCAAGTTACTTAATACGTGAAATGACAGTTAACTTTCTGGAACAAGCTTATTTACTAGCTGTTATGCTAATATACCAAATTTACATTACATATATTTCAATGATGGATTACTTATCAAGATATCAATCTTCTAAAGCCATGTTACTTGTGTAGCACTTTTACTACAGGTGTACTGCATTGGTGGTGCTTCCTACACCCATCCTGAGCATGTCAAATTCATTAACTTTGCCTGCAACATCCACCCTACCCTCAAATTTACTTGGTCTATCTCTGATACCTCTCTCCTTTCTCAATCTCTCTATCGCCATCTCTGGAAACAGTCTTCTACATTGGTGAGACCCGTGGTAAACTGGGGTACCAAGCACCTCCACTCCATCTGCCAAAAGTGGAACTTCCCAGTGGCCAAACATTTTAATTTCCATTCCAACAAATCAGTCCATGGCCTCTTCTTGCGCAATGATGAGGCCACCCTCAGGGTGGAGGAGCAACACTGCCTGGGTAACCTCCAACCTGTATCAATTTTTCCTTCCAGTAAAAACATTTTTCCCTCCCCTTCCCCTCTTCTATTCCCCACTCTGGCCTCAACTCTACTCACCTCTCCCTGGCTCCCTCCTCCTTCCCTTTCTCCTATGGTCCACTCTGCTCTCCCATCAGATTCCTTCCTCTCCAGCTCTTTAACCTTTTAGCCAGTCCTCCTTCCCCTTCCCCACCTTTTTTATTGTGGTATCTTCCCCCTTCCTTTTAAGTCCTGAAGAAGGGTCTCAACCCAAATGACAACTATTTATTCATTTCCATAGATGTTGCCTGACCTGCTGAGTTCCTCCAGCATTTTGTATGCTGCTTTCATTCTTTCAAATTTCAATTTCTGGTATAATTTTTCATCAATTTTTTTTAAACCTTTTCGATCTATTTTATTATTCTCTTAAACTCGCCTTTCTTACCCTTTCTATTTTGCTTTGGTAACGTAATATGGCATGAATAAAAATTCCAGCCAACTTCATGAGTTAGGTTGATAAACTAACCATTTAAAGAAATGCAGAATTGCTTGGGAAAAGGAGAGCCAATTCTTCAAATCACATCCTAGCTTTCAAATCACTCCCTGACTTGCTTCATACCCATCTCTAATAATTCTCAAAAAAAAATTTCTGTACACTATCAGGCCCTATGTTTTCTAATTCACTTGATTTCAGTTTAAGATGGCGCTGGTGATGTCCAGTGACTACTTATTGGCAGCAAAAAAAAAATAGAAAACTACGAAATACCTTATTGATAACGATCAACGCTAACAACGGGAAGGCTAGTGGCGGCTGTGACGGAAACGAGAAATGATCAAGAAAAGCGGAGACAAGCAGTAGAGGTAGGCATAGTTGATGCAAGCGAAGGCGGAGGAAGGGTCGAAGCAAAGTCATGGCATCCCTGAGTGTGAGGCAAGTCTCAGCGTCAGATCCATTTCAGCACTGGGTCAAATTGGTAAGGTTGGGTACACGCTGAATCATGATGGCAGGGTTCAGACCCGAGCGGTCTGAGAGCAAGGAGTGACCAAAATTTGGACAATTTAAGTGCCAGGCCAGATTGTGCTAAGGTGTTGAGACTGGAGACAAGGTGAGGGCTGGTTCTGCTCGCTGCTCTGTAAAGTTTACACAGCTCTGCGCTGAACTGAGGCAGAGGCATGCTCCAGTTGCAGTGATGCCTGGCTTCATGCCTGAGGTCTCACAACGTTTACTCAGCTTTGTGATGAACTGAGGCTGTGACCTGCTGCAGCTGCAGTGATGTCCAGCTTTGCCTCTTTCATAAAATTTCACTTCTGAAGCTATTTGCTTACTTCTATTGTTTACGCAATTTGTTTTGAACTTTGAACTTCAAATTTACCATTTTTTTCTGGTTAGCTACTCAACCATCTCAGTTTGTGATTTGGCATCAAATATTCTTTGATAATACTTCACTGAAGTGCACTGAGATGATCTATTGCATAAAAGATTCACAATGTTCACAAAGGTCTCAAAAGCTACCTGGAGCAAGCTCACATTTTGAATATTTCAGAAACTCCATGTTCCAGTGAAAGAAAACATAATCTACTCTATCCATGTGCTGCCACTTCCAATAAGGGCAGGAACATTGATGGACAGAAAAACCTTGGACTTGCACCCCAAGGTTCTTCTATACACTAATATTCCCACCTTTACTCGGAATGTTCTATCAGAATTTGACTTCCCAAAGTGGATTACCTCACGTTGGTCTGGATTAAATTCAATTTGCCTCTACCCCACCAAACACTGCAGCTGATCTGTGTTGTCAGACAACCTTCTTTACCATCTATGAATTTACCAATATTCATGTTGTCTGCATACTCACTAATTTGGTCACGTTCATTCTCATTCAAATAATTTATATATGTTTTCAAAACATGAAATGCCCCAAAACAGAAATGCACAACTTGTTAGAGACTCAGTCAGAAAACAACCACAATCCTCTACATCCTCTCATCAAAAAGATAAATTTTATTTTTTGCATATTAACAAGCATAATTTACAAATACTCAACTATAATAAGAGGTCTGAAATTAAAACATGATACAGATACTTAGGAAATCTAGCAGATTTACAAAGAGCAATTTTTTCAGTTGATGATATTCCATCAGAACTGGAAGTGAGAAACCAAGCATGTTTTAAATTGAGGAGGAGTGAACAAAGACAAGACCAAGAAACCTAAGTAATATTACTCTGTTGGTAACACAAAGTCTGCTGGAGGAACTCCCTCAGAAGTATATTTGCTGCTCAAGGTTCTACGTCTCTTACATCCCAACTCTGCTGGTGCAGTCATAAGTGATTTGTCTGGAGGAGGCACAAATGGAGGGAGATCAAGGAAGAAGAAAATTAAAATATCCGAACTGTGAAATAGGGGGGGGGAGAGGGGGCGGATCAAACTGCTGGAGGAACTCCATCTCTGGAGGGAAATGGACAGTTTAGGTTGAGACACTTCATCTGGACTGAAAGATAAGAGGTGAGATTGCCAGTATAAAGGAGTAAGGGAAAGTGGTATAGTAAGACCTAGCAAGCGCCAGATGGATTTAAGTGAGGAGGGGTGATGGGGGGGGGGGGGGGGGAGAGAGAATAGAAGATGAGAAAGGGTGACAGAAACTGGGAGGCGATAAGTGGAGGCAACAGAGGGTCACAGATGATGGAATCTGATAATGAATTTGGAGCAGGGAACCAAATAATAGAGATGGAGTGGGCAGGTGGGAACAATATAGCATAAGACCCAATGTGAGGAGTGTCTGGATGATGGGTAGACAGAATGGGTGCAGAAGGAGAAATAAACAGTGATGCTGGCTGGGGTGGTTACAAGTGGAACTAGATAAATCAAGAGGAGAGAGAAAAAAGGGACAGAGAGAGAACACATTACATGAAATTGCAAATTTCAAGGTTGATGCTATTGGGTTGTAGATTATCCAAATGGAACACAAGGTGCTGTTCCTCTTTTGACACCTGCCACTTTCTTCTAATCAAAAGTGTAGTCATGGACACTTGTATGGGCCACAACTATATGTGCCTTTTTGTTGGCTACATGCAGCAATGCATATTCCAATCCTACATGAGTAGAACTCCCCAACTCTTTCTCTGTTACACTAACGGCTGTACTGGTGCCACTTCCTGCACCTATATGGAGCTCATCAATTTCATCAACTTTACTACCAACTTTCACCTTCCCCCCATTCACTTGGTCCATCTCCAATACCACTCTTCTCACTCTTGATCTCTTGTCTCCATCTCGGGAAGTAGAATTATCTACTGACACCTTTTACAAATTCACTGACTGCTGTAGCTACCTCAACTACACCTCCACCCACTCTGTTACTTGCAAGGGCACAATTTCCTCTGTCTCCATGAGGGTTTCCTCCTTTTTCAGGAAACAAGATGCCCATCCCCATGACCACTATTGTTAGTCTGAACACACATCTCCATTTCCTGCAGCTTTTGCCCTCACCTTGCTCCCCCCCAACCCCTTCCCCAGTCATAACACATATATATATATATATATATATATATATATATATATATATAGCTTCCATAGCCCATGTATATCCTGCCACTAGGCAGATCTTCCCTTCCCCTCACAAGAATCTATCTCTTTGTGATTCCTCATCCAATTACTCCCTCCTCCCAGATATATGCCTCTGTAACTGCAGAGTGTAACAGCTGCCCCTACACCACTTCTCTCACTGCCATCCAGTGCCCTATCACTACCAGGTGAGGCAGTTCTTCACATGAGCCCTGTGATGTTATTAATGCATCCAGTGCTTCCATTATGGGCTCTTCTCCATTCGTGAGAGTGATGCAGGATGGGCAACTGCTTTACTGAGCACCTTTACATCATCCACCGTGCTAGCCCGTTGGCCAGCTATTTTAATTCTGCTTCCCATTCGCACCCCAACATATAATCATCAGCCTCCTCCACTGCTAAACACAAATCAGGGGAAAATTAAGTGTCCAGTTTCGTGGTATGAACACTTCATTCTCAAACTTTTTTGTCCTCTCAGCTCCTGATCCCATCACCCTTTCTCTTCCCCCTCCCTTACCCTCTCCATCTGCCCATCACCCACTCCCACTGGTTTCCTCCTTTGTGGCATGTTCCAGCATCCTCTCCTACCAGATTCCATTTTCCTCACGCCTTTTTCACTTTCACCAATCACTATCCAGCTTCTGTCACCATTCCCATGTTTCCACCCTCACTATCACCCTATCGTCTGTATCCACCTACAACTTTTCATCTCTTCTTCCTCCCTTCCCTCTGTCTTCATATACTAGCAAAAGCCCTCTTTTTCCAGTCCAGATGAAAGGTCTTTGATCTTAAGTGTCAATTATCCATTTCCCTTCATGAACATTGACCAACATGTTGAACCACTCCAGCAATTTTATGTGCTGCTACTCCTCTTGTTTGTGTTTAGTGTCATCTTGACAGTGAAGACTGAGGTCAGACAGATCAGTCTGGTAATGAGAAGGAAAATTAAAATGGTTAGCAACCAGCTCTTGATGATTGTGCCAGACAGAGAACAAATACTGCACAAGGTGGTTGCCTTGTCTGCATTTAGTCTCACCAGTAAAGAAAGCACTTGAGAAGAGATGTTTCATATCTTCTAAAATTATACTTAACATACTCGATGCTCTAATATCCTTGAGAACATGCGAAATTCAGCAGTCTGTACAACTTCCCGAAGCCTCCTTAACCAATTCAAAAGACAACTAGCAAGACAAAATTTAGCAAAAAGACAGGATCAAGAGAACTAAGTAATGCCAGCAAGCCAGGCAATGGTGTGAGTGGGGTCATGAGAAGTATTTGGTGCAGGTTTGCCCAAGAGGACAAAGACAGCTTGAGAAGGAACAATGCACAATTATGCATCAAGAGAAAGAACAGAAATCTGTGTGGATCAGAAAAAAAATCAAGCAAGAGAGTTGACTTACGAAAACCTACAAGATCCTGAGGGATAATGTTGTAGTAGATGTTGAGATGTTTCCATTAGGGGACATATAAGATAACGGAAGGGCAATTATTTTAAATCAAAGTGCCAGGATTTCTTACTGCAAATGGTGACAAATCTCTAGAAATTTCTACCCCAGAGGGTTGTTGAGGCTACAGAATTGAAGTTATTGTAAGAGGAGATAGATATATTTTGAAAGATGAGGGAATTCAAATTATGAGAAACCTACAAAGAGGAGGAGCTGGGGTCTCTCATAATAATATTGAATGGCTGGGTAGGCTTCAGGTTCTGTGACCCTATATTTTTCAGAGTAATTGGGAAAATTAGGAGGGAAACTAGGGTTGAAGATTACAAAAGAAACAAAATGGAGCATTGAGCATAAATAAAACAAAGAGTTAAGAAAAGGGGAGAAGCACGAGGGGAATTAGTGAAATTAAGAGTTGCTAAATGAAAAAGGGGGGGACATAATAAATAATCACAAGAGCAGAAATGAAAAAAAAACATGAAGGACACAAGTATAAAAAGATATTTACATACTGGGAAGGACAGGTTGTATCAAGAGCATGCAGCCCAATAAGAGATAACAAGAAAAAGATAGAAAGGAGAGAAAATACATGCTAGAATGAAATAAAGATCATGGGAATGGAGAAAAGTCATAGGCAAGAGAAAACACAATGAAAAAAAGGAATCCTGCATTTAATAGAACAACAGAAATGAAAGCAGTTCAACACTCCTCCACATGATGGCTACTTCGATCAATGCACCTGTCACAGGTAGACTGGCAAGGTTAAGAACAATGAGGTTTATTTCTCATACCTGTCACTCATATCCTTCAGGACTCAATCAGTGGAAATGCTACCATGCTCTTACCAAGTCATCTATCCAGAGTACAATCTTGAGAACCTATTCATTACATTCACCCTTGGCTTCTTCCAATTCTTATTCAACAGGTAAAACACTGATTCAGCAGCTGAGAGGATGGTATGTAATAACCAGGAAGTAATTTTGCCCAAGTTTGAATTAATGCCAGGACATTTCACGACATCTCAAACTAATGTTAATAACTTCCAGAGCTAATGCTGCCATCATAGCATGCCTAAGGATTACGATTAAGTCTGTCGTATTGCCTTTAATGGACAATTTTGAGTATTCAGATTCATATTCATTTCCACTCAGTGGCCACTTTATTCGGTACACCTGCACACCTACTCATTAATGCAAAAATCTAATCAGCCAATGCTGTGGCAGCAACTCAATGCATTAAAGCATACAGACATAATCAAGAGGTTCAGTTGTTGCTCAGACCAAACATTAGAATGGGGAAGACATGCAATCTAAGTGTCCTTGACCATGGAATGATTGTTGGTATCAGATGGGTGGTCTGAGCTTCTCAAAAACTGCTGATCTCTGGGATTTTCAGGCACATCAGTCTCTAGAGAAGGGGTTCTCAATCTTTTTTTAATGCCATGGACCAATACCATTAAGCAAGGAGTACATGGACCCCAGGTTGGGAACCCCTGCTCTAGAGTTTAGAGAATGGTGTGAAAAACAAAACAAAATAATCCAGTGAGTGGCAGTTCTGTGGGAAAAATTGCCTTATTAATGAGAGGGGTCACAGGAGAAAGGCCAGACTGCTCGAACTGACAGGAAGGCAACAATAACTCAAATAAACACTCTTTACAACAGAGGTGTGCAGAAGAGCATCTCCGAACCTACAACACGTCAAACCTTGATGTGGATGGGCAACAGCAGCAGAAGGTCATGAACATAAACTCAGTGGCACTTTATTAGATCCAGGAAGTACCTAATAACTAGCCACCAAGTGTATTTATCACATGTACATCAAAACATACAGTGAAATGCCTTGTTTCCATTAACAAACACCACAACCTAAGGATATGCTGGGGGCAGCTTGCAAATGTCGCCATATTGGATGGCTTCCCCACTATTTGTGAGGAGGACTTTGTAATGTCTACTAAGCTAGAAGCAATTTTGCTATTCCAAATTTAGTGCCTCATTTAGTGGCAGGCAATCTGTCTTCCTTTATTCTTTTCATTTCATTACAGCAGTAATGCAGTAATTAAGTGCCTTGAAAAGAAATTGAGTCTGATTGGCGAGCCTGGAGTCACAAACACAGGCCATCCCCAAGTTACAAACCCCAATTTACTGATACCCCCTACATACAATGAATAAATATTAAATTTTAAAGTCTGGCATATATTTATATATTCCTACAAAAGGCAAAACAGTTTCCTCTCTTCTCTTTCAGAATTTTAGTAATTGCTCTTTCATATCAGTCTTATATGCTTATGATGCACTACAGTACTATAGAGGTATGATTACCATGACTTTGGGTAAATCAACTTATGCACATGTTAAATTGAACCTATTCATTACCCAGGGGTGGTCCATAGCCCAGTATTGGCAAAGATGGCAGAAATTTTCTCCCTCGAGTCAAAGGACATCAAGGGGATAACATTCCAATAGCTTGAATAGCTTACAGAAAGACGGTTCTGATTGAAGAAGCTCAATCCCAATACATCACTCGGAGTTATTGAACCATCTTTAAACACTTGAGCAATAGCCTTCCTTCAAATATATATTCAGAATTGAGGACGATGATTGCAAACTTCATTAATAAATGAACCAGTCCATGCCTTCCCACAGCAAAGTGTAGACATGTGCTAATAAGTGGCAGGTAATTTGAGGCAATAAATGCTAACCTTGGCAGCAATGCCCAGATCCCAGTAAATTGAAAAAAAAAGGAATTCTAAATAAAAAGCACACAATGCAAATATCCTAATCTATAGGTGCTTTGCAATAACTTCAAAGAAATTGGCCCTTCGAGATAAATCAGCTGCCTTCTGCAGATGATCTATGACATTCAACAGGAATGTTATCAGGGGACTAAATACTCAACCACACTTAAAACTGAAAACAAGTGAAATGCACTTAACTTATTTATTTAAGTCAAATTAAATGCATTTTCAAAATACTTTACCACAATAAAGAGACTATAAGACATTAGGAGTAGAATTAGGCCATTTGGCCCACTGAGTCTGATCCATTATTTCATTGTGGCTGATCCATTTCCCGCTTGACCCCATTGTTACCTGGGTTTCATCTCCTAAGTTACAGAAAGGTTGAACAGGTTGGGTCTTTATTATTTGGAGCGTAGAAGTTTGAGGGGGGACTTGATAAAGGTATTTAAAATTATAAAGGGGATAGATAGAGTTCACTTGGATAGGCTTTTTCCATTGAGAGTGGGGAAGATTCAAACAAGGGGACATGAGTTGAGAGTTAAAGGGCAAAAGTTCAGGGGTAACATGAGGGGGAACTTCTTCACTCAGAGAGTGATAGCTGTGTGGAACGAGCTTCCAGCAGAAGTGGTTGAGGCAGGTTCAATGTTGTCATTTAAAGTTATATTGGATAGCTATATGGACAGGAAAGGAATGGAGGGTTATGGGCTGAGTGCAGGTCGGTGGGACTAGGTGAGAGTAAGAGCTCGGCATGGACTAGAAGGGCCGAGATGGCCTGTTTCCGTGCTGTAATTGTTTTATGGTTATATTCTCCACTGACTAATCAAGAACGTAACAACCCTCTCTTTAAATATATTCAATGACTTGGCCCCCTCAGTCGTACGTGGCAATGAATTCCACAGATTCACCACCCTCTGGCTAAAGAAATTCCTCCTCATCTCTGTTCTAAATGGACAGCCCTCTGTTTTGAGCCTGTGCCCCAACATCTTCCCAACCACTGAGGTCAGACTAATTGGCGTATAATTTCCCTTCTTCTATCTCATTCCCTTCTTGGAGAGTGTAGTGACATTTGCAATTTTCCACTCCTCTGGAATCCTGCCAGAATCTGATTCTTGTAAGGTCATTACTAATGCCTCCAGAAGCTTTTCAGCTACCTCTTTTAGAACCCTGGGATGTTGTCCATCCGGTCCAGATGACTTAGCTACTTTCAGACCTTTCAGTTTCCCAAGCACCATCTCCCTAGTAATAGCAATTGCACTCACTTCTGTCCCTTGACACTCTCCAACATCCAGCATACTACTAGTGAAATACAGACTGAAACATCAGAAATCAGTACAAGCTATGAACCTTAAACTAAATAATAATTATATATCTAAGTGCAATTTTATGCAATTTTTGAAGTATGATTGGTGCATAACAAAGTTGAGGTCCACATTAAACCATTCATTCTATGAAGACTGCAACAGCACAACATATGGAGATCTAAGATATAACAGACATATTTCCAAATTTCTATATTTAACTGCACAAATGTATTTAATCAGATGCTGAGCAACACACATCAAAGTTGCTGGTGAACGCAGCAGGCCAGGCAGCATCTCCAGGAAGAGGTACAGTCGACGTTTCAGGCTGAAACCCTTCGTCAGGACTAACTGAAGAAAGAGTTAGTAAGAGATTTGAAAGTGGGAGGGGGAGGGGGAGATCCAAAATGATAGGAGAAGACAGGAGGGCGAGGGATGGAGCCAAGAGCTGGACAGTTGACTAGCAAAAGGGATATGAGAGAATCATGGGACAGGAGGCCCAGGGAGAAGGAAAAGGGGGAGGGGGAAACCCAGAGGATGGGCAAGAGGTATAGTCAGAGGGACAGAGGGAGAAAAAGGAGAGTGAGAGAAAGAATGTGTGCATAAAAATAAATAACGGATGGGGTATGAGGGGGAGGTGGGGTATTAGCGGAAGTTAGAGAAGTCAATGTTCATGCCATCAGGTTGGAGGCTACCCAGACGGAATATAAGGTGTTGTTCCTCCAACCTGAGTGTGGCTTCATCTTTACAGTAGAGGAGGCCGTGGATAGACATGTCAGAATGGGAATGGGATGTGGAATTAAAATGTATGGCCACTGGGAGAGCCTGCTTTCTCTGGCGGACAGAGCGTAGGTGTTCAGCAAAACGGTCTCCCAGTCTGCGTCGGGTCTCGCCACATCGGGAGCACCGGACGCAGTATATCACCCCAGCCAACTCACAGGTGAAGTGTCACCTCACCTGGAAGGACTGTCTGGGGCCCTGAATGGTGGTAAGGGAGGAAGTGTAAGGGCATGTGTAGCACTTGTTCCGTTTACAAGGGTAAGTGCCAGGAGGAAGATCAGTGGGGAGGGATGGGGGGGACAAATGGACAAGGGAGTCGCGTAGGGAGCGATCCCTGCGGAAAGCGGGGGGGGGGGGGGAGGAGGAGGGAAAGATGTGCTTGAGAGCAGAGTTAGTAGATGTGCGTGAAATGGGGGAGATGTGTTTGAGAGCATTCCAGGACAAGGGAGATGTCCTCCTTTTTTTTTTAAAGAAAGGGGCTTCCCTTCCTCCACCATCAACTCTGCTCTCAAATGCATCTCCTCCATTTCACGCACATCTGCTCACTCCATCCTCCCGCCACCCTACTAGGGATAGGGTTCCCCTAGTCCTCACCTACCACCTCACCAGCCTCTGGGTCCAACATATTATTCTCCGTAACTTCCGCCACCTCCAACGGGATCCCACCACTAAGCACATCTTCCTCCCCCCCCATACTTTCCGCAGGGATCACTCCCTACGTGACTCCTTTGTCCATTCATCCTCCCCATCTCTCCCCACTGATCTCCCTCCTGGCACTTATCCTTGTAAGCAGAACAAGTGCTACACATGCCCTTACACTTCCTCCCTTACCACCATTCAGGGCCCCAGACAGTCCTTTCAGGTGAGGCGACACTTCACCTGTGAGTCGGCTGGGGTGATATACTGCGTCCGGTGCTCCCAATGTGGCCTTCTATATATTGGCGAGACCCGACGCAGACTGGAAGACCGTTTCACTGAACACCTACGCTCTGTCCGCCAGAGAAAGCAGGATCTCCCAGTGGCCACACATTTTAATTCCACGTCCCATTCCCGTTCTGATATGTCTATCCACGGCCTCCTCTACTGTAAAGATGAAGCCACACTCAGATTGGAGGAACAACACCTTATATTCCGTCTGTGTAGCCTCCAACCTGATGGCATGAACATCCACTTCTCTAACTTCCGCTAATACCCCACCTCCCCCTCGTATGCCATCCGTTATTTATTTTTATACACACATTCTTTCTCTTACTCTCCTTTTTCTCCCTCTGTCCCTCTGACTATACCTCTTGCCCATCCTCTGGGTTTTTCCCCCCGCCTCCCCCGTCCCTTCTCCCTGGGCCTCCTGTCCCATGATCCTCTCATATCCCCTTTGCCAATCACCTGTCCAGCTCTTGGCTCCATCCCTCCCCCTTCTGTCTTCTCCTATCATTTTGGATCTCCCCCTCCCACTTTCAAATCTCTTACAAGCTCTTCTTTCCGGTTAGTCCTGACGAAGGGTCTCGCCTGAAACATCGACTGTACCTCTTCCTAGAGAGGCTGCCTGGCCTGCTGCGTTCACCAGCAACTTTGACGTGTGTTGCTTGAATTTCCAGCATCTGCAGAATTCCTCTTGTTTGCGTTTATAATCAGATGCTGATACCAGTTTCACAGAAAACAATGATGGGAAAATCTAAAAGCTTCATGAGTATAATTGCGAATTACAGGCCCAGAAGTTATCTTAGGCTGCCTGGGTCAATCACACAATACATTGCAAGCTATGAAAATTGGAGTTCTACTGATTTCAATTAAACTGAATTTCGGAAGTTGAGTACAGCACAAAATAACTACGATACTGCAAATACAACACAAGCAACTGAATTATAACTCACATGTCATTAAAATCTCAGAAGTTAATGAGGAGGCGTATAGGAGTGAGATAGATCAACTGATTGAATGGTATCACAACAATCTCACACTCAACGTCAGCAAAACCAAGGAATTGATTGTGGACTTCAGGAAGGGGAAGTTTCTGCTGTTTAGTAGTCTATCAAATTTCAAATATCTAAAAAACACAAAAAAATTTATTTCAGCTATCAAATGAGCTAAGATATGAAAGCTTGAATATTTATAAACACATTCATACTGCAGGCATAACAACTCATTTTTGCTTTGGATTATATTTATAAGGCAGCAATAATGTAACATACAATGCATGAGTTATCAAAGCTATCACTACAGTTTATTCAAATATAGTTAGGTAAAATATAACCAAATTAGTAATTTAGACCAAGGGCCTACTGAGTCCTTCTAGCATTTTCTCTTTGTAACCATTTTGTTGTTTAGTTGGATAATCATATTCAAAGTTGTAAACTCCAAGATGTTTCCAATAAACTACCATGCTTTGAGGACCATGACTATCATTCATTAATTCAATGGACAACGTTAACTGAGTTTATAATATACAAAACATCTGCAAAAGAATTTTAAGAAATTTGTGGATGAACAATTTCTGTAAGCCATTGAAAATATATCTGCCTGGGTGTTTAGTTTCATCATTCAGTTTTCCATTTCATGTACCAATTTACTCTTGCCTCTATTTCCTAAACCTAAAGGAAATTACACATACATAAAAGTCATACATAAATGTTCATTTGAGATTAGCTGTCTAAAACTCTGAAACACGTTAACCATTCATATTCTTCCCATTATCATTTTAATTCAGGCCCCAATTTGAAGAGTTCATTTGAACACCACACTATTTTACAAATTTAAGTTATGACAAGACAGCTCTTCTAGGAACATTTAGATCACAATATCCAAATTACAAAACATAATAGCAGAATGAGGCTATTTGTTTCCTCTTACATACTCGACCATTCAATTACTGTGCAGCTGATCTTCTGCCTCAGTGTCACATGCCCAGACTAACCTAGAATCCTTCAAGATATACAATATACTGTCACTTCTACTTTCAGAAATTTTAAGCTAGGAAGGCATCATCCCACATCTACTTTTTTCTAAAAACACTCCTTCCTCCTACCTTTCTGTACTAGTTATTCCTTTCTTTCTTTCCAGTCGGAATGAAGCGTCATGACTTGAAACATTCATTGTTCATTTCCAACTTTAGATGCTGCCTGTCAAATGTCCATTTCCTTCTTTGGATGCTGCTGCCTGATATGCCAAGTTCCTCCAACATTGTGTTGTTCGAGATCTCCGGCATCTGCAGTTTACCGTATCTATTTCATTAAGACCCTTTAGAATTGTGTACATTTAGATAGGAATCTCTCTCATTCAACTGAACTTAGGAAGGAATACTTAGCTTGCTTAACCGTTCCATATGACAAACCCACCACTGCAGCAATCATTTTGCTTAATCTTTAATATATACCCTCAATCAAAATTATATCCTTCCTTAAGAGTGACCAGCTCCTACAAGTGATATTCAAGATTCAATGTCACTAGGGCCTTTGATGTTGAAGCATGACATCTGTGTTCTTTTCTGCAAATTCTCTTGCAATAAATAGTAGCTGCCTTCCTAATTGTTTACTGAATCTGCAAATTAGCTTTCAGCAATTCATTTAAGGACAACCCGGTTTCTCTGAACAACTTTCAAACTTGCATTCTTTAAGATTCTATTTTTACAAAGTGAATGACCTCATTTTTCTACATTATATTCCATGTCTTTACCCATTCATTTAACCTTCTTGATATGCCTCCACAACCTTCTCACAAACCATGCTGCCACCCAGCATTGTATATTAGCAAAGACACACTACTCAGGTCTCTTCAAACAAATCATTGATAAGAGTTTGTGAACACTCTAGGCTCCAGCATTGATTGCCATAACATCCCACGAGTTATTTTCTCCCCATTTAAAAAATACATGTTTATTTCCCATGTTTACCCATTAACCAATCCTTAATCTACAATGGTAATTACCCCCAATACCAACTGACATAATTTTGTTTAATAATCTGAGTTTGTCAAAGGCCTTCATAATGTCCAGATATACATCAATTGGTTCATCAAATAGATTTCTCTTCCATAATTGTACGTTGACTCTATCCAAGTCTATTATTTTCAAGTGCCAATACCAGTTCCTCAAATGACAAATTTCAGCATTTTCTCTACTGTTCATGTCAGACTAACTAATCTATAATCTCTATTTTCTCTTTTACTCCTTTCCATGTTCCGTTCTGGGAACCATTCTAGAATTTGAATTTTATGACTACAATCAGTGTACATCCACTACCACTTCTTTCAAAATCCGAGATTGCAGATTATAAAGCTCTGGGATTTTTTTGCCTTTCAGTCCTAGACAAAAATTATTTTGGGGGAAAATTGATAAGGTTAATTTCTTTGACTCCTCATTCCAAGAGGTCTGATGTGTCTCCTTCAACAAAAACAAATACTTATCTGCCCTTTCTTTATTTCTCAATATAATTTTTCCAGCTCAGTACAAAAGGAAACTCTATATTCACCTCAAATAACTCAGAAGAACTGAGGTGGCTCCCAGTGCAGGAATCACATTCTCCTTCTGAACTTTTGTTTATCATTTGTTTTTGATTTTAGGTTTTCATTTTTATGTTTATGGTTTTCAATACACTGGTAGTTTGCTTTCTCCTTCCTTTTTGATGCTTTGATTCTTCTTGGTTAAAAATTGAAATTTCCCCAATCCTCAGCCTCACTACTTTATTGGCAATAAAAGCCTTTTCTTTTGACCTAATACTATTGTTAGCTTCATGACAGCCAAGGCAACACAACATTTCCTGTGTTTATTTTGTTGCCGTATAAAGAGAATATATGTAAATTTAAATATTGTTTTCCTTTGCTTGCTTATTATCCAATCTTTTAATAAGGTTTCTCACCTACCTCAGCCAACTCACAACTTCATGATTTTATAATTTCATTTATTTAGATTTAAGACTCTGATTTCAGATTGAACCAAATTATCTTCAAATTTTATCTAAAGTTCTTCCATTGTTCCCTGAAAGCCCCTTAAGTGGTGGATCACTAATTAACAATTTCTCTTTCCACAGCACTGATCTGAAATTGTTGGCTCTTCGACATATTGTTCTTAAAAGAAAGGGAATTTCTCTTATTCCTCTATATTCTCTACCAAGTTATCCTTCACATTATCATTGCCAATTTAGTTTACCAGGTCTATAACCAAAGTCTTTGCGATTATAATGACCCAGGTATGTGCTCCGTCTATTTCCTGATTTATACCATGCATTTCTGTCTTTTATTATTTCTTAGTTCCAAGAAGTCTCATTCACTTTTTAATTTCCCAAGTTAAGACCCTCCCTCTCTAATACATTCATGCCATTCTTTAGTACTGGGCTATCACACCACGATTTCCATTTTGCTTCACTTCTGAAAGTCAGTATACAAAATTATTTAATTTACCAATCTCGTCACTACGATTATTAGATTGTAAACATTAATTTCTGTTTTGTGCCACTAATTCATGTATTTTGCAACAAACATTGCAAGCATTCAGTTGGAACCTTCAATATTGTCTATTTCTATGTTTCTTGATCTAAATCCAATTCTTTTCATGTTTTTTATGCACTATCCCCTCCCAATAAAACTCTGGTTTATCATTTTGCCACCCTGCACTATCACTTTGACTTTTCTCTTAGAAACTTCCTATACGTTCCCTCTTCCAGAAGATTAGATAAATGACCAAGGCTAACTTCTACTGCACTAAAAGCAAATTCAGAGTATTATACTCCAAATGTCAGAGTCTATATTCTGCACTGACTTCTTAAAAAAATTTGTAGTATATGATTAACAGGACATTTTTATTCTTTCTTCATATGCAGCTCCAGTATAACTCCCCCTGTTGGTTGAGATGGTGTTTACAAGTATACTTTTTTGAGATAACTTCACTGTAGGTACAGCCATTTTGTATTCCAAGCTGCTGCAAACATAAACACTATTCCTAGGTTGATACATCCAAAAGCACTATAAGATATTATTTAAATACAGTTCACTTAAATCAAAATTATGAAAACCAAAGCAAGGTGAAATTTAGAAGTGCACAAAAAATGAAGGAAAGCAAGGACAGCAAGACATCTCAGCAATGAGTTCTGATTATCAAATCAGACTCCTTCAGATGCTTAGTTCTAAAACTGAAAAACAGATGCCAAGTGTAAAGCACAAAAACAATTCCTCAACACTGAATTGAAAACAAGCGATTCATATTTGATCTTTGAAGATATAAGGTATTTGCCCCACTAACAAAAGTTGCCAGTAAACCATTTTTCACTGTAAACAGTCCAAAATCTAAACCTAAATGTTTTTTGGTAGGCATTTAAATATAGCAAAAATGGGTGCCATGGTAGCATAGCAGTTAGTACAACACTATTATAGCTTGGGGTTCAGCCCTGGCATCTTCTGTGGAATGCATAGGTTTTCTACAGGTACTCCAATTTCCTCCCGCAGTCCAAAGATATAACGGTTAGTAGATTAATTGGTCACTGTAAATAAGCATCTGAAACAGTCTGATTTGATATCAAAGCTCATTGTTGAGATGTCTTGTTGTCATTGCTTTCCTTCAATTATTGTTTTTGCACACTTTTAACTAATTTTTAACCTTGCTTTGGTTATCATATGTTCATAGAAGTGAAATGCATTTCAATAATGTCTTACTCATAGTGCTTTTGGATTTTGCACTTAAATAAGTTGTTAGGAATTGCTGGGCAGCGCAATTTGAAGACCCAGAAAGAACCTATTCCACACTGTACCTCTAAAATAAAATAAAAATAAATAAACTAGCTGAAAACAGTAAAATGTTGCTCAATGCTGCACCAGGTATGGTTGTTAAATCTAGAAAAAATTCCATATTATTGTACAGAATATTCAAAACTGATATGCCAGTTATGAATAAAACTTAACAATAGACAATTCCCTATCATGTACATAGATACTTAAAATTTAAAGATATCTGTTTCAAGCAAATACTACATGGTTCAGTTTGCACATTCTCTCATTGTGGAATTTTATGGTTATGCAGTCATATGTCCAGTTTCCTCCCGTGTTCCAAAGATGTACTGATAGATTACATGGCTCCTTTAAATGCCAGAAGATTTAACGGGGGCGGGGGGGGGGGAGAACTGCTGACCATTTAGGAGAGAGTAAACTGTAGGGCTACAGGGGAAGCGAGACTAATGAAATTGTGCTGCTTAGAATGAGCAAGGACACCAAAGGCTAAATGATCTCCTGTTTGTTACTGGTTGTATTTTGATCAAAGCAACTATACAACACCCATAATCTATCAACCAAGAATACAAATTATGAATGACCACAAACAACACCAGGTTATCATTCTGATTTTGAAAGTGCTTCCCACAAATCCAGTAATCCTACTGTACAAATCAAGTAAATCAAAGTTTCCTAAGTATATGGATTTCCCCAACAATATCTTTTGCTAAAAAAAAATCAACAAATCTGTTCACAAGGATGTTGCTAAACACTAAAGTGTTTTTTATTTTTAAAACTTTAACTTATCTTTAATGAAATAAAACAGAAACATCAACTTTAATGGAAGACATGACAATTGAGACTAATGAACTAATAATACTCAACCTGAAAGAAAAACTTAATAGATTTGAACAAACTGGAGTCTTAATCAGGCAAAATTCTGACAACTTCAGCTTTATAGACATATCTTATAAATATATTAAAAAATCTAAATGCTAAATTTCATTGTTTGCCCTTCAGCCAATAGTTTTGTGACTTTTCAATAAAGTGGTATTCATAGTCCATTTCTCATACAGCTTATAAAATTAATTATTGTTTAAGAATGTTCATATCAACCTACAATAAAAATTATCATTCAATTTCTGAAGCTATATTTAATGGTTTTCTCACCATTAAATATAGTCTGTCTTTGACCAAGAAACACTGAAGTCCTAGATTACACATAAAAATCATTCATTACACATTGTTTATCAAGCTACTGTTCAAAGTGTCATTGTGGATCACATTCTCCATCCATTTTGCCAATCTGTACAATGTATGTTCGCAGAACTATTGGCAAATGTGTTTCAGCAAAATGGATAAATGCGCTTCATCTTAAATGACAACATCTTGGTAGAAAGTTTATTTCACCAATTATATTCAGTAGATACAATCATGTCTTCAATAGATGGTGATGAGTTGCAAGAGACAACTATATTTCACACAAATTCTCAACAATTTAACATTTTGAAATGGTGCAACAAAGTACACTATATGCCTTATAGAGAGTTGAATTAATAGCGACTAAAAGGCTGGCATTGTCCCACTTCACCAATCCATTAAGTTACCAGAAGAATATACCTAAAACTCACTAGAACATTGCAACCACAGCAGGTGAAGATTTTGGAAAGAAGTAAGTTCAAATTACTCAACTAATGATAATACTTTTCTAGTTGTGTTTGATCAACTACATCTAAATACAGTGTATAAGCCAACTCTTCAACCCCCCCTATTGGTTCAGTTACAGCATTCTGAGCATGCTCATTGGATATAAATTCACTGCAGATTCAGCCATTTCATGGTCCAAGCTGCTGGCAGACATGAAGGCCTGCCATTTGGAATCTAATACACTGCACTATTTTGAATCTTTTTTTTAAAGCATCTTTAATTGATTTAATATCAACAAATTCAGGATTTTAAGTCCAAAATTTTTCAGTTAATTTAACAAATGAAAATTTAATTGTAAATGAAGATCTTAATACAGTTTGTATATTTGCACTACAATGCTTCATTCAATTTTGAAACCCAACACTTATTCAGATCTCTCGTCCTACCAAGATAAACCATGTTAATTCACTGCTAAAATCATCTGGTCCAATGTTGATATTAAATACCCTGTATCAGCATTTGAATACAGAATAGTAACTGAATTCGGTGCAAATACAAATTGGACATCATCAATGAATGTGGTGCAACAGATTAAGTAGAAGCACCATTTAAACAAAGCAAAAACAATGAAGAATCTACAGACGTACTTCATTTACAGTTTTAGCTCACGTACAGAGAAAGATCAATGGCACCTCAAAGGCCAAGGTGCAGGCAAATGACATAATAAAGTTTACTTCTATATTAGAATTCAGAAAAAAATGAAACTGCTAAAGCCCTAAATAGTGAAAATGAACACAAATTCACACGTGTTAATCCATAATTTATCCAGTTACCAGGTTTTATTCCATAACTAAGTACAGCTACATTGTTCTCTTTGTTCCTGTACATGTAAAAGAAAAATTATACATTACTTTAGAGCACCCAAGCTTATTTTAAGAATCTTTTACTCTACAGACACAACTGGAAAAAAAATTAGACAATTGCCTGAAACAATGGTCACTCAGTTGTTCACTTGGTTGAGTAAACCAGTTGAAATGGCTGGATGTCAGTAAATTACTCAAAACAATTGAGGTTCTGTTACATAGGTAAAAGATCATCTCTAATCCTGCATCAGCAGCTAAAATTTGTCCACTGGATAGGGTTACCAGTTTAAAAGGCACAGTAGTGTCCTGGCCTTCAACAAAATCTTCTATGTTAAATTTTAGTCCTGAGTAATCCCAAAAGATAATACTTGTCACTGTGCACACTCATATAGCCATCAATAAGTCGCCTATATTAACGAAAAGCCAACTCCAATTCACTCAGAAACACTTAAAACTTAACCTAGATAGCACTTAACTGACAACATAAAAGAAAGGCTCAACATTTACCAAAAGTACAATGCTACATGCCCAAGCCAATATATCCTTTTTTTTTCCCAGTTCTGAAAAATAAATTCCTCTGGTTACTCAAAAAGAGTGGATGAAGATGAAACACAAATATGTATTAATGTCCAAATGTATGTCAGCTGACTCCCAGTTACTACCAATTTTCATAAGTAAACCCAATTATAGCTACAGAAATAATTGACATCGTTATCAGTTTTGATGATTTGTTTCTATCAGTTGAAGGACTCAGTCAAAAATCAGTAACGATAAAATGAGACTTCAACAATCTTGCTTTGTCTGATCTTTATCCTATATGAATATCAAAAATAATATTTTGTAAAAATATTTTTACCACTTTGCCATTTTCTTGCAGTACAACTTAATATTCTAATGGTTCACCATGCTAAAAAACTATAAAGTGCTGCATTTTTATGCAGATTAAGAATACAAACTTTAACAAATTTGTAAGCAGTCAAAAGGGAAGTAAATTCTATCTGAAATACAAATGTTCCTGGCTCAACAACTGTTTAACCACCACCAAAAAATGTAATTTCCTGATCCAGCATCAGAATCCAATGCTATACCATATTGCAAAGGTCCTCTACTTTAGACTGATTAATGACAAGAAAGTGAATTGCTGAAAAAAAACATTTTGGCATGAACAAGAAAACAAACCTAAGAATAAAAGGATTAAAAGGCAAGGTGCTAAAACCCCAGAATCAGGTACATGGATCTCCTCCTATATTCATTCTTATAACTATTGTCAAATGGGCAAAAGCTCAAAGGAAATTCATTACTGAAGATCATCAATTTATAACAAGCAAACACAAGATCTATAACATGTCATGTTGGTAAAATTTACTCTGACGTCCACTTGCAATACAATAAGCTATTCAAGCAGACTTGAGAACTCAATAGAGCAGATCACAGCACACCTTAAACCAATTTAATGTACCACTAGATTATGAAAAACAATCTTGGACATCTCAAGAGAGCTAATCCACTCCAGACTGAGCACAGCCCAACAACAAAAAAAAACGTCTTTTCATCTAGATTGGAGGAAAAAGCTGGTTTTGGGGAAAAAAATTCTTTTACACATTAATCGCCATAGTGTAAACAAATAAAACTACAAAAAGTACAGCAATGCGCGGACTGGGCAATAGACCACTATTTCAGCGTGCAGAAATGAATTTCGTAGAGGTTTCTTGTTGACCATTGGGAAAGGTGTCCATCCATCCTTCCTCCATGTTCCGCTTCCCCACCAACCACCCGCCCCCACACAAAAATCATCACCTTTCCTCTCAATGTGATGGCAACTATCGGGCAGGCTCATACCTCAGAGGCAAGAACGCACACTTCTCACTTAGTGATGAGGTATTTATGCATTTTTTTTAACGAATGCTCTCTTTCTCCACCTACACGCTTCCCAGTCGCCTACCCAAACAAAAATCTCCTCAGGCGCCTCGACATTGGAGTCAGACTTGCGTTCCCTCTATTAACCACCGCCCCGGACCCAGCCTGCCGGTTGCGCTGCGTGTCCGCATACGCCGAGTACGTATTCGTTATTCAGGGTACAGGGCCGCCGCCTCCGGCCAACAGGCCACCCCCTCAGCCTATTTTTTTACGCGCACACAGACACACAAAGCGCCAACTTTTAATTAAAACAAAACCCGATCTGCCGGCTGGTATTTCCCAGCTACGAGGCGGCGCACTCCGAGCCCGGGGCCTCCGCCCCATAAGAAAATACCCGGCGGCGGCGTTTGTAAGGGGGGGCGGGGGTGAGGGGAAAGGGTGCAGGGTGAGAGGGAAAAGTTGCTCGTTACCTCAGGATCCGGCGAAGCCATGGCTCAGGCTGCGCGCAGCTGACGCAGCGCCCGCCGCGTGACGTCACCCCGAGAGCCGGGGCTCTTTGCTCGCGTGTGTGTGTGTGTGTGTTAGAGTGAGTGCGCGCCTATCCGTCTCTGGCTGTTGCACACTCAGGTATTGCAAAGCACTGAAATCACCCCCCCCCCCACGCCCTTGTATGTGTTTGAGTGGCTGTTGCACACCCTTCCATTGAAAAGAATGCAGTCCCACCCCCCAACACTCCAAATTACAGCATGCATATAAACACTTCTTCAGGGTGGACATACATCGAAGATCTCACAGTTGACAGCATGCACCTAAAGTACAGTCGAATCCAGTTAATTGGGATACAGTACATCAGCACCAGTACAGTTTGGTCCAACTAAGCAGCTGCCCCAATTAGTTGAACTTCTATGAAATAGATAAAAAGGTATAAAAAGACAAATTGAGCAACAAATTATGTATTTAAATGAAATATAGAACAAATTAGAACATTGCCAATAGTACTACAGTACTGTAAAACAGTGTATTAGTTCATAACAGTTATCTTCAGAGCAATTCTTCCAGCATACGCAACAAACAAAATCAGTGTAAATAATGGACTTACACAAAATGCTAGAGGAACTCAGTAGGTCAGGCAGGAACCATGGAAACAGTCAATATTCCAGGCCAAGACCCGTCTTTCAGGACCAAAACATTGACAGTTTGTTCATTTCTCTGTGTGCTGTCTTGACCTTTTGAGTTCCTTCAGCATTTTGTGTTGCTTTGGATTTCCAGCAACTGTAGGTAATGGACTGCCTTCATACTATCACACCTTCATGCTATCAACGATTGCATCCTCCAAATCTTCATGTTCATTGAAGCATTCAAGACGATTGTCAATACCTTCAAATTCTTCGTAGTTTGTAACTTGTTGAAGTAGTGATATTGTTTCATTTTCACTCCCTGCTACTTCTGCCATCTCCAAGCTTGAATGCTTGAAACCACAGTGAGCAAAGCAGTTCAGAATTGTCTTACTGCCTATTTCTCACCAACTATCACTGACAAAAAAAAAATCACAAACACAAGAAAGTCTGTAGATGCTGGAAATGCAAAGCAACACACACAGAACGCACAAGGAACTCAGCAGGTCATGCAGCATCTATGGAAAAGAGTAAACAGTCGACATTTTGGGCAGAGACCCTTCTTCAGGACTGAGCAGGAAGGCAGAGGGTGCCAGAATAAAAAGGTGGGGGGGGGGGGAGGGAGGGAGGGAAAAGAGGCTAGCTGCAAAGTGATGGGTGAAGCCAGGTAAGTGAAAAAGGTTAAGGGCTGGAGAAGAAAGAATCTGACAGGAGAGGAGAGTGGACAATAGGAGAAAGGGAAGGAGGAGAGGACCTGAGGGAAGTAATAGGTAGGTTGGAAGAAGTGAAAGGTGAGAGTGGGGGATAGAGGAGGGGGAGGAATTTGTTCAGCGGAAGGAGAAATCGATATTCATGCCATCAGGTTAGAGGGTACTCAGATGGAATACAAGGTGTTGCTCTTCCAGCCTGAGGGTAGCCTTGTCTGAGCACAAGAGGAGGCCATGAATCGACACGTCAGAACAAGAATGGGAATGGGAATTAAAATGTTTGGCTGCCAGAAAATCCTGCTTGTGGTGGATGGTGTGGAGGTGCTCGACGAAGCAGTCCCCTAAATAAATCACTGCTTTCTGAACACAAACACACACAACTGATGCTATTTAAAAACTGTTCGCTCTAAGCACAGTGTGACATGTCTAACGGCCACACAAGCGTGCACGACTGACACTAGCTAGAATCTGTTCAGCAATGGTCTCCTGTCTCCATTAAGTGGCAAATAAATAAAGGGAGGTGCAGCTATTTACTCAATTAGTTTTAGTTCTTTAAGAGTTGCCCCAAATCAGCTGCTGCTCTGATTAACCAATGGGCCAATGAACCGGAATCCATGTGTATCTTTATTTAAAAGGGCCTCTGTTGCCATGATAGTGTTACATCAATGTGGAAGCTCCTAACTTCATACAGTGATCACTGCATGCTGAGAAAATGGGTGTTGCAGACAAGAGGAGGATGAACCAACTCACTGATAACAGATTACCATTAGCAAATTAAGAGAAATGTATCTGTATATTTTCTAAAGCACTGATCGCTTGTCTCTATATTCTGAGTGCCTTGTGTAGAAAACCACTGAGAATTGAAATCTTGAAAGCTGAAGTCGAGCCTTTGAAAAGTGTCCACTTACAGCCAATCAATTAGCTAGTAGTCACACTCTTGTCAAATTCAAAGGTACGTAGCTAAAAAAAAGTCAGGATTGTCCTGAAGTGCTTGTGTCAGGTTTGCATAATACATGGAGCCAATGTCTTCCTGCACCAAACTTAGGGTGCAATTGTGAAAGATGTATGAGTTCAAAGTCTGGATTACTGTTTGTTTTAAACAGTTTAGAATAATGAATCCAAGCATTTACTGAGAATCTCAATCACAAGCCAATGAGTCAATGAATTTGGTGCTGCTGCTTGACTGGCAGGTATTTCTAAAGTTGTTAGAATTTCTCTTCAAATGGAAATACTAATAATTGCATAATGATAAATTAACTTAATATCCTCAGCTGCTGAATCTCCACACACTGCTTTGATAAAGATTCATTATCCTCTGGACAAAGGATCCTCCTAGTTCAGTGCTAAATGGTCAACTCCTTGTTATGAATTCTGACTCTTGGTTCTAGACATATCCACCAGGAGAAACATCAATGTTCTTGGCCCTTAAGAATTTTGAATATTTCAATCAGATCAACTTGCATTCTTCTAAACGCTAAGATGTATAGCTCAGTCTGATTAATATCCTCCATCTCAGGAATCCATCTGGTCAAACCTCTGCTATGTTCCCTCTCATGCAAGTACAATCTTCCTTAGGTACAGAGACCAACTTCTGTATAAAAGCAATAAATGACTAAGTAAAGTGTTGGAAGTATGTGAAGATGACTCCGGAGACCACGACTGACCCAGGCCAGGTTCATCAAGAGCTGGTAATATCAGAAAGCAGGTAGCAGGGCTTGGAAGTTGTGAATGTAAACTGAAAATTTGTGCAAGTAACTAAAAAGTTCTGAAGCTGAAGAGTTAATGAGCCTTGGTTGAAAAAATATGGTGAATCTGCGAGATATTTCAATCAATCGTGATTAGTAAAGAAGTATGGTTGATAGGCAAAGTTGTAGTCTGATGTCTTTTATCGTCTGCTGCATTTAATTGTTAACATTTCCACATTGCCTGGTAGAACTCTTTTCCAGCTTGATGAGAAATATGTGTCATGTGGAGCTTTATCACCAGGTTCTTGTGTAATTCCGTTGCCTCAAGAAGTGGCTTCAGCCATTTCTTGATATCAGAGAAAGTGAATCAAATTGTCAGAAGTCTGGCTTCTGTGATGGCAGGGAAGTCAGGAGATAGCTGAAAAATATAATCCACAAATTGTGGATGAAAATTGCTAAAGGATGATTGGAAATATTATAAAGTTTTGGCATTAAAAGTCAATTCCTTACTATAGCACATAAACATGATTATAAACATGTAATCAGATGCATACATCAAATGTAACTCTTATCCTGATCACTATGTGAAACCCTAATCAATGCAGCTTAACAACACTAAGACCATTTTGATCACTTTGCATTAAAATAGACTTTTTTGTTCTAATTGTTTTCTTTCTTGTAAGGATGCGTATACCGGTAAGTTGTGTATAATTTATGTTTTTTTCTCTTGAATGCTGCTTATATGATGTTGTTTGTCTGAGATGCTGTTGCAAATAAGTTTTTCATTGCACCTAAACGTACATGTCCTTGTCCATATGACAATAAACTCAACTCTGACTTTGATTACATCCAAATTCCTTCAGGGATGTTGTTTAAATTATAACACAATATTTTTATTCAGGGCTATAATTCTTGTTTTATTGTCTTCAGCTTACACATTAACTTTCAGAAGACCTTCTCAGGAACACAAGTATTTTCAATAAATTATCCATAATATATTATCCATTATATTAATTTCAATTTCCTTAATGCAAATAAATTTACATTAAGGCTCCATGATATAATGTGATGTATTGTTATTTCATTCATTTAACATATAGTTGGTAGTAATTAAATATAAATAATTGATATAAATATATATTTATATATTGTAACATCACAACATAAGTATTTTACTTCTACTATTTAGGATATTGTGGAAGACTTCCAATCTGGCTTTGTGGATTCCTAGGTGAATGATGAGGCCGATGTTGGAATGGTGGTCTCTGCAATAGGTGGAGAAGAAGATGTCAAATGAGCTGGTGTGTAGGCAGTTTGTGAGGTCTCTTTACTATCTGTGTGCCAACTTTCTGCTGTTTACACAGAACTTCAGCATGTTCCCAACATATGGAACTCAAAACCATCCCAAATGCTCCCTTTCCACTTTGAGCCAGTGTTTCTGAAGAATCCGGGAAGATGCATGAACAAGGAGGCTTTGAATGCATCTGTGAACCTTTTCATCTGTCTGATGTTTATCTTCCTGTGACAGAGCTTGGAATATAATGTCTGATTCAGGGTATGGTGTCAAGCAAGTGAATGGTGAAGCCTACCTGATGGAATAATGTCCCAGTTAACCTTAACTTTATCATGGGACAATTTACAATGAGCAATTAACCTATCTTTTGAGTTTTGAGTTCTGTATGTTGGGATACCTTTGGACTGCTGAGTGCAAAAGGTGGAAAAGCATACATTTTGTTTATAAGTTGAACTGCTCCAACCAAACTAGACAAAATTAACTTTGCTGTTATTGTGAATGTATTGCAAGAGCACTTAGACAAAAACCATTGTTGATTGTAAAACACTTTAGGTTTCATAAGCGGAATCAGAAGGAAGGGAAGTCCAATACAGCTTGAGCATTGTCTGTACAGTGACGGGCTTAATGATGCACTGAGAGATTTTTAGGTTTGTAGAACCTTACAAGAGAACATTCAAAAATGGTTTCTAACTGAAACACAGCACATTTAAAAGGACAGTTGAAATAGCTGTATCAATAGAAACAGCAGACAGAGGTGCAATTGAGTTCCAGTCAGGGATGAAAATGAGAGTGAACAAAATTACAACGTCTAAACAGCAACCTGCCTGGCTGAACAAATTATGTTACCATTGTGGCAGGGGCTCACATGCACCAGATTTAAAGGTGAAATTTTAAGAAAATGCAACAGGGTAGGACACATACAAAGAGCATGTTGGGCAGACAAAAGTAAATGGACTGTACAGGTAAGAGAAAAAGATAAAAAGACAAGTGCAAAAGTGCAGTAATCTGCATGCTGTTGATGAGAAGTATAATGATGAGAGTGAAGCATTACTGCGTAACCTTGAGATTTACAATGTGAAAACTGACAACAAAGAAGCAATATAGCTTACACTAGAAGTGAACGTCAAATTAATTAAAATGGAATAGGACACTGGCTTGGCTGTTTCAGTCATTACTCAAAATATTTGAATGGCATATCAAAGATAAAGCTTGAAGCCTGCAGATATGCAACTAAGAACTTATACTGGAGAAAATATAATCTCTGTAGGAATGACATTCATAATAGTGAAATACAACATAAACATTCACAAAGGGCTTTATTGCTATAATAGGCTTATTTTTGGGGTAGCATCTGCACCTGCACTCTGGCAGAAAGCTATGGACCAGGTGCTAAAAGGCTGTCCAGGCAGTCAGTGTTATCTGGATGACATTATTAACAATAAGGATGGCAAAGAACATCTCCAAAATCTCTCAAGACAGTGTTAAAAAGCTTGGAAGATTATGGGCTCAGAGCACATTGCAACATGTGTAAGTTCTTTAAGCCAAGCGTCACTTACTGTGATCACCCCATTGATGTACAAGTATTACACAAGTGTGTCAAGAAATTTCAAGCAGTGCTGGATGCCTCAAGGCCAAAAGACTAGTGCTAGGTGATTAGTAATGAGAGTAAACTCTCTCCCATAGAAGTACTAGTTGAGATATTTTACACCCCAAACCAGACTCAAGGTGTTGTCAATTACCATAACAGGATCCTGCCAAACATGGCTACTGTGCTCCACTCCTTGCACTCATTGCTACAGACTGAAGAGAAATCACAATGGAAACAGCAGTGTGAGGTGGCTTTCCAAAATTAAAGAAAATTGGGATGTCAGATACTGTACTCACACATTATGATCCACATCATCCAGGGAAGCTTGTCTGTGAAGTCTCGCCTTATGGTACAGGTACAGTCATGCCCCATAGCCTTTTCATCATGTTCCCTTACCACTGCAGAGGAAATTTACGCACAGATTGATAAAGAGGCCTTGAGTCAGGTTTGGGGTGTAAAAAATTTCAACTAGGGGACAGAGTTTGTGTGGGAGAGAGTTTGCCCTTATTTCTGATCATCAGCCACGAGTATCTGTTGTCAATCCACAGAAAGGTTTTCCACTAACAGCAGAAGCATGAAGGCAGAGATGGGCTCTGTCCCCTGGTGAACACAAACACAAGACTGATTTCAAGAAGACATCTAGTCAGGGAAATGCTGATGGATTATCCGATTTCCCCTTGGAAGCAGAAATACCTGAAAAAACTTATAAAAGTGGTAATTCCTCTTGACGTATTCTTCCTAATGCAAATCGGAAGACTCTCTATTATGGGAGCAATAATCAAAGGGAAACTAGAAATGACTCCATACTATCTCAGGTCTACATGGCCACTCAAAATGACTGGAATGTGCAGCAGAAATCTCAGTTCCCCTATTTCTACCAGCGCTGACATGAACTTGCCCTTGATGCAGGTTGCCTTGTGTGGGGATTGAGAGTTGTTGTACCATCCAAGCTGAGAGCTGAAGTGTTGGAGGAGCTACATGTCGGTCATCTAGGAACGGTCAAAATGAAAGTGTTGGCTCAACGCTTTGTTAGTGATCTGGGATAGATCAGCAGATCGAGCGCTCACCATGCACTGTTTGGGATACCAACACATCCAGATGGTTCCAAGAGCAATGCCTCTCCATCTCTGGGAATGGCCTGCATTGCCCTGGCAGAGAATTCATGTGGATTTTGCCGGAACATTCATGGGCACCAATTTCACGGTAGTAGAGGATGGAGCTACAAAGTGGCCAAAAATGTTCCTAACGACCTCCACTACAGCGTCACACACTGTTAATGTATTGGGAAGCCTTCCTCAAGGACTGGTGTTCCAGAGCACTTCGTGATAACAGACCACAGTTTGTTGCAGAGCAATTTCAGTCGTTCATGAAGAAGAATGGAATAAGACATATTGCAACTGCATTGTGCCACCCAGCTACAGTAGCACCACTCCTGTGAGATGCTGCTTTCACTAATTACCCCACCACGGTTGAGATGAACCTACGATCCTCTGATGGGTTGTCACTGTTAGGATAGACCCACTCCCGAAGGGCTCCACTCCCCACTGGGGTTGCAAATCCTACTCGAAGAGTGAAGGATACCTGACCTTCACGGCTGCTATTACTGCCTCATAGTGAGTCCTCACCCCCCACCCCCAGGGACCTGGTGGCACTCTCAGGGCATTGCTAATTGTGTGGTGGGATGACAGCCACTTCCCCCCACCCCTCCTGAGACACCCATCTCCCTGTTGGATAGACAGCAACCATGTGGGCAGAGGCTCCCCTGGCTTCTGCCTATATCTGTCTCCCAACTTCGCCGGTTCCTTAGCGGAAAATTCCCTGATGGTAGTCACCTCGGACAGACCCATAGGTCCCTCTCCCCCAGCCTGTTGCTCTTCCTCACCCCGTTCTATGGAGGGTGGAGGGGCAATGGCCGGCAGCCTGACCTGTACTGGTGCACTCACTTAGAGGGGGAGCCCCAAGGCTCTCTCCTAACCGCTCTTCCCTATCCTTACTATTTAGCCAAATGTCCGCATCTGCCATCCCACAGCATCGGGGCATGGACCTTAAAGGGATCTGGTCGTCAGTTAGCCCTGTGTGCATCCTCTAACTGCTGCTCCTTTTCTAGCCAACAGGCCATCCCTGTGCTCTTATCCTGTACCTTTCTGGCCCGGGGCTGTGCTGACCGGGCAATGACCTCCATGGGAGCTCATCGCCGGCCTAGCAGTTCCACTTTCATCAAACTGTCGGCCTCTTCCTCCTGTGCGATTACCTCATGCTGCTGCCTTGCTGTGGCCACCAGCAGCCAGGAGGTTCCCTTCTGGCTCCCCTTGCTTTTGGGGAAAGAGTACCTCATTAATTATAGACATATGTGGTGTCTGATTTTTCACCCTGCGGGAGTCCAACTTGTCTGACCAGTCTGCGGGTGTCCCGTAGTCTGTCAGTAGGTTGACAAGACTCCCAAATTCTGCACTGTTGTTGGTCCAGCCCAGGGCTTGAGACTCCTTACTCAGGGTGGGAGGGGGGTGTTCCTGCTAAAGATTTTCATCTTCTGTTCAATCACTGAACCCTGGGTGAAATCAGGTTTGCGGGCTTGGTGAGTGGGGACTGAAGAAACTCACTATGGGTAAGTGGGTTAAATATTTATTTACAAGACAAGACAGACACAAAACATTCAGTAAAAACACTTTAAGTTACACTTGGTTACAAATACTTCTCTAAACTGAGCGAGTGAAGTGGCAGGACAAAACAGATACTTAACACACACACACGCACGCACAGAGTGGCAAATAATAATCCATAGCGTGAGCCCGAGCCCTCTTCATTTCAGCGCATTCCCACCATTTACTGTTTCTGTGTCACCCTCGATTATCTGGTCCATGGCGACCTAGAGACCGAAAAGAGGCCACAATGGCAAGTGCCAGATTTAAACTCCACTGGCGCGTGATGTCATCAGCTAAGCAGCAGGTAGTGGGAGGAGCTGCAACGTTCCTTACACGGACCAATCCATGCCTTCCATTTGGGTGTGGCTTTTGATAAGCGGGTACTGCTCCGGAGACCTGATTAAGATTAAAGTTCAAAGTTCAAAGTAGTGTTATTATTAAAGTACATATGTATATATACTGTAAATACAATGGAGACATTTAAGGTGCTTAGATAACCACATAAAACTGCAGAAAATGACGGGATATGGATAATATGTGGGCAGAAGGGATTAGTTAGGTATTTAATTACTAGTTTAATTAATTCAGCACAACATCATGTGCTGAACTGTTTCATGTAATATCTTCCATGTCCTGGTGGAAGATTCTTGCAAACGCTTCGGCTTTTTTTTCCCCTGCTGAATCCTCTAGGATTGAGGGTGGGGTTATTTGTGGAGCCTCCTCCTGCAGTGAGTTGTTTCATTGTCCACCGCCATTCGTGACTGGATGTGGCAGGGCCGCAGAGCAGAGATCTGATCTGCTGTTTGTGGGATTGCTTGGCTCCATCTATCACAGGCTGTCCATTGCCCTGGATTGCTGAGGACGTTCAATCGTCTTGATTTTTAAAGCTACCTTTAGAGTATATTTTTAAATAAACTCTTTAATGGAATCCAGGAAGCTCTAATTTCTTCTTCCATCACCATAGTTATTCAGAAGTACAAAGTATTGAGTTCTGTAAACACTTCAGTAATACACCAGTTCCCCACTGAACCTTGCATTTTCACTCTTGCATGCCTTCCTTGAAAAAGGCAACTATTACCCACTTGCTCTAAATTATTTTTAGTTTTCTTCACTGTGCCTTTATGGCCATAGGAGTTGGGTTAATAATATCTTTTTTACAAAACTTCAACTTTTATTAATGAATTAATGACAAGAAGTTTGCATGCACATTCATTCTTCATTGCTTAAGATATTTGATCAGCATGATTAAACAATTTCTTCATTACCGTTCGGGGTAACAATCACCAGTCCTGCTGCAGGCTCTGGTCTTGGAACATCCCTTAACCCTTTACCTCCACAAGGGCTGCCTAACCTGCTGAGTTTCTCCAGTAACTTGTTTTTTTTTTGCTCCAGATTCCCCCATTAACATTCTCTTGTCCTTCTGCCCTGTATGGTGCTTCTATTTGTAATTTTTTTCATGGACTTACATCAGATTGTATGAAAGAATATGCAGTAACCATTGCATGTACTTCAGGCCCTCAATATCGATGTTTCAACAGATATTACTTTATCTTCTAGTTCTGGTGTAATACCATCTGCCTTCAGTTCAGTCTTTGGAATTGTAATCTGACTGTCTCCTGGCAAGGGTGGAAAATGCACATTGGAATTGCACATTTGTAGAGTTACATTCGAGTTGGTACACGTAACGTCCGTCATTAAATCTTTCTGCACATAATACTTTCAGTCTCGGTGGGATTATATGCTAATCATGTTACTTACGTGGAATTTCTGTTACGAAACACGGTTTATTTATTTATATCGATCATTGTAGGAGGGCTTCCAGAGATGAGACAATTTAAAAAACTTGATTTTAGAGAAGAGATTCAAGGTTCGAAAATGTTTAATGTCATTTCCAAGTACACAAGTTTAAGGGAGAACAAAGTAATTGTTACTCCGAGCAACACGCGCAAAAGTTGCTGGTGAACGCAGCAGGCCAGGCAGCATCTCTGGGAAGAGGTACAGTCGACATTTCGGGCCAAGACCCTTCGTCAGGACTAACTGAAAGAAGAGTTAGTAAGAGATTTGAAAGTGGGAGGGGGAGGGGGAGATCCAAAATGATAGGAGAAGACAGGAGGGGGAGGGATGGAGCCAAGAGCTGGACAGGTGATTGGGAAAAGGGATATGAGAGGATCATGGGACAGGAGGCCCAGGGAGAAAGAAAAGGGGGAGGGGGGAAAAACCCAGAGGATGGGCAAGGGGTATAGTGAGAGGGACAGAGGGAGAAAAAGGAGAGAGAGAAAAAGAATGTGTGTATATAAATAAATAACGGATGAGGTACGAGGGGGAGGTGGGGCATTAACAGAAGTTTGAGAAGTCAATGTTCATGCCATCAGGTTGGAGGCTATTCAGACGATCGTTTCGCTGAACATCTACGCTCTGTCCGCCAGAGAAAACAGGATCTCCCAGTGGCCACACATTTTAATTCCACATCCCATTCCCATTCTGATATGTCTATCCACGGCCTCCTCTACTGTAAAGATGAAGCCACACTCAGGTTGGAGGAACAACACCTTATATTCTGTCTGGGTAGCCTCCAACCTGATGGCATGAACATTGACCTCTCAAACTTCTGTTAATGCCCCACCTCCCCCTCGTACCCCATCTGTTATTTATTTATATACACATTTTCTTTTTCTCTCTCTCCTTTTTCTCCCTCTGTCCCTCTGACTATACCCCTTGCCCATCCTCTGGGTTTTCACCTCTCCCCCTTTTCTTTCTCCCTGGGCCTCCTGTCCTATGATCCTCTCATATCCCTTTTGCCAATCACCTGTCCAGCTCTTGGCTCCATCCCTCCCCCTCCTGTCTTCTCCCATCATTTCGGATCTCCCCCTCCCCCTCCCACTTTCAAATCTCTTACTAGCTGTTCCTTCAGTTAGTCCTGACGAAGGGTCTCGGCCCAAAACATCGACTGTACCTCTTCCTAGAGATGCTGCCTGGCCTGCTGGTGCGTTCACCAGCTACTTTTGTGTGTGTTGCTTGAAATTCCAGAATCTGCAGATTTCCTCGTGTTTGTGTTTTTAATTGTTACTCCAGATCTGATACAGCACAAAAACAAAACACCATAAGATAAAGAACACAATAATAAGAAAACACAATAACTATAAATACATAAAATAGATTTTGTAAATATATATATCTTATATGACATTGAGGAAGAGGTTATTTGCTTGGCACCAAGCCTGTAGGCTGACTCTTTATTGACGGTGATGTTCGGTGATGCCGACAATGTGTTTGGCCGTGCAGTTGTGTGTGAGCAGAGTGTACAGCAATGGGCTTGGCACACAGCCCTGGAGGGGTGGGGGCATTCGTGTTGAGGATGACGGGGAGGGGGGAGTAGTTGTGCATCCTGAATAACGAAGATATGTTCATTAGGAAATTCAACACCCAGTTGTACAGTGGTGTATTTAGACCGAGGAGTAGGAGTTTGTTCATCAAGATCTGTGGGACAATGGTACTGAATGCTAAACTGAAAACTGGAAACAGCATTCTGACATGTGTCCTGTTTTCTAGGTGGGTCAGGATCACGTGCATAACAGATGCTATGGCATCTGTTGTAGTGATTCTTATGTCGGTAAGCATATCAGTCAGTATCCAGTGTGTGGCAGGAATAGAGTTTTTGATGTGTGTCATTACCAACCATTCAAAAGCTTTTCATGATGGTTATCTTCAGCGCCACTGGGTGGTAATTATCTTGTTCTGAAAGTGTAGTGTTCTTTGGTACAGTGATGATGGTGGCTGACTTGAAGCATGTGGGGACAGTAGCCTGGATGAGCGAAGTGTTGAAGATGTTTGTAAAGACGTCAGTGAGCTAGTGCATACACCCACCGAGTACTCAGCCTGGGATGTTGTCTGGCCTGGCGGCCTTCAGGGGGTGCGGGGGGGTGGGATTTGACTCTTAGCAGAGTTCTCACCTTCTCATGCTTCCTGCTGTTACGGACAGTGGCCTTTCACCTGGAAGGGAGTAGCTTTCACGGTTGGTGTTGTGTTGTGTGCCCTGAAGGATGCATAGAAGTTGTGTTGAGCCTTGACGAGGGAGGTGCCACAGGTACAGTCAATGCTGTTTTACTTGTGCAGTCAGTAATGCTCTTGATGCTGAGCCACATACGCTGGGGATCATTATTAGACAGGTCTACCTGGATTTTTTGTACGTAGGTGGTCTTTGTCCTGTTGATGCCTAAAATAGGTTTCTCTTAGCTGCTCTGAGAGCTGTTCTGTCTCCTAGGCTTTTAGTGGTGAATGCACCTCTGCATTCATCCAGGACTTCTGACTAGGCTGTGAGATGACTGTTCCCGAGATACTGACGTCAGCTACGCACTTACAGAGATACATGGTGATAGATGAGACATACTCCTTGAAGTCTGTGTCTTCTCCTTTTGTGGCAGCCTCCTTCAACATCTACCAGTTAGTCCATGCATAACAGTCCTGTAGCATAGGGACTGCCTCACTAGGCCATATAGTGATGGTCCTCTTGACTGGTTTCTCCATTTTCAGCAGCGGTCAGTATGCTGGGATTAACATTATGGAGATCAGGTCAGGGAGGCCAAGATGAGGGTGTGGGATGGCTTTGTAAGTACTGAGTCTGTTCGTATAAACACGGTATAGTCCGTTTGTTTCCCTCGTGCCTATGATGACATGTTGGTGGAATTTGGGTAAAATGCCCTGCAGTTTGACAGGATGGAAATCTCCTGCAATTATGAAGAGATCGTCCAGATGCTTGTTTTGTAGAGAGCTGGTAATTACTGTGAACTCCTCCAGTGCGTCCTTGCCGTTCGCGCTTGGGGGACTATAGACAGCGATGATGAGCACAACAGTAAACTCCAGAGCAGGTACACTGGCCGGCATTTAATTGTAGGATGCTCAATTGCCCCAGTACAGTGACTGCTAACTACAGATGAGTTTATGCACCAACCTTTGTTAATGTGCACACACAGTCTACCTCCTTTGGATTTCATCGACTGAGAGTTTTTATCCGTCATTGTGTCGAGTTGAAATGCCGAGTTGGGCACGTTGTTCTTTAACCACGTTTCGGTGAAAACAAGAATGCAGCAGTTTCTCATCTCCTTCTGTGTGTTCATTCTCAGTCTCAGTGAATCCATTTCATTTTCCCGTGAGCAAACTTTGGCCAGGAAAAGTGAGGGTGCTGCTGGCCTGGTCAGTGCGCCGGATCTCTTTTCACATTTCTGCTTCCCCTTGCTCAGCCTGCATCTGCTGCTCACTCAGCTGAGCAGCCTAGGCCAGGTCATTGTGACATTGTCACAAGCCCTGGTGTCCATAGAATCCTGAGACCATTGAGCACCACTATTAACTGTGCTGCCAGTGGATTAGAAGTAATAAATATTAATTGATTCCCAATTTTCAAAGAGGGAATAAATATTGTAAAAAGACATTTGTGCAATCTGTTTAATAATTAACATTTCACCTCATTTTCAAAATTTTTTACCATGTAATAGCAATCAGATTTTAATTGATAAACCTGTACATTTGAATTCTAGGCTTCACAGTGATTTAATGAATCTAATATTTAAAGCAATTTACATCATTTATGGCATACAGTCATACTCTGAAGATATAGGATACATGGAATGATGTAAACCTAAAGAAAACTTGCTCTAACACAATAAGCAAGTAATCTCCAGTTATAGAGCCATAGTACAACGCAGCACAGAAACAGGCCCTTCAGCCTAATTTGGTAGGTAAAGACAAGTAATGAGGAAGGACCCGACTTTGAAGATGTTTTCCTCCTCTCTCTGATGGCAGTTCTGTGAGACCCTCTCCTGTTGCTCCCTCTCCATGGTTTCCACTGCTTGCTCCAAGACCTACTACTGCACCTACACATCCTTTCTCAGTACTCATTTTTGATCTGATGCAGGGTTTTAACCAAAACCATTGACAATCCTTTCTTCCCACAGATGTTGCTTGGGTGTTGAGTTCCCCCAGCAGGTTGTTTTTTTTTGTTTTTGCTCCCATTTGGCCCTATTTGCCACATATCCCACTAAATGATTCCTGTCCACGTACATGGTCACATTTAACTCCAAGATCATGGATTCGCTTACCACTGAATGAGTTTAGATTATTAGTAATTGGGAAAGCTGAATGTTCAGTTTATTATGAATATAAAAAAATCAATAAAATGATCCCAGCTGACTGACTTAATTTTATCATTAATTATAGAGTCTGCATAATATCGTGTTCAATTTCCTCGTACCTTCAAACCTGAAGCAGCAAATACTTTTGGCTTAGCTGGAAAAGTTACCCTTGCTGACCTTTCTCGGGCTGGATGTTACCCTTGTCAAACCTGAAGCAGCAAATACTTTTGGCTCAGCTGGAAAAGTTACCCTTGCTGACCTTTCTCGGGCTGATATTCCATGACTCCAGCATAACAGTTTGCACACTCAGAGGTGTGAGGAGAATGGATTGAGCTTTGCAGTGATAGAACTGGAGTCATATAACCTACACCAGCTGTGCTCAACTCATTGCACACACAGACCCAGCAGAATTAATGCCGCTCTCCAGGGTGCACAAACCTGATGTTGGTGGTGAGCATCCCGCAAACCTGTGAAAAGAACAGCCTCTGCACCCAGCAGAAAAATGATATCAAAATCAAGAGAGGAGAGCTGGTAGTGGTTTATGAGGTAAGAGGAATGGTAACAATCTAATGCACATCTCTCTCAGTATGCCCTGATACTGCCATTGGTGGGAGATTGCCTCTACGGTTCATCTGTAACAACACCAAAAAATAACTTCCTTAATTTCATACTGAGCAAATGAATTATTTCCCCTTTGTTCCATAATGATAAATGATAGAAAGAGAAAATCGTCCAGAAGTTTAAAACAAAGTTGCAGATATGTCATATCCTCAGTAGCCCCTTCAGCAGCTATGGAGATAGAGTGCAAATTAAAAATGAAATGACAAGCACAATGAGACCATAGACCTAACAAATACTTAATGATCAGTTATATTGCAGTCAAGGTAGAATAAAGTGCTACAAGAGCATATTGCAATGCGTTCCCATTTTCCTATGGTATATTTGTCGAACTTCCATTAGGATGCCAAAACATTCTGAGATTGGGTTCTGACAAAGACCCTACTACTTATTGCACGAATTTTGTTTCCTTTCTGGAAAACAAAGCACATATCAGTAGCAAAGAGGGTAGTCATGGGAAAGGTGGGCCCCTAAGAGACTATAAGGGTAATCCATGAGAGGGTTTAAACTACTTTGGCAGGGGGATGGGGACCAAAGCACTAGGTCAGAAAGAGGAGGGATTGACAGGAAGGTGAATGCCATGGAAGGACAGGCAGGAGCAAAGTAGTAGACACGATGGGATGGACATGATAAAGTGTGTTTATTTTATTGCTGGGACATTTATGTGTGGAGGTAATGAGCTCAGAGCATGGATCATTACATTGAACTATGATGTTGAGGCCATTAGAGAGACTAGGCTGAGAGAGGGACTGGGCTGGATGCTTAGTGTTCCAGGTTTCGATGTTTTAAGAAAGATAGAGTGGGAGTTAAAAAGATGCAGCAATTGTACTATCAATTAGTAACAATATCATGGCTGCACTCAGAGAGGACATAATGGAGGGCTCATCCACTGAGGTGGAACTCAAAAATAAGGAAGGTGTATTATAATCGCTCTGATGGGATTATATTACAGACCACTGGGATATTGAGAACAGATATTTAGGTAGATTAGGGAAAGGTATGAAACCAAAAGGGTTGAGTGGGAGACTTCCACTGGGACCTCCTTCGTGCAAAAGGTTTAGACAGGATGAACTTGTTAGGTACATTTCAGGACAGTTTCTTAAATCTCATATGTAGATAGTCCAATGGGAGGTGGGGCCATATTGGACATAGTGTTGTGTAATGAGCCTGGCCAGGTAACTAACCTTTGAGTGGGAGAATATTTATAGAGCAATGATCTCCACTCCTAAAGTTTTAAGATAGTTTCATTAAGGATAAGTATGAACCACTGGGATGTATAAAATTGGATCAGGGAAAATAACAAAGGAGAGTTAATTGGGAACAACTGTTTTTGAGCATCTGACATGTGGAAGCTGTTTAAAGACCAACTGCATAAAGCACAGGACGGGAACAATGAAGGACAAGGATGGCAAAATAAGGAAATCATGGATTATGAAAGTGGTGGTGAAGAAAGAGGTCGAGAAGAAAAAAGAAACGTGTGTAAAATTTAGGAAGCTAAAATCAAACAAAGCCCTTGAAGTTGTAAAGAAATTAGAAAATAACTCTGGAAGGGAAACACGAGAGCCAGCAGGGGCTGTGAAAATATTTGTCAAGTAGGATTAAAAAGAATCCTATAGATATGTACATCAAGAGCAAGAGGATAACTAGGGAGAGGTTAGGACCACTCAAGAATAAGGGAGGGAACATGTGTTTTGAGGCAGAGGACGTAGACGAGGTCCTAAATGAGTACTTTGCATCAGTATTTACCAAGGAGAAGGACATAGAGGATAGTGAATCTGATGTAGAACATGCTAATATACTAGGGCATTTTGAGACAAAGAAAAAGGTAGTGTTGGGTGCCTTGAAGAATGTTCAGGAGGATCGGTCTCTAGAATCTGATGGGATATATCTCAGGTTATTAATAGGGCCAATAGGTAAGTCTGCTGGACCTTGACCTTGCATCCTGTCTCACCACAGGTGAGGTCTGAGAGGACAGCTGATTAGCTAACTTTGTTCCTTTGTTCAAGAAGGGAAATAAGGATAGGAAAATGGTGATCTATTTAGGGGTGATCATGTCTTAGCTAATTGACTGAGTATTTCGAGGAGGTGATGAAGATAAAGTTGTAGATGTTGCCTACATGAGTTTTAGTAAGGTGTTTGACAAGCTCCCTCAATGCTCGATTGAACTTATTTTGCTGGAGGTCCATGACCAGTGGTTTTCCACAGGGATATGTACTTGGACCCCTGTTGTGTGTGACTTGGATAAAAATGTGGATGGGAGGTTTAGCAGGTTTACACATGAAACTAAGGTTGGCAATATTGTGGACAGTGTAGAAGACTGCCAAAGTTCACAGCGGGACAGACGAGGGGTGATTGATAAGTTCGTGGCCTAAGGTAGAAGGAGTCAATTTTAGAAAACCTAGCACATTTATTTTTCCTACATTTACACACTCAGTCCAGTGGTCGTGGAGCATACGGATCCCTTCTTTGTAGAAGTCGGCGTCTTGGACCTCCAGAAGTGGTCCACAGTAGGGGTGATTCATAAGTTTGTGGCCTAAGGTAGAAGGAGATGAAGGGAAACTTCAAACTTTCTGCATTTTCACTCAAAGAGTTGAACTGCAAGGGCGTGTAACGAGAGCTGTATAACTCATCTCCTGCTACCTTAGGCCACGAACTTATCAATCACCCCTGCTGTGGACCCCTGGAGGTCCAAGACGCTCTCGTTACATGCACGTGCAGTTCAACTCTTTGAGGAATAATGCAGAAAGTTTGAAGTTAATAACTCATCTCCTTCTACCTTAGGCCACGAACTTATCAATCACCCGTGCTGTGGACCACTTCTACAAAGAAAGGATCACGACCACTGGACTAAGTGTGTACATGTAGGGGTGGACTATGTTGAAAAATAAATGTGCTATGTTTTCTAAAATTGACTCCTTCCACTTTAGGCCATGAACTTACCAATCACCCCTCATAGATCAGTTCCAGATATGGACAAAGAAGTAGCAGATGGAGGTTAATTTATATATTTAGAGATGTAGCAGGCCTTTCAGGCCCAATGAGCCCACACCACCCAAATACACCCATGTGATCAATTTACTTGCTAATCTGTATGTCTTTGGAATGTGGGAGGAAACCCACACAATCATGGGAAGAACATACGAACCCCTTACAGACAACAGTGGAATTGAACCAAGTCAGTGGCACTGTAATACCATTTCGCTCACCGCTACACTACTGTGCCGTTCCTAATCTGGTCAAATCTGAACTGTTATGCTTTGGGAGATCCATTGTTCAGTGTTCAAAGTTCAAAATAAATTCATTATCGAACTACATATATGTCTTTATACCTTGAGATTCATTTTCTTGCAGGCATTTATAGGAGAAAAGAAATACAACAGAATTTTATGAAAAACTACACATAAACAGAAAGAATGACAAACACCAATAAAAGTTCAAAGTTCAAAGTATTTTTATTATCAAAATATGTATACTGTATACAACCTTGAGATTTGTCTCCTTACTGTTGTGTACATAGATCTACTGATGCTTCTAGACATATCTTCGGTGATGTTCCTGGAATCATCGGGTGTCTCGGGTCTTTCAACATCATACACCCTCCTCCAGGTGATCCAGCCAGGGCTGATCAGACCCCAGCTTGTGTCCAGATGTCTAGCTACTTATGACTCCATGGCTCCCCTCTTTTGAGCCACAGCCATCTTGAGGCCCTCTCTGCCGCATTGGTGGTACTGCGGATGGCTCTCCTCTTCCTCTCTCCCTCGATGCCCAAATTGCTGAAGGCTCAGATATTCACAAAATAAAGAAACCTAATACTTTATACTTTATAGTCACCAAACAATTGATACTAGAACGTACAAACATCATAGCAATATTTGATTCTGCGCTTCCCGCTCCCTGGATTACAAATCGATGGTAAATATTAAAAATTTAAATTATAAATCATAAATAGAAAACAGAAAAATGGAAAGTAAGGTAGTGCAAAAAAAACCAAGATGCAGGTCCGGGTATTTGGAGGGTATGGCCCAGATCCAGGTCAGGAGTCTTAACACAGTTGGAAAGAAGCTGTTCCCAGATCTGGCCGTATGAGTCTTCACGCTCCTGAGCCTTCTCCCGGAGTGAAGAGGGATGAAAAGTGTGTTGGCTGGGTGGGACCCATTAGAAAAAGAAAACCATCAAATACCCAAAGTCTCTCATGATAGATGCTGCTTTCTTGTGGCATCACTCCGCATAACTATACTCAGTGGTGGGGAGGGCTTCACCTATAATGGATTGGGCAGTATCCATGACTTTCTGTAGCCTTTTCTTTTCTTGGCCATGATGCAACCAGTTAGGATACTCTTCACTATCCATCTATAGAAGTTTGCTGAAGATTTTGGTAGTATGCCAAATCTATGCACACCTCTAAGAAAGTAGAGGTGTTATCGTGTTTTCTTTGTGATGACACACTGGTGTATGTGTTGGTGCCAAGGAATATTAAGCTACTGACCCTTCCCTAATGAGTACTGGTTCATAGAATTTTGGTTAGTTCTTCCTTAAATCAGCTCTTTGGCTTTTGTTGACATTGAATGAGAGGTTCGTTGTGACTCTACTCATGTGGTGACAGTGAGTGCAGAGGAGATGTTGTTGCCAGTCCATACTAATTAGGGTCTCACATTGAGGAAACTGAGGATTCAGTTTCACCAGGAGATACCAAGGTCCAGGTCTTGGAGTTTTGAGTGATCCTGAGGTGTTGAATGCTGAATAATAGTCAATCCTGACGTATGTATCTTCACTCTCCAGGTGCTCCAGAGCTGAGTGAAGAACCAATAAAATGGCATCTGCTGTTGACCTGTTGTAAAGGGATAGCGCAGCACCCTTAACAGTATTGACATAAAGAGTGATCTTAGTGTCCAAGGCCATAGCTCCCTGAAAGTAACTGCACAGTTTGGTAAAGGCTCATCATTGATTACCGTGTGCTTTGCTTCACAGTTAACAGAATACAGAACATTACAGGCCCTTCAGCCCACAAATGTTATATCAATCATGTAACCCACCATAGAAACTGCCTAGAGTTACCCTTCCGCATAGCCCATATTTTTCTAAGCTCCATGTACCTATCTAAGAGTCTCTTAAAAGACCCTATTGTATCCGCCTCTACCACCGTCGCTGGCAGTGCATTCCACACACCCACCACTCTGTGTGTAAACCTTACCCATGACATCCCCTCTGTACCTACTTCCAAGCACTTTAAAACTGGTCGTGATAACCATTTCAGCCCTGGGAAAAAGCCTCTGGCTATCCTCATGATCAATGCCTCTTATCATCTTATACACATCCATCAGGTCACCTCTCATCCTCTGTCACTCTAAGGAGAAAAAGTCAAGTTCACTCAACCTATTCTCATAAGGCACACTCTCCAATCCAGGCAACATCTTTGTAAATCTCTTCTGCACTCTTTCTACAGTGTCCTTGTCCATCCTGTAGTGAGGTGACCAGGAATTAATACAGTACTCCAAGTGGGGTCTGACCAAGGTCTTATATAGCTGTAACCCATGAAGATAATCACGAAGATATAGCTCACCCCAGAACTCCGGACACAGCACTCCAGTCCAAGGGCTTCACCTTCCACTGTGTGGACCAGATAGTGGCATCAGGTAAAGGCAGAGGAGGCAGTATTTGCCTCATTAACTCAAGGTCCTGCTGCCCTGACCTGGAGCAGCTGGCAGTAAAGTCTCATCCATTTTATCTACCGGGGGAGTTTTCTGCCATCATCTTAGTCGAGATGTACATTCCATCCTGGCAAATGTCAGGCTGGCACAGGAGAATAGAACATCATGATCAAAAGCCACAAAACCCCAGTGCCTTTCCAAACATCATGGAGGGGTCAACCAGGCCAGCTTGAGGAAGTCTGACAAACCACCATCAACACGTCACCCACATCCCCAGGCAAGCCAACACACACTTGATCACAGTTACATCACCATCAAGAATGTTCACCGTGCCATTGCGTCCTAGAAGGAGAAACCTAAATGGCAGTGATGGCACCACCGCAACAGATCTACAGTAGATGTGATATCTATGATTCTATGCAATATTATACAATGGTAGAGCATAGAAACTGCAGGCCAGTTAGCCTCACGGTAGGCTGATCCAGATGACTGGGACATAAGGTATCTAAGCTAACCTGGATAACAGGACCAAAAATCATCTTAGTGACAGAAGACAGAGGATAATGGTGGAAAGATGCTTTATTAATGGGAAATCTGTTATCAATAGTTTAACAGGAATCAGTGCCAGACCTCTATTCTTCACAATATAGTTAATGACCTGGGTGTGAATGTATGAGATCTGACTAGTTGGTTTGCTGATGACAAGAAAATTGCTAATGTTGTGGAGAGCAAGGATGTTTGTCTAGGGCCACAGCAGGATATAGATCGGATGGAAAGTTATGTGGTGTGTGGACAGAAGGAATTCAATCCTGAAAAGGATGCAAAACTGGGCTGAGAAATGGCAGATGGAGTTCAATCCAGATAAGTGTGAAGTGGTCCATTTTGGTAGGTCAAATATGATGGCAGAATACAGTATAGTATCAATGGTAAAGACTCTTGGCAGTGTGGAGGATCAGAGGGATCTTGGTGTCTGAGTCCATAGGACACTCAAAGCTGCTGTGCAGGTTGACTGTCTGATTAAGAAAGCCTATGGTGTACTGGCCTTCATCAACCGTGGAATTGAGTTCAAGAGCCGAGAAGTAATGCTATAGCTATACAGGACCCTGGTCAGGCCCCACTTGGAGTACTGTGCTCAGTTCTGGTCACCTCACTACAGGAAGGATGTAGAAACTATAGAAAGGTTGCAGAGTATATTTACAAGGATACTGCCGGGATTGGGGAGCATGCCTTATGAGAATAGGTTGAGTGAACTTGGCCCTTTCCGCTTGGAGTGATGGATGAGAGGTGACCTGATAGAGGTGTATAAGATGATGAGAGGCATTGATCGTGTGGATAGTCAGAGGCTTTTTCCCAGGGCTGAAATGGCTAACACAAGAGGGCACAGTTTTAAGGTGCTTAGAAGTAAGTACAGAGGGGATGTCAGGGGTAAGCTTTTTACGCAGAGAGTGGTGAGTGCATGGAATAGGCTGCCAGCGACGGTGGTGGAGGCGGATATGATAGGGTCTTTTAAGAGGGTCCTGGATAGGTACATGGAGCTTGGAAAAATAAAGGGCTATGGGTAACCCTGGGTAATTTTTAAATTAAGTACATGTTCAGCACAGCATTGTGGGCCGAAGGGCTGGTATTGTGCTGTAGGTTTCCTATGTTTCCATGTTTCTAAGTGCGAGGTGATGCATTTTGAAAACTCATGGGGTAGGATATGTACAGTAAATGGTAGAGTCTAAGGAATGTTGATGAACCAAAGGGCTTCTGATTCAGGTCGATAGTTCCCCGAAAATTGCAATACAGGCTGATGGGGTGGTGATGAAGCCTAGGCGCATGCTTGTCTTCATTGGGCAGTTGAGATGTTACCGTATGTTCTAACTGGTTAGACTGCACTTGGAGTATTGTGTGCAGTTCTGGTCACTACACTAGAGGAAGGTTGCTCTAGAGAGAGTGCGGATGAGGTTCATCAGAACGTTGCCAAGAGTGTAGGATTTCAGTTATGGGGAAGTATTGGGTTTGTTTTTCTGGAGCGATGGAAATTGAGGGATGACCTGATAAGGATATATAAAACTATGAGAGGCATAGATAGGGTGTGTAACCCTCTCACCGGAAGCTCATAATAAGTTAGCTATTTCTGTGAATGCAACCTAACAGCAACATAACGCTACAATGAATGGGAATAATGATGAAGGAGGCCATTTCCATTAAATAAACAGGTCTGCGGTAAATATGATTCCAGGTATACACAAACATAAAAGTTTGAATGTTCTTTCCAAGGAAAAATGAAGACAGTTCCTATATGAACCCATGCAAATTTACCATTCGCCAGGAAACAATAATTTAACTCACACCAGTATAAACTTAGATCCAAAATGTATTGACAAAAATTATTAATCTATAACAAACACAATAATACCATATAATACAAAATAAAGAAAAGGCCCATTATATATATATAAATAATAGTCTATATCATGCATGTAATCATTGGAGCCTATTGTTACGTAATTAATCCAGTTTACTTCACTTCATTTAGTCACAACATGAAACAATTTTGCATTGATGAACCTGTCCCAGGAAACAAATATTCACGCAACGTCCAAGGGAAAAACATCAAACTTTCTATAATGTCACCTGCTAATTAGCTAACTGAACATCATCTGCACATTCTCCGTGAGACTATTGTCTACATGAATATTTCCTAACATCAGTAACTGTCCTTCCAAATGGGTTCTGTGTCCTGTTCCCAAGAAAATCCTATCGGCTAATTCAACAAGCCTAACGTCAATCAACTGAATTTTTATGTTAAACAGTAGAAATGAAATACTCAATTGTATAATTTAATTAAAGGAACACTTACTGCATTTTGAGAAAAACCTGCAGTAAATAAAATATCCACAGCATAACTGTATAAATAAAGTCTTAAACCAGGGTATTACAGATGGATTGTCAGAACCTTTTTCCCATAGTGGAGTAACATAAACAAGAGGGCAATAGGTTTAAGGTGAGAGGAAGGAACTTGGGGCTAAGTTCTTTTTTCCACACAGGAAGTGATTGATTAAGGGTGGTTCATTTAATAGTTAAATGATTTCAAAATAAAAAATGCGTTTGACATACATAATTGCCATTAAATTACATTTAAGATGTATCTGGACAAGTACGTGAATCACAAAGCATGGAAAGCTATGAACATAATTGAGGTAAATGGGATCAGTGTAAATACATTGAATTGGTGGTATGGTTGAGCTAGGGGCCTTTTCCCATGCTGAATGATCCTGTATGACTCTATAATGTACAGAAGAGAATATGGGGAATTGCTATACTAAGTTCTTACCTACAAAAGTTTCTAAAATCTTAAAAAGATTTTTATATAATAACTACTAAAAATAAGCTAGGAACACCAAGAGTAAATGCCTTCTTCAGCCTTGCCAGGGTCCAAAGCAAAAATAAGTCATGATTCTGCTCGTCAAACTCTAATTAAATTATTTAGTTTGGCTGTGATCTATTCCTATTACCCAGGCATTGCATCATTTTCACTAAATCAAGTTTTATAAAAAGAATATACAATAGAAGATTGAAGATTCTATTACCAGTGGTTTTTTTGTCTGACGTGGAAGCTGAAATTTCAATTATTGTGTACTTAATATTTCAGTAATATCTGAGTAAAATTGTAAATATATTATTTGATTAAGCATTTTTGTTTGTGTAAAAATACATGAATTGCTTACGTCATGACGCGACATGTGATATGTAGACTCACATTCCTTACTCCCGTTCGTTATTACAATTAGTTTTATGTTTTGGAGTTACAAGACATAACAGTGGCAACAAGATATTTTTTAAAATGAACCCAAGACGGCTACTGACCTGTTGAAGAGTAGCGAGGAACAGTAGAACAAAAAAAAACAGAGCAGTATGTGCAGGGACAGTCGAGTTAAAAAAAGGCAGAAAACAGAAGAATTCGCAGGTTAATAAGCAGTGAATGCTGGTGATAATAATCATAAATAAAGAGAGCAGAAATGGCTGGCTACGTCAGAAAGTTTGATGTGTTTGATTACACAACAGATAACTGGATTTTATATACTGAATGGATTGAGCAGTATTTTAAAGCAAATGGAACAGCCAATGAGAAACAAGTACCAATTTGATAACTGTATTAGATTTAAAGGTATACAGTTTGCTTCGAAGTTTAACTGCACCAACCAAACCAGCCAAAATGAGCTTTGTTGATATTGTGAAAGTAAGGCAGGAACATTTAAAACTAAAACCATTGTTGATTGGAAAATTTTTTAGGTTTCATAGGACCAAATAGAATCAAAGGATATGATGAGAAGGCAGGTGTATGGGATTGAGTAGGATTCGGGATCAGTCATGATGGAATGGTGGAGCAGACTTGATGGGCGGAATGGCCTAATTCTGCTCCTATGTATTATGGTCTATATGCAGAATCAAAAAGAAGGGGAGTCCACTTCAGCATATGTGGCTGAATTGAAGAGGTTGTCTGAACATTGTCAGTTCAGTAATGGACTTAATGAGAGATTGCTTAGTTTGTGCAATCTTACAGGAACGCATTCAGAAACGGCTCCTAACTGAAACACAACTTACATTGTCAAAATTGCCGTATCAGTGGAAACAACAGAGACACAACTGAGTTGCAGTCAGGAATGGAAGTGAGTGTGAACAAGAATGAAACATCTAAGCAGAAGTAGGCCTGGCCAAACAAATTCTGCTGCTGGTGTGGCAGGGGGGCACATACACCAGACCAAAGCAGGTTTAAAGGTGAAACTTGCAGAAAATGCTACAAAGTGGGACACGTACAAAGAGCATGTCAGGCAGACAAAAATAAATGCACTGCACAGCCACTCAACCCCATACACCTGCCTTCTTGCCATATCCTTTGATGCCTTGACCGATCAGGAAACAATCAACTTCTGCCTTAAATATACCCACAGACTTGGCCTCCACTGCTATCTGTGGCAGGGCATTCCACAGATTCATTACTCTCTGACTAAAAAATTCCTCCTTTTCTCTGTTCTAACAAGGTCATCCCTCAATTTTGAGGCTGTGCCCTCTAGTTCTGGATACTCCCACCATAGGAAACATCATTTCCACATCCATTCTGTCTAGTCCTTTCAATGAGATACCCCCGCATTCTTCTAAATAATAATTAGATATTCAACTAAGAACTTACACTGGAGAAAAGATAACTCCTGTAGGAATGACGTTTGTAACAGTGAAATACAATAACCTTTAAATCACACTGGGCTTGTATGACGTAAAAAAAACAGGAGAACCAGCATTATGGGGACGTGAGTGGCTGAGACAACTACGATTTGATTGGAGAGCCATCCACCATTTGCATGCCACATCCCCTGCAACAGAGGCAACGGAAAGCAAATTAAGAAAGGTACTGGATGATGCTACAACTGCTTCCATGCTGTACACCATGGACTGTTGACCAATAAATGGCAAATGGGTGTTGGTGCCAGCAGCTGAGTATTTGGTTGGAAAGCATATTGGAAAAAGGAAGGACCATGCTGCTCAGAGGAACCATGAAAATGATGAAAGCAGTGATCTGACTACGACAGCTTACTGTAATCAGGCAGTTACTTGTGAAATGTGGCTTGGTTTTAAGCTGGAAGAGAGTTGAAGGAACTTCAGGAAAGTTGCAAGCATTCGGCTTTTGTGAGAATGAAGAATGGAAGGCCGAAAAGAGAGGAATCAGTGGAGATAGAACAGAGGATTCATCAGATGATGCTGTGGACAAGGAAGCCAAGAGGAGAAATCAGATGGTAAAGGGGGCAATAGAAGGATTAATAAGAGAATACTCCAGTGAATTAAATGCACCTTCCCAAGACCAAGATGAACAAACTAGATGAAGAAAAAGGAAGTAGAAGAAAGGTGGCTACCACTGTCGGAACCACTTCTTGCAGTTTCAGAGTCACTCCTACAACCATAGTGGAGGAGGCCCCAGAACCCAAGATTGCTTCACAGCCACAAGTCTCACTTGTCAAGCAGAGTGACCCCCAATGTCAGGAAAGACAATATCCCACAAAAGTAAGAAAGCCCCCTCAGCAATTAAGTCTTCAGGCCTGAATGAGACAATTCAAAATTTACCATGTTCTGGATGTCTGTATAATAGTTATATTTTATAGTGTACTGTATATATAGTTGAGATGCACTCTCTGTTGAGTTGGATCTTATTACTAAGCGAGAAGGAGTGTTCTGTATTGAATATTTAAGTATTATTTGAGTAATATTTTTAATATATTGTTTGATTAAGCATTCTTGTTCATTTAATAATATAGGTTATATGTAAAATCAATGAATTGCATACGTCAGGATGCTAGCATGTGACACGAGGGCCCTTCACTTAAATTAAAGAAGGGAGTTAAACTCTCATCTGAACTCCTTTGTATGGCTTAGTTTTATGTTTTGGAGTTACAAAAAATAATGTCGGTAAGTGGATGAAACTTACTATTTTAGCAATTAATTTTTCAAAACATTGTTTCCTATAATGTCTTACCAACAGCAGTGTAGTGAATGCCAGAGAACCTTTTATTCGTCCAGACACCAGGAATAACCCCATTTAGGCAGGTAATGAGACAGTTGTTGTTCCTTTTTGCACCTTGTGGCACATCGGGTGGCAACCTTGCCGTTTCTTTACCATTTTGTCTGTTTTTAAGAGGCCAAGTTGCTCGTTCGACGCTCAACCCAACACAAATGGGAAGTGCGCAAGGTGCCGGCTGGACTTGAACACAGGACCATTCACCTCAAGGGCCGGTGCGGATGCCACGACACCACTGGCCAGTACAGTAATGAGACAGTAGCCTAGGAACATTGCTGCACAGTAGATTAATTTGAAATGGGAAATCTACCCCAATAGACAGTGTCCTTACGTGTGGAAATTTCTGTGCAGCCACAGTATCACCAATTGGCTTTTGCTGCAGCATCATTTAAAAACAGACATCTGTCTAAGGAACGGCATGGGTCTTCAAGAGCAGGTCTTAAGGTATGAAGGCATCACTTAAAGGGATTAAACTCATATGAACTGCTGGTTGGGAGTTAGCTCCTGATATAAAGCATCGTATCTTCCATGGGTATGATACGCAGATAAGGCTTTTATTGGAACAGGCGTCTAATCATTCGGTGGCTTGTCCTGGAAACCCAAATCCGTCAACGATCTATACCATCTGTCTCATTTCCAATCTGATGCTCAAAGTAAAACCTACCCCAGACTAACTAACGAAGTTAGTTCCATTAACTAATCAGTCCCACTAACTTGAAGCATTGGATTCAGCAGAGGTCATGTTTTCAAGCAATTAAAAATTTCCAGCCCAGTATATTGATTTCAATGTCATCACTTCAGAAGAAACCCTGATAGAGCTAAAGAGAGTACAGAGTTATTGAGATGCATCCAAGTTTTTTTGTAAAAAATACATGACAAGTCCAATTGGGTGTTCCTGGGCCTAGTTTAAGGAATGAATTTGGACGAATGAAAAAGTATAGTCTTCTGGACGTCTGAATCATGGGCAAGGACAAAAACAGACCAGGAATAAAAGTTTTGATTTGGCGGGAGACCAATCTTACAAAGCTGAAATATGCTTTAGCAAGAGCTGATAAATGGAAGCGACTTGAAGGTAAATCAATGTCAAATTACTGGGAGACGTTCCAAAATAGATAATAAAAGCTTATGATGAACTTCTTCCCTTTAAGAAGAAGGTTGGGAACTCCCAAATCTAGGCTAGTTGAAAGATACAGGGTAAAACAAGTCAAAGCAGAAAGGCTTTAGAATTGTAATTGGTTTGCCTGTACCGAGGTAAAGTGGAACATACTTTATGCTTTATTGTCGCCAAACAATTGGTACTAGAACGTACAATCATCACAGCGATATTTGATTCTGCACTTCACACTCCCTGGATGACAAATATTAAATATTAAAGATATTATAAATAGTTAAAATTAGTAAATATTAAAAATTTAAATTATAAATCATAAATAGAAAATAGAAAAATGAGAAGTAAGACAGTGCAAAAAAAAACCGAGAGTCAAGTCCGGATATTTGGAGGGTACGGCCCAGATCTGGGTCAGGGTCCGTTCAGCAGTCTTATCACAGTTGGAAAGAAGCTGTTCCCAAATCTGGCCGTACGAGTCTTTAAGCTCCTGAATCTTCTCCCGGAGGGAAGAGGGACGAAAAGTCTGTTGGCTGGGTGGGTTGTGTCCTTGATTATCCTGTCAGCACTGCTCCGACAGCGTGCAGTGTAAAGTGAGTCCACAGACGGAAGATTGGTTTGTGTGATGTACTGCGCCGTGTTCACGATCTTCTGCAGCTTCTTTCGGTCTTGGACAGGACAACTTCCATACCAGGTTGTGATGCACCCTAGAAGAATGCTTTCTATGGTGCACCTATAAAAATTAGTGAGGGTTTTAGGGAACACACATCAAAGTTGCTGGTGAACGCAGCAGGCCAGCCAACATCTCTAGGAAGAGGTACAGTCGACATTTCAGGCCGAGGCCCTTCGTCAGGGCTAACTGAAGGAAGAGTAGGTAAGAGATTTGAAAGGGATTTCAAATCTCTTACCTACTCTTCCTTCAGTTAGTCCTGACGAAGGGTCTCGGCCTGAAGCATCGACTGTACCTCTTCCTAGAGATGCTGCCTGGCCTGCTGCGTTCACCAGCAACTTTGATGTGTGTTGCTTGAATTTCCAGCATCTGCAGAATTCCTGTTGTGTGAGGTTTTTAGGGGATAGGCCAAATTTCTTTAGTTTTCTCAGGAAGTAAAGGCGCTGGTGGGCCTTCTTGGCAGTGAACTCTGCTTGGTTGGACCAAGTCAGGTCACTTGTGATATTCACCCCGAGGAACTTAAAGCTTTTGACCTGTTCCACTTGCGCACCACCGATGTAAATTGGGTCGTGCGGTCCGCTACTCCTTCTGAAGTCAACAACCAATTCCTTCGTCTTGCTGATGTTGGGGGATAGGTTATTGTCTTGTATTCTGTTCATACAGGTCAGATTCTTACACAGTGGATTGAAGGTAAAACAACAACTAAGTGTAACAGCTAGTGCAGTGCATGTAGACAGTAAGGTGCAAGATCATACACTGTGAGGTCAAGAGTCCATCTTATCAAACTAGGGAACTGCTTAACAGCAGGGTAGAAGCCGTCCTTGAACTTGGTGGTGCATGCTTTCAGACTTCTGTATCTTCTGCCTGATGGGAGAGGGGAGAAGAGAGACTGTCTGGGGTGGGTGGGGTCTGTGATTAAGCTGGCTGCTTTACAATCTGGAAACTAGAAGACTAATAGTTCAAAATTACTGAAAGGAATATGGTAATGTGGAGGTAGGATTAAAGCCAAATTAGGAAATTTTAAAAATGGATTTTAAAATTAAAGGAATGTTATGTACTTTTAAAAATGCATCAAAAGAGAAGAGGGTTTTAAAGGAAAGACGGGTTGATTAGAGATTGAAAAGCTAAACTGAAGATGGAAGGTGTAGATTCTAAATGAATCCTCCATACCTCTAGTCACAGGAAGGGTGATGATCCAGAGATGGAGGAAGATGGATTGTTGAGCATTGAATATAAAGAATACAGAGAGAAAAGAAATATTAAGGTGTTTGACATTTTTGAAAGTGGGAAAGTCACAATACCCGGATAAAAATGTAACCAAGTGCTGGAAGGGAATCACACAAGAAAGTAGAGATGACTTTGGACATAGTTTTCTAGTTGTTGGTTACAGATGTGGTGCACAGTATTCCTGCTGATGTGGTATCATTGTTTAAAAAGGACTAGACCAAATAACTATACCAGAACGGCCTCATGCCAATTGTGAGCAAATAATTGCAGAAGGTTTTGATGGATTTGTTCACTTTGATCAGTTTAAGAGCATTCAATACAGAATTGTTGAGGGAAAATCAGGTGTGATGAAACTGATTGATTTTTATTTGAGAAGAAAACAAGGAGATATACAGGAACACAGGGAAATGGTAAGAGTGGGTCACCCGGTCCCTCAGTTCAGCCCCACCATTCAATATGAGATCTTATCTCCTCCTCTGAACTGTTCCCTAAGGACCCTAGTTCTCCCAATCTTTCAAACATTTGTCCACCTCCTCTGTAAATACCCCAGTGATCCAACTCTTTGTGATAGAGTGTTTCAGATAATCATCACCCTCTGTGAGAAGAAATTCTTACATGATTCTATTTAAATGCCCTTTCATCTCGTAACTATATTCCCTCATTTCCCGGTGGAAATGTCTCAATATCTTCTCTGTCTGCCATACTTCCTTACAATCTTATATGTTTCAATAAGGTCAAACCTCATTCTTCTAGACACTAGAGAACATAAACTGAATCCCTTTAGCTGCCTGTGAAAGAACAACTCTCATTCCAGGCATTAATTTGGTGAGTCTCTTTGGACTGTATCCAATTTGAATGAGTTGGTGATAAAAATTTAATATTACATTTTTAACAAATGACAAATGGGATGCTCATGGATTACCAGAAATGCTAGAGAACACTTAAGAAAGAAATCAGGATGGCTAAAGGAAGGAATGAAGTTGCTCTTGCAGACAAGATGAAGGAGAATCCTAAGGGATTCTACAGAAATGTTAAGAGCAAAGGGATTGCAAGGAACAAAATTGGTCCTCTGGAAGAATAGATTGGTAATCCATGTGTGGAAACAAAAGAGATGGGGGAGATATTAAATGAATTCTTTGCATCTGTATTTACTCAGGAGGCAGACACAGGGTCCACAGTAGTGAGGTAAAGCAGCCTCAACTTTGTCGATCCTGTACAGATTACAGAGAAGGAGGTGTTTGCCACCCTGAGGCAAAACAGGGTGGATAAACCTCCAGGGTCTGTCAAGATGTTCCTTCAGACCCAACAGGAGGCAAGTGCAGAAATTGTCGGGGCCCCAGCAGAGATATGTAAATCATCCTTAGTGACAGGAGAGGTTCCAGAGGATTGGAGGACAGCCAGTGTTGTTCCGCTGTTTAAACAAGGCTCTAAACATAACCCAGGAAATTAAGTTATAGGCCTTTGGTGCAGGGTTTTCACAAATAAAACAGCAGAGGTGTTTTAAGTTTCAGAAAAGACGTGGCAACTCATTTATTGAACACCAAAAGCTGCATTGCATCAGACCAGCCTCTGAAAGTGAAACCCCAACCCTACGTTGGTGGTTGTGGGTTCTGTACAATTCCACCAGTTACATTGCCTCTCACAGCTCCCCCCCCCCACCCCCCACCACAGAGTTCACTAAAACCGACATTGTGAGCCTGTTGGGAGCTCGGACGAGCCACCCGGCTCGGGTCCTGTGTTCTGAGGGTGGAGGAACAGCAGGTGCCACTGGGCCGTCCAGAGGTGCGTGGATGCTCATGTGGTGACAGCAGGGTCCTGGTAGCGGAACCTTCTGAATCTCGGTGGGCTGGTTTAAGGTGATTGACCGAAATCCCCCTCCTATCTATGATAAAGAGTCTTTTCTCTGTGTTCCAAAGTGTGGAACAAGCCGGTGTACGGGGGCCGAAGGGGATGTTGGCGTGCATCATGGTGGATGAGAACAAATGAGGTGGAATGTAGGTCAACAGGAACCCAAGAGTGCTGTACGCCATGATGGGAGGTAGGAAAAGGGGAAAAGGAATTGAATTTACTGAGGATGGTGGATTGCTGTTGAGAGGCCACCCAGGCAATAGTAGCATCAGGAATGAAATCACCTGGCGCTCGTACTGGCTGTCTGTATACCAGCTCAGCCGCAGACCACTGCAGGTCCTCTTTTGGAGCTGTTCTGAGCCCCAGCAGGACCCATGGGAGATGATCATGCCAACACTCATCCATCAGGGAAGCCCTCAGAGCAGCCTTTAAGGAGCAGTGAAACAGCTCGCATAGGCCATTGGACTGCCAGTGATAAGCTGTGGTGTGATGTGGCCTGACTCCAAGGTTCTGGGCCATCGCAGCCCAAAAGTTTGAAATGAATTGGGGACAGGAGTCAGAGGAAATATCAGATGGGGTACCAAACTGAGCAACCCAGATGCTGATGAATCCTAAGTCACATCTGCGGCCGTCCCCATAATTCCTATGGGGACAACCTCTGGCCACTTGGTGGTGTGGTCCACCGAGGTAAGGAGGTGTGTGAAACCACAGGAGGAGGGAAGAGGACCAACAAGGACATGGTCAAACCATCCCTCAGGGACCTCAAAAGGTGCCAACGGCGCCTGAATATGACGTTTGGTTTTTGCCTGCCAGCACTCCACGCAGGCTGAAGTCCAATTACACACGTCCTTTCAAAGGCTGTGCCACATAAATTTCAGTGCAAACAGTTTCTGTGAGGCCTTCTGGCTCAGATGTGAGAAGCCATGTATGGAGTCAAAAACAGTCCACCTCCAGTTTGCGGGCATTAAGGGGGCAAGGGTGACCGGTTGAAACGTCGCACAGGAGAAAAATCCCAACTTCCCCGAACTTGAGGTCGGCCAACTGCAGGCCTGTAACTGCGGTTCTGTAAACCCGGATCTCTGGGTCCGTAGCTTGGTCGAATGTGTATGGCCTCAATGGCTGGCTGTGAGAGCCATTCAGCTATGGCATTGTTTTTCCTCGATATACAATATTGAATATCAGTTGTGAACTCTGATACGTAGGTCAGGTGGCATTGCTGCGGTGCAGACCAAAGGTCTGATATTTTGGCCATTGTGTGCACGAGGGGTCTGTAAACAATGAACACTGCGAAAAAACGACTGTCTAGAAGAAAAGGAAAATGGCAGACAGCCAGATAGAGACCAAGAAGCTCACAGTCAGAAAGAGCTTGCTTGGTATCATCAAATGCCCTGCTCATGTCCACTGACCAGTTAAGCATGTGATTAAGGGTATTACATTTGAGCACGCTATACAGGGGAAGCATAAGTTCAGCAGCTCACAGAATGAAGCAGTGATAGAAATTCACCATGCCTAAAAACTCCTGTTTTTTTTTGTAGTGTAGGGCGATGGGAAATCCATAATAGCAACTATTTTTGATGGGAGGAATTTTGCACCTTCTGCTGAGATGCTATGGCCAAGAAAGTCAATGGTTGACAACCCAAACTAGCACTTAGCTGGGTTAATAATCAAACTCTGTTGGCTTAAGCACTCGAAAGTGTGCGGAGATGAGATACGTGTTCGGAGTAGGACGCACTGACAACAAGTATGTCATCCAGGTGAACAAAAAGAGAACCTAAGTCTTTTAATACAGAGTCTATCAGCCGTTGGAAAGTCTGTGCCACATTTTTCAGCCCAAATGGTATGCATAGGAACTCAAAGAGGCCAAATGGTGTTATCACAGCCGTTTTGGCAATGTCCTCCGGGCACCCGGGCACCTGATGGTAGCCCCTAACTAAATCGACTTTGGAAAAGTTGACTTTTTGGCTAAATGTGCTGAAAAGTCCTGGATGTGTGGGACCGTGCAACGATTGGGGGTGGTGGCCTCATTAAGTCATCAGAGATCACCACTGTTGGACTTAGGGACCATATGGAGGGGTGAAGCCCAGCGTACAATGCTGAGTCTTTCCATGTTGGCAAACTCAACCTTCACTGTTGCCAGCTTTTCTGGATGCAGTCTACGCGTGTAGGCATGAACTGGTGGGCCAGTTGTGGAAATGTGGTGCTCAACCCCCATGTTTTGTGACTGTAGTGTAGAATGTGGGCTTGGTGAGGGTTGGGAACTCGCTCAGCTGTTGAGTAAACTCACATGTGGTGGTACACGAGGTTGACAGAGTCATTGTGGGGAAATTACTGTGGGAGCAGGGTAACAACCCAAAGTCCTTGATATCCACAAACTGGCAGTTCTATGATTGACCAACAGTCCTTGGAGACACAGGGAACCTGCACCGAGCAGAGGTCGAGCCACTTTAGCCAGGGCAAAGTTCCATGTGTAAAACCACCCACCGAAGCAGAGCATCCCCCATCCAGTCCCGTAAGTCTGGATCTTACTGACTTTGGCATCCTCCAACGAGGTTTCGTTGCTCTTTACCTTCTCATCAACAGGCAATGCTGGCAGCACACGCACTTGAGCACCCATGTCACATAGGAAGCGTCACCCTGAAAGGGTGTCTGTAATGAACAGCAGATGTCCCTGGCAGTTGGAACTCGCAGTGTTCACAGACCTCTGATGTTCTGATGTGCTGACACTGTCGAAGCTGCAAGGCAGTCAGCACTTCCTAACGTTCGTACCAGAGCGAGCATGGTAAAAGCACAGATCTGGCTTTGTTTGTTTTGCAGCAGCGGGTGTCCTTATGATAGGGGCCTTGCAGACCGGGCTTATTGAGGTAGAGAAAGGAGAAGGAGTGATGCACTGCTGTCTGGCGCTGAATGTAGACTATCAGCCATTTTGGCAAGCTCCCTCGCTGCATTAGCAAGGGTTATGCAAACTTGGTCAGGCATTTGCTGAATGAAGAGTTCATTAAAAATAAAACAAGAATGGTGATTTCTCAGGGGAGTCAGCATGTGGTCCATTAGCTCTGAAGGCTTATCATCACCAAGGCCGGGCAAGGAGAGCAACTGTTTGGCGCGCTCAGACTCCGACAGTCCAAAAATCAGTAAGAGGTGAATTTTCAGCCATTATATCTTGCTTGAGTTTGAATCACCACTCTCGCAGCCGTGGAGTTGCTGAGCGATGCTACTACATAGAAATATTTGTAGTCGGCAGAGATTTCTCACAGTGCAAATTGAGCCTCAGCTTGTACAAACCAAGCAATGACATTTTGCACCCAAAATTCCAGAGTCTCAAAGTAATTGTGTTGGCCGACATGTTCAATAACTCCAGAATCGACCAGGAGCATCAGGGTCACCAATGTATGTTTTCTCAAATAAAATGGCGGAGCTATTTCATGTTTCAGAAAAGCTGTAGCAACATATTTATTGAACACCAAAAAACTGAATGCAAAGTGTGCTAAAAAACCCTTTACGTAATTACATCATCACGTCAGACCAGCTTCTTAAACTGAAACCCCAACTCAGTATCAGTGATGGTGAATTTTGTACATTTTCACCAATCATGTTACCCTACAGAGTATGACATCAGTTTCAGGAAAGTTATTGGAAGGTATTCTAAGGGACCAGATGTATAAGTATTTGGGTAGACAGGGACTGATTAAAGGTGGTCAGCATGGCTTTGTGTGTGGTAGGACATGGCTAACCAATCTCATAGAGATTTTCGAGGAAGTTACTAGGAAAGTGGATGAAGGCAGTGCAGTGGATGTTGTCTGCATGCATTTAGGAAGGCATTTGCAAATGTCCCACTTGGGAGGTTGGTCAAGAAGTAGGGCACCGAGGAGTGTGGTAGAACAAAGGGATATGGGAATACACGTCCATAATTCAGTGAAAGAGGTATTATAGATAGGGCTGTAAAGAAAGCTTTTGGCACATTGGTCTTCATAAATCAATGTATTGAGTAGAGGAGGTGGGAAGTTATATTAAAGTTGTATAACATGTTGGTGAGGCCTGATTTGGAGTATTGTGTGCAGTTTTGGTCACCCACCTACAGGAAAGATGTAAACAAGATTGAAAGAGTTCAGAAAAAGTTCACAAGGATGTTACTGGTTCTGAAGGACCTGAGTTATAAAGAAAGATTGAATAGGTTAAGAATGTATTCTTTAGAATGTGGAGATTGAGAGGAGATTTGATAGAGATATACAAAATTATGAGGAGTATAGGTAGGGTAAATGCAAGCAGGCTTTTTCCACTGAGGTTGGGTGGGACTACAACCAGAGGTCATAGATTAAGGGTGAAAGGTAAGAAGTTTAAGAGGAACATGAGAGGAAACTTCTTCACTCAGAGTTGTGAGAGTGTGGAATGACCTGCCTGCACAAGTGGAGCAGGTGAGCTTGGTTTCAATACCTAAGAGAAGTTTGGATAGGTACGTATATCAGTATGTATATATAAGTTTGAATATGGAGGGCTATGGCTCCGGGCAGTTTAAATGGTTTCAGCATGGACTGGATGGGCCAAGGGGCCTGTTTCTGTGCTGTACTTCTCTCTGACTCTATTGAACTTAAGGAAAATAGGAAATTGCAAGTGATTCAATGTAGAATACCTTGATTTACCAAAGTAAAGTGTTCTTGAAAAATGTTTCATTAAGTGCAAGACACTATGAGGATTTTGGTACCATGTTTTAATCTATGTGGAGCATGGCCCCTGTTCATTTGAGTGAAAAATTGTTTTGTAAATTGAAGATTCGTACTCAAGGGGGGGTCAGTGGCTTTATAGCCATCTTGAACTGGATGCCATTGGTTGGCCGCTGGAAAATTCCACTTTAGACGGATGCAGGGGAGGTGCTTGGCAACGCAGTCCCCAAACTTACGTCGGGTCTCACCAATGTGGAGGAGGGCACATGGGGAGCACCAGATACAATAGATGACTTCGACAGATTCCCACAGGTGAAGAAACTTTTCACAGGTGTTTGTGGAAGGTCTGAAGGTGGATAGATCACCTGGACCAGATGGACTGCATTCCAGGATTTTGAAAGGGGCAGCTGAAGAGATTGCGAGGGATTAATAATGATCTTTTAAGAATCACTGGATTCTGAAATGGTTCTAGAGGACTGGAAAATTGCACGTGTTACTCCACTCTTTAAGAAGGGAGGGAGGCAAACGATAGAAAATTGTTGATAAGATGTTAAAGTCAATCATTAAGGATCAAGTTTTGGAAAACTTGGAGGCTCATGATAGAGCAGGCCAAAGGCAGCATGATTTCTTCAAAGGGAAAGTTTACCAGACAAACCTGTTGAAATTCTTTGAGGAACTAACTGGCAGGTTAGAAACAGATGCTGATTGGTAGGAAGCAGCGAGTGAAATAAAAGGATACTTTTCTGGTTAGCTGCCAGTGACTAGTGCTGTTCCACAGGGGTCGGTGTTGGGACCGCTTCTTTTTATGCTGTATATCAATGATTTAGCTGACAGAATAGATGGCTTGTTGCCAAGTTTGTGGACGATATGAAGATTGGTGGAGTGGCAGGTAGCGTTGGGGAAACAGATAGGCTGCAGAAGGACTTAGGTTAGGAGAATGGGCAAGAGAGTGGCAAATGAAATACAATGTTGGAAAATGCATGGTCATGCACTTTAGTAGAAGAAATAAATGTGCAGGCTATTTTCTAAACAGGGAGAAAATCCAAACATCAGAAATGCAAAAGGATTTGGGAGTCCTTGTACAGAACATCCTAAAGTTTGAGTTGGTGGTGAGGAAGGCAAATGCAATGTTAGCATTCATTTCAAGAGGTCTAGAATACCAGAACAGGGATGTGATGCTGAGGCTTTATAAGGCACTGGTGAGGCCCCACCTTGAGTATTGTGAACAGTTTTGGGTTCCTTATCTAAGAAAAAATATGCTGGCATTGGAGAGGGTTCAGAGGAGGTTCACAAGGAAGATTCTGGGAATGAAAGGGTTATCATATGAGGTATGTTTGATGGCTCTGGGCCTGTACTCACTGGAATTTAGAAGGAAGAGGGTGGTCTCATTGAAACCCTTCACATGTTGAAAGGCCTAGACAGAGTAGATGTGGAAAGGATGTTTCCCGTGGTAGGAGAGTCTAGAACAAGAGGGCACAGCCTCAGGATAGAGGGTGTCCATTTAAAACGGAGATGTGGAGAAATTTCTTTAGCCAGAAGATGGTGAATTTGTGGAATTTGTTCCCACAGGCAGCTGTGGAGGCCAGGTCATTGGGTGTCTTTAAGGCAGAGATTTATAGGTTCTTGATTGGCCACAACATCAACAGTTATGGGGAGAAGGCTGGGGAGTGGGGCTGGAGGAGAGGGAAAAGAAAGGATCTGCCATGATTGAATGGCAGAGCAGATTCGATGTGCCAAATGCCCTAATTCTGCTCCTTTGTCTTATGGTCTACTTGGATTTTCAGACAGCCAAGGTGCCACACAAGAGTCTGCTAACCAAAATAAGAGCCCATTATTATCTTTTGTAACTTAAAAAAAAATTAAAGTGATTCAAAGAAAAACACACGAGTCTGAAATGTAGGTCTAACTTTTGAGCTTAATTTAAGCAAGGTGCGCATATTTCACGTGGTAGCATGATGACGTATGCACAACGTTGCTCCCTGCTTACCTATAAACTCCAAACTCATGGAGAATCTATCTCAACTTATATACATATATAGGCTATATAATACAACTACTGTATACAGACATCCATGGCACAGTAAATTTTAAATTGTTCATACCTAAAGATTTAATCGCTGAAGAGGCTTTCTTACTCTCCTGGGACAATGTCTTTCCTAACAAGTGGGATCGCTCTGTTTGGCAGGTGACACTTGTGGCTGTGAAACTGTCTCAGGTTCTGGGGTTGCCTCTATGGCGTCAATAGAGTTGACTCTGAGATTGCAGGAATTGGTTCTGATAGCAGTAGCCAACTTTCTTTTCTATCAATTGACTGCTCTCCTCGACTGATCGATGTGCCGTCTCCAGATGATAACAGACTCTCCGCTGTGTAGGAGAGTGGACCAGTACAGTACTTAATCTTTCTGAATACCAACTTTTGATCACCTCTGTAGTCCCTTGTCAGGACTGCTTGTCCAGGACTGAAACATGAACCCTCTTCCTATTTCTTCTTCTAGTTTGTGCATCTTGATCTTGGGAAGATGCATTTAGCTTATTGGAGTATTCTCTTATTAATCCTTCTAATGCTCCCTTTACCATCTGATCTCTCCTCTTGGTTTCCTCATCCAGAACATCACCTGACAAATCCCCTGTTTTTGTATCTCAATTGACTCCTTTCTTTTTGGCCTTCCATTCATCGAGCTGGGCTTTGGTCTTTGCATCTACTTTTACAAGCAGCTTTTTGCCTCCCACTTGAAGTTCATGCAATAACCTCAATGCACGCAAAGTAGATTCTGGTTCTTTGTACTCACAAAAGCTGAATGCTTGCAGCTTTCCTGATGTTCCTTGAACTCTCACCCAGCTTAAAACCAAACCACATTTTGCGTGTAACTGCCTGAGTAACATATCAGAAGCTTTGTCAGATATGTTGCCTACAAAAACTGTTGTAGTCAGACCACTGCTTTCGTCACTTCCATGATTCCTCTGAGCAGCATGGTCCTTGCATATTGATACAATATGCTTTCCAGCCGGAGGCACAGATGTTGGCACCAGTGCCTGTTGTCCTCCCTTGGACAATGGTTCATGATATTCAGCATGGAGATAGTTGCGACATAATTCAGTACATTTCTTAATTCACTTTCCATTGACTTTATTGTAGGGGATCGTAGCATGCAAATGATGGACAGATCTCCAATCAAATTGTAGTTGTCTTAACAAATCATATCCCCACAATGATGGCCCTTCTGTTTTTACCACATACAATTTGACTTATTGATTGTTGTATTTCACTGTTACAAATGTTATTCCCACAATCTTTTCTTCAGCATAAGTTCTTCGACAGATATCTGCAGGCTTCAGTTTAGTATCTTTGAAATGTGGTTCAAATTCATTTTGTGGAGTGACTAAACCAGTGTCCAATTTCATTTAAATTAATTTGCCATTCACTTGGGGCTTAAAGCCTATTGCTTGTCTATTGTTACTTTTCGTACTGTAAATCTCAAGGCTACACAGCCTGTGTCACTCTCTCATGTTGAATTTCATCATCAACATGCAGATTAGTGCTCTTTTTGAAACTGCCACTTGACCTTTTAAGCTTTTTCTCTTCTCTTTGCAGTCCATTTATTTTTGTCTGCCTGACATGCTCTTTGAATGTGACTTACTTTATTGCATTTTCTGCAAGTTTCGCCTTTAAACCTGCATTTGTTTGGCATATGTGAGCCCCTGCCACAATGGTAACACAATTTGGTTTGCCAGGCTGGTTTCTGTTTAGATGTTGCAACATTATTCACACTTGCTTTCATTCCTGACTGCAACTCGATTGTCTCTCTGTCTGCGGTTTGTATTGAAACAGCGATTTCAATTGCTCTTTTAAAGGTAAGTTGTGCTTCAGTTAGAAGCCATTTTTGAAAGCTTTCTTTTAAGATTCCACAAACCAAGTGATCCCACGGTGCATCAAGCCCGTAATGACAATCCTCAAATAATCTCTTCAATTCAGACACATACTCTGAAATAGGCTCTCCTTCTTTTTGAATCTGCTTATGAAAATTAAAGTGTTCAGCAATCAACAATGGCTTCAGCTTCAAGTGTTCCTGCATTACTTTTACAATAGCACCAAAGCTCATTTCTGCTGGTTTGGTTGGAGCAGTTAAACTTCAAAGCAAAGTGTATGTCTTTAAACCCAATGCACTCAGCAAAATTGGCACTCACTTCACATTATATTCCGTCTGGGTAGCCTCCAACCTGATGGCATGAACATCGACTTCTCTAACTTCCGCAAATGCCCGACCTTCCCCTCGTACCCCATCTGTTACTTATTTTTATGCACACATTCTTTCTCTCACTCTCCTTTTTCTCCCTCTGTCCCTCTGAATATACCCCTTGCCCATCCTCTGGGCCCCCCCCCCCGTCTTTCTTCCCGGACCTCCTGTCCCATGATCCTCTCGTATCCCTTTTGCCTATCACCTGTCCAGCTCTTGGATCCATCCCTCCCCCTCCTGTCTTCTCCTATCATTTTGGATCTCCCCCTCCCCCTCCAACTTTCAAATCCCTTACTCACTCTTCCTTCAGTTAGTCCTGACGAAGGGTCTTGGCCTGAAACGTCGACTGCACCTCTTCCTAGAGATGCTGCCTGGCCTGCTGCGTTCACCAGCAACTTTTATGTGTGTTACTTACTTCACATTGGCTATTTCATTTGCTTCAAAATACTGTTCCAATAGCTAAATATACGAGCCAATTACTCACTGTGTAATAAAATGCACCAAATTTTCCATCATAGCCAGTCATTTCTGCTTTTCTAAAATGATTATTATCACCCAGTACCCTTTATAAACCTAAGAATTCTTCCTTGCTCTTCATGAACCTGTGAGTTCTTCAGTTTTCTGACATTTTTTAAAGCTCGATTGTGTCTTCCCTTCTGAATAACATGAGCTACATTTCTTTTTTGCTTGAAGCTTGATGGTCTCTGCATGTGCTGGGGTGCACTGTTTCTCCCGTTGTATTTCTTTTTAAGTTTTAATGTCTCACTGTGTTTCAACAGGTCGATAGCCACCTCCGGTTTGTCTTAAAAATACCTCATTGATAATGTTATGTTTTGTAACTGCAAAACATTAAACTAATTCAAAGAAAGACACAGAAGTCCAAAATGTGGGTTTAACTTCAGGTATTCTTTAAGCAAGGTGTGCACCTATCATGTGCTAATGCGATGACATATGCAATTCAAGTATTTATATATATAACCCATAATGAATTATTTAAAGGAACAAGAGTACAAGAATCGTTAGGCTGTGCAGTCTAAGCACCCAAGATTCTTCTTTGGTTATCCATTGAAATCCGATGATGACGTCCACTCCTTCAACAGTGAGATCTTTGATGACTATACAGTCCTATCCTGGACCCAGAAGCTCTATTGCAGGTGGGACATGTATATGTAGTAGTGGTGGTGGTAGTGGTAGCAACCATGGTTGCATTTCTCCTGGCTCTCTTCTGCTGTCTTCTGGTTGTTCTTTCCATCTCCAGAATACGAGCCCCGTCCCTACACAGCTGTCGCCAAGTGGTACGGTCAGCAGCAACCTCCTCCAGGTCCTCGGGTCTGATCTTGCACTTCCTTAAAGCATTCTTCATCCGATCCTTATAGCGCTTCTTCGGCCCTCCAGCTGACCGTCGACCATGATGTAGCTGGCCGTATAACACTCTGCGGGGTAGCAGACATGGGGGCATCCTTATCACGTGCCCCAGCCACTGCAGCTGACGCTGGGTGATCATGGCCTCAATACTCCTGCAGTTGCTCTTTACAAGTATTTCAGTGTGAGGCACCCGCTCACGCCAGGTAATTCCCAGGGTGTGCTGGAGACAGCTTATGTGGAAGCGCTGCAAGGACTTGATGTGACAGCTGTAGGTTACCCAAGCTTCACAGCAATAAAGGAGGTTGGTGACACAAGATTATACATACACACACACACGCACACACACACGATTACTCAAATATTATCGAAATACCAAATATACAACACCCATGGTATTACAGGAAACATACTAGCATGGACAGAAAATTGTTAAGAGGCAAAGAGTGGGAATATGGTGGGCTTTTTCTGGTTGGCTGATGGTGACTTGTGGTATTCCACAAGGCTCAGTGTTAAGTCCACTTTCTTTCATCTTATATGTTAATGATCAAGATAATGGAATTGATGGCTTTGTGGCCAAGTTTATGGATGATATGAAGATAGGTGGAGGGGCAGGTAGTGTTGAGGAAGGAGTCCGTAGAACAACTTAGACAGATGAGGAGAATGGACAAAGAAGTGGCAAATGGAGTATAGTATAGGGAGGTGTATGGTCATGCACCTTGGTAGAAGGAGCCAAGACATAGACTATTTTCTGAATGGAGGGAAAATTCAGAACTCAGAGGTGCAAAGGAACTTGTAGGATACCCTAAAGGTTAACTTGCAGATTGAGTCAGCATAAGGAAAGCAAATGAAAAGTTAGCATTCATTTTAAGAGGACTAGAATATTAAAGTATGTAATGCTGAGGGTTTATAAACGATTGGTCAGACCACACTTGGAGTATTGTGAGCAGATTGGGCCCCATATCTAAGAGAGAAAGTGCTTGCATTGGAGTGGGTCCAGAGGACTTTTCAAGAATGACCCTAGGAATTAAACTTTTAATGTATGAGGAGCATTTTATGGCTCTGCGTCTGTACTCGCTGGAGTTTAGAAGAATAAAGGGGGATCTTATTGGAACATACTAAATATTGAAAGGCTTAGATATTGAATTGAATTTACTTTATTTCTTACATCATTCACATATATGAATAAAAATCTTTATGTTATGTCTCTGTCTAAATGTGCAATGTGCAATTTATAGTAATTTGTAATAAACAGTATGTACAACAGGACAGTCAATATAGTGTAAAAATACAATTGTATCAGCGAAAATTAATCAGTCTGATGGCCTGGTGAAAGAAGCTGTACCGGAGCCTGTGGGTCCTGGCTTTTATGCTGCGGTACCGTTTCTCGGATGGTAGCAGCTGGAACAGTTTGTGGTTGGGGTGACTGGGGTCCCCAATGATCCTTCGGGCCCTTTTTACACATTTGTCTTTGTAAGTGTCCTGAATAGTGGGAAGTTCACATCTACAGATGCGCTGGGCTGTCCGCACCACTCTGTGCAGAGTCCTGCGATTGAGGGAAGCACAGTTCCCATACCAGGCAGTGATGCAGCCAGTCAGGATGCTCTCAATTGTGCCCCTGTAGAAAGTCCTTAGGATCTGGGGACTCATGCCAAACTTATGGGATATAATGGGTGTGCAGAGTCTAGAACCAGAGGGCACAGACTTAGAAACAAGGACATCCATTCAGAATGGAGATTAGGAGGATTTTTTATATCAGTGCTCATACATAAAATAGGGCTCTAATTTTTTCACAGATCGTACAACTGATATTGTGTCTTTCTGATACTTGATTAACTGTGACGAATGAGTCTAAGAGCGACTGACTTCCTGGATCACCAATCCATTTTTACTGATGTAATCAGTTGAGGATTTAACCTTATCTTGTTACATCAGTAAAAGGTGGGCCTGCCTTGGGTAAATCCCAGACCTTCTCTTCACCCCTCCCCCTTCTCTCCCTCTTTGATTTATGGCAGCATGCATAATGAATGACTTTCATCTGATAATTAGTCATGTGATTCCTTTGGGCTCTCTCTCCCTTTATTACTGTCTACTCTAGATAGTCATTTGGCGTTTATTGGATATAACGCAATTTACAAATGATATAAGATTTAACAGTTTTGCCATCTAATAGAAGTCCCCATATTGTACTCTTATTGATCTGTATCAAACTCCAAACTCTGAACTGCTACCTCTGCAAATTAAATACAGTTGCCGATGTGTCCATTCATCACTTATTTGCTTCACTGGCTAAAGTCAGTGAGCGGGTCCTATCAGACAGCTGGAGAAAGTAGACAGACTGCTGCCACCTCAGGGCTGGTTGTACACAGTGATACCGACTGCGCAGCTGTGAAGCCACTTCAGCATTAAAGCATCCTTTTGTGACTTTGAATGCAAGCTTAATTACTAAATGTGTTTCCAGTATTCCGACGCACTTTCACCCCCAGAAATGCTTCCATTCTTCCTGAACACAAACGCATCCTTATTCTGAGTAAGAAGTCATTATAATTAATTGGTTTCCTGTTCAGCTGCTGGAAGCTGCAAGGCCCGATTGGCTTGGTGCTGTTGAGCAGTAAATCACAAACCATAAATTTGCAAACAAAATGGACATTTTCAGCCGCATTTCCAATACTTGTATATTTCAGACCATCATGTTAGCTTAACGATGGAGAGAAAGAAAGGGAGAAGGCAGTTAATTAGTTCAGATTTGATTATGAAGGTTAATTAAAGCTCATATTTCCAGTGCTTTGTGTACGAGCGTTTTTCTAAATCCTATTATCGCTTTATTTTAGAAACAATTGAAGGTTGCAGGCACTTGCAAGAAAATACATGTTCAGCACAGCATTGTGGGCCGAAGGCCCTGTATTGTACTGTAGGCTTTCTATGTTTCTAAAATATTAGAATTAGTATCGATGGGAAAATGCTGGCTGGGCGAAAGGAGGATTGTTACTTTAGGATTGTCATATTTAATTGCGTCTTTCGATGAGGGTCTCGAGGAGTTTTATATTTTGGTGAGAATAATTCTGTTTATGTTTTGTGCCTGAATCATTGAAACAAATTTACAGTTAAACACTAAATCACTAATCCTGTCCTTATTCATCCAACTCTCATGTTGATGGTCACCTGGCATAACTGTCACATTGATGGTCACCTGACACATTGTTAAATTGATTGTCACCTGACATTAACTGTTATATTCATGGTCACCTGATGTAATGTGCAGATTTGAAATTCATTACAGGTCAGGAAAAAAAGGAAGAAAGCATTTTCATAATAGACTTGCTGACCCCAATAATGGAATCACATAGGCAGGGAGCATCCGTGAATGCTTGTGGTGCCGTCGGTTTAGATGCTATGTACGATTATCCCAGTATCAGTTAGATAACCCAGAGGATGTCTCTGAAATGTGAATTAACTGACATTTCCATCATATATTCACAAACACAACACCATCATGATAAATGTACCAAGTTATCAAAGGTAAACTACAGCTAAACCACAACCATTTGGTTATATGTAAAACATGTGCTAACTGGTTGGATCAATTCCATTGTTTTCCAAGGGCAAGTATTGTAAATTGTAGTGAATCTCCTGGTAAAGCCATTTAAGGGATCTGGAGATACTAGAGCAAAATGGTGCTGAGGTACTAAATCAGACAAGATTTTAACGAATGTCAGAGCAACCTTAAAAGGTCAAGTGACCCCTGTCCTGCTGCTATCTTCAATGCCCTTAATTTTTTTTGTAATTTATTTTTTATTGAATTTCATCATCAAACAAACATTTCCATAAGATGTATTTCAGATACTGTACATATATATCATATAATCATATTTGTCACAAATCTCCATATAATATTTATCTGAGGTATACACTTATAGAAAGGAGAGGAAAGAAAGAACAATCGAAAGAAGAAAACTATGTACAGAGTAGGGAGTGATTTTTTACAACATATTCATTGACTCGTGAGAATAAAATCAGACCTACGAGGTGTTATGTAGTTAAACCATTTTTTTTCAGTATGAATAAAATTGTTCCAACTTATGATTAACAGATGCTGTTATCTTCTCCACTTTGTAAATGTCCATTGTAATTTCCATCCATACATTTAAAGTTGGGCTCTCCTGTGATAACCATTTCCTGGTAAGGGTCTTTTTACCAGCCACCAGCAGTACATTCATTAAATATTTATCTCTTTTCAACCATCTTGAGGTATATACCCAAAATATATGGTCTTACTCTCTAAGAGTATTTCACATATAAAGATGTCTTGTCGGGCATTATGTATCCCACTCCAATAGCCTTTGATAACAGAGCACTCCCAGAAAATATGATAATGGTTTGCATTTTGATTTCCACAATTTCTCCAGCAAGCAGGGGAGTTACTATTATAATGGGATTTCTGAGAAGGTGTAATAAGACATCTTATCAAGTTTTTCCACCCGAAACTCCCTTCATTTCTGTGAACTGCTACACTTCCATTGATACCTCTATATTATTGTCAGTCTTCCTCAGATATTATTATCCCTCCTTCCTTCTTCCATTTTGTTTTAATGTATGAAGTTGAATGTGTTCTAAGATTTGACAAACCCTTATAAACACTTGAAATTATTCTACTACCGTTGTCTGAATTATATGCTTTTCTAAATAGCTCTATCAGACATGTACTTGCCTTGGTTACATTTTTAACTGTCCCATTAACATACTGTCGCATCTGTAAATACCGGTAAAAGTCTTGCTTTTCTAATAAGTGTTTCTCTTTGAGCATTTCAAAACTGAATAGTGTTCCTTCTTTCATTATATTGCAAATAGCTGTTATTCCTTTAGCTGTCCAGTCCTTAAATCTAGCATCCAGCTTATTCGGTGTAAAATCCGAGTCATATGCACACCATTTAAGAATTGCAATGTCTCTCTCTAGTTTATATTCTTTTATAATAGTTTTCCATATTTTAAGAGCCCATTTCACCCACGGGTTATCGATATTATTTATGTAACTTTGTAGGTTGTTATCAGCCAAAATTGCCTGTATGGGGATGGAAAGTATCCTCTCCTCAATGTTTTTCCATTGAGCGTCATATGATGGGTTGCACCAGCATATCACGGCTCTCAATTGTGCTGCAAAATAATAATCTCTAAGAGAAGGTAGGCCCCATCCCCACTTTTCCTTGGCTAATTGCAAAGTTTTGAGAGGAACTCTAGGCCTTTTACCTTGCCATATATATCTTGATAGCATCTTGTTCCATTCATTGAATTGATTTTGGTTAATCTCTATTGGTAGGGTCTGAAAGAGATATAGTAGTCTGGGCAGTATATTCATTTTAATAGATTCAATCCTTGAACTGAGAGCAAGAAAAGGAATTAGGTTCCACCTTGTTATATCTTCCCTAATTTTTTTATATATAGGCTGATAATTGCATTCTGATAATTTTGCCAAATCTTTTGGCATAATGATGCCCAAGTATTTGATGGACTCTGTTTGCCATACCCAAGGATATCTACTTTCAATTTCTCTTGGTGGACTATAGTTACATGAAAGTAGTTGGGTTTTATCTATGTTGATCTTGTATCCTGATAATTGGCCATATTGTTCAAAGGATTGCATCAATTTAGATAAAGAGTATGTTGGTTGCCCTAGATAGATCAAATGTCATCCACGTAACAGGCCAATTTATGCTCTGTCCCTTTAATAGTAATTCCCTGATATCTTCATTTTGTCTGATGTATTGAGCTAATGGTTCCAGATATAATGCGAAGAGTAGCGGTGACCATGTCTTGTGCCCCTTTCTAGGGTAAAACTATTAGATAAATATATATTGATTTTAATCCTGACAGTAGGATTGTCGTATAGTGCCTGTATAGTTTTAATAATTGTGACATGTAGACCAAATCTATGTAAAACTCTGTAAAGAAAATTCCAATTAACTGAATCAAATGCCTTTTCAGCGTCCATGCTTATCACTATTGCTTCAATTTCATTTTTTAAAATATGATCCATAATGTGAAGTGTCCTTCGTATATTGTCTTGTGTTTAGCGTTGCTGTATAAAACCTGTCTGATCATTACATATCAGTGTGGGTAGAAACTCTTCTCATCGTTTGGCCTGATGGAGGTAAATATTCTATAATCCACATTAAGAACTTACATTAGAACATTGAACATCCACATTAGAACATTGGTCTAAAAGACCCACATTCCATTTTATCCTTGCCTTCTTTCGGTATAGCTGAGATTATCGCCTCCTTCCAGCTGGGTGGCATTTGCATCTTTCTTAGGGCCCAGTTCAGTGTGGGGAGTAAAACAGGAATTAACTCACTTCTAAACTCTTTATGCCACTCTGCCGTATATCCATCTGATCCTGGTGACTTGCTTAATTTAAGCCTACTAATTGCAGTTTTTAGTTCAGCTTCAGTTATGTCAGCAGTCATCGTTCTATTTTGTTCTTTGCTTAAAGTGGGTAACTCTAAAGAATTCAGGAAGGTGTCAATTGGGGTTATGCTTCCCCCAGGAACTTTGGAATATAAAGTTTTGTAAAACATTTCAAAAGCTTCTTGAATTTCACTTAGCTTATTTTTTATCACTTTTGTTCTTGGATCTCTTATTCTATGAATTGTACTTTCTGCTATCTTTTTTTTCAGTTTCCATGCCAGTATTTTCATAGATTTAGATCCACTTTCATAGTGTCTCTGTTTCAGAAACATTAAATTTTTTCTAATTTCTTGTGTAGCCAAACTATTAATTTCATTCCTAACTTTTAAAATTTCCTCTAGTGTAACCTGTGCCAAACTCAATTTGTGTTTTTTTTTCTAGTTCCTTCACCTTATTTTGCAATTCCTCTAATATTCTATTCCTTATTTTTTTCTTGTATGAAGATATCGCTATAATTTTCCCCCCTAAGACAGCCTTCAGAGTATCCCATAGAATGGGAGGTGAAACCTCTCCATTATCATTGAATTCTAAGTAAAGACCAATTTCTTTTTTAATTTGTTCCTTAAAATAGGGATCATTGAGTAGACTTGAATTTAGTTTCCAAATAGTATTCTTTGGTTGTAGGTCAAAATCAACATATAAATATATAGGTGCATGGTCACTTACATCTATTGTCCCAATTCCACAGGTGATTATTTTGTCTCTATCTTTCCCAAATGTTATGAAATAGTCTATTCTTGTATATACGGAATGGGGGTCAGAATAATGAGTGTAATCCCTTCTGTCGGGGAAAAGGTCCCTCCCTATATCAATTAGACCAACATCCTCAAAAAGAGTGTTAACTTTCTTATGTAAGGACTTTGTTTCATAAGTTTTTCTATTGGAAGAGTCTAACTTTGGTTGTAATTGTAAATTTAAGTCTCCCCGATATATCAAGAGACCTTCTGTTTCCGTTACCATAATATTAGTAATTTTCTGGAAGAAACTAATATCACTTCCGGGGGGTGCGTATATATTCAATAAAGTAACTGGATTTCCATCTATATTCCCTCTTACCAAAACATATCTGCCCTCCTTATCTCCCATTTGGAATACTTTTTCAAAATTTAGCTTACTTGAGATGAGAATAGCAACTCCTCTTCCATGTCCTGATTTATATGAGGGGAAAATCAAATTAATGAAGCCCACTCTCTTTAATTTTCCATGCTCATTATCACTTAAGTGAGTTTCCTGTAAATATACTACATGGGCTTGTTCTTTTTTCATTTTTGATAGAATTTTACTGTGCTTGACTGGATTCAACAGCCCATTGACATTAAAAGAAATGAATTTTACTTTGTCCTTAGCCATATCTGTTAGTATATCATTGAAATTTGCAGAATATAACTTTGCAGAATATATCATTGAAATTTGCAGAATATATAACAATCTACTCCCTGAACAAATAAGAGCTAAGAAATGCGAATAATTAAAAAAAAGGTAACAAAGGTGTGATTCCAAGGCTGGGGTCTCTAGATGACCCTGGGTTGGGCTAGAAGAAAAGTCTAGTCATGGGGGATAGCCCCTCCTACCTGTGGGTTGAGGTCCCCATGGCAGTACCTATAAAAGTAAGTAAAAATAACTATGTCCATTACACAGAAATGATTTCCCTGTGTGTTCCTCCCATGTATATATTCTCATTTAGGTGGGGAAGAAGGAATGAATAAATGAATTTTTAAAAATTGAGTAATATAAAATCCACATTATAACACGTATTTCTCGAGATAGGTATATCACTGTCTATTTTTGCTTCCGTTTAGTTTATCAGCACTTTTAAAGTTAGCCAAACCTTATGGCTCTTCTGGAGGAGGTGAGGGCTGCCCTCGGAGAACTGACAGTCTCTTCCTAAAATCCTTCTCTCATCCTGTTCCCGTCCCCTGCTTTCTTGGTTCTCTTACTATTTCCCAAGCAGTTCGGGACAACTGCTCAGCCAGACTTTCCCTTGGTTTGACCACGCTAACGGGCAGCCCTCTGTTGTTCATGTCTGTAGTCACCTCCTCCACCATCTGGTACAGTCGCATCCCTTCTTGGTAAAATACCCTCAGTTTAGCAGGGTACAGAGTTTGTAATTTAATCTTTTCTTGCTTTAATATTCGTTTCACTTCGGAATATTCTTTCTGTTTCTGTAGGACAACCGGGGGGTAATCATGATTGAAGTATATTAACTTCCCGTTCCAAAAACCCCTCTTCTTACCCCAGGCCCTTCGTAGAATCTCCGCCTTGCTCTTGAATCAAAGGAATGTAAGTACAATGGAGCACGGTTTACCTTCTCTGTCTCCGGGAGGCCACTGGACAAGCGAACAATGCGCCCTTTCGATTTCAATCTCCATAGTCTGAGGAATCTCCAGCGCTTCCCGCAGCAGCTTGTCTACAAAGTCCATCATCGACAATCCCTCCACTCCTTCGGGAAAATTATAAATCCTGACATTTTTCCGTCGTGATCTTTCCTTCTGGTCAAGCAGTTTACTTTTCTGTTGATTTAATATTTTTATCGTCTTACTTAGTATCTGTTCCACGCTTTGCACGTGATCTCCAACCTTCTCAATTCGAGTCTCTGCCACTGCTATTTTCTGATTGACGTTGGCGAGCTCTGACTTTATATCATTGAGTTGCTGCTTTATATCTTTTTGGACTTCCCTCATCTCCTCCAAAATCCTTATCATATTTGCCGCTTCGTCTGCACGAGGCCCCATGTCAGCTTCGCCGCCACACGCATGTGTAGGAGATCCGCGCGCTGTACCTCTCTCTTCCATAGGCTCCGCAGTGATGCTTTTTTTTATCTCCATTCTTTCTCCCCATTCTTGCCCCCCTTATCAATTCAGATATTTTCAAAAGATCTTATACTTGATGGATTAACGGGGCAAAATATGCCTTTTTCCGAAGGAGCTGTTGATTTAAGCTAGCACTCTGAACGATGAGCAACACACATCAAAGTTGCTGGTGAACGCAGCAGGCCGGGCAGCATCTCTAGGAAGAGGTACAGTCGACGTTTCAGGCCAAGACCCTGAAACGTCGACTGTACCTCTTCCTAGAGATGCTGCCCGGCCTGCTGCGTTCACCAGCAACTTTGATGTGTGTTGCTTGAATTTCCAGCATCTGCAGAATTCCTGTTGTTTGCGATTCTGAACGATGACATCACCGGAATCTTCAATACCCTTATACACTTCAGGAAATCCAAAAGCACACATAGAACATCATCATAACAGTATCTATCTTCCAAAGAATCAGTAACAGATGGCAGGGGTACATAATCAAGTGAAAAACACTTAGAATAAAATCTAAAAGTTCTTGCAGATTTCCCCAAACTAAATGAAAGAGAATTTAGAATGATTGTGGGATGTCCAATGTTGTGACGGTGATTGTTATTAGAGTTTGTGACGTCAGAATCTTTCAGAGATATTTTCACTCTGTGAAGATTTCGTCCGGCCACACAATGTTCCATCTCACTCCAATCGTTACCAGGAAACTCACTACAATTTGCAGTTCTTGCACTGTATGGCTCAGTGATATCTCTCACTTTTTCAAATCAGAGGACTTTCCACTGGGTCTCCCATATGAGTGTGAAAGATCCCACGGCAGATATTTGTACATGAACTTGACTAACAACAGATTATTTGGTCGTTATTATGTTGCTATTGGTAGGATCTGATTACACACAAAGTGGCTGCCATGTTCAGTATAGCAGAGACTACACTCTCAATCCATTGTCTGTGAAGCACTTTTGAGACATTCTGAAAGTGATGCTTAAAGTATCATGAAGGTGCAGGTCTTAGATTTTTTTTTTGCAAGTGTCACCTCCTTGCCTAAAGATAGAAGACCAACAAAGTTCTCCACTCGCTTGAACACCGAAGAGAAGGAGTTCTGCTTTGCTGGAACTGCCATCTTTCAGTCAGGTTAACACAATGACTCTTCCTGGTTGTCCGTTTACTTGGATATGATCCAAACAAAACAAAGGTGTTACAGGACCATAAAATAAATATCCACTGTGTTCCTGGAAGACCGTCGTAAGTCTTTGAAAAACCAAAAACTTCAGAGGCTGGAAATCTGAATTAAAAACAGAAAATTCAGATAATACAGCGGGTCAGGTAGCATCTGAAAGAAAGGGAATGACAATGAAACATTATCAACCTAGAACATTAACTCTGTTTCTCTCATCACAGACACTGCCTGACCTGTTGGAGATTCCTGACAATTTCTATTTTCGTTCAAAGTCTACAGTCCTTGCTGACAAACTTTGTGATCTCTGATCAGAATTATATTTTCACTTGGTTGTAGTTTCTGCCTTTTACGTCTTCTTGACTAATTTGCATGTTATAAGTAGGATGCTGCCTGGATTAGAGAATATGTTTTATTAGGACAGGTTGAGTGAGCTAGGGCTTTTGTCTTTGGAGAAAAGCAGGATGAGAGATGACTTGACAGAGGTGTACAAGATGATAAGACGCATAAATCGACTGGACAGCCAGAGAGTTTTTCTGAGGGTGGAAATGGCTAATGCAGGGGTAGGGGAGTTAATTTTAAGATGACTGGAGTTAACTCTTGAGGGGCAGTTGTCAGATGTAGGTTTTCTTTACACAGGGAACGGTAGGTCCATGATAGTGCCTGGGGTGGTGATAGAGGCAGATACATTAGGGACATTTAAGAGTCTCTTAGAACGGCACATGGATGAAAGAAAAATGGAGGGCTATTTAGGAGGGAAGGGTTAGAGAGATTTTAGATTAGGTTAAAAGATTGGCACAACATCTTGGGCTGAAGGGCCTGTACTCTGATTTACATATTTATCCACTGATTTACATATTTGCCATCAAGCAATGAGAAGAAATAAGTCATTTCCTGAAACAACTTTTGCTTTTCCATAGACGCTGCCTGACCTGCCAAGTTCCTTCAGCATTTTGTGTGTGTTGCTCTGGATTTCCAGCATCTGCAGAATTTCATGTTCGTGATTTGCTAAAAATAAGACTCCTTTTAAGAATTCAAAAGCTGGCTTTCTTTGCCAAGGACATCTATAAATAGATACACTTTAAGCTGTTCAAAGTAGGGATGAAATATTAAAACTCGTCTCAAATGCCCAATATCACCAAACACCTAGAACACAGACAGAGCAGAACAGGAACAAGCCCCTCAACCCATGATATAGTGCCAGACTAATTACACCAGCAATTAAATGCCTAACTAAACTAATCCTGTCTACCTACAGAATGTCTGCATCTCTCCAATCTAGGCACATTCATGTGCCTACCTGGGAGCCATTTGAACACCCCTTTTGTATCTCCCGCCACCACCACTCCTGTCGTTGCACTCCAGGAACTCACCACCCTCTGTGTAAAAAAATCCTTGTCCTGCACATCCCCTTTGAAGTTACCCCTTCCCCTAATTCGCTGAATGGTCTCCAAGGCTGACATTGGTCCAGGTCCTTCATCGCTGTTATCTAAACAGAAAAGCCTATTTGAAGTATATTTTACACGCACTGAGATGATTAGTGGGAGAGAGTGAGGAGGAGCATGCTGAAATGGAATTTCACTGCTCACTCTTTCTGTCTCGGCCTCTCATGATTTTATAGACCTCTACAAGATCAGTCCCCATTCTCAGATGCTCCATTGAGAAAAGTCCCCATCTGCTCAACCTCTGTCCGTAACTCTGTCCCGAGTCTTAGCAACATCCTTAAAAATCTCCTAGGCCCTCTTCCCTGCTTATTGCCTTCTTTCCTGTAGCAGGATGATCAGAACTGAACATGCCAACTGTCACCTCACCAATGTCTTGTATAACTTCAACATCCCAGCTTCTTTACTCAGTGCCCTGAAGGCCAGCGTGCCAAGAGTCTTCGCCACCCTGTCTACCAGTGATGCCACTTCTAGGGAACCATTTACTTGTACTCCTACACCCTTCTGTCCTACAATGTTATTCACTGTGAAAGTCCTGCTGTCATTTGCCTTCACAAAATAGAACACCTAACAATGGCAACACAAGAGAATACATCTGTATCTCCCCCAGAGACTCAAGTGGCACATCGATAGGTAAAATGATAAAGCCTGCCAAGGAAGAGGTACCAATATCAGGAAAAGCAATGTAATTGAACATTATCTGCAAACAAAATACCTCAAGTAGGGAGAATTTTATTTTGCGCTGGATTAAATTGTAGTGAAAAGTATCAACCAGGCTGTTGTGAAACAAAGAAAGTGGAACAAAGAGATAAAGGCGGAAGTTGTGATGCGCATTGATTAAAGTGGTTTGAAGGTGAATATCCTGTGTAGGAAGTCAAACAGCGACGGAAAGGAATTGCAATAATTAACAGAGTGCATGTAAGGGTTTACAGGAGCATATATGTGCAAATTCGTTTCAGACATCAAGCAAGATAAAGGAAGCAATTGAAACAGGAAGATTAGCCTTGCTGTTGCAAATCGACTGACCACAAATCCCTCCCATTTTAGCACTGCTACACAATTTTGTAGCTACTAATTTTTTTAGTAGCACTAAAATTAGTGCACTAATTTTTTCTGTATTGGAGATGTCCAGTGCAGCGGAGTTACACCCCTCAAGGGTTTGCACTGCAAGCATCCAAAGCAGTAACTGTACCTAAACTTGTAAGACTCGCCATTCTGGTAGCAATCAGAGTTCTTACTTCTAGTAAACGGAATCACCGGTTCAATTAACAATAACTTTTGAAATCTTAGACACTTTTATTCATATTTTGTCCAGTTATGGGACATGAATCTTTAATGTTTCATTGCTTTTTGTGCACACTGATTGTCATTGTGAGGCAAGTAGACCCTGAAAGCATGCTTCCCTTGTTGAATGCATTTCATCAGAACTTTTTTATTCATGGCCTTAAATACACAAGAGCCCATTGTCCTGTTTAAATTTCATTATAGTTATTGATATCCACTAAATTTTGCAGAAGTTCCTAAAAGAGATGAATATTGCATTGTATACAATATCACTTTCTATTCATGAGTTGTATTCAGAAACAACCTTTAAAATACATAAAATTTATTCACGCTTGCTCTGTGCCAGTATGAAATATGGCTGCATTATTGTCACTTGACAACACAGGCCTTCTTGCTGATGAATGATTTTGCCACAAGAAGCAGCTTTTCCATTTCAGTTCAGTGTGTGCAAGTGTAACAGGGCAGAATCTCATTCTCTAATTCAACAGTGCCGTTAGTTTTTTATTTAAGTTTACATGAGTTTAAGTGAGACATACTGCTCACGAGGTGGGGTTAATTTCCTTCAGCAGAACACTGGCTCATGCAGTAAAAAAAATCAGTTTTGTTACATTTTGATCCATTTTCAACATTTTAAAATGAACAGTCTTGTCATATTGCGATAATACATTTTTGATCAGTGCACCACCAGAGCAGACAGAAGCCAGACCAAATTATTATTATATTTTTTATGAATTGTTACATTAATTTTCACAAAAGTATTCTATTATGTTTTGTAACTTTAAAGCAGTAAACTAATTCAAAATAAGACACAGGAGCTCGAAATATGCGTCTAACTTTGAGTTTACTTCAAGTGAGTCGTGTACATATGCAATTCACATATTTATGCATATAACTCATAATGAGTTATTTAAACCAACAAGAATGCTTAATCAAGCTATATTATTTATATACACACACACAAGATTACTCCTCAGATATTACCTAAATAAATACAACAAATTCTACCCAAAATCTGTGGATTAAAACATGAAAAGTTTGAAAACCTTTTCAAGTCTTCCTCTAATCCTGACCAACAAGATGTAAAAAAAAAGACTACATATCACCTGAAACTCAACAAAGACGTGGGAGCAGCAGCAGCGTCCTCACCAAATCCACAATTTGATAGCCTAAATCCAGGATTCACCAAAGATTTAAAACTTGGGAAATGTACGAGCACTTTCAAGGAAGGAGATACCTGACTGTGGTAACTACTGGGAGGTGACCGTGCTCTTCTCCACTGGGAAGGTCTTCACCAGGGAACTCCTCAACGGTGGCCCAAGAACATCGTTGATACAATCTTCACCAAGCGACAACTTCGAGTAGTTCAGGGTGATGTACTGACCACTATACATGGCCTTTTGCAATCTCTGTGAAGCTTTCTACTTCCCCCAACCGGAAGAGGCAGTGGAGTAAACAGTAGAGGCAACAGTATCCGAACAAAAGCGCTGGAAGGAAAAGTGAACCAGTGGCCAACATTAACAGCAGGTCAAGTCATGTGCATTCTGGACACTGCACTCTGTCACAGGAAGAGAAGAATGTTCAGGCACGTTGTCAATGCCTTCAATTTTGTCTTTAAATTGAATTTAAAATCCTGTAAGATGCATTAATAATATTGAAGGGCCACTATACAAACAGGCCGTATCACACTGTATACTTCCACTCTGGTCACATTTCTTCTAAATTACATTATCTATCGTTCCATGGCACTTGATGTTATCCCAAGAAAATGCCACTGTATTGTCTTATTAATATTGTCCCTCTCAGTATGTTCAATATTCTTTTCTTAAAAAACAGAAGACAATTTTGAAGCAATCAGAATAATGCTAGATATTATTTTGATTCCATTCCCTGAATTTGATTAATAGTTATACTGGCACAGAGTTATTTAATGATTCCTGCACCCGAGTGTAATCACAGAGGTGTCTATTACAGATGTGACTTGAATCTGATACATTAACATTCGGCATCATGAATACACCCTAAGGAGATAAGTTCATTAATTTAAAAATTAAAGTGGTTTTACCTGTGAAATTTCCTACTAAGGGTTCCCCTGAAATATGTATTATAAGACCATAAGATGTAGGTGCAGAATTAGGCCATTTGGCCCATCGAGTCTGCTACAATATTCCATCATGGCTGATTTATATTCCCTCTCAATCCCTTTCTCTTGCCTTATCCCTGTAACTTTTAATGCCCTAACTAATCAAGAACCTTCAATCTCCACTTTAACCATATGTAGTAATGAACTCCAGAGATTCACCACCCTCTGGCTAAAGAAATTCCTCATCTCTGTCCTAAATGGATATCCCTCTATTCAGAGGCTATGTGCTCTGGTCCGAGTGGATGTGGACAGGATGTTTCCTACAGTGGGTGACTCTCGGAACAGAGGGCACTGTCTCAGTATAGAATGTTGTTCACTGAGAACAGAGATGGGGAGGAACTTCTTTAGCTAATTTATAATATATCTGTGGATCACGTTGCCACAAATAGCTGTGGAGGCCAGGCCATTGAGTGTGTTTAAAACTGAGGTTGATAGCTTCTTGATTACTCAGGATATTAAAGGTTATGGGGAGAATTCAATTCAATTCAAGTTTAATTGTCATTCAACCATACATGAATACCCATGAGTACAGCCAAATGAGATAGTGCTACTCCAGGGTCAAGTTGCAAAACACAGTACCAACAGTCACACACAGCACAAAGCACACACAAGATAGCAAGCACAATCACGCAATAAAAGAGTACCAAAACTCATGCCATCAATCCACAGTCGACCACAATAGAGTCCGTCTTCCGCTGAGCGAACTCTGGACGACTCTAGCCTGGAAGCTGAGCCACATTGCCCCCAATGGAGTTCCCCCCCCCCCACAGGTGACACCTCGACTTGAGGCCCAGTCGTCACACATGCAAGGCAACAAGCACATATGGAATATCAGTCAAATACAGTGGTGTAGAATATACGTGAATATAGCCCAGATCTCCCTCCGCCCACCCAGCCTATCAAAATCAACAGTCGACCACATTAGGGTTTCCAGCTCTGATGCTGCACCATGCTGCCTTCAGTGGTGCGCAGCGGTCCCGATGCCCGCCAGGTGACAGCTTGGCTTGAGGCCCAGTCCTTTCATATGCAAGCACATATAGAATATCAGTAATATGCAACCATGCAAAATATCTATGTATGTATGTAGTCCAGACCCTTCAGTCCATTGAAATCTTTAGCTGACCACAACCGCGGCACGCGTTCCCGATGGGGCACACCAGCTTGGATGCCTCTCGCCCAGCGGCTGTAGATCTTGACACCCTGAATCCATCGAGTGCCGCTAAAATCTGCAGTCGATCCACAACAAAGCCTGCTTTCTGCTGAGAAAAACCCTGGGAGGGCAGCACCGCCTCCATTCTGGACAATAAATCAGCGAATCGAACCACCAGATTAACAATGCCCGAAGGGATTTTGCGATCACAGGAATAGTGACCATGACCGCCACTTGCTACTTGACTGTGTGCCTCCATCAACTCAGGCGTCAGCACACTGAGCAGCTCCCTCATTTTCTCCCCCTCAGAGCAACTCGCTGACCTGCAGAAACTTGTGATCATTAGAAATACGTTTAACTACAACAGTAGCACCTTCTGTTGACCCCATAGAAGCCACTGCGACAGATCTTGCTGCCATCCTACCAGAATACTGCAGGAGAATGAGATAGAGAAGGTTAAAAATCAGCCATGATGGAGGGCAAGGACTCATTGTGCCGAATGGCCTAATTCCGCTCCTGCTTGTATTCTAGTCCTCTCGAAATGAATACTAACATTACATTTGCCTTCCTTACCAGCAACTCAACCTGCAAGATAACCTTCAAGGAATCCTGCACGAGGACGCCCAAGTCCCTTTGTACCTCTGATTTTTGAATTTTCTCCCTATTTAGAAAATACCTTTATTCCTTCTACCAAATGGCACAAGCACATAATTCCCTACACTATATTCCATCTGGCTTCTTTGCCCATTCTCCGAATCTATCTAAGTCCTACTGCAGACTCCCTGCTTCCTCAATATTGCCTACCCTTTACACCTATCTTTGTAACTTCTGCAAACTTGGTCCCAAAGCCATCAGTTCTGAAATCCAATTTGTTGACGTATAACATGAAGAGAAGTGATCCCACTACCAAACCCAACGAAACACCACTTGTCACTGGCAGAATCTAGTCATTCTTGAAAGATCATTACTAGTGCCTCCACAATCCCTTCAGCCATCTCTTTCAGAACCCTGGGGTGCACACCATCTGGTCCAGGTGACTTATATACCTTCAGACCTTTCAGCTTCTCAAGAACCTTCTCTCTAGTCATGGTAACTCCACACACTTCATGGCCCCCGACACCTTGAAACTTCCACCATACTGCTAGTGTCTTCCACAGTGAAGACTGATGCAAAATACTTATTCAGTTCATCCACCATTTCATTGTCCCCCATTACTACCTCTCCAGCATCATTTTCCAGCAGTCCAATATCCAATCCCACCTCTCTTTTACACCTTACATATCCGAAGAAACTTTTGGTATCCTATTTAATGTTATTGGCTGGCTTACTTTCATATTCCATCTTTACCTTCTTAATGACTTTTTAGTTGCCTTCTGTTGGTTGTTAAAAGCTTCCCAATCCTCTAACTTCCCACTAATTTCTGCTCTTTCCTCTTAGAGTTCTTTTACCTTAAGCTCTCTAATCAATTCAAATTCATTGCACAACATCCAATCCAGAATAGCAGATCCTGTAGTGGGGTCAACAGGGAGCTGCCCTAAAAAGCCATCCTGTAGGCACTCTAGAAATTCTCTCTCTTGGAATCCAGCAACAACCTGATTTTCCCAATCTACCTGCAGTATTGAAGTCCCCCATGATTATTGTAACATTGTCCCTCTGGCATGCATCTTCTATCTCCCATTGTAACTTGTAGACCACATCCTTACTACTGTCTGGGTGTCTCTACACAACTCCCATCAGGATCTTCTTACCCTTGCATTTCCTTAGCTCTATCCACAATGATTCAACACCTTCTGACCCTAAGTCACCTCTTTCTAATGATTTGATTTCATTTTTTACCAACAGAGCAACGCCGCTCCCTCTGCCTTCCTGCTTGTTCTTTTGATACAATTTGTATCCTTGGACACTAAGCTCCCAGTTATAATCTTCTTTCAGCCATAATTCAGTGATGCCTACAACATCTCAACTGCCAATCTGTAACCGTGCTACAAGATTCAAGATTCAAGATTCAAAAAACTTTATTGTCATTCTAACCGTACATCAGCTCTGCAGGGCAGAATGAGACAGCGTTTCTCAGGGGCAGTGCAATCATAACATAACAAACACAACACTAAATAATAAACATAACAATAAATAGTAAAACACAACAGCCACATGTTAGCTACCCAACAGCTACAAGTTCATCTACCTTATACTTTATACTTTATTGTCGCCAAATAATTGATACTAGAACATACAATCATCACAGCGATATTTGATTCTGTGCTTCCCGCTCCCTGGAGTACAAATATTAAATATTAAAAATAGTAAACATTAGTAAATATTAAAAATTTAAATTATAAATCATAAATAGAAAATAGAAAAATGGAAAGTAAGGTAGTGCAAAAAACCGTTAGGCAGGCCCAGATCCAGGTCAGGATCCGTTCAGCAGTCTTACCACAGTTGGAAAGAAGCTGTTCCCAAGTCTGGCCATATGAGTCTTCAAGCTCATGAGCATTCTCCCGGAGGGAAGAGGGACGAAAAGTGTGTTGGCTGGGTGGGTCGTGTCCTTGATTATCCTGGCAGCACTGCTCTGGCAGCGTGCGGTGTAAAGTGAGTCCAAGGATGGAAGATTGGTTTGTGTGATGTGCTGCGCCATGTACACGATCTTCTGCAGCTTCTTTCGGTCTTGGACAGGACAACTTCCATACCAGGTTGTGATGCACCCTAGAAGAATGCTTTCTACGGTGCATCTATAAAAATTAGTGAGGGTTTTAGGGGACAGGCCAAATTTCCTTAGTTTTCTCAGGAAGTAAACCTATTATTCTGTATACTGCGCACATTCATTTATAACATCTTCAGTCCTGTATTCACCTTTTATGAATTTGTCTGCCTTTTATGTTGCAACTCATTATACTGACTGCCGTTTTGCCCTATCAACAGCCGCTCCTCTCTACAGATTACCTCTGTTTGTAAACCAGCTACCTCATCTTCAACATCATCATCTGCCTTTCCTAAGATACTTCTTGCATTGGAATAGATGCAGTTCCAGACACAAGTCGCATCATGCTCAACCTTTTGTCTCCTGACTTTGTCTGAGATCTTACCAACATCTGCCTCCACAACCTCCCCACTGGGTTCCCATCCCCCTGCAACTCTACTTTAAACCCCACTGTGCAGCATTAACAAACCATCCTGCCAGGATATTGGTCCCCCTCCTGTTCAGGTGCAAACTGTCCCTTCTGTACAGGTCCCATGTTCCCTGGAAAAGAACCCAATGATCCAAAAATCTCATGGACTCCTGCCTACACCAACTCCTTAGCCACATATTAAACTGTATAATCTTCCTAGTTCGGGCCTCACTAGCATGTGGCATGGGTAGTAAATCTGAGATCACAACCCTGGAGGTCCTACCCTTTAAATTAGCACCTACTTCCCTGAACTCGTTACTTGTCCCACTCAGGTCATTGGTATCTACGTGGACCCCAACTTCTGGCTGTTCACCCTCCCACTTAAAGATGTTGAGCACTCATACAGGGACGTCCTGGACCCTGGCACCCAGGAGGCAACATACCATCCAAGAATCTTGTTCCACTCACAGAACCTCCTGATCATTCCCCGACTGACGAATTCCTATCATCGTAGCGTGCTTCTTCTCCCCCCTTTCCCTTCTGAGTCACAGAGGCAGACTCAGTGCCAGAGACCTGACCACTGTGACTCACCTCTGTTAGGTCAAATACCACTCCCTCCCCACAACAGTATCGAAGTGAAATACCTGTTGTTGAGGGGATGGCCACAGGGGTACTCCGTACTGGTTCCTTAACCCCTTTCCCCTACCTGACTGTCACCCAGTCTCCTATGTCCTGCACCTTGGGTGTAACTACCTCTCTATATACCCGTTCAGCCTCCCAAATGATCTGGAGTTCATCCAGTTCCAGCTCCAACTCCTTAACACAGATCTTTAGAAGCTGCAACTGGATGTACTCCTTGCAGTTGTAGTGCTCAGTTCATCTGCCACTTGTTTGTCCCCCATTACTACCTCTCCAGCATCAATTTCCAGCGGTCCGATATCCACTCACGTCTTTCCTTTAATCTTTTTCTGTATATCTGAGGTGGATTTTTTCTGGTATAAAGTTCTGTTATTTTCACTCTGTGAAGAGACAAAGCTACCACAAGGTGGTCTGGAATCTCCAGTGCTGTGTGGGTGCCTGTTGTCCACGAGGTGGTGCTCTGTGGTTCCTAAACCATTCCATTCTTTACACCTTTTACTTCCTTGTTAGGTGTATCGGTGTGCCTGATTCCATCTACTGGTGGCAGCAGGTTCCACATCCCCAGCTCAGAAGTTCCTTCTAAATTCCCCACTGGAATAACTAGTCATATTTTCATGAAGTAATATTTTCACAATTTCACCTTTAAATGTCTGCGTCATCATGGCGATCTCTTTCAACTCACCTCTCTGTTTTCATTGTCTGGACAAAAGCGTTCCTATCTGCCCAGTGTCTAATGATAAAATGGTTGTACTCCTGACGAAGAATCTCTGCCTGAAACATCGACTGCACCTCTTCCTACAGATGCTGCCTGGCCTGCTGCGTTCACCAGCAACTTTGATGTGTGTTGCCTGTATTATTTAACTGTCCTTTTATACAAACCTTTTATCAGAGTGATTATAATCCACTTCCAGTGATGGTGCCTGTGCTTATTCAAAATGAACAAACTACCTTGAATTGCAGACAGGGCTGCAAAGCACTGGGAATCCACATTTATTCTGTATGGTTTTGTGACCCAAGTGATAGCTTCATTTTAAATGTGTGTGGTCTATTAACGCTTCAATTGACCCTCCCTCAGGATATTTGAATAACAATCAGGAAGGTAACTAATTCCCTGGATATCCAGGGAGCATTCTTTTCACAGCCCTCCTTTCCAGTCAGTCCCCCAATAACACTACAAAAATTCAGTCACAGCCCAACTAAAGGCTGATTTATACTTCTGTGTCGAATTGACGCCATAGGTATGGCGTTGCCGGGAACCCTACACAGAGCCTACGCGGATCCCTACGCTTTAGCCTGATGCACACCTCTCCCAAAATGTAACTACGCGTCGTGGCAACACAGACCGAACAACTGTGATTGGTCGGCTTGGTAGCATCGCATTTCCTCCTACGCTGCAATAGCTTCCCATTGGGCGACTGAAGGGCAGGGAAGGAGCTCTGGCTGCAATGCTTTCCATAAAGCTTTGCAGACCTCCGAAATTATGGAGGACACATTTCGCTTTTACGAAAAAAGACGCTCGCTTTAAACTTGTTTACTCCGAGAAAGACTACCATGACCACGAAGCCTTGTGCGGGCAGGTGTGTGCACATGCGTGACGTGCGCGAATTGCAGAGCGACGCAGACACACCAACGCACAAGTATAAATGCTCACAACGCGCGTAAGTCACTTGCGAAGGTTACGGCGTCGAGTTGACGCAGAAGTATAAATCAGCCTTAACAAAGACCAAATGCTAGAACTATGAAAATCCATTGCATTCCCTGCCAGTACAATAGTCCGACAATGACAGAAACCTTTCAAATGCTCTCCCCTTCCCTTTTTCACCTTCTCAAAAGTTATTTCATTTGCCAAGGCCGCAGCTGAGGTGGATCACTTTGTCCTAATAGCTTCAACTCCCTGCCAAGTTTGATCTGATGACAATCACATGTAAAGCTTTCAAACATCTCTTGTGTTGGAGGAACTATATAAATGAAATCAATACGGTCAACTGTGCCGTACCCAGGCAGAGAGTCAGGCCTATCTGACACTGATTTTAATGAGGTTTATCTGAGTAAGTCAATTACTAATAGTGGTGTCATCCTATCTTGAGAATGCTTCAGTCCTGAGAGTCAGAAACCTGATATGTTCAGACCTCAATCTCAGACTCAGACACACGACAATTCTCAGGTGAAGGACTGAAACACATCCAGTGATGATATCCTTTGGAAAAGAACAATAAAATGCGATGTTTGGATGCACGATATGAACTACACAGACTATTCAAATAATTGTAACTGAGCTGATCCACGTTCCTTCTCCAAGCAGCCAGTCTTTGGTGAAAATTTTACTTTTGCAACAAGTTTTAAAGTTCCTCCCTGTGGCGCATCGGGTGGCAACCTTGCCGTTTCTTAAGCGTTGTCTGTTTTACGAGGCCGAGTACTAGCTCGACCCAGCACGGATGGAAAGTGTGCAAGGGGCCGGCCGGAATCGAGCCCGGGGAGCTCTCGTTCTGAAGTCCATGTGCCATTACCACAACATCACCGACAAGTTTTAACGACTGGCAAATTGCAAAAGTACGGTTAATTTGAACAAGCTACAAGCATATGGGAACCTTCAGATTTTCCAAATTGCTGTAGTGTTGACGGGGAAATTCTTCCTGGCACAAAACCATAACCCTGTCAAAGAACCCGAGAACTAAACAACTGTGAGTGTGCAAAACAACCTATGTTTTGTTGGGATGAGGGTGGGGAGGTCCCACATGACCTTTTCTTTTCCCGTAAGGCTGGAGAGTTTATCAAGGGCGGCACGTCACCGAGTGTTGAGACAGTGAATGCAGACATTCCCTTCAGGAGTGCACTGGCTGAACTGATTGCAAGCCGAATTTCGTTCCGTGTGCCAGTGCCAAGGTCGAGGAAGTTTTCAATACGCTTTCACAGTCCATGCATTCTCTGGGGTAGAGAATAAACGGGAAGTTTTTAGCTTAGCAAGTATGGCAACTGAATGGTTCCTTAGTACCATAAAATGGATTCTTGACCTCACAATCTACCTTGTCATGATCGTGCAACTTGTTGTCTAGCTGCACTGCACATTCTTTGTAACCATAACACTTTATTTTGCATACTGCTATTGTTTTACCTTATCCTGTCTCACTGCACTGTGCAATGATGTGATCCACAGGAACAGCAGGCAATCAATCTTGTCACTCTATCTTGGTACATGTGACAATGATAAACCAATTCCAATCCACCTGTGCACTAATCTAAAGCTGCACACAGAAACTGGTCATAGAGTGAGGCTGCTCACTCTATCTTGGTTAAGAATGAGCTCTCATTGCAAAACGAACACTAACTGTGCTCCCCTAAACTGGACGGTCAGGAGTAAGATCACAAGTATTCAGGGGCTGGGCCGGATCAGCCCAAGACCGATCTATGCACAGGTAGAAAAGAGTGAAATGCCAAGTTTAAGAGAGCTACATATGGGCCAAATGCGGGTAAAAGGGATGAACTCAAGTAGAGAACTTAGGTTAACACGGATGCATTGGGCTGAAGGGCCTGTGTCATGCAGTATAACTATGACTCTCTCTATAAACAAAGCAGTGAGAAAAGCTCCTGACAGCTTCATTATCCAGTGTAACAAAACACAACTTTCACATTCAATCCCTTACACAATATAATTGCATCCCCATGCGTTTCAGGACCTGAGTTACGTCCCCACAGGAAAACCCACCTCCCCCCAGCCTTTGTGCTCGGACTGACACCACAGCGATGTTTACACTCAGTGGCCTTGAAACAGCCTTACAGAAGAGCAGGATAACAGCCACCGGACAACTGAAGCAGCATTCAACAGTCGTCATGTCAGATATCGACCTCTCTCCGCAACTGCAGCCCAGCAGATGAGGACGGGGGATGGCAGGCAGATAGCAGTCCAACGACACCCCGATGTCCCCATCACTTAAATACCAACCTCGACCAGTAGCCTGCAAGGGTTAGCTGCCGTGCCACGACACTCATCCATTACCTGAAAGCTCCCACGGTGCCTGCATGGTTTCCCAAACCAGGACGGATTCAGCACAGCCATGTTAGAGACATCCATTTACTGGAACTGGAATATTATTGTCACTTGTACAGTGAAAAGCTTGTCTCTTGTTCTGTTCATACAGATCAGATCACTGAAGTAGAACAAGGTTAAAAAAAACCTTGGACTTTTCTGGTATTCCGGTTTCATTTTGAGAGGTTCTGTTACTTTCACCCTGACCTCTTCTCCTTCCAGGACAAGAGGTCTCCTTCACCAGAGACACTATTGTGGAGGAGCTCCCCACTACCATCACTGCAGACAATAAACACCCCCACAAGCAGAGTGCACTCATTGAACCCCATGGATTAGGGTCACGTTTTTCACAGCTGCTTGGCCAAATCACTATTCAGCAGCTACATGAATAGCCTATATGACCATGTTACCACGAGACATAGAAGCAGAACCAGGTCATTCAACCAACCCATCAATTCTGCTCTGCTCCCTGTAGCCTTTAACACCCTTACACCCTTAATCAAGAACTTGTCAACCTCCACTTTAAATATACTCTTTGAATTATCTTCCACAGATATCTTTTGCAATAAATTTCACAGATTCACAAGCATCTGGCAAACAAAATTCCTCCTCATTTCTGTTCTTTTTTGTTGTAATTTATTTTTTATTGAATTTCATCATCAGACAAACATTTCCATAAGATGTATTTCAGATACTGTACATATATATCATATAATCATATTTGTCACAAATTTCCACATAATATTTATCTGAGGTATACAGTCACAGAAAAGGAGAGGAAAGAAAGAACAATCAAAAGAAGAAAACTATGTACAGAGTAGGGAGTGATCTTTCTTTAACAACATATTCATTGACTTGTGAGCTCATTTCTGTTCTAAAGAGGTGCCCTTTTATTCTGGGGCTGTGTCCTCTGCTCCTGGAGACCTTCACTATTGGAGACACCTTTTCCACGTACATTCTATGTAGGGCTTTCAATATCTGATAGGTTTATAAGGCGAAGTGGTTAAGGCATTGGACTAGTGAACTGAAGGTCGTGAGTTCGAGCCCCAGCCGAGGCAACAGGTGTTGTGTCCTTGAGCAAGGCAATCACACATTGCTCTGTGGCGACACTGGTGCCAAGCTGTATGGGTCCTAATGCCCTTCCCTTGGACAACATTGGTGTCATGGAGAGGGGAGACTTGCAGCATGGGCAACTACTGGTCTTCCATACAACCTTGCCCAGGCCTGTGTCCTGGAGAGTGAAGACTTTCCAGGCGCAGATCCATGGTCTCGCAAGACTAACGGATGCCTTCAGAAGAAATAGGAACATAATTAGGCCATTTGGCCCATCGAGAAGCTCTGCCATTTCACACTGGCTGATCTAATTTTCCTCTCAGCACCAATCTCCTGACCAATCAAGAATCTATCAACCTCTGCTTTAAATATACATAAAGACTTGGCTTCCACAGCTGCCTGTGGCAATGAATTCCACAGATTCACTATTCTCTGGCTAAAGAAATACCTCATCATCTCCGTTCTAAAAGTACACTCCTCTATTCTGAGGCTATGTCCTCTGGTCTTAGACTCTCCCACCATAGGATACATCCTCTCCACATCCACTCTATCAAGGCCTTTCACCATTCATTAAGTTTCCATGAGGTCACTCCTTATTCTTCTGAATTCTAGTGAATACAGACCCAGAGCTATCAAACACTCTTCATACAACAAGCCATTCAAACATGGAATTATTATCATGAACCTCCTTTGAACCCACTCCAGTTTCAGCACATCCTTTCTAAATTAAGGGGCCTAAAACTGCTCACAGGTTACTCCAGGTGAGTCCACACTAGTGCTTTATAAAGTCTCAACTTTACATCCTTGCTTTTATATTCTGGTTCTCTTGAAATGAATGCTAACATTGCATTTGCCTTCCTCACCATAGGCTCAGACTGCAATTTTTTCTTTAAGGAATCCTGCATAAGGACTCCCAAAGTCCATTAAAGCTCCAGTGTTTTGTATTTTCGCTCCATTTAAAAAATAGTCAGCACTTTCATTTCTTCTACCAAAGTATATCACCGTACATATCCCGACACTGTATTCCTTCTGCCATTTTGTTGCCCATTCTCCTGATCTGTCTAAATCCTTAAAACTACCTGCCCCTCCCCTACCTTCATATCATCTGCAAACTTTGCAACAAAACCATCAACTCCATCATTCAACTCATTGACATGTAATGTGAAATGAATCGGTTCCAACACAGATCCCTGTGGAACATCACTTGTCACTGGCAGCCAAGCAGAAGAGGCTCCCATTATTTTCACTCTTTGCCTCCTGCCAATCAGCCACTGCTTTATCGAAACTAGAATCCTTCCTGTAATACTACGGTCTCATACCTTGGTAAGCAGCCTTATGTGTGGCACCTTGTCAAAGGCCTTCTGAAAATCCAAGTACACAACATCAACCAGTTCTCCTTTGTCTATCCTGCTTGTTGTTTCTTCAAAGAATTCTAACAGATTTGTCAGGCAATATTTTCCCTTGAGGAAACCATGCTGACTACGGCCTATTTTATCTTGTGCCTCCAAGTACCCCGAAACCTCATCCTTAATAATCGGCTCCAACGTCTTCCCAACCATTGAGGTCAGATTAAATAGCCTAAAGTTTCCCTTCTTCTGCCTCTCTCCCTTTTTGAAGAGTGGAGTAATATTTGCAGTTTTCCGGAACCATTTCAGAATCTAGTGATTCTTGAAAGGTTATTACTAATGCCTTCACAATCTCGTCAGCCACTTCTTCCAGAACCATGGGGTGCACAACATCTGGTCCAGGTGACTTATCCACCTTCAGACCTTTCAGTTTCCCAAGAACTTCTCTCTAGTAATGGTAACTCCACACATTTCATGACCCCTGACACCTGGAACTTCCACCATACTGTCAGTGTCTTCCACAGTGAAGACTGATACAAAACACTTATTTGGTTCACCTCCATTTCATTGTCCCCAATTACTACCTCTCCAGCATCGTTTTCCAGCGGTCTGATATCCACTCTCACCTCTCTTTTACACTTTATGTAGCTGAAGAAACTTTTGGTATCTTCTTTAGTATTATTGGCTAGCTTACTTTCATATTCCATCTTTACCTTCTTAATGATTTTCTTAATGGCCTTCTGTTGGTTTTTAAATGCTCACAATCCTTTAACTTCCCATTAATTTTTGCTCTATTATATGCTCTCTCTTTGCTTTTATGTTAGCTTTGACTTCTCTTGTTAGCCATGGTTGTGTCATCTTTCCTTTAGAATACTTCTTCCTCTTTGGGATGTATATATTCTGTGCCTTCCAAATTGCTTCCAGAAATTCCAGCCATTGCTGCTCTGCTGTCAACCCTGCCAGTGTTCTTTTCCAATCAATTCTGGCCAACTCCTCTTTCATGCATCTGTAGTTCCCTTTACTCCACTGTAATACTGATACATCTGACTTTAGCTTCTCCTTCTCAACTTTCAGGGTGAATTTGATCATATTATGATCACTTTCTCCTCGGGGTCCTTTACCTGAAGCTCTCTAATCAATTCTGGTTCATTGCCCAACACCCGATTGGAATAGCTGATCCCCTAGTGGGCTCAACCATGAGCTGCTCTAAAAAGTCATCTTGTAGTCACTCTAGAAATTTCCCCTCCTGGGATCCAGCACTAGCCTGATTTTCCCAATCTACCTGCATATTGAAGTCCTCCTTGACAATTGTAACATTGCCCTTTTGGCATGCATTTTCCATCCCCGATTGTAATTTGTAGGCCACATCCTTACTAGTGTTTGGGGTGTCTGTATATAACTCCCAACAAGGTCTTTTTACTCTTTCAGTTCCTTAGCTCTATCCACAATGATCCAATACCTTCCAACCCTATGTCACCTCTCTCTAATTATTTGATTTCATTTATTACCAGCAGAGCAATGCCGCCCCCTCTGCCTTCCTGCCTGTTCTTTCGATACAATGCATATCCTTGGACATTAAGCTCCCAGCTATAATCTTCTTTCAGTCATGATTCAGTGATGCCTAGGACATCATACCTGCCAATCTGTAACTTTGCTGCAAGTTATTCTGCACACTGCATGCATTCAAATACAACATCTTCAGTTCTGTATTCACCCTTTTCGATTTTGTCTGCCTTTTATGTTGCAACTCATCCTGTTGACTGCAATTTTGCCCTATCAACAGCCTCTCCTCACTACACATTCCCTCTGTGTGTAAACCAACTACCTCATCTTCAGCACTGTCATCTGCCTTCCCTATGATACTTCTTGCATTGAAATATGGACAGCTCAGGACACTCGTCGTGCCATGCTCAACCTTTTGATTCCTAACGTTGTCTGAGGTCTTGCCAACAATTGCCTCCACTCACAACCTCTCCGCTAACTGTTCTGTCACTCTGGTTCTCATCCCCCCGAAACTCTAATTTAAACCCCACTGTGCAGCATTAATAAACCTTCCTACTGGGTTATTAGTCTCCCTCTAGTTAAAGTGCAAACCATCCCTTCTGTACAAGTTCCACCTTCCCTGGAAGAGAGCCCAATGATCCAAGAATCTTATGCCCTCCCTCCTACACCAACTCCTTAGCCATGTACTAAACTGTATAATCTTCCTGGGTCTGGTTTCACAAGCACATAGCACCGGTAGCAATCCTGAGATCACAACCCTTAAACTTCACACCCAACTCCCTGAACTCCCTGTGCAGAACCTCGTCACTCATCCTACCCATGTCACTGGTACCTACGTGGACCATGACTTCTGGCTGTTCGACCTCCCAGTCAGGAATGCTGAGGACTCGATCCAAGATATCCTGGAACTTGCCACCTGTGAGGCAACATACCATCCAGGAACCTCATTCTCACTCACAGAACCTCATGCCTCTTCTCCCCTTTTCCCTTCCGAGTCACAGAAGTATGCTCCATGCCAGAGACCTGACCACTGTGACTTTCCTCTGTTAAGTCATCGCCTCCCTCCCCCACATGACTGTATCCAAAGTGGTATACCTGTTGTTGAGGAGATGGCCACAGGGGTACTCTGCACTGGCTCCTTAACCCCTTTCCCCTTCCTGACTGTCACCCAGTCTCCTGTGTTCTGGCCCTCTCTATCACCCCATTAGCCTCCCGACTGATCCGGAGTTCATCCTGTTCCAGCTCCAGCACCGTAACACAGATTATTAGAAGCTGCACTTCTTGCAGTTGTAGTTGTCAGGGACACTGGAGGTCTCCCTGCATTCCCACATCCCACAAGAGGAGTATTTCACTGTCCTGCCTGGCACCTCTACTGTTCTCACTAAGCAGATATAAAGAAGGAAGAAAAAAAAATGAGCAAGAGCTTTTCTTTGCTTTGCTTTCTCTGACTGAAGCCGCTCTTCATCGAAACGTCGAAGGGCTGGAGCCTCAAGATCACCACTCTGAGCCTGCCCACACAGACGATGGCCGCTGTGCTTGCCTGTCTTCCTTTAATTTGTTCTCATTAATTAAGCCCAAACGCCGATTGTTCACTGGTCAAAGCTCTCTTTCGCTGTTACGACCTGCTGCCTTTTGTACTTGGGCAGTGGACCTGGCTGAAGTTCTTTCCTCTCAAAATTTCCAATGTCTGGATTGGCCACTGATCAAAGCTCTGTTTTTTCTCAATGAGTTTCTGCATTACTCTTCTCAACTCCAGCAAGTACAGGCCAAGAGCCATCAAATATTCATTATACTGTGCATTAACCCTCTCATTCCTGGATTCATTTATGCAAACCTACTCTGGGCCCTTCCCAATGCCAGCACATCCTTTCTGAGATAAAGGGGCTAAAACTGCTAACGATACTCCAAATATGGTCTGATCAATGCCTTATAAAGCCTCAGCGTTACAGCCGTGGTTTTATTTCCTTGTCCTCTCATTCCTGACTCCTGTCTCAACTTGCAAGTTAACTGCACAAGGATTCCCATGTTCCCTTGCACATTCGATTTCTGAAGTTGCTCCCCCATTAAAAAGTAGTCTACACCTTTATTCCTTCAACTAAAGTACATAACCATATACTTCTCTGCCACTTGTTTGCCCAGTCTGCTAATCCGTTTGTCCTCCTGCAACACCACCTGCCCCTCCACCTATCTTTGCTTTGTCCATAACATGGCCACACACCCATTAATTCTACCACCCAGATTATTAACATATAACATGAAAAGTAACTACCTCAACACTAACACTATGAAGCACCACTAGCCACCAGCAGTCAACACTTCATTTCCATTCTTTGCCTCCTGCCAGTCAGATAACCTTCTATCCATTCGATATCTTTCCTGTAATATCACAGGCTCCTCTCTTGTTAAGCAGCATAATGTACGGCACCTTATCAAAAGCCTTCTGAAAATCCAAGTAAACAACATCCACTGGCTCTCCTTTGTCTATCCTCCCTGTTATTTCCTCAAAGAATTCCAACAGATTTGTCAGGCAAGATTTTCCCTTAAGCAAACCATACGAACTTTGGCCTATTTTGATCACGTGCCTTCAAATACCCTGAAATGTTATCCTTAATAATGGCTATCCTTAATCATCCCAATCACAGAATTCAGCCTAACCAGACTGTAATTTCTTGACTTTTGCCTCCCTCCCTTCTTAAAGAATGGAGTCCTCCAAAGCGAGTCCAGAATGTTGTGAGTTTCAAATGATCACTACTAATGCCTCCACAATCACTTCAGCCACAGCTAAAGCAAGCTTTTGGCACATTGGCCTTCATAAACCGAAGTATTGAGTACAGGAGATGGGATGTTATATCGAAGTTATATAAGACGTTGGTGAGCCCTAACGGAGTATTGTGTGGAGTTTTGGTCACCTACCTACAGGAAAGGTGTAAACAAGGTTGAAAGAGTACAGTGAAAATTTACAAGGATATTGCCAGGTCTGGAGGACCTGAGTTGTAAAGGAAGATTGAATAGGCTAGGACTTTATTCCTTGGAGTGTAGAAGACTGAGAAGAGATTTGATAGAGCTATACAATTTGTAAGGGGTATAGACAGGGTAAATGCAAGTAGGTTGGGTGGGACTACATGGGTTAAGGGTGAAAGGTGAAAAGTTTAAGAGGAACATGAAGGGAAACTTCACTCAGAGGGTGGTGAGAATGTGGAATGAGCTGCCAGCACGTGGTGCACGTGAGCTTGATTTCAACATTTAAGAGAAGTTTGGATAGGTAGATGGATGGTATGGGTATGGAGGGCTATGGTTCTGGTGCAGGTTGATGAAGTAGGCTGTTTAAGTAGCTCGACACAGACTGTTTCTGTGCTGTACTTTTCTATGACTCTATGTTTCTGAACCCTGGGGTGTAGTATATCTAGTTAAGTTGACTTGCCTAACTTCAGACTTTTCAGCTTCCCAAGCACCTTCTCCTTATTAATCGCAACTACACTCGCTCCTGCCCCCGACACTCTCAAATTTCTGTTATACTGCTGGTGTCTTCGACAGTGAAAGCTGATGGAAAATGCTTATTAAGCTTTTCTGCCATTTCTTCGTCCCCCATACTACCTCTCCAGTGCCATGTTCCATTATTAGCGTGACATACCTTCTGATGTTTGAAGATCAAAGCCCAGGACCTTGCATAAAACTCAAAGTCCTTTTAGCAGCAGTGTATTTTCCTTCCCTCAGCATTTCAAAAACACTGTAAAATATCTTCATCATTGTCTCCACTAAATCTACTTGAAGTATACAGGTACCCAATAAAACAGCAGCTAGAATAGGGGGAAAGGAAGCAGGAGATAATTCAACACGGAATCGGGAGGGATTAACGGTGTCATGAAATATTCTTGACAAGTAGGATTAAGGAGAATCCCAAGGCATGTTATTCCATATTTTAGATGCAAGAAGGTAGCCAGGTTGAGGGTGGGACCACTAGGGGACAAAGGAGGGAATTTATGCCAGGAGCCAAGGAGAGTGGTTCAGGTACTAAATGAGTAGAGATCAGGCAGGAGTGTTCTGATATTCCAGGACACACTAATATCAAGGAGGAGAAAGTGTTGTGTCTTTCAATAATATTAAGATGGATGCCCCCAGGGCCTGATGGAATCCATTGCTTGTTATTAAGAGAGGTAAGAGGGGAGCTTGCTGGGGCTTTGGCAGAGATCGCTGCATCCTCCTTAGCCAGAGGTGAGGTCATGGAGAACTGAAGAATGGACAATGTTGACCCTCTATTTAAGAAGGAGAATAGGGACAGTGGTTGTAGAAGTGTTAGTGAACCAACATCAGGCCAGCCTGCCAGCGTCGAGTCCCTGTTCACATTCAGGCAATGACACTAGGAAAGGCCACGTTATACACATGACATATGCCTGACACAGTGTCCCCAAACACACAGCCCTGCTGCGAGCAGAAATGACCAGGTGGGAAGAGTGACCGAAGGGTGAAAACAAAACTTCCTTAAAGAAACACAACTTCCCCACTGACTCAGCTCTAAGCCGTGGAGAGAGGAAGAATTAACCCTTCAGGCTGAAGAGCTCTCATCAGGACTAGAGAAAAAACAGAAAATTGACTGTTTCCCATTCACAGCTGACGCCTGCTCTCGTCAGACCCCTGTTGAGAGCACGTTATCCATTTGTTGAAAAACACAAATATCAAAGCTACAAAAACTATTTCAGGGATCTAATTACACAGAACATTACACCACAATACTCTTTAATGTACTCGAAGAACAAAACAACCATCCCCTCCTACATAACCCTCCATTTTTCTAACACCCATCCAGGAGTTTCTTAAAAGCCCCTAATGTATCTATCTGTAACACCACCCCCAGTTTCCCACACACCCACCACTCTCTGTGTAAAGACCTTACAGTACCCCAAATGTTCTACACACCCACCACTCTCTGTGTAAAAAACACACAGTACCCCAATGTCCCACACACCCACCACTCTCTGTGCAAAAAACACACAATACCCCAGTGTCCCACACACCCACCACTCTCTGTGTAAAAAACACACAATACCCCAGCGTCCCACACACCCACCACTCTCTGTGTAAAAAACACACAGTACCCCAATGTCCCACACACCCACCACTCTCTGTGTAAAAAACACACAATACCCCAGTGTCCCACACACCCACCACTCTCTGTGTAAAAAACACACAGTACCCCAATGTCCCACACACCCACCACTCTCTGTATAAAAAACACACAATACCCCAGTGTCCCACACACCCACCACTCTCTGTGTAAAAAACACACAATACCCCAGCGTCCCACACACCCACCACTCTCTGTGTAAAAAACACACAGTACCCCAATGTCCCACACACCCACCACTCTCTGTGTAAAAAACACACAATACCCCAGTGTCCCACACACCCACCACTCTCTGTGTAAAAAACACACAATACCCCAGCGTCCCACACACCCACCACTCTCTGTGTAAAAAACACACAGTACCCCAATGTCCCACACACCCACCACTCTCTGTGTAAAAAACACACAATACCCCAGTGTCCCACACACCCACCACTCTCTGTGTAAAAAACACACAATACCCCAGCGTCCCACACACCCACCACTCTCTGTGTAAAAAACACACAGTACCCCAATGTCCCACACACCCACCACTCTCTGTGTAAAAAACACACAGTACCCCAATGTCCCACACACCCACCACTCTCTGTATAAAAAACACACAATACCCCAGTGTCCCACACACCCACCACTCTCTGTGTAAAAAACACACAATACCCCAGCGTCCCACACACCCACCACTCTCTGTGTAAAAAACACACAGTACCCCAATGTCCCACACACCCACCACTCTCTGTGTAAAAAACACACAATACCCCAGTGTCCCACACACCCACCACTCTCTGTGTAAAAAACACACAATACCCCAGCGTCCCACACACCCACCACTCTCTGTGTAAAAAACACACAGTACCCCAATGTCCCACACACCCACCACTCTCTGTGTAAAAAACACACAATACCCCAGTGTCCCACACACCCACCACTCTCTGTGTAAAAAACACACAATACCCCAGTGTCCCACATACCCACCACTCTCTGTGTAAAGACCTTACAGTACCCCAAATGTTCTACACACCCACCACTCTAATGTGTAAAAAACACACAGTACCCCAATGTCCCACACACCCACCACTCTCTGTGTAAAAAACACACAGTACCCCAGTGTCCCACACACCCACCATTCTCTGTGTAAAAAACACACAGTACCCCAATGTCCCACATACCCACCACTCTCTGTGTAAAAAACACACAATACCCCAGTGTCCCACACACCCACCACTCTCTGTGTAAAAAACACACAATACCCCAGTGTCCCACACACCCACCATTCTCTGTGTAAAAAACACACAGTACCCCAATGTCCCACATACCCACCACTCTCTGTGTAAAGAACACACAGTACCCCAGTGTCCCACACACCCACCACTCTCTGTGTAAAGAACACACAGTACCCCAATGTCCCACACACCCACCACTCTCTGTGTAAAAAACACACAATACCCCAGTGTCCCACACACCCACCACTCTCTGTGTAAAGAACACACAATACCCCAGTGTCCCACACACCCACCACTCTCTGTGTAAAAAACACACAGTACCCCAGTGTCCCACACACCCACCACTCTCTGTGTAAAAAACACACAATACCCCAGTGTCCCACACACCCACCATTCTCTGTGTAAAAAACACACAGTACCCCAATGTCCCACATACCCACCACTCTCTGTGTAAAGAACACACAGTACCCCAGTGTCCCACACACCCACCACTCTCTGTGTAAAGAACACACAGTACCCCAATGTCCCACACACCCACCACTCTCTGTGTAAAAAACACACAATACCCCAGTGTCCCACACACCCACCACTCTCTGTGTAAAGAACACACAATACCCCAGTGTCCCACACACCCACCACTCTCTGTGTAAAAAACACACAATACCCCAGTGTCCCACACACCCACCACTCTCTGTGTAAAAAACACACAGTACCCCAAATGTTCTACACACCCACCACTCTCTGTGTAAAAAACACACAATACCCCAGTGTCCCACACACCCACCACTCTCTGTGTAAAAAACACACAATACCCCAATGTCCCACACACCCACCACTCTCTGTGTAAAGAACACACAGTACCCCAGCGTCCCACACACCCACCACTCTCTGTGTAAAAAACACACAATACCCCAATGTCCCACACACCCACCACTCTCTGTGTAAAGAACACACAGTACCCCAGTGTCCCACATACCCACCACTCTCTGTGTAAAAAACACACAATACCCCAGTGTCCCACACACCCACCACTCTCTGTGTAAAAAACACACAATACCCCAGTGTCCCACATACCCACCACTCTCTGTGTAAAGACCTTACAGTACCCCAAATGTTCTACACACCCACCACTCTCTGTGTAAAAAACACACAGTACCCCAGTGTCCCACACACCCACCATTCTCTGTGTAAAAAACACACAATACCCCAGTGTCCCACACACCCACCACTCTCTGTGTAAAAAACACACAATACCCCAGTGTCCCACACACCCACCACTCTCTGTGTAAAAAACACACAATACCCCAGTGTCCCACACACCCACCACTCTCTGTGTAAAGAACACACAGTACCCCAATGTCCCACATACCCACCACTCTCTGTGTAAAGAACACACAGTACCCCAGTGTCCCACACACCCACCACTCTCTGTGTAAAGAACACACAGTACCCCAATGTCCCACACACCCACCACTCTCTGTGTAAAGAACACACAGTACCCCAGTGTCCCACACACCCACCACTCTCTGTGTAAAGAACACACAGTACCCCAGTGTCCCACATACCCACCACTCTCTGTGTAAAGAAAACACAGTACCCCAATGTCCCACATACCCACCACTCTCTGTGTAAAGAACACACAGTACCCCAGTGTCCCACACACCCACCACTCTCTGTGTAAAGAACACACAGTACCCCAGTGTCCCACACACCCACCACTCTCTGTGTAAAAAACACACAATACCCCTGGCATTTTATTTTATTTATTTATTTAGGATACAGAACAGCAAAGGGCCCAATGATCCTGCACCACCCAATTACACCCAGGTGACCAACTAACCCACCGCCCCGCATGTCTTTCTACTGTGGGAGGAAACTGGAGCACCCAGCGGAAACCCACTCAGTCATGGGGAGAACGTACAGGCCCCTTACAGACAGCGCCGGGGTATCTCCCCAACACTTTCCTCCAATCAACGTAAAAAGATGCTCCTTGGTATCAGCCATAAACTGCATCAGAATTTGTAAATCTGACGATTTTGCACAATGTATTGTTTAATATTCAACTACATAAATCACATAATTGATGTTAGTAACTTGCAAGTCTCAGTGTCTGAAAATGGTCGACATCTGATTTCTGTTGCTTTGGTGTGGAGGCCTTTGACTGTGAATGCTGGATACTGAAGAGGTTTAGTGAATCCCCTCTGAGCAGATGACTGTTATCTTATTACGAATAGTAATATCATTCCATCAGAAGCCTCTCTTTGAGTGATGAGACTGGCCCGTTATTGTGGAAATCTGCACATACTTCCGCATGCAAGTTCAGTGTGCTCCAGCTGAGACCACTGAATCATTTTGGATTCCCTTCAACGTGGCATTCTTGACTTGCTTTTCTACTGTTCACGTGTTGCTTTGCACTTCAACAGAAAAGGATACAGAAAGGAGCGGCGCTTTTTTTTCTGGTATTGTATATTGTGCTGAGTTAAGAGGGTTGGGTACATTCCTGAATCGAAGTGGCGGGGTCCAGGTCAGTACTGAAGCAACTGAACCCGATGTTTGGACAACGATTTAAGTGCTGGCCCGCATTGGAAAGGTTCGGTACAGACCAAATCGAGGCAGCGGGGTCCAGGCCTCAGAATGTATCAAAGTAACTGATCCCAATATTTGGACAACAATTAAGTGCCGGGCCAGATTGTAAAGGTCAGAGTGTCGGGGTTCAAGGTGAGGGATGCGACTCCGCGCAGAACTAAGGGTCGGTGGACAGACTCTCTTTCTGGACTCCAGATCAGAACGCTATTTGCTTGCATTTATTGTTTGCATGATTAGTTTTTCTTCCTCTGCACGATGGGTGATTGACGGTCTTCATTTTTTTAATGAGTTCTTTTGGGTTAATTTGTTTTGTGGCTGCTTGTAAGGAGACAAATCTCAAGGCTGTATAATGTATACATGCTTTGATAATAAACGTAGTTTGAATTTCGAATGGGTGACTCGTAGACACAGCAACAGCCCTCTTCAATCAGAATAAAAGGCAAATGGGAAAGCCACTGCATAAATTATATAGAAAGAAACCAGTGGGTCAACAAGCCGTTTCTTGTCTCTGGGGATTAAAGAACAGAAGACTCTAATATGACGTGGCATCTTTCCTCTCTACAAATCTCATTCTCATGTTTGGCAGTTTCACCAAAGGCCGGCAAATAGAGATTTCTGAATTTGGAATTGGTAAATGTAGGGATGTTAAAAAAGACTTTTAATTCTACCAAATATGTGGATTCTTAATGTTGCCCTTGGGTTCCTGAAGTGTACAAGTGATTGGTTCCCCAGCCCAGTATTCCTGTTACAACATTACATTAGTAACAATTTCCTTGACTCCTTTTCTCATGAAGTTTTGTCTGGCCACCATAGAGACTACTGAGTGTGAAGCGCTGCCGGCCACTATAGAGACTACTGAGTGTCAAGCCCTGCAGGCCACTATAGAGACTACTGAGTGTGAAGCCCTGTCGGCCACTATAGAGACTGCTGAGTACAGATCCCTGCCAGCCACTATAGAGACTACTGAGTACGCAGCCCTGCTGGCCACTATAGAGACTACTGAATATTCAGCCCTGCTGGCCACTATAGAGACTACTGAGTACGCAGCCCTGCTGGCCACTATAGAGACTACTGAGTACAGATTCCTGCTGACCACTATAGAGACTACTCAGTACGCAGCCCGGCTGGCCACTATAGAGACTACTGAGTACAGATCCCTGCCGACCACTATAGAGACTACTGAGCACAAAGCCCTGCTGGCCACTATAGAGACTACTGAGTACAGATCCCTGTTGGCCACTATAGAGACTACTCAATAATGATCGCTGCCGGCCATTATAGAGACTACTGAGGGCGCACCCCTGCTGGCCACTATACAGACTACTGAGAACGCAGCCCTGATGGCCACTATAGATACTACTGAGTGTGAAGCCCTGCCGGCCACTATAGAGACTACTGAATACGGATCCCTGCCGGCCACTATAGAGACTACTGAGAACGCAGCCCTGCTGGCCACTATAGAGACTACTGAGTACGCAGCCCTGCCGGCCACTATAGAGACTACTCAGTACAGATCCCTGCCGGCCACTACAGAGATTACTGAGTACGCAGCCCTGCTGGCCACTATATAGAGTACTGAGTACGCAGCCCTGCTGTCCACTATAGAGACTCCTGAGTACAGATCCCTGCCGGCCACTATAGAGACTACTGCGTACGCAGCCATGCTGGCCAATATAGAGACTACTGAGTACGCAGCCCTGCTGGCCACTATAGAGACTACTGAGTAAGCAGCCCTGCTGGCCACTATACAGCCTACTGAGTACGCAGCCCTGCTGGCCACTATAGAGACTACTGAGTGCGCAGCCCTGCTGGCCACTATAGAGACTACTGAGTACGCAGCCCTGCTGGCCACTATAGAGACTACTGAGTACGCAGTCCTGCTGGCCACTATAGAGACTACTGAGTACGGATCCCTGCTGGCCACTATAGAGACTACTGAGTACGCAGCCCTGCTGGCCACTATAGAGACTACTGAATACAGATCCATGCCGGCCAGTATAGAGACTACTGAGTGTGAAGCGCTGCCAGCCACTATAGAGACTACTGAATATGAAGCCCTACCGGCTACTATAGAGACTACTGAATACGGATCCCTGCCGGCCACTATAGAGACTACTGAGTACGCAGCCCTGCAGGCCACTATAGAGACTACCTAGTAAGCAGCCTTGTTGGCCACAAAAGAGACTACTGAGTTCGCAGCCCTGCTGGCCACTATAGAGATTACTGAGTACGCAGCCCTGCTGGCCACTATAGAGACCACTGAGTACGCAGACCTGCTGGCCACTATAGAGACCACTGAGTACGTAGCCCTGCTGGCCACTATAGAGACTACTGAGTACGAATCCCTGCTGGCCACTGTAGAGAGTACTGAATACACATCCATGCCGGCCAGTATAGAGACTACTGAGTACGGATCCCTGCTGGCCACTATAGAGACTACTGAATACAGATCCATGCCGGCCAGTATAGAGACTACTGAGTGTGAAGCGCTGCCGGCCACTATAGAAACTAGTGAGTGTGAAGCCCTGCCAGCCACTTTAGAGACTGCTGAGTACAGATCCCTGCCAGCCACTATAGAGACTACTGAGTACGCAGCCCTGCTGGCCACTATAGAGACTACTGAATATTCAGCCCTGCTGGCCACTATAGAGACTACTGAGTTCAGATCCCTGCCGGCCACTATGGAGACTGCTCAGTGCAGATCCCTGCTGGCCACTATAGAGACTACAGAGTACGCAGCCCTGCTGGCCACTATAGAGACTACTGAGTACGCAGCCCTGCTGTCCACTATAGAGACTCCTGAGTACAGATCCCTGCCGGCCACTATAGAGACTACTGCGTACGCAGCCCTGCTGGCCACTATAGAGACTACTGAGCAGGCAGCCCTGCTGGCCACTATAGAGACTACTGAATATTCAGCCCTGCTGGCCACTATAGAGACTACTGAGTTCAGATCCCTGCCGGCCACTATGGAGACTGCTCAGTGCAGATCCCTGCTGGCCACTATAGAGACTACTGAGTACGCAGCCCTGCTGGCCACTATAGAGACTACTGAGTACAGATTCCTGCTGACCACTATAGAGACTACTCAGTACGCAGCCCGGCTGGCCACTATAGAGACTACTGAGTACAGATCCCTGCCGACCACTATAGAGACTACTGAGCACAAAGCCCTGCTGGCCACGATAGAGACTACTGAGTACAGATCCCTGCTGGCCACTATAGAGACTACTCAATAATGATCGCTGCCGGCCATTATAGAGACTACTGAGGGCGCACCCCTGCTGGCCACTATACAGATTACTGAGTACGCAGCCCTGCTGGCCACTATAGAGACTACTGAGTGCGCAGCCCTGCTGTCCACTATAGAGACTACTGAATACGGATCCCTGCCGGCCACTATAGAGACTACTGAGAACGCAGCCCTGCTGGCCACTATAGAGACTACTGAGTACGCAGCCCTGCCGGCCAATATAGAGACTACTCAGTACAGATCCGTGCCGACCACTTTAGAGACTACTGAGTACAGATCCCTGCCGGCCACTACAGAGATTACTGAGTACGCAGCCCTGCTGGCCACTATATAGACTACTGAGTACGCAGCCCTGCTGTCCACTATAGAGACTCCTGAGTACAGATCCCTGCCGGCCACTATAGAGACTACTGCGTACGCAGCCCTGCTGGCCACTATAGAGACTACTGAGCAGGCAGCCCTGCTGGCCACTATAGAGACTACTGAGTACATATCCCTGCCGGCCACTATAGAGACTACTGAGTATGCAGCCCTGCTGGCCACTATACAGACTGCTGAGTACGGAGCCGTGCCGGCCACTACAGAGACTTCTGAGTACGCAGCCCTGCTGGCCACTATAGAGACTACTGAGTACGCAGCCCTGCTGGCCACTATACAGACTGCTGAGTACGCAGCCCTGCCGGCCACTATAGAGACTACTGAGTACGCATCCCTGCGGCCACTTATAGAGACTACTGAGTAGAGATCCCTGCCGGCCACTATAGAGACTACTTAGTAAGCAGCCTTGTTGGCCACTATAGTGACTACTGGGTACGCAGCCCTGCTGGTCACTATAGACACTACTGAGTACAGATCCCTGCCGGCTACTATAGAGACTACTGAATATGGATCCCTGCCGGCCACTATAGAGACTACTGAGAACGCAGCCATGCAGGCCACTATAGAGACTACTGAATATGGATCCCTGCCGGCCACTATAGAGACTACTGAGAACGCAGCCATGCAGGCCACTATAGAGACTACCTAGTAAGCAGCCTTGTTGGCCACAAAAGAGACTACTGAGTTTGCAGCCCTGCTGGCCACTATAGAGACTACTGAGTACGCAGCCCTGCTGGCCACTATAGAGACTACTGAGTACGCAGACCTGCTGGCCACTATAGCGACTACTGAGTACGCAGCCCTGCTGGCCACTATAGAGACCACTGAGTACGTAGCCCTGCTGGCCACTATAGAGACTACTGAGTACGAATCCCTGCTGGCCACTGTAGAGAGTACTGAATACACATCCATGCCGGCCAGTATAGAGACTACTGAATGCAGATCCATGCCGGCCAGTATAGAGACTACTGAGTGTGAAGCGCTGCCGGCCACTATAGAAACTAGTGAGTGTGAAGCCCTGCCAGCCACTTCAGAGACTGCTGAGTACAGATCCCTGCCAGCCACTATAGAGACAACTGAGTACGCAGCCCTGCTGGCCACTATAGAGACTACTGAATATTCAGCCCTGCTGGCCACTATAGAGACTACTGAGTTCAGATCCCTGCCGGACACTATGGAGACTGCTCAGAGCAGATCCCTGCTGGCCACTATAGAGACTACTGAGTACGCAGCCCTGCTGGCCACTATAGAGACCACTGAGTACGTAGCCCTGCTGGCCACTATAGAGACTACTGAGTACGAATCCCTGCTGGCCACTGTAGAGAGTACTGAATACACATCCATGCCGGCCAGTATAGAGACTACTGAATGCAGATCCATGCCGGCCAGTATAGAGACTACTGAGTGTGAAGCGCTGCCGGCCACTATAGAAACTAGTGAGTGTGAAGCCCTGCCAGCCACTTCAGAGACTGCTGAGTACAGATCCCTGCCAGCCACTATAGAGACAACTGAGTACGCAGCCCTGCTGGCCACTATAGAGACTACTGAATATTCAGCCCTGCTGGCCACTATAGAGACTACTGAGTTCAGATCCCTGCCGGACACTATGGAGACTGCTCAGTGCAGATCCCTGCTGGCCACTATAGAGACTACTGAGTACGCAGCCCTGCTGGCCACTATAGAGACTACTGAGTACAGATTCCTGCTGACCACTATAGAGACTACTCAGTACGCAGCCCTGCTGGCCACTATAGAGACCACTGAGTACAGATCCCTGCCGACCACTATAGAGACTACTGAGCACAAAGCCCTGCTGGCCACGATAGAGACTACTGAGTACAGATCCCTGCTGGCCACTATAGAGACTACTGAGCACAAAGCCCTGCTGGCAACGATAGAGACTACTGAGTACAGATCCCTGCTGGCCACTATAGAGACTACTCAATAATGATCGCTGCCGGCCATTATAGAGACTACTGAGGGCGCACCCCTGCTGGCCACTATACAGACTACTGAGTATGCAGCCCTGCCGGCCACTATAGAGACTACTCAGTACAGATCCGTGCCGACCACTATAGAGACTACTGAGTACAGATCCCTGCCGGCCACTACAGAGATTACTGAGTACGCAGCCCTGCTGGCCACTATAGAGACTACTGAGTGCGCAGCCCTGCTGGCTACTATAGAGACTACTGAGTACGCAGCCCTGCTGGCCACTATAGAGACTACTGAGTACGGATCCCTGCTGGCCACTATAGAGACTACTGAATACAGATCCATGCCGGCCAGTATAGAGACTACTGAGTGTGAAGCGCTGCCGGCCACTTGAGAGACTACGAAGTACGCAGCCCTGCTGGCCACTATAGAGACTACTGAGTACAGATCCCTGCTGGACACTATAGAGGTTACTAAATACCGTTCCCTGCCGGCAACTATAGAGACTACTGAGTACGCATCCCTGCGGCCACTATAGAGACTACTGAGTAGAGATCCCTGCCGGCCACTATAGAGACTACTGAATATGAAGCCCTACCGGCTACTATAGAGACTACTGTATACGGATCCCTGCCGGCCACTATAGAGACTACTGAGTTCGCAGCCCTGCTGGCCACTATAGAGACTACTGAGTACGCAGCCCTGCTGGCCACTATAGAGACTACTGAGTACGCAGACCTGCTGGCCACGATAGAGACCACTGAGTACGTAGCCCTGCTGGCCACTATAGAGACTACTGAGTATGAATCCCTGCTGGCCACTGTAGAGAGTACTGAATACACATCCATGCCGGCCAGTATAGAGACTACTGAGTGTGAAGCGCTGCCGGCCATTATAGAGACTACTGAGTGTGACGCCCTGCCAGCCACTATAGAGACTAATGAGTACGCAGCCCTGCCGGCTACTATAGAGACTACTGAGTACAGATGCCTGACAGACACCAGAGAGGTTACTAAATACGGATCCCTGCCGGCCACTATAGAGACTACTGAGTACAGATCCCTGCCGGACACCATAGAGGTTACTAAATACGGATCCCTGCCGGCCACTATAGAGACTACTGAGTACGCATCCCTGCGGCCACTATAGAGACTACTGAATACAGATCCCTGCCGGCCACTATACAGACTACTGAGTACGCGGCTCTGCAGGCTACTATAGAGACTACTTAGTAAGCAGCTTGTTGGCCACTATAGTGACTACTGAGTACTCAGCACTGCTGGCCACTATAGAGACTACTGAGTACAGATCCCTGCCGGCCACTATAGAGACTACTGAGTACAGATCCCTGCCGGCCACTATACAGACTACTGAGTACGCAGCCCTGCTGGCCACTATAGAGACTACTGAGTACGCAGCCCTGCTGGTCACTATAGAGACTACTGAGTACAGATCCCTCCCGGCCACTATAGAGACTGCTCAGTACAGATCCCTGCTGGCCACTATAGAAACTACTGAGTACGCAGCCCTGCTGGCCACTATAGAGACTACTGAGTACAGATCCCTGCTGACCACTATAGAGACTACTCAGTACCCAGCCCTGCTGGCCACTATAGAGACTACTGAGTACAGATCCCGGCCGACCACTATAGACACTACTGAGAACGAAGCCCTGCTGGCCACTATAGAGACTACTGAGTACAGATCCCTACCGGCCACTATAGACACAACTGAGTACCGATCCCTGCTGTCCACTATAGAGACTATTCAGTACAGATCCTTGCCGACCACTATAGAGACTACTGAGTGCGCAGCCCTGCTGGCCACTCTCCAGACTACTGAGTGTGAAGCCCTGCCCGCCACTATAGAGACTACTGAATACGGATCCCTGCCGGCCACTATAGAGACCACTGAGTACGCAGCCCTGCAGGCCACTATAGAGACTACTGAGTACAGATCCCTGCTGGCCACTATAGAGACTACTGAGTACGCAGCCCTGCTGGTCACTATAGAGACTACTGAGTAGGCAGCCCAGCTGGCCGCTATAGCGACTACTCAGTACGCAGCCCTGCTGCCGACTATAGAGACTACTGAGTACGCAGCCCTGCTGGCCACTATAGAGACTAGTGCGTAAGCAGCCCTGCTGGCCACTATACAGACTACTGAGTACGCAGCCCTGCTGACCACAATAGAGACTACTGAATACGTAGCCCTGCTGGCCACTATAGAGACCACTGAGTACGCAGCCCTGCTGGCCAATATAGAGACTACTGAGTACGAATCCCTGCTGGCCACTATAGAGACTACTGAATACAGATCCATGCCGGCCAGTATAGAGACTACTGAGTGTGAAGTGCTGCCGGCCACTATAGAGACTACTGAGCGTGAAGCCCTGCCAGCCACTATAGAGACTACTAAGTACACAGCCCTGCTGGCCACTATAGAGACTACTGAGTACAGATCCCTGCCGGACTCTATAGAGGTTACTAAATACGGATCCCTGCCGGCCACTCTAGAGACTACTGAGTACGCATCCCTGCGGCCACAAAAGAGACGACTGAGTAGAGATCCCTGCCGGCCACTATAGAGACTACTGCGTACGCAGCCCTGCAGGCCACTATAGAGACTACTTAGTAAGCAGCCTTGTTGGCCACAAAAGAGACTACTGACTACGCAGCCCTGCTGGCCACTATAGAGACTACTGAGCACGCAGCCCTGCTGGCCACTATAGAGACTACTGAGTACGGATCCCTGCTGGCCACTATAGGGACTACTGAATACAGATCCCTGCCGGCCACTACAGAGACTACTGAGTACAGATGCCTGCCGGACACCATAGAGGTTACTAAATACGGATCCCTGCCGGCCACTATAGAGACTACTGAGTACAGATCCCTGCCGGCCACTATAGAGACTACTGAGTACGCAGCCCTGCCGGCCACTATAGAGACTACTGAGTACGCAGCCCTGCTGGTCACTATAGAGACTACTGAGTACAGATCCCTCCCGGCCAATATAGAGACTGCTCAGTACAGATCCCTGCTGGCCACTATAGAAACTACTGAGTACGCAGCCCTGCTGGCCACTATAGAGACTACTGAGTACAGATCCCTGCTGACCACTATAGAGACTACTCAGTACCCAGCCCTGCTGGCCACTATATAGACTACTGAGTACAGATCCCGGCCGACCACTATAGCCACTACTGAGAACGAAGCCCTGCTGGCCACTATAGAGACTACTGAGTAGAGATCCCTACCGGCCACTATAGACACAACTGAGTACCGATCCCTGCTGGCCACTATAGAGACTACTCAGTACAGATCCCTGCCGACCACTATAGAGACTACTGAGTAAGCAGCCCTGCTGGCCACTATAGAGACTACTGAGTGCGCAGCCCTGCTGGCCACTATACAGGCTACTGAGTACGCAGCCCTGCTGGCCACTATAGAAACTACTGAGTACACAGCCCTGCTGGCCACTATAGAGACTACTGCGTAAGCAGCCCTGCTGGCCACTATACAGACTACTGAGTACGCAGCCCTGCTGGCCACTATAGAGACTACTGAGTACGTAGCCCTGCTGGCCACGAGAGACCACTGAGTACGCAGCCCTGCTGGCCAATATAGAGACTACTGAGTACGAATCCCTGCTGGCCACTATAGAGACTACTGAATGCAGATCCATGCCGGCCAGTATAGAGACTACTAAGTGTGAAGCGCTGCCGGCCACTATAGAGACTACTGAGTGTGAAGCCCTGCCAGCCACTATAGAGACTACTAAGTACGCAGCCCTGCTGGCCACTATAGAGACTACTGAGTACATATCCCTGCCGGACTCTATAGAGGTTACTAAATAAGGATCACTACCAGCCACAAAAGAGACTACTGGGTATGCATCCCTGCGGCCACTAGAGACTACTGAGTACGCAGCCCTGCAGACTACTATAGAGACTACTTAGTAAGCAGCCTTGTTGGCCACTATAGTGACTACTGAGTACGCAGCCCTTTGGCCACTATAGACACTATTGAGTACAGATCCCTGCCGGCCACTATAGAGACTACTGAGTACGCAGACATGCTGGCCACTATAGAGACTACTGAGCACGCAGCCCTGTTGGCCTCTATAGAGTCTACTGAGTACAGATCCCTCCCGGCCACTATAGAGACTGCTCAGTACAGATCCCTGTTGGCCACTATAGAGACTACTGAGTACGCAAACCTGCTGGCCACTATAGAGACTACTGAGTACAGATCCCTGCTGACCACTATAGAGACTACTCAGTACCCAGCCCTGCTGGCCACTATAGAGACTACTGAGTACAGATCCCTGCCGATCACTATAGAGACTACTGAGTACGCAGCCCTGCAGGCTACTATAGAGACTACTTAGTAATCAGCCTTGTTGGCCAATATGGAGACTACTGAGTACGCAGCCCTGCTGGCCACTATAGAGACTGCTGAGTACAGATCCCTGCCAGCCACTATAGAGACTACTCAGTACGCAGCCCTGCTGGCCACTATAGAGACTACTGAATATTCAGCGTTGCTGGCCACTATAGAGACTACTGAGTTCAGATCCCTGCCGGCCACTATGGAGACTGCTCAGTGCAGATCCCTGCTGGCCACTATAGAGACTACTGAGTACGCAGCCCTGCTGGCCACTATAGAGACTACTGAGTGCAGATTCCTGCTGACCACTATAGAGACTACTCAGTACGCAGCCCGGCTGGCCACTATAGAGACTACTGAGTACAGATCCCTGCTGGCCACTATAGAGACTACTCAGTACGCAGCCCTGCCGGCCACTACAGAGACTAGTGAGTACAGATGCCTGCCGGACACCATAGAGGTTACTAAATACGGATCCCTGCCGGCCACTATAGAGACGACTGAGTACGCATCCCTGCGGCCACTAGAGACTACTGAGTACGCAGCCCTGTAGACTACTATAGAGACTACTTAGTAAGCAGCCTTGTTGGCCACTATAGTGACTACTGAGTACGCAGCCCTTTGGCCACTATAGACACTATTGAGTACAGATCACTGCTGGCCACAAAAGAGACTACTGAGTACGCAGACCTGCTGGCCACTATAGAGACTACTGAGCACGCAGCCCTGTTGGCCTCTATAGAGACTACTGAGTACAGATCCCTGCCGACCACTATAGAGACTACTGAGTACGCAGCCCTGCAGGCCACTATAGAGACTACTTAGTAATCAGCCTTGTTGGCCAATATGGAGACTACTGAGTACGCAGCCCTGCTAGCCACTATAGAGACTGCTGAGTACAGATCCCTGCCAGCCACTATAGAGACTACTGAGTGCAGATCCCTTCCGGCCACTATAGAGACTGCTCAGTACAGATCCCTGCTGACCACTATAGAGACTACTGAATATGAAGCCCTACCGGCCATTATAGAGACTACTGAATACGTATCCCTGCCGGCCACTATAGAGACTACTGAGTACGCAGCCCTGCAGTCCACTATAGAGACTACTTAGTAAGCAGCCTTGTTGGCCACAAAAGAGACTACTGAGTACGCAGCCCTGCTGGCCAATATAGAGAGTACTCAGTACAGATTCCTGCTGACCACTATAGAGACTACTCAGTACGCAGCCCGGCTGGCCACTATAGAGACTACTGAGTACAGATCCCTGCCGACCACTATAGAGACTACTGAGTATGAATCCCTGCTGGCCACTATAGAGACTACTGAATACAGATCCCTGCCGACCAGTATAGAGACTACTGAGTATGAATCCCTGCTGGCCACTATAGAGACAACTGAGTACGCAGACCTGCCGGCCACTACAGAGATTACTTAGTAGGCAGCCCTGCTGGCCACTATATAGACTACTGAGTACTCAGCCCTGCTGGCCACTATACAGCCTACTGAGTACGCAGCCCTGCTGGCCACTATAGAGACTACTGAGTACAGATCCCTGCTGTCCACTATAGAGACTACTCAGTACCCAGCCCTGCTGGCCACTATAGAGACTACTGAGTATAGATCCCTGCCGACCACTATAGAGACTACTGCGAACGCAGCCCTGCTGGCCACTATAGAGACAACTGAGTACGCAGACCTGCCGGCCACTACAGAGATTACTTAGTAGGCAGCCCTGCTGGCCACTATATAGACTACTGAGTACGCAGCCCTGCTGGCCACTATACAGACTACTGAGTACGCAGCCCTGCTGGCCACTATAGAGACTACTGAGTACAGATCCCTGCTGTCCACTATAGAGACTACTCAGTACCCAGCCCTGCTGGCCACTATAGAGACTACTGAGTATAGATCCCTGCCGACCACTATAGAGACTACTGAGTACGCAGCCCTGCAGGCCACTATAGATACGACTTAGAAATCAGCCTTGTTGGACAATATGGAGACTACTGAGTACGCAGTCCTGCTGACCACTATAGAGACTACTCAGTAATGATTGCTGCCGGCCATTATAGAGACTACTGAGGGCGCAGCCCTGCTGGCCAATATAGAGACTACTGAGTACGAACCCCTGCTGGCCACTATAGAGACTACTGAGCACGCAGCCCTGCTGGCCACTATAGAGACTACTGAGTACGAACCCCTGCTGGCCACTATAGAGACTACTGAATGCAGATCCATGCCGGCCAGTATAGAGACTACTGAGTGTGAAGCGCTGCCGGCCACTATAGAGACTACTGAATGTGAAGCCCTGCCAGCCACTATAGAGACTACTAAGTACACAGCCCTGCTGGCCACTATAGAGACTACTGAGTACAGATCCCTGCCGGACTCTATAGAGGTTACTAAATACGGATCCCTGCCGGCCACTCTAGAGACTACTGAGTACGCATCCCTGCGGCCACTATGGAGACTACTGAGTAGAGATCCCTGCCGGCCACTATAGAGACTACTGAGTACGCAGCCCTGCAGGCCACTATAGAGACTACTTAGTAAGCAGCCTTGTTGGCCACAAAAGAGACTACTGAGTACGCAGCCCTGCTGGCCACTATAGAGAATACTGAGTACAGATCCCTGCTGGCCACTATAGAGACTACTGAATACAGATCCCTGCCGACCAGTATAGAGACTACTGAGTGTGAACCGCTGCCGGCCACTATAGAGACTACTGAGTACGTAGCCCTGCCGGCCACTACAGAGACTACTGAGTACAGATGCCTGCCGGTCACCATAGAGACTACTGAGTACGCATCCCTGCGGCCACTAGAGACTACTGAGTACGCAGCCCTGCAGACTACTATAGAGACTAGTTAGTAAGCAGCCTTGTTGGCCACTATAGTGACTACTGAGTACTCAGCACTGCTGGCCACTATAGAGACTACTGAGTACAGATCCCTGCCGGCCACTATAGAGACTACTGAGTACGCAGCCCTGCTGGCCACTATAGAGACTACTGAGTACGCAGCCCTGCTGGCCACTACAGAGACTACTGAGTACAGATCCCTGCCGGCCACTATAGAGACTACTGAGTACGCAGCCCTGCTGGTCACGATAGAGACTACTGAGTACAGATCCCTCCCGGCCAATATAGAGACTGCTCAGTACAGATCCCTGTTGGCCACTGTAGAAACTACTGAGTACGCAACCCTGCTGGCCACTATAGAGACTACTGAGTACAGATCCCTGCTGACCACTATAGAGACTACTCAGTACCCAGCCCTGCTGGCCACTATAGAGACTACTGAGTACAGATCCTGGACGACCACTATAGACACTACTGAGAACTAAGCCCTGCTGGCCACTATAGAGACTACTGAGTACAGATCCCTACCGGCCACTATAGACACAACTGAGTACCGATCCCTGCTGTCCACTATAGAGACTATTCAGTACAGATCCTTGCCGACCACTATAGAGACTACTGAGGGCGCAGCCCTGCTGGCCACTATACAGGCTACTGAGTACGCAGCCCTGCTGGCCACTATAGATACTACTGAGTGTGAAGCCCTGCTGGCCACTATAGAGACTACTGAGTACAGATCCCTGCTGGCCACTATAGAGACTACTGAGTACGCAGCCCTGCAGGCTACTATAGAGACTACTTAGTAAGCAGCCTTGTTGGCCACTCTTGTGACTACTGAGTACGCAGCCCTGCTGGCCACTATTGAGACTACTGAGTACAGATCTCTGCCGGCCAGTATAGAGACTAATGAGTACGCAGCCCTGCTGGCCACTATAGAGACTACTGAGTGCAGATCCCTCCCGGCCACTATAGAGACTGCTCAGTACAGATCCCTGCTGACCACTATAGAGACTACTGAATATGAAGCCCTACCGGCCAGTATAGAGACTACTGAATACGGATCCCTGCCGGCCACTATAGAGACTACTGAGTACGCAGCCCTGCAGGCCACTATAGAGACTACTTAGTAAGCAGCCTTGTTGGCCACAAAAGAGACTACTGAGTACGCAGCCCTGCTGGCCACTATAGAGACTACTGAGTACAGATCCCTGCTGGCCACCATAGAGACTACTGAATACGCAGCCCTGCTGGCCACTATAGAGACTACTGAGTACACAGCCCTGCTGGCCACTATAGAGACTACTGCGTAAGCAGCCCTGCTGGCCTCTATACAGACTACTGAGTACGCAGCCCTGCTGGCCACTATAGAGACTACTGAGTACGTAGCCCTGCTGGCCACGAGAGACCACTGAGTACGCAGCCCTGCTGGCCAATATAGAGACTACTGAGTACGAATCCCTGCTGGCCACTATAGAGACTACTGAATGCAGATCCATGCCGGCCAGTATAGAGACTACTAAGTGTGAAGCGCTGCCGGCCACTATAGAGACTACTGAGTGTGAAGCCCTGCCAGCCACTATAGAGACTACTAATTACGCAGCCCTGCTGGCCACTATAGAGACTACTGAGTAAAGATCCCTGCCGGCCACTCTAGAGACTACTGAGTACGCACCCCTGCGGCCACTATAGAGACTACTGAGTAGAGATCCCTGCCGGGCACTATAGAGACTACTGAGTACGTAGCCCTGCTGGCCACTATAGAGACTGCTGAGTTCAGATCCCTGCCAGCCACTATAGAGACTACTGAGTACGCAGCCCTGCTGGCCACTATAGAGACTACTGAGTACGCAGCCCTGCTGGCCACTACAGAGACTACTGAGTACAGATTCCTGCTGACCACTATAGAGACTACTCAGTACGCAGCCCGGCTGGCCACTATAGAGACTACTGAGTACAGATCCCTGCCGACCACTATAGAGACTACTGAGAACAAAGCCCTGCTGGCCACTATAGAGACTACTGAGTACAGATCCCTGCTGGCCACTATAGAGACAACTCAATAATGATCGCTGCCGGCCTTATAGAGACTACTGAGGGCGCAGCCCTGCTGGCCACTATACAGACTACTGAGTACAGATCCCTGCCGGCCACTACAGAGATTACTGAGTACGCAGCCCTGCTGGCCACTATAGAGACTACTGAGTACGCAGCCCTGCTGTCCACTATAGAGACTCCTGAGTACAGATCCCTGCCGGCCACTATAGAGACTACTGCGTACGCAGCCATGCTGGCCACTATAGAGAATACTGAGTACGCAGCCCTGTTGGTCACTATAGAGACTACTGAGTAAGCAGCCCTGCTGGCCACTATACAGACTACTGAGTACGCAGCCCTGCTGGCCACTATAGAGACTACTGAGTGCGCAGCCCTGCTGGCCACTATAGAGACTACTGAGTACGCAGCCCTGCTGGCCACTATAGAGACTACTGAGTACGGATCCCTGCTGGCCACTATAGAGACTACTGAATACAGATCCATGCCGGCCAGTATAGAGACTACTGAGTGTGAAGCGCTGCCGGCCACTATAGAAACTACTGACTGTGAAGCCCTGCCAGTCACTTTAGAGACTACTAAGTACGCAGCCCTGCTGGCCACTATAGAGACTACTGAGCACAGATCCCTGCTGGACACTATAGAGGTTACTAAATACGGATCCCTGCCTGCAACTATAGAGACTACTGAGTACGCATCCCTGCAGCCACTATAGAGACTACTGAGTACTGATCCCTGCTGACCACTATAGAGACTACTCAGTAATGATTGCTGCCGGCCATTATAGAGACTACTGAGGGCGCAGCCCTGCTGGCCAGTATACAGGCTACTGAGTACGCAGCCCTGCTGGCCACTTTCGAGACTACTGAATACGGATCCCTGCCGGCCACTATAGAGACTACTGAGAACGCAGCCCTGCTGGCCACTATAGAGACAACTGAGTACGCAGACCTGCCGGCCACTACAGAGATTACTTAGTAGGCAGCCCTGCTGGCCACTATATAGACTACTGAGTACGCAGCCCTGCTGGCCACTATACAGACTACTGAGTACGCAGCCCTGCTGGCCACTATAGAGACTACTGAGTACAGATCCCTGCTGTCCACTATAGAGACTACTCAGTACCCAGCCCTGCTGGCCACTATAGAGACTACTGAGTATAGATCCCTGCCGACCACTATAGAGACTACTGAGTACGCAGCCCTGCAGGCCACTATAGATACGACTTAGAAATCAGCCTTGTTGGCCAATATGGAGACTACTGAGTACGCAGCCCTGCTGGCCACTATAGAGACTGCTGAGAACAGATCCCTGCCAGCCACTATAGAGACTACTGAGCACGCAGCCCTGCTGGCCACTATAGAGACTACTGAGTACGAACCCCTGCTGGCCACTATAGAGACTACTGAATGCAGATCCATGCCGGCCAGTATAGAGACTACTGAGTGTGAAGCGCTGCCGGCCACTATAGAGACTACTGAATGTGAAGCCCTGCCAGCCACTATAGAGACTACTAAGTACACAACCCTGCTGGCCACTATAGAGACTACTGAGTACAGATCCCTGCCGGACTCTATAGAGGTTACTAAATACGGATCCCTGCCGGCCACTCTAGAGACTACTGAGTACGCATCCCTGCGGCCACTATGGAGACTACTGAGTAGAGATCCCTGCCGGCCACTATAGACACTACTGAGTACGCAGCCCTGCAGGCCACTATAGAGACTACTTAGTAAGCAGCCTTGTTGGCCACAAAAGAGACTACTGAGTACGCAGCCCTGCTGGCCACTATAGAGACTACTGAGTACAGATCCCTGCTGGCCACTATAGAGACTACTGAATACAGATCCCTGCCGACCAGTATAGAGACTACTGAGTGTGAACCGCTGCCAGCCACTATAGAGACTACTGAGTACGTAGCCCTGCCGGCCACTACAGAGACTACTGAGTACAGATGCCTGCCGGTCACCATAGAGACTACTGAGTACGCATCCCTGCGGCCACTAGAGACTACTGAGTACGCAGCCCTGCAGACTACTATAGAGACTAGTTAGTAAGCAGCCTTGTTGGCCACTATAGTGACTACTGAGTACTCAGCACTGCTGGCCACTATAGAGACTACTGAGTACAGATCCCTGCCGGCCACTATAGAGACTACTGAGTACGCAGCCCTGCTGGCCACTATAGAGACTACTGAGTACACAGCCCTGCTGGCCACTACAGAGACTACTGAGTACAGATCCCTGCCGGCCACTATAGAGACTACTGAGTACGCAGCCCTGCTGGTCACGATAGAGACTACTGAGTACAGATCCCTCCCGGCCAATATAGAGACTGCTCAGTACAGATCCCTGTTGGCCACTGTAGAAACTACTGAGTACGCAACCCTGCTGGCCACTATAGAGACTACTGAGTACAGATCCCTGCCGACCACTATAGAGACTACTGAGAACAAAGCCCTGCTGGCCACTATAGAGACTACTGAGTACAGATCCCTGCTGGCCACTATAGAGACAACTCAATAATGATCGCTGCCGGCCTTATAGAGACTACTGAGGGCGCAGCCCTGCTGGCCACTATACAGACTACTGAGTACAGATCCCTGCCGGCCACTACAGAGATTACTCAGTACGCAGCCCTGCTGGCCACTATAGAGACTACTGAGTACGCAGCCCTGCTGTCCACTATAGAGACTCCTGAGTACAGATCCCTGCCGGCCACTATAGAGACTACTGCGTACGCAGCCATGCTGGCCACTATAGAGAATACTGAGTACGCAGCCCTGTTGGTCACTATAGAGACTACTGAGTAAGCAGCCCTGCTGGCCACTATACAGACTACTGAGTACGCAGCCCTGCTGGCCACTATAGAGACTACTGAGTGCGCAGCCCTGCTGGCCACTATAGAGACTACTGAGTACGCAGCCCTGCTGGCCACTATAGAGACTACTGAGTACGGATCCCTGCTGGCCACTATAGAGACTACTGAATACAGATCCATGCCGGCCAGTATAGAGACTACTGAGTGTGAAGCGCTGCCGGCCACTATAGAAACTACTGACTGTGAAGCCCTGCCAGTCACTTTAGAGACTACTAAGTACGCAGCCCTGCTGGCCACTATAGAGACTACTGAGTACAGATCCCTGCTGGACACTATAGAGGTTACTAAATACGGATCCCTGCCTGCAACTATAGAGACTACTGAGTACGCATCCCTGCGGCCACTATAGAGACTACTGAGTACTGATCCCTGCTGACCACTATAGAGACTACTCAGTAATGATTGCTGCCGGCCATTATAGAGACTACTGAGGGCGCAGCCCTGCTGGCCAGTATACAGGCTACTGAGTACGCAGCCCTGCTGGCCACTTTCGAGACTACTGAATACGGATCCCTGCCGGCCACTATAGAGACTACTGAGAACGCAGCCCTGCTGGCCACTATAGAGACAACTGAGTACGCAGACCTGCCGGCCACTACAGAGATTACTTAGTAGGCAGCCCTGCTGGCCACTATATAGACTACTGAGTACGCAGCCCTGCTGGCCACTATACAGACTACTGAGTACGCAGCCCTGCTGGCCACTATAGAGACTACTGAGTACAGATCCCTGCTGTCCACTATAGAGACTACTCAGTACCCAGCCCTGCTGGCCACTATAGAGACTACTGAGTATAGATCCCTGCCGACCACTATAGAGACTACTGAGTACGCAGCCCTGCAGGCCACTATAGATACGACTTAGAAATCAGCCTTGTTGGCCAATATGGAGACTACTGAGTACGCAGCCCTGCTGGCCACTATAGAGACTACTGAGAACAGATCCCTGCCAGCCACTATAGAGACTACTGAGCACGCAGCCCTGCTGGCCACTATAGAGACTACTGAGTACGAACCCCTGCTGGCCACTATAGAGACTACTGAATGCAGATCCATGCCGGCCAGTATAGAGACTACTGAGTGTGAAGCGCTGCCGGCCACTATAGAGACTACTGAATGTGAAGCCCTGCCAGCCACTATAGAGACTACTAAGTACACAACCCTGCTGGCCACTATAGAGACTACTGAGTACAGATCCCTGCCGGACTCTATAGAGGTTACTAAATACGGATCCCTGCCGGCCACTCTAGAGACTACTGAGTACGCATCCCTGCGGCCACTATGGAGACTACTGAGTAGAGATCCCTGCCGGCCACTATAGACACTACTGAGTACGCAGCCCTGCAGGCCACTATAGAGACTACTTAGTAAGCAGCCTTGTTGGCCACAAAAGAGACTACTGAGTACGCAGCCCTGCTGGCCACTATAGAGACTACTGAGTACAGATCCCTGCTGGCCACTATAGAGACTACTGAATACAGATCCCTGCCGACCAGTATAGAGACTACTGAGTGTGAACCGCTGCCAGCCACTATAGAGACTACTGAGTACGTAGCCCTGCCGGCCACTACAGAGACTACTGAGTACAGATGCCTGCCGGTCACCATAGAGACTACTGAGTACGCATCCCTGCGGCCACTAGAGACTACTGAGTACGCAGCCCTGCAGACTACTATAGAGACTAGTTAGTAAGCAGCCTTGTTGGCCACTATAGTGACTACTGAGTACTCAGCACTGCTGGCCACTATAGAGACTACTGAGTACAGATCCCTGCCGGCCACTATAGAGACTACTGAGTACGCAGCCCTGCTGGCCACTATAGAGACTACTGAGTACACAGCCCTGCTGGCCACTACAGAGACTACTGAGTACAGATCCCTGCCGGCCACTATAGAGACTACTGAGTACGCAGCCCTGCTGGTCACGATAGAGACTACTGAGTACAGATCCCTCCCGGCCAATATAGAGACTGCTCAGTACAGATCCCTGTTGGCCACTGTAGAAACTACTGAGTACGCAACCCTGCTGGCCACTATAGAGACTACTGAGTACAGATCCCTGCTGACCACTATAGAGACTACTCAGTACCCAGCCCTGCTGGCCACTATAGAGACTACTGAGTACAGATCCCGGACGACCACTATAGACACTACTGAGAACTAAGCCCTGCTGGCCACTATAGAGACTACTGAGTACAGATCCCTACCGGCCACTATAGACACAACTGAGTACCGATCCCTGCTGTCCACTATAGAGACTATTCAGTACAGATCCTTGCCGACCACTATAGAGACTACTGAGGGCGCAGCCCTGCTGGCCACTATACAGGCTACTGAGTACACAGCCCTGCTGGCCACTATAGATACTACTGAGTGTGAAGCCCTGCTGGCCACTATAGAGACTACTGAGTACAGATCCCTGCTGGCCACTATAGAGACTACTGAGTACGCAGCCCTGCAGGCTACTATAGAGACTACTTAGTAAGCAGCCTTGTTGGCCACTCTTGTGACTACTGAGTACGCAGCCCTGCTGGCCACTATTGAGACTACTGAGTACAGATCTCTGCCGGCCAGTATAGAGACTCAATGAGTACGCAGCCCTGCTGGCCACTATAGAGACTACTGAGTGCAGATCCCTCCCGGCCACTATAGAGACTGCTCAGTACAGATCCCTGCTGACCACTATAGAGACTACTGAATATGAAGCCCTACCGGCCAGTATAGAGACTACAGAATACGGATCCCTGCCGGCCACTATAGAGACTACTGAGTACGCAGCCCTGCAGGCCACTATAGAGACTACTTAGTAAGCAGCCTTGTTGGCCACAAAAGAGACTACTGAGTACGCAGCCCTGCTGGCCACTATAGAGACTACTGAGTACAGATCCCTGCTGGCCACCATAGAGACTACTGAGTACGCAGCCCTGCTGGCCACTATAGAGACTACTGAGTACACAGCCCTGCTGGCCACTATAGAGACTACTGCGTAAGCAGCCCTGCTGGCCTCTATACAGACAACTGAGTACGCAGCCCTGCTGGCCACTATAGAGACTACTGAGTGTGAAGCGCTGCCGGCCACTATAGAAACTACTGACTGTGAAGCCCTGCCAGTCACTTTAGAGACTACTAAGTACGCAGCCCTGCTGGCCACTATAGAGACTACTGAGTACAGATCCCTGCTGGACACTATAGAGGTTACTAAATACGGATCCCTGCCTGCAACTATAGAGACTACTGAGTACGCATCCCTGCGGCCACTATAGAGACTACTGAGTACAGATCCCTGCCGGCCACTATAGAGACTACTAAGTACGCAGCCCTGCTGGCCACTATAGAGACTACTGAGTACAGATCCCTGCTGACCACTATGGCGACTACTGAGTACGCAGCCCTGCTGGCCACTATACAGACTGCTGAGTACGCAGCCCTGCCGAACACTATAGAGACTACTGAGTACGCATCCCTGCGGCCACTATAGAGACTACTGAGTACAGATCCTTGCCGGCCACTATAGAGACTACTGAGTACGCAGCCCTGCAGGCTACTATAGAGACTGCTTAGTAAGCAGCCTTGTTGGCCACTATAGTGACTACTGGGTACGCAGCCCTGCTGGTCACTATAGAGACTACTGAGTACAGATCCCTGCCGGCCATTATAGAGACTACTGAGTGCGCAAACCTGCTGGCCACTATAGAGACTACTGAGCACGCAGCCCTGTTGGCCTCTATAGAGTCTACTGAGTACAGATCCCTCCCGGCCACTATAGAGACTGCTCAGTACAGATCCCTGCTAGCCACTATAGAGACTACTGAGTACGCAGCCCTGCTGGCCACTATAGAAACTACTGAGTACAGATCTCTGCTGACCACTATAGAGACTACTCAGTACCCAGCCCTGCTGGCCACTATAGAGACTACTGAGTACAGATCCCTGCCGACCACTATAGAGACTACTGAGTACGCAGCCCTGCAGGCCACTATGGAGACTACTTAGTAATCAGCCATGTTGGCCAATATGGAGACTACTGAGTACGCAGCCCTGCTGGCCACTATAGGGACTACTGAGTTCAGATCCCTGCCGGCCACTATGGAGACTGCTCAGTGCAGATCCCTGCTGGCCACTATGGAGACTACTGAGTACGCAGCCCTGCTGGCCACTATAGAGACTACTGAGTACTGATCCCTGCTGACCACTATAGAGACTACTCAGTAATGATCGCTGCAGGCCACTATAGAGACTACTTAGTAAGCAGCCTTGTTGGCCACAAAAGAGACTACTGAGTACGCAGCCCTGCTGGCCACTATAGAGACTACTGAGTACAGATCCCTGCTGGCCACTATAGAGACTACTGAGTACGCAGCCCTGCTGGTCACTATAGAGACTACTGAGTAGGCAGCCCAGCTGGCCACTATAGCGACTACTCAGTACGCAGCCCTGCTGCCGACTATAGAGACTACTGAGTACGCAGCCCTGCTGGCCACTATAGAGACTAGTGCGTAAGCAGCCCTGCTGGCCACTATACAGACTACTGAGTACGCAGCCCTGCTGACCACAATAGAGACTACTGAATACGTAGCCCTGCTGGCCACTATAGAGACCACTGAGTACGCAGCCCTGCTGGCCAATATAGAGACTACTGAGTACGAATCCCTGCTGGCCACTATAGAGACTACTGAATACAGATCCATGCCGGCCAGTATAGAGACTACTGAGTGTGAAGCGCTGCCGGCCACTATAGAGACTACTGAGCGTGAAGCCCTGCCAGCCACTATAGAGACTACTAAGTACACAGCCCTGCTGGCCACTATAGAGACTACTGAGTACAGATCCCTGCCGGACTCTATAGAGGTTACTAAATACGGATCCCTGCCGGCCACTCTAGAGACTACTGAGTACGCATCCCTGCGGCCAGTATAGAGACTACTGAGTAGAGATCCCTGCCGGCCACTATAGAGACTACTGAGTACGCAGCCCTGCAGGCCACTATAGAGACTACTAAGTACGCAGCCCTGCTGGCCACTATAGAGACTACTGAGTACAGATCCCTGCTGACCACTATGGCGACTACTGAGTACGCAGCCCTGCTGGCCACTATACAGACTGCTGAGTACGCAGCCCTGCCGAACACTATAGAGACTACTGAGTACGCATCCCTGCGGCCACTATAGAGACTACTGAGTACAGATCCTTGCCGGCCACTATAGAGACTACTGAGTACGCAGCCCTGCAGGCTACTATAGAGACTGCTTAGTAAGCAGCCTTGTTGGCCACTATAGTGACTACTGGGTACGCAGCCCTGCTGGTCACTATAGAGACTACTGAGTACAGATCCCTGCCGGCCATTATAGAGACTACTGAGTGCGCAAACCTGCTGGCCACTATAGAGACTACTGAGCACGCAGCCCTGTTGGCCTCTATAGAGTCTACTGAGTACAGATCCCTCCCGGCCACTATAGAGACTGCTCAGTACAGATCCCTGCTAGCCACTATAGAGACTACTGAGTACGCAGCCCTGCTGGCCACTATAGAGACTACTGAGTACAGATCTCTGCTGACCACTATAGAGACTACTCAGTACCCAGCCCTGCTGGCCACTATAGAGACTACTGAGTACAGATCCCTGCCGACCACTATAGAGACTACTGAGTACGCAGCCCTGCAGGCCACTATGGAGACTACTTAGTAATCAGCCATGTTGGCCAATATGGAGACTACTGAGTACGCAGCCCTGCTGGCCACTATAGGGACTACTGAGTTCAGATCCCTGCCGGCCACTATGGAGACTGCTCAGTGCAGATCCCTGCTGGCCACTATGGAGACTACTGAGTACGCAGCCCTGCTGGCCACTATAGAGACTACTGAGTACTGATCCCTGCTGACCACTATAGAGACTACTCAGTAATGATCGCTGCAGGCCACTATAGAGACTACTTAGTAAGCAGCCTTGTTGGCCACAAAAGAGACTACTGAGTACGCAGCCCTGCTGGCCACTATAGAGACTACTGAGTACAGATCCCTGCTGGCCACTATAGAGACTACTGAGTACGCAGCCCTGCTGGTCACTATAGAGACTACTGAGTAGGCAGCCCAGCTGGCCACTATAGCGACTACTCAGTACGCAGCCCTGCTGCCGACTATAGAGACTACTGAGTACGCAGCCCTGCTGGCCACTATAGAGACTAGTGCGTAAGCAGCCCTGCTGGCCACTATACAGACTACTGAGTACGCAGCCCTGCTGACCACAATAGAGACTACTGAATACGTAGCCCTGCTGGCCACTATAGAGACCACTGAGTACGCAGCCCTGCTGGCCAATATAGAGACTACTGAGTACGAATCCCTGCTGGCCACTATAGAGACTACTGAATACAGATCCATGCCGGCCAGTATAGAGACTACTGAGTGTGAAGCGCTGCCGGCCACTATAGAGACTACTGAGCGTGAAGCCCTGCCAGCCACTATAGAGACTACTAAGTACACAGCCCTGCTGGCCACTATAGAGACTACTGAGTACAGATCCCTGCCGGACTCTATAGAGGTTACTAAATACGGATCCCTGCCGGCCACTCTAGAGACTACTGAGTACGCATCCCTGCGGCCAGTATAGAGACTACTGAGTAGAGATCCCTGCCGGCCACTATAGAGACTACTGAGTACGCAGCCCTGCAGGCCACTATAGAGACTACTTAGTAAGCAGCCTTGTTGGCCACAAAAGAGACTACTGAGTACTCAGCCCTGCTGGCCACTATAGAGACTACTGAGCACGCAGCCCTGCTGGCCACTATAGAGACTACTGAGTACGGATCCCTGCTGGCCACTATAGAGACTACTGAATACAGATCCCTGCCGGCCACTACAGAGACTACTGAGTACAGATGCCTGCCGGACACCATAGAGGTTACTAAATACGGATCCCTGCCGGCCACTATAGAGACTACTGAGTACAGATCCCTGCCGGCCACTATAGAGACTACTGAGTACGCAGCCCTGCCGGCCACTATAGAGACTACTGAGTACGCAGCCCTGCTGGTCACTATAGAGACTACTGAGTACAGATCCCTCCCGGCCAATATAGAGACTGCTCAGTACAGATCCCTGCTGGCCACTATAGAAACTACTGAGTACGCAGCCCTGCTGGCAACTATAGAGACTACTGAGTACAGATCCCTGCTGACCACTATAGAGACTACTCAGTACCCAGCCCTGCTGGCCACTATAGAGACTACTGAGTACAGATCCCGGCCGACCACTATAGCCACTACTGAGAACGAAGCCCTGCTGGCCACTATAGAGACTACTGAGTACAGATCCCTACCGGCCACTATAGACACAACTGAGTACCGATCCCTGCTGGCCACTATAGAGACTACTCAGTACAGATCCCTGCCGACCACTATATAGACTACTGAGTAAGCAGCCCTGCTGGCCACTATAGAGACTACTGAGTGCGCAGCCCTGCTGGCCACTATACAGGCTACTGAGTACGCAACCCTGCTGGCCACTATAGAAACTACTGAGTACACAGCCCTGCTGGCCACTATAGAGACTACTGCGTAAGCAGCCCTGCTGGCCACTATACAGACTACTGAGTACGCAGCCCTGCTGGCCACTATAGAGACTACTGAGTACGCAGCCCTGCTGGCCAATATAGAGACTACTGAGTACGAATCCCTGCTGGCCACTATAGAGACTACTGAATGCAGATCCATGCCGGCCAGTATAGAGACTACTAAGTGTGAAGCGCTGCCGGCCACTATAGAGACTACTGAGTGTGAAGCCCTGCCAGCCACTATAGAGACTACTAAGTACGCAGCCCTGCTGGCCACTATAGAGACTACTGAGTACATATCCCTGCCGGACTCTATAGAGGTTACTAAATAAGGATCACTACCAGCCACAAAAGAGACTACTGGGTATGCATCCCTGCGGCCACTAGAGACTACTGAGTACGCAGCCCTGCAGACTACTATAGAGACTACTTAGTAAGCAGCCTTGTTGGCCACTATAGTGACTACTGAGTACGCAGCCCTTTGGCCACTATAGACACTATTGAGTACAGATCCCTGCCGGCCACTATAGAGACTACTGAGTACGCAGACATGCTGGCCACTATAGAGACTACTGAGCACGCAGCCCTGTTGGCCTCTATAGAGTCTACTGAGTACAGATCCCTCCCGGCCACTATAGAGACTGCTCAGTACAGATCCCTGTTGGCCACTATAGAGACTACTGAGTACGCAAACCTGCTGGCCACGATAGAGACTACTGAGTACAGATCCCTGCTGACCACTATAGAGACTACTCAGTACCCAGCCCTGCTGGCCACTATAGAGACTACTGAGTACAGATCCCTGCCGATCACTATAGAGACTACTGAGTACGCAGCCCTGCAGGCTACTATAGAGACTACTTAGTAATCAGCCTTGTTGGCCAATATGGAGACTACTGAGTACGCAGCCCTGCTGGCCACTATAGAGACTGCTGAGTACAGATCCCTGCCAGCCAGTATAGAGACTACTCAGTACGCAGCCCTGCTGGCCACTATAGAGACTACTGAATATTCAGCTTTGCTGGCCACTATAGAGACTACTGAGTTCAGATCCCTGCCGGCCACTATGGAGACTGCTCAGTGCAGATCCCTGCTGGCCACTATAGAGACTACTGAGTACGCAGCCCTGCTGGCCACTATAGAGACTACTGAGTGCAGATTCCTGCTGACCACTATAGAGACTACTCAGTACGCAGCCCGGCTGGCCACTATAGAGACTACTGAGTACAGATCCCTGCTGGCCACTATAGAGACTACTGAGTACGCAGCCCTGCCGGCCACTAGAGAGACTAGTGAGTACAGATGCCTGCCGGACACCATAGAGGTTACTAAATACGGATCCCTGCCGGCCACTATAGAGACTACTGAGTACGCATCCCTGCGGCCACTAGAGACTACTGAGTACGCAGCCCTGCAGACTACTATAGAGACTACTTAGTAAGCAGCCTTGTTGGCCACTATAGTGACTACTGAGTACGCAGCCCTTTGGCCACCATAGACACTATTGAGTACAGATCACTGCTGGCCACTATAGAGACTACTGAGTACGCAGACCTGCTGGCCACTATAGAGACTACTGAGCACGCAGCCCTGTTGGCCTCTATAGAGACTACTGAGTACAGATCCCTCCCGGCCACTATAGAGACTGCTGAGTGCAGATCCCTGCTGGCCACTATAGAGACTACTGAGCACGCAGTCCTGCTGGTCACTATAGAGACTACTGAGTACAGATCCCTCCCGGCCACTATAGAGACTGCTCAGTACAGATCCCTGTTGGCCACTATAGAGACTACTGAGTACGCAAACCTGCTGGCCACTATAGAGACTACTGAGTACAGATCCCTGCCGATCACTATAGAGACTACTGAGTACGCAGCCCTGCAGGCTACTATAGAGACTACTTAGTAATCAGCCTTGTTGGCCAATATGGAGACTACTGAGTACGCAGCCCTGCTGGCCACTATAGAGACTACTGAATATTCAGCTTTGCTGGCCACTATAGAGACTACTGAGTTCAGATCCCTGCCGGCCACTATGGAGACTGCTCAGTGCAGTTCCCTGCTGTCCACTATAGAGACTACTGAGTACGCAGCCCTGCTGGCCACTATAGAGACTACTGAGTGCAGATTCCTGCTGACCACTATAGAGACTACTCAGTACGCAGCCCGGCTGGCCACTATAGAGACTACTGAGTACAGATCCCTGCTGGCCACTATAGAGACTACTGAGTACGCAGCCCTGCCGGCCACTACAGAGACTAGTGAGTACAGATGCCTGCCGGACACCATAGAGGTTACTAAATACGGATCCCTGCCGGCCACTATAGAGACTACTGAGTACGCATCCCTGCGGCCACTAGAGACTACTGAGTACGCAGCCCTGCAGACTACTATAGAGACTACTTAGTAAGCAGCCTTGTTGGCCACTATAGTGACTACTGAGTACGCAGCCCTTTGGCCACTATAGACACTATTGAGTACAGATCACTGCTGGCCACAAAAGAGACTACTGAGTACGCAGACCTGCTGGCCACTATAGAGACTACTGAGCACGCAGCCCTGTTGGCCTCTATAGAGACTACTGAGTACAGATCCCTCCCGGCCACTATAGAGACTGCTGAGTGCAGATCCCTGCTGGCCACTATAGAGACTACTGAGTACGCAGCCCTGCTGGTCACTATAGAGACTACTGAGTACAGATCCCTGCTGACCGCTATAGAGACTACTCAGTACCCAGCCCTGCTGGCCACTATAGAGACTACTGAGTACAGATCCCTGCCGACCACTATAGAGACTACTGAGTACGCAGCCCTGCAGGCCACTATAGAGACTACTTAGTAATCAGCCTTGTTGGCCAATATGGAGACTACTGAGTACGCAGCCCTGCTAGCCACTATAGAGACTGCTGAGTACAGATCCCTGCCAGCCACTATAGAGACTACTGAGTGCAGATCCCTTCCGGCCACTATAGAGACTGCTCAGTACAGATCCCTGCTGACCACTATAGAGACTACTGAATATGAAGCCCTACCGGCCATTATAGAGACTACTGAATACGGATACCTGCCGGCCACTATAGAGACTACTGAGTACGCAGCCCTGCAGTCCACTATAGAGACTACTTAGTAAGCAGCCTTGTTGGCCACAAAAGAGACTACTGAGTACGCAGCCCTGCTGGCCACTATAGAGACTACTGAGTACAGATCCCTGCTGGCCACCATAGAGACTACTGAGTACGCAGCCCTGCTGGCCACTATAGAGACTACTGAGTAGGCAGCCCTGCTGGCCACTATAGCGACTACTCAGTACGCAGCCCTGCTGGCCACTATAGAAACTACTGAGTACACAGCCCTGCTGGCCACTATAGAGACTACTGCGTAAGCAGCCCTGCTGGCCACTATACAGACTACTGAGTACGCAGCCCTGCTAGCCACTATAGAGACTACTGAGTACGTAGCCCTGCTGGCCACGAGAGACCACTGAGTACGCAGCCCTGCTGGCCAATATAGAGACTACTGAGTACGAATCCCTGCTGGCCACTATAGAGACTACTGAATGCAGATCCATGCCGGCCAGTATAGAGACTACTAAGTGTGAAGCGCTGCCGGCCACTATAGAGACTACTGAGTGTGAAGCCCTGCCAGCCACTATAGAGACTACTAAGTACGCAGCCCTGCTGGCCACTATAGAGACTACTGAGTACAGATCCCTGCCGGACTCTATAGAGGTTACTAAATACGGATCCCTACCAGCCACTATAGAGACTACTGAGTATGCATCCCTGCGGCCACCAGAGACTACTGAGTACGCAGCCCTGCAGACTACTATAGAGACTACTTTGTAAGCAGCCTTGTTGGCCAATATGGAGACTACTGAGTACGCAGCCGTGCTGGCCACTATAGAGACTACTCAATAATGATCGCTGCCGGCCTTATAGAGACTACTGAGGGCGCAGCCCTGCTGGCCACTATACAGACTACTGAGTACAGATCCCTGCCGGCCACTACAGAGATTACTGAGTACGCAGCCCTGCTGGCCACTATAGAGACTACTGAGTACGCAGCCCTGCTGTCCACTATAGAGACTCCTGAGTACAGATCCCTGCCGGCCACTATAGAGACTACTGCGTACGCAGCCATGCTGGCCACTATAGAGAATACTGAGTACGCAGCCCTGTTGGTCACTATAGAGACTACTGAGTAAGCAGCCCTGCTGGCCACTATACAGACTACTGAGTACGCAGCCCTGCTGGCCACTATAGAGACTACTGAGTGCGCAGCCCTGCTGGCCACTATAGAGACTACTGAGTACGCAGCCCTGCTGGCCACTATAGAGACTACTGAGTACGGATCCCTGCGGCCACTACAGAGACTACTGAGTACTGATCCCTGCTGACCACTATAGAGACTACTCAGTAATGATTGCTGCCGGCCATTATAGAGACTACTGAGGGCGCAGCCCTGCTGGCCAGTATACAGGCTACTGAGTACGCAGCCCTGCTGGCCACTTTCGAGACTACTGAATACGGATCCCTGCCGGCCACTATAGAGACTACTGAGAACGCAGCCCTGCTGGCCACTATAGAGACAACTGAGTACGCAGACCTGCCGGCCACTACAGAGATTACTTAGTAGGCAGCCCTGCTGGCCACTATGTAGACTACTGAGTACGCAGCCCTGCTGGCCACTATACAGACTACTGAGTACGCAGCCCTGCTGGCCACTATAGAGACTACTGAGTACAGATCCCTGCTGTCCACTATAGAGACTACTCAGTACCCAGCCCTGCTGGCCACTATAGAGACTACTGAGTATAGATCCCTGCCGACCACTATAGAGACTACTGAGTACGCAGCCCTGCAGGCCACTATAGATACGACTTAGAAATCAGCCTTGTTGGCCAATATGGAGACTACTGAGTACGCAGCCCTGCTGGCCACTATAGAGACTGCTGAGAACAGATCCCTGCCAGGTACTATAGAGACTACTGAGTACGTAGCCCTGCTGGCCAATATAGGGACTACTGAGTGTGAACCCCTGCTGGCCAGTATAGAGACTACTGAGTGTGAAGCGCTGCCGGCCACTATAGAGACTACTGAATGTGAAGCCCTGCCAGCCACTATAGAGACTACTAAGTACACAGCCCTGCTGGCCACTATAGAGACTACTGAGTACAGATCCCTGCCGGACTCTATAGAGGTTACTAAATACGGATCCCTGCCGGCCACTCTAGAGACTACTGAGTACGCATCCCTGCGGCCACTATGGAGACTACTGAGTAGAGATCCCTGCCGGCCACTATAGAGACTACTGAGTACGCAGCCCTGCAGGCCACTATAGAGACTACTTAGTAAGCAGCCTTGTTGGCCACAAAAGAGACTACTGAGTACGCAGCCCTGCTGGCCACTATAGAGACTACTGAGTACAGATCCCTGCTGGCCACTATAGAGACTACTGAATACAGATCCCTGCCGACCAGTATAGAGACTACTGAGTGTGAACCGCTGCCGGCCACTATAGAGACTACTGAGTACGTAGCCCTGCCGGCCACTACAGAGACTACTGAGTACGTAGCCCTGCCGGCCACTACAGAGACTACTGAGTACAGATGCCTGCCGGACACCATAGAGACTACTGAGTACGCATCCCTGCGGCCACTAGAGACTACTGAGTACGCAGCCCTGCAGACTACTATAGAGACTAGTTAGTAAGCAGCCTTGTTGGCCACTATAGTGACTACTGAGTACTCAGCACTGCTGGCCACTATAGAGACTACTGAGTACAGATCCCTGCCGGCCACTATAGAGACTACTGAGTACGCAGCCCTGCTGGCCACTATAGAGACTACTGAGTACGCAGCCCTGCTGGCCACTACAGAGACTACTGAGTACAGATCCCTGCCGGCCACTATAGAGACTACTGAGTACGCAGCCCTGCTGGTCACGATAGAGACTACTGAGTACAGATCCCTCCCGGCCAATATAGAGACTGCTCAGTACAGATCCCTGTTGGCCACTGTAGAAACTACTGAGTACGCAACCCTGCTGGCCACTATAGAGACTACTGAGTACAGATCCCTGCTGACCACTATAGAGACTACTCAGTACCCAGCCCTGCTGGCCACTATAGAGACTACTGAGTACAGATCCCGGACGACCACTATAGACACTACTGAGAACTAAGCCCTGCTGGCCACTATAGAGACTACTGAGTACAGATCCCTACCGGCCACTATAGACACAACTGAGTACCGATCCCTGCTGTCCACTATAGAGACTATTCAGTGCAGATCCTTGCCGACCACTATAGAGACTACTGAGGGCGCAGCCCTGCTGGCCACTATACAGGCTACTGAGTACGCAGCCCTGCTGGCCACTATAGATACTACTGAGTGTGAAGCCCTGCTGGCCACAATAGAGACTACTGAGTACAGATCCCTGCTGCCCACTATAGAGACTACTGAGTACGCAGCCCTGCAGGCTACTATAGAGACTACTTAGTAAGCAGCCTTGTTGGCCACTCTTGTGACTACTGAGTACGCAGCCCTGCTGGCCACTATTGAGACTACTGAGTACAGATCTCTGCCGGCCAGTATAGAGACTAATGAGTACGCAGCCCTGCTGGCCACTATAGAGACTACTGAGTGCAGATCCCTCCCGGCCACTATAGAGACTGCTCAGTACAGATCCCTGCTGACCACTATAGAGACTACTGAATATGAAGCCCTACCGGCCAGTATAGAGACTACTGAATACGGATCCCTGCCGGCCACTATAGAGACTACTGAGTACGCAGCCCTGCAGGCCACTATAGAGACTACTTAGTAAGCAGCCTTGTTGGCCACAAAAGAGACTACTGAGTACGCAGCCCTGCTGGCCACTATAGAGACTACTGAGTACAGATCCCTGCTGGCCACCATAGAGACTACTGAGTACGAAGCCCTGCTGGCCACTATAGAGACTACTGAGTACACAGCCCTGCTGGCCACTATAGAGACTACTGCGTAAGCAGCCCTGCTGGCCTCTATACAGACTACTGAGTACGCAGCCCTGCTGGCCACTATAGAGACTACTGAGTACGTAGCCCTGCTGGCCACGAGAGACCACTGAGTACGCAGCCCTGCTGGCCAATATAGAGACTACTGAGTACGAATCCCTGCTGGCCACTATAGAGACTACTGAATGCAGATCCATGCCGGCCAGTATAGAGACTACTAAGTGTGAAGCGCTGCCGGCCACTATAGAGACTACTGAGTGTGAAGCCCTGCCAGCCACTATAGAGACTACTGAGTACGCAGCCCTGCAGGCCACTATAGAGACTACTTAGTAAGCAGCCTTGTTGGCCAATATGGAGACTACTGAGTACGCAGCCCTGCTGGCCACTATAGAGACTGCTGAGTTCAGATCCCTGCCAGCCACTATAGAGAATACTGAGTACGCAGCCCTGCTGGCCACTATAGAGACTACTGAGTACGCAGCCCTGCTGGCCACTACAGAGACTACTGAGTACAGATTCCTTCTGACCACTATAGAGACTACTCAGTACGCAGCCCGGCTGGCCACTATAGAGACTACTGAGTACAGATCCCTGCCGACCACTATAGAGACTACTGAGAACAAAGCCCTGCTGGCCACTATAGAGACTACTGAGTACAGATCCCTGCTGGCCACTATAGAGACTACTCAATAATGATCGCTGCCGGCCTTATAGAGACTACTGAGGGCGCAGCCCTGCTGGCCACTATACAGACTACTGAGTACAGATCCCTGCCGGCCACTACAGAGATTACTGAGTACGCAGCCCTGCTGGCCACTATAGAGACTACTGAGTACGCAGCCCTGCTGTCCACTATAGAGACTCCTGAGTACAGATCCCTGCCGGCCACTATAGAGACTACTGCGTACGCAGCCATGCTGGCCACTATAGAGAATACTGAGTACGCAGCCCTGTTGGTCACTATAGAGACTACGGAGTAAGCAGCCCTGCTGGCCACTATACAGACTACTGAGTACGCAGCCCTGCTGGCCACTATAGAGACTACTGAGTACGCAGCCCTGCCGACCACTATAGAGACTACTGAGTACGCATCCCTGCGGCCACTATAGAGACTACTGAGTACAGATCCTTGCCGGCCACTATAGAGACTACTGAGTACGCAGCCCTGCAGGCTACTATAGAGACTGCTTAGTAAGCAGCCTTGTTGGCCACTATAGTGACTACTGGGTACGCAGCCCTGCTGGTCACTATAGAGACTACTGAGTACAGATCCCTGCCGGCCATTATAGAGACTACTGAGTGCGCAAACCTGCTGGCCACTATAGAGACTACTGAGCACGCAGCCCTGTTGGCCTCTATAGAGTCTACTGAGTACAGATCCCTCCCGGCCACTATAGAGACTGCTCAGTACAGATCCCTGCTAGCCACTATAGAGACTACTGAGTACGCAGCCCTGCTGGCCACTATAGAGACTACTGAGTACAGATCTCTGCTGACCACTATAGAGACTACTCAGTACCCAGCCCTGCCGGCCACTATAGAGACTACTGAGTACAGATCCCTGCCGACCACTATAGAGACTACTGAGTACGCAGCCCTGCAGGCCACTATGGAGACTACTTAGTAATCAGCCATGTTGGCCAATATGGAGACTACTGAGTACGCAGCCCTGCTGGCCACTATAGGGACTACTGAGTTCAGATCCCTGCCGGCCACTATGGAGACTGCTCAGTGCAGATCCCTGCTGGCAACTATGGAGACTACTGAGTACGCAGCCCTGCTGGCCAATATAGAGACTACTGAGTACTGATCCCTGCTGACCACTATAGAGACTACTCAGTAATGATCGCTGCCGGCCATTATAGAGACTACTGAGGGCGCAGCCCTGCTGGCCACTATACAGGCTACTGAGTACGCAGCCCTGCTGGCCACTTTCGAGACTACTGAATACGGATCCCTGCCGGCCACTATAGAGACTACTGAGAACGCAGCCCTGCTGGCCACTATAGAGACAACTGAGTAGGCAGACCTGCCGGCCACTACAGAGATTACTGAGTATGCAGCCCTGCTGGCCACTATATAGACTACTGAGTACGCAGCCCTGCTGGCCACTATACAGACTACTGAGTACGCAGCCCTGCTGGCCACTATAGAGACTACTGAGTACAGATCCCTGCTGTCCACTATAGAGACTACTCAGTCCCCAGCCCTGCTGGCCACTATAGAGACTACTGAGTATAGATCCCTGCCGACCACTATAGAGACTACTCAGTACGCAGCCCTGCAGGCCACTATAGATACGACTTAGTAATCAGCCTTGTTGGCCAATATGGAGACTACTGAGTACGCAGCCCTGCTGGCCACTATAGAGACTGCTGAGAACAGATCCCTGCCAGCCACTATAGAGACTACTGAGTACGCAGCCCTGCTGGCCAATATAGAGACTACTGAGTACGAATCCCTGCTGGCCACTATAGAGACTACTGAGTACGCAAACCTGCTGGCCACTATAGAGACTACTGAGTACAGATCCCTGCTGACCACTATAGAGACTACTCAGTACCCAGCCCTGCTGGCCACTATAGAGACTACTGAGTAGAGATCCCTGCCGATCACTATAGAGACTACTGAGTACGCAGCCCTGCAGGCTACTATAGAGACTACTTAGTAATCAGCCTTGTTGGCCAATATGGAGACTACTGAGTATGCAGCCCTGCTGGCCACTATAGAGACTGCTGAGTACAGATCCCTGCCAGCCACTATAGAGACTACTCAGTACGCAGCCCTGCTGGCCACTATAGAGACTACTGAATATTCAGCTTTGCTGGCCACTATAGAGACTACTGAGTTCAGATCCCTGCCGGCCACTATGGAGACTGCTCAGTGCAGATCCCTGCTGGCCACTATAGAGACTACTGAGTACGCAGCCCTGCTGGCCACTATAGAGACTACTGAGTGCAGATTCCTGCTGACCACTATAGAGACTACTCAGTACGCAGCCCGGCTGGCCACTATAGAGACTACTGAGTACAGATCCCTGCTGGCCACTATAGAGACTACTGAGTACGCAGCCCTGCCGGCCACTACAGAGACTAGTGAGTACAGATGCCTGCCGGACACCATAGAGGTTACTAAATACGGATCCCTGCCGGCCACTATAGAGACTACTGAGTACGCATCCCTGCGGCCACTAGAGACTACTGAGTACGCAGCCCTGCAGACTACTATAGAGACTACTTAGTAAGCAGCCTTGTTGGCCACTATAGTGACTACTGAGTACGCAGCCCTTTGGCCACTATAGACACTATTGAGTACAGATCACTGCTGGCCACTATAGAGACTACTGAGTACGCAGACCTGCTGGCCACTATAGAGACTACTGAGCACGCAGCCCTGTTGGCCTCTATAGAGACTACTGAGTACAGATCCCTCCCGGCCACTATAGAGACTGCTGAGTGCAGATCCCTGCTGGCCACTATAGAGACTACTGAGTACGCAGCCCTGCTGGTCACTATAGAGACTACTGAGTACAGATCCCTCCCGGCCACTATAGAGACTGCTCAGTACAGATCCCTGTTGGCCACTATAGAGACTACTGAGTACGCAAACCTGCTGGCCACTATAGAGACTACTGAGTACAGATCCCTGCTGACCACTATAGAGACTACTCAGTACCCAGCCCTGCTGGCCACTATAGAGACTACTGAGTACAGATCCCTGCCGATCACTATAGAGACTACTGAGTACGCAGCCCTGCAGGCTACTATAGAGACTACTTAGTAATCAGCCTTGTTGGCCAATATGGAGACTACTGAGTACGCAGCCCTGCTGGCCACTATAGAGACTGCTGAGTACAGATCCCTGCCAGCCACTATAGAGACTACTCAGTACGCAGCCCTGCTGGCCACTATAGAGACTACTGAATATTCAGCTTTGCTGGCCACTATAGAGACTACTGAGTTCAGATCCCTGCCGGCCACTATGGAGACTGCTCAGTGCAGTTCCCTGCTGTCCACTATAGAGACTACTGAGTACGCAGCCCTGCTGGCCACTATAGAGACTACTGAGTGCAGATTCCTGCTGACCACTATAGAGACTACTGAGTGCAGATTCCTGCTGACCACTATAGAGGCTACTCAGTACGCAGCCCGGCTGGCCACTATAGAGACTACTGAGTACAGATCCCTGCTGGCCACTATAGAGACTACTGAGTACGCAGCCCTGCCGGCCACTACAGAGACTAGTGAGTACAGATGCCTGCCGGACACCATTGAGGTTACTAAATACGGATCCCTGCCGGCCACTATAGAGACTACTGAGTACACATCCCTGCGGCCACTAGAGACTACTGAGTACGCAGCCCTGCAGACTACTATAGAGACTACTTAGTAAGCAGCCTTGTTGGCCACTATAGTGACTACTGAGTACGCAGCCCTTTGGCCACTATAGACACCATTGAGTACAGATCACTGCTGGCCACAAAAGAGATTACTGAGTACGCAGACCTGCTGGCCACTATAGAGACTACTGAGCACGCAGCCCTGTTGGCCTCTATAGAGACTACTGAGTACAGATCCCTCCCGGCCACTATAGAGACTGCTGAGTGCAGATCCCTGCTGACCGCTATAGAGACTACTCAGTACCCAGCCCTGCTGGCCACTATAGAGACTACTGAGTACAGATCCCTGCCGACCACTATAGAGACTACTGAGTACGCAGCCCTGCAGGCCACTATAGAGAGTACTTAGTAATCAGCCTTGTTGGCCAATATGGAGACTACTGAGTACGCAGCACTGCTAGCCACTATAGAGACTGCTGAGTACAGATCCCTGCCAGCCACTATAGAGACTACTGAGTGCAGATCCCTTCCGGCCACTATAGAGACTGCTCAGTACAGATCCCTGCTGACCACTATAGAGACTACTGAATATGAAGCCCTACCGGCCATTATAGAGACTACTGAATACGGATCCCTGCCGGCCACTATAGAGACTACTGAGTACGCAGCCCTGCAGTCCACTATAGAGACTACTTAGTAAGCAGCCTTGTTGGCCACTAAAGAGACTACTGAGTACGCAGCCCTGCTGGCCACTATAGAGACTACTGAGTACAGATCCCTGCTGGCCACCATAGAGACTACTGAGTACGCAGCCCTGCTGGCCACTATAGAAACTACTGAGTACACAGCCCTGCTGGCCACTATAGAGACTACTGCGTAAGCAGCCCTGCTGGCCACTATACAGACTACTGAGTACGCAGCCCTGCTAGCCACTATAGAGACTACTGAGTACGTAGCCCTGCTGGCCACGAGAGACCACTGAGTACGCAGCCCTGCTGGCCAATATAGAGACTACTGAGTACGAATCCCTGCTGGCCACTATAGAGACTACTGAGTACGCAGCCCTGCTGGCCACTATAGAGACTACTGAGTACTGATCCCTGCTGACCACTATAGAGACTACTCAGTAATGATCGCTGCCGGCCATTATAGAGACTACTGAGGGCGCAGCCCTGCTGGCCACTATACAGGCTACTGAGTACGCAGCCCTGCTGGCCACTTTCGAGACTACTGAATACGGATCCCTGCCGGCCACTATAGAGACTACTGAGAACGCAGCCCTGCTGGCCACTATAGAGACAACTGAGTACGCAGACCTGCCGGCCACTACAGAGATTACTGAGTAGGCAGCCCTGCTGGCCACTATATAGACTACTGAGTACGCAGCCCTGCTGGCCACTATACAGACTACTGAGTACGCAGCCCTGCTGGCCACTATAGAGACTACTGAGTACAGATCCCTGCTGTCCACTATAGAGACTACTCAGTACCCAGCCCTGCTGGCCACTATAGAGACTACTGAGTATAGATCCCTGCTGACCACTATAGAGACTACTGAGTACGCAGCCCTGCAGGCCACTATAGATACGACTTAGAAATCAGCCTTGTTGGCCAATATGGAGACTACTGAGTACGCAGCCCTGCTGGCCACTATAGAGACTGCTGAGTACAGATCCCTGCCAGCCACTATAGAGACTACTGAGTACGCAGCCCTGCTGGCCAATATAGAGACTACTGAGTACGAACCCCTGCTGGCCACTATAGAGACTACTGAGTACGCAGCACTGCTGGCCAATATGGAGACTACTGAGTACGAACCCCTGCTGGCCACTATAGCGACTACTGAATGCAGATCCATGCCGGCCAGTATAGAGACTACTGAGTGTGAAGCCCTGCCAGCCACTATAGAGACTACTAAGTACAGATCCCTGCCGGACTCTATAGAGACTACTGAGTACGCATCCCTGCGGCCACTATAGAGACTACTGAGTAGAGATCCCTGCCGGCCACTATAGAGACTACTGAGTACGCAGCCCTGCAGGCCACTATAGAGACTACTTAGTAAGCAGCCATGTTGGCCACAAAAGAGACTACTGAGTACGCAGCCCTGCTGGCCACTATAGAGACTACTGAGCACGCAGCCCTGCTGGCCTCTATAGAGTCTACTGAGTACAGATCCCTCCCGGCCACTATAGAGACTGCTCAGTACAGATCCCTGCTAGCCACTATAGAGACTACTGAGTACGCAGCCCTGCTGGCCACTATAGAGACTACTGAGTACAGATCTCTGCTGACCACTATAGAGACTACTCAGTACCCAGCCCTGCTGGCCACTATAGAGACTACTGAGTACAGATCCCTGCCGACCACTATAGAGACTACTGAGTACGCAGCCCTGCAGGCCACTATAGAGACTACTTAGTAATCAGCCTTGTTGGCCAATATGGAGACTACTGAGTACGCAGCCCTGCTGGCCACTATAGAGACTACTGAATATTCAGCCCTGCTGGCCACTATAGAGACTACTGAGTTCAGATCCCTGCCGGCCACTATGGAGACTGCTCAGTGCAGATCCCTGCTGGCCACTATAGAGACTACTGAGTATGCAGCCCTGCTGGCCACTATAGAGACTACTGAGTACTGATCCCTGCTGACCACTATAGAGACTACTCAGTAATGATTGCTGCCGGCCATTATAGAGACTACTGAGGGCGCAGCCCTGCTGGCCAGTATACAGGCTACTGAGTACGCAGCCCTGCTGGCCACTTTCGAGACTACTGAATACGGATCCCTGCCGGCCACTATAGAGACTACTGAGAACGCAGCCCTGCTGGCCACTATAGAGACAACTGAGTACGCAGACCTGCCGGCCACTAGAGAGATTACTTAGTAGGCAGCCCTGCTGGCCACTATATAGACTACTGAGTACGCAGCCCTGCTGGCCACTATACAGACTACTGAGTACGCAGCCCTGCTGGCCACTATAGAGTCTACTGAGTACAGATCCCTGCTGTCCACTATAGAGACTACGCAGTACCCAGCCCTGCTGGCCACTATAGAGACTACTGAGTATAGATCCCTGCCGACCACTATAGAGACTACTGAGTACGCAGCCCTGCAGGCCACTATAGATACGACTTAGAAATCAGCCTTGTTGGCCAATATGGAGACTACTGAGTACGCAGCCCTGCTGGCCACTATAGAGACTGCTGAGAACAGATCCCTGCCAGCCACTATAGAGACTACTGAGTACGCGGCCCTGCTGGCCAATATAGAGACTACTGAGTACGAACCCCTGCTGGCCACTATAGAGACTACTGAGCACGCAGCCCTGCTGGCCACTATAGAGACTACTGAGTACGAACCCCTGCTGGCCACTATAGAGACTACTGAATGCAGATCCATGCCGGCCAGTATAGAGACTACTGAGTGTGAAGCGCTGCCGGCCACTATAGAGACTACTGAATGTGAAGCCCTGCCAGCCACTATAGAGACTACTAAGTACACAGCCCTGCTGGCCACTATAGAGACTACTGAGTACAGATCCCTGCCGGACTCTATAGAGGTTACTAAATACGGATCCCTGCCGGCCACTCTAGAGACTACTGAGTACGCATCCCTGCGGCCATTATGGAGACTACTGAGTAGAGATCCCTGCAGGCCACTATAGAGACTACTTAGTAAGCAGCCTTGTTGGCCACAAAAGAGACTACTGAGTACGCAGCCCTGCTGGCCACTATAGAGACTACTGAGTACAGATCCCTGCTGGCCACTATAGAGACTACTGAATACAGATCCCTGCCGACCAGTATAGAGACTACTGAGTGTGAACCGCTGCCGGCCACTATAGAGACTACTGAGTACGTAGCCCTGCCGGCTACTACAGAGACTACTGAGTACCGATGCCTGCCGGACACCATAGAGACTACTGAGTACGCATCCCTGCGGCCACTAGAGACTACTGAGTACGCAGCCCTGCAGACTACTATAGAGACTAGTTAGTAAGCAGCCTTGTTGGCCACTATAGTGACTACTGAGTACTCAGCACTGCTGGCCACTATAGAGACTACTGAGTACAGATCCCTGCCGGCCACTATAGAGACTACTGAGTACGCAGCCCTGCTGGCCACTATAGAGACTACTGAGTACGCAGCCCTGCTGGCCACTACAGAGACTACTGAGTACAGATCCCTGCCGGCCACTATAGAGACTACTGAGTACGCAGCCCTGCTGGTCACGATAGAGACTACTGAGTACAGATCCCTCCCGGCCAATATAGAGACTGCTCAGTACAGATCCCTGTTGGCCACTGTAGAAACTACTGAGTACGCAACCCTGCTGGCCACTATAGAGACTACTGAGTACAGATCCCTGCTGACCACTATAGAGACTACTCAGTACCCAGCCCTGCTGGCCACTATAGATACTACTGAGTACAGATCCCGGACGACCACTATAGACACTACTGAGAACTAAGCCCTGCTGGCCACTATAGAGACTACTGAGTACAGATCCCTACCGGCCACTATAGACACAACTGAGTACCGATCCCTGCTGTCCACTATAGAGACTATTCAGTACAGATCCTTGCCGACCACTATAGAGACTACTGAGGGCGCAGCCCTGCTGGCCACTATACAGGCTACTGAGTACGCAGCCCTGCTGGCCACTATAGAGGCTACTGAGTGTGAAGCCCTGCCGGCCACTATAGAGACTACTGAGTACGCAGCCCTGCAGGCTACTATAGAGACTACTTAGTAAGCAGCCTTGTTGGCCACTCTTGTGACTACTGAGTACGCAGCCCTGCTGGCCACTATTGAGACTACTGAGTACAGATCTCTGCCGGCCACTATAGAGACTAATGAGTACGCAGCCCTGCTGGCCACTATAGAGACTACTGAGTGCAGATCCCTCCCGGCCACTATAGAGACTGCTCAGTACAGATCCCTGCTGACCACTATAGAGACTACTGAATATGAAGCCCTACCGGCCAGTATAGAGACTACTGAATACGGATCCCTGCCGGCTACTATAGAGACTACTGAGTACGCAGCCCTGCAGGCCACTATAGAGACTACTTAGTAAGCAGCCTTGTTGGCCACAAAAGAGACTACTGAGTACGCAGCCCTGCTGGCCACTATAGAGACTACTGAGTACACAGCCCTGCTGGCCACTATAGAGACTACTGCGTAAGCAGCCCTGCTGGCCTCTATACAGACTACTGAGTACGCAGCCCTGCTGGCCACTATAGAGACTACTGAGTACGTAGCCCTGCTGGCCACGAGAGACCACTGAGTACGCAGCCCTGCTGGCCAATATAGAGACTACTGAGTACGAATCCCTGCTGGCCACTATAGAGACTACTGAATGCAGATCCATGCCGGCCAGTATAGAGACTACTAAGTGTGAAGCGCTGCCGGCCACTATAGAGACTACTGAGTGTGAAGCCCTGCCAGCCACTATAGAGACTACTAATTACGCAGCCCTGCTGGCCACTATAGAGACTACTGAGTAAAGATCCCTGCCGGCCACTCTAGAGACTACTGAGTACGCACCCCTGCGGCCACTATAGAGACTACTGAGTAGAGATCCCTGCCGGGCACTATAGAGACTACTGAGTACGCAGCCCTGCAGGCCACTATAGAGACTACTTAGTAAGCAGCCTTGTTGGCCAATATGGAGACTACTGAGTACGCAGCCCTGCTGGCCACTATAGAGACTGCTGAGTTCAGATCCCTGCCAGCCACTATAGAGACTACTGAGTACGCAGCCCTGCTGGCCACTATAGAGACTACTGAGTACGCAGCCCTGCTGGCCACTACAGAGACTACTGAGTACAGATTCCTGCTGACCACTATAGAGACTACTCAGTACGCACCCCGGCTGGCCACTATAGAGACTACTGAGTACAGATCCCTGCCGACCACTATAGAGACTACTGAGAACAAAGCCCTGCTGGCCACTGTAGAGACTACTGAGTACAGATCCCTGCTGGCCACTATAGAGACTACTCAATAATGATCGCTGCCGGCCTTATAGAGACTACTGAGGGCGCAGCCCTGCTGGCCACTATACAGACTACTGAGTACAGATCCCTGCCGGCCACTACAGAGATTACTGAGTACGCAGCCCTGCTGGCCACTATAGAGACTACTGAGTACGCAGCCCTGCTGTCCACTATAGAGACTCCTGAGTACAGATCCCTGCCGGCCACTATAGAGACTACTGCGTACGCAGCCATGCTAGCCACTATAGAGAATACTGAGTACGCAGCCCTGTTGGTCACTATAGAGACTACTGAGTAAGCAGCCCTGCTGGCCACTATACAGACTACTGAGTACGCAGCCCTGCTGGCCACTATAGAGACTACTGAGTGCGCAGCCCTGCTGGCCACTATAGAGACTACTGAGTACGCAGCCCTGCTGGTCACTATAGAGACTACTGAGTACGGATCCCTGCTGGCCACTATAGAGACTACTGAATACAGATCCATGCCGGCCAGTATAGAGACTACTGAGTGTGAAGCGCTGCCGGCCACTATAGAAACTACTGACTGTGAAGCCCTGCCAGTCACTTTAGAGACTACTAAGTACGCAGCCCTGCTGGCCACTATAGAGACTACTGAGTACAGATCCCTGCTGGACATTATAGAGGTTACTAAATACGGATCCCTGCCTGCAACTATAGAGACTCATGAGTACGCATCCATGCGGCCACTATAGAGACTACTGAGTACAGATCCCTGCCGGCCACTATAGAGACTACTAAGTACGCAGCCCTGCTGGCCACTATAGAGACTACTGAGTACAGATCCCTGCTGACCACTATGGAGACTACTGAGTACGCAGCCCTGCTGGCAACTATACAGACTGCTGAGTACGCAGCCCTGCCGACCACTATAGAGACTACTGAGTACGCATCCCTGCGGCCACTATAGAGACTACTGAGTACAGATCATTGCCGGCCACTATAGAGACTACTGAGTACGCAGCCCTGCAGGCAACTATAGAGACAGCTTAGTAAGCAGCCTTGTTGGCCACTATAGTGACTACTGGGTACGCAGCCCTGCTGGTCACTATAGAGACTACTGAGTACAGATCCCTGCCGGCCATTATAGAGACTACTGCGTGCGCAAACCTGCTGGCCACTATAGAGACTACTGAGCACGCAGCCCTGTTGGCCTCTATAGAGTCTACTGAGTACAGATCCCTCCCGGCCACTATAGAGACTGCTCAGTACAGATCCCTGCTAGCCACTATAGAGACTACTGAGTACGCAGCCCTGCTGGCCACTATAGAGACTACTGAGTACAGATCTCTGCTGACCACTATAGAGACTACTCAGTACCCAGCCCTGCTGGCCACTATAGAGACTACTGAGTACAGATCCCTGCCAACCACTATAGAGACTACTGAGTACGCAGCCCTGCAGGCCACTATGGAGACTACTTAGTAATCAGCCATGTTGGCCAATCTGGAGACTACTGAGTACGCAGCCCTGCTGGCCACTATAGGGACTACTGAGTTCAGATCCCTGCCGGCCACTATGGAGACTGCTCAGTGCAGATCCCTGCTGGCCACTATGGAGACTACTGAGTACGCAGCCCTGCTGGCCACTATAGAGACTACTGAGTACTGATCCCTGCTGACCACTATAGAGACTACTCAGTAATGATCGCTGCCGGCCATTATAGAGACTACTGAGGGCGCAGCCCTGCTGGCCACTATACAGGCTACTGAGTACGCAGCCCTGCTGGCCACTTTCGAGACTACTGAATACGGATCCCTGCCGGCCACTATAGAGACTACTGAGAACGCAGCCCTGCTGGCCACTATAGAGACAACTGAGTACGCAGACCTGCCGGCCACTACAGAGATTACTGAGTAGGCAGCCCTGCTGGCCACTATATAGACTACTGAGTACGCAGCCCTGCTGGCCACTATAGAGACTACTGAGTACAGATCCCTGCTGTCCACTATAGAGACTACTCAGTCCCCAGCCCTGCTGGCCACTATAGAGACTACTGAGTATAGATCCCTGCCGACCACTATAGAGACTACTCAGTACGCAGCCCTGCAGGCCACTATAGATACGACTTAGTAATCAGCCTTGTTGGCCAATATGGAGACTACTGAGTACGCAGCCCTGCTGGCCACTATAGAGACTGCTGAGAACAGATCCCTGCCAGCCACTATAGAGACTACTGAGTACGCAGCCCTGCTGGCCAATATAGAGACTACTGAGTACGAATCCCTGCTGGCCACTATAGAGACTACTGAATACAGATCCATGCCGGCCAGTATAGAGACTACTGAGTGTGAAGCGCTGCCGGCCACTATAGAGACTACTGAGCGTGAAGCCCTGCCAGCCACTATAGAGACTACTAAGTACGCAGCCCTGCTGGCCACTATAGAGACTACTGAGTACAGATCCCTGCCGGACTCTATAGAGGTTACTAAATACGGATCCCTGCCGGCCACTCTAGAGACTACTGAGTACACATCCCTGCGGCCACTATAGAGACTACTGAGTAGAGATCCCTGCCGGCCACTATAGAGACTACTGAGTACGCAGCCCTGCAGGCCACTATAGAGACTACTTAGTAAGCAGCCTTGTTGGCCACAAAAGAGACTACTCAGTACGCAGCCCTGCTGGCCACTATAGAGACTACTGAGCACGCAGCCCTGCTGGCCACTATAGAGACTACTGAGTACGGATCCCTGCTGGCCACTATAGAGACTACTGAATACAGATCCCTGCCGACCAGTATAGAGACTACTGAGTACGCAGCCCTGCAGGCCACTATAGAGACTACTTAGTAAGCAGCCTTGTTGGCCACAAAAGAGACTACTGAGTACGCAGCCCTGCTGGCCACTATAGAGACTACTGAGCACGCAGCCCTGCTGGCCACTATAGAGACTACTGAGTACGGATCCCTGCTGGCCACTATAGAGACTACTGAATACAGATCCCTGCCGACCAGTATAGAGACTACTGAGTACAGATGCCTGCCGGACACCATAGAGGTTACTAAATACGGATCCCTGCCGGCCACCATAGAGACTACTGAGTACGCATCCCTGCGGCCACTAGAGACTACTGAGTATGCAGCCCTGCAGACTACTATAGAGACTAGTTAGTAAGCAGCCTTGTTGGCCACTATAGTGACTACTGAGTACTCAGCACTGCTGGCCACTATAGAGACTACTGAGTACAGATCCCTGCCGGCCACTATAGAGACTATTGAGTATGCAGCCCTGCTGGCCACTATAGAGACTAATGAGTACGCAGCCCTGCTGGCCACTACAGAGACTACTGAGTACAGATCCCTGCCGGCCACTATAGAGACTACTGAGTACGCAGCCCTGCTGGTCACTATAGAGACTACTGAGTACAGATCCCTCCCGGCCAATATAGAGACTGCTCAGTACAGATCCCTATTGGCCACTGTAGAAACTACTGAGTACGCAACCCTGCTGGCCACTATAGAGACTACTGAGTACAGATCCCTGCTGACCACTATAGAGACTACTCAGTACCCAGCCCTGCTGGCCACTATAGAGACTACTGAGTACACATCCCAGCCGACCACTATAGACACTACTGAGAACGAATCCCTGCTGGCCACCATAGAGACTACTGAGTACAGATCCCTACCGGCCACTATAGACACAATTGAGTACCGATCCCTGCTGGCCACTATAGAGACTACTCAGTACGGATCCCTGCCGGCCACTATAGAGACTACTGAGTACGCAGCCCTGCAGGCCACTATAGAGACTACTTAGTAAGCAGCCTTGTTGGCCACAAAAGAGACTACTGAGTACGCAGCCCTGCTGGCCACTATAGAGACTACTGAGTACAGATCCCTGCTGGCCACCATAGAGACTACTGAGTACGCAGCCCTGCTGGCCACTATAGAGACTACTGAGTAGGCAGCCCTGCTGGCCACTATAGCAACTACTCAGTACGCAGCCCTGCTGGCCACTATAGAAACTACTGCGTAAGCAGCCCTACTGGCCACTATACAGACTACTGAGTACGCAGCCCTGCTGGCCACTATAGAGACTACTGAGTACGTAGCCCTGCTGGCCACGAGAGACCACTGAGTACGCAGCCCTGCTGGCCAATATAGAGACTATTGAGTACGAATCCCTGCTGGCCACTATAGAGACTACTGAATGCAGATCCATGCCGGCCAGTATGGAGACTACTAAGTGTGAAGCGCTGCCGGCCACTATAGAGACTACTGAGTGTGAAGCCCTGCCAGCCACTATAGAGACTACTAAGTACGCAGCCCTGCTGGCCACTATAGAGACTACTGAGTACGCACCCCTGCGGCCACTATAGAGACTACTGAGTACAGATCCCTGCTGGCCACTATAGAGACTACTGAGTACAGATCCCTGCCGGCCACTATAGAGACTACTGAGTACGCAGCCCTGCCAGCCACTATAGAGACTACTTAGTAAGTAGCCTTGTTGGCCACAAAAGAGACTACTGAGTACACAGCCCTGCTGGCCAGTATAGAGACTACTGAGTACAGATCCCTGCTGGCCACAATAGAGACTACTGAGTACGCAGCCCTGCTGGCCACTATAGAGACTACTGAGTACGCAGCCCTGCTGGCCACTATAGAGCCTACTGAGTACGCAGCCCTGCTGGCCACTATACAGACTACTGAGTACAGATCCCTGCTGGCCACAATAGAGACCACTGAGTACGCAGCCCTGCTGGCCACTACAGAGACTACTGAGTACAGATGCCTGCCGGACACCATAGAGATTACTAAATACGGATCCCTACCAGCCACTATAGAGACTACTGAGTAGGCATCCCTGCGGCCACTAGAGACTACTGAGTACGCAGCCCTGCAGACTACTATAGAGACTACTTAGTAAGCAGCCTTGTTGGCCACTATAGTGACTACTGAGTATGCAGCCCTTTGGCCACTATAGACACTATTGAGTACAGATCCCTGCCGGCCACTATAGAGACTACTGAGTACGCAGACATGCTGGCCACTATAGAGACTACTGAGCACGCAGCCCTGTTGGCCTCTATAGAGTCTACTGAGTAGAGATCCCTGCCGGCCACTATAGAGACTAATGAGTACGCAGCCCTGCTGGCCACTATAGAGACTACTGAGTGCAGATCCCTCCCGGCCACTATAGAGACTGCTCAGTACAGATCCCTGCTGACCACTATAGAGACTACTGAATATGAAGCCCTACCGGCCATTATAGAGACTACTGAATACGGATCCCTGCCGGCCACTATAGAGACTACTGAGTACGCAGCCCTGCAGTCCACTATAGAGACTACTTAGTAAGCAGCCTTGTTGGCCACAAAAGAGACTACTGAGTACGCAGCCCTGCTGGCCACTATAGAGACTACTGAGTACAGCTCCCTGCTGGCCACCATAGAGACTACTGAGTACGCAGCCCTGCTGGCCACTATAGAGACTACTGAGTAGGCAGCCCTGCTGGCCACTATAGCGACTACTCAGTACGCAGCCCTGCTGGCCACTATAGAAACTACTGAGTACACAGCCCTGCTGGCCACTATAGAGACTACTGCGTAAGCAGCCCTGCTGGCCACTATACAGACTACTGAGTACGCAGCCCTGCTGGCCACTATAGAGACTACTGAGTACGAATCCCTGCTGGCCACTATAGAGACTACTGAATGCAGATCCATGCCGGCCAGTATAGAGACTATTGAGTACAGATCCCTGCCGGCCACTATAGAGACTACTGAGTACGCAGACATGCTGGCCACTATACAGACTACTGAGCACGCAGCCCTGTTGGCCTCTATAGAGTCTACTGAGTACAGATCCCTCCCGGCCACTATAGAGACTGCTCAGTACAGATCCCTGTTGGCCACTATAGAGACTACTGAGTACGCAGCCCTGCTGGCCACTATAGAGACTACTGAGTACAGATCCCTGCCGACCACTATAGAGACTACTGAGTACGCAGCCCTGCAGGCCACTATAGAGACTACTTAGTAATCAGCCTTGTTGGCCAATATGGAGACTACTGAGTACGCAGCCCTGCTGGCCACTATAGAGACTGCTGAGTACAGATCCCTGCCAGCCACTATAGAGACTACTGAGTACGCAGCCCTGCTGGCCACTATAGAGACTACTGAATATTCAGCTTTGCTGGCCACTATAGAGACTACTGAGTTCAGAGCCCTGCCGGCCACTATGGAGACTGCTCAGTGCAGTTCCCTGCTGTCCACTATAGAGACTACTGAGTACGCAGCCCTGCTGGCCACTATAGAGACTACTGAGTGCAGATTCCTGCTGACCACTATAGAGACTACTCAGTACGCAGCCCGGCTGGCCACTATAGAGACTACTGAGTACAGATCCCTGCCGACCACTATAGAGAATACTGAGAACGAAGCCCTGCTAGCCACTATAGAGACTACTGAATACAGATCCCTGCCGACCAGTATAGAGACTACTGAGTGTGAACCGCTGCCGGCCACTATAGAGACTACTGAATACGCAGCCCTGCAGGCCACTATAGAGACTACTGAGTACGCAGCCCTGCCGGCCACTACAGAGACTACTGAGTACAGATGCCTGCCGGACACCATAGAGGTTACTAAATACGGATCCCTGCCGGCCACTATAGAGACTACTGAGTACGCATCCCTGCGGCCACTACAGTCTACTGAGTACGCAGCCCTGCAGACTACTATAGAGACTACTTAGTAAGCAGCCTTGTTGGCCACTATAGTGACTACTGAGTACGCAGCCCTTTGGCCACTATAGACACTATTGAGTACAGATCACTGCTGGCCACTATAGAGACTACTGAGTACGCAGACCTGCTGGCCACTATAGAGACTACTGAATACAGATCCATGCCGGCCAGTATAGAGACTACTGAGTGTGAAGCGCTGCCGGCCACTATAGAGACTACTGAGCGTGAAGCCCTGCCAGCCACTATAGAGACTACTAAGTACGCAGCCCTGCTGGCCACTATAGAGACTACTGAGTACAGATCCCTGCCGGACTCTATAGAGGTTACTAAATACGGATCCCTGCCGGCCACTCTAGAGACTACTGAGTACGCATCCCTGCGGCCACTATAGAGACTACTGAGTAGAGATCCCTACCGGCCACTATAGAGACTACTGAGTACGCAGCCCTGCAGGCCACTATAGAGACTACTTAGTAAGCAGCCTTGTTGGCCACAAAAGAGACTACTGAGTACGCAGCCCTGCTGGCCACTATAGAGACTACTGAGCACGCAGCCCTGCTGGCCACTATAGAGACTACTGAGTACGGATCCCTGCTGGCCACTATAGAGACTACTGAATACAGATCCCTGCCGACCAGTATAGAGACTACTGAGTACAGATGCCTGCCGGACACCATAGAGGTTACTAAATATGGATCCCTGCCGGCCACTATAGAGACTACTGAGTACGCATCCCTGCGGCCACTAGAGACTACTGAGTACGCAGCCCTGCAGACTACTATAGAGACTAGTTAGTAAGCAGCCTTGTTGGCCACTATAGTGACTACTGAGTACTCAGCACTGCTGGCCACTATAGAGACTACTGAGTACAGATCCCTGCCGGCCACTATAGAGACTACTGAGTACGCAGCCCTGCTGGCCACTATAGAGACTACTGAGTACGCAGCCCTGCTGGCCACTACAGAGACTACTGAGTACAGATCCCTGCCGGCCACTATAGAGACTACTGAGTACGCAGCCCTGCTGGTCACTATAGAGACAACTGAGTACAGATCCCTCCCGGCCAATATAGAGACTGCTCAGTACAGATCCCTGTTGGCCACTGTAGAAACTACTGAGTACGCAACCCTACTGGCCACTATAGAGACTACTGAGTACAGATCCCTGCTGACCACTATAGAGACTACTCAGTACCCAGCCCTGCAGGCCACTATAGAGACTACTTAGTAAGCAGCCTTGTTGGCCACAAAAGAGACTACTCAGTACGCAGCCCTGCTGGCCACTATAGAGACTACTGAGCACGCAGCCCTGCTGGCCACTATAGAGACTACTGAGTACGGATCCCTGCTGGCCACTATAGAGACTACTGAATACAGATCCCTGCCGACCAGTATAGAGACTACTGAGTACGCAGCCCTGCAGGCCACTATAGAGACTACTTAGTAAGCAGCCTTGTTGGCCACAAAAGAGACTACTGAGTACGCAGCCCTGCTGGCCACTATAGAGACTACTGAGCATGCAGCCCTGCTGGCCACTATAGAGACTACTGAGTACGGATCCCTGCTGGCCACTATAGAGACTACTGAATACAGATCCCTGCCGACCAGTATAGAGACTACTGAGTACAGATGCCTGCCGGACACCATAGAGGTTACTAAATACGGATCCCTGCCGGCCACTATAGAGACTACTGAGTACGCATCCCTGCGGCCACTAGAGACTACTGAGTATGCAGCCCTGCAGACTACTATAGAGACTAGTTAGTAAGCAGCCTTGTTGGCCACTATAGTGACTACTGAGTACTCAGCACTGCTGGCCACTATAGAGACTACTGAGTACAGATCCCTGCCGGCCACTATAGAGACTATTGAGTACGCAGCCCTGCTGGCCACTATAGAGACTAATGAGTACGCAGCCCTGCTGGCCACTACAGAGACTACTGAGTACAGATCCCTGCCGGCCACTATAGAGACTACTGAGTACGCAGCCCTGCTGGTCACTATAGAGACTACTGAGTACAGATCCCTCCCGGCCAATATAGAGACTGCTCAGTACAGATCCCTATTGGCCACTGTAGAAACTACTGAGTACGCAACCCTGCTGGCCACTATAGAGACTACTGAGTACAGATCCCTGCTGACCACTATAGAGACTACTCAGTACCCAGCCCTGCTGGCCACTATAGAGACTACTGAGTACACATCCCAGCCGACCACTATAGACACTACTGAGAACGAAGCCCTGCTGGCCACCATAGAGACTACTGAGTACAGATCCCTACCGGCCACTATAGACACAATTGAGTACCGATCCCTGCTGGCCACTATAGAGACTACTCAGTACGGATCCCTGCCGGCCACTATAGAGACTACTGAGTACGCAGCCCTGCAGGCCACTATAGAGACTACTTAGTAAGCAGCCTTGTTGGCCACAAAAGAGACTACTGAGTACGCAGCCCTGCTGGCCACTATAGAGACTACTGAGTACAGATCCCTGCTGGCCACCATAGAGACTACTGAGTACGCAGCCCTGCTGGCCACTATAGAGACTACTGAGTAGGCAGCCCTGCTGGCCACTATAGCAACTACTCAGTACGCAGCCCTGCTGGCCACTATAGAAACTACTGCGTAAGCAGCCCTACTGGCCACTATACAGACTACTGAGTACGCAGCCCTGCTGGCCACTATAGAGACTACTGAGTACGTAGCCCTGCTGGCCACGAGAGACCACTGAGTACGCAGCCCTGCTGGCCAATATAGAGACTATTGAGTACGAATCCCTGCTGGCCACTATAGAGACTACTGAATGCAGATCCATGCCGGCCAGTATGGAGACTACTAAGTGTGAAGCGCTGCCGGCCACTATAGAGACTACTGAGTGTGAAGCCCTGCCAGCCACTATAGAGACTACTAAGTACGCAGCCCTGCTGGCCACTATAGAGACTACTGAGTACGCACCCCTGCGGCCACTATAGAGACTACTGAGTACAGATCCCTGCTGGCCACTATAGAGACTACTGAGTACAGATCCCTGCCGGCCACTATAGAGACTACTGAGTACGCAGCCCTGCCAGCCACTATAGAGACTACTTAGTAAGTAGCCTTGTTGGCCACAAAAGAGACTACTGAGTACACAGCCCTGCTGGCCACTATAGAGACTACTGAGTACAGATCCCTGCTGGCCACAATAGAGACTACTGAGTACGCAGCCCTGCTGGCCACTATAGAGACTACTGAGTACGCAGCCCTGCTGGCCACTATAGAGCCTACTGAGTACGCAGCCCTGCTGGCCACTATACAGACTACTGAGTACAGATCCCTGCCGGCCACTATAGAGACTAATGAGTACGCAGCCCTGCTGGCCACTATAGAGACTACTGAGTGCAGATCCCTCCCGGCCACTATAGAGACTGCTCAGTACAGATCCCTGCTGACCACTATAGAGACTACTGAATATGAAGCCCTACCGGCCATTATAGAGACTACTGAATACGGATCCCTGCCGGCCACTATAGAGACTACTGAGTACGCAGCCCTGCAGTCCACTATAGAGACTACTTAGTAAGCAGCCTTGTTGGCCACAAAAGAGACTACTGAGTACGTAGCCCTGCTGGCCACTATAGAGACTACTGAGTACAGCTCCCTGCTGGCCACCATAGAGACTACTGAGTACGCAGCCCTGCTGGCCACTATAGAGACTACTGAGTAGGCAGCCCTGCTGGCCACTATAGCGACTACTCAGTACGCAGCCCTGCTGGCCACTATAGAAACTACTGAGTACACAGCCCTGCTGGCCACTATAGAGACTACTGCGTAAGCAGCCCTGCTGGCCACTATACAGACTACTGAGTACGCAGCCCTGCTGGCCACTATAGAGACTACTGAGTACGAATCCCTGCTGGCCACTATAGAGACTACTGAATGCAGATCCATGCCGGCCAGTATAGAGACTATTGAGTACAGATCCCTGCCGGCCACTATAGAGACTACTGAGTACGCAGACATGCTGGCCACTATACAGACTACTGAGCACGCAGCCCTGTTGGCCTCTATAGAGTCTACTGAGTACAGATCCCTCCCGGCCACTATAGAGACTGCTCAGTACAGATCCCTGTTGGCCACTATAGAGACTACTGAGTACGCAGCCCTGCTGGCCACCATAGAGACTACTGAGTACAGATCCCTGCCGACCACTATAGAGACTACTGAGTACGCAGCCCTGCAGGCCACTATAGAGACTACTTAGTAATCAGCCTTGTTGGCCAATATGGAGACTACTGAGTACGCAGCCCTGCTGGCCACTATAGAGACTGCTGAGTACAGATCCCTGCCAGCCACTATAGAGACTACTGAGTACGCAGCCCTGCTGGCCACTATAGAGACTACTGAATATTCAGCTTTGCTGGCCACTATAGAGACTACTGAGTTCAGATCCCTGCCGGCCACTATGGAGACTGCTCAGTGCAGTTCCCTGCTGTCCACTATAGAGACTACTGAGTACGCAGCCCTGCTGGCCACTATAGAGACTACTGAGTGCAGATTCCTGCTGACCACTATAGAGACTACTCAGTACGCAGCCCGGCTGGCCACTATAGAGACTACTGAGTACAGATCCCTGCCGACCACTATAGAGAATACTGAGAACGAAGCCCTGCTAGCCACTATAGAGACTACTGAATACAGATCCCTGCCGACCAGTATAGAGACTACTGAGTGTGATCCGCTGCCGGCCACTATAGAGACTACTGAATACGCAGCCCTGCAGGCCACTATAGAGACTACTGAGTACACAGCCCTGCCGGCCACTACAGAGACTACTGAGTACAGATGCCTGCCGGACACCATAGAGGTTACTAAATACGGATCCCTGCCGGCCACTATAGAGACTACTGAGTACGCATCCCTGCGGCCACTACAGTCTACTGAGTACGCAGCCCTGCAGACTACTATAGAGACTACTTAGTAAGCAGCCTTGTTGGCCACTATAGTGACTACTGAGTACGCAGCCCTTTGGCCACTATAGACACTATTGAGTACAGATCACTGCTGGCCACTATAGAGACTACTGAGTACGCAGACCTGCTGGCCACTATAGAGACTACTGAATACAGATCCATGCCGGCCAGTATAGAGACTACTGAGTGTGAAGCGCTGCCGGCCACTATAGAGACTACTGAGCGTGAAGCCCTGCCAGCCACTATAGAGACTACTAAGTACGCAGCCCTGCTGGCCACTATAGAGACTACTGAGTACAGATGCCTGCCGGACACCATAGAGGTTACTAAATACGGATCCCTGCCGGCCACTATAGAGACTACTGAGTACGCATCCCTGCGGCCACTACAGTCTACTGAGTACGCAGCCCTGCAGACTACTATAGAGACTACTTAGTAAGCAGCCTTGTTGGCCACTATAGTGACTACTGAGTACGCAGCCCTTTGGCCACTATAGACACTATTGAGTACAGATCACTGCTGGCCACTATAGAGACTACTGAGTACGCAGACCTGCTGGCCACTATAGAGACTACTGAATACAGATCCATGCCGGCCAGTATAGAGACTACTGAGTGTGAAGCGCTGCCGGCCACTATAGAGACTACTGAGCGTGAAGCCCTGCCAGCCACTATAGAGACTACTAAGTACGCAGCCCTGCTGGCCACTATAGAGACTACTGAGTACAGATCCCTGCCGGACTCTATAGAGGTTACTAAATACGGATCCCTGCCGGCCACTCTAGAGACTACTGAGTACGCATCCCTGCGGCCACTATAGAGACTACTGAGTAGAGATCCCTGCCGGCCACTATAGAGACTACTGAGTACGCAGCCCTGCAGGCCACTATAGAGACTACTTAGTAAGCAGCCTTGTTGGCCACAAAAGAGACTACTGAGTACGCAGCCCTGCTGGCCACTATAGAGACTACTGAGCACGCAGCCCTGCTGGCCACTATAGAGACTACTGAGTACGGATCCCTGCTGGCCACTATAGAGACTACTGAATACAGATCCCTGCCGACCAGTATAGAGACTACTGAGTACAGATGCCTGCCGGACACCATAGAGGTTACTAAATATGGATCCCTGCCGGCCACTATAGAGACTACTGAGTACGCATCCCTGCGGCCACTAGAGACTACTGAGTACGCAGCCCTGCAGACTACTATAGAGACTAGTTAGTAAGCAGCCTTGTTGGCCACTATAGTGACTACTGAGTACTCAGCACTGCTGGCCACTATAGAGACTACTGAGTACAGATCCCTGCCGGCCACTATAGAGACTACTGAGTACGCAGCCCTGCTGGCCACTATAGAGACTACTGAGTACGCAGCCCTGCTGGCCACTACAGAGACTACTGAGTACAGATCCCTGCCGGCCACTATAGAGACTACTGAGTACGCAGCCCTGCTGGTCACTATAGAGACAACTGAGTACAGATCCCTCCCGGCCAATATAGAGACTGCTCAGTACAGATCCCTGTTGGCCACTGTAGAAACTACTGAGTACGCAACCCTACTGGCCACTATAGAGACTACTGAGTACAGATCCCTGCTGACCACTATAGAGACTACTCAGTACCCAGCCCTGCTGGCCACTATAGAGACTACTGAGTACACATCCCGGCCGACCACTATAGACACTACTGAGAACGAAGCCCTGCTGGCCACCATAGAGACTACTGAGTACAGATCCCTACCGGCCACTATAGACACAATTGAGTACCGATCCCTGCTGGCCACTATAGAGACTACTCAGTACGGATCCCTGCCGGCCACTATAGAGACTACTGAGTACGCAGCCCTGCAGGCCACTATAGAGACTACTTAGTAAGCAGCCTTGTTGGCCACAAAAGAGACTACTGAGTACGCAGCCCTGCTGGCCACTATAGAGACTACTGAGTACAGATCCCTGCTGGCCACCATAGAGACTACTGAGTACGCAGCCCTGCTGGCCACTATAGAGACTACTGAGTAGGCAGCCCTGCTGGCCACTATAGCAACTACTCAGTACGCAGCCCTGCTGGCCACTATAGAAACTACTGCGTAAGCAGCCCTGCTGGCCACTATACAGACTACTGAGTACGCAGCCCTGCTGGCCACTATAGAGACTACTGAGTACGTAGCCCTGCTGGCCAATATAGAGACTACTGAGTACGAATCCCTGCTGGCCACTATAGAGACTACTGAATGCAGATCCATGCCGGCCAGTATAGAGCCTACTAAGTGTGAAGCGCTGCCGGCCACTATAGAGACTACTGAGTGTGAAGCCCTGCCAGCCACTATAGAGACTACTAAGTACGCAGCCCTGCTGGCCACTATAGAGACTACTGAGTACGCACCCCTGCGGCCACTATAGAGACTACTGAGTACAGATCCCTGCTGGCCACTATAGAGACTACTGAGTACAGATCCCTGCCGGCCACTATAGAGACTACTGAGTACGCAGCCCTGCCAGCCACTATAGAGACTACTTAGTAAGTAGCCTTGTTGGCCACAAAAGAGACTATTGAGTACACAGCCCTGCTTGCCACTATAGAGACTACTGAGTACAGATCCCTGCTGGCCACAATAGAGACTACTGAGTACGCAGCCCTGCTGGCCACTATAGAGACTACTGAGTACGCAGCCCTGCTGGCCACTATAGAGACTACTGAGTACGTAGCCCTGCTGACCACGAGAGACTACTGAGTACGCAGCCCTGCTGGCCAATATAGAGACTACTGAGTACGAATCCCTGCTGGCCACTATAGAGACTACTGAATGCAGATCCATGCCGGCCAGTATAGAGACTACTGAGTGTGAAGACCTGCCAGCCACTATAGAGACTACTAAGTACGCAGCCCTGCTGGCCACTATAGAGACTACTGAGTACAGATCCCTGCCGAACTCTATAGAGGTTACTAAATACGGATCTCTGCCGGCCACTCTAGAGACTACTGAGTACGCACCCCTGCGGCCACTATAGAGACTACTGAGTAGAGATCCCTGCCGGCCACTATAGAGACTACTGAGTACGCAGCCCTGCCGGCCACTATAGAGACTACTTAGTAAGCAGCCTTGTTGGCCACAAAAGAGACTACTGAGTACACAGCCCTGCTGGCCACTATACAGACTACTGAGTACAGATCCCTGCTGGCCACAATAGAGACCACTGAGTACGCAGCCCTGCTGGCCACTACAGAGACTACTGAGTACAGATGCCTGCCGGACACCATAGAGATTACTAAATACGGATCCCTACCAGCCACTATAGAGACTACTGAGTACGCATCCCTGCGGCCACTAGAGACTACTGAGTACGCAGCCCTGCAGACTACTATAGAGACTACTTAGTAAGCAGCCTTGTTGGCCACTATAGTGACTACTGAGTATGCAGCCCTTTGGCCACTATAGACACTATTGAGTACAGATCCCTGCCGGCCACTATAGAGACTACTGAGTACGCAGACATGCTGGCCACTATAGAGACTACTGAGCACGCAGCCCTGTTGGCCTCTATAGAGTCTACTGAGTAGAGATCCCTGCCGGCCACTATAGAGACTAATGAGTACGCAGCCCTGCTGGCCACTATAGAGACTACTGAGTGCAGATCCCTCCCGGCCACTATAGAGACTGCTCAGTACAGATCCCTGCTGACCACTATAGAGACTACTGAATATGAAGCCCTACCGGCCATTATAGAGACTACTGAATACGGATCCCTGCCGGCCACTATAGAGACTACTGAGTACGCAGCCCTGCAGTCCACTATAGAGACTACTTAGTAAGCAGCCTTGTTGGCCACAAAAGAGACTACTGAGTACGCAGCCCTGCTGGCCACTATAGAGACTACTGAGTACAGCTCCCTGCTGGCCACCATAGAGACTACTGAGTACGCAGCCCTGCTGGCCACTATAGAGACTACTGAGTAGGCAGCCCTGCTGGCCACTATAGCGACTACTCAGTACGCAGCCCTGCTGGCCACTATAGAAACTACTGAGTACACAGCCCTGCTGGCCACTATAGAGACTACTGCGTAAGCAGCCCTGCTTACCACTATACAGACTACTGAGTACGCAGCCCTGCTGGCCACTATAGAGACTACTGAGTACGTAGCCCTGCTGGCCACGAGAGACCACTGAGTACGCAGCCCTGCTGGCCAATATAGAGACTACTGAGTACGAATCCCTGCTGGCCACTATAGAGACTACTGAATGCAGATCCATGCCGGCCAGTATAGAGACTACTAAGTGTGAACCGCTGCCGGCCACTATAGAGACTACTGAGTGTGAAGCCCTGCCAGCCACTATAGAGACTATTGAGTACAGATCCCTGCCGGCCACTATAGAGACTACTGAGTACGCAGACATGCTGGCCACTATACAGACTACTGAGCACGCAGCCCTGTTGGCCTCTATAGAGTCTACTGAGTACAGATCCCTCCCGGCCACTATAGAGACTGCTCAGTACAGATCCCTGTTGGCCACTATAGAGACTACTGAGTACGCAGCCCTGCTGGCCACTATAGAGACTACTGAGTACAGATCCCTGCCGACCACTATAGAGACTACTGAGTACGCAGCCCTGCAGGCCACTATAGAGACTACTTAGTAATCAGCCTTGTTGGCCAATATGGAGACTACTGAGTACGCAGCCCTGCTGGCCACTATAGAGACTGCTGAGTACAGATCCCTGCCAGCCACTATAGAGACTACTGAGTACGCAGCCCTGCTGGCCACTATAGAGACTACTGAATATTCAGCTTTGCTGGCCACTATAGAGACTACTGAGTTCAGATCCCTGCCGGCCACTATGGAGACTGCTCAGTGCAGTTCCCTGCTGTCCACTATAGAGACTACTGAGTACGCAGCCCTGCTGGCCACTATAGAGACTACTGAGTGCAGATTCCTGCTGACCACTATAGAGACTACTCAGTACGCAGCCCGGCTGGCCACTATAGAGACTACTGAGTACAGATCCCTGCCGACCACTATAGAGAATACTGAGAACGAAGCCCTGCTAGCCACTATAGAGACTACTGAATACAGATCCCTGCCGACCAGTATAGAGACTACTGAGTGTGAACCGCTGCCGGCCACTATAGAGACTACTGAATACGCAGCCCTGCAGGCCACTATAGAGACTACTGAGTACGCAGCCCTGCCGGCCACTACAGAGACTACTGAGTACAGATGCCTGCCGGACACCATAGAGGTTACGAAATACGGATCCCTGCCGGCCACTATAGAGACTACTGAGTACGCATCCCTGCGGCCACTACAGTCTACTGAGTACGCAGCCCTGCAGACTACTATAGAGACTACTTAGTAAGCAGCCTTGTTGGCCACTATAGTGACTACTGAGTACGCAGCCCTTTGGCCACTATAGACACTATTGAGTACAGATCACTGCTGGCCACTATAGAGACTACTGAGTACGCAGCCCTGCTGGCCACTATAGTGACTACTGAATACAGATCCATGCCGGCCAGTATAGAGACTACTGAGTGTGAAGCGCTGCCGGCCACTATAGAGACTACTGAGCGTGAAGCCCTGCCAGCCACTATAGAGACTACTAAGTACGCAGCCCTGCTGGCCACTATAGAGACTACTGAGTGTGAAGCCCTGCCAGCCCCTATAGAGACTATTGAGTACAGATCCCTGCCGGCCACTATAGAGACTACTGAGTACGCAGACATGCTGGCCACTATACAGACTACTGAGCACGCAGCCCTGTTGGCCTCTATAGAGTCTACTGAGTACAGATCCCTCCCGGCCACTATAGAGACTGCTCAGTACAGATCCCTGTTGGCCACTATAGAGACTACTGAGTACGCAGCCCTGCTGGCCACTATAGAGACTACTGAGTACAGATCCCTGCCGACCACTATAGAGACTACTGAGTACGCAGCCCTGCAGGCCACTATAGAGACTACTTAGTAATCAGCCTTGTTGGCCAATATGGAGACTACTGAGTACGCAGCCCTGCTGGCCACTATAGAGACTGCTGAGTACAGATCCCTGCCAGCCACTATAGAGACTACTGAGTACGCAGCCCTGCTGGCCACTATAGAGACTACTGAATATTCAGCTTTGCTGGCCACTATAGAGACTACTGAGTTCAGATCCCTGCCGGCCACTATGGAGACTGCTCAGTGCAGTTCCCTGCTGTCCACTATAGAGACTACTGAGTACGCAGCCCTGCTGGCCACTATAGAGACTACTGAGTGCAGATTCCTGCTGACCACTATAGAGACTACTCAGTACGCAGCCCGGCTGGCCACTATAGAGACTACTGAGTACAGATCCCTGCCGACCACTATAGAGACTACTGAGAACGAAGCCCTGCTAGCCACTATAGAGACTACTGAATACAGATCCCTGCCGACCAGTATAGAGACTACTGAGTGTGAACCGCTGCCGGCCACTATAGAGACTACTGAATACGCAGCCCTGCAGGCCACTATAGAGACTACTGAGTACGCAGCCCTGCCGGCCACCACAGAGACTACTGAGTACAGATGCCTGCCGGACACCATAGAGGTTACTAAATACGGATCCCTGCCGGCCACTATAGAGACTACTGAGTACGCATCCCTGCGGCCACTAGAGACTACTGAGTACGCAGCCCTGCAGACTACTATAGAGACTACTTAGTAAGCAGCCTTGTTGGCCACTATAGTGACTACTGAGTACGCAGCCCTTTGGCCACTATAGACACTATTGAGTACAGATCACTGCTGGCCACTATAGAGACTACTGAGTACGCAGACCTGCTGGCCACTATAGAGACTACTGAATACAGATCCATGCCGGCCAGTATAGAGACTACTGAGTGTGAAGCGCTGCCGGCCACTATAGAGACTACTGAGCGTGAAGCCCTGCCAGCCACTATAGAGACTACTAAGTACGCAGCCCTGCTGGCCACTATAGAGACTACTGAGTACAGATCCCTGCCGGACTCTATAGAGGTTACTAAATACGGATCCCTGCCGGCCACTCTAGAGACTACTCAGTACGCATCCCTGCGGCCACTTTAGAGACTACTGAGCAGAGATCCCTGCCGGCCACTATAGAGACTACTGAGTACGCAGCCCTGCAGGCCACTATAGAGACTACTTAGTAAGCAGCCTTGTTGGCCACAAAAGAGACTACTGACTACGCAGCCCTGCTGGCCACTATAGAGACTACTGAGCACGCAGCCCTGCTGGCCACTATAGAGACTACTGAGTACGGATCCCTGCTGGCCACTATAGAGACTACTGAATACAGATCCCTGCCGACCAGTATAGAGACTACTGAGTACAGATGCCTGCCGGACACCATAGAGGTTACTAAATACGGATCCCTGCCGGCCACTATAGAGACTACTGAGTACGCATCCCTGCGGCCACTAGAGACTACTGAGTACGCAGCCCTGCAGACTACTATAGAGACTAGTTAGTAAGCAGCCTTGTTGGCCACTATAGTGACTACTGAGTACTCAGCACTGCTGGCCACTATAGAGACTACTGAGTACAGATCCCTGCCGGCCACTATAGAGACTACTGAGTACGCAGCCCTGCTGGCCGCTATAGAGACTACTGAGTACGCAGCCCTGCTGGCCACTACAGAGACTACTGAGTACAGATCCCTGCCGGCCACTATAGACACTACTGAGTACGCAGCCCTGCTGGTCACTATAGAGACTACTGAGTACAGATCCCTCCCGGCCAATATAGAGACTGCTCAGTACAGATCCCTGTTGGCCACTGTAGAAACTACTGAGTACGCAACCCTGCTGGCCACTATAGAGACTACTGAGTACAGATCCCTGCTGACCACTATAGAGACTACTCAGTACCCAGCCCTGCTGGCCACTATAGAGACTACTGAGTACACATCCCGGCCGACCACTATAGACACTACTGAGAACGAAGCCCTGCTGGCCACCATAGAGACTACTGAGTACAGATCCCTACCGGCCACTATAGACACAATTGAGTACCGATCCCTGCTGGCCACTATAGAGACTACTCAGTACGGATCCCTGCCGGCCACTATAGAGACTACTGAGTACGCAGCCCTGCAGGCCACTATAGAGACTACTTAGTAAGCAGCCTTGTTGGCCACAAAAGAGACTACTGAGTACGCAGCCCTGCTGGCCACTATAGAGACTACTGAGTACAGATCCCTGCTGGCCACCATAGAGACTACTGAGTACGCAGCCCTGCTGGCCACTATAGAGACTACTGAGTAGGCAGCCCTGCTGGCCACTATAGCAACTACTCAACACGCAGCCCTGCTGGCCACTATAGAAACTACTGCGTAAGCAGCCCTGCTGGCCACTATACAGACTACTGAGTACGCAGCCCTGCTGGCCACTATAGAGACTACTGAGTACGTAGCCCTGCTGGCCACGAGAGACCACTGAGTACGCAGCCCTGCTGGCCAATATAGAGACTACTGAGTACGAATCCCTGCTGGCCACTATAGAGACTACTGAATGCAGATCCATGCCGGCCAGTATAGAGACTACTAAGTGTGAAGCGCTGCCGGCCACTATAGAGACTACTGAGTGTGAAGCCCTGCCAGCCACTATAGAGACTACTAAGTACGCAGCCCTGCTGGCCACTATAGAGACTACTGAGTACGCACCCCTGCGGCCACTATAGAGACTACTGAGTACAGATCCCTGCTGGCCACGATAGAGACTACTGAGTACAGATCCCTGCCGGCCACTATAGAGACTACTGAGTACGCAGCCCTGCCAGCCACTATAGAGACTACTTAGTAAGTAGCCTTGTTGGCCACAAAAGAGACTACTGAGTGCACAGCCCTGCTGGCCACTATAGAGACTACTGAGTACAGATCCCTGCTGGCCACAATAGAGACTACTGAGTACGCAGCCCTGCTGGCCACTATAGAGACTACTGAATGCAGATCCATGCCGGCCAGTATAGAGACTACTGAGTGTGAAGACCTGCCAGCCACTATAGAGACTACTAAGTACGCAGCCCTGCTGGCCACTATAGAGACTACTGAGTACAGATCCCTGCCGGACTCTATAGACGTTACTAAATACGGATCTCTGCCGGCCACTCTAGAGACTACTGAGTACGCACCCCTGCGGCCACTATAGAGACTACTGAGTAGAGATCCCTGCCGGCCACTATAGAGACTACTGAGTACGCAGCCCTGCCGGCCACTATAGAGACTACTTAGTAAGCAGCCTTGTTGGCCACAAAAGAGACTACTGAGTACACAGCCCTGCTGGCCACTATTCAGACTACTGAGTACAGATCCCTGCTGGCCACAATAGAGACCACTGAGTACGCAGCCCTGCTGGCCACTACAGAGACTACTGAGTACAGATGCCTGCCGGACACCATAGAGATTACTAAATACGGATCCCTACCAGCCACTATAGAGACTACTGAGTACGCATCCCTGCGGCCACTAGAGACTACTGAGTACGCAGCCCTGCAGACTACTATAGAGACTACTTAGTAAGCAGCCTTGTTGGCCACTATAGTGACTACTGAGTATGCAGCCCTTTGGCCACTATAGACACTATTGAGTACAGATCCCTGCCGGCCACTATAGAGACTACTGAGTACGCAGACATACTGGCCACTATAGAGACTACTGAGCACGCAGCCCTGTTGGCCTCTATAGAGTCTACTGAGTAGAGATCCCTGCCGGCCACTATAGAGACTAATGAGTACGCAGCCCTGCTGGCCACTATAGAGACTACTGAGTGCAGATCCCTCCCGGCCACTATAGAGACTGCTCAGTACAGATCCCTGCTGACCACTATAGAGACTAGTGAGTACGCATCCCTGCGGCCACTAGAGACTACTTAGTAAGCAGCCTTGTTGGCCACTATAGAGACTACTGAGTACGCAGACCTGCTGGCCACTATAGAGACTACTGAGTACAGATCCCTGCTGGACACTATAGAGGTTACTAAATACGGATACCTGCCTGCAACTATAGAGACTACTGAGTATGCATCCCTGCGGCCACTATAGAGACTACTGAGTACAGATCCCTGCCGGCCACTATAGAGACTACTGAGTACAGATCCCTGCTGACCACTATAGCGACTACTGAGTACGCAGCCCTGCTGGCCACTATACAGACTGCTGAGTACGCAGCCCTGCCGACCACTATAGAGACTACTGAGTACGCATTCCTGCGGCCACTATAGAGACTACTGAGTACAGATCCTTGCCGGCCACTATAGAGACTACTGAGTACGCAGCCCTGCAGGCTACTATAGAGACTGCTTAGTAAGCAGCCTTGTTGGCCACTATAGTGACTACTGGGTACGCAGCCCTGCTGGTCACTATAGAGACTACTGAGTGCGCAAACCTGCTGGCCACTATAGAGACTACTGAGCACGCAACCCTGTTGGCCTCTATAGAGTCTACTGAGTACAGATCCCTCCCGGCCACTATAGAGACTGCTCAGTACAGATCCCTGCTAGCCACTATAGAGACTACTGAGTACGCAGCCCTGCTGGCCACTATAGAGACTACTGAGTACAGATCTCTGCTGACCACTATAGAGACTACTCAGTACACAGCCCTGCTGGCCACTATAGAGACTACTGAGTACAGATCCCTGCCGACCACTATAGAGACTACTGAGTACGCAGCCCTGCAGGCCACTATAGAGACTACTTAGTAATCAGCCTTGTTGGCCAATATGGAGACTACTGAGTACGCAGCCCTGCTGGCCACTATAGAAACTACTGAATATTCAGCCCTGCTGGCCACTATAGAGACTACTGAGTTCAGATCCCTGCCGGCCACTATGGAGACTGCTCAGTGCAGATCCCTGCTGGCCACTATAGAGACTACAGAGTACGCAGCCCTGCTGGCCACTATAGAGACGACTGAGTACTGATCCCTGCTGACCACTATAGAGACTACTCAGTAATGATCGCTGCTGGCCATTATAGAGACTACTGAGGGCGCAGCCCTGCTGGCCACTATACAGGCTACCGAGTACGCAGCCCTGCTGGCCACTTTCGAGACTACTGAATACGGATCCCTGCCGGCCACTATAGAGACTACTGAGAACGCAGCCCTGCTGGCCACTATAGAGACAACTGAGTACGCAGACCTGCCGGCCACTACAGAGATTACTGAGTAGGCAGCCCTGCTGGCCACTATATAGACTACTGAGTACGCAGCCCTGCTGGCCACTATACAGACTACTGAGTACGCAGCCCTGCTGGCCAGTATACAGACTACTGAGTACAGATCCCTGCTGTCCACTATAGAGACTACTCAGTACCCAGCCCTGCTGGCCACTATAGAGACTACTGAGTATAGATCCCTGCCGACCACTATAGAGACTACTGAGTACGCAGCCCTGCAGGCCACTATAGATACGACTTAGTAATCAGCCTTGTTGGCCAATATGGAGACTACTGAGTACGCAGCCCTGCTGGCCACTATAGAGACTGCTGAGAACAGATCCCTGCCAGCCACTATAGAGACTACTGAGTACGCAGCCCTGCTGGCCAATATAGAGACTACTGAGTACGAATCCCTGCTGGCCACTATAGAGACTACTGAGTACGGATCCCTGCTGGCCACTATAGAGACTACTGAATACCGATCCCTGCCGACCAGTATAAAGACTACTGAGTGTGAAGCCCTGCCAGCCACTATAGAGACTACTGAGTACGCAGCCCTGCTGGCCACTATAGAGACTACTGAGTACAGATGCCTGCCGGACACCACAGAGGTTACTAAATACGGATCCCTGCCGGCCACTATAGAGACTACTGAGTACGCATCCCTGCGGCCACTAGAGACTACTGAGTACGCAGCCCTGCAGACTACTATAGAGACTAGTTAGTAAGCAGCCTTGTTGGCCACTATAGTGACTACTGAGTACTCAGCACTGCTGGCCACTATAGAGACTACTGAGTACAGATCCCTGCCGGCCACTATAGAGACTACTGAGTACGCAGCCCTGCAGGCCACTATAGATACGACTTAGTAATCAGCCTTGTTGGCCAATATGGAGACTACTGAGTACGCAGCCCTGCTGGCCACTATAGAGACTGCTGAGAACAGATCCCTGCCAGCCACTATAGAGACTACTGAGTACGCAGCCCTGCTGGCCAATATAGAGACTACTGAGTACGAATCCCTGCTGGCCACTATAGAGACTACTGAGTACGGATCCCTGCTGGCCACTATAGAGACTACTGAATACCGATCCCTGCCGACCAGTATAAAGACTACTGAGTGTGAAGCCCTGCCAGCCACTATAGAGACTACTGAGTACGCAGCCCTGCTGGCCACTATAGAGACTACTGAGTACAGATGCCTGCCGGACACCACAGAGGTTACTAAATACGGATCCCTGCCGGCCACTATAGAGACTACTGAGTACGCATCCCTGCGGCCACTAGAGACTACTGAGTACGCAGCCCTGCAGACTACTATAGAGACTAGTTAGTAAGCAGCCTTGTTGGCCACTATAGTGACTACTGAGTACTCAGCACTGCTGGCCACTATAGAGACTACTGAGTACAGATCCCTGCCGGCCACTATAGAGACTACTGAGTACGCAGCCCTGCTGGCCACTATAGGGACTACTGAGTACGCAGCCCTGCTGGCCACTACAGAGACTACTGAGTACAGATCCCAGCCGGCCACTATAGAGACTACTGAGTACGCAGCCCTGCTGGTCACTATAGAGACTACTGAGTACAGATCCCTCCCGGCCAATATAGAGACTGCTCAGTACAGATCCCTGTTGGCCACTGTAGAAACTACTGAGTACGCAACCCTGCTGGCCACTATAGAGACTACTGAGTACAGATCCCTGCTGACCACTATAGAGACTACTCAGTACCCAGCCCTGCTGGCCACTATAGAGACTACTGAGTACGGATCCCGGCCGACCACTATAGACACTACTGAGAACGAAGCCCTGCTGGCCACTATAGAGACTACTGAGTACAGATCCCTACCGGCCACTATAGACACAACTGAGTACCGATCCCTGCTGGCCACTATAGAGACTACTGAGTAGGCAGCCCTGCTGGCCACTATAGCAACTACTCAGTACGCAGCCCTTTGGCCACTATAGACACTATTGAGTACAGATCACTGCTGGCCACTATAGAGACTACTGAGTACGCAGACCTGCTGGCCACTATAGAGACTACTGAGCACGCAGCCCTGTTGGCCTCTATAGAGACTACTGAGTACAGATCCCTCCCGGCCACTATAGAGACTGCTGAGTGCAGATCCCTGCTGGCCACTATAGAGACTACTGAGTGTGAAGCCCTACCGGCCACTATAGAGACTACTTAGTAAGCAGCCTTGTTGGCCACAAAAGAGACTACTGAGTACGCAGCCCTGCTGGCCACTATAGAGACTATTGAGTACGGATCACTGCTGGCCACTATAGAGACTACTGAATACAGATCCCTGCCGGCCACTATAGAGACTACTGAGTACGCAGCCTTGCAGGCTACTATAGAGACTACTTAGTAAGCAGCCCTGTTGGCCACTCTTGTGACTACTGAGTACGCAGCCCTGCTGGCCACTATAGAGACTACTGAGTGCAGATCCCTCCCGGCCACTATAGAGACTGCTGAGTACAGATCTCTGCTGACCACTATAGAGACTACTGAATATGAAGCCCTACCGGCTTGTATAGAGACTACTGAATACGGATCCCTGCCGGCCACTATAGAGACTACTGAGTACGCAGCCCTGCTGGCCACTATAGAGACTACTGAATACAGATCCCTGCTGGCCACAATAGAGACTACTGAGTACGCAGGCCTGCTGGCCAGTATAGAGACTACTGAGTACAGATCCCTGCTGGCCACCATAGAGACTACTGAGTACGCAGCCCTGCTGGCCACTATAGAGACTACTGAGTAGGCAGCCCTGCTGGCCACTATAGCAACTACTCAGTACGCAGCCCTGCTGGCCACTATAGAAACTACTGAGTACACAGCCCTGCTGGCCACTATAGAGACTACTGCGTAAGCAGCCCTGCTGGCCACTATACAGACTACTGAGTACGCAGCCCTGCTGGCCACTATAGAGACTACTGAATGCAGATCCATGCCGGCCATTATAGAGACTACTAAGTGTGAAGTGCTGCCGGCCACTATAGAGACTACTGAGTGTGAAGCCCTGCCAGCCACTATAGAGACTACTAAGTACGCAGCCCTGCTGGCCACTATAGAGACTACTGAGTACAGATCCCTGCCGGACTCTATAGAGGTTACTAAATACGGATCCCTACCGGCCACTCTAGAGACTACTGAGTACGCACCCCTGCGGCCACTATAGAGACTACTGAGTAGAGATCCCTGCCGGCCACCATAGAGACTACTGAGTACGCAGCCCTGCAGGCCACTATAGAGACTACTTAGTAAGCAGCCTTGTTGGCCACAAAAGAGACTACTGAGTACACAGCCCTGCTGGCCACTATAGAGACTACTGAGTACGCAGCCCTGCTGGCCACTATAGAGACTACTGAGTACAGATGCCTGCCGGACACCATAGAGGTTACTAAATACGGATCCCTACCAGCCACTATAGAGACTACTGAGTACGCATCCCTGCGGCCACTAGGGACTACTGAGTACGCAGCCCTGCAGACTACTATAGAGACTACTTAGTAAGCAGCCTTGTTGGCCACTATAGTGACTACTGAGTACGCAGCTCTTTGGCCACTATAGACACTATTGAGTACAAATCCCTGCCGGCCACTATAGAGACTACTGAGTACGCAGACATGCTGGCCACTATAGAGACTACTGAGCACGCAGCCCTGTTGGCCTCTATGGAGTCTACTGAGTACAGATCCCTGCCGGCCACTATAGAGACTAATGAGTACGCAGCCCTGCTGGCCACTATAGAGACTACTGAGTGCAGATCCCTCCCGGCCACTATAGAGACTGCTCAGTACAGATCCCTGCTGACCACTATAGAGACTACTCAGTACCCAGCCCTGCTGGCCACTATAGAGACTACTGAGTACAGATCCCTGCCGACCACTATAGAGACTACTGAGTATGCAGCCCTGCAGGCCACTATAGAGACTACTTAGTAATCAGCCTTGTTGGCCAATATGGAGACTACTGAGTACGCAGCCCTGCTGGCCACTATAGAGACTACTGAATATTCAGCTTTGCTGGCCACTATAGAGACTACTGAGTTCAGATCCCTGCCGGCCACTATGGAGACTGCTCAGTGCAGATCCCTGCTGGCCACTATAGAGACTACTGAGTACGCAGCCCTGCTGGCCACTATAGAGACTACTGAGTGCAGATTCCTGCTCACCACTATAGAGACTACTCAGTACGCAGCCCGGCTGGCCACTATAGAGACTACTGAGTGCAGATCCCTGCCGACCACTATAGAGACTACTGAGAACGAAGCCCTGCTAGCCACTATAGAGACTACTGAATACAAATCCCTGCCGACCAGTATAGAGACTACTGAGTGTGAACCGCTGCCGGCCACTATAAAGACTACTGAGTATGAAGCCCTGCCAGCCACTATAGAGACTACTGAGTACGCAGCCCTGCCGACCAGTATAGAGACTACTGAGTGTGAACCGCTGCCGGCCACTATAAAGACTACTGAGTATGAAGCCCTGCCAGCCACTATAGAGACTACTGAGTACGCAGCCCTGCCGGCCACTACAGAGACTACTGAATACAGATGCCTGCCGGACACCATAGAGGTTACTAAATACGGATCCCTGCCGGCCACTATAGAGACTACTGAGTACGCAGCCCTGCAGACTACTATAGAGACTACTTAGTAAGCAGCCTTGTTGGCCACTATAGTGACTACTGAGTACGCAGCCCTTTGGCCACTATAGACACTATTGAGTACAGATCACTGCTGGCCACTATAGAGACTACTGAGTACGCAGACCTGCTGGCCACTATAGAGACTACTGAGCACGCAGCCCTGTTGGCCTCTATAGAGACTACTGAGTACAGATCCCTCCCGGCCACTATAGAGACTGCTGAGTGCAGATCCCTGCTGGCCACTATAGAGACTACTGAGTACAGATCTCTGCTGACCACTATAGAGACTACTCAGTACCCAGCCCTGCTGGCCACTATAGAGACTACTGAGTACAGATCCCTGCCGACCACTATAGAGACTACTGAGTACGCAGCCCTGCAGGCCACTATAGAGACTACTTAGTAATCAGCCTTGTTGGCCAATATGGAGACTACTGAGTACGCAGCCCTGCTGGCCACTATAGAGACTACTGAATATTCAGCCCTGCTGCCCACTATAGAGACTACTGAGTTCAGATCCCTGCCGGCCACTATGGAGACTGCTCAGTGCAGATCCCTGCTGGCCACTATAGAGACTACAGAGTACGCAGCCCTGCTGGCCACTATAGAGACGACTGAGTACTGATCCCTGCTGACCACTATAGAGACTACTCAGTAATGATCGCTGCTGGCCATTATAGAGACTACTGAGGGCGCAGCCCTGCTGGCCACTATACAGGCTACTGAGTACGCAGCCCTGCTGGCTACTTTCGAGACTACTGAATACGGATCCCTGCCGGCCACTATAGAGACTACTGAGAACGCAGCCCTGCTGGCCACTATAGAGACAACTGAGTACGCAGACCTGCCGGCCACTACAGAGATTACTGAGTAGGCAGCCCTGCTGGCCACTATATAGACTACTGAGTACGCAGCCCTGCTGGCCACTATACAGACTACTGAGTACGCAGCCCTGCTGGCCAGTATACAGACTACTGAGTACAGATCCCTGCTGTCCACTATAGAGACTACTCAGTACCCAGCCCTGCTGGCCACTATAGAGACTACTGAGTATAGATCCCTGCCGACCACTATAGAGACTACTGAGTACGCAGCCCTGCAGGCCACTATAGATACGACTTAGTAATCAGCCTTGTTGGCCAATATGGAGACTACTGAGTACGCAGCCCTGCTGGCCACTATAGAGACTGCTGAGAACAGATCCCTGCCAGCCACTATAGAGACTACTGAGTACGCAGCCCTGCTGGCCAATATAGAGACTACTGAGTACGAATCCCTGCTGGCCACTATAGAGACTACTGAGTACGGATCCCTGCTGGCCACTATAGAGACTACTGAATACCGATCCCTGCCGACCAGTATAAAGACTACTGAGTGTGAAGCCCTGCCAGCCACCATAGAGACTACTGAGTACGCAGCCCTGCTGGCCACTATAGAGACTACTGAGTACAGATGCCTGCCGGACACCACAGAGGTTACTAAATATGGATCCCTGCCGGCCACTATAGAGACTACTGAGTACGCATCCCTGCGGCCACTAGAGACTACTGAGTACGCAGCCCTGCAGACTACTATAGAGACTAGTTAGTAAGCAGCCTTGTTGGCCACTATAGTGACTACTGAGTACTCAGCACTGCTGGCCACTATAGAGACTACTGAGTACAGATCCCTGCCGGCCACTATAGAGACTACTGAGTACGCAGCCCTGCTGGCCACTATAGGGACTACTGAGTACGCAGCCCTGCTGGCCACTACAGAGACTACTGAGTACAGATCCCAGCCGGCCACTATAGAGACTACTGAGTACGCAGCCCTGCTGGTCACTATAGAGACTACTGAGTACAGATCCCTCCCGGCCAATATAGAGACTGCTCAGTACAGATCCCTGTTGGCCACTGTAGAAACTACTGAGTACGCAACCCTGCTGGCCACTATACAGACTACTGAGTACAGATCCCTGCTGACCACTATAGAGACTACTCAGTACCCAGCCCTGCTGGCCACTATAGAGACTACTGAGTACGGATCCCGGCCGACCACTATAGACACTACTGAGAACGAAGCCCTGCTGGCCACTATAGAGACTACTGAGTACAGATCCCTACCGGCCACTATAGACACAACTGAGTACCGATCCCTGCTGGCCACTATAGAGACTACTGAGTAGGCAGCCCTGCTGGCCACTATAGCAACTACTCAGTACGCAGCCCTTTGGCCACTATAGACACTATTGAGTACAGATCACTGCTGGCCACTATAGAGACTACTGAGTACGCAGACCTGCTGGCCACTATAGAGACTACTGAGCACGCAGCCCTGTTGGCCTCTATAGAGACTACTGAGTACAGATCCCTCCCGGCCACTATAGAGACTGCTGAGTGCAGATCCCTGCTGGCCACTATAGAGACTACTGAGTGTGAAGCCCTACCGGCCACTATAGAGACTACTTAGTAAGCAGCCTTGTTGGCCACAAAAGAGACTACTGAGTACGCAGCCCTGCTGGCCACTATAGAGACTATTGAGTACGGATCACTGCTGGCCACTATAGAGACTACTGAATACAGATCCCTGCCGGCCACTATAGAGACTACTGAGTACGCAGCCTTGCAGGCTACTATAGAGACTACTTAGTAAGCAGCCTTGTTGGCCACTCTTGTGACTACTGAGTACGCAGCCCTGCTGGCCACTATAGAGACTACTGAGTGCAGATCCCTCCCGGCCACTATAGAGACTGCTGAGTACAGATCCCTGCTGACCACTATAGAGACTACTGAATATGAAGCCCTACCGGCTTGTATAGAGACTACTGAATACGGATCCCTTCCGGCCACTATAGAGACTACTGAGTACGCAGCCCTGCTGGCCACTATAGAGACTACTGAATACAGATCCCTGCTGGCCACAATAGAGACTACTGAGTACGCAGGCCTGCTGGCCAGTATAGAGACTACTGAGTACAGATCCCTGCTGGCCACCATAGAGACTACTGAGTACGCAGCCCTGCTGGCCACTATAGAGACTACTGAGTAGGCAGCCCTGCTGGCCACTATAGCAACTACTCAGTACGCAGCCCTGCTGGCCACTATAGAAACTACTCAGTACACAGCCCTGCTGGCCACTATAGAGACTACTGCGTAAGCAGCCCTCCTGGCCACTATACAGACTACTGAGTACGCAGCCCTGCTGGCCACTATAGAGACTACTGAATGCAGATCCATGCCGGCCATTATAGAGACTACTAAGTGTGAAGTGCTGCCGGCCACTATAGAGACTACTGAGTGTGAAGCCCTGCCAGCCACTATAGAGACTACTAAGTACGCAGCCCTGCTGGCCACTATAGAGACTACTGAGTACAGATCCCTGCCGGACTCTATAGAGGTTACTAAATACGGATCCCTACCGGCCACTCTAGAGACTACTGAGTACGCACCCCTGCGGCCACTATAGAGACTACTGAGTAGAGATCCCTGCCGGCCACCATAGAGACTACTGAGTACGCAGCCCTGCAGGCCACTATAGAGACTACTTAGTAAGCAGCCTTGTTGGCCACAAAAGAGACTACTGAGTACACAGCCCTGCTGGCCACTATAGAGACTACTGAGTACGCAGCCCTGCTGGCCACTATAGAGACTACTGAGTACAGATGCCTGCCGGACACCATAGAGGTTACTAAATACGGATCCCTACCAGCCACTATAGAGACTACTGAGTACGCATCCCTGCGGCCACTAGGGACTACTGAGTACGCAGCCCTGCAGACTACTATAGAGACTACTTAGTAAGCAGCCTTGTTGGCCACTATAGTGACTACTGAGTACGCAGCTCTTTGGCCACTATAGACACTATTGAGTACAAATCCCTGCCGGCCACTATAGAGACTACTGAGTACGCAGACATGCTGGCCACTATAGAGACTACTGAGCACGCAGCCCTGTTGGCCTCTATGGAGTCTACTGAGTACAGATCCCTGCCGGCCACTATAGAGACTAATGAGTACGCAGCCCTGCTGGCCACTATAGAGACTACTGAGTGCAGATCCCTCCCGGCCACTATAGAGACTGCTCAGTACAGATCCCTGCTGACCACTATAGAGACTACTCAGTACCCAGCCCTGCTGGCCACTATAGAGACTACTGAGTACAGATCCCTGCCGACCACTATAGAGACTACTGAGTATGCAGCCCTGCAGGCCACTATAGAGACTACTTAGTAATCAGCCTTGTTGGCCAATATGGAGACCACTGAGTACGCAGCCCTGCTGGCCACTATAGAGACTACTGAATATTCAGCTTTGCTGGCCACTATAGAGACTACTGAGTTCAGATCCCTGCCGGCCACTATGGAGACTGCTCAGTGCAGATCCCTGCTGGCCACTATAGAGACTACTGAGTACGCAGCCCTGCTGGCCACTATAGAGACTACTGAGTGCAGATTCCTGCTCACCACTATAGAGACTACTCAGTACGCAGCCCGGCTGGCCACTATAGAGACTACTGAGTGCAGATCCCTGCCGACCACTATAGAGACTACTGAGAACGAAGCCCTGCTAGCCACTATAGAGACTACTGAATACAAATCCCTGCCGACCAGTATAGAGACTACTGAGTGTGAACCGCTGCCTGCCACTATAAAGACTACTGAGTATGAAGCCCTGCCAGCCACTATAGAGACTACTGAGTACGCAGCCCTGCCGGCCACTACAGAGACTACTGAATACAGATGCCTGCCGGACACCATAGAGGTTACTAAATACGGATCCCTGCCGGCCACTATAGAGACTACTGAGTACGCAGCCCTGCAGACTACTATAGAGACTACTTAGTAAGCAGCCTTGTTGGCCACTATAGTGACTACTGAGTACGCAGCCCTTTGGCCACTATAGACACTATTGAGTACAGATCACTGCTGGCCACTATAGAGACTACTGAGTACGCAGACCTGCTGGCCACTATAGAGACTACTGAGCACGCAGCCCTGTTGGCCTCTATAGAGACTACTGAGTACAGATCCCTCCCGGCCACTATAGAGACTGCTGAGTGCAGATCCCTGCTGGCCACTATAGAGACTACTGAGTACAGATCCCTGCCGACCACTATAGAGACTACTGAGTACGCAGCCCTGCTGGCCACTATAGAGACTACTGAGTACAGATGCCTGCCGGACACCGTAGAGGTTACTAAATACGGATCCCTGCCGGCCACTATAGAGACTACTGAGTACGCATCCCTGCTGGCCACTACAGAGACTACTGAGTAAGCAGCCCTGCTGGCCACTATACAGACTACTGACTACACAGCCCTGCTGGCCACTATAGAGACTACTGAGTACGCAACCCTGCTGGCCATTAAAGAGACTACTGAGCACAGATCCCTGCTGGACACTATAGAGGTTACTAAATACGGATCCCTGCCGGCCACTATAGAGACTACTGAGTACGCATCCCTGCGGCCACTATGGAGACTACTGAGTACGCAGCCTTGCAGGCCACTATAGAGACTACTGAGTACAGATCCCTGCTGGCCACTATAGCGACTACTGAGTATGCAGCCCTGCTGGCCACTATTGAGACTACTGAGTACGCACCCTTGCTGGCCACTACGGAGACTACTCAGTACGCAGCACTGCTGGCCACTATAGAGGCTGCTGAGTACGCAGCCCTGCTGGCCACTATAGAGACTACTGAGTACGGCTCCCTGCTGGCCACTAGAGAGACTACTGAATACAGATCCCTGCCGACCAGTATAGAGACTACTGAGTGTGAACCGCTGCCTGCCACTATAGAGACTACTGAGTGTGAAGCCCTGCCAGCCACTATAGAGACTACTGAGTACGCAGCCCTGCTGGCCACTACAGAGAATACTGAGTACAGATACCTGCGGGACACTATAGAGGTTACTAAATACGGATCCCTGCCGGCCACTATAGAGACTACTGAGTACGCATCCCTGCGGCCACTATAGAGACTACTGAATACAGATCCCTGCAGGCTACTATAGAGACTACTTAGTAAGCAGACTTGTTGGCCACTATAGAGACTACTCAGTACAGATCCCTGCCGGCCACTATGAAGACTACTGAGTACGCAGACCTGCAGGCCACTGTAGATACTACTTATTAAGCAGCCTTGTTGGACACAGAAGAGACTACTGAGTACGCAGCCCTGCTGGCCACTATAGAGACTACTGAGTACGCAGCCCTGCTGGCCACTATAGAGACTACTGAGTACAGATCCCTGCTGACCACTATAGCGACTACTGAGTACGCAGCCCTGCTGGCCACTACAGAGACTTCTGAGTACGCAGCCCTGCTGGCCACTATAGAGACTACTGAGTACGCAGCCCTGCTGGCCACTATAGAGACTAGTGAGTACGGCTCCCTGCTGGCCACTAGAGAGACTACTGAATACAGATCCCTGCCGACCAGTATAGAGACTACTGAGTGTGAACCGCTGCCGGCCACTATAAAGACTACTGAGTGTGAAGCCCTGCCAGCCACTATAGAGACTACTGAGTACGCAGCCCTGCCGGCCACTATAGTGACTACTGAGTACAGATGCCTGCCAGACACCGTAGAGGTTACTAAATACGGATTCCTGCCGGCAACTATAGAGACTACTGAGTACGCATCCCTGCGGCCACTATAGAGACTACTGAGTACAGACCCCTGCCAGCCAGTATAGAGACTACTGAGTACGCAGCCCTGCCGGCCACTACAGAGACTACTGAGTACAGATGCCTGCCGGACACCATAGAGGTTACTAAATACGGATCCCTACCAGCCACTATAGAGACTACTGAGTACGCATCCCTGCGGCCACTAGGGACTACTGAGTACGCAGCCCTGCAGACTACTATAGAGACTACTTAGTAAGCAGCCTTGTTGGCCACTATAGTGACTACTGAGTACGCAGCTCTTTGGCCACTATAGACACTATTGAGTACAAATCCCTGCCGGCCACTATAGAGACTACTGAGTACGCAGACATGCTGGCCACTATAGAGACTACTGAGCACGCAGCCCTGTTGGCCTCTATGGAGTCTACTGAGTACAGATCCCTGCCGGCCACTATAGAGACTAATGAGTACGCAGCCCTGCTGGCCACTATAGAGACTACTGAGTGCAGATCCCTCCCGGCCACTATAGAGACTGCTCAGTACAGATCCCTGCTGACCACTATAGAGACTACTCAGTACCCAGCCCTGCTGGCCACTATAGAGACTACTGAGTACAGATCCCTGCCGACCACTATAGAGACTACTGAGTATGCAGCCCTGCAGGCCACTATAGAGACTACTTAGTAATCAGCCTTGTTGGCCAATATGGAGACCACTGAGTACGCAGCCCTGCTGGCCACTATAGAGACTACTGAATATTCAGCTTTGCTGGCCACTATAGAGACTACTGAGTTCAGATCCCTGCCGGCCACTATGGAGACTGCTCAGTGCAGATCCCTGCTGGCCACTATAGAGACTACTGAGTACGCAGCCCTGCTGGCCACTATAGAGACTACTGAGTGCAGATTCCTGCTCACCACTATAGAGACTACTCAGTACGCAGCCCGGCTGGCCACTATAGAGACTACTGAGTGCAGATCCCTGCCGACCACTATAGAGACTACTGAGAACGAAGCCCTGCTAGCCACTATAGAGACTACTGAATACAAATCCCTGCCGACCAGTATAGAGACTACTGAGTGTGAACCGCTGCCTGCCACTATAAAGACTACTGAGTATGAAGCCCTGCCAGCCACTATAGAGACTACTGAGTACGCAGCCCTGCCGGCCACTACAGAGACTACTGAATACAGATGCCTGCCGGACACCATAGAGGTTACTAAATACGGATCCCTGCCGGCCACTATAGAGACTACTGAGTACGCAGCCCTGCAGACTACTATAGAGACTACTTAGTAAGCAGCCTTGTTGGCCACTATAGTGACTACTGAGTACGCAGCCCTTTGGCCACTATAGACACTATTGAGTACAGATCACTGCTGGCCACTATAGAGACTACTGAGTACGCAGACCTGCTGGCCACTATAGAGACTACTGAGCACGCAGCCCTGTTGGCCTCTATAGAGACTACTGAGTACAGATCCCTCCCGGCCACTATAGAGACTGCTGAGTGCAGATCCCTGCTGGCCACTATAGAGACTACTGAGTACAGATCCCTGCCGACCACTATAGAGACTACTGAGTACGCAGCCCTGCTGGCCACTATAGAGACTACTGAGTACAGATGCCTGCCGGACACCGTAGAGGTTACTAAATACGGATCCCTGCCGGCCACTATAGAGACTACTGAGTACGCATCCCTGCTGGCCACTACAGAGACTACTGAGTAAGCAGCCCTGCTGGCCACTATACAGACTACTGACTACACAGCCCTGCTGGCCACTATAGAGACTACTGAGTACGCAACCCTGCTGGCCATTAAAGAGACTACTGAGCACAGATCCCTGCTGGACACTATAGAGGTTACTAAATACGGATCCCTGCCGGCCACTATAGAGACTACTGAGTACGCATCCCTGCGGCCACTATGGAGACTACTGAGTACGCAGCCTTGCAGGCCACTATAGAGACTACTGAGTACAGATCCCTGCTGGCCACTATAGCGACTACTGAGTATGCAGCCCTGCTGGCCACTATTGAGACTACTGAGTACGCACCCTTGCTGGCCACTACGGAGACTACTCAGTACGCAGCACTGCTGGCCACTATAGAGGCTGCTGAGTACGCAGCCCTGCTGGCCACTATAGAGACTACTGAGTACGGCTCCCTGCTGGCCACTAGAGAGACTACTGAATACAGATCCCTGCCGACCAGTATAGAGACTACTGAGTGTGAACCGCTGCCTGCCACTATAGAGACTACTGAGTGTGAAGCCCTGCCAGCCACTATAGAGACTACTGAGTACGCAGCCATGCCGGCCACTACAGAGAATACTGAGTACAGATACCTGCGGGACACTATAGAGGTTACTAAATACGGATCCCTGCCGGCCACTATAGAGACTACTGAGTACGCATCCCTGCGGCCACTATAGAGACTACTGAATACAGATCCCTGCAGGCTACTATAGAGACTACTTAGTAAGCAGACTTGTTGGCCACTATAGAGACTACTCAGTACAGATCCCTGCCGGCCACTATGAAGACTACTGAGTACGCAGACCTGCAGGCCACTGTAGATACTACTTATTAAGCAGCCTTGTTGGACACAGAAGAGACTACTGAGTACGCAGCCCTGCTGGCCACTATAGAGACTACTGAGTACAGATCCCTGCTGACCACTATAGAGACTACTGAGTACGCAGCCCTGCTGGCCACTACAGAGACTTCTGAGTACGCAGCCCTGCTGGCCACTATAGAGACTACTGAGTACGCAGCCCTGCTGGCCACTATAGAGACTAGTGAGTACGGCTCCCTGCTGGCCACTAGAGAGACTACTGAATACAGATCCCTGCCGACCAGTATAGAGACTACTGAGTGTGAACCGCTGCCGGCCACTATAAAGACTACTGAGTGTGAAGCCCTGCCAGCCACTATAGAGACTACTGAGTACGCAGCCCTGCCGGCCACTATAGTGACTACTGAGTACAGATGCCTGCCAGACACCGTAGAGGTTACTAAATACGGATCCCTGCCGGCAACTATAGAGACTACTGAGTACGCATCCCTGCGGCCACTATAGAGACTACTGAGTACAGACCCCTGCCAGCCAGTATAGAGACTACTGAGTACGCAGCCCTGCCGGCCACTACAGAGACTACTGAGTACAGATGCCTGCCGGACACCGTAGAGGTTACTAAATACGGATCCCTGCCGGCCACTATAGAGACTACTGAGTATGCATCCCTGCTGGCCACTACAGAGACTACTGAGTAAGTAGCCCTACTGGCCACTATACAGACTACTGACTACACAGCCCTGCTGGCCACTATAGAGACTACTGAGTGCGCAGCCCTGCTGGCCACTATAGAGACTACTGAGTACGCAGCCCTGCTGGCCACTATAGAGACTACTGAGCACAGATCCCTGCTGGACACTATAGAGACTACTGAGTACGCAGCCTTGCAGGCCACTATAGAGACTACTTAGTAAGCAGCCTTGTTGGCCACAAAAGAGTCTACTGAGTACGCAGCCCTGCTGGTCACTATAGAGACTACTGAGTACAGATCCCTGCTGGCCACTATAGCGACTACTGAGTACGCAGCCCTGCTGGCCACTATTGAGACTACTGAGTACGCACCCCTGCTGGCCACTACGGAGACTACTGAGTACGCAGCCCTGCTGGCCACTATAGAGGCTACTGAGTACGCAGCCCTGCTGGCCACTATAGAGACTACTGAGTACGGCTCCCTGCTGGCTACTGTAGAGACTACTGAATACAGATCCCTGCCGACCAGTATAGAGACTACTGAGTGTGAACAGCTGCCTGCCACTATAAAGACTACTGAGTGTGAAGCCCTGCCAGCCACTATAGAGACTACTGAGTACGCAGCCCTGCCGGCCACTACGGAGAATACTGAGTACAGATACCTGCGGGACACTATAGAGGTTACTAAATACGGTTCCCTGCCGGCCACTATAGATACTACTGAGTACGCATCCCTGCGGCCACTATAGAGACTACTGAATACAGATCCCTGCAGGCTACTATAGAGACTACTTAGTAAGCAGCCTTGTTGGCCACAAAAGAGACTACTGAGTACGCAGCCCTGCTGGTCACTATAGAGACTACTGAGTACAGATCCCTGCTGGCCACTATAGCGACTAATGAGTACGCAGCCCTGCTGGCAACTACGGAGACTACTCAGTACGCAGCCCTGCTGGCCACTATAGAGGCTACTGAGTACGCAGCCCTGCTGGCCACTATAGAGACTACTGAGTACGGCTCCCTGCTGGCCACTAGAGAGACTACTGAATACAGATCCCTGCCGACCGGTATAGAGACTACTGAGTGTGAACCGCTGCCGGCCACTATAGAGACTACTGAGTGTGAAGCCCTGCCAGCCACTATAGAGACTACTGAATACGCAGCCCTGCCGGCCACTACGGAGAATACTGAGTACAGATACCTGCGGGACACTATAGAGGTTACTAAATACGGTTCCCTGCCGGCCACTATAGAGACTACTGAGTACGCATCCCTGCGGCCACTATAGAGACTACTGAATACAGATCCCTGCAGGCTACTATAGAGACTACTTAGTAAGCAGACTTGTTGGCCACTATAGTGACTACTGATTACGCAGCCCTGCTGGCCACTATAGAGACTACTGAGTACAGATCGCTGCCGGCTACTATAGAGACTGCTGAGTACGCAGCCCTGCTGGCCACTATAGAGACTACTGAGTACAGATCCCTCCCGGCCACTATAGAGACTGCTCAGTACAGATCCCTGCTGGCCACTATAGAGAAAACTGAGTATGCAGCCCTGCTGGCCACTATAGAGACTACTGAGTACAGATCCCTGCTGACCACTATAGAGACTACTCAGTACCCAGCCCTGCTGGCCACTATAGAGTCTACTGAGTACAGATCCCGGCCGATCACTATAGACGCTACTGAGAACGAAGCCCTGCTGGCCACTATACAGACTACTGACTCCACAGCCCTGCTGGCCACTATGGAGACTACTGAGTGCGCAGCCCTGCTGGCCACTATAGAGACTACTGAGTACGCAGCCCTGCTGGCCACTATAGAGACTACTGAATACAGATTCATGCCGGCCAGTATAGAAACTACTGAGTGTGAAGCGCTGCCGGCCACTATAGAGACTACTGAGTACGCATCCCTGCGGCCACTATAGAGACTACTGAGTACAGATCCCTGCCGGCCACTATAGAGACTACTGAGTACGCAGCCCTGCAGGCCACTATAGAGACTACTTAGTAAGCAGCCTTGTTGGCCACAAAAGAGACTACTGAGTACGCAGCCCTGCTGGCCACTATAGAGACTACTGAGTACAGATCCCTGCTGGCCACTATAGCGACTACTGAGTACGCAGCCCTGCTGGCCACTATTGAGACTACTGAGTACGCACCCCTGCTGGCCACTACGGAGACTACTGAGTACGCAGCCCTGCTGGCCACTATAGAGACTACTGAGTACGGCTCCCTGCTGGCTACTATAGAGACTACTGAATACAGATCCCTGCCGACCAGTATAGAGACTACTGAGTGTGAACCGCTGCCGGCCACTATAGAGACTACTGAGTGTGAAGCCCTGCCAGCCACTATAGAGACTAATGAGTACGCAGCCCTGCCGGCCACTACGGAGACTACTGAGTACAGATCCCTGCGGGACACTATAGAGGTTACTAAATACGGATCCCTGCCGGCCACTATAGAGACTACTGAGTACGCATCCCTGCGGCCACTATAGAGACTACTGAATACAGATCCCTGCCGGCCACTATAGAGACTACTGAGTAAACAGACTTGTTGGCCACTATAGTGACTACTGAGTACGAAGCCCTGCTGGCCACTATAGAGACTGCTCAGTACAGATCCCTGCTGGCCACTATAGAGACTACTGAGTACGCAGCCCTGCTGGCCACTATAGAGACTACTGAGTTCAGATCCCTGCTGACCACTATAGAGACCACTCAGTACCCAGCCCTGCTGGCCACTATAGAGTCTATTGAGTACAGATCCCGGCCGACCACTATAGACACTACTGAGAGCGAAGCCCTGCTGGCCACTATAGAGACTACTGAGTACTGATCCCTACCGGCCACTATAGAGACAACTGAGTACGGATCCCTGCTGGCCACTATAGAGACTACTGAGTGTGAAGCCCTGCCGGCAACTATAGAGACTACTGAATACGGATCCCTGCCGGCCACTATAGAGACTACTGAGTACGCAGCCCTGCAGGCCACTATAGAGACTACTGAGCACGCAGCCCTGTTGGCCACTATAGAGACTACTGAGTACAGATCCCTGCTGACCACTATAGAGACTACTGAGAACGAAGCCCTGCTGGCCACTATAGACACTACTGAGTACAGATCCCTCCCGGCCACTATAGACACTGCTCAGTACAGTTCCCTGATGGTCACTATAGAGACTACTGAGTACAGATCCCTCCCGGCCACTATAGACACTGCTCAGTACAGTTCCCTGCTGGCCACTATAGAGACTACTGAGTACGAAGCCCTGCTTGCCACTATAGAGACTACTGACTACACAGCCCTGCTGGCCACTATAGAGACTACTGAGTGCGCAGCCCTGCTGGCCACTATAGAGACTACTGAGTACGCAGCCCTGCTGGCCACTATAGAGACTACTGAGTACAGATCCCTGCTGGCCACTATAGCGACTACTGAGTACGCAGCCCTGCTGGCCACTATTGAGACTACTGAGTACGCACCCCTGCTGGCCACTACGGAGACTACTGAGTACGCAGCCCTGCTGGCCACTATAGAGACTACTGAGTACGGCTCCCTGCTGGCTACTATAGAGACTACTGAATACAGATCCCTGCCGACCAGTATAGAGACTACTGAGTGTGAACCGCTGCCGGCCACTATAGAGACTACTGAGTGTGAAGCCCTGCCAGCCACTATAGAGACTAATGAGTACGCAGCCCTGCCGGCCACTACGGAGGCTACTGAGTACAGATCCCTGCGGGACACTATAGAGGTTACTAAATACGGATCCCTGCCGGCCACTATAGAGACTACTGAGTACGCATCCCTGCGGCCACTATAGAGACTACTGAATACAGATCCCTGCCGGCCACTATAGAGACTACTGAGTAAACAGACTTGTTGGCCACTATAGTGACTACTGAGTACGAAGCCCTGCTGGCCACTATAGAGACTGCTCAGTACAGATCCCTGCTGGCCACTATAGAGACTACTGAGTACGCAGCCCTGCTGGCCACTATAGAGACTACTGAGTTCAGATCCCTGCTGACCACTATAGAGACCACTCAGTACCCAGCCCTGCTGGCCACTATAGAGTCTATTGAGTACAGATCCCGGCCGACCACTATAGACACTACTGAGAGCGAAGCCCTGCTGGCCACTATAGAGACTACTGAGTACTGATCCCTACCGGCCACTATAGAGACAACTGAGTACGGATCCCTGCTGGCCACTATAGAGACTACTGAGTGTGAAGCCCTGCCGGCAACTATAGAGACTACTGAATACGGATCCCTGCCGGCCACTATAGAGACTACTGAGTACGCAGCCCTGCAGGCCACTATAGAGACTACTGAGCACGCAGCCCTGTTGGCCACTATAGAGACTACTGAGTACAGATCCCTGCTGACCACTATAGAGGCTACTGAGAACGAAGCCCTGCTGGCCACTATAGACACTACTGAGTACAGATCCCTCCCGGCCACTATAGACACTGCTCAGTACAGTTCCCTGCTGGTCACTATAGAGACTACTGAGTACAGATCCCTCCCGGCCACTATAGACACTGCTCAGTACAGTTCCCTGCTGGCCACTATAGAGACTACTGAGTACGCAGCCCTGCTTGCCACTATAGAGACTACTGACTACACAGCCCTGCTGGCCACTATAGAGACTACTGAGTGCGCAGCGCTGCTGGCCACTATAGAGACTACTGAGTACGCAGCCCTGCTGGCCACTATAGAGACTACTGAGCACAGATCCCTGCTGGACACTATGGAGGTTACTAAATACGGATCCCTGCCGGCCACTATAGAGACTACTGAGTACGCATCCCTGCGGCCACTATAGAGACTACTGAGTACGCAGCCTTGCAGGCCACTATAGAGACTACTTAGTAAGCAGCCTTGTTGGCCACAAAAGAGACTACTGAGTACGCAGCCCTGCTGGCCACTATAGAGACTACTGAGTACAGATCCCTGCTGGCCACTATAGCGACTACTGAGTACGCAGCCCTGCTGGCCACTATTGAGACTACTGAGTACGCACCCCTGCTGGCCACTACGGAGACTACTGAGTACGCAGCCCTGCTGGCCACTATAGAGGCTACTGAGTACGCAGCCCTGCTGGCCACTATAGAGACTACTGAGTACGGCTCCCTGCTGGCCACTAGAGAGACTACTGAATACAGATCCCTGCCGACCAGTATAGAGACTACTGTGTGTGAACCGCTGCCTGCCACTATAAAGACTACTGAGTGTGAAGCCCTGCCAGCCACTATAGAGACTACTGAGTACGCAGCCCTGCCGGCCACTACGGAGAATACTGAGTACAGATACCTGCGGGACACTATAGAGGTTACTAAATACGGTTCCCTGCCGGCCACTGTAGAGACTACTGAGTACGCATCCCTGCGGCCACTATAGAGACTACTGAATACAGATCCCTGCAGGCTACTATAAAGACTACTTAGTAAGCAGACTTGTTGGCCACTATAGTGACTACTGAGTTCGCAGCCCTGCTGGCCACTGTAGAGACTACTGAGTACAGATCGCTGCCGGCTACTATAGAGACTGCTGAGTACGCAGCCCTGCTGGCCACTATAGAGACTACTGAGTACAGATCCCTGCCGGCCACTATAGAGACTACTGAGTACGCAGCCCTGCAGGCCACTATAGAGACTACTTAGTAAGCAGCCTTGTTGGCCACAAAAGAGACTACTGAGTACGCAGCCCTGCTGGCCACTATAGAGACTACTGAGTACAGATCCCTGCTGGCCACTATAGCGACTACTGAGTACGCACCCTGCTGGCCACTATTGAGACTATTCAGTACGCAGCCCTGCTGGCCACTACGGAGACTACTGAGTACGCAGCCCTGCTGGCCACTATAGAGACTACTGAGTACGGCTCCCTGCTGGGTACTATAGAGACTACTGAATACAGATCCCTGCCGACCAGTGTAGAGACTACTGAGTGTGAACTGCTGCCGGCCACTATAGAGACTACTGAGTGTGAAGCCCTGCCAGCCACTATAGAGACTAATGAGTATGCAGCCCTGCCGGCCACTACGGAGACTACTGAGTACAGATCCCTGCGGGACACTATAGAGGTTACTAAATACGGATCCCTGCCGGCCACTATAGAGACTACTGAGTACGCATCCCTGCGGCCACTATAGAGACTACTGAATACAGATCCCTGCCGGCCACTATAGAGACTACTGAGTAAACAGACTTGTTGGCCACTATAGTGACTACTGAGTACGAAGCCCTGCTGGCCACTATAGAGACTACTGAGTACTGATCCCTACCGGCCACTATAGAGACAACTGAGTACGGATCCCTGCTGGCCACTATAGAGACTACTAAGTACAGATCCCACCGACCACTATAGAGACTACTGAGTGTGAAGCCCTGCCGGCAACTATAGAGACTACTGAATACGGATCCCTGCCGGCCACTATAGAGACTACTGAGTACGCAGCCCTGCAGGCCACTATAGAGACTACTGAGCACGCAGCCCTGTTGGCCACTATAGAGACTACTGAGTACAGATCCCTCCCGGCCACTATAGACACTGCTCAGTACAGTTCCCTGCTGGCCACTATAGAGACTACTGAGTACGCAGCCCTGCTTGCCACTTTAGAGACTACTGACTACACAGCCCTGCTGGCCACTATAGAGACTACTGAGTGCGCAGCCCTGCTGGCCACTATAGAGACTACTGAGTACGCATCCCTGCGGCCACTATAGAGACTACTGAGTACGCAGCCTTGCAGGCCACTATAGAGACTACTTAGTAAGCAGCCTTGTTGGCCACAAAAGAGACTACTGAGTACGCAGCCCTGCTGGCCACTATAGAGACTACTGAGTACAGATCCCTGCTGGCCACTATAGCGACTACTGAGTACGCAGCCCTGCTGGCCACTACGGAGAATACTGAGTACAGATACCTGCGGGACACTATAGAGGTTACTAAATACGGTTCCCTGCCGGCCACTATAGAGACTACTGAGTACGCATCCCTGCGGCCACTATAGAGACTACTGAATACAGATCCCTGCAGGCTACTATAGAGACTACTTAGTAAGCAGACTTGTTGGCCACTATAGTGACTACTGAGTACGCATCCCTGCGGCTACTATAAAGACTACTGAGTACAAATCCCTGCCGGCCACTATAGAGACCACTGAGTACGCAGCCCTGCAGTCCACTATAGAGACTACTTACTAAGCAGCCTTGTTGGCCACTATAGAGACTACTGAGTACGCAGCCCTGCTGGCCACTATAGAGACTACTGAGTACAGATCCCTGCGGCCACTATAGAGACTACTGAGTACGCATCCCTGCGGCCACTATAGAGACTACTGAGTACGGATCCCTGCTGGCCACTATAGAGACTACTGAATACAGATCCTTGCCGGCCAGTATAGAGACTACTGAGTATGAAGTGCTGCCGGCCACTATAGAGACTACTGAGTGTGAAGCCCTGCCAGCCACTATAGAGACTACTGAGTACGCAGCCCTGCTGGCCACTATAGAGACTACTGAGTAAGCAGCCCTGCTGGCCACTATAGAGACTACTGATTACGCAGCCCTGCCGGCCACTGTAGAGACTAATTAGTACAGATCCCTGCCGACCACTATAGAGACTACTGAGTAAGCAGCCCTGCTGGCCACTATAGAGACTACTGATTACGCAGCCCTGCCGGCCACTATAGAGACTAATTAGTACAGATCCCTGCCGACCACTATAGAGACTACTGAGTACAGATCCCTGCCGGCCACTACAGAGACTACTGAGTACGCAGCCCTGCTGGCCACTATAGAGACTACTGAGTACAGATCCCTGCTGGCCACTATAGACACTACTGAATACAGATCCCTGCCGGCCAGTATAGAGACGACTGAGTGTGAAGCGCTGCCGGCCACTATAGAGACTACTAAGTACACAGCCCTGCTGGCCACTATAGAGACTACTGAGTACAGATCCCTGCCGGAGACTGTAGAGTTTACTAAATACGGATACCTGCCGGCCACTATAGAGACTACTGAGTACGCATCCCTGTGGCCACTATAGAGACTACTGAGTACAGATCACTGCCGGCCACTATAGAGACTACTGAGTACGCAGCCCTGCCGGCCACTATAGAGACTAATTAGTACAGATCCCTGCCGACCACTATAGAGACTACTGAGTACAGATCCCTGCCGGCCACTGGGGAGACTGCTCAGTACAGATCCCTGCTGGCCACTATAGAGACTACTGAGTACGCAGCCCTGCTGGCCATTATAGAGACTACTGAGTACAGATTCCTGCTGACCACTATAGAGACTACTCAGTACGCAGCCCGGCTGGCCACTATAGAGACTACTGAGTACAGATCCCTGCCGACCACTATAGAGACTACTGAGAACGAAGCCCTGCTGGCCACTATAGAGACTAATGAGTACAGATCCCTGCTGGCTACTATAGAGACTACTCAGTAATGATCGCTGCCGGCCATTATAGAGACTACTATGGGCGCAGCCCTGCTCGCCACTATACAGATTACTGAGTACGCAGCCCTGCTGGCCACTATAGAGACTACTGAGTGCGCAGCCCTGCTGGCCACTATAGAGACTACTGAGAACGCAGCCCTGCTGGCCACTATAGAGACTACTGAGTACACAGCCCTGCCGGCCACTATAGAGACTAGTCAGTACAGATCCGTGCCGACCACTATAGGGACTACTGAGTACAGATCCCTGCCGGCCACTACAGAGACTACTGAGTACGCACCCCTGCCGGCCACTATAGAGACTACTGAGTACGCAGCCCTGCGGGCCACTATAGAGACTACTGCGTACACAGCCCTGCGGGCCACTATAGAGACTACTGAGTACGCAGCCCTGCTGGCTACTATAGAGACTACTGAGTAAGCAGCCCTGCTGGCCACTATACAGATAACTGACTACGCAGCCCTGCTGGCCACTATAGAGACTACTGAGTGCGCAGCCCTGCTGGCCACTATAGAGACTACTGAGTACGCAGCCCTGCTGGCCACTATATAGACTACTGAATACAGATCCATGTCGGCCAGTATAGAGACTACTAAGTGTGAAGCGCTGCCGGCCACTATAGAGACGACTGAGTACAGATCCCTGCCGGCCACTATAGACACTACTGAGTACGCAGCCCTGCTGGCCACTATAGACACTACTCAGTACAGATCCCTGCCGACCACTTTACGGACTACTAAGTACAGGTCCCAGCCAGCCACTATAGAGACTACTGAGTACGCAGCCCTGCTGGCCACTACAGAGACTACTGAGTACAGATCACTGCCGGCCACTATAGAGACAACTGAGTACGCAGCCCTGCAGGCCACTATAGAGACTACTTAGCAAGCAGCCTTGTTGGCCACTATAGAGACTACTGAGTACTCAGCCCTGCTGGCCACTATAGAGACTACTGAGTACGCAGCCCTGCTGGCCACTATAGAGACTACTGAGTACAGATTCCAGCTGACCACTATAGAGAATACTCAGTACGCAGCCCGGCTGGCCACTATAGAGACTACTGAGTACAGATCCCTGCCGACCACTATAGAGACTACTGAGAACGAAGCCCTGCTGGCCACTATAGAGACTACTGAGTACAGATGCCTGCCGGACACCATGGAGGTTACTAAATACGGATCCCTGCCGGCCACTATAAAGACTACTGAGTACGCATCCCTGCAGCCACTAGAGACTATTGAGTACGCAGCCCTACAGGCTACTATAGAGGCTACTTAGTAAGCAGCCTTGTTAGCCACTATATTGACTACTGAGTACGCAGCCCTTTGGCCACTATAGAGACGACTGAGTTCAGATCCCTGCCGGCCACTGGGGAGACTACTCAGTACAGATCCCTGCTGGCCACTATAGAGACTACTGAGTACGCAGCCCTGCTGGCCATTATAGAGACTACTGAGTACAGATTCCTGCTGACCACTATAGAAACTACTCAGTACGCAGCCTGGCTGGCCACTATAGAGACTACTGAGTACAGATCCCTGCCGACCACTATAGAGACTACTCAGTAATGATCGCTGCCGGCCATTATAGAGACTACTGAGGGCACAGCCCTGCTCGCCACTATACAGACTACTGAGTACGCAGCCCTGCTGGCCACTATAGAGACTACTGAGTGTGAAGCCCTGCCGGCCACTATAGACACTACTGAGTACGCAGCCCTGCCGGCCACTATAGAGACTAGTCAGTACAGATCCGTGCCGACCACTATAGGGACTACTGAGTACAGATCCCTGCCAGCCACTACAGAGGCTACTGAGTACGCAGCCCTGCCGGCCACTATATAGACTACTGAGTACGCAGCCCTGCAGGCCACTATAGAGACTACTGAGTACGCAGCCCTGCTGGCTACTATAGAGACTACTGAATAAGCAGCCCTGCTGGCCACTATAGAGACTACTGAGTACGCAGCCCTGCTGGCCACTATATAGACTACTGTGTACAGATCCCTGCCGGCCACTATAGAACCTACTGAGTACGCAGCCCTGCAGGCCACTATACAGACTACTTAGTAAGCAGCCTTGTTGGCCACAAAAGAGACTACTGAGTACGCAGCCCTGCTGGCCACTATAGAGATTACTGAGTACAGATCCCTGCTGGCCACTATAGCGACTACTGAGTACGCAGCCCTGCTGGCCACTATTGAGACTACTGAGTACGCAGCCCTACTGGCCACTACAGAGACTACAGAGTACGCAGCCCTGCTGGCCACTATAGACACTACTGAGTACGCAGCCCTGCTGGCCACTATAGAGACTACTGAGTACGGCTCCCTGCTGGCCACTATAGAGACTACTGAATATAGATCCCTGCCGACCAGTATACAGATTACTGAGTGTGAACCGCTGCCTGCCACTATAAAGACTCCTGAGTGTGAAGCCCTGCCAGCCACTATAGAGACTACTGAGTACGCAGCCCTGCAGGCTACTATAGAGACTACTTAGTAAGCAGCCTTGTTGGCCACTATAGTGACTACTGAGTACGCAGCCCTGCTGGCCACTATAGAGACTACTGAGTACAGATCCCTGCCGGCCACTATAGAGACTACTGAGTACAAAGCCCTGCTGGCCACTATAGAGACTACTGAGTACAGATCCCTCCCAGCCACTATAGAGACTGCTCAGTACAGATCCCTGCTGGCCACTATAGAAACTACTGAGTACGCAGCCCTGCTGGCCACTATAGAGACTACTGAGTACAGATCCCTGCTGGCCACTATAGAGACTACTGAGTACAGATCCCGGCCGACCACTATAGACACTACTGAGAACGAAGCCCTGCTGGCCACTATAGAGACTACTGAGTACAGATCCCTACCGGCCACTATAGAGACAACTGAGTACGGATCCCTGCTGGCCACTATAGACACTACTCAGTACAGATCCCTGCCGACCACTATAAAGACTACTGAGTGCGCAGCCCTGCTGGCCACTATACAGACTACTGAGTACGCAGCCCTGCTGGCCACTATAGATACTACTGAGTACAGATCCCTCCCAGCCACTATAGAGACTGCTCAGTACAGATCCCTGCTGGCCACTATACAGACTACTGAGTACAGCTCCCTACTGGCCACTATAGAGACTACTGAGTACAGATCCCGGCCGACCACTATAGACACTACTGAGAACGAAGCCCTGCTGTCCACTATAGAGACTACTGAGTACAGATCCCTACCGGCCACTATAGAGACAACTGAGTACGGATCCCTGCTGGCCACTATAGACACTACTCAGTACAGATCCCTGCCGACCACTATAAAGACTACTGAGTGCGCAGCCCTGCTGGCCACTATACAGACTACTGAGTACGCAGCCCTGCTGGCCACTATAGATACTACTGAGTACAGATCCCTCCCAGCCACTATAGAGACTGCTCAGTACAGATCCCTGCTGGCCACTATAGAGACTACTCAATACGAAGCCCTACCGGCCACTATAGAGACTACTGAATACGGATCCCTGCCGGCCACTATAGAGACTACTGAGTACGCAGCCCTTCTGGCCACTATAAAGACTACTGAGTACGCAGCCCTGCTGGCCACTATATAGACTACTGAGTACAGATCCCTGCCGGCCACTATAGACACTACTGAGTACGCAGCCCTGCAGGCCACTATACAGACTACTTAGTAAGCAGCCTTGTTGGCCACAAAAGAGACTACTGAGTACGCAGCCCTGCTGGCCACTATAGAGATTACTGAGTACAGATCCCTGCTGGCCACTATAGCGACTACTGAGTACGCAGCCCTGCTGGCCACTATGGAGACTACTGAGTACGCAGCCCTACTGGCCACTACAGAGACTACAGAGTACGCAGCCCTGCTGGCCACTATAGAGACTACTGAGTACGCAGCCCTGCTGGCCACTATAGAGACTACTGAGTACGGCTCCCTGCTGGCCACTATAGAGACTACTGAATACAGATCCCTGCTGTCCAGTATACAGATTACTGAGTGTGAACCGCTGCCTGCCACTATAAAGACTCCTGAGTGTGAAGCCCTGCCAGCCACTATAGAGACTACTGAGTACGCAGCCCTGCAGGCTACTATAGAGACTACTTAGTAAGCAGCCTTGTTGGCCACTATAGTGACTACTGAGTACGCAGCCCTGCTGGCCACTATAGAGACTACTGAGTACAGATCCCTCCCAGCCACTATAGAGACTGCTCAGTACAGATCCCTGCTGGCCACTATAGAAACTACTGAGTACGCAGCCCTGCTGGCCACTATAGAGACTACTGAGTACAGATCCCTGCTGGCCACTACAGAGACTACTGAGTACAGATCACTGCCGGCCACTATAGAGACAACTGAGTACGCAGCCCTGCAGGCCACTATAGAGACTACTTAGCAAGCAGCCTTGTTGGCCACTATAGAGACTACTGAGTACTCAGCCCTGCTGGCCACTATAGAGACTACTGAGTACGCAGCCCTGCTGGCCACTATAGAGACTACTGAGTACAGATTCCAGCTGACCACTATAGAGACTACTCAGTACGCAGCCCGGCTGGCCACTATAGAGACTACTGAGTACAGATCCCTGCCGACCACTATAGAGACTACTGAGAACGAAGCCCTGCTGGCCACTATAGAGACTACTGAGTACAGATGCCTGCCGGACACCATGGAGGTTACTAAATACGGATCCCTGCCGGCCACTATAAAGACTACTGAGTACGCATCCCTGCAGCCACTAGAGACTATTGAGTACGCAGCCCTACAGGCTACTATAGAGGCTACTTAGTAAGCAGCCTTGTTAGCCACTATATTGACTACTGAGTACGCAGCCCTTTGGCCACTATAGAGACGACTGAGTTCAGATCCCTGCCGGCCACTGGGGAGACTACTGAGTACAGATCCCTGCTGGCCACTATAGAGACTACTGAGAACGAAGCCCTGCTGGCCACTATAGAGACTAATGAGTACAGATCCCTGCTGGCCACTATAGAGACTACTCAGTAATGATCGCTTCCGGCCATTATAGAGACTACTGAGGGCACAGCCCTGCTTGCCACTATACAGACTACTGAGTACGCAGCCCTGCTGGCCACTATAGAGACTACTGAGTGTGAAGCCCTGCCGGCCACTATAGAGACTACTGAATACTGATCCCTGCCGGCCACTATAGAGACTACTGAATACGGATCCCTGCCGGCCACTATAGAGACTACTGAGTACAGATCCCTGCCGGCCACTATAGACACTACTGAGTACGCAGCCCTGCAGGCCACTATACAGACTACTTAGTAAGCAGCCTTTTTGGCCACAAAAGAGACTACTGAGTACGCAGCCCTGCTGGCCACTATAGAGATTACTGAGTACAGATCCCTGCTGGCCACTATAGCGACTACTGAGTACGCAGCCCTGCTGGCCACTATTGAGACTACTGAGTACGCAGCCCTACTGGCCACTACAGAGACTACAGAGTACGCAGCCCTGCTGGCCACTATAGAGACTACTGAGTACGCAGCCCTGCTGGCCACTATAGAGACTACTGAGTACGGCTCCCTGCTGGCCACTATAGAGACTACTGAATACAGATCCCTGCCGACCAGTATACAGATTACTGAGTGTGAACCGCTGCCTGCCACTATAAAGACTCCTGACTGTGAAGCCCTGCCAGCCACTATAGAGACTACTGAGTACGCAGCCCTGCAGGCTACTATAGAGACTACTTAGTAAGCAGCCTTGTTGGCCACTATAGTGACTACTGAGGACGCAGCCCTGCTGGCCACTATAGAGACTACTGAGTACAGATCCCTGCCGGCCACTATAGAGACTACTGAGTACAAAGCCCTGCTGGCCACTATAGAGACTACTGAGTACAGATCCCTCCCAGCCACTATAGAGACTGCTCAGTACAGATCCCTGCTGGCCACTATAGAAACTACTGAGTACGCAGCCCTGCTGGCCACTATAGAGACTACTGAGTACAGATCCCTGCTGGCCACTATAGAGACTACTGAGTACAGATCCCGGCCGACCTCTATAGACACTACTGAGAACGAAGCCCTGCTGGCCACTATAGAGACTACTGAGTACAGATCCCTACCGGCCACTATAGAGAGAACTGAGTACGGATCCCTGCTGGCCACTATAGACACTACTCAGTACAGATCCCTGCCGACCACTATAGAGACTGCTCAGTACAGATCCCTGCTGGCCACTATAGAGACTACTGAGTACAGATCCCTACTGGCCACTATAGAGACTACTGAGTACAGATCCCTACCGGCCACTATAGAGACAACTGAGTACGGATCCCTGCTGGCCACTATAGACACTACTCAGTACAGATCCCTGCCGACCACTATAAAGATTACTGAGTGCGCAGCCCTGCTGGCCACTATACAGGCTACTGAGTACGCAGCCCTGCTGGCCACGATAGATACTACTGAGTACAGATCCCTCCCAGCCACTATAGAGACTGCTCAGTACAGATCCCTGCTGGCCACTATAGAGACTACTCAATACGAAGCCCTACCGGCCACTATAGAGACTACTGAATACGGATCCCTGCCGGCCACTATAGAGACTACTGAGTACGCAGCCCTGCAGGCCACAAGGGACTACTTAGTAAGCAGCCTTGTTGGCCACAAAAGAGACTACTGAGTACGCAGCCTTGCTGGCCACTATAGAGACTACTGAGTACTGATCCCTGCTGGCCACTATAGAGACTACTGAGTACGCAGCCCTGCTGGCCACTATAGCGACTACTGAGTACGCAGCCCTGCTGGCCACTATAGAGACTACTGAGTACGCAGCCCTGCTGGCCACTATAGCGACTACTGAGTACGCAGCCCTGCTGGCCACTATACAGACTACTGAGTACGCAGCCCTGCTGGCCACTATAAAGACTACTGCGTAAGCAGCCCTGCTGGCCACTATACAGACTACTGAGTACGCAGCCCTGCTGGCCACTATAGAGACTACTGTGTGCGCAGCCCTGCTGGCCATTATAGAGACCACTGAGTACGCAGCCCTGCTGGCCAATATAGAGACTACTGAGTACGAATCCCTGCTGGCCACTATAGAGACTACTGAATACAGATCCATGCCGGCCAGTATAGAGACTACTGAGTGTGAAGCGCTGCTGGCCACTATAGAGACTACTGAGTGTGAAGCCCTGCCAGCCACTATAGAGACTACTAAGTACGCAGCCCTGCTGGCCACTATACAGACTACTGAGTACAGATCCCTGCCGGACACTATAGAGGTTACTAAATAAGGATCCCTGCCGGCCACTCTAGAGACTACTTAGTAAGCAGCCTTGTTGGCCACAAAAGAGACTACTGAGTACGCAGCCCTGCTGGCCACTATGGAGACTACTGAGTACAGATCCCTGCTGGCCACTATAGGGACTACTCAGTACGCAGCCCTGCTGGCCACTATTGAGACAACTGAGTACGCAGCCCAACTAGCCACTACAGAGACTACTGAGTACGCAGCCCTGCTGGCCACTATAGAGACTACTGAATACGCAGCCCTGCTGGCCACTATAGAGACTACTGAGTACGGCTCCCTGCTGGCCACGACAGAGACTACTGAATACAGATCCCTGCCGACCAGTATAAAGACTCCTGAGTGTGAAGCCCTGCGGCCACTATAGAGACTACTGAATACAGATCCCTGCTGGCCACTATAGAGACTACTGAGTACGCAGCCATGCTGGCCACTATAGAGACTACTGAGTACGCAGCCCTGCTGGCCACTATAGAGACTACTGAGTACAGATCCTGCCGGACACTATAGAGACTACTGAGTACAAAGCCCTGCTGGCCACTATAGAGACACTGAGTGCAGATCCCTCCCAGCCACTATAGAGACTGCTCAGTACAGATCCCTGCTGGCCACTATAGAGACTACTGAGTACGCAGCCCTGCTGGCCACTATAGAGACTACTGAGTACACATCCCTGCTGGCCACTATAGAGACTACTGAGTACGCAGCCCTGCTGGCCACTATAGAGACTATTGAGTACGCAGGCCTGCTGGCCACTATAGCGACTACTGACTACGCAGCCCTGCAGGCCACTATAGAGACTACTGAGTACGCAGCCCTGCTGGCCACTATAGAGACTACTGAGTACGGATCCCTGCTGGCCACTATAGAGACTACTGAATACAGATCCCTGCCGACCAGTATAGAGACTACTGAGTGTGAACCGCTGCCGGCCAGTATAAAGACTACTGAGTGTGAAGCCCTGCCAGCCACTATAGAGACTACTGAGTACGCAGCCCTGCCAGCCACTACAGAGACTACTGAGTACAGATCCCTGCCGACCACTATAGAGACTACTGAGTACGCAGCCCTGGCGGCCACTACAGAGACTACTGAGCACAGATGCCTGCCGGACACCACAGAGGTTACTAAATACGGATCCCTGCCGGCCACTATAAAGACTACTGAGTACGCATCCCTGCAGCCACTAGAGACTATTGAGTACGCAGCCCTACAGGCTACTATAGAGACTACTTAGTAAGCAGCCTTGTTGGCCACTATATTGACTACTGCGTACGCAGCCCTTTGGCCACTATAGAGACGACTGAGTTCAGATCCCTGCCGGCCACTAGGGAGACTGCTCAGTACAGATCCCTGCTGGCCACTATAGAGACTACTGAGTACGCAGCCCTGCTGGCCACTATAGAGACTACTGAGTTCAGATACCTGCTGACCACTATAGAGACTACTCAGTACGCAGCCCGGCTGGCCACTATAGAGACTACTGAGTACAGATCCCTGCTGGCCAATATAGAGACTACTCAGTAATGATCGCTGCCGGCCATTATAGAGAATAGTGAGGACGCAGCCCTGCTCGCCACTATACAGACTACTGAGTACGCAGCCCTGCCAGCCACTATAGAGACTAATCAGTACAGATCCGTGCCGACCACTATAGAGACTACTGAGTACAGATCCCTGCCGGCCACTACAGAGACTACTGAGTACGCAGCCCTGCCAGCCACTATATAGACTACTGAGTACGCAGCCCTGCTGGCCACTATAGAGACTCCTGAGTACAGATCCGTGCCGGCCACTATAGAGACTACTGCGTACGCAGCCCTGCTGGCCACTATAGAGACTACTGAGTACGCAGCCCTGCTGGCTACTATAGAGACTACTGAGTAAGCAGCCCTGCTGGCCACTATACAGATAACTGACCACGCAGCCCTGCTGGCCACTATAGAGACTACTGAGTGCGCAGCCCTGCTGGCCACTATAGAGACTACTGAGTACCCAGCCCTGCTGGCCACTATATAGACTACAGAGTACGGATCCCTGCTGGCCACTATAGAGACTACTCAATACAGATCCATGCCGGCCAGTATAGAGACTACTGAGTGTGAAGCGCTGCCGGCCACTATAGAGACTACTGAGTGTGAAGCCCTGCCAGCCAATATAGAGACTACTAGGTACGCAGCCCTGCTGGCCACTATAGAGACTACTGAGTACAGATCCCTGCTGGCCACTATAGCGACTACTGAGTACGCAGCCCTGCTGGCCACTATTGAGACTACTGAGTACGCAGCCCTGCTGGCCACTACAGAGACTACTGAGTACGCAGCCCTGCTGGCCACTATAGAGACTACTGAGTACGCAGCCCTGCTGGCCACAACAGAGACTACTGAGTACGGCTCCCTGCTGCCACTATAGAGACTACTGAATACAGATCCCTACCGGCAACTATAGTGACTACTCAGTACGCAGACCTGCTGCCCACTATAGAGGCTACTGAGTACAGATCCCTCCCGGCCACTATAGAGAATACTGTACAAAGCCCTGCTGGCGACTATAGATACTACTGAGTACAGATCCCTCCAGGCCACAAAAGAGACTGCTCAGTACAGATCCCTGCTGGCCACTATGGAGACTACTGAGTACACAGCCCTGCTGGCCACTATAGAGACTACTGAGTACAGATCCCTGCTGACCACTATAGAGACTACTCAGTACCCTGCCCTGCTGGCCACTATAGAGACTACTGAGTACAGATCACGGCCGACCACTATAGACACTACTGAGAACGAAGCCCTGCTGGCCACTATAGAGACTACTGAGTACAGATCCATACCGGCCACTATAGAGACAACTGAGTACGGATCCCTGCTGGCCACTATAGACACTACTCAGTACAGATCCCTGCCGACTACTATAAAGAGTACTGAGTGTGCAGCCCTGCTGGCCACTATAGACACTACTCAGTACGCAGCCCTGCTAGCCACTATGGAGACTACTGAGTACGTAGCCCTGCCGGCCACTATAGAGACTACTGAGTACGCAGCCCTGCAGGCCACTATAGACACTACTTAGTAAGCAGCCTTGTTGGCCACAAAAGAGACTACTGAGTACGCAGACTTGCTGGCCACTATAGAGACTACTGAGTACAGATCCCTGCTGGCCACTATAGAGACTACTGAGTGCGCAGCCCTGCTGGCCACTATACAGACTACTGAGTACGCAGCCCTGCCGGCCACTATAGATACTACTGAGTACAGATCCCTCCCAGCCACTATAGAGACTGCTCAGTACAGATCCCTGCTGGCCACTATAGAGACTACTCAATACGAAGCCCTACCGGCCACTATAGAGACTACTGAATACGGATCCCTGCCGGCCACTATAGAGACTACTGAGTACGCAGCCCTGCTGGCCACTATAAAGACTACTGAGTACGCAGCCCTGCTGGCCACTATATAGACTACTGAGTACAGATCCCTGCCGGCCACTATAGAGACTACTGAGTACGCAGCCCTGCAGGCCACTATACAGACTACTTAGTAAGCAGCCTTGTTGGCCACAAAAGAGACTACTGAGTACGCAGCCCTGCTGGCCACTATAGAGATTACTGAGTACAGATCCCTGCTGGCCACTATAGCGACTACTGAGTACGCAGCCCTGCTGGCCACTATTGAGACTACTGAGTACGCAGCCCTACTGGCCACTACAGAGACTACAGAGTACGCAGCCCTGCTGGCCACTATAGAGACTACTGAGTACGCAGCCCTGCTGGCCACTATAGAGACTACTGAGTACGGCTCCCTGCTGGCCACTATAGAGACTACTGAATACAGATCCCTGCTGACCAGTATACAGATTACTGAGTGTGAACCGCTGCCTGCCACTATAAAGATTCCTGAGTGTGAAGCCCTGCCAGTCACTATAGAGACTACTGAGTACGCAGCCCTGCAGGCTACTATAGAGACTACTTAGTAAGCAGCCTTGTTGGCCACTATAGTGACTACTGAGTACGCAGCCCTGCTGGCCACTATAGAGACTACTGAGTACAGATCCCTGCCGGCCACTATAGAGACTACGGAGTACGCAGCCCTGCTGGCCACTATAGAGACTACTGAGTACAGATCCCTGCTGGCCACTATAGAGACTACTGAGTACAGATCCCGGCCGACCACTATAGACACTACTGAGAACGAAGCCCTGCTGGCCACTATAGAGACTACTGAGTACAGATCCCTACCGGCCACTATAGAGACAACTGAGTACGGATCCCTGCTGGCCACTATAGACACTACTCAGTACAGATCCCTGCCGACCACTATAAAGACTACTGAGTGCGCAGCCCTGCTGGCCACTATACAGACTACTGAGTACGCAGCCCTGCTGGCCACTATAGATACTACTGAGTACAGATCCCTCCCAGCCACTATAGAGACTGCTCAGTACAGATCCCTGCTGGCCACTATAGAGACTACTGAGTACAGCTCCCTACTGGCCACTATAGAGACTACTGAGTACAGATCCCGGCCGACCACTATAGACACTACTGAGAACGAAGCCCTGCTGTCCACTATAGAGACTACTAAGTACAGATCCCTACCGGCCACTATAGAGACAACTGAGTACGGATCCCTGCTGGCCACTATAGACACTACTCAGTACAGATCCCTGCCGACCACTATAAAGATTACTGAGTGCGCAGCCCTGCTGGCCACTATACAGGCTACTGAGTACGCAGCCCTGCTGGCCACTATAGATACTACTGAGTACAGATCCCTCCCAGCCACTATAGAGACTGCTCAGTACAGATCCCTGCTGGCCACTATAGAGACTACTCAATACGAAGCCCTACCGGCCACTATAGAGACTACTGAATACGGATCCCTGCCGGCCACTATAGAGACTACTGAGTACGCAGCCCTGCAGGCCACAAGGGACTACTTAGTAAGCAGCCTTGTTGGCCACAAAAGAGACTACTGAGTACGCAGCCTTGCTGGCCACTATAGAGACTACTGAGTACTGATCCCTGCTGGCCACTATAGAGACTACTGAGTACGCAGCCCTGCTGGCCACTATAGCGACTACTGAGTACGCAGCCCTGCTGGCCACTATAGAGACTACTGAGTACGCAGCCCTGCTGGCCACTATAGCGACTACTGAGTACGCAGCCCTGCTGGCCACTATACAGACTACTGAGTACGCAGCCCTGCTGGCCACTATAAAGACTACTGCGTAAGCAGCCCTGCTGGCCACTATACAGACTACTGAGTACGCAGCCCTGCTGGCCACTATAGAGACTACTGTGTGCGCAGCCCTGCTGGCCATTATAGAGACCACTGAGTACGCAGCCCTGCTGGCCAATATAGAGACTACTGAGTACGAATCCCTGCTGGCCACTATAGAGACTACTGAATACAGATCCATGCCGGCCAGTATAGAGACTACTGAGTGTGAAGCGCTGCCGGCCACTATAGAGACTACTGAGTGTGAAGCCCTGCCAGCCACTATAGAGACTACTAAGTACGCAGCCCTGCTGGCCACTATACAGACTACTGAGTACAGATCCCTGCCGGACACTATAGAGGTTACTAAATAAGGATCCCTGCCGGCCACTCTAGAGACTACTTAGTAAGCAGCCTTGTTGGCCACAAAAGAGACTACTGAGTACGCAGCCCTGCTGGCCACTATGGAGACTACTGAGTACAGATCCCTGCTGGCCACTATAGGGACTACTCAGTACGCAGCCCTGCTGGCCACTATTGAGACAACTGAGTACGCAGCCCAACTAGCCACTACAGAGACTACTGAGTACGCAGCCCTGCTGGCCACTATAGAGACTACTGAATACGCAGCCCTGCTGGCCACTATAGAGACTACTGAGTACGGCTCCCTGCTGGCCACGACAGAGACTACTGAATACAGATCCCTGCCGACCAGTATAAAGACTCCTGAGTGTGAAGCCCTGCGGCCACTATAGAGACTACTGAATACAGATCCCTGCTGGCCACTATAGAGACTACTGAGTACGCAGCCATGCTGGCCACTATAGAGACTACTGAGTACGCAGCCCTGCTGGCCACTATAGAGACTACTGAGTACAGATCCTGCCGGACACTATAGAGACTACTGAGTACAAAGCCCTGCTGGCCACTATAGAGACACTGAGTGCAGATCCCTCCCAGCCACTATAGAGACTGCTCAGTACAGATCCCTGCTGGCCACTATAGAGACTACTGAGTACGCAGCCCTGCTGGCCACTATAGAGACTACTGAGTACACATCCCTGCTGGCCACTATAGAGACTACTGAGTACGCAGCCCTGCTGGCCACTATAGAGACTATTGAGTACGCAGGCCTGCTGGCCACTATAGCGACTACTGACTACGCAGCCCTGCAGGCCACTATAGAGACTACTGAGTACGCAGCCCTGCTGGCCACTATAGAGACTACTGAGTACGGATCCCTGCTGGCCACTATAGAGACTACTGAATACAGATCCCTGCCGACCAGTATAGAGACTACTGAGTGTGAACCGCTGCCGGCCAGTATAAAGACTACTGAGTGTGAAGCCCTGCCAGCCACTATAGAGACTACTGAGTACGCAGCCCTGCCAGCCACTACAGAGACTACTGAGTACAGATCCCTGCCGACCACTATAGAGACTACTGAGTACGCAGCCCTGGCGGCCACTACAGAGACTACTGAGCACAGATGCCTGCCGGACACCATAGAGGTTACTAAATACGGATCCCTGCCGGCCACTATAAAGACTACTGAGTACGCATCCCTGCAGCCACTAGAGACTATTGAGTACGCAGCCCTACAGGCTACTATAGAGACTACTTAGTAAGCAGCCTTGTTGGCCACTATATTGACTACTGCGTACGCAGCCCTTTGGCCACTATAGAGACGACTGAGTTCAGATCCCTGCCGGCCACTAGGGAGACTGCTCAGTACAGATCCCTGCTGGCCACTATAGAGACTACTGAGTTCAGATACCTGCTGACCACTATAGAGACTACTCAGTACGCAGCCCGGCTGGCCACTATAGAGACTACTGAGTACAGATCCCTGCTGGCCAATATAGAGACTACTCAGTAATGATCGCTGCCGGCCATTATAGAGAATAGTGAGGACGCAGCCCTGCTCGCCACTATACAGACTACTGAGTACGCAGCCCTGCCAGCCACTATAGAGACTAATCAGTACAGATCCGTGCCGACCACTATAGAGACTACTGAATACAGATCCCTGCTGGCCACTATAGAGACTACTGAGTACGCAGCCATGCTGGCCACTATAGAGACTACTGAGTACGCAGCCCTGCTGGCCACTATAGAGACTACTGAGTACAGATCCTGCCGGACACTATAGAGACTACTGAGTACAAAGCCCTGCTGGCCACTATAGAGACACTGAGTGCAGATCCCTCCCAGCCACTATAGAGACTGCTCAGTACAGATCCCTGCTGGCCACTATAGAGACTACTGAGTACGCAGCCCTGCTGGCCACTATAGAGACTACTGAGTACACATCCCTGCTGGCCACTATAGAGACTACTGAGTACGCAGCCCTGCTGGCCACTATAGAGACTATTGAGTACGCAGGCCTGCTGGCCACTATAGCGACTACTGACTACGCAGCCCTGCAGGCCACTATAGAGACTACTGAGTACGCAGCCCTGCTGGCCACTATAGAGACTACTGAGTACGGATCCCTGCTGGCCACTATAGAGACTACTGAATACAGATCCCTGCCGACCAGTATAGAGACTACTGAGTGTGAACCGCTGCCGGCCAGTATAAAGACTACTGAGTGTGAAGCCCTGCCAGCCACTATAGAGACTACTGAGTACGCAGCCCTGCCAGCCACTACAGAGACTACTGAGTACAGATCCCTGCCGACCACTATAGAGACTACTGAGTACGCAGCCCTGGCGGCCACTACAGAGACTACTGAGCACAGATGCCTGCCGGACACCATAGAGGTTACTAAATACGGATCCCTGCCGGCCACTATAAAGACTACTGAGTACGCATCCCTGCAGCCACTAGAGACTATTGAGTACGCAGCCCTACAGGCTACTATAGAGACTACTTAGTAAGCAGCCTTGTTGGCCACTATATTGACTACTGCGTACGCAGCCCTTTGGCCACTATAGAGACGACTGAGTTCAGATCCCTGCCGGCCACTAGGGAGACTGCTCAGTACAGATCCCTGCTGGCCACTATAGAGACTACTGAGTTCAGATACCTGCTGACCACTATAGAGACTACTCAGTACGCAGCCCGGCTGGCCACTATAGAGACTACTGAGTACAGATCCCTGCTGGCCAATATAGAGACTACTCAGTAATGATCGCTGCCGGCCATTATAGAGAATAGTGAGGACGCAGCCCTGCTCGCCACTATACAGACTACTGAGTACGCAGCCCTGCCAGCCACTATAGAGACTAATCAGTACAGATCCGTGCCGACCACTATAGAGACTACTGAGTACAGATCCCTGCCGGCCACTACAGAGACTACTGAGTACGCAGCCCTGCCAGCCACTATATAGACTACTGAGTACGCAGCCCTGCTGGCCACTATAGAGACTCCTGAGTACAGATCTGTGCCGGCCACTATAGAGACTACTGCGTACGCAGCCCTGCTGGCCACTATAGAGACTACTGAGTACGCAGCCCTGCTGGCTACTATAGAGACTACTGAGTAAGCAGCCCTGCTGGCCACTATACAGATAACTGACCACGCAGCCCTGCTGGCCACTATAGAGACTACTGAGTGCGCAGCCCTGCTGGCCACTATAGAGACTACTGAGTACCCAGCCCTGCTGGCCACTATATAGACTACAGAGTACGGATCCCTGCTGGCCACTATAGAGACTACTCAATACAGATCCATGCCGGCCAGTATAGAGACTACTGAGTGTGAAGCGCTGCCGGCCACTATAGAGACTACTGAGTGTGAAGCCCTGCCAGCCAATATAGAGACTACTAGGTACGCAGCCCTGCTGGCCACTATAGAGACTACTGAGTACAGATCCCTGCTGGCCACTATAGCGACTACTGAGTACGCAGCCCTGCTGGCCACTATTGAGACTACTGAGTACGCAGCCCTGCTGGCCACTACAGAGACTACTGAGTACGCAGCCCTGCTGGCCACTATAGAGACTACTGAGTACGCAGCCCTGCTGGCCACAACAGAGACTACTGAGTACGGCTCCCTGCTGCCACTATAGAGACTACTGAATACAGATCCCTACCGGCAACTATAGTGACTACTCAGTACGCAGACCTGCTGCCCACTATAGAGGCTACTGAGTACAGATCCCTCCCGGCCACTATAGAGAATACTGTACAAAGCCCTGCTGGCGACTATAGATACTACTGAGTACAGATCCCTCCAGGCCACAAAAGAGACTGCTCAGTACAGATCCCTGCTGGCCACTATGGAGACTACTGAGTACACAGCCCTGCTGGCCACTATAGAGACTACTGAGTACAGATCCCTGCTGACCACTATAGAGACTACTCAGTACCCAGCCCTGCTGGCCACTATAGAGACTACTGAGTACAGATCGCGGCCGACCACTATAGACACTACTGAGAACGAAGCCCTGCTGGCCACTATAGAGACTACTGAGTACAGATCCATACCGGCCACTATAGAGACAACTGAGTACGGATCCCTGCTGGCCACTATAGACACTACTCAGTACAGATCCCTGCCGACTACTATAAAGACTACTGAGTGTGCAGCCCTGCTGGCCACTATAGAGACTACTCAGTACGCAGCCCTGCTAGCCACTATGGAGACTACTGAGTACGTAGCCCTGCCGGCCACTATAGAGACTACTGAGTACGCAGCCCTGCAGGCCACTATAGACACTACTTAGTAAGCAGCCTTGTTGGCCACAAAAGAGACTACTGAGTACGCAGACTTGCTGGCCACTATAGAGACTACTGAGTACAGATCCCTGCTGGCCACTATAGAGACTGCTGAGTACGCAGCCCTGCTGGCCACTATAGCGACTACTGAATACGCAGCCCTGCTGGCCACTATAGAGCCTACTGAGTACGCAGCCCTGCTGGCCACTGTAGAGACTACTGCGTAAGCAGCCCTGCTGGCCACTATACAGACTACAGAGTACGCAGCCCTGCTGGCCACTATAGAGACTACTGTGTGCGCAGCCCTGCTGGCCACTATAGAGACCACTGAGTACGCAGCCCTGCTGGCCAATATAGAGACTACAGAGTACGAATCACTGCTGGCCACTATAGAGACTACTGAATACAGATCCATGCCGGCCAGTATAGAGACTGCTGAGTGTGAAGCGCTGCCGGCCACTATAGAGACTACTCAGTACAGATCCGTGCCGACCACTATAGAGACTACTGAGTACAGATCTCTGCCGGCCACTACAGAGACTACTGAGTACGCAGACCTGCTGGCCACTATATAGACTACTGAGTACGCAGCCCTGCTGGCCACTATAGAGACTACTGAGTAAGCAGCCCTGCTGGCCACTATACAGACTACTGAATACGCAGCCCTGCTGGTCACTATAGAGACTACTGAGTACAGCTCCCTGCCGGCCACTATACAGACTACTGCGTACGCAGCCCTGCTGGCCACTATAGAGACTACTGAGTAAGCAGCCTTGTTGGCCACAAAAGAGACTACTGAGTATGCAGCCCTGCTGGCCACTAGAGACTACTGAGTACAGATCCCTGCTGGCCACTATAGCGACTACTGAGTACGTAGCCCTTCTGACCACTATCGAGACTACGGAGTACGCAGCCCTGCTGGCCACTACAGAGACTACTGAATACAGATCCCTGCCGGCCACTATAGAGACTACTGAGTACGCAGCCCTGCAGGCTACTATAGAGACTACTTAGTAAGCAGCCTTGTTGGCCACTCTTGTGACTACTGAGTACGCAGCCCTGCTGGCCACTATAGAGACTACTGAGTACAGAACCCTGCTGGACACTATAGAGGTTACTAAATACGGATCCCTGCCGGCCACTATAGAGACGACTGAGTACGCATCCCTGCGGCCACTATAGAGACTACTCAGTACAGATCCCTGCCGGCCACTATAGAGACTACTGAGTACGCAGCTCTGCTGGCCACTATAGAGACTACTGAGTACAGATCCCTCCCGGCCACTATAGAGACGGCTCAGTACAGATCCCTGCTGGCCACAATAGAGACTACTGAGTACGCAGCCCTGCTGGCCACTATAGAGACTACTGAGTACAGATCCCTGCTGACCACTATAGAGACTACTGAGTACGCAGCCCTGCAGGCTACTATAGAGACTACTTAGTAAGCAGCCTTGTTGGCCACTATAGTGACTACTGAGTACAGATCCCTGCTGACCACTATAGGGACTACTCAGTACCCAGCCCTGCTGGCCACCATAGAGACTACTGAGTACAGATCCCGGCCGACCACTGTAGACAATACTGAGAACGAAGCCCTGCTGGCCACTATAGAGACTACTGAGTACAGATACCTACCGGCCACTATAGAGACAACTGAGTACGGATCCCTGCTGGCCACTATAGACACTTCTCAGTACAGAACCCTGCCGACCACTATAGCGACTACTGAGTGCGCAGCCCTGCTGGCCACTATACAGACTACTGAGTACGCAGCCCTGCTGGCCACTATAGATACTACTGAGTATGCAGCCCTGCTGGCCACTATAGAGACTACTGAATATGAAGCCCTACCGGCCACTATAGAGACTACTGAATACGGATCCCTGCCGGCCACTATAGAGACTACTGAGTACGCAGCCCTGCAGGCCACTATAGAGACTACTTAGTAAGCAGCCTTGTTAGCCATAAAAGAGACTACTGAGTACGCAGCCCTGCTGGCCACTATAGAGGCTACTGAGTACGGATCCCTGCTGGCCACTATAGAGACTACTGAATACAGATCCATGCCGGCCAGTATAGAGACTACTGAGTGTGAAGCACTGCCAGCCACTATAGAGACTACTAGGTACGCAGCCCTGCTGGCCACTATAGAGACTACTGAGTACAGATCCCTGCTGGACACTATAGAGGTTACTAAATACGGATCCCTGCCGGCCACTATAGAGACTACTGAGTACGCAGCCCTGCTGGCCACTATAGAGACTACTGAGTACAGATCCCTGCCAGCCACTATAGAGACTACTGAGTACGCAGCCCTGCAGGCCACTATAGAGACTACTTAGTAAGCAGCCTTGTTGGCCACAAAAGAGACTACTGAGTACGCAGCCCTGCTGGCCACTATAGAGACTACTGAGTACAGACCCCTGCTGGCCACTATAGCGACTACTGAGTACGCAGCCCTGCTGGCCACTATAGAGACTACTGAGTACAGATCCCAGCCGACCACTGTAGACACTACTGAGAATGAAGCCCTGCTGGCCACTATAGAGACTACTGACTACAGATCCCTACCGGACACTATAGAGACAACTGAGTACGGATCCCTGCTGGCCACTATAGACACTACTCAGTACAGATCCCTGCCGACCACTATAGAGACTACTGAGTACGCAGCCCTGCTAGCCACAATACAGACTACTGAGTACGCAGCCCTGCTGGTCACTATAGAGACTACTGAGTGTGAAGCCCTGCCGGCAACTATAGAGACTACCGAGTACGCAGCTCTGCAGGCCACTATAGAGACTACTTAGTAAGCAGCATTTTTGGCCACAAAAGAGACTACTGAGTACGCAGCCCTGCTGGCCACTATAGAGACTACTGAGTACAGATCCCTGCTGGCCGCTATAGAGACTACTGAGTACAGATTCCTGCTGACCACTATAGAGACTACTCAGTACGCAGCCCGGCTGGCCGCTATAGAGACTACTGAGTGTGAAGCCCTGCCGGCAACTATAGAGACTACTGAATACGGATCCCTGCCGGCCACTATAGAGACTACTGAGTACGCAGCTCTGCAGGCCACTATAGAGACTACTTAGTAAGCAGCCTTTTTGGCCACAAAAGAGACTACTGAGTACGCAGCCCTGCTGGCCACTATAGAGACTACTGAGTACAGATCCCTGCTGGCTACTATAGAGACTACTGAGTACAGATTCCTGCTGACCACTATAGAGACTACTCAGTACGCAGCCCGGCTGGCCACTATAGAGACTACTGAGTACAGATCCCTGCCGACCACTATAGAGACTACTGAGAACGAAGCCCTGCTGGCCACTATAGAGAATACTGAGTACAGATCCCTGCTGGCCACTATAGAGACTACTCAGTAATGATCGCTGCCGGCCATTATAGAGACTACTGAGGGCGCAGCCCTGCTGGCCACTATAGAAACTACTGAAGAGGCAGCCCTGCTGGCCACTATATAGACTACTGAGTGTGAAGCCCTGCCAGCCACTATAGAGACTAATAAGTACGCAGCCCTGCTGGCCACTATAAAGACTACTGAATACAGATCCCTGCCGGACACTATAGAGGTTACTAAATACGGATCCCTGCCGGCCACTCTAGAGACTACTGAGTACGCATCCCTGCGGCCACTATAGAGACTACTGAGTAGAGATCCCTGCCGGCCACTATAGAGACAACTGAGTACGCAGCCCTGCAGGCCACTATAGAGACTACTTAGTAAGCAGACTTGTTGGCCACAAAAGAGACTACTGAGTACGCAGCCCTGCTGGTCACTATAGAGACTACTGAGTACAGATCCCTGCTGGCCACAATCGAGACTACTGAGTACGCAGCCCTGCTGGCCACTATAGAGACTACTGAGTACGCAGCCCTGCTGGCCACTATAGAGACTACTGAGTACGCAGGCCTGCTGGCCACTATAGCGTCTACTGAGTACGCAGCCCTGCTGGCCACGAAAGAGACTACTGAGCACGCAGCCCTGCTGGCCACTATAGAGACTACTGAGTACGCAGCCCTGCAGGCCACTATAGAGACTACTTAGTACGGATCCCTGCTGGCCACTATAGAGACTACTGAATACAGATCCATGCCGGCCAGTATAGAGACTACTGAGTGTGAAGCCCTGCCAGCCACTATAGAGACTACTAAGTACGCAGCCCTGCTGGCCACTATAGAGACTACTGAGTACAGATCCCTGCCGGACACTATAGAGGTTACTAAATACGGATCCCTGCCGGCCACTCTAGAGACTACTGAGTACGCATCCCTGCAGCCACTATAGAGACTACTGAGTAAGCAGCCTTTTTGGCCACAAAAGAGACTACTGAGTACGCAGCCCTGCTGGCCACTACAGAGACTACTGAGTACAGATCCCTGCTGGCCACAATAGAGACTACTGAGTACACAGGCCTGCTGGCCACTATAGCGACAACTGAGTACGCAGCCCTGCTGGCCATTATAGAGACTACTGAGTACGCAGCCCTGCTGGCCACTATAGAGACTACTGAGCACGCAGCCCTGCTGGCCACTATAGAGACTACTGAGTACGCAGCCCTGCTGGCCACTATAGAGACTACTGAGTACGGATCGCTGCTGGCCACTATAGAGACTACTGAGTACACAGGCCTGCTGGCCACTATAGCGACAACTGAGTACGCAGCCCTGCTGGCCATTATAGAGACTACTGAGTACGCAGCCCTGCTGGCCACTATAGAGACTACTGAGCACGCAGCCCTGCTGGCCACTATAGAGACTACTGAGTACGCAGCCCTGCTGGCCACTATAGAGACTACTGAGTACGGATCGCTGCTGGCCACTATAGAGACAACTGAATACAGATCCCTGCCGACCAGTATAAAGACTACTGAGTGTGAACCGCTGCCGGCCACTATAGAGACTACTGAGTACGCAGCCCTGCCGGCCACTACAGAGAATACTGAGTATGCATCCCTGTGGCCACTAGAGTATATTGAGTATGCAGCTCTGCAGGCTACTATAGAGACTACTTAGTAAGTAGCCTTGTTGGCCACTATAGTGACTACTGAGTACGAAGCCCTTTGGCCACTATAGAGACGACTGAGTTCAGATCCCTGCCGGCCACTAGGGAGACTGCTCAGTACAGATCCCTGCTGGCCACTATAGAGACTACTGAGTACGCAGCCCTGCTGGCCACTATAGAGACTACTGAGTACAGATTCCTGCTGACCACTATAGAGACTACTGAGAACGAGGCCCTGCTGGCCACGATAGAGAATACTGAGTACAGATCCCTGCTGGACACTATAGAGACTACTCAGTAATGATCGCTGCGGCCATTCTAGAGACTACTGAGGGCGCAGCCCTGCTGGCCACTATAGAGACTACTGAGTAGAGATCCCTGCCGGCCACTATAGAGACTGCTGAGTACGCAGCCCTGCAGGCCAGTATAGAGACTACTTAGTAAGCAGCCCTGCGGGCCACTATAGAGACTACTGAGTACAGATCCCTGCTGGCCACAATACAGACTACTGAGTACGCAGCCCTGCTCACCACTATAGAGACTACTGAGTACGCAGACCTGCTGGCCACTATAGCGACTACTGAGTACGCAGCCCTGCTGGCCATTATAGAGACTACTGAGTACGCAGCCCTGCTGGCCACTATAGAGACTACTGAGCACGCAGCCCTGCTGGCCACTATAGAGACTACTGAGTACGCAGCCCTGCCGGCCACTATAGAGACTACTGAGTACGGCTCCCTGCTGGCCACTATAGAGACTACTGAATACAGATCCCTGCCGACCAGTAGAAAGACTACTGAGTGTGAACCGCTGCCGGCCACTATAAAGACTACTGAGTACGTAGCCCTGCCGGCCACTACAGAGACTACTGAGTACAGATGCCTGCCGGACCCCATAGAGTTTACTAAATACGGATCCCTGCCGGCCACTATAGAGCCTACTGAGTACGGATCCCTGCCGACCACTATAGAAGACTACTCAGTACAAATCCCTGCCGGCCACTATAGAGACTAGTGAGTACAGATCCCTGCTGGCCACTATAGAGACTACTCAATAATGATCGCTGCCGGCCACTATAGAGACTACTGAGTACAGATCCCTGCCGGCCACTATAGAGACTACTGAGTACGCAGCCGTGCTGGCCACTATAGAGACTACTGGGTACGCAGCCCTGCCGGCCACTATAGAGACTACTGAGTACGGATCCCTGCCGGCCACTATAGAGACTACTGAGTACGCAGCCCTGCCGGCCTCTATTGAGACTACTGAGGACAGATCCCTGCTGGCCACTATAGAGACTACTGAGTACAGATCCCTGCCGGCCACCATAGAGACTACTGAATATGCAATCCTGCCGGCCACTATAGAGACTACTGAGTGTGAAGCCTTGCCGGCCACTATAGAGACTACTGAGTACGCAGCCCTGCTGGACATTATAGAGACTACTGAGTACCGATCCCTGCTGGTCACTATAGAGACTACTGAGTGTGAAGCCCTGCCAGCCACTATGGAGACTACTGAGTACGTAGCCCTGCTGGCCACTACAGAGACTACTGAGCACGCAGCCCTGCTGGCCACTATAGAGACTACTGAATATGCAATCCTGCCGGCCACTATAGAGACTACTGAGTGTGAAGCCTTGCCGGCCACTATAGAGACTACTGAGTACGCAGCCCTGCTGGACATTATAGAGACTACTGAGTACCGATCCCTGCTGGTCACTATAGAGACTACTGAGTGTGAAGCCCTGCCAGCCACTATAGAGACTACTGAGTACGTAGCCCTGCCGGCCACTACAGAGACTACTGAGTACAGATGCCTGCCGGACCCCATAGAGTTTACTAAATACGGATCCCTGCCGGCCACTATAGAGACTACTGAGTATGCATCCCTGCGGCCACTAGAGACTATTGAGTACGCAGCCCTTCAGGCTACTATAGAGACTACTTAGTAAGCAGCCTTGTTGGCCACTATAGTGACTACTGAGTACGCAGCCCTTTGGCCACTACAGAGACGACTGAGTTCAGATCCCTGCCGGCCACTAGGGAGACTGCTCAGTACAGATCCCTGCTGGCCACTATAGAGAGTACTGAGTACAGATTCCTGCTGACCACTATAGAGACTACTGAGTGTGAAGCCCTGCTGGCCACTATAGAGACTACTCAGTACAGATCCCTGCCGGCCACTATAAAGACTACTCAGTAGAGATCCCTGCCGACCACTATAGTGACTACTGAGTATGCAGCCCTGCTGGCCACTATAGAGACTACTGAATATGAAGCCCTACCGGCCACTATAGAGACTACTGAATACGGATCCCTGCCGGCCACTATAGAGACTACTGAGAACGCAGCCCTGCTGGCCACTATAGAGACTACTGAGTAAGCAGCCCTGCTGGCCACTATACAGACTACTGACTACGCAGCCCTGCTGGCCACTATAGAGACTAATAAGTACGCAGCCCTGCTGGCCACTATAAAGACTACTGAATACAGATCCCTGCCGGACACTATAGAGGTTACTAAATACGGATCCCTGCCGGCCACTCTAGAGACTACTGAGTACGCATCCCTGCGGCCACTATAGAGACTACTGAGTAGAGATCCCTGCCGGCCACTATAGAGACAACTGAGTACGCAGCCCTGCAGGCCACTATAGAGACTACTTAGTAAGCAGACTTGTTGGCCACAAAAGAGACTACTGAGTACGCAGCCCTGCTGGTCACTATAGAGACTACTGAGTACAGATCCCTGCTGGCCACAATCGAGACTACTGAGTACGCAGCCCTGCTGGCCACTATAGAGACTACTGAGTACGCAGCCCTGCTGGCCACTATAGAGACTACTGAGTACGCAGGCCTGCTGGCCACTATAGCGTCTACTGAGTACGCAGCCCTGCTGGCCACGAAAGAGACTACTGAGCACGCAGCCCTGCTGGCCACTATAGAGACTACTGAGTACGCAGCCCTGCAGGCCACTATAGAGACTACTTAGTACGGATCCCTGCTGGCCACTATAGAGACTACTGAATACAGATCCATGCCGGCCAGTATAGAGACTACTGAGTGTGAAGCCCTGCCAGCCACTATAGAGACTACTAAGTACGCAGCCCTGCTGGCCACTATAGAGACTACTGAGTACAGATCCCTGCCGGACACTATAGAGGTTACTAAATACGGATCCCTGCCGGCCACTCTAGAGACTACTGAGTACGCATCCCTGCAGCCACTATAGAGACTACTGAGTAAGCAGCCTTTTTGGCCACAAAAGAGACTACTGAGTACGCAGCCCTGCTGGCCACTACAGAGACTACTGAGTACAGATCCCTGCTGGCCACAATAGAGACTACTGAGTACACAGGCCTGCTGGCCACTATAGCGACAACTGAGTACGCAGCCCTGCTGGCCATTATAGAGACTACTGAGTACGCAGCCCTGCTGGCCACTATAGAGACTACTGAGCACGCAGCCCTGCTGGCCACTATAGAGACTACTGAGTACGCAGCCCTGCTGGCCACTATAGAGACTACTGAGTACGGATCACTGCTGGCCACTATAGAGACTACTGAGTACACAGGCCTGCTGGCCACTATAGCGACAACTGAGTACGCAGCCCTGCTGGCCATTATAGAGACTACTGAGTACGCAGCCCTGCTGGCCACTATAGAGACTACTGAGCACGCAGCCCTGCTGGCCACTATAGAGACTACTGAGTACGCAGCCCTGCTGGCCACTATAGAGACTACTGAGTACGGATCGCTGCTGGCCACTATAGAGACAACTGAATACAGATCCCTGCCGACCAGTATAAAGACTACTGAGTGTGAACCGCTGCCGGCCACTATAGAGACTACTGAGTACGCAGCCCTGCCGGCCACTACAGAGAATACTGAGTATGCATCCCTGTGGCCACTAGAGTATATTGAGTATGCAGCTCTGCAGGCTACTATAGAGACTACTTAGTAAGTAGCCTTGTTGGCCACTATAGTGACTACTGAGTACGAAGCCCTTTGGCCACTATAGAGACGACTGAGTTCAGATCCCTGCCGGCCACTAGGGAGACTGCTCAGTACAGATCCCTGCTGGCCACTATAGAGACTACTGAGTACGCAGCCCTGCTGGCCACTATAGAGACTACTGAGTACAGATTCCTGCTGACCACTATAGAGACTACTGAGAACGAGGCCCTGCTGGCCACGATAGAGAATACTGAGTACAGATCCCTGCTGGACACTATAGAGACTACTCAGTAATGATCGCTGCGGCCATTCTAGAGACTACTGAGGGCGCAGCCCTGCTGGCCACTATAGAGACTACTGAGTAGAGATCCCTGCCGGCCACTATAGAGACTGCTGAGTACGCAGCCCTGCAGGCCAGTATAGAGACTACTTAGTAAGCAGCCCTGCGGGCCACTATAGAGACTACTGAGTACAGATCCCTGCTGGCCACAATACAGACTACTGAGTACGCAGCCCTGCTCACCACTATAGAGACTACTGAGTACGCAGACCTGCTGGCCACTATAGCGACTACTGAGTACGCAGCCCTGCTGGCCATTATAGAGACTACTGAGTACGCAGCCCTGCTGGCCACTATAGAGACTACTGAGCACGCAGCCCTGCTGGCCACTATAGAGACTACTGAGTACGCAGCCCTGCTGGCCACTATAGAGACTACTGAGTACGGCTCCCTGCTGGCCACTATAGAGACTACTGAATACAGATCCCTGCCGACCAGTAGAAAGACTACTGAGTGTGAACCGCTGCCGGCCACTATAAAGACTACTGAGTACGTAGCCCTGCCGGCCACTACAGAGACTACTGAGTACAGATGCCTGCCGGACCCCATAGAGTTTACTAAATACGGATCCCTGCCGGCCACTATAGAGCCTACTGAGTACGGATCCCTGCCGACCACTATAGAAGACTACTCAGTACAAATCCCTGCCGGCCACTATAGAGACTAGTGAGTACAGATCCCTGCTGGCCACTATAGAGACTACTCAATAATGATCGCTGCCGGCCACTATAGAGACTACTGAGTACAGATCCCTGCCGGCCACTATAGAGACTACTGAGTACGCAGCCGTGCTGGCCACTATAGAGACTACTGGGTACGCAGCCCTGCCGGCCACTATAGAGACTACTGAGTACGGATCCCTGCCGGCCACTATAGAGACTACTGAGTACGCAGCCCTGCCGGCCTCTATTGAGACTACTGAGGACAGATCCCTGCTGGCCACTATAGAGACTACTGAGTACAGATCCCTGCCGGCCACCATAGAGACTACTGAATATGCAATCCTGCCGGCCACTATGGAGACTACTGAGTGTGAAGCCTTGCCGGCCACTATAGAGACTACTGAGTACGCAGCCCTGCTGGACATTATAGAGACTACTGAGTACCGATCCCTGCTGGTCACTATAGAGACTACTGAGTGTGAAGCCCTGCCAGCCACTATGGAGACTACTGAGTACGTAGCCCTGCTGGCCACTACAGAGACTACTGAGCACGCAGCCCTGCTGGCCACTATAGAGACTACTGAATATGCAATCCTGCCGGCCACTATAGAGACTACTGAGTGTGAAGCCTTGCCGGCCACTATAGAGACTACTGAGTACGCAGCCCTGCTGGACATTATAGAGACTACTGAGTACCGATCCCTGCTGGTCACTATAGAGACTACTGAGTGTGAAGCCCTGCCAGCCACTATAGAGACTACTGAGTACGTAGCCCTGCCGGCCACTACAGAGACTACTGAGTACAGATGCCTGCCGGACCCCATAGAGTTTACTAAATACGGATCCCTGCCGGCCACTATAGAGACTACTGAGTATGCATCCCTGCGGCCACTAGAGACTATTGAGTACGCAGCCCTTCAGGCTACTATAGAGACTACTTAGTAAGCAGCCTTGTTGGCCACTATAGTGACTACTGAGTACGCAGCCCTTTGGCCACTATAGAGACGACTGAGTTCAGATCCCTGCCGGCCACTAGGGAGACTGCTCAGTACAGATCCCTGCTGGCCACTATAGAGAGTACTGAGTACAGATTCCTGCTGACCACTATAGAGACTACTGAGTGTGAAGCCCTGCTGGCCACTATAGAGACTACTCAGTACACATCCCTGCCGGCCACTATAAAGACTACTCAGTAGAGATCCCTGCCGACCACTATAGTGACTACTGAGTATGCAGCCCTGCTGGCCACTATAGAGACTACTGAATATGAAGTCCTACCGGCCACTATAGAGACTACTGAATACGGATCCCTGCCGGCCACTATAGAGACTACTGAGAACGCAGCCCTGCTGGCCACTATAGAGACTACTGAGTAAGCAGCCCTGCTGGCCACTATACAGACTACTGACTACGCAGCCCTGCTGGCCACTATAGAGACTACTGAGTACGCAGCCCTGCTGGCCACTATAGAGGCTACTGAGTACGGATCCCTGCTGGCCACTATAGAGACTACTGAATACAGATCCATGCCGGCCAGTATAGAGACTACTGAGTGTGAAGCACTGCCGGCCACTATAGAGACTACTGAGTGTGAAGCCCTGCCAGCCACTATAGAGACTACTAGGTACGCAGCCCTGCTGGCCACTATAGAGACTACTGAGTACAGATCCCTGCTGGACACTATAGAGGTTACTAAATACGGATCCCTGCCGGCCACTATAGAGACTACTGAGTACGCAGCCCTGCTGGCCACTATAGAGACTACTGAGTACAGATCCCTGCCAGCCACTATAGAGACTACTGAGTACGCAGCCCTGCAGGCCACTATAGAGACTACTTAGTAAGCAGCCTTGTTGGCCACAAAAGAGACTACTGAGTACGCAGCCCTGCTGGCCACTATAGAGACTACTGAGTACAGACCCCTGCTGGCCACTATAGCGACTACTGAGTACGCAGCCCTGCTGGCCACTATAGAGACTACTGAGTACAGATCCCAGCCGACCACTGTAGACACTACTGAGAATGAAGCCCTGCTGGCCACTATAGAGACTACTGACTACAGATCCCTACCGGACACTATAGAGACAACTGAGTACGGATCCCTGCTGGCCACTATAGACACTACTCAGTACAGATCCCTGCCGACCACTATAGAGACTACTGAGTACGCAGCCCTGCTGGCCACAATACAGACTACTGAGTACGCAGCCCTGCTGGTCACTATAGAGACTACTGAGTGTGAAGCCCTGCCGGCAACTATAGAGACTACTGAATACGGATCCCTGCCGGCCACTATAGAGACTACTGAGTACGCAGCTCTGCAGGCCACTATAGAGACTACTTAGTAAGCAGCCTTTTTGGCCACAAAAGAGACTACTGAGTACGCAGCCCATCTGGCCACTATAGAGACTACTGAGTACAGATCCCTGCTGGCCACTATAGAGACTACTGAGTACAGATTCCTGCTGACCACTATACAGACTACTCAGTACGCAGCCCGGCTGGCCACTATAGAGACTACTGAGTGTGAAGCCCTGCCGGCAACTATAGAGACTACTGAGTACGCAGCTCTGCAGGCCACTATAGAGACTACTGAGTACGCAGCTCTGCAGGCCACTATAGAGACTACTTAGTAAGCAGCCTTTTTGGCCACAAAAGAGACTACTGAGTACGCAGCCCTGCTGGCCACTATAGAGACTACTGAGTACAGATCCCTGCTGGCCACTATAGAGACTACTGAGTACAGATTCCTGCTGGCCACTATAGAGACTACTCAGTACTGATCGCTGCCGGCCATTATAGAGACTACTGAGGGCGCAGCCCTGCTGGCCACTATAGAGACTACTGAGTGTGAAGCCCTGCCAGCCACTATAGAGACTACTAAGTACGCAGCCCTGCTGGCCACTATAAAGACTACTGAATACAGATCCCTGCCGGACACTATAGAGGTTACTAAATACGGATCCCTGCCGGCCACTCTAGAGACTACTGAGTACGCATCCCTGCGGCCACTATAGAGACTACTGAGTAGAGATCCCTGCCGGCCACTATAGAGACAACTGAGTACGCAGCCCTGCAGGCCACTATAGAGACTACTTAGTAAGCAGACTTGTTGGCCACAAAAGAGACTACTGAGTACGCAGCCCTGCTGGTCACTATAGAGACTACTGAGTACAGAACCCTGCTGGCCACAATCGAGACTACTGAGTACGCAGGCCTGCTGGCCACTATAGCGACTACTGAGTACGCAGCCCTGCTGGCCACGAAAGAGACTACTGAGCACGCAGCCCTGCTGGCCACTATAGAGACTACTGAGTACGCAGCCCTGCAGGCCACTATAGAGACTACTTAGTACGGATCCCTGCTGGCCACTATAGAGACTACTGAATACAGATCCATGCCGGCCAGTATAGAGACTACTGAGTGTGAAGCCCTGCCAGCCACTATAGAGACTACTAAGTACGCAGCCCTGCTGGCCACTATAGAGACTACTGAGTACAGATCCCTGCCGGACACTATAGAGGTTACTAAATACGGATCCCTGCCGGCCACTCTAGAGACTACTGAGTACGCATCCCTGCAGCCACTATAGAGACTACTGAGTAAGCAGCCTTTTTGGCCACAAAAGAGACTACTGAGTACGCAGCCCTGCTGGCCACTACAGAGACTATTGAGTACAGATCCCTGCTGGCCACAATAGAGACTACTGAGTACACAGGCCTGCTGGCCACTATAGCGACAACTGAGTACGCAGCCCTGCTGGCCATTATAGAGACTACTGAGTACGCAGCCCTGCTGGCCACTATAGAGACTACTGAGCACGCAGCCCTGCTGGCCACTATAGAGACTACTGAGTACGCAGCCCTGCTGGCCACTATAGAGACTACTGAGTACGGATCGCTGCTGGCCACTATAGAGACTACTGAATACAGATCCCTGCCGACCAGTATAAAGACTACTGAGTGTGAACCGCTGCCGGCCACTATGGAGACTACTGAGTACGCAGCCCTGCCGGCCACTACAGAGAATACTGAGTATGCATCCCTGTGGCCACTAGAGTATATTGAGTATGCAGCCCTGCAGGCTACTATAGAGACTACTTAGTAAGTAGCCTTGTTGGCCACTATAGTGACTACTGAGTACGAAGCCCTTTGGCCACTATAGAGACGACTGAGTTCAGATCCCTGCCGGCCACTAGGGAGACTGCTCAGTACAGATCCCTGCTGGCCACTATAGAGACTACTGAGTACGCAGCCCTGCTGGCCACTATAGAGACTACTGAGTACAGATTCCTGCTGACCACTATAGAGACTACTGAGAACGAAGCCCTGCTGGCCACTATAGAGAATACTGAGTACAGATCCCTGCTGGACACTATAGAGACTACTCAGTAATGATCGCTGCGGCCATTCTAGAGACTACTGAGGGCGCAGCCCTGCTGGCCACTATAGAGACTACTGAGTAGAGATCCCTGCCGGCCACTATAGAGACTGCTGAGTACGCAGCCCTGCAGGCCAGTATAGAGACTACTTAGTAAGCAGCCTTATTGGCCACAAAAGAGACTACTGAGTACGCAGCCCTGCTGCCCACTATAGAGACTACTGAGTACAGATCCCTGCTGGCCACAATACAGACTACTGAGTACGCAGCCCTGCTCACCACTATAGAGACTACTGAGTACGCAGGCCTGCTGGCCACTATAGCGACTACTGAGTACGCAGCCCTGCTGGCCATTATAGAGACTACTGAGTACGCAGCCCTGCTGGCCACTATAGAGACTACTGAGCATGCAGCCCTGCTGGCCACTATAGAGACTACTGAGTACGCAGCCCTGCTGGCCACTATAGAGACTACTGAGTACGTAGCCCTGCCGGCCACTACAGAGAGTACTGAGTACAGATGCCTGCCGGACCCCATAGAGTTTACTAAATACGGATCCCTGCCGGCCACTATAGAGCCTACTGAGTACGGATCCCAGCCGACCACTATAGAAGACTACTCAGTACAAATCCCTGCCGGCCACTATAGAGACTAGTGAGTACAGATCCCTGCTGGCCACTATAGAGACTACTCAATAATGATCGCTGCCGGCCACTATAGAGACTACTGAGTACAGATCCCTGCCGGCCACTATAGAGACTACTGAGTACGCAGCCCTGCCGGCCTCTATTGAGACTACTGAGGACAGATCCCTGCCGGCCACCATAGAGATTACTGAATACGGATCCCTGCCAGCCACTATAGAGTCTACTGAGCACGCAGCCCTGCTGGCCACTATAGAGACTACTGAATATGCAATCCTGCCGGCCACTATAGAGACTACTGAGTGTGAAGCCTTGCCGGCCACTATAGAGACTACTGAGTGTGAAGCCCTGCCAGCCACTATAGAGACTACTGAGTACGTAGCCCTGCTGGCCACTACAGAGACTACTGAGTACAGATGCCTGCCGGACCCCATAGAGTTTACTAAATACGGATCCCTGCCGGCCACTATAGAGACTACTGAGTATGCATCCCTGCGGCCACTAGAGACTATTGAGTACGCAGCCCTGCAGGCTACTATAGAGACTACTTAGTAAGCAGCCTTGTTGGCCACTATAGTGACTACTGAGTACGCAGCCCTTTGGCCACTATAGAGACGACTGAGTTCAGATCCCTGCCGGGCCACTAGGGAGACTGCTCAGTACAGATCCCTGCTGGCCACTATAGAGAGTACTGAGTACAGATTCCCTGCTGACCACTATAGAGACTACTGAGTGTGAAGCCCTGCTGGCCACTATAGAGACTACTCAGTACAGATCCCTGCCGGCCACTATAAAAGACTTACTCAGTAGAGATCCCTGCCGACCACTATAGTGACTACTGAGTATGCAGCCCTGCTGGGCCACTATAGAGACTACTGAATATGAAGCCCTACCGGCCACTATAGAGACTACTGAATACGGATCCCTGCCGGCCACTATAGAGACTACTGAGAACGCAGCCCTGCTGGCCACTATAGAGACTACTGAGTAAGCAGCCCTGCTGGCCACTATACAGACTACTGACTACGCAGCCCTGCTGGCCACTATAGAGACTACTGAGTACGCAGCCCTGCTGGCCACTATAGAGGCTACTGAGTACGGATCCCTGCTGGCCACTATAGAGACTACTGAATACAGATCCATGCCGGCCAGTATAGAGACTACTGAGTGTGAAGCGCTGCCGGCCACTATAGAGACTACTGAGTGTGAAGCCCTGCCAGCCACTATAGAGACTACTAAGTACGCAGCCCTGCTGGCCACTATACAGACTACTGAGTACAGATCCCTGCCGGACACTATAGAGGTTACTAAAATAGGATCCCTGCCCGGCCACTCTAGAGACTACTTAGTAAGCAGCCTTGTTGGCCACAAAAGAGACTACTGAGTACGCAAGCCCTGCTGGCCACTATGGAGACTACTGAGTACAGATCCCTGCTATAGGGACTACTCAGTACGCAGCCCTGCTGGCCACTATTGAGACAACTGAGTACGCAGCCCAACTAGCCACTACAGAGACTACTGAGTACGCAGCCCTGCTGGCCACTATAGAGACTACTGAATACGCAGCCCTGCTGGCCACTATAGAGACTACTGAGTACGGCTCCCTGCTGGCCACGACAGAGACTACTGAATACAGATCCCTGCCGACCAGTATAAAGACTCCTGAGTGTGAAGCCCTGCGGCCACTATAGAGACTACTGAATACAGATCCCTGCTGGCCACTATAGAGACTACTGAGTACGCAGCCATGCTGGCCACTATAGAGACTACTGAGTACGCAGCCCTGCTGGCCACTATAGAGACTACTGAGTACAGATCCTGCCGGACACTATAGAGACTACTGAGTACAAAGCCCTGCTGGCCACTATAGAGACACTGAGTGCAGATCCCTCCCAGCCACTATAGAGACTGCTCAGTACAGATCCCTGCTGGCCACTATAGAGACTACTGAGTACGCAGCCCTGCTGGCCACTATAGAGACTACTGAGTACACATCCCTGCTGGCCACTATAGAGACTACTGAGTACGCAGCCCTGCTGGCCACTATAGAGACTATTGAGTACGCAGGCCTGCTGGCCACTATAGCGACTACTGACTACGCAGCCCTGCAGGCCACTATAGAGACTACTGAGTACACAGCCCTGCTGGCCACTATAGAGACTACTGAGTACGGATCCCTGCTGGCCACTATAGAGACTACTGAATACAGATCCCTGCCGACCAGTATAGAGACTACTGAGTGTGAACCGCTGCCGGCCAGTATAAAGACAACTGAGTGTGAAGCCCTGCCAGCCACTATAGAGACTACTGAGTACGCAGCCCTGCCAGCCACTACAGAGACTACTGAGTACAGATCCCTGCCGACCACTATAGAGACTACTGAGTACGCAGCCCTGGCGGCCACTACAGAGACTACTGAGCACCGATGCCTGCCGGACACCACAGAGGTTACTAAATACGGATCCCTGCCGGCCACTATAAAGACTACTGAGTACGCATCCCTGCAGCCACTAGAGACTATTGAGTACGCAGCCCTACAGGCTACTATAGAGACTACTTAGTAAGCAGCCTTGTTGGCCACTATATTGACTACTGCGTACGCAGCCCTTTGGCCACTATAGAGACGACTGAGTTCAGATCCCTGCTGGCCACTAGGGAGACTGCTTCGTACAGATCCCTGCTGGCCACTATAGAGACTACTGAGTACGCAGCCCTGCTGGCCACTATAGAGACTACTGAGTTCAGATACCTGCTGACCACTATAGAGACTACTCAGTACGCAGCCCGGCTGGCCACTATAGAGACTACTGAGTACAGATCCCTGCTGGCCAATATAGAGACTACTCAGTAATGATCGCTGCCGGCCATTATAGAGAATAGTGAGGACGCAGCCCTGCTCGCCACTATACAGACTACTGAGTACGCAGCCCTGCCAGCCACTATAGAGACTAATCAGTACAGATCCGTGCCGACCACTATAGAGACTACTGAGTACAGATCCCTGCCGGCCACTACAGAGACTACTGAGTACGCAGCCTGCCAGCCACTATATAGACTACTGAGTACGCAGCCCTGCTGGCCACTATAGAGACTCCTGAGTACAGATCCGTGCCGGCCACTATAGAGACTACTGCGTACGCAGCCCTGCTGGCCACTATAGAGACTACTGAGTACGCAGCCCTGCTGGCTACTATAGAGACTACTGAGTAAGCAGCCCTGCTGGCCACTATACAGATAACTGACCACGCAGCCCTGCTGGCCACTATAGAGACTACTGAGTGCGCAGCCCTGCTGGCCACTATAGAGACTACTGAGTACCCAGCCCTGCTGGCCACTATATAGACTACAGATTACGGATCCCTGCTGGCCACTATAGAGACTACTCAATACAGATCCATGCCGGCCAGTATAGAGACTACTGAGTGTGAAGCGCTGCCGGCCACTATAGAGACTACTGAGTGTGAAGCCCTGCCAGCCAATATAGAGACTACTAGGTACGCAGCCCTGCTGGCCACTATAGAGACTACTGAGTACAGATCCCTGCTGGCCACTATAGCGACTACTGAGTACGCAGCCCTGCTGGCCACTATTGAGACTACTGAGTACGCAGCCCTGCTGGCCACTACAGAGACTACTGAGTACGCAGCCCTGCTGGCCACTATAGAGACTACTGAGTACGCAGCCCTGCTGGCCACAACAGAGACTACTGAGTACGGCTCCCTGCTGCCACTATAGAGACTACTGAATACAGATCCCTACCGGCAACTATAGTGACTACTCAGTACGCAGACCTGCTGCCCACTATAGAGGCTACTGAGTACAGATCCCTCCCGGCCACTATAGAGAATACTGTACAAAGCCCTGCTGGCGACTATAGATACTACTGAGTACAGATCCCTCCAGGCCACAAAAGAGACTGCTCAGTACAGATCCCTGCTGGCCACTATGGAGACTACTGAGTACACAGCCCTGCTGGCCACTATAGAGACTACTGAGTACAGATCCCTGCTGACCACTATAGAGACTACTCAGTACCCAGCCCTGCTGGCCACTATAGAGACTACTGAGTACAGATCGCGGCCGACCACTATAGACACTACTGAGAACGAAGCCCTGCTGGCCACTATAGAGACTACTGAGTACAGATCCATACCGGCCACTATAGAGACAACTGAGTACGGATCCCTGCTGGCCACTATAGACACTACTCAGTACAGATCCCTGCCGACTACTATAAAGACTACTGAGTGTGCAGCCCTGCTGGCCACTATAGAGACTACTCAGTACGCAGCCCTGCTAGCCACTATGGAGACTACTGAGTACGTAGCCCTGCCGGCCACTATAGAGACTACTGAGTACGCAGCCCTGCAGGCCACTATAGACACTACTTAGTAAGCAGCCTTGTTGGCCACAAAAGAGACTACTGAGTACGCAGACTTGCTGGCCACTATAGAGACTACTGAGTACAGATCCCTGCTGGCCACTATAGAGACTGCTGAGTACGCAGCCCTGCTGGCCACTATAGCGACTACTGAATACGCAGCCCTGCTGGCCACTATAGAGCCTACTGAGTACGCAGCCCTGCTGGCCACTGTAGAGACTACTGCGTAAGCAGCCCTGCTGGCCACTATACAGACTACAGAGTACGCAGCCCTGCTGGCCACTATAGAGACTACTGTGTGCGCAGCCCTGCTGGCCACTATAGAGACCACTGAGTACGCAGCCCTGCTGGCCAATATAGAGACTACAGAGTACGAATCACTGCTGGCCACTATAGAGACTACTGAATACAGATCCATGCCGGCCAGTATAGAGACTGCTGAGTGTGAAGCGCTGCCGGCCACTATAGAGACTACTCAGTACAGATCCGTGCCGACCACTATAGAGACTACTGAGTACAGATCTCTGCCGGCCACTACAGAGACTACTGAGTACGCAGACCTGCTGGCCACTATATAGACTACTGAGTACGCAGCCCTGCTGGCCACTATAGAGACTACTGAGTAAGCAGCCCTGCTGGCCACTATACAGACTACTGAATACGCAGCCCTGCTGGTCACTATAGAGACTACTGAGTACAGCTCCCTGCCGGCCACTATACAGACTACTGCGTACGCAGCCCTGCTGGCCACTATAGAGACTACTGAGTAAGCAGCCTTGTTGGCCACAAAAGAGACTACTGAGTATGCAGCCCTGCTGGCCACTAGAGACTACTGAGTACAGTTCCCTGCTGGCCACTATAGCGACTACTGAGTACGTAGCCCTTCTGACCACTATCGAGACTACGGAGTACGCAGCCCTGCTGGCCACTACAGAGACT